>NC_060242.1:2678333-3970000 GCF_021155785.1 Neodiprion fabricii
AAACACCAGAGTTAAATGATCACACTTCGACCAATCGAATCGTAAAACCTTTTTTCAAATTGTTGTTATCCCAGCTTGAGTGTCCTTGAAATTCGCTGAGATTCATTTCGATTAATGCATAGTACGGATGTCGTTTCGTTCATTCATCATTGGTGTAAATAACACTACTGCGGTGATTGTTTAAACGGTCTTCCTCTTTTTCAAAATCTCATTTCGGATCTTGGAGGCGATTAATCTCCGGCGTCAATCGCTCCAAAGGATAACTCTGATCACACCTTCCTGGATATTATCCCAATGTATCTCGACCCAATCGTCCCTGTCCGCGGCGCTCTGCTGATGGTAGAAACCGAGCGCGTGCATCAACTCGTGGACCACGATTCCATGCCTTACGCATTTCGGGTTATTAACATTCAGGACTTGCCCCTGTCCGTGCCGACCGACCATCGACCAGCATCCCGACTCGGTTCCCCTTATCGACACGTAATCCTCGTCGGATTTCTCGTAGGGTCTGAATCGCAGGCAAGTTCTCTCGTGATACTCGGCCAGCGCTCCCTTGATCACCTCGACGCCCTCCTTATCTACGATTTTGTATAATTAAGAAACTGCGCAATTATCATTATACAGGTGTACCGTAATATAAGCCTTTCACCGAAATCCTCCTCGTGGATGTGGTAGGGAATCTCGCCACGCGGCCACCGCGCCTCGGCTTCCAGGAGTCCGTTTTTCGCGATGTCCCGTCCCTCGGGATGGACCATGATGTCACCCTCGAAGAGACCGCTCAGTTCCCAAAGATTCTGCGTGTCATCCGGCTTCCAAGCGTCCATTTTGCGACCTTTTTTCCCATAGAATAAAGAACATGTGACAACAACAAACCCTTATATAACGCGAACATGTTTTACGCGTTTTTCCGTGCATATTTTCCGAGCAGAAAGTACTCGTTTCTAATTGTCAGAATGAGTCTGCGAATGCTCATGCGCGGAGTACTGAAAAGACCACTTTTAAGTCCTCGGAGTGTTGAAAGTGGTAATTTCTGTACTGCGCGCACGCGCTGTCGTGAACAAATCTGACATTACGCTATTCTAACCTCAATTTCGTGTTTCGCTTCAAAAACGCGTAACATACTCTTGGTACATAAAAAATCGTGTGCAACAAGGAGACAACCGCCATTTCGCCTCGCGTGTTTGCAATATTCTTCTTTGATTTCAGCCACGACTCATATTGCAAACTTACGCTCGTCCCGAAAAACCGACTTTGCCCCCTAGTTACACAATATACTATTCCCTCGAAGGAGAGCTACGTTGCGCCGGCAGACAGGCAACCGAAGTTACACCTTACACGCAGTAAACGTAATCCGAGGCGTAACTTCGGTTGCCTATCCGCCGGCGCAATTTCGCTTTCACAAAAAAACCATTCATTATACGCTCTAGACGCATATTACCGGGATAGAAAATTATCCACCTATTTCACTGTGGTCGTAGTCCTTGGCGAATACTCCGACGAAACGGGGCGACGGCGGTGTCCGAGATTTTTGGGATTCGCCGACGGAAGCAGCGAAGCATAAACCGATCGCATGCAGCGCGATTAAAGCCGTTTTTCGCATCTTTCGCTCGGAGAACGAAGTTTGAAAAATAAGTTTAGAGACCCGCGCTTCACCCTGAGATCGTTCCGTGATTCGTTAGGTCGCACTGCACGCTCGTCGTCCTGCCTCGTGTATTTATGGTTACCAAATTGGGCCGCGCTAACCGTCCGATCAGTTCCTTCCTTCCTGTTCGCGGGGTTTACTCAGTCAGGGCCGTTAGAATTCGAATACTTACCTGCCCGATAGATAGTCAAAAACTAGTCGCTGGCTCAAGGAAGTCACACACTCGCGATAAAAGGTACGCTCACACGTCTAGGACCGCCCGTGGAATACAAATCGCGAATCCTCATCAACGTTGCGGGCAAAGTGGCCTAATTACGAGTCCGATACGCTGTGCATGTACCTACACTGACAGCCTGAATCGTATCTTTGTAACGTCTTGACTTAATGTTTGATTAAAGTTTCTTATCGTTATTTGTTGTTTGGATCCCTGTTGTGAAAATATCCGTGCCTGTCCACGCTATTTGTACATGTTATATACCTAAAAAAGATTAGCGATACAGTCGGTGAAAATCTGTAAATGGTTGAGAATTTAAAATTTACATACAAATAGACATGAAATTGTTTCTAGCATTGTAACCAGGGATTTGTTTATTTTTTTTTTTATCACTGACACAGAATCTTTGGAAATCTTATACGTATAGTACATTGAACGTTGGTACATTATATACTGCAGTATAACGAGTAATTTTGATATTAAGGTTTCGAATTTTGAATTACTGATTTGAAAACATATCCGGACTTTATTTGTTGCTCTTGTTGTTTTATTCAACGAATTAGAGCTTCGGTATACATTAAGTATAGATATGTGTATAATGAATAATACAACAGACCAACCCAAATCGTTTTTCGCTGCACGCATCATGGACGCGGTATGTACCGTATTTCGCGACAATAAAAACTGGCCGAAATCATACGGCTCCGCATCGTGAAATTTATACGTCGCTTTACACCTTCGCATGCTTAACTAACACACGCGCGTGCATGTAGGTTCGGGTATACACACCTATACATATACTTATAATCGTGCACGCACGGAATACGCTGCATGGTTTCTGATTTTAGAAATATGACAAAACTTGAAGTGCGACAGAGATACAGATCGTGATCGAAGGCATGATACAAAGCTAGGAAAAATGGTGGCCCACATAAGCGTGCAACAACAACAACAAAGATAACGATCATTTCTGATGTATGAAATTATTTTACGGCCTGTAGAAATGTCTACATAATGGAATGTGCTTGCACGAGAGGTGAGATCCGACAATAGTCGATGCATGACGACGAACTGATAGATGATCTAGAACGATGCGATAACGAAGCTAAAAACAATTTGAGATAAGAGAAACAATGGGGAAACTTGAAAGAGAAATCTGATTAAAAATTATTGGGATTAGCGATCGAGAAATAAATCGTTCCGGCTGTTACGTGACATTTTAATGCTTGATCCGATCTCGATCATTTGTATGCGCGTAGAGGGTCGAGACATACATCCTTGCCGAGTAATGAAGAATGAAAGAGAAAAGAAATTGATGGACGAACGGCGGGAAAGAAAGAAAGAAGAACAAAAAAACGCAAGGATCAAGGAGGGACTTATTGTTAGATTCGGGCCTCACTCGAGAGGCCCAATCGACGGGGCTAAGAACAAGAACCGATCCGGCTAGAATTTAGGCTATGAGGAGCCTCCTGGTGAATCTGGAACAGTGAGTTCGTTGCCCTCGCTGATCGGTTGGGCCTTGTGTGTGTGTGTGTGTGTGTGTGTGTGTGTGTATGGGCCGTGTATCCGCTTGTTCATATCGTGCGTGTGTGTTATTATTATTATATATATATATATATACATACATACAATACGTAGGTACATACTTGCATACACATATGTTTGTAATCGATGTACACGTTGCAGCATCGATTTTACCCTGGTTAAATACGGCAGTAATGCGATACGTATACTGCGGAGTGGTTACCGATTTGGGGAAAATCGGGGAGTCAAGGAAAAGTTAGGGAATTTTATGAGCGTATTATCGTATATAGAAAGAACACGAATTATGGGTTAACTTATGGAGAAGTAGTAAAATTGTGAGAAGAATTTTTATCAATGTTCTCCGGTACATCGTGATGGTTAAATAGATCGTAAACATGTTTTTTTTTTTTTTAATACATTGATTGATTAGAAGCTTTGTTTTATCAGATATTATACAGAAATTGGCGATATTGTTTGTTCGGATTTTAGTAAGCGGTGAATAATTATAGTCTGGTTAGGAAAAAAGTCAGGAAAAAAGTTTGGGAATTTATAAGTCTGAAGTTTGTAACTTTACTGCTGTAACGATGCATCGTTGGAAAAATTCTTCACCTTGCGAATTTAGGATTGATTGAAATTCGGTAAACTGTTGATAAAAATTATATCTCGTTATATTATTTTTACTGGTCGTTACCAGTGCCGAGTGATTGAATCGCGTCAAAAGGCGCGTATGATTTTCTTTTCTATTACAAAGCGTAGGTATAGATATATTCAAAGCGTAGAGCAGGAATGCGGAAATATAATTAGCAAAGATTGTGCTACGAAAATCGATTCACAGACAACGAGATGAGCTCTGAATCCTTGATCGTGTGTAACAATTACCTTTAATCCTCCTATATATATATATATATATATATATATATATTATTTATAACACCGTTGCGTGTAAACGTGCAAGTTTCACTTCGCACGCACGCACGCACGCATTCACGCACGCATTCACGCATTAAGTCGTGCACGTGCTGATATCAGCACGTGCGTTTCGGGTCAACGGTCTCACGCTCTAACAGGTAAATACATGTATATACATGTATGTACATACACCTATACATACGTCATGCATAGATGCATGCAAGCCCCGCAGGTGTTTTCGTGCGCCATACGATGTACGGATCTCTCATCTCCTCCCGTCGATGCAACGCTTGCGGAAAATATATAATATATGCAAAATTTTCCCATTCCTTTCCTTCACTCTTCGACTTCGTTGCTCTGCCCCCCCCCCCCCCCCCCCCCCCTTCCATGCCCTTCCCGTTTTTTTTATTTATCGAAACATTCGTAGCTGTGCCGTATGTCATGTATGAATGATACCAGGGTATCCACAGACCTGGAAAACCTGGGAAATGTCAGGGTAATGGAAAATTTGGAATTGTCGGGTGATTTTTAATTTGGTTGGAAAAAAAAAAAACTGAAAATATCAGTTTTATATCGTGGCAATTGGAAACGATTTCCTCGAGTCAGGAAAAGTTTACTTCTTTTACGTTTGGGAAAAACAAATTGGCTTAAACTGACCATTTTTTTTTTTTTTTTTGCTGTGCATTATATTTTTTTTCAATTTAGAATTGAATTTGAAACGAATATAGGGTTAATAAACTAAGCGATTTTAGGTTTCAGTAATTTAGTATGGAACTGGGAAAATGTCAGGGTAAACTAGGCTTTTGGGTCCTGGAAAATCTGGTAACGTTATGAAGTTATTTTCCCGAAAAAATTATAGGCCAACCTGTGTATACCTGATTCTTCGCTCGTACGTACATACATGCATGCATACATATATCGTTGATTGTGTATGACGAGCTGTTTTTACACCGGGTGTTAATTCTAGTCCTGTCCATCACCTTGCACAAGAATATCGCTATCGCGGTGGCCAGAAACGTCTCGACGCGCGGGGGAGACGATAATCCATACCGCATAACTATATGCATACATATTATACGTAGGTATAACAAGACCTCAGGGTGGCAAAGATATAGGGAGGGGAATTCACGCATCAGGAGAAATCGCGAAGCTACATTTGCTCGATCGATTTATATATATATATATATATATATATATATATATATATATATATATATATTTATATGTATTTATATATATATGTACACACGCACACACACACACACACACACACACATGTATATACGCATAAAGGACTTCAAAACACGTTTCGCATAATTATTTATACGAATTTAAATTTCTCATGTCAGTGTCCAACGTACACGCACACATATACTTGGTCTTTCGTATATTATACCGTATAATTTTTGTGTATAATATAATACAATCGTCTGTATACGAGACACGTATGGATAATGTGTACGTCCGTTTATTATCACATGCTCAATTGGAAATGTCACGGAGAATTTATAAACTGTTGCAGTTCATGCTCGAGCGAAGTTGTAAATGTGTCTGTTATTTCGCAAGAATGAAAAAAAAAATAACGTTTATATATATATATATAAACATATAAAGACGTATATTAACCAAAAGGTGTAAAATCATTATTATCTGTAAAGACAGGGAAACTGAAATGAAGCCGTGCAACAGATGAGCAACAATACAAAGAGAAACAGGAGATTTATTTAGTTAGTTGAATATTTATTTATTTTTTTATTTTTAGCATTTCTGGTAGCGGAAATGTTCGATTATGAATTCCAATTTTTACACGTCTATGGATAATAAAAATGATAATCTTGTGAAATTTAGTACATTTGTTAGTGTTAATAGGAACGCTAATTAAATGTTCACGAGAATTTGGTGAGTCTCGAGTAGATAATCACTAAATATATCGATTATACCTACAAGAACCTAAATCGTTCCGCGAATTTTAACGTTTAATAGTAAACATGGAGATACGTGTTAAACTGATTGATTGCAGTGGTGAAGAAAAGAATAATTTAGAAACGATTTCAATACAAAGAACAAAGGAAAGAAATTTTTTACTCTTTGAGACGATTTCACTTTATTAAATTGTCGCCAGATTTCGGTATCTGAATAAGAAACTTTCATTTGGTAGATATATTTAATTTCGAAATAGTTGAGGGATCGAGTCATAGTATTTACCAACGAAATTTGATCATTACGTTCAATTTCGGAGCGTGTATTGATTAGCCCTTGAAATCCGGTACTCCCATCGTTTGAAAAAAGTAAATAAATAAAAAGAAAACTTCAACCGCCAAAATTTTTCTTGATCAAAATATGTAAAAATGGTATTCGTCGCTGAACGAATATATTTATTTTTAACGACAATCTTCTGTTCGGCAAACTTTCTTTACAATGCCCGAAAGCTTGATCAATTTTTCAAGAATTTTTTGGTTGAAAAGTAAAAAGTAAAAACAAAAGAGAATTATGTACATATATATATATATATATATATAGGACTTCAGGGGCATTGATAGTTAGATCATATATCTATACGTACGAATAAACTTGTTTGACTTGATTGACGATAAAAAGAAGAATAAGAATTGTAAAAAAGTGAAACATGGTCGATATAGTGGGATCGATTAATTTCCTTTAATTAGCAAGATAAATAACTATATTACAGTATACGCATAAGCGAATAAAAATTAAAGTCAGGATAACGGTTGTTCATTTTTTCATCGCGTATATAATGCGCTTTATAAATATATAACGTGCGGATTAAAAAGAAGGTAATTCTCTGTCTCACGTACCCGTAGCAGGTATATAATTAATTATATGAATTAGCGATATTTTTGGGACAAGATTTCGTTGTACGTTCGGGGGAAAAGTTTCTTTCAATTAAATTAAAGTTTCATCAAATTCAAAAAATTTTTCCATTACCATACCGCACTTGAACGGACTCTCGTTTAATCTGAAACGACATCACAATTCCTTTCTTCGTTGAACATAAATAAATCGCTGTTGCTTTTTATTAATACGATCGTTGACAATGTGAATTTATAAAATGTTTTTTTTTTTATTTAACATTTTTTTAAATCGACCAAGACTCTGTCTACCTTGAATATATTTTCGTGCTTCAGATTGGACAAAGGAGTTTGCAAAACAAAAATAAAAAAAAAAAAAAGACAGCGTCCTGTCGTAACAAACAGTTATTTTTTCCTCCTTAGTGTAGATCGCGTAATGCAGGATACAGCAACAATAATAACAACAAAAACAACCCCCTTCACTGAAGGATAAAACGTGGCGTTGCTGCGGGTCCCGTTTTCACCAATCGTTCAGCGATACTCGACTGACAATGAGAAAGTCCTCGGTTTGTTCGTGCAAGTTGTACCAGTTCGGAATCCCCATCGGCTTGAACCCGCGACGCGTGCAGTTTGCACCGTGGCCCTAACTGCACCGCGGGCCCAAGTCCACCCCCTCTCCTTGAGTCCCCTCGCCGCGGGGCCTCAAGGCACAAAAATAAACTTGCGAATTCTCCACGCTGCGTGTATAATGTAGGTACATGCATGCGTGGGTATACATGTACACATACGATATTACGATTACACGATTGCACGGTGTACGCGAGGCGATTCTTACGCTGCGTTACATTATACGAGCTTATTTTACGCCGGGGATATTTTTAGCAGCCGGACAACAGTTAACCTCTTTAACGCACCTCTCGGTTTATAACCCTGCAAACGTGTTCAAAGCATCGCCGATTACTCATCCACCTTAAAACCTGCAACGATAATTTTTTCTTCTCGTTTTGGCTTCGTTTATGTTTTTCGTTTTTCGTGTTTTTACTTTGATTTTTTAACCACCGATTAACGTCCTCCCATCCTCTTACCCCGGGCTGACGAGAGAGAGATGAGTACACTTGGTCACGGTGATTCTGGGACTGTTAATTTTTTCCAAGACTCGCTTACGTTGGCAACGCTGTATCAGATCGCAGCGCCACCGCCGGCCCGCCTCGACACAGGATCAATCTTTGCAAACGTGATGTAACCCATTACCATAGAATTCAACCCAAAAATATAAAATGCGACGGTCATGGGTCAAGTTATGCTTGCAAAGGTAATCTAACCCAAAAACATAAAATTCGACGATCATAGGTTAGGTTACGTCTACAAAGATAACCTAATCCAAAAATACTAAATTCGTCAATCATAGATTAGGTTATGCTTACAAAGGTAACCCAACTCAAAAATAAAATACAACGATCATGGGTTATGTTTTGTTTACAAAGTTTCGCGGTCGGCCGGTGGTGGCGCTGCGGGTTAATTCTGCATTGCCAACGTAACGGAATCGTCGAAAAAATTTCACTCCTCAGAATTACCACGATCAAATGTACGTTATACGGTCCATACTCAACACATGTTCATATATCCTCGAAGATCCTGCAGTCCCTGCCCATTACAGTATCTGTACGAATACCCATTTCAACTTGTACCGTAATTGAATTCTCATATTGCGAATCACCGCTATATGAATATAATGAACGCGTGTAGTGTGGATTTGTAAATATTTTACATGTTTTTAAATTATGGTTTACCACGATCTTTCCTTCTCGTTTATTATTATTATTATCAGGTCTATCACGAGGCCGATTAGAAAATGCAACGTGTTATAAATTTCGATTATAATCCAAGTAATTTTTCTTATAATCTGCGATACGTCTTCCTGCAAAAAACCTTCGTCTTTATTTTTTTTTATCATGGTCGAAGCTATATCCTGATCATTTCCATAGTTTTTTCGCGTACTTATCGTTTACAACTGCAGCATTTAAATCGCTTGACGTTATGTTTTTTTTTTTGAAAATTATTCTCACATTGCGAGAAAAACGGGAAATTTCTGAAAGATGTTAAAAAATATCTTGGAATCAATCCAAAAGTATTTCATTGCTAAAAAATAAATGAATTTCGGGTTTTCACCTATCCAAGGAAAAAATGACTCGACAGGCGAACCCAGCGAGGGGAATAGCAATTAAATGTACTCCAATCTTAACGTACAGTAAAATAAACATACATACGCGAGGTATAACTCGATAGGAAATACAACGTATCGAGTTTCAAATTTTCGTTTTAAACTGAACGGTTTAAACGAGAGATCGCACGAGAGATCTCGCGATCAATCACCGCGCCCGTTCGTAGATTAAAAATCCAAAACATACATCACGCTCTCCTCCTGTACTTCTCAAGGAATTTATTATACACGATGGGGCCTCTCTCTCCTCTTCTAACGTTACTAAACTACCAAGCGCGGCTGTGGGACCGCTGAAATATCCTCGCCAACGACTAAAAGAACGCCCGGCGGCGGCGGCGTCGTTGTTGGGCCGGGGGCCCCGTGAACCAGTGACCCACTGGGCCCCCGGTTCCCGCGTATTTTGGTAGCGACCTGGGCAGAGGGCCGCTTCTCTCGGTGCCGCCGGGCCTCATGCAGGCCCCGGTCTACGCCGGGTTCGTCGACCCCGGTCAGGTGTCGCCTCGGCGGTCGTCGGGCCCCTCCACCCCCTCCACGTCCTCCTCGGCTGGCCCGAGTCGGGGCCCGTGGCTAGTCGATCGGTCCCGCGGTCTGCGTCTTCTTCTTTATCTTCTTCCTCCCCTTCTTATTCGCATTCTTTATCCTATACGGAGAGGAGTCAGGGCGTCTGGGGCTTCGGATGTCTTTAATACAAGTCTGTTTCTTTCTTCCCCTAAATTTTTTTTTTTTTTTTTTTCCCTCCTCGTCTCGCCTTTTACTTTACACAATTTACTCAGACAGCGGGCCTAAGTCGTACCTTATGGTATATATTTACATACCTATGTATACGTAACGCAGTTATTATGAATAACGTATGATTTTGTGGGAAACGTACGGTTTGAATAAGAAAAAGAAATAAAGAAAGATAGCAAGAAAGAAAAATCAAGAGTGTCGCAATTGATAGAGATATTGAAGAAAAAAAGTTTTCTCTTCTTTTTTCACCTCTGCACCAAAACTTCCCATTCATATTTGTAATAATTACGTTTCGAGAGAAATCCTAACCTCTTTGCGTCCGCACTTACATACGTTTAGTTGGCAAAGGTAACGAAAGACCGTAACACGCGCTTGTAGTATTAACGCATACACATGTGTAATGTATATTATACATACATCCGTATTATATGTAGTCGTTTTGCCGGGGAACCGATCAAGATGCCGTTAGAACAGCTGACGGTACGGAATAGAAGAAGAAGAATGTTTTGCATGTGTTTTACGTATATATGTCGAGGTATGTTGATATGGAAACTGGTACGTGAGCATCCGCGGAACACCGTTCATGCGGTACGTTCCGTCTTGGCAATGGATTTATGGAATTCAGAGAAAGATTTGCCGCTTCGTGCGATCGCTTCGTTCGTTTATCCCACGTATATATACGTATACACACACATATATATGTATATATATATATATACGATATAGTTAGCTACGCATACGTATAATTATCTCGGGTTCAAACGCCGTCTCCTTTTCACCCTGTAATTGCATTGTATTTATTACTCTGTAGGATTTCCTTCCATAATTGCATATTACAGTAAGTATTACACTGCATAAAAAAAAAAAATACTGTTCCAAAACGTAGAAATATAATATTAATAACAAGAGCTCAATCTTTGACGGCATTTTTTTTTTTTTTTTTTATTTTCCGTCATTTGGAACAATATTTTTGGATATCATCTGTAACGTTCGAATGTTCTATATTTGTTTTTTGTTTTTTTTTTTCTGCGATGTCCATTTGTTTTGAAAAAAGAACTGGTAATCGGATTTTATATTTTGAATATTACACAATGCGTCGTGCAATGTCGAATATCAAATTTTTAACTCCTTTGGACGAAACGAATGACAAATAAATAAATAAATGAATGAATAAATAAATTGGAAGTTGGTGTACAGGATTTCTTTTCAAAATCACCGGAGACTGTACCTCGAACTGTTTCCTATAAATTCTTCATTTCTTTCCTTTTTCCTTTCAACCCGTTTTTTGTTTAAGCTGTGCCTATTATACCGGATACAGTGAATTTTC
Organism: Neodiprion fabricii; assembly: GCF_021155785.1. Classification (NCBI taxonomy): domain Eukaryota; kingdom Metazoa; phylum Arthropoda; class Insecta; order Hymenoptera; family Diprionidae; genus Neodiprion; species Neodiprion fabricii. The sequence continues at coordinate 2,689,710 of NC_060242.1, forward strand.
ATCGGAAGTTTTTACTTTTGTGGAGATGTTATGGAAAGTGTGCAGGTGTGGAGAAAGCCAAGTGTATCTATAGACATAACGCGGATATAATTATTCCGTTACAAGGGGCAAGATTTTCTTCGTTATATTGACTAAAATTTATTCATATTTACAACAATCACTTTTTTTACCCTTTACATTATCGTTTATGCAAATATTTGTCGAAAAAATGTACAGTGCGTGCATTTTAATCTGACGAGTCTACATGTATACCTATAATGGTTTTGATTCCTCGATTTTCCTCGTACAAACGGTTTTTCTCTTTCTTCTGATAATCTCTTTTTATTTTTCATTCATCATTCATTAGAGTAGACCGTTATTGTATATATTATATATATATATAGGGTAATTCCAGGTGAGATGGTCAATAGGTAAGAAATAGTCTACAGTATAGTCCAATTCAGTAAAGTACATGAGAAAATATACTGTAGAGATCGTCTCTTACCAGCTATTGGTCGTCTCGCCCGGAATTACCCTACATAAATGCAACGTCATCGCAATTAAATGACTCTTTTTCGTTCGAAAATCCTCGAGGTCGATAAACTTTACAATACAATTCTTCCGAAATAAATAAATAAGGATATAAAAGAAAAGAAAAGAAAGAAAGACGGAAAACAAAAAAAAGATTCAATGGAACAACGATAACAAAAAATACAACGAAGACGAGGATCGGAGTATCTATGCAGCGAAACGGTTAAAAAGTCGATTCTCGTTCCTTTCCAGTTTGCCGTTAATTATGGGTTGTATATGTATATTTGTAGAACCGATACAGCCAATCCGTCGATGTCAATTATCGACATACCGTCTGTTTATATACTTAAATATACTACAGTGTAACACGTAACGTAAAAATCGTATTGCATTGAGAAATTCCGCGATCATTATTATTTTCTTTTTTCTTGTTCTTTCTTTTTGCTCCATATCAGTCGCCGTGGCGGTACTCGAAAAATCCTCCGTCTCTGAAGGAGCAAGGACCGCGGAGTTGTGGTCCGAAGACAATCGCGGCGAGCCGTTAGCTCTTCGTAGCGGGGACTTGGGGCCCGGCCCTCAGGCCCCGGGGCGAAGCCGCACCGAGCACTGGGCAACTGGGCAAGTTGGACGCCTCGGTCATGCACCTGTGATAGTGAAAGTGCTCTCGTGATATCCCCACCGTCTGGTTCTCCTTCTTCTTCTTCTTCTTCTTCTTCTTCTTCTCATTTTTCTTTTTCTTTTTCTCGTTCTTCTTCTCGGATCCTCCTCTTATTCCCTACCCGCGGTCTCCGACCTCAGAATCTTCACGTTTTTATTTCATCTTCTTTTGCTTTTTCATACGAAATATGCTTCAGGAGTTATTGGAAGGACTGAGGTTGCCGTAATGATCTCTATGGAAACTTGCTCCGGATAAAATTTACAATTGTAATTATACGGGCGTTTTTGGTTTTATCTACTTTTGCAGGGAATTTCATTTGACGAATTTTTCCATATGTCGTTTTATTATAGTATATGTATGTTATACTTATATTTGATACTTGATATACGTGTATTGGTTTTTATTTTTATCTTGTTTTATCGTTCCTGTTATGTCGCACAGTTTTAGCGAAATTAACAAGCACGCATTCGTGCTGCGGTGATTCAGTTTCAAATTAAATATTCAGATATGTACGCGCAGGAATTGCATAGACACAGAGTTTGAAATGAATTGAACGTTGTTTTGAACGACGTAAATCTCAGAAACTAATTTTGCGTTGCAATTACCAAAAAATTAAGGATCGACAATAGCGCAAAATGGTTACGCACACCTCGTTTTTCGTAATTCCAACAATATTCAAACGGTTTTTTTTTTTTTTTTTTAACGACACCTGTTTCACTCAACTCTTCTAGTTACTGTAACAAATGAAATTTTTCTCAGTGCGTGTATAATTCTGCAATTGCACGCGTGCACAATATTAACGACAGGCGGGCTTGCGAAATGTGGATTTAAGATATTGAGCGACGCTTAGAACCCAGAGGGGGGCTTGCTTTGGAATCGGGATGAATTCGTGTCGAAACGGAATGACGCCGTTTTATCTCGAGAAGAGTGAGTTTGCGTACCTCTAACTTTGCATATTACCTACCTAACATATATGCCTCATCATTTGGTAATGTACACGCGTGTAATATCGATGCGATCTTCGCGTACCTACCCACCTACCTATAACCGTATAATATATTTCGTTACGCAAGTTATTTGTGTATCAGGCGCATGTGTAACACACGCACGCATGTACATACATGCATATATATATATATATATATAAGGCGTGCGTGTTAAAGGACGTTACGTTACGTTCGATTACGTCGCGCGATTCTTATTTTTTTTATTTTTTAACTATCTCTCTCTCTCTTTCCGTCTTTCTCTCCGCTTTTATTATTATAATAACCCGCGCTGAGATTTTTCGCAAGGAAACGAAATTTAATACAACTGCGCAAAAACCGAGGACGGTGTTTGTAATATATAATATACCGTTTATTTTCTTCTTTTTTTTTTTCTTTCTTTCCTCAAATTTCAACCCATTACTTTCTACTATATACACATAACTCTGCGCGTGAATATATTATATATATATATATATACATATGTATATAATGTTCTTTGCACAGTTTTCATCGATTTCTTTTCAGCAGTATTGAAAATCGCTAATGTTTTATATATTATCATTTATACCTGAAACCGAGAAACGAATTGATATAAATCGAAAATTAATTATTACGGGTACATTGACGACAGCTGTAGAATTTCCTGTCGTATCGTACTTTGTACACTTCAATTCGTCGGCGTCGTTTCGTCTGTATGACGAGAAAAAAAAATAAATAAATAAATAAAAAGCAAACGAACGGAAATGAAAGAAACGTAACGCAGTCGCAGAGTATTCGTAGATGTTCAAAGATCCCTAAACGTGCCAGGCAGTTCATCAGGTTAGATTGTAGAGGTATATAAGCTGTTCGGCCTCTAACGGTATACATAAACAGCATCGTGCAGATCGTACATGCATAATGTATTTTAGATATTATAATGGGCGAAATTCGCAGCTATGCGAGAGCCGGTCAAGTATTAAGTACAGGCATCGTTAATCGGCCGTTTCACGTTGCACGATGGAAGAAAAATTCGTGAAGATATTGTAACAAGGCGATGAAGTTAGTAACGTAAGCGTAACGAATGAAGCATGGAATAAATCGTTGTATTAATTTTAGAACGATTTTCAAGGAGTTGGAATTTTTCAAATACGAACTTATTTTCTTTGTTATGATTTACTAGATGAATTTCGGGGACAATGTTAAGGCTGCGAACTAACGATTTTTCTCAACATGCATCGTTAAGGGGTAGTAATAACACATTTTCTACACGAAATGAAGTGTCATTTTCACCAATTCATCTTAGAAAAATGAACCCTTGATTTCTTGTACACAAGGTGTCGTTACCCCTTGAAGTAACGTTTGTATTAACTTCAACCTCGTGTGTCGATTGGCCGGGAGCACCGGCCCCAGTCTTTGCAGCTTACTCATAATTATTCATTATCATAAATTCGGATTAGAAATTTTTGTTTTCGTTAATAGACAATATCGCGGCTGATCGCGCTTACATACCGATCACACCTCCCATGCCTCGCATTTTTATTAGTCGGGAAAGCTTCGTCTGACTTTCGAGTTCGTCGACCGGCTTCGAACTGGACTGAGGAGACTGACTGCAGATATATATATATATATATATATGTGTTGTATTATACGGAACGACCGCGACGGTATTTTATACATATATGTATATTTATGTGTATATATATATATGTATATATAAATCGATGGCACAGAAAATAAATAAATAAATATATATATTTATATAAATTTAGTTGTGTGCCATCGACATTATATGTATCGAAGTTGTATGTACCATGTATGTATTCCCGCGAAACTTTTCGATTTGCAAATATATGTATATATAGTTTATGTATGCTCGTTTTTGCATATCCAGGACTCGTATTATATTTAGAAAACGTCGATTAACGCCGATCGCGGAATATCGAGAAAAACCTGATACGTTCTCTTATATATGTATTAATTATATCTACCTTCAAATTTCATCTCGATGATAGTCACCGAGTGATTTTTATCTATATATATGTTGGAGTGTTTTAGAATAATTTTTTTTGTTTGTTATTTCGCTCGCACTTGTACCCTGAAAAGCTTGTTTTTGGTAAAAAAAAAAAAAATCAGCTCCTCAAAAGATGAGATCTGTAGCTTACGTGGAATGGTTGCCAGAATCGCATTTCGTGGATAAAAATCATAAAAAATTCATTGCTGTGCCATTTTGGCAAGAGCATTTGCTTTTTCTTTTTTTATTGCCGCTAGAAAAGTTATTTTCGGTTTTGAAAAGAAATTCCGTGGAACGGTGAGCTCGATTGGTTTTGGAAAAGTGTTATAAAATGCGATTGTACAAAACGAAAATGTACCGAGTGATGTCAAATTGAAAATTGTTCAAGCGATCGTTCAGAAAAAGTCTCAAAGAGAAATGATGTTCAAAACAAATATTGGACGATCCTGCCTGCAAAAGATCTGAGTGATTTTATTACAAAAAAAAAAAAAAATCGCTTATCCTCTTTCAGCTGTTCGAATTAAAAATCCGATTTTCTCGATGTAAGTCCCGAGTTATGGAAAACAGAAAAAAGCTCCAATGACTGCATGGAAGTGACGAAGGATTTGAAAGTTGTCAATGAGATAGCAGAAAAGTTTAATTTACCGTGTGACAAAAGATGAAGATCAGGTGCAATGTCTCTCTTTCAAGCCGTTAAGCTCCACGACCGAATTATATTCCCTGGCTGTAAAATGGGGAGGTTAAAATCGACTTTGTCCGTAAATGAAGAAAAAAAAAAAATTATTTCTCATACGACAGAAATAATGATTGTTCTTTATTATATATCCTCTATAATTCAACGTATATCACAGTCCAATTTTTTATGGATCGTTAACAAGGAACAATGGTCGAAACAGGTCAAATTAATCAATTACTCACTATTTTTTACAAAAACATCGTATTTTGTAACCCTTTGCCCAAAATGCGCTGTCCGCAGCCATTCCACATAAGCTGCAGAGCTCATTTTTCTAGAGGCTTATTTTTGTCGTTGTCCGAAACAAACTTTTCGGAGTGCAGTGGCGAGCGAAATCAAATTTTTTTTTATTCCGAAACACTCCAACAATCATAAATCATATCTTGTTTAAATGCCTAACAGTATATACATACATGCACAATATGTAGTCGGATATATACTATTGATTCGATTCGTTGACGACTTGTTTTGGTAATAAAAATTCGAGACACCTGCCGGTAGAAAATTTTTTCTTCACCGTATAAACACAAATACTTTCGGAGAATGTATGTAACCACAATTTTACTTTTTCATTGAATTCTATACAAGCTTCCGTATTATTATAATATCGTTTATTTTTAATCAATTGTTGTTCAACATGAAAGACAATCACGCATAATTCCTGACCCAGGCAAATATTGCATCGAATGTAATATACGAAACGTAGTTTTCGATTTTACCACAATTCTTATTCCATTGGCAAACAGACTCCCTTATAAACTCCCCTCGCCTAAAGTAGTACGAAATGAAACGAGGCCTGATACGTACGTGATGCAAAACTGTCATAGTGTTGGCAGGCAAATAAGCGGAGAGCCGTGTCGAGAGTAAGTTTACAATTCCCTCGGGGTCGTTGATCTCCGGATACGAAGCTACGGCCTCAGGTTAGCCTTCCATGCCGCAAAGGTGCGAGCAGGCCGGTTGGTGCAACGGACGCATTTCGACTTCAGACGAAATCTCTCCAAAGTAAATGTCGCGGCGAAAAAGAAGTGAAGAGAAACGAAAAACATTGAAAAACAAATAAATGTTGAAGATATTATAGTTATTATTATTATTATTATTATTATCATCATCATCATCATCATCATCATCGTTATTATTATTTTCACAATTAATCGATACAGCGAGGCAACGTTGCATCAATGGTGGGGTAGGACCAGGACTCTTCCGCACTTCCTGTATTAATTCATTCTCGTTATTTCCATATTGGAAATGGAGAGATTAATAAATCAAAAAACGCAGTGAGTCAAATCTTTTCTTTGACTTTTATTTTACATGCAGGAGGAAGTACCGTCTTGACTTTTATAAAGTAGTGGCGTTAAGAGATTGGGGACTGTTCGGAACCATTGGCGCCTTGGAGGGCTCAAGGGTTTCAGGTTTCAAACGTCTGGCTCGCAAAAGCAGCTTGAGATTTGAGAAAAAGCAGATAACCATGTATCGTTTGAAGAGTTCTCTGTTTAAGGTTTATATCGCCTCTCCGGCGCACTCAACGTCGATTCCTTTTTGAATCCAGTATCTTAAGGAAACGTAATTCTGAGTACTAGTGATCCGATAATCCAACATTCCATAATGCAATGTGTAATGTTGGCATGCCTGTCAAAGTTACCTGCATCTCATTTTTCCCGAGTTTCGAACTGCAGGAGTTACTACATCGAACGTTCGCCCTCACCAACTTTGGCAAATTCGCTTTACTTGTTCCGTACCTTGACTCTCTTGTAGCAGGGACACGTTATTCTACTCTGTATTACTATACCGTTATACACGCGGCTCCGGTTTGCCGTGACTTACTGTTATCGAAATAACGCTGTTTAGGAAAGAAAATCGAACTTTATACACCCCCGATACTTCGATGACGATCCTTCTCAGCTGCAGCTTAATGCTTCATACCTAATATGTACCTATTTAATCACGGGTCGTGACGATGTTTTCCCAAGAGGGGCTATTTGCACTTGTACAGATCAAGTGACGAGCGATTTCAATACTTGAATAATTTCATGCGATTCCCAATAATTTCATTGAAATTCCAAGTGATTTGTGCCTGTGTTTCGAACAACGCATTTCAATCAATTCTCATCAATTAACAGTCAACTTCAACCGATTTCTTACGTAGGAATCGTTTTTTTTTTTTTTTATATATAAAGTGGCTGATGGATATAAGACGTAAGAGGATGCTGACCTATTCTCATAAATTCGTACACCGTGTACCTAAAGTTTATCGCCGATTGAGGAGTACTGATCGTGACGCTCTCCAGTCCCTTCCTTTTCATCCTATCTTTTTGCACTGCGAACATCGAGCTGAGATCGAACGAGCTCCGCGGGTAATTCTGACTTAAGCCATGTCCCAATTACTATTCACCGTCGTTGATGTTGATACGGTCGACCAACTGCGACTCGAAACGGCAGCTCCGTCTCCATTCACCAACTCGTCGACGTGGGCAGATATATATACATATATATATATATATGTATCTAGTTGCAGCGTCTAGAGATCCAATCACTTATTTACACAAACACACACACACACATTGGTGTATATATAGTGTATATATATAGTATTGGCTACTGCAGTGCTGGTCGCGGATTTTCGAGCGATTCGATTTTTCGTCTTTGCCGATTTTCGGCACCGCATTACGTATCGCAATGTATATATACAATTTCGCAAGCCGGTGAAGATTTGCAATGAATGGCGAGAGATAGATAGATAGTTGGATATATAGATAGGTAGGTAGGTAGATATTTAGATAGATAAGTAGATAAATAGATAGATGTTTGTTATGTCCATACCGATATTGGGCACAGCGATTTTATTACACAGCGATAGAATAACGATACATGATACAATCAAATAAAAATAGACAGAAATATAACTCAAACAAAATAGGCAAAGCAAAGAGAATGAGAAGAAATCAAAGAGATAGATAGATACATAGATAGATATAGTTTATTTTATTCATGGCAATATTGGACAAGCTTACTGGACATTGACATGAAAGACGTGCATCGAAAGCAAATGAAAAAGTACAGGTGCCAAATTAGGCGGAAAACAGACTTAAAATTAATTAAATATAGAAATTAAACTTAAGCAAGAAGACAGTGGCGGAGAGGCAAAGGTCGTCCCTAGCCTCGAAAAGAAAGAAACATAGACTTAGAAAGAGGTAGAGAGAGAGAAAAGGGGGAGAGTTATAATTTTTTTAAAGTCCGTGCTTTCTTACATGAAGCTTAAGCTAGTAGCCAGAGTTAATAGCCAAACGCGTTAAACTTTTTGGAAATAGATAAATGCATTTTAGTTTAATCCTGATAATTCTGTAAAAGTAGGTATTGGGGGGTTTAAACGTGTTTCATAACATTTTTATGTTCGGACGTCATTGCCTACTTCGTTCGAATGAACATTAGAACGTTTGCCTGTTAATTATGTCTGCTAGTTTTCAGCCTCGTATATTTGACACTTTGTACGAAGAATCGGTTCGTTGCCCCGGAGTGGAATTATTTAGTATGTGCAGAAGCGTGCGAGGCGAATCGTAACCGCGGTGAAAGAAGTGAAAGAAGCGAATGAGCTTGGGCCGGAGATGTCGGCAAACCGTCTCTGTATACACACACAGGTTTTCTCCGTTTCGTTGACGCGGTATAATAATAGCATCAATAATTATTACAGAGCCTGTAAATGGATTCGCCGATTTTACGCGATCCAAGAGAAAACATTACTCTCGGGTACATCCACCTTAACCGCAGACCTCATGTAGGCACCTACGGTATCGCTGGAAAATGATTAACCTAATCCTAGGTCATGTGCAGTCTTATCATACTTCCATCCCTTCACCTGCAGCACCGCGCTTCAAACGCTGCACCGCGTTTACATGTACATATATATGTATATCCATTCCTCTGATTTATATTGTATATACGCCTCTCAAGTCCTCGGTCAGTGTCACTCTCGCTCGTAATACCTATACTTGCTACTGTGGCTACACTGCAGGTGGAGGTTGTTGATTTGCTTCGATGAAAACCACCGCGTAACGTTATTAGACACAGCTGTAGGTATGTGCACGTTTCTTTATTATATGGACATATTTTATATTTTTTCATAAACGGAATTCTCTGCGGAATACAAATGTCAAGTTGGCAGTTGTTGGCAGTCGGTGAAAGGACCCTGGTGCCTTACCTGCCTCACAGTCTCAACTTGTTTCAACTCACACCTTCTCAAATCCCGTATTTTATATGTTACTCCTTTTCGATGGATGTAGGTTGTTGTAATCCATTACCGATCTTTTTGTTCATCGCCGAGAATACGGAGATCTCGTAACCGCGAAACCGTGCAGGTACATATACATATATGTATATAATAAATAATTCGTTCTTTGAAAATCTTCGGATCCTTTCTCGAAACTAAAAATTCTGCCATATACCGCGATATAAATATATTTATATACATATATGATCCGTCATTGCGTAACTACGACGATTTATAACCTGACGAACAATCCGTGAACGAGGAATACGAGCTTTCGGTACTAAAACCAACCGCCATATCTATTTAAGGAACCTGATCCTTGTCTCTGCCTGTTACTGCCGCTGCCGATCTCCCGGTTTTTGGACCCTGGATGATCGGCAAGGGGGGAAGGGGGTAAGGATTCGGTTGGCACTCCTGCAGATTAACGTCGCGGTGCCAAAGAGCGTCGGCGTCGCCGGCCAAACCAGCGACAGGGCGTCGACCGCAACTTTCTCTCTGTATGCTAATTATCTCGCCGCTGGTTAATATATAAAGCTGCTCTAGTGTTTACGAGGACGATGTACTCGCGGTGAAGATGTATGAGGTATTCATGGGTTTCATAAGCGAGAATGTGATCGTTTCGCCAAGTCCGGAGCTATATTTTTCGTTTTATTTTGTTCTGCGTTATAGTTATCGGCGGAAAAGTTACTTCCGGAAATATGATGTAGATTTTGTCCGCTTGGTTCTTATTACATTTTATTTTCCTTCTCACGCAGACCCTTTTTATCATCTTTTCACCTCGATAGGTTTTCTGTATAATCATGTACCAAATATCTATCGTTATTGTTATACTATTGCAGCGCGTGGCCTATTATTCGTGACTCGGGATTTTTTTCTCCACTGTCCACCAGTAATTGGGATTATATATTTTTTTGGTACTTGTGTATGTACGGAGAAGGTAAAGGAAACCGTGTGGCGCATACGAAACAGAAGCGCGAAACGGTCCTCCTATACTCTTCCTCCCGTTATCCACCTCTTTGCTTTATTTGTGTTTGTGTCACGTGTAATGGCTAATTTTTATTCAATTTTCATCATCGACAACGACATATGCTTAAGTACATATGTACTTGCGGATCGTTGTTCTTTTGTCACGAATACTATGCTCAGTCCCACTTCCATTTCGATTCTGTCTTCATTACGGTGACTTCACAGTTGACCAATTTTGTGTGATTTATCAAAATTATTTTTGAGGTTTTCGAGATGGAGAAGGATTCTGCAGTTGTTATACTCGTTCTGTGGTGAACCTATTGCATAAGAAGCGTAGCTGAATGTTTTCGATATTCTATCCCGATACATATATATATATAAAATATACGATTGGTATGTATTATATATATAAACATCGAACGTAGAATCTAAACTCACCCACACAACATCTGAATCGACCTCTCGTGTAAATCTCTCTTTGTTCCAATGTATATTATGAACTTATCCACATCGCGTTGTCAACCGTGTGTCACTGGGTTATTTTTGTCTTACCTTATTCTGCGAGAAATTGTTAACGTCCATTAATCGCTCGATTCAAGTACATATTTCTCTTTCTCATATACATGTATGTATGTATGTATGCGTGTTCCAAGGTGCATCAACCCGTATTAATTAATACGTAGATTTCGAGTTCACCTTCGAATATATGGTTAAATTACAGTGATTCGAGATTCCAACGTTCAATATAATGAAAGCAGTAGCGTTGCACCTTGAGCGTTCCGGAGAGTTGAACTGCACGGGCTTTGGATCGTGTCTTATCGTTTCTGCATGACGTTGTACACGATCTTATAGTCTTTGTCGTAGTTGTTGTTGGTGTTGTTGTCCAGCAGCAGCGACACGAGGTGAGAAGTCGACGGGTACTCATAACATATAATAAGGCGGGTATCGCATGTCGCAGCGTGCAGCATTGCACTAGTATAATAACAGTACGCATGTAGGTATGTAACAACAGCTTTGGTACGTACCGCAAGGCGTAAAAAACAGGACAGCGGAGACAAAGTCCGACGTCTATCTGTGTCTTCGTATCCGAAAGAATGTGCAACCGCGGTTCCTGAGATCCTACAACTTACGTATTAGCAGTGCAGGGTGCGACGAACCCGGGATGGATTTACTGGTCACAAAGGAAACGCTCTCTTGTAAACATACCCTGTGCAGTCCTACGCTGTGAGTCGCGTTATCAATGAAACGTGAGCTTCGATGATCCTCCCGTACTGCACGTCCTAGTCGCGAATCACAAATATGAGGATTAACAACCTCCCCTTGCGATCTAAAAGTCCAAACAGTGATCGGAGGTAGTATGGGTAGGTTATAGCGCGTACCCAATGGATGGGAGAATTCATGCTATCGAGAGCCAAGCGATATTGCCAGGCTGCAGTCGAGCCAACGATCGCTATCTTCAATTAATGACTGCTACTCGTGCAGTGGAAAGGTGAGTGTGTGTGTGTGTGTGTGTACTAGCACCTGAATCAATGATCGCGGCTCGATGCCGCCACCCGCGATCCGGTGTCGGCCAGTTCGATGTCGATTTCTTGCCGATATAATCGCGACCGATCGGGTCAAAGACCCATGACGAACGTGTGTGTATGTAGGTACAGAATGTCAGGTTCTGTGTACCATTCCTTCGTCTAGAATCTCGATGATGATATACCCCGTGCACGTAAGAGATAACGAAACAAATATGTTTATTGATCGATGCGAAATCGAATTCTGGACGAGGAGAGAGGTGAGAGAAGAATTAACGAGCAATTCGGGAAGGGGACGATGCTTGATACTGACGGTGGGAATCTGGGTCGTCGTCCATTGTCGGATCCATTGTGTGAACTGTAAATCGCTGGATATGTACCAAGATCATTTCTGAAGGATCGCGTACCCCAGGGCCATCCGAATTCCGGTGTCTCCGTGGGCAGTATAGCTCCAGCCTTGCATTGAAGAAAGAAACGGAAACTGGAAAACGAGGAAAGGCACGCAACGGCGATGTCGAAAGCGGCGCCAAACTCAACGTGCTGCATGTTTCTATTCCTGTTCATGATGTCGAGTTCACTCGATTCGTTCGTTCTTACCGCGCTGGATGGTAATAAGCATATATACCTCCTGTGTCGGTGTGTAATTGAAATTAAAAACCGATTAGAAATGCTATCCGTGCCGGTGTAAGCATCTCCTCGCCAACGGGCACGCAATCTGGGTCAGCAGCGTCAGCGATCTCGGTGACGTCATGGCCGCTCTGCTGCTGCTCTTGCTGCTGCTGCTGCTGTTGCTGCTGCTGCTAAACGAAGTGCGCTCGAGCGCAAACCCGCAAACGAGTATACATTTCACTGGTGTATAATGTACTCATGTACTTATGCATGTATGGACAACCAATGCGAGCGAGTGAGAACGAGGGAATGACTGCCATCTACGTACAATCTTGGTGATTATTCGTCACGCGTTCGCATCTCACGTTGTACGTACTCCTCCTTCTGCCATCGCCACCACCATCTAATACGCGTGGTTGTTTTTTTCTTTCTTTTTTCTTTTCATTCTTTTTCTACCGACGAACGTGCGCTAATAGTAGGAAAAGTATATGGGCCATGTTCTTGTCTGGAATGCAAAGAGAATGACATAAATCCACCTTGGAGGTACCTACACTGTATTCTGTGAAAGATTTCTTTCAGTCCAATTTTACTGACAGCCAAGTTCCAGAAAACTCTCGAATTTCACAGGTTTCTCTTTTTCTTCATTGGTGTTTTAAAGATATATTTGAAGTATGTACACACGTGTAGATCGTTTGGGTGTTAATCAGTCCTTTGTCGCACATGCTGGTCGTCGTATTGTACCAAGTCGTTCGTTACGATGATGTACACTGATTTCGGGAAAGCCGAAAACAACCGGCATCGTTGCCAGTTGTCGATCAGGATATCGGAGTGAGAATAAGCGGAGGATGCTCAGTGCAAGAGGGCGTGAAGATGGAACGAGTCGAGGAGAGAAGGGGCGGATATCGCCGTTCGCTCGTGTCCGAGTTGGAGTCGAGAGATCAGCGGCCCCTTGGGTTCGTTATTCCCACAACTAGCTGGACAAAAAGCGTGTCTCTACCGCTCCGGCTGCACCCTCAAACCTCGGATCAGGGGGGAACGAACAGAGGAGTTGAAAAGAGAATAAAAGGCAGAAGGAGAAGAAGAAGATGAAGCGAAGAGAATGCGTTCCGTTGAACCCGGAGTAGTCGTCCTTAGATTTTCATAAAAATAATTTCATTACCCATGCGAGTTCATGCAGGCTCGGATCTACACCAGACTCCATCAGGTTAAACGCCCCCCGCGTCCTTCTTCGCGATTCGGGATCGGCGTCGGGCTATTTTTGCGGGGATCGACGTCCGTCGTCCGCACCGCCGTCGGTGGTGGTGCGGATCCATCGTCGAGTACGTCGTAGCGGTGGCGTCCGTGCCGTCGACCGGGTTTCGGCGAAGCCATCGACCCCTCGACTCCGCACGCTCACCGCCGCCGGTGGCATACCTGCCGCCTTCTGCATCCCAGCGCAACGCACCGATTTAAGAAAGGAGCCGGAGCCGGAGCTGATCGACGACGTCCCCCGTGTCGCCGCCATGGCCGACTTAACGCTGCGAGTGACCTTTCTCGGTCGTTGCACGTCTTCGATACCCGATCCTCCGTCCCCGAGGACACCGGAGACCCGGGTCAACGTCTGTTGCACTTTCACCCCGAAGCGGAGGAGATTTAAGGGGTCCAAAGGGGCATCGATCAAATATGTAACACCGTAATTCGGGGTGCTGCTGGTCAAACGTAGCAGTTGGCAAAGTTCAGACTAACCGTTACACATCGAATTGACGAAACTCTGAATAGGTCCAAGTTCCGAATGGTCTAAACTGTGAACAGGTCCAAGTTCCGAGAGTCGAAAATTTGGAATAGGTCAAAGTTCTGAATGGTCAAACCACGAATGTTAACGACCTCCGGAACCTTGGTAACGTTCGGAGCTTTGACCATTCGGAGTTTCGATCTTTCGATGTAACAGTCAGTCTGAGCCTTGACGATTCGAAACTTGACCTGCGCCCGTCATTGATCGTTGGAATTTGCAGTCTATTAATCGTCGGGCAAGATAATTGAATCGTGACACATTTGTCGAAGGATTGTTGGGGGAAAATGGCTTTCAAGGATAAGGATCCCGTGCGGTCCAGGGACCCATGGTTTCACGCAGCTAAGCTGGCTGCTCGATGTAGACATATTTTGTATACTTGCAGCCCTGGAGATACCCCGGCTTGACTGTTTACAATGCGCGTACGCGCTCTCGAGCTGTTACCTCAAGGAAACTCGGATCTCTTTTTCCCCTTCATTGGCGCTTCGACTTCTTTACACCTAGCATAATGACATGCTATACCAGTCGTTGAACTCGCGCGGCTAGTCCGAAGGTAATCGAGACTTACTTTTATATATACCGCGACTGATCGCGTTGCGTCACCTGAATGCCGATAAGGATGAGCCTCCCTTTCTCCCCTTAAAAACTATTCGACAACCTCACACGAAGACGGCCTTCTCACGTGCCTGTTGTCTTCATTCTATGTACTGTCTACCTTGTTAAAGTAGAGAGTGCCGGAAGTTGGTCTAATCTCCGAGACCTGTCTCGAAGTTCGTAGAAGTCAATACGGATGTCGAGCTCTTCTTCTTCTTCTTCTTCTTGAGGACCCATTATATTCGACTGCAGCTTATTGATTATGGTGTATCATATCCCTATGCTTCGATAAAGAAGTCGGACCGCATTCCGGTCGTCTTGATCGAGCCTGAAGCGAGACAAAGAGTAAAAAATTTAACACCTCGGCAAATTGCGACACAGATTTTCCGTTCGGAGATTGGTCTTTCGGGTTCTCGCGATCGGCTTTGCGATCGCTATCACGCGTTCATTTCTGATATACAAGAAACACGTCCGTGCCGCCGACGTGTAAGAGCAGATCTGCACGGGTGTGAGAAAGGCAGCGGCGTTAAAGATCGCGACTCCTCTGCAGGCAGCCGGTGACGCTGGCAAAGAGAGAGAATGCTCGCTGGTTGGATAAGTTGAACGGACTCTGGTCTACGAAAACTGGCACAAACGTACCACGAAGCCTGGATCAGGCGCGGGTTTGATAACCTTTGATAATATCCGTCGCGCTGGGGGCGTCTGACACCGAGAGTCGGTCTCGCTGCAGCTTAAGGTGAGCGTCGATGACCCTTCGGCTTCTAAATCGAGGGGTTCCTTCCCCGACGACCCACGCATTCCGACATTCCGGTGCCACCGTTTAATCAGAGAGACGTCGGGCCTTCCACGGGCCTCGGCTTGAATCGACCCATGGGAAACGGAACGGGCGACTTCTGTGTTAAGGTGGGGGTACAGCTTGGACGGTCGAAAATCGTACCTATTTTTAGGAGTTTTTTTTTTTTTTTAAGAAAATTGAAACGCTTGGAGCCATTTGAGCTTGCAGGCTTTATTATTTGTAGTTTGAAGAAAATTTTCGAAGGTTTTCGTTCAAATTAATAACAAAATGGCGGCATAGCGCATACAAGTAGCGAAAGACCACGTTTTCAATCCGGTGGCGCAGATTCCTCGGTCAATTTTTATCCGATCGACTCGAAAATTTAGACACGATCTTTAAAACTTGTTTATCGACTCGAGCTCGCGGCTAGTTTTTTAAATTCCAATTCCAATATTTTTTCAAACAATTTTTTGTTTAAAATCGTATATATTTGGAATTTTTTTTTCAACATTTGGGCTACGAGCTCGAACCCGGAAAGGTATTTTTAGCTCAAAAAATTGTTTCTATCTGTTACAAGTCGGGCAGTGACACGAGGAGATGCGCCACCGCAAAAGCTCTCGAGTTCGGAATCGTTCGTTACTTATGTGCGCCATGCCGCCATTTTGTTATTAATTTCAATGACAAAAATTCTCACATCTTCTTGAAACTGTAAATAATAAAGTCCTGACACTCAAATTGCTTCAGGTGTTTCCATTCCAATATGTATGATTTTAGATCGTCCAAACTGTACCCCCTCCTCCCCCTTAGGACTATTGTTACACCTTTTATATTATATACCTGTGGTACGCAGACTGGCCGTTTAATTGTTGAACGGAGAAGGTTGCCATCTGTAGACAGATTGGGCATTTTTTATTCCGGGCCGTCGTTATTCGAGTACATAGTAGTAACTGTATAACAGTAAAGTTGTGAAGAAAAAAAATCGACCGGTATGATAGAGTGGATTTTATTTATTTCGTTTATTGGTCTTCTTTATCTTATACAGCTGTGTTTTTTTTCACACAAACAACCGTAACATGCCTGTCGAAAGTCTGAATGTTTTTCTCACCGGATTTGCCAGACATTGGAGGGGGGGGGGTAAAAAAAACTAAGGATCCGATGAATAATCGTGCACTTGTTAGTTTGTTTTCTACGTTACCACTACAATTCTATATTTTCTATACAAATATAGATAGAATGATTGAATGCATGGAACGCTAATTTACGTTTATTCGAAAATTGATTTCCCGCTGAGTAAATCGTGGCTGTATTTATGTATAAAATCGAATAACACCAACGAGTTAGGTACTTGTTCCGAAGTCAATTTTTTCCGCTTGAAAATCGCCAAATTTCAATGTTGGGCTGTGTATTCAAATTCAATCAACTACGACGGTCTTACCTGAAACGAATTGATCAGATTTGTTATGCGAAAATTATTCTCTCCCCGGATCTGTACGAAGTTTTCACTGAAATTGTTGCGCAATGTAACGAAACGTGTTCAAAATTCAAAATTAAGTGGGTAAAAAAGAGATTAAAAAAAAAACCTTTCTTTATTGTAATGATTAAATGCAGCTATTACTGCAGTTTTACTTTGTCAGTCTTGTTGCTTTTTTGGTCGAATCGAAAACGTAAAAACTGCATCGCGGATGTAAGCGCGGTATGATAATTGTGCGATTTGCATAGATTTTCTCATGCGTATGTTAATAATAATAATAATAATAGAGAAGAAAAAATGAATGAGCACAAGGCGCGAGAACGCTGCAATTATAAACGCGCGCTCATCATCAGAGGACGAAATTAATAATGACGAATACGTGCCTCATGATGATGACGATGATGATAATCAATGTAGAAACGTCCTCAAATTAACTCACGTGACATTTCGCCTGTTATAAAAAAATAATTCTCTCGCTTAAATCAGATTTCAAAAGTTCGCTGCTGCTCTTCGTTTTTTTGCTTTTTTCTTTAATTTTTAACACTCGCAATCAGACGTATTCAATGACGATACGGATTGAATTCAATTCTTTACAATACTGTTCATTGAGCAAAATTCGTGCCCCAAACGATTCGGAAGTTGTGACTGTAAGCCTGGGCTTGAAAGTTCTATTTTGTAACTTTTGTGTAAAAATCCATCTTCCAACGACTGTATTATACAGCAATTAAACTGCTGATCTTTATACCTACAACGAAAGAATGTCACATGACGCTTTATCAGAGAATATGATTCTCCGAAAAGTGCTTTCATAATCTAGTCGGTATAATATGATCCATGCGACTGACAATGAGTGGTTAATAATTAAAAGAAAAATAGAGAGAGAGAGAGAGAGAGAGAAAGAGAGAGAGAGAGCTAGGAAAAAAAAAACAACGAAATGACTGCATATTCCTCGCGTTATTTAAATACGTGAAAAACTTTCTAAAATTCAATATTTAACGACATACACGTCTTTGGCACGAAGATTCATTTACCAAAAGTTTTTTCGGTCGGTAGTGAAAGAAAGAAAGAAAGAAAGAGCCCCGGAGGGGGTGGGGGGGGGGGGGGGGGGGAAGAAAATCCTGCTCCGAAACGAAACACCCTAGAATAAATTCGACACGCCGCGAAGCTCAGTATGCAGGTGTCAGGATCTCGAACAGAGTACGAGACTCGATCGGGGCATTCCTACCTCTACTCTTACTTTCACGGACGGTATGGGATGTTTCACCGGCTATATAGCTCCGGGAGGGACTCGCTCGGATCTTCCGATCGTTCGCGATCGATGCAGCAATTACGAGAAGAGAGAAAAGAACGACAACGAAAAAACTAAAAAAACCGGACGATGAAGGAAAAAAAAAAAAAAAAAAATTGGAAAAAAAGGAAAAAAAGACTCGAAAAAGCGGCGCCGCTCCTCGACGACGGGTTCCGAGTAAAACCGGGCTCAACTGCGACCCTGAGGTTCCGTGGACCCCTGGAATGTCCGAGGGTTACACGAATCTCGGGGGCGGCTATCTCTTTGGAAATCTCGGGTGCGAGACTGCCTTTCGGACGCCTGCACATACCTGCATCCGCAACCTCGACACATCGTGCACGAGTGGCGAACACTGTCATCGCCGCGTCATTTGTACACCGCAGAACTACAATACTGTACCCAATGTGTGCGTACCATGAGTTGTTGACATGTTTGGAAAGAATTGTTGACTCGATTTTGTTATGAAAAATTAATTACGTTAATTTACGGCAGTAATTGTAAATTTCTCCAAGACTAAAACCAAGTGCCACTGTACGGAGAGACGCTACAAATTTTTTTTTGTTGTAATTCTAGAACCTAGGATAGAACGGATCGGACAACTAAAAAGGGTCGATAATTGGGACAGGGTCGATGACCGGTACACTTATCTTACACCTAGGGTGGTTCTTATATGGGATCATAAGAAAAAAAAATTCACTATGGAGTATGTCAAATCGGTTTTTATTTCATTATCCTAGTCTCCCTGTTAAGTGGGAAGTTTGAAATTGTTCTAAAATGTACTCATTCACTACATTTTGTACGGAATTTTATTCCAAAGTTATTCGAAGGCAAAAAATTCATATCCTCGGAATATTTAGCGAGGTTTATCATTATCTTGTCATTGTACACCGCAACGGGGCTTACGACCTCGCGCTGAATTCACTGCACCCTGACGACGATGACGACGACGGTGGTGATGATGATGATGATGATGATGATGATGATGATGATGATGATGATGATGATGATGATGATGATGATGATGATGATGATGATGATGATGATGATGATGATGATGATGATGATGATGATGATGATGATGATGATGGTACGTGCATCGTTTAATCGCGTTCTCTGTAACCCTTTCAGTCACAGTGTGATACTCAGTGTCCCACCATAAAAATTTTCCTCCTCCAACCTTATCACAGTTTATTTGAAACTTTAAACGATCTTTGTTACTTCGTACAAACCCAAAAAGCTCCAAGTAACAAAATTCAGGCAAAAATATAAATATTCATTTGAAAAACGTGTGACTGATATGGTTAACCGATCGTGAATGACAGCTTTCTCGCCATTCGTTTTGGTCGCGTCATTATTGTTTATTATAGTTTCGGTGTCGTTGTTCTTGTTGTTGTTATCATTACTTTGCTCGTAATCGTCGCATCATCACCATTAATAAACATAGTCGTTTGACATCAGAGGCGGATCCAGATCGTTCTTCGTACACGCCAAGTTTGACGACGAATATCGTCGTTACCTTTCAGCTTCAAAGAATCGGACGTATTCTCCCTCCGCTACTGGTTTCACATTCCGTTCGAATAATTTCGATCAGATAAACGGACCGCGGTCGAGGGCGAATACAAAACTCGAAATCTGTTATTCAAAACGATGCGGTAGCATGTCGGTTGTGACGCCGTTGCTGCTCCGCTCGTCTGTGTTTCTGTTATATCGCAAACAATCGAAACTGGTACAAATAGACTTGCATGAGAGGAAATCTAGTCATTGTATCGTCGGGTAGTGACTTGAACAGGTCTTTTGGCCGTTTTCCACTTGTTCAGTTTCCCCTTGGATCGCGGTATCGCATTACGTAACGTGCTAGGAACTCGAAACTGCCGCGTCGTCGTCGGAAGCATTCCAAGGCTCGAGTTGTCGTTGACGCCGCTGGCGGCGTTCTCACATCCGGTCGACATATCGCTCGCGTTTTAGTTGCAAAAATTTACTTCATCGTGCGATATATTCAGCGAGGTTATTTTTATTTTTTTTTTTCTATCTCATCGTACTTCTCCGGAGGCCGTTCGTTGACCCGGAAAGTGCTCGTCGTCCGTAACTCGGTCCTTCGATCGCGTCGTACTTCCATTTCGTTCGACGATTTTCACCGGGAATCGACTCGGCTTCGTCACCGCCATCATTCTTTGTCTCCTGTTATATCTGCTCCCGGCACGTGAGGTTGGTGCCTCCGCAACCTGGACCAGTTTTGCACCGAAGTGTGCGTGCATCGGTTGCTGGTTATTCGCAAACAAGGTTTGATGTATTTGCGACAATAACGGTCGTATTTTTGAACCGTCGTTCAGCCGTCGGTCACCTTTACGAACTTCGCTTGTATCTTGTCTGTATTTAGCTGTTGTACGTTCAGCTATTGTGTACTACAAGGTAAGTCGAACGATTATCGGAGCAGTCGTTCACCGTCGGTTCAGTTATTGTGTTGGTATTCGATCGCGGTTTGTAAAGGTACCATAATTCTTGCGACGCTACGCGTGATAGATTTGCCGACGTAAACATCCAGGCGTTCAAATAATCGCAGTCATCGATCCTCCAGTCTTTGTTTCGATACCTTCGCAAACGTCTGACGTCATTTTCATTTTCGTAACGTGAGTGATCGGTTCGTTAGTCAAAAATAAGTAAACTCAAAAAATACATACATATGCAAGTCAGATTACAGTGTTCTTAACATTTTGAGTAACGCATTATTGTCCTGAGTGAACTTCTGTAACGAAATAGTATTTCACGGTTTTTGGGGTCGCTGATTAGATTCGCCGTACTGAATTTTCAAAATCCGATTTCAGATTCGTAATTAGCGACTCCAAAAACTTGTAATTTACGTAAAACATGAGGGGTATGTGTATAGGGGTAACTTTTTCGGAAATGAGTTATTCCTTCAATTTTCACGATTTTTTTCAATCAATTTGTTTCTCACAATAATAATTTACATTGTATCGAAATAATTACTCTCGAGTATTGAAAATTTATCAGTATACCATCAGAAATGTAAAAAAAAAAACTTAAAAATCAGATTCCAAATCATGGAATCCGTGTGAATTTGTTCAGATTAAAAAAAAAAGAAATGGTGTTTTTGGAATTTGTTTTTTCAATTATTTTCAAATATCACCAGTGGCTAAAAAAATTTGAGAAAAATTCCGAGACCCTTTTGGCTCGGTAAGATCGTCACATATAAAAGTGATTGAAGTCGACGAGGTTGCGGCACACGGTGTGCTGATTTGACGTTGAATGCCCCATATCCAACGCAAAGACAGAAAAATTACCAATTCTTTTTTCTTTATTCTTTTCCAGAAAGACGAACCTAAACACGGTACAACGCAAAGTTCGATATGTCGCTGGAATACATCGTGGCGCTTTGCCTGTTCCTCGCGGGTTTAGTCCTCGCGGTCTTCCTGCGCTCGAGGAGGACCGACGGCGTGCCACCTGGACCCTGGGGGTTGCCGATCCTGGGTTTCCTGCCCTGGATAAACCCGGATGCGCCACACGAGAGCTTCACAATCCTGGCCCGCAAATACGGCCCCGTCTGCGGACTGAGGCTGGGATCCCTTTACACCGTGCTGATCAGCGAAGCTCATCTGGTGCGTCAGGCCCTCGCGAAGGATTCGCTGTCCGGACGGGCCCCGCTCTTCGTTACTCACGGGATAATGCATGGATACGGTGAGTCGGAGTTTTTTCTTTACCCCCCCACTCTCCTCGTATAAATAATATTGTTTCAGCCTACTTGCACGATTTATCGTTTTAGATTTATATATGTACATATGTATTGTATATATATATACAGGGTGTTCCAGCATAAAGTGACCAAACTGACAGGGGTTTTAGAGGTGGTCGAGTTGAGTAAATTAACCTAAAGAACATGTGGTCTTCGAAGTCGCGTGGTTAAAAAATTGTCTCTTAACGACTAGCTTTTTTTTTTTTTTTTTTGTGGAAGCAAAGGTAATTGGTTGATAATATTTGAGGGAGTTATCGGGCGTACGTTTTAAGTACAATAAAAAAAATTATTATGAATAAATATTTAAAAATGGTGATACTGTAGCCATTCTTACCAGACTTGCGGAACACGCAGCGTAACTGGTGTGCAAATTTGAATTTAGATATCAAAAGAAAAAATAAAATCACCTAATCTACGTATTAATAGCTACAAAAATTCGTAGGGGATTTTTGACAAGTTAATTTAAACGTTGCTTATTAACGAATAAGTTCCCTTTTTTGGTCGAAAAGAGGATATTTTCATGCAAATACTCGCGAATCACAGAAAAATCAATATATTTGAAATACTCTGCGTATTTCTGTAGTTATTAATATGTAGATTGAGCGATTTTAAAACATTTTTCTTGCATATTGAAATTTGCACCAGTTACACTACGTGCCGTAGAATTCAATATGACTAACGAGAATGGCTCTAGTGTTGCCATTTTTGAATAGAAGTTGACGATAATATTTTGCATTATACTTAAATACACGCCCAATAACTTCCTTAATATTATTATTTGATGAACTTTTCTTCCAACCGTCAAAACAAATTGTCAGAATAGCGCTTTTCTTTTGTTTTTTCAGCGTTATTGACCTTTGAACATGATTCGATTCGTGTTTTCGATAAGCGAGCTCGACTGCTGATGCAAAACAGAACGCCTTCAAATTTACAAATTTCAAATGTAAAACAATCTTGACATTGAATTTTTGACAAACACAACAACGAGGACGTTCGATGAAAATGGATGATGGTTTGAAATTTCCGAATTTCATAAATACGAAGATATTTCCAACGTCAGCAAAGTTTTATCACTAAAACCAGTCGTTGCGAGACGTTACGAGATTTTTTGTTTTCAATTTTTTCTTTCGTCTAATTTGGGTTAATTTACTCGGCTCGACCGCCTCTGTAACCCCTGTCAGTTCGGTCACTTTATGCTCGGACACCATGTATACGCTCAAATAAGTTTTTGGTCAGTGTAAACAATACTTCGAGATCCCAGCGATCGCCTGTCGATAATTATAAGCCACGCGATGATTCGCGCTGTCTTTACGAACGACTCGCAAAAACTCTGAAAACACAATGAAAGGGCGCTACAGTCACTCCTCTGCGTGTCCAATCGTCTAACGGTTTGCCAACGTTCGAAACATCCGAACTGGTCAGGCAACCGACTAACCTACTAAGTCTTCCTTCTTCTCATACCTCATCATATATATATACACATTAATATATATATGTATATAATCTCCTCCTTTATTCGCCCGCACTTGCCGCTCTATATAAGTACATTATTATTACCTATTGCATACTATACAACCGTATTCATAATGGAATTTACAATTAGATCCGTCCCGCCATTTGTCGCGGCTATAAACTCTGCGAGGATTAAAAGTTTTGTTAACTTTTTAGAGCTAATTCAATGACGATGTTAGTTGTATCGGATTTTTATGCGAGGGTCTGATTCTTACAGATTTACCAAATTTTGAACGATCGAAGATGTCAAAGAATTATTTTGTTGGAAGTTATCACTTGATATGTGATATAATCCGGATGGATGGCCGATTTAGTCGAATCGAGTAGATTTTATAAATTTATAAATTTATATTTTACCAAATCTTACTCTCATTCACTGGGATTATAAAGGAATCACGTGGTCGAATTGCGGTATAATGGCAAGAATATTTTTTCTCTTTATTCAAACTTGTACACAATAATTCTTGACGATTTTATACTCTTGCTTTGCTATTTTATTTTTCTTTGATGCACCCTTGTACGTTCTGCATTGTTTATATTTCGACTATGCGACTATCATTCGATAACCTTACAAAACAATTTTTTACAGTTTTCAAATCTATCAACGTTATCTGATTCGCACTCTCTTCATAATTATCGATCGTCACATAGATATATCATCATATAGATATTATTATATCTATTTCATAAATCGTGTATTTATTTACTGATTTGTTTTTATTACTCCCTCCCGGTTTCTCTTTAAACGATACGTTTTCAAAACGGTCCTCGTTCGAAAAAGAAAATTTCATCTCCGGGTACGTGTACAAAGAAAAAAAAAAAAAAAAAGTATACATAAAACGATTAAATTATGTATAGAAGAAAAAATGTCGAGGTAAGGGGAGAAAGGGGCAAAAAATGTGCAAATTTTATTCGGCAAACCGCGAAGAAAGAAAGAAAAAAAGAAAAAAAAACGCGCACTCTCGATCCTCAAATCTCGGAACTCTGCACGCCACCAGTTTTGTACTTTGCATGTCACATACGTGTAAGTACGTATAATTTAAAAAACACACGTACAGCTATACATGCGTACATACAAACGGGCCGGATTTATCGGTCGAGAAGTCGCGTCGCGTCGCGTTTTCCCACCACCGTTACAGTCTCCCCTCCGCTTCCCTGCTTCTCGGCTAGGTTGTCTCCTTCCGACAGTGTCCTTTCACCACTGGCAATATACGGGGTAGGGATCGGGCCACGCCCTTTACGAACCGTCCCTGCATCGGCTCGGAGACGCGAACGGCGGAATCCGCGATGCGTGTCGCGTCATTCGCGAGCAGAGCCGCGAAGCACGCGTTGATTGCTTCGAAATGCTCTCCGTCCAGTGGAAAGACTCGGGCTTTGGTCGGACGCTAAGCCCGATCAAGAACAGCCGCTACTACTGCCCGATGTCCGATCCGTCGACGCCCTCCACTACTAGCGCCGCTGAGCGCCTTGCTATACGGCCTGTTTGTTACTTGTCGTTGTTTCGGTACTGCGGCGGGGTTGAAATTCCGAATTCGAAAGGGTGTCGAAGCGAGGGATTCCGATTTTTTTTTTTTTTCGTTGAGAAACTTGAAGAAAGATAGGGAAGTTTGACGAGGTATCAAGAGTTTTTAATCGTCTGAAAATCCATGGATCAAAGTTCCAGGAACGACGATATTGCCGGAAGGGTTGAACTGCGAGAAGTTTCGTGAAATTTGAGCAATTTGAGCTTTCTTTGTTTTGGATTTACGATGTTTTTATTTTTATACTCAATTTTTGAGTAAACTACGCTGTCTGAGGATATTTTTATTCACGGAATATTGCATTTCGGAATTCTGAGCCCGTTGGATTTTCCAGCGTTCGAAACTTCGAAGTCTGATTGTTTTTTTTTTTACTTCAAGTTTCAGGAATGTATCAACATCTGATATTTCGATATTTTGGTACCGATTGTGACGATGTTTCCTATGTATAAAATAAATAGCGAGAATATTTATGAGGTCTCATTGTCAGCGGATCAGTGAGGAAGTAGGCCTTAACAGCACTCGAAGGAGAGAAGTCGTCTTTAAATTTCTATACAATTAAATGGTGTTAAGTGTATGTAACGGACTAGAGTCTGATCAGGTAATAATCCACTAATAAAATCTCGACGACACATATCGTGAATAAATTGAAGGTTTTTTTTAATAAAGCGTACACTTTTCATCATCGCTCTCCCTTCAGCGGCTAATATCGTCGACACGTTCTGATCTCTCTGATGTATATATTTTCACTCTCATCGTCCGAATATTCTATTCTCAATTCCTCGTTATATTATTTTATGATTTGTTTTTTGTTGAATTATATTTTTGTCCAATACACTTTGTGATGTTTATTCGTGTTAAACGCTGAAAACTATCAAGCCCAGTTTTTTGGCTTACGATGAGAAGGGAGGTTTCGTTTTGTGTTATATCATAAACTTTATGGAATCTATTGTGTATTCTTAGCAAATTTCACCTGTCAGATTTTTATGTAAAATGTATATAGAACGTGGTTTCAAAAAATTTCATTGGCATTTACGTTTGAAACTAGAAACTAGACAGACAAAAATCGAAAATTAGGAATAAAATTATCGATTTCGATCATACAATTGATGCATGTAGGGTGGAAAAATTAGTTCGCACGTTAAATCGACACATCTTGCGACTATGCGAGGTATGTATAGTGCATGGGCCGGACAATGACTCGACGATTGCCTAACGCGCGTCTATTGCGGTCGGGTCCTCGGTGAACGACCGGCAGAATTGCTACCTGTATGGGTGGAAATAATACAAGAGCAGGATCGAGCTGGGAAATACGAAATGACGATGTTGATATACGTACGAAAGCGGAAATTGTAATAATAATCCTTTAATTGTACGCATAATTATACTCTTTTCTTTTCGATTTTTAATTTTTTTTTTTTTTTGCATTGCTTCAATACGGTCACGAGGAGAAAATCAAGAATGAATTTCGAATATGATTGAACGTAAAGAAAAGTATAACATACAGGGGTGGGGTTGAAATTCCGAATTTGAACTGTTCCGAAAACGACGAATTGAAAATTTTTTGGTCGCGAAAGTTGAAGTGAAGAAATAAAACTTTGTCGAAACGTCGAAGTCTGGAATAGGCCGAAACCCGTCGCTCAATGTTCCGAAAGTGCAAAGATGAGTAAATTTGAAAATCTGAAACATCGAAATTCCAAATGATCCAAGATTTTCAGTTCCGTGAATGTCTGGCTTGGTGAAATTTCACTACTTTGATATTTCTTTGTTTTTGATTTTCGATATTTTTACATTCGGAATCCTGGTTATTCCAATTTCCAGTTTTTCCTATTTTTTTACAATTTTAATTTTCGGTATTTCACTCTATCGTAACTTTATTTTCCGGACTTCTTCTCCATCTCGCGTTTCGTAACCTTGATCCGTCGGCCTTCCGACCGTTCTAAACCCCGTCGTTTCTCCAAAGTTTGATTTCTCAACTTCAAGTTTCTCGAGCAAATAATTCGCAATTAGGCGCTTTCGGAACTTTCCAAATCCAGAACCCCCCCCCACAGGCCCTTTCCTCATATTCTTTCGCGTCAGGTCAACGCACGTCGAGATCCCCGAGCGGTCGGGTCAGTTCTAAAATCGGTATTGTATTATAACCACCCAGATGCCCATCGGACCGCCACGCGGTCCCGAGCTCTTTGTTGCTAGCGTATTAAAAGTGGGCCGAAAGTGAAAACGCGACACGTCGCGGAGGCTTGACGAG
Source organism: Neodiprion fabricii (assembly GCF_021155785.1). Lineage (NCBI taxonomy): Eukaryota > Metazoa > Arthropoda > Insecta > Hymenoptera > Diprionidae > Neodiprion > Neodiprion fabricii. The sequence continues at coordinate 2,716,870 of NC_060242.1, forward strand.
GGTTAGTCCCGAACGACGAAGCCGCGCGGGCTTTTCGAGCTTTAACAACACCCGTGCGTGCGTGTACTTTCACACATGCTCGCCAACTCCCTCAGCCAGACGGCGGCTGTTCGTTATACACGAACAACTCTAGGCAGCAGGTAGACGCAGCCGTCCCGGCGCCTTAGAAATTAGCTATCCTAGGTATCCCTGTCTTCCCTCACCCGCCGCACTCCCTTCCATTCCATGTTGCAGGTATAGCATAGCGGTAAAGATGTCGGAAACTAGGGATAGAAGGCCGTTTCTGCCGCATTCTTGAAGCACCAGCTCGCCAGATTTTATTATTATATTGTTTATACACACGCGTGAGCCTCGTCTCCTCTCCTCTCCTCTCCTCTCTTCGCCTCTTTCGTTTGTTCGTTTGGTTTCTGCCGTAGACGCGAATACGTACCTGTAAGTACGCATGTATGTATGTATAGAGACAGCGTTACAGCCACGCGCCGCAATAACGCCGGAAAGTGAGAGTAGCATTGAACCTGGGATATATCGGTGTACGTGTGGTGGTGGTATCGGGCAGGTTCACGTAATCCGCAACCCGTTCGCCCTCCTCCTTGTAACATATATACGCGTTATAGGTGTAGGTGTAGGTGAATACGTCAAGTCCGACGTCAAATTTCATCGTCTCGTTCATGACCGATGCGTTTATAGAGATTTTATTTTATTTTATTTTTCATTTTCGCTGTCACCGTTGAGACACCAAAAAAAAAAAAAAAAAAACTACAAATTACATGTCGGTATGATAGTTTAAATGTTAAAAATGAAATTTGTGACACACCACTTACTGTGATAGAAATGTAACAAATAATACAAATATATGGTAAAGTGGACCTGTTGGGACGTTACGTTTTAGCGATAAAAATTTTTCTAACAACGCAGCCAATTTCTCCGCAGTTTGGTACACCTGTATAATTTCTTTTTATCGTTGCGATTATATAATCTGGATTTGTATAGTGTAATGTTTTTTTTTTTTTTTGGGTTTGTTTTTTAACTTACGTCAGATATATTTCACCTAATTCACGGTGTTCCCTGCACTTGTTACGGGACGTACGAAGGAATTTGGTTGGATTACTTATTCATTGGGTTATTATTTCGGTCGAACATTGAACAAACAAACCGGGCTCACAAGACCTGTACAAATGAAAATTAAACCGCACTATATTAATTTTTCTAAATACATTCGTCGATTTCTCCAATCAATGTATGTGTATAATTTAATAACAATATTTGCCATTCGATATAGTCAAAATACTCATGTATCAAATATTGTATACATGTATTAAAATTAAATACATTCGTGTGAATCCGGTTCCCCCGTTTTTCATCAGCTTTCGTATATAACTAAATACATACATATATATTTTTATGCGTGTGCGTGACGTTTAATCGTCGTATTTAAACACACACACGTACGTTGCTTTATAACGCACACTAACGAGTTTCGCTTATACGTATAGTTATGCGGTTTCAAGGTCGTATAATAATGTATAAAGAATCCCTTACATATGCTTGTACACAATATTCTGGGATACGTACGTACCATTATTCATATCTGTATATCTATACATTATATAATTGCATGTACGCAATTTTAGGCTCAGATATGTGTGCGTATACGTGACGTATAACATATCGAGTGCACGAGTGCGTTGACATTACGCCGGCGGATCGAAACGTTATTTATTATACGAGAGGATTTTTGTTTTGTTTTTTACTTATTTATTTTATTTTATTTTTTTTTTTTATTCTTACCTTCATCTACCACGTTTTTTTTTTTTTTTTTTTTTCGTTTTTTCGCCTTTCTGTTATAATTGATATTTAAATCGTCTCTCGTGCCGATTTGTTGCCCGTTCGCGTCCGCGTATGCGTGTAAATCTGTGTTTTTGCGCGCGGATGTGTGTGGATCACTTACAGGAATCGCGATGCATACAAATCGGGCTAATTAATTCCAAAGCGATCATCAGACAACTCTGTATTCTTGTTTTAATCTTTCGTTTTTATTTTCTCGTTTTCAATGGTTTTTTTTTTTTTTTTTTTTTTTTCGTTTTCCCTCTTCCCTCCTTTCCGAATCTTACGACGATTATTTCAATTTCGAGTCATTTGCTGCAGTATATATAAAAAAACGTGTTGCATATATATATATAGGTGTATGTTAAAATATTGCATATATTGTATTGTTGGAAATTTCTTCAATCGCAAGGGATGAAGAATTTTCTTCGTCGTGGTTTTTTTTTTCTTTATCTTTCTTTCTTCTCCTTTCAACGACCGTTCTTATCACTCCTCGTCGATGATCTTTGCACGTCCGGCTAGTTTACACGTTATACATCGCGGGTACAACGTGTCCGTGTATAAGGCACATACCTACATCGATTATAAATACGATATTACACGTATAACTTATACATTTCGACGCGTACGTCCGTTCGTGGTTTGCATAGAGTTTAAGCAATTTGCTCTGTCGCTTTTTTACATATATGTGTGTGTATATGTATTTCTCTCTGTCGAGTGAAATCCTTACGTACTCAGTTACGTACATTTAAACACTTCGATCTATATATGTATGTATTTAGGTGTGTGTGTGTATGTAATATGTACAAGGAACCAAGCGCACAGCTCCCAGTCCGGCAAGAGATGCGAAGGTGTATTTATATGTGTATATATACATATATATATATCCGTATATATGTGTGTGTAAACTTCAGGCTGGCGCGCGATTACATCGCTTGAAGGCGATTGCGCAAAACGTTGGACGGGTTCGAGGCCGGTCGTACGCACCGACCGCTGTTGTGATTCGATATTGTACCTTATAATCGTATATACTAGACTGGGCCAAAAAAAAAACGAAGTATTTTTTTTTTTTAATGGTACTGTAAAAACAATGTTCGTGACGACAAGTAAAAATTATCCTGAAAGTTTGAGCCCTTGATATTAATATTAAGGGGTGTATCGTTACAGATATTGATTTTTTAACAGTTTCCGCATTTTTTTTACCCAAAATCCGTCAATTATCGATCTGAAAAATTTTATCAATCCATATTTTTGAAGGAAATTTGAATGATTGTAAATGATTTTTTCCCAAACGGCTCGACTTGTGCAGAATGATATAAAGGCACTGGGATAAAATTTTCTTAATTCGAAACCGATTAATTTAAGAGGTATTCGTCTATAAACATTCACGATCAGTCATCTTGAATCGTTTCTATTGATATCTTAGATAATTTACAAGTCAGGCTCTTTTACGAGGAAAAGAAAATTCAAAAATTTGTCTTTTCTTTAAGTATTATTTAAATGGAAAATGGAAAAAATAAAATAGGACGGCATCTCTAAATATCAATATTTAAAGCTCGTATTTGGCTGAGATATTCTATTTGAGATGCTCTGTACAGAAATTTTGTTGCGCGTTTGACAAAGAAGTTTTTTATTTATTTTTTTTTTTTTTTGGCACACCCTAGTTAACATACCTATACCTATAAACGAGTTGTATAATAACGAGTCTTGTTTCAATAAAAGTTTACATTATATTATATTGTATTACAAAAAGCGAAAGGAAACGACGTTTCATTGCTAAAAATTTCGCACCCGATGACTTTTTGTCAGTTTAGGTACAACGGGTATAAATGGTATTGTGGTAATAATTCAATCGGGTATTAAAATGTTGCACGCGATTCGATCAGGCGGGACGAGATAATCTGTATAGGATATCGCGAGGAAAAAGGAAATCAATCCGCAGCCTGCGATTCGCGATTGTTGGTATCTAATACTAAAAAAATTGCTCGCGTTATTCTTGCGTATAAACGTTAGAAACTGCGGAAATACGATGCTTTTCAGTCGATCCTAACTGAACGAATCAGATCTGCAGCATCGTTCTTGAAACCTAACCTAACCTAATATTGTACATAAATCTATATTTATTTACATATATATATATATATATATATATATATATACGTATAGTTATGCAGGGTATGTACATATATCGATACGTTATGTATGGCTTGTACAGCGTGTATGTAATCAATTGCATAATTATGTACACATGATACTTACATACTTGTATAGAAAGGGACGAACTTAACTGCTCAGCGTGTTTCGTTATTTAACCGCGGCTGTTCGTTCACCTCATCGTATAATAATATATACGGTATATAGTGTGTATATACGTATATGTAAACGTAGTGTAAGTCTGGCAAATTGCTTACACGTTGGTACATACGTAACTTTCGTGGATTTTTTTTTTTTTTTCTTACACACGTACCCCATTGATAGTAGTACGATATTTATTAGAGAGGAGATCGTTCAAAGGGCCAACGAACAAGCCTGATCTCTCTCTCTCTCTCTTTTTTTCTTTCTTGTCTTTTGTAACACGCAAACAAGCACAAATATTGACGAAGTGTCTTGTTAAACTAGCCGCTGCTGTGTGTTATTTTATCCACACACACATGTATATATTTATATATGTATACACACGTACGTGTATGTATATCGTAGTGTCCGAGTTGCGAAAACAGACCTTGAATTCGGTTGATGCCCCCCCCTAGCTCAAGCTTCGATCGTGTCTCTAATATATCGCGGCGCTTATGTTTTATCGCATGTTATATTCTAAGTCTGTATGTATAATGTCTTATATGTACGTAGGCGAGGAATCGAGCCGAGTCGAAAGAGTCGCGCGTCTGTTGCATAGATAACGTGCGAAAGATAAAAAAAAAAAAAAAAACGTTTCAATTTCGATCAAACGATTTACATGGATCAGAGAAGAGAAATCCATGACTGAATCACAATCCGCGCAGACTGCAAAGAGCAAAGAACCGCGGTTCCATTTTTATCATTATACATGCGGTACAAAAGAACTGTTTAAATACTTTTACGGCAATTCGTTAGCTTTTAATGGTATACATATATATATATATATACATATATATATACACACACACACACACGCGCACGTATGTATGTACCTTATACGTAATCAGGAAGCAGCAAGGACGGAACAATGTGACCTTGGACGTCGCGACATTTGGCAAAGATCGTAATTTTTATCCCCGTGACTATAAAGCTGCAGCCGTGGACCGGATAGTTTTGATAGGTCGCGTGTTCACAGATTCGTTTGAAACGCGAACCATTGTTCGTTGTAAGCGTTATCATCGTCATCCCCGTTCATTATCATCATCATCCTCGTTCATTACCATCATCGTCATTATCGCGCGCAGACCCGGATTGTCGAAAATCTCGCGAAACAACAACCATGGATACATAGTAGTGGTACCTTTGCTATGTTGAACGAATCTCGAAGGTCTCGCACTTTTGTTACTCCCAACCGTCTTCTCTGTATGAAAATCCCCCTCGGGTGTTTTTATACGTTACATCACCGTGTAAAATCCCGTGCGTTATTTATTTGCGATGTTTCATCGTTCTTAGAATGTTTTTGGTTCTGCTGAAAGTTGTGTTTCCGAACTCTTAATTCACAACTCGTGCTTGCGTATTATACGTGTAAGGGTGTGTTTTTTTTTTTTGTTTTTTTTTGTTCCATGGTTCGCGGGTTCGAGAGATATTTAGAGAATTATATAATTATGAATGAATCATGGTGCGACATATAGAATACATATGTATGTCTATGTACAGTTTCGAGGTTTAATGGAAATTTTTATTGGCGATAATATATCAAGCTCCATTTTATAAATAGGTATCCGATTATGGGTGTAAATTGTATAACTCGTTCTTGCGCGTGCTGCTCGTTAAATTTTACCGACTAATCCTCACCGCATTCCATATACCTACACTCGTTCACTCACTTACTCACTCACTCACTTACTTACTTACTTACTTACTTACTTACTTACTCACTTACTTACTTACTTGCACTGAACACCATTAAAACGTCGCGAGAGTCGTTCTCCTAGGTCGTGACAAGTCCAATCGCAACTCTGCGGAGTCATTGCCTGGAAATTGATGCAGTAATGCAGTAATAGATCCCAACATTGTGCGCTCCGATCGCGATCTTCGAGTCAAGAGGTGCATTACTAGCAACTTTTAATCTAATCTTTTTTTTACTCCTGCTCGTGATTCGACCCCTGCACGTGACGCTGCTTACAAAAGTATGTTTAGTACAGGTATAATGATTACTTGGTATAATTTTTGTCAGCAACGTGAAAAATGTGCACCTTGCTTTTTATTCTTTTGTTTTCTCCCTTGTTTCTCTCTCTCTATCTCTCTCTGTGCGCAAAATATCTTATGTAAAGTAAACCATGTACAGAAACGTGCATTACGAATACTGCAATTTTACCTATGTAGTATATACAAAACGTCTAGACAAGCCAGAATTACTTACTTATAACGAAGTGAACACACCGGGAAGTTTTAATATAATGTCTGACGGAGGATGACTACTCGAGGCTGAATGTCAGGGTCAAAGTGTTAACGTTGTGCAGCTCTGACGACTTTTTGCGTGATTAGGTATGCAAGTACATGTATACGTACACACGTATACATGCAAAAATTTCTTTTACTTTTTTTGTTTCTTTTCTTTTTTTTTTCATCTAGAGAGACGAAAAGATTTTAGTTCTTCCTCTTATTCGATGTCTCTTCACTTATAATTATTGCTTTGATATCGCAATTTAGTTTTGTTTTTCAATTTTATTCAATTTTTCTCTTTTTTTTCCCATATCTTCTTCTTCCTCCTCCTCTGCTTCTTCTTCTTCTTCCTCTTCTTCTTCTTCTTCATTTTAGTCACTCGTATTCACCGCCCGGGTCTTGCGCAGCCGTGTTTTATAAAAGCGAAATGCATAACGACGTGTCTGCGGCCTTGGAATAAGTCGTATGGATCAGTGATCCATCGCTTCCATCCGCCTCCTCCTCCACCTCCGTTTGCCTCTCTCACTTCCTATGCTCAGCTTTTTGCAATTGTATTCCAACAGTTTTGCTACAGTATAAGGAACACGGGAGAGTCTGTCTGGGCACGTTGTTTACTCCCTGGGAATTAGTTATACGTTCATCTAGGTACTTGCTCCCATTACCATCAATACTTGTAACATCGCAAACGTCTCGTTGGTTGCAAGTGTGCAGGAATATACGGAAATATTCCGATGACGTTTCGTCGCGCTTTTGAACGTGGTAGTGAGAAAGAGAGAATGAATTGTCGGTTAAAAACTGTGTCGAATCGCGTCGTTCGAATCCGAGTGTGTTGCATAACACCTGCACCAATGATGGTGGCGATGAGGATGCTGATGATAATGATGATGCGGTATTAGCGAGCTGTAGGTACTCCAAGGTGAAAACCGGAAAACAACCGGCAATTGCACCGGACAAATTAGGTTACCACTCGTTAGGTGTATAATTTAATCGTTACGTAAGATATTTTTCGTTCATCGTTTCAGCGGAAAGGAAGAATCCGAAAAAAAAGGGACCGCGTTGTCGTTCCGTTATATCCAGGTTGTCTCTATATTATATTTATATTGCTCTTAATTTGACATGACATGTGGTGTAATGCGATACGAAGAAACGAAAACGAAACCGTGTCACAATATATATTATTAATAATATCCATAATGTATTTACGCGTAAAAGCCGAGGAGAGAATTATGTCGAATTCAAAATACATTATCTTGGTCAGTTTCGGAAATGTCATTAGATGACTCAGACAAGTTATTCTTATTATTATGTTTTTGTCCCAAATGATATTTTAAGTGATGCGTGTGTAAATTTAATCCTTCTCCTTTCCATCAAATACTCATAATTATGTATAATATACATGGTTTCGTATAATGATATATAACATTGATTTGCAGTAAAGCTGACGCATAGCATATAATCGTATAATCGTCACGATTAATGTGTGGGGATAAAAAAATTTCAATCGATTATTACTATAGTTTTATTTCTCCATCCAGGCTGGAGTATAAATTAGGTATATCATATGTTAGTTATACTAGTTTTTAGAACTAGATCGTATAACGTTGAGGTTTACAATTATAGGTAAGTGTATATCATACACGCGTAACGAATGTTCATAGTTTTACCGATGCGATGTTAATGAGTTCACTGTTATTCTCGAGGATTACGATTACACACCTCTCAGACATTTCTCGATTCATTAGATAGGTCTGTACGTGATAACTGTGGATTATTATATCTGCCTCGGAGGCGTGAACGTCTAGCTTGAACGTGTAATTAACTATGTAACTTTATATGTATATTATGATAGTAACTCGACTAGGTGGGCTGATGGCCAATCGGTTGTATCTACCTTATGCAGGAGGTATAGGTGCAGGCATATGTATAAGGCTGTTCTTAATTCACCCATCGGAAAACATTGTAATAGTTATTCTTATCACCTTTGGCTCGTAAACCTCAATCCAAATCTCACGCAGCTACAGTAGTCGAGTCATCAAGATTCCGAGGATCGTTCCTTACGTACGTTGAATATAATCTGAAGAAAAAGAATAAGTAATAGAAATAAGAATGGAAAAACAGAAATGGAAATTTATCGAAACCGGTATATCTTTAATCGTTATTGTCTTATTTAAACGATCGGACGACACGTGACGATCGTATGAAATTTTTTACCTTAATCGAAGACTCGAATTCTGGATTTTCATATAATAGCGAAAGCTTGTTCAACGAACCGCATCTTCGGGGATTTCATATTGCAAGCTACGTGTGATTGTGTAATTTTCAATTATTTTCACATCAGGCGGCTATCATATTTATCATACCTGTTATTTCACCGGTACGTACGGCAGAGGTCAAGAGTGAAAAAGTAGATGCAGTAAATATTGGAGATGATTATTTGTTAGGATCGGTCACCTCTACAGACGATGATGGCGGTGCTATTTTTATTCGAGAACAGTTTTCTCGTACAATTCATGTGGAATACCTCCGTCCATTCAAAGCTGAGCTGAGCTAAGCTGAGCTAAGCTAAGAGCTAAGCGACGCCGAGTATAATGCAGCATCTAGCTCAAGGCGAGACCTCCGCATTCGATGTTCGTTGACCATACGCAAAATCAATGTCAAAGAGAACGCGCTGGCGGTTTATTTTTCTGATACCTTACGCGAGCTCGTTTAATCCATGTATATCTGCGTTATTTTCTACACCCTGTATACGCGGTGTTGTACTCTACTCAACGCGTCACCATACCTCTCGTATATTGTACAAATACCGATCGCGATCAATGCAATCTTGAATGTATCCAATATCGATCAGAAGTCGTTGCCTTTCACAAACTGCAATTCTTGTCGCAGATATTCTTTGTTGGTGTTGGTGTTTTTTTTTTTTATTCTTCTATTCAAAGTTTATTCTCGATACGTACGACGTTTTCGGCACTCGATCGTGGAGGAAACGTGAATTTGAAGGTCCCGAAAGATTAATATGTTCCAATTTTTATTCAATATTGACATTGGGTACTCTCTGTAATTTATTTCAATTTTATTAATTACTTTGTTGTCAATCCGAGATAATAAACACCTTGTTATTCGTGACAACGTGTTCTTAGCACCACCGCTGTTAAGTAAGGTGATTCATTTCTCCGGAATTCTGCTCTTTCATATATCAGTCAAATATGTTAAATTGAATTCACATCAAGCTCATCGTGAATCGAATCTTTTGTGTCGTTATGATAGTTGAAAACAGAAAGGAAGTAAAAAGGAAAGAAAGAAAAGAGAGAGAGAGAGAGAAAAAAACAATACCAGTCTTGTGCAAATCTTTTGGAAACACCTGGCATCGAATTTGACAAGTCATTATATATTGCACCTATAACAAGGTGAGCGCCGGACGGCGTAATTGTAGTTTGATTAATACATAAGCCGTTAAGAGAATAAAAATAAATGGAAATTTGTTGAATGTATATATATATATATATATATATATATATATATATGTATATATGGTAAATTCAAGTTCTTCTGCGAACGTTGTAGGTCATTTTAAAACACGTTCTACCGTCTGCAGGTGAGCAGGTTAGTGAAAACCTCTTTTTTAGCAAAGGTAAGTGACTCCCGCATGCAGCCCAAAGAATGTCGATCGTATCGTTTGCACGTATACGGATATCGTGCGTGTATACATACATATACCAATCGTAAAGACTGTTCATGGACGAAAAATACCGGCTGATTGATGATCGCCTCGAATCCAGATCCTTTCTTCCTCTTCAATTCTCCTTTCGCACCTCTCCGACCATCGGCCGAATAGTCGATGAGCTTCTTCTAACAGCCGGGTCAATTGTTCAAGGGTTGATTTGCGCGGACGGTGATCTGTGGCGAGAGCAGCGAAAGTTCGTCGTTGGCTGTCTGAGGAATCTCGGTATGGTGAAGATCGGGTCAAAACGGGACAAGATGGAGTCCAGGATCCTGACCGCGGTCGAAGAGAGCGTATCGGTAAACTCCAGATTGTCTTGGACACTTGACGATGCAACATCGTCTCGAAGATAGTCGCGATCTCCTTGACAATATATCTCCTTGATGTCTTCGTAGAAACTGAAGGAACGTTCGGCGAACGGAGGGGTCGATCCTTATCCGACCCTCCATCACTGCATGGGTAATTTAATGAACTTATTGGTGTTCGGGAGAGTCTGGGAGGAGGATGACGAGACCTGGAGATGGTTACAGCGGCTACAGGAGGACGGAGTCAAGCACATCGGAGTCGCCGGGCCGCTCAACTTTCTGCCGTTTTTGAGGTGGGTCATTTCGTACGTCTGGACCGTGGTCCGACCTTTCCGTGTACGTCCAACTTTCAGGCATGTACCGAAGTACAAGAACATGATGAGGTTCCTCGTCGAGGGAAAGCTCAAGACCCACGATGTCTATCGTGCCATTTCGGAGGATCGCCGGAAGTCTGGAAGTGCGAGGGACTCCGTGCTCGCCATGTTCGAGGAAGAAACCAAACGCAGACTGGCCTCAGGCGACATTGGACACTTCAGCGAACCCCAGAAGCTACACTTGCTCGCCGATCTCTTCGGCGCTGGAACTGACACAACGTTGACCACCCTGAGGTGGCTGCTTCTTTTCCTTGCCGCTTATCCTCGCGAGCAGGTGAGCAGCGTCTGGACTTGCAGACTGTTCCAGAATTGCCAACCCGTTGGATTCAACACCCTTTTATTACTTTTCCACACCCCAAGGATGCCGCTTACAACGAGATGAAGGCGGTGCTTGGACCGAGACCAGTCGAGCTCAAGGACCGGCCTGATCTTCCACGTCTCGAAGCCCTCATCGCGGAAACTCAGAGAATCCGGAGCGTCGTTCCTGTCGGCATACCACACGGTGCTCTTGAAGTACATATCGCTTGATCAATGCCAATCGAATATTTTGCCCTTGACAAAACACGTTCCTTGCTACTTCTCGATGTCACACCTTGTGGAAAGCGGAGAGCGAGGAGGCTTGAGTGGTTTTTATCAATTTCGTGTGATTTTAGAGGTTTCTGTTCGCTTTTTGTTGTGCGTGAAGGTATCTACGGATCCATTCCGTGTTACTCTGCTTTGTACGTTTTTAATTTCTTTTGCAAAATGCTTACCCTGCAACTGTCAAGTAGTTTAGGTAAATTTGTTCAAGTTTTTACCGTCAGAGTGATTATCGTCTACGTTGATCTAGCGAGCCGTTCGTAGGTCTGTCTACTGCAGCACGAGTAACAAGCAAAGTGTTGTAACTGCGACTGTTTTTACGTACGTATTACTTCAGTCCGTTCATAAATTTCCAAGTCCTCTAAACATCTATTTACCGTCGGACTAGAAGTATACTTTATAAATAATTTTTAGCGTGTTAATTCAGTATTTGAATTGTTCCTTCTTCGCGGAGTGTTCTTGTTGAAGTTGTTGGGTTTCAAGATTACGTCCTGTTTTGGAATAACAGATCAGGCAAAGACGGAGGTCGGGTTGCGGTGTTTTTCCAGAGAAGTCCAAGTCCGCGAGTAATCTCTTCCTCGCCTAATCTCTATTGTCGTAGGCCGTAGTATTTGATTTTTAAGATTATTATGTCAAACGCATCTAAGGCTTTATTTGCTTTCGTCTATGGGCCCCTCAAAATCGGTTGGTTGCTTAAATTTGAGGATGCTGTTCGACGAGCGCAAGCCTAAAACAACATTGCTTAACTTCGACTCGTTCGGCTCTCGTCAACTTCTCAACATTTTTCATGCTAACGATCTTCATGTGTTTCCTTATGGAGTATCATGCATGATAAATGTCATAAATTATTTCCTTACGGAATACCATCATACCGCGCATTCACATACCTGTTTAGACCTTTGCATTGTTGACGATGTTGCTAAAGTTCTAGCTAAATGGCAGTCAGGTACACCTTTTCTATCAGGCTATGATCTTATTTATATCAAACATACACTTAGGGTGCCTAAATTGGCCACCAGATCTGTCAGGTATGGAGATAATATAAAAAATATTGATGCGCAGCGCTCTTCAATCGTACTCTTCTCAGTCTTGACTGATCGGCTATTTTCTGTGAGCTTGTTGGTATCGACGTCAAAGTAGTCTTGTTCAATAAGCATGTGCTTAATTCCTCCTGCAAGCCAATCCCGTCTTTGTCTGACATTATTCGTCATTTTATCAAAGAACGGAATGATTTTTCTCAGGCCATTCAAAAAATCCGATCGTGCGGCTCTCTGTGAGAAGTATAAAGTCACTTAGAATCAAGGTGAATTGGACACCTGGCTGAGATGTCTCGGCTAGTTAACGCGTTATTACCGCTTGCTATTTGTGGAATTCGCGTTTATCGGTTATTATTGACAGTCATAGGTTAGAACTACATTCGAAGCTAACTTTTAGGTACGCACATTCAACTTTCTGCAGTAGCTCTACCTAACCGCTCTCTCTCTCCTTTCCTCCTTTTCTTCCTCCTTCGATCCCTCCCTCTCCCTCTCCCTCTCTCTCTCGCTTTCTCTTTCTCAATTATATTTTACAGGATTCGGAAATCGGCGGCTATCTCATACCCAAGGGAACGATGATCGTTCCTCTTCAATGGGCGATACACATGGATCCGAAAAATTGGAAAGATCCCGAGGAGTTTAGACCGGCGCGTTTCATAGCCGACGATGGCAGCTTCGCAAAGCCGGAGAATTTCCTGCCATTTCAAAACGGTTGGTGTCAAGTTTCCATTGGAAGTGCAGGAGCAGGAGAAGGATAAAAAAATTAAAATCCAGGGCGTCCCGTTGTTATTGAAAAATACGTCAGCTTACCGAGTAAACTGTAGTATGTGTATAGGTGTATTCCCCCCCCCCCCCCCCGCCCCTTGCTAATTTCAATCCATTTATTCATTTGTTTATTTATTTTTTGTCATCTAGTCTTGTTCGTTTCGTCTTTAATTTCAAAATTTAAGCACGATCATTGTCTTCCATCGTTGAATCTGGATCACAGGGAAAAGGATCTGCGTTGGCGAGGAACTGGCAAAGATGACGTTGTTCCTTTTTGCCGGACGTATAATTCAGTCGTTGAAAGTATCGCTGTACCGATCATCGGACGAGGCAGCGACGTTCGACCTTTCCGGGGAATCTGGCATCACTCTAACCCCGAAACATCACAGGCTGATATTCTCACCGCGCGCGATCGAACAATAATTACACGACAAGTGAAAATTATACTTTTACCCGCAAGAGGATGAGAAATAAATCACGACTACGATGCTGATCTCTATGTAATAATTCAATAAACTTTATCAAGCTTGAGTCGTAATCACTTATATTACGCGATCTTTTTCTCACAAATAACTTTTGAAAGATTAGACTTGTCGTATAATGACAATAGAATCTCTTTCTCGCAGAGCCTTCAATTACCGACAAATATTACGTTCCGATCTTACCGATACGCTGATGCGTTGACGAGTCGTAAAATTACAAAGTTTAAACAAAAAAAATTCCAATGTTATTTCAATGGGAAATTAAAAAAAAAATCGCGCCGATGAACCTCCAAATATGAAACATTAAGAGCTGAAACTTGGACGGCATACTTTTTTGAATATTTTCAACTTGAATATTGAACGAAAAAAAAAATCGGTTTTTTTATACAGTCTAATGTACACACGTGTTACAAAAATAAATATAAATACAAATACGTCTATGTGTTGGCGCAATTTCTTATATACATATATATATGTATGATACTTGACGTTTTGTCACCATACGCCCCGTGGTATATATTATTTGTTGTTGCGTTACCGTATCGTTAATTTCTATACAACTATCTATCTTTTTCTTTTTCACAAATGTACAATACCGTATACTTCTCTTTCTCTCTCTTTCGCCCCTCTCCTCAGGCTGTCGATCTTGCACATTCGGACGACGAAAAGATTTGCGGTAACTTGCCAATCACGTCGTTGCGACACTTACCTACCTGCAAAATCTTGGCCTTGGGGCTCCTGGACATTAAGGCCCTCCCTCCCCCTCCGCCCCTCCCCCTTCCTCTTTCCCCGCCCGTTCATTTCCATTCTCTCTTTTCTCGCGCGTCTCACCTAGTGCCCAAATTCGTGACATTCCGGTCGTGCGGTTTGCAAGAGTCTACTAAACGATTGACGATGATAAAATGATTTGAAATGAGAAATATATATACAAAAGCCCCAAGTTTTGGCGGGCGTCAAATGGGTAAAACGATGATGAAAATGAAACATTTCACGGATAATAAAACACGGCGTAAATAAATGTCTAGATCTGGAATACGACAGGATCTTTTTTAATCTCAATATCGGTTTACCTCTTGTTTTATTTTTAACGCCTACAATTTATATCATTTATATACATATCATACTTATTTAGGTAGACCTATACGATGTAGGAAATTGGTCAAAATACGCTCAGTTTTTCCGATAAGTTACGTATCATACTTATCGCTGCATCCCCTTGACTCTGTGTACACACACAACGACGCGGCAACGACGATGAGAATTTATATTGCAAGCGCGTTTTGCCTGACTAAATAAAACATGCGATGCGAGTTTGTCGCGCGATTGATATGTTACATAACATTTCGTGTGCTTTGAGGCGATCCATGCTATATACTATATATATATAAACACACACACGCATTATTATTGTTGTTATTATTATTATTATACATGTATATATTTACCAATGCACTCACATAATGTCTATACAGAGGTTTCGTGTCGTTAACCCGCGCACTTTACCCCGGGTCCGGTATTTCCTTAGAAATCCACCTAGGCACCGGCAATTGCGGAGGAGAGTTTCTCTTATATAAGTATATACAAGTATAATATTTACAACTTGACGACATCGATAACCGTGTGTTCCTTATTCTTCTTTTCTCATCTTCTTTCGATGTTATTATTTTTTTTTTTTTTTTTTCATCCTTCGTCTTGTTAGATTTTATTATTTCAATTTCGTCGAATCAGATTTCGGCATATATCCCACGCTGCATTCAGATGTGCACAGGTATAAGAAATCTTAAATATCTGCTGATCTTTGATGAATATACGTACACAAATGTCGAGAATATATGTGTGTGTGTTTTTTAAACTGGCGAATTAGCCGTGCAAGTCTATAATTACCTCATCGTTCGGTTTCACTTCTTTTTTTTTTTTTTCTACTCGTATTACACATGTATAATATATGTATATATACACACACACGTACCCTACTATACCTGTATAATATGTGAAACGCAGGCGACGAGCTCCTTTGAAAGAATGATCTTTCGTCTCTTTTATCGCAAATTATTCAATATTCTAGGTACATGTGTATTAAATACGGCAATTGCGCAGACGTAGAGATGAGGAGAGGATACGTGGTTTAGTAACTGCAAAGGTTTACAGATTTTACGAAATTGACGTGGAAAAGAATAAAAGGAAGGTAGAAGGAAGAAGGGTTAAAAAAAAAAAAAAAAAAATTTTAAATTTAAACAGAACGACTAGGAAGGAAGGTATGTAAAAATTTTCGCGGTATTATGTGGGTTAAATATTGGCGATTTTTTTTTTTTTTATCATCGCTGCTCGTAAAACGCGCACGTGCGCCGGTCGAAGCCGCCGATTCGCGGGTCTCCTCGATCATTTTTACCAAACCACACATTCGGCGGTTGGGTCGGTGCCGCATGGAAGAGAAAGCTATAATGTGACTTGGAAGGCCATGGATCGCGAGCGTTGGAAGCGATCGGTGAACGCGACGAAGCTACAACACGCAAGTGATACGTATGCATACATACACGTGTGTATTTATATACATACGTATTTAAAGATTGATTCGTTTATCGTAGTATTAAATATGTCCACGCATACCGTGTAGCGTAAAGGCGGTATCCGTATGAAAATGATTAAAAAAAAAAAAAAAAATTGTGATTTTTTGATAATTCAATGTGTAACGTTCTCTGTAATATATTCATAATACGTGTAATGAATCTTATAACTTACCGATAATTCATGCAGCACATTATAATACGGGTATACAACGTATCGTAACTCGCACGTAACATACAGAAAACGGGATCGTTTGAATAACATAACGCGCCGTGCAAAAATTACTACATATGTGTGTATGTATGCATGTATGTATGTATATGCGTATATACAGGTATATATATATATCCACTTGAGGTGGATTTTTATAAACCCGTGTCATTTAAAAGTTGGGCAAGCTTTGCGCGGGCGATTCGAAGGACGCGGAATCGATGGGAAATCGTAACAGTTGTAATAATAATCGCAGATGTATATGAACGTTGAGTGTTGGGTCTGTGTGCGGACACGGTATTATACACATATATTCGTGTACAGTACTCGGGGTTCGAGGTACGCAAGAAAGAAAGAAAAAAAAAAAACGAACAATGGCACCGCGAGAACGAAAAATATGTATATATATATATATATATAAAAGATACGTAAATTAGCTGTAAAGAAAATTACGAAAAACAGGTCTAATAAAACTTGATGTATAGTACGGGAGCGGAAAATTGGAATAAGAAGAGCGATTGGTTAATTGAAAAATAACATCGTTACTTTATTTCATAGAAAAAAAAAAAAAAGAAAGACAGAAATATATATGCGTATGTATGTATATATATATATTTCTATATACGTCTAATCAATGTCTTAAATAATCTTATACTTTGTAAATAATACCAACTAGTTAGTTAATCGTGCAGCCAACCATGTAAATCTCTGAACAATTGAAAACACACGTACGCACACACTCGCGCAGCCAAAGCGTAGCTCAAATACACAAGACTCTCGCGGTCATTTTGATACCGCGTATAAATCCGGGTCGCCCGGTTTACATGTATGTATGTATATATATATGCTCGGCAATGATGATGACAGTGAAGTTTATAATAATATCAATAATAATAATAACAATAATAATAATAATAATAATAATAATAATAATTATGACACCTACAGCTACCAACCGCAGTAACAAAACAAACAATAACAGTGAAAACAAATCAACAACGAAAAATGCTAACAAACGACCACGTTAACATTAATTATCTGCAATAATAACAATATTGGTAGTGATAATAATAATAATAATGATGATGATAATCGTAATAATCATGACCGCGGTAATGATAACGATGTTGATGATAATAATATCACCAGAAAATACGTAGCAACAGCCGTGGATTTATACGGTAATTGGCAAAATTTGTAAAAAAAAAAAAAAAAGGAATAAAAATAGTAACGATAGCAACATGTCATCGATCATGATTACAATGGGGAAAAAGGACCATCATCATTGCCATTGTCATTGGAAACGCATCGATTTACAGAGTATATATATATGATTGATGGCGGTGAAATTAATGATGATGACGATGATGACGATTCCTTTGAAAGAATTATCCGTCGTATTGTAAGACGAATGTTTGACAGAGATATATTAAACGAAGGAATCAAATCACCGTTCACATCATGTAGCAAATCACAACGATGACGACGAGGATGCCGGTCGTACGATAAGTGTAACGTATGTACGCGCGTGTGTGTGGGTATGTACGTATTATATGTGTATATGTCTACTATCTATGTATGCATACTTACTAATTGTATAGTCTTATCGTTCTCTTTGCAAAAATTCGGTAATATATTCAAAATTTCATAAGGCGCGATTCGCTCGCTCGTCCACCGGCCGCGATCATTCTCGTTGAGACAGTTTCGGTAAAATTTTTTACTCACCTAAGCGATTCTCGACGCAGCAACTTGTTTGCCAAAGGAAATGTGTGTGTATGTGTATACGCAGATATAAGAGAAACGGATTCGTTCGGAAAATGAACACGGATATTTTATCAGAAATTGTTCTCGTAAATTTGAACGAAACTGCCTCACTGATTTCCGATCGATTCAGCCATGTAATATCCATAATATACGGGACTGAGTCTGCCTAGTTGAAAAGTTATGATCTATCTACACTTAATATACGTATATCTACATATATATGCATGTATATATGTAAATATATATGTGTAATTTACATTACTGAACACATGGGTTTTCTTTGACGCTCACGGAATGAACATACAATAAATAATATGCCATTTGCAGTCGAAAATATATACATATTTGTATATATGCATCGAACGTCGCGAACTTGTTATATCGGTGTGTCTGCGTGTGTGTCTTTGTGTATGTTTATCCATACACGTTTATATTATATCATACCATATTACCTTGTATCGTAATATTGATCGATGGTGAATATATGACGCGACGTATAACGATCGATGGTAAAATCTTTCTTAGCCCTGATCACGTTACGTTACTTCGGGATGAAAGAATTAATAAAAAAAAAAAATAGTTAAATAGACCGTTCAACCGTGACGCAGCTAATTATATAGGATAATCACACAAGTTCGTCGATCAGTAATGGCACTATTCACCCCTCCCTCCCCCCTCCCCACCCTCTCTCTCTCTCTCTCTCTCTTCCTCTCTCACATACACTCTTCCCAATCAGCCGGGAAGTCAATTGAGGCCCAAAATAGATCGGTCAATTGATCGATCGATCACCCGTTAGGAACTACCGTGCTTTCGGGACCCGCAAAACGAACGCTTTAGTGGCCCCCGACGTTTCTCAGCGAACCGGTGGCCCATTCGAGGGACTCCAAGTCGATCCCCTCGAAGGTGCGCTGGTTCAGACAGACCTTGAACGGGTCGGGTGTTACCGTGATCCCGGCGTTTCCCCGGAGGCTGGGAAGAGAAGCTCCCTCGGGTAGGCTGATGTCGAAGGTGTGGAGCAGCGAGCTGAAGAATAGGAACAACTCCATTCTCGCGAGCACGTCTCCCAGGCACATGCGACGGCCAACTCCAAAGGGTATGAAGTACTCTGGTTTCGTCACCTTACCCTCCGCCGACAAGAAGCGCTCCGGTCTGAACGCCTGCGGCTCGTTCCAAAGCTCCGGGTCCATGTGGACCGCGTGGAGGAGCGGGACTATTTGGGTACCAGCCGGTATCGTGAAGCCGTTAAGCCTGACGTCCCTGGAAACCAGAAGGAGAGGGTTTCGTTAAGTAAAGAGCTACCGATGGACTTTGCAAACATGTATACTGAAATCGGCGTCGCCGCACGCGCGAAAGTCGTCGTGATTTATGGCCGCGGAGATGACCGGGAGTGGCTAGAACTGAGCCCGGCTACGTCTACACGGTGTCACTGACCCCGGACCGTGTCTCGAACGGTGGGCTAGCCGCGGCTGGCCATTGCTTTCACTTTTCATTACAACGCGGCTTGTCGAATCTGCTGTTACAATGATCGCGCCGCGGGCGGGGACAATCGGAGGTCTAAAACCGCGTCTGTACGCATGTAGAATATGATGGGCTCACCTTGTCGTCGCGTGCGTTGTTCCTAGGGGCACTATGCTCGACCTCCGGAGTATCTCCAGGATCGTCGACTCCGTTATCGGGAGGAACGGGACGTCCTCGAGAGCTGGCAATCGTGAGCGACCTACCACGTGGTCAAGCTCCTCCTGCACGGCTCGGATCGCCTCAGGGTGGTGGAGCATCAGCACTACCGCCCACTCAAGTGTCGTTTTTATCGTCTCCATGCCAGCTGAGAAGAGATCGCCGAGGATCTGCTGCATCTGGCGGTCTGGAATCAGAGACAGTGATGGGTGTTATTTGAGGAAATCGAGTCAACGACGATAAGCACCGAGGGCGCGGAAGAGCGACTGTCTTACCGTGGTTCATTCCTTGGAAGAGCTGCGCGTCGCGACCCTCGCTCTTGGCCTTCTGGATCTCTAGGAGGTACGCGTCGACTAGGTCGCGGATGTTACCCTCGTCGAAGGTCGCGCGGTGCTGGTCTACCGTCTCTTGGAAGAAGGTTGCCATCTCGGAACGGTTCTCCCGTATCTTGTCGCGGATCTTTTGGATGCCAGGGAGGAATCGGATCACCGGAATGAAGTTGACCGCCACCATGCTGCCGAACAGCCTGAACCCCTCTTCGATCAGGATCATGAACCGTTTGAACCGGCTGTCGCCGTGGTGGAATCGCACCCCCATTATTATCGAGCATATCACGTTGCTTATCGACATTCCGAGCGAGGTCGATATGTTCGTCGGGGCGCCTTGTTGCACCGACAGCAAACGGAGGAAGGATTGAACTTCTCTCTGCAAGAGAAGATCAATTTTTTTGGTCAATTATAAGGTTTTCCAGAGCTTTCACGAAATGGAGGAAAGAGACGATAACAAGGACATCTCACGACGCCGTTCACGCGAATCTGGGAATCCAGGGTGAGAAAAACGTTACTGCAAACACTCACCATTATTTTCGACTCCATCGTCTTCTTCCCAGCGCCGAGATACGTCATCCCTAAACTCCTGAGGTTGTCGTGGAGGAACCTTCGCTGTTCTTTCCACATCGCTCCCTCTGAGTTTACGATACCTAAATCAACACAAACGACGGGATTCGATCAGTTTTCGCTCTTACGTGAAGAACGGGAGGACGCGGCGGACAAAGAGAAGGCCTCGAGGGTGGTTCGTTAGCAACTTACCGTATCCGCCCAGGATGTTCATGAATTCGTTGTGGGGTCTGCCGTTGAATTCCTCGCGTCTAAAAGTGTCGCGAATCGCCCTGTAATCGCTGAGTACGACGACGAGCTGGGAACCGAGTCTGGCGCTGAACATGGATCCGTACTTCTTGGCGAGCTGCCCGAAGTGGAGATGGATGTCGCCCTTGAGGAAGGGCAGGTATCCAACGACCGGAAGGCCCCACGGACCCGGCGGCAGAGAGCGGGTGAATTCTAGCCACTGGGCCGATCTGACGATCGCGAACACTCCGACGAACACGATAAGTGTGAACATAACATTCTCCGGCGATCCGCCGAGCACCCTCCATGCCCACTTGACCGCGTACTCCACCAACATGTCTGAATAAGGGTTCAAGTGGCTGGATCACGTCTCGGTGAACACACCGTCGATACAGTCTCTTATGAACGATTTATATACCGTTTGAATATTGGGTATTCAACCCTCGATGTGTGCCCGTAAGAACTCAAAACCGACAAATGAATAAACGAGCCCGACTCGCCGCTGTTGGCCTGATCAAAGAAGCGCGATGCTGCACGATCAACGATTGCGGCTAATACGGCTGCGGCGAAGAGACACGGTCGGCTGGCTCTGTAACGTGCGAACTGTACGAGTCTGAGGAAGAATGAGTGTGTACTAACATACACCTTCGTGTCATTCCTGTCTTATATAGTGACTCATCAGCCTAGGCCTACCGTCGTCGGCGGCTAGGGGGGGCGGCCAGGGTGGAGGGGATCCGTCGACCGCAGGAGTGCCTGAATCTCTTTGCGAGGGCGGGCCTCGCCAGGCGCGCGACCACCCGCTCGTCTTCGGGAATGTCGAGCGGTGGGGTCTGCGACGAGTGGAGGGGAGCGCCCGGGCGAAGTCGAGGGGTCTGACTCCCGCGCCTCAGACGGGGCCCGACGCCGGGTCCGACGGCCCGTCGGGTGCGCGCGCGTCGCTCGACCAACGGAGCTCGACGCCACGCGGTTGGATCCCGTGCGGTAGGTCGCGTCGAAGGCACCCGGGCTATGCTGCAGGCCGCTTCTTAGCATCAAACGGTGAAGGGGTACACGGGCCAACGCGGGGGACGGACGACCTCCGTCCTTCCTGATCGCATTCCGATTCCCCTGCATCTCCGCACCCGCGGGTCAACGAACCCTGAGCCGCTGTGACGATGCTCCAATAATCCCTCCTCCCCCCCACCCTCCCTCACGTCGCTCGCCCATCGACCGTCCAGAGACGGACCCCGAAATACCGGCTAACCGTTTCACAGCGTCGAGGGGTGCAGGCCTCGCATCTGTGTCGGAATTTTTACTCCTTCGTAGCCCCACCACCTCTCCCCTCACGCGCGTCTATGTATGGAATACTTAATTTTTCACACGTTTCCTTTTATTTGGTTTTCTTCTCAGTTTTTTGCTTGTCGAGAATGAGCGATATGCTTACGACTGGTTCTCCGAGTAAGGAGGGGAGATACTTAATTCTTCTACCGATCATTGTGAAGGCGAGGGGAGGGAATTATTGTTGCTATCATTTTTGTCTTTCAATCCGAGCCTCTCTCTTTCTCTACGTCATGACGACTGTGTTTTTCTCACCACGTTTCGGAGAATCATCCCGTAAATTCCATGGGCATAGCCGTGTTAAGCGGATAATATGTATCAATCAATTACCTTAGTCTCGGAATTTTAGAAAGCATGAAAAAGTTGTTCCATTTTTTGTAATTCTTGTAAAAAATGTACCATTCAACGTAGAAAATTTATGTACCGCTCTTATTTTACGATTATGACTCTCCCTCGTTTCCGCTAAAGTGATTCGGTACACCCATCTGCGATATTATTTCACACAACCGCGAATACTCCTTTTTCACGTATACTTGCATACAAGATCGCACGATAATTGCCCGTTAATTATGCTCCAGTACCTTTAGCTTGCTGCAACTGCGTCACGGCGTGGGTGCAGCGATCAAAAGAAAAGGACGAAACGGCGACAGCCCGTTCGCACGTATTCGATGCTGACGTAGGTAGACACACAGCACCGACGCAAATGATTATAAAACTCTCGGAGTTTGGTTCGCCTTTTATTTCTACCTCTGACAGTGCAGTTTCCATTTGTTATACACGTTTGACTTTGGTAATATATTGTAAAAAATGTTTCGACCGATTTGACCGTTCAATATTCTCCGAAACGCTGACGCGTGTGTTTTGTTTTAAAAAAAAATTCTTATCCCCATAAGAATCGTCCTTCACGGCCCTCCGACTCAACGCAGAGCTCGAATTTATCACGTCGCATCGATTACACGTAACGATACGACAATCGAAATTTACTATCAGAAAATAAACCCACATTGTCACCGAAACGACGATCCGATCGGTGACGTTCGCCTCCGTACTATACTTATCTGTTCTGGTCGTTCACCTCCTGTCGGTACACTATACCCCGAGGGGTTCCTGATGACGAAGACGCTGTTTCCGATGCTTCTTCCAATCTCTGCGGTACAAAAAAACACAGAGATTATTCCCTTATCGTTTATCGCTGCAGCGCGGTGAATGCACGTCTACCCCTAATCGTTCGGCTCACGATTCGGCAATCGACAAAACGAAGAAGTGCGCGGGTTTCGAACGACCTTACCTCGCTCCTCGGAGAAAGAGAGAAGAGCTCGTATCCTGGATCGCGATCCGAGGCCAGGTGATAAGTCGCCTTATCGGTGGTTCTGGGTCCGACCCCGTAGTTGTCGGGGGAGGAGGGAGGCCGAGACTAATGAGTAAAACAATGGAGGTCATTGACCGGCGTATCGGTACCATTCGGTAAGTCGGTGGTAGTGGCGAATACGCGGGACCCGATCGCGCCCATCCCGGTTAACATGCGGCAGCCTCTTGGAATATTAAATAGATACAGTTACCGAGGGCCTCGAGCAATTTGCGATTGTTTACATGTGAGGCCGTTGCCCAGAGGAACAGCTCTCCTCACCACGCGACGCTCTTTCGATCACGGAGCTGCGCCTTCGGCCTTATACCTGCGGCACATGCTTCACACGTCGCGGTGCTGCATCCGCAGCTACTCGATGGAAATGCGCTACGAGCCATCACCTGCTCGCATACCTTACAGAACTACCAACATCCAACTCGTTTGCTACCCCGGAGCAGCTTGCGTTGGATATTGTCGCGTTCTTCTTCTACCTTCGACCACGACTCGGTGTCTAGCTTTCAGGGAATTCGGGCATCCGTATCCTGGAATTTTTGTATTTTCTTCCTCGCTATAGTGTACGATTTTTCGAAATGAAGATAATTACCATCCGCGAGAGATTGTGAAAAATATAAATAAGTACTAAAAACAGTTAATACTTTCAGAATGATGTTTTGATCTTTCGAAAGAATGGCGTTAATCTTAATTTTCCGTTAGTTTGTTAAAATTGGAGTTTTTATTGATATATTTGGTGAGTTGGGTTTAAAAAAAATTAAACTTGACGAAAAATTTGACCATTTCAACTTACAGAAATATCTGATGTCTAATTTTGAGCTAATTGTCATGAAAAAAGTGAGTTTGTTAGTAGAGTTAGGTTGAAACGAGTTCTGGAAAAATGTCTATTCGTTCGTGTGAAAAACTGGGATACGTCAGGGAATTTTACCACCCTGACGATGACTCTTCTTCCTGGTAGCGGATGGTACGAATAAACATCCCTGAAAATAATTCTACTTTTACCGCACCTTACAGTAGGTTCCAAATGTCATCTGTTCGCGTTACCCAGTATAACGATTAAGCTAATGGGGGATTAAAATCTGGATCATCGACCAGAAGATGCTCGCATAGTGACTCTTCTTCGATCGTTCGCTTCCGTCGCATTTATATGAGAAAAACGTCGCGTTTCGTGGATGGACGGTTAAAGAGGCCGAAAATCTAGACGATCGGCTAGCCGGAACTCGTGAGATATATCAAGGTATAGAGGCGGGCTGCTGTATGGCTGTATGCCTGGATGTATGTATAATACAAGGTACGTGTAAGAGGTTCGTTCGTTCGTTCGTTGTCTTCCATGGAGTGCGGGGCGGTACTGGCGCATGGCGGTTTTTATCGACGGAATCGAGAACGCGCGAGGCAAATTGCTTAATTGGGTCAGCACACAGCTCGAGCAGCGCTGTTCGAGTGCCATGCCGGGGCAAATTTCGAGTGTTTAAATTCCCGCAATAGGTTACGTGTGCGCGTGAATCGCGGTTATACAGACCTCGGATTTGGCGGAAAAACAAAAAATTTAATTTCTTTATTTCTGCTTCAACCTTACATTTTTTTTTTTTTTTTTCATCTTCTTGCCTCTGTTATACGAATAACTCGCGCGATTGGAATAAACGCTCTACTATTATACCTGAGTGATCTTGGTGCGATGAACCTCTACGCTCCTGTCAAAAGAAAATTAAAACGAATCACACCGGCCGGCTGGCCACTCTTCTGGAAAATCTGGAAAACTTGGAATTGACAGGAAATTTCATTTGCCATGGAAAAGTTGGGGAATCGTCGGGGAATTTATAGAAATACTCGTCTCAAGAGAGCACGTACGTCTAGGTCTGAAAAAAAAAAAATATGTTCCGATATCCCGGTAATGGAAACAAGGGTTATTTTATACGCTGACCAAAAATTTGTTCCTCAAAAACCCGAGCTTAGCCCTGATATCAGTACAGAGTACATGTACAGAGAACTCAGTTCTTCAAAATCGAATGGATAGTCGTCATTTATGCTGTACCATAACTGCTGATTTGGAAAGAAAATACAAAAAAAGCGAAGTTAGGTGATTGCCAAAAAATGAATGAAAATCAACGTTTCTGGTATATTTGGGGAGAAAATCGATCAGGGAAAGACTTGAAATTGGATTTAGGAAAACAGGGAAAAGTGGGATTTTTCAAATCAAAATTGAGTGGCCACTCTGACTGACACGTACGTCACTTGGATCATAAACACGTATTATCCAGACGCTGCAGATCGGCAAATAAGTTGCGAGTATCGAGTTTCCTAGAAAGCTCGAGGTGCTCTTTGGAAATCGGGACGACTCGCGATCCGATGATCGAATTCGAATCGAATTTAAACCGTTACCGGTTCGCGTTTCTGCCGGGACGATAAATCCTCGGGCGATTAGCTCGGTGCCGTGCACAACACCCCCCCATTGTTAACGAGCCGTTTCATCGCAGGTTTGCGAATATCCCGCATTTCAGCGATTCCTCGGAGATCGAACGAGCATGCGCGTAAACAACGAACCGGCGATAAGGCCCCTCGACGTCTCTCTGGATCTGGGTCAGCCTAGGACCCCGGTCCCCTAGGACCCCGCGGCTCGGCCATCTCGGCGACGTCGCCCTCCGTCGCGTTCCTCGTGATTTACGGTCAACTCGGTGTGCGGAGGAGGCTAGCGGGACCCGGGATATCTGGTCCTTGGAAAGGAACAATACGCGAACCGGGTCAACCGGGTCGATCTCACCGCAAAACGACCAGTTTAAACGAGCGCGCCCGGTTTTGTACGCCCGGTTATAACCGAGACAATATCGTACCATCGTACAAAAACTAGAATACGCTGATACGTGTGTGCGGCATGCGGGGGTGACTCTAATCAGGACTTCGTTTATGCCTGGAGACTTCTCGCTTCAAACCTCAAGATTTGCAAAACTTCGTCCAACGAGGACGAGGACCGTTCACGGGACCTGCTGTCGCATGGCAACTGACCCAACGTACAAACTGTGTATTGGGAAATTTTCAAGCTTCGTTATTTTCCGAAATACACGATTAATAATCGAACATTTCGTTGTCGTTTGGTTGGGAAAATTTCAGCATTGAAAATGTTTCTGCAATTGGGATTTTGGCAGAGTGGTTACGGGAAAACGTGAAGTCTATCCAATCGTCGTCGATAGGGTGAAATTGAGACGAATAGGCACTTTATTTTTTCGAATCGCTGACTACCGTGTGTTTTATTGGCATGGATGTATACATGCGTATTCCTGGTTTATTAATAAACGATAAAAAGATTTGAAATTATTTTTATCTTGAATGTTTGATTTGTGTTTATGTCGATGTTGTTACTAGTGTAAACTATAAATGTGTCTGTATCCTGGTTATTGATAAATCGAATGTAATCCTAGTACGATGTTGATTCTAAACTCTTGTAACTAAATTTGGAATTCCGCCAATAGTTGCACCCTGTGTAATATCTGTGGATATTTTCAATAGTTTCGTGATTATATCTTGTTAATTACGAGGATTATAATCATACGATTGAGGCGAACGTCTTTTGAGTCTTTAATTTCATCGTTGTAGGAATAATGCGGTCATGTACGTACCTGTATACGTATTGGTCTAAAAACGTTACAATTTAAACTCGTTGTGAATAATAATTTTCAACAACGCGTTGTATCCCTGTGCGATTGAATAATTATATACGTATACCTTATGTATAATATGCATATCGTAAACGATCGTCAGTTGAGGCGAATTAAACTTGGATCATACTGTATAATTATAAAACACGGGACCGCAGGTCTTCCGTTCTCCGTTACGTGTAGTTTCGACGTAGGAGCGCCGTTACGTAATTTTTACAGGAGCGGCGTGTATGAGAGAAGAAGCTCATCGGTGGAAAACCGACGTCGGAGACACACCTCCGTATTTTTATCGGTTCGACACGAGAGATATTTGGTATGAAAAAATCGTCTGAGAAACTAGTTAAAGGAGTGATGAAAAAGTGGATATGGATATGTTGTAATTCACGATGATCGCGAAAAGATTTCACGTCAGAAATTAGCGCGAGCCGCTCTTTCGGCGTTTCCACGCGTCCCGCGAATAATATCGAATGTGGAGTCGCGTTGTTTGGGGGCGTTTCGAAACCGTATGGCAGGAAGAATGCGAGTAATGCGATTTCGGCAGTATTTTAACAGCCGAAGCGATTTCGAAGAAGCCATCTCAGCTATTAACCCGCGATTGTCACAATTGGCACCGTTTATCGAACGAATCAAGTCTTACATAACCGACCGCTATACCCGGCTCGACCTATATTGCAAAATTATGGACAGTCGATACATGTGCATTATTTTATTCCAAAAAATAAAAAGCAAGCTAAGCACATCGCGTACGATATACGCGACACAAATCGTGTGTGTAACGACGAGTTGAATTCACTTATGTACGTGAGGAGCATTCCGTTCGTTTAACGAAAATCCAACGCTATATCGACGTACCGATAACCAACGTTCGAAAATATGCTTGCACCTGCAATGTTCATCAACAACTTATTCCGTACGACATCACTTCTCAAAATCTCCCCCCAGTCTCGTCAATGCCGTGCACTAATTGCCAAGAGTAACGCACCTTCACTGTCAAAAACATGGTGGTGTGATAGAAATTGACCAGAATTCGTCGATGCGGTAGACTACTATTGACCAATTTTTGTCGCCAATTCATCGTCCGAGAGTTTTTTATTGATGTTAGCTACAAGTCTTAGTTTGACACCGAATTATTGTCTATAGAAACCAGGATAGCTACCTTTCAACCAATCGAAAATAAGTTCCAAACTTTGTCTCACTCTTCTATCATACATGTATATATACTAGATAATACTCAAGGTACTGTCTAATTTACAAACTCCACGTGTCTATCTATATTCCGTTTAGAATGTTCCATTAATTTTCACCTCAGGCGTAGGAATACTGTGTCGATGTAATAAAAATAGGGACACCGTGTCTACGAGTATTCCAGGTAACATATAGTCATTTTCAAAACGGTGTAACCGACGTTACTCATGTACGAAGGTGAGTTCTCGGAGTCTTAGGTCCAATAAACAAAAGTCAAATAACTTGACGTTCCGGCCCTTTGAGGGAAGCGGGGGAAACTGTATAATATATTCATAACTATTAATATGATTCCGGCGTATTTCACGTATTTTATGTAGGTAGAGGTACTGATTAATCATTTCTGTCTCGTTGGCTGTTTATTGTCTTCTCAGTTTACACATTGATCGTTTTTATGTATTATTTACGCTCGTGAATACGTTACACGGCCTACCTTCAAAGGGCCGAAACGTAAAGTTATTTGAGTTTTGTTTACTGGACCTAAGACTCCGAGAACTCACACCCGTTAATTGGATCAGGTCGATACAACATTACAACAAGTTACTCACGCAAATTAGAATGAAAACGATGTCAGCCGGATTTCACAATCAGCATGTCGGATACAACGAGTATGATCGTGTAGGATTTTTTCTCATCGGATATGAAATCGGTCGGACGGTCGTAACGGCAAAGGTTCTACGAAATTCTGTCTAACGAGGAACGGGAGAGCCGAACCAATCGGAAAACCTTTTCGAACCCTTCGGCGTTTTTTAATCGAATAACGACCGTCAGCGCTCACGTCTCCGAGCGTTTACGAGGCACGTCAGGTGTCAGGTGAAGGACCGGCGGTTCACGGCGGCGCCCGTGATCGACGAATTGGACGGTTACTCGATCGGCCATACCCGTTACCGTCACTGACCACCGCCAACGGGTCAACGACCGCACAGCCCTCGGTACGAGAAGTCACATGTGGCACCCCTCGTGCCCCGGAGTCGATAGTCTGGCGCTTAATTCCCTCGGTCACCGATCTCCGGTCCACTCGGATATCGCCGCGATCCATCCGCCCATCCACCGCGTCTCGTAGATCCCTCGAGTCACGCAGGTGTAACCCCGATGTGATCCAGACTTCGAAAGGATCCCAGAAGCGGGATCTAACAAAGGTCAACTTTGCCAAACGGTGATCAGGCGAGTTGGAATTTTATCCAGATCGAAGAGATCGGAAAGAAATCGTTCGTTCTCCAACGCTGGGAAACTAGAGAAACGAAACGTTCGGATGACCGATTATTACCGACCCTCTGATTCGCGTTATCAGGGTTTTCTCTTCGCCCCCAATGGAGAAAATCGGTTGCGAATTTATCTTGCGAAAGATGGGATTTTCGTGCAAGGAGAGAGCAACAGGATCGAGAGTAGGATCACCCGTTAAGCGATCGTATACCGTCGGCTTGGAGGTGGATGCCGTTTGGTTGATCAGGTAACAAGAGCATTGTGTTGTGCTCGATGGTATCGAGTCGTTAGTAGTGTTAACTGTACATAATCAACGATCGAGCAATCGACAGCTGAAGTGTATCCCTGTGATTGAACTGGGGCACGCCTTGACGAGCGGTATACATATACGTACATATATATGTATACAAGACGATAAGTTGAGTTAGCCGTAAAGTTTAACGACCTCTCGATAGTCGTCTGTATGTTATACCTATATTTCGGTATAATATGCTCTTTCGGCTAACGACTTTCGGCAGCTGTTGTCCGCCTCTCGTCCTCCCGGGTCGACCGTCGTTCCGAATGACGCGACCGATATTAGACGCTGGTTATAGACGCATATCGCAGGTACGATTTGTTCGACGACGGTGAGAAAATCAACGGTTAACGACCCGGCGAGCCGTTCAACTTCTGGATTCTCCATCGGAGAAGAAGAATACGGCACCGTATTACCTCCACGACTCACCGTCGCGCTCATGTCCCGCTCGTGCACCTATTTTATCGCGATTCCAGTCTCTTCGAGCGTCGCCACACTCGTCACCTTGCCGATGATGCCTCTTTTTGCGGCAAACTGATAGATTTTGACCATCGGGAACCGGGACTCGATTATTGCCGTTGCATGGACGGATTTCGGACTATTTTTTTTATACTTTACATCGGAAGATACGGAGGCGGAGGGGGAGGAGGTCGCTGTGTGGCTCTTAGACTCGCTTTGGGACTCGGAGTTGTCAGAGGCAAGGTATGGTCGTCATGCTCGTTGTACGTAGGTATAAACCTCTGTACCTCCAACGCGTTTCAGTACAGAAGTCAAGTTTCTTTGCAAAATACCGATACTTGGATCTGGGACGAAATGAACGTTCACACCAGTCGACGTAGCGTGTCGAACAGGCGAAAAATCCGCCAACAGTTTGACCCAGAGACTTTCGCATGCTGTCACCTGCAGTTTAAACCTAATTGGTCACACTGGGTGAAATTTACCTTATAACGCGACAGTATTCCGGCACGTCTAACTTTGTTATTCGTACGTCTATCTCCGCGGTTCACGTGCGCGTGACAAAATTAAGCAAAGCATATAGACGCCGATTACTGATCTGAGGATCGTTGTGCTGGGTCGACGACCCAGCTCGTTTATATTGACGTAAAATTAAACATACCTACAACATGTTGTACATATACATACATATATCTAACAACGGTGCTGCAGTAGCAATTAATTACGCAATGCGGAATAAGCGTTGACGCGTGTTTGTAAATCGTGCGTATTTTGCTTCTGGATGATCGTATTACCGTTGCGGTCGTCTCGTTCACCTTGTCTTTTATTATGTATCCGCTTTTCACCTGTCCATGTCTCCAGTCGAAACACGCGGAAGTCTTTGGTTATTGCGGAATATTGAGGCGTCGAGGAGTGCCTGAAACTTGGAACAATGTCCGATTTTCACCGATGGTTCGTAGGACCGGCCCACGCGGTTAAACTCGTGAGTTTGAGACCGACACCGTTCGCATTTGGTTTCCCTAACGGAATTTGGTTACAAACGGGCTTCCTATTCGACTCGGATTTCGTCTGCCGTACGATGCACTAGACTGCACGATTCTATTACACTTTATTTCTTCAAGTTTCGGTATAACAATGTGTCATATATATATATATATATATATATATACCATAAGTTTTGCCAAGAGTTAGGGAAATTTTTACTCGTATCATCAGTTATATGATCAGGCATCACGCCATCAGCGTTGCGAGTTATATCCGTCTGCGAGGACTCGAGCCGTCACTCCGTGCGAAATAAAAAGACCCTCGTCATCGGATGGAAGATGACGAGAGAAATGACCCCTGGATTTACGGTTTGGTTCTAGCTGCGGAAATATTTACTGCACGCCGTGAGTGGGACGACTCGTGATGTCCGGTAAAAAAAATCCGTACCCAATTCAAGGACGTTAAAGTTAGAATAATTTCAGGACACAAGTTAAATTAAATGATAGATTCCAGGACCTTTGAAGGACTAGCAAAATTCAAGGACATTTCCATGGACCGATCGACACACCATAGGCCCGTGAGCTTCTCTCTTTCAATTAGAGGCAAAGACGTCGGTGTGTTGGTAGCGCGGCTTACGTCGATAGTGAGAGTGAGAGTGCGAGTGCGAGAATTCCTGGGAGGGCTGTGACCGTTGACAAGCAAGTACACTCATCGGCGGTGACTTTGGTTCGAGAGGAAAAGTGAACCGATCCAACGTTGCTCGTTCGATATTATTGGTATGCAGATGTCCACGTTCATAATTGTAGGTTTGCGCGCGTGTTTCGGAATGACGCAACGCGGTGCTTCGGACGGTATTTCAACCGGGATGAAATGAGAGCACCTTTGACATTTTCACGGTCACGTTGTTTACACCGCGACAAATTCTTTCGTGTCAAAGACTCCGCGATTCCATTTCATTCTCGTTTCTTTTCTTTTTCGCTGCTGTTTCTTTATCTCGTCAACTTATCAACGTACGTGTAGATGTATTTCACCCGTCTCTTATTATGCGTCGCAGCATCCGGTCTTCGACCTTATACTCCGATCGAGGATGAGGAAAACCCAAGACTTTGTATGAGTTGGTAAATATTCACTATTATACCAAAGAAACAGCATAATTTATATCATCACGCACGAATCCCGTGGAGGGAAGTTTATCATCTTCTTCGTTTCAATGCCGGGAACAAGTTATGCTATCTCACCATCTTCCACCGATATTACGCATCGCGTAACGTTCTATTACTGAATTGACTGGACCACATATTTTCCCTTAGGAGTCAGTCCGAGGTCTGGGTCTGGGTTACGGTCTCATACCTATACCTACCTACTCTACCGATATACTCACGAGGAATGCGAGCGGTTGGTCGATACTGCGAATCGGTTCGGTCCCTCGTCGAATTCCTGCGTTAAGAGAGGAACGCATCTTTTGCCCGACCAGAACAAACCTGACCAGATCATGGTGACTTGCAAAATGATCCTCCGTCGTCATTATTGAATGCCTTTTAATGCACCAGCTGAACCTCTTATTTCGACTCATCACCGACCGTCTGCATATACTTATACTACCCACCAGGAAAACCGGCGAACTTGAGTTCTTCTCATTGCCAGAGCTTCCAGAAGTTTAGCTGCACGTTTCGACCGTTCCAATGTTCCGTCAGGTCGTACCTTCGAGGCTCCTTCGCTTGTCCAGGTTATTAATAAACCGATCTATTCCCCTCTTTCTCTCTCTCTGTTCTCAACTCTCTTCTCGGTCGTGTGACGGATGCGTAGAAGTTTCGGGTTACCGCCTGTCGCACGCCGGTGGTATGCACACCTGAAATTCGAACGATGCCATCGCCGAGCTCTGGCACGTTGCTCGGGTAAACACCGTTGGACAAGGTCACGTCTGCCACCATGAACGACGTTGCTGCGGGGCTGAAAAATCAACACGGTTTCGATCCGAGGTGCTCCTGGTCCCAGGAAGACGCACTGCGGCAATAAGACATTGTTTCACGCGGTCGGATGCCGAATTTTCAACGGTTTTTCACCTCTCGTATGTACGCATCATTTCATCTGTGGCGCGTGATGCGAACGTGCAATTTGACTCCCGCACCGTCAAACGCACACGCCCAACGTATCATGTGGTATACAACGACATCGAGTTGCGCGTGGAATCTCCAACTTGCAAGGTGACACTTGGGGGGCATGAATATTCTCAAGGACCGCGCTGCAGCAGCGAGGATCGGTACAATTCGTGACCGTGATCGCGATCGCTATCTGATCGTCTTCGTCCCTTGGAACTAGACATCTTCAAGTCAAACCAAAATTTGAATCTCCAAACGAAGTATGATTTGAAACGAATTTCAACACCATTGTCCGTTAATACATCTCTCCTCGTTCAGCGAGCTGAAGCTCCCAGCTTAAGGAGGTACTCTGGTTGATTTCGACTTTGACGTACATGCATATCTCCAAATATCAAAGTCCACGTATCTCAAACGGGAAAATGTGTCGCAGTGTTTTTTGTTCAGAATTGTATGTAGAATGGGACTGTTGAGTCCTTTTTCGCGTATCAGACACGTGGACTTCGATATTTGGAGATACGTATACACGCGAATCCTTAGCCGCTTGAATCCTTGAGAACGTGCTCCTAAATGACGTCATTTATATTTAACGCTAACAGTCGTGACGTCGTGTCTGGACTATCACGTGACTTTTCTACTGCGCATATCCGTTTGAAGCACATCTTGTTTCCATACACTACGGACACCCCCTTAAGGTTATCTGCAGCAGTGACGATCCCGGGTCTGGAATTCGACCGGATCGATAACAGATCGATCAGAAACAAGTCCCGAATGTTGCAGAATTCCTGGCAACATCCATTTCCGAGAAGAAGGCGCAAGCGTAGGAGGTTCCACCTGCACGGGGCCCGGACCCCCTCAACCTCATGAATGGGACGTTCTTAAGCCGTGAATCACGCCCGCGTCTCTTACCTCGGTCCCGGGACGTTTCCAAGAAGCATTATGCGTCGTGCATTTACCGGGTTCGTGCGAAGGGCGTCAGCCGAAGAAGGGGGGCTGCATCGGAGTCGACGTCACTCTCGACCCTGGCCTTGGCGAGGACACGTCACTGCACGTACTACGCCCGGACACCCTTCCACTCGCCGCGCTGTTATTCTCACGGGATATGAGACCGAGCAAGGGGGGTGAGTCCATGGTGTAAGGAAACAAGGTGTGCTCTAAACGGAGATGCGCAGTAGCGAGGTGACGCGATCGCCGCGTGATGATGTCACGAGGAAAAATTCCGTTTCTCTCGTGAAAAGTGCAACATAACCTCTGTTACCAATTACGCAGGCCTGCCAAGCATAACTTTTAATTTCCCCTTGAAATAATAATGCTTTTATTCGGTATTTAAATATGTTAAATTAAAATACAGCGCTATTTTTTTTTTTTTTTTTTTTTTTTTTTAACAGCACACCGAGATTTTCTTTTTCATGCTAGATGTGCATATTTACAGATTTTTGAACAAATTTTATAAAAAAAATAAATTTAATTAATATAAAACTGAACTTTTAGTTACATAAAATGAACAGTATTAGTTTTGAACAAGACTTAAGAGACTGGATAAATCAAAAAGAATTTTCATACCTTTCTCTACATTCTTCAAAACTCCTGTTCAATCTTTATATCTTTCACTTGGCTAGCTCCAAATATGCTTAAAATCACGATAAACAACAACTAGTGAGGGTAGATGGATATTTAATTATCAACAAAACCATTAGTACATATAATTAACACAGAAATTGGAAGTCAACTCTAGTAGTACTCAGAAAACAGGGATAAAAAAATTGTCAGAAAATTTACGCGACAGTATTTTTTAAATATCTTTTTTCATAGATCTAAAATTCGAATATTATCCCCCCGTGAAATAAGTTCCGGTGGACGTAAGAACGAATGTCTGCTTTTACGGCCTTTAAAAATAGTGCTAAAAATTACGTCATATGGGGGGGGGGGGGGGGCAATTTCTCATTCGCCTTATTATATAACAAGAACACGCTTTATTTCCTCACAACATGCAGGCTGAATCGGTGAAACTGAGACGTTTTTCGTCACCGACGATTCTCGAAGGGCTTCTACCATTTTTATCTCTCATTTACCCATCGGCTCAAGGGCGACTCCCGTCAGGCACTACGAGCTGTAAATAACTTGAGAATATCATCTCTCGAAACTCCCGCAACAACGCAATTTCGCTGCTGCAGGGGTGATTTTTTTTTTTTTTTTCTTTCATCACACTGTAGTAAATAATCAACTGCTGACTCATCCTTTCGATTTTTCTTTTTCCCGTCTCCCTTTAGACCTTAGTTATCGAGCTTACGTGTACCAATTACAAGTTCGGAGATGAGCTCGGAGCGATCCGGAGCTTCGCGATTCGTCCAACTCTCATCGTGTAAATGTGACAAACATTCTTTTATACCTCTCATTTGCATTTCTCCATCTCTATTTGTTTTCGTTATATATGCTCTCTCTGTCGTTGTTTGTTTTTGTCAAGACTGTTGTGCTTATTCCTTGTGTACACCCACGCGCGGATATCTCGTTTGTGCACAAATATTACAACAGGTTTATCGTATAATTGATAAATCTATGTTTATTTATTTGCATTGTACACTTTGCGGCTACAATTTTCACAAATTGCTCAACATACCGACGTATATTAGACGCCGAGTACGAATCAGTTCTTGAGCCGTGAGGGACGGTGCGATTCTAACTTTGGGATCGTTAAGGATTCAAAAATACGCCTGTAGAATTGTCGGAATGTCGTCAATTAACGTAAGCAAAAAAAAAAAAAAATTGTAATAATAATTCGAGCCATATATACTAATGATATTTTCAAATAAAACCATGTTCAACCGTAACGTATAACGCGTATATCAACCTTGAATTATCAATCTCGAAACGTTCAACCGCTGCAGCTTCTATAGTTATCTATAATAATAATAACAATAACAATATAGGAAAGTTATGCAGAAAATCTTCTTTTTTTTCGACAGTTCGCCTATCCGTATCACAAATAAATTCTACAAGGTGGAACGAAAAGATTTTCCTCTCGGTCGATGTTATTTGTAATAAACTTCTGAAAATATTTGCTCGGGGCGGTCCTCGTATTATATGTAGATACCCAATCCGAGATTTATGATAATTATATATTTATAGTTCACAGTTGCGTGTCACGTGCTCTGTTCAAGAGACAAGACCGAGAGAACATTGAACAGCGGGCAGTGGTATCAGGATCGGTAATTCGTATTGAGAAGAAAACGTGAGTTCGTTTAAACGATGTTGAAAAATTTTTTTTTTTTTTTTGCATTACAGCAGAAAGAAAGTATATGTAAAAATCTCGCATAATTCGCGCGACACGAAAACTGCGGGATAATATTATTATAATCACGTCGCAGCGTGAATTGTTTGGTTTTTTTTTTTTTTTTCATCTTTCTCTTTTATTTTTTCTTGATTATAAAACTGTAGTACTCACCTACGTGTTATCCACAGTAGGTATGAATCCTTGCAGTTGGCGTACGTATAATTCGCGAAAGTTTCGCTCAAACCGTCGTCGCCGATGTGCGAACAGAGAAATTTCAGCGCGGGAGTCTCTCGTCCCCCCTTCCCGTGTATTAAAACGTCTAAACGAAAAATGACTCGATCATGCCGATCGATGATCGTTGCGCAACTCCAGCAGCAACAAGCTTCTCGGGTATAACGTATATATATATATATGTGTGTGTGTGAGTGTGTGTATGTATGTATATGTATATATGAAATAACAAGCGTGCAGAGTGCGTAAATGTGCGTCTTGATATATTAAATTTTATGTATCTGGGTATTTGGGCAGTCTCTGTTTGGTAACCTTGGGCCCGATTGTGGTGACCACTGGCACCGATCATCCCGATATTCGGTTCATTGCTATGCCGTCGATTATCGCGTCGTCGGCTGCATGCGTCTGCAGACCAGGTAGCCGCAAACCTTTGCGCAATTCAACGATCTTCGACAACGCGACCAGTTTCGCTAGTGCAAACGGTCGACGCGGTTTTCATTCGCGCTAGTCGCCCCGAATAAAGAGATAGAGAGAGAGAGGAGAGAGAGAGAGAGAGAGAGAGAGAGCGAGGGCTTTCCAATTTTCGAACGAAGGTGCAGCGGGGCGCGTTTCTTTCAGCCAGGCGTCGCGACGCGCGACGGAGACTCGAGACCATGGCTGTAGGAAAAAAAAGAGCAGAAAACGAACTGCGACCGTCGAGTATGTACCGCCTAATAAGGTCCGCCTGACACGCGGCTTCGGAATGATCAGAAGTCAGTCTCCCTCCGAAGGATGTGGCGGAAAAATTATCGCCGAAAATAAACCGCGATCCAGATATTCGTCGCCGATGGTGTGCGGGAGCTGTGGATCATTTTTATTTTATTTGTTTATTTTTTTTGTTTTCTTCCTCGTCCACGACATCGATCGTTTTTCACAGCGGAAGGATGCGAGAGGCGGATCGATCGCGCACGCGCAAAGATCGGAACGATTCTTTGTACGTTTGCTAAAAATCGGGGATCATCGCCGAGCTGGAATCTATGTTTCGGTGTTTCCAAGTCAAGGTTTGCAGCCGCGGGTTCCCCGAATACCAAATCCGAGGCTTGATCGGCCAGATAATGCTAATGCACGAGCGGAGAATCGGGGGGGTTTTAACTTGCGATGGAAAATACGCAGCGTTTTTTACGTATTTTTGAACGACGTTGCGGACAACGTATGGGAGACTGAGATACGGTGGTGAGTTAGAAACGATTCTTCGTTGGAACGAATCGTTTCGTATAACGTGATAATGTCGGCAGGGTGTAAACATGTGAACAGAGAAACGCGAAACTTTGCTGCCGGCTAACGTCACTCCCTAAACGTTTGATTTGTCATTTTCATCGTTTTCTATACTCTTGGCAAATACTTTTCGGCATTTTGTCTTGTTTGTGAATATAATACACGCTTAAACCGCTTCAGATTGTACAAATTAACGAACTGTATCTGATCGAGGATATCCGTTCTACCTGGAAATTTCAAAATTATCATAGAACTCTAAAAATTGTTGTACCATCAATAACCCTTGGAAAGCCATGGTGAGAAATCATATTTTAAAACGTCATTCAACCTTCCGTAACCTTGCACGTTATATTTTAGAATTTCTGTTTACTCGGTCACCGTGCTCGATAAGAATTTATTCTTTGACACTTAAGTGAATAGGAAATATCCATTTCCAACCTAACGTGCAGTTGATGATCCACCGTTAGCCTAGTACTTGGAAATATCTGTCTCACTCTTTATTATCACCAGCCAATTATACGTGAATTTCAATACAATAGTAAAACGATTATAGACAGTAAAAAAAAAACTGTACGGATTTGATTAAGGGGGGAGGTTTACAGCTTGGAAGGTCTAAAATCATACCTATTTTTAGCAGTGTGCTTTTTTTTTTTTTCAAAGAAAATCAAAACACTTGGAGCAATTTGAGCTTGAGGGCTTGATTATTTATAGTTTCAAGAAGATTTAAAAAATTTTTCATATTTGATATTAATAACAAAATGGCGTCACGGTGCATATAAGTAGCGAATGACTCCGAAATCGAGAGCTTCCGCCTTCCGCCGTGCCGCCATTTTGTTATTAATTTTAATGAAAAAATTGTCAAATGTCTTTGAAACTATGAACAATTAAACCCTGAAGCTCTGATTGCTCCGAATGTTTACGTATACCTGAGAAGAGAATGAAAAAATTAAAAAAAAAAACTTGTAAAAATAGATACCTATCATTTTATCTCATTAACAGTTACGTATACTGACAACCGTTGAGGATGCTTTGTATTCCGTCCGGTCGATCGATCGTTGCAAATTCCGTCTTGATCGCGTTTGTCGCTATATCTCGCATTTCGGTATCTGGTATACAATACACACAATTCAGTGAGTCATTCTCTGTCAGACGGCGGAACGATTTCGATAAAGCCTCAACGCTTGTATGCGTCGCGTGTCGACGCCGTTCGTTTCCACACCCATTATAATTCTGCAACGAAATTCTACCCGCGATTATCGCAATTTTTCGTCCCGTACGCAAGAAGTCTGACATCCGATAGAGGGGAGGCGGTAAAAATGATTAAAAAAAAAAAAAAAAATGTCGATAACGCTCGAAATCTGTTTCTAGGACAAAGATAAAAAAATTCCGTTGCCGATATTTTTCCAACGATGTTTCTCCCTTACTCACTTTTCCTCTCTTTCCTCAATTTTTTTTTTTTTTCACCCAAAGTCCTGCTGCCACCAACCCGGTTCGGGTTGTCCTCCTCGACCAACTCCACCCCGCAGCTGTTCCTCAAACCCGAATCCCTGCCCCCCGAATTCCTCGAGGAAGATCTGCATCGTTCCCCCGATCGACCAGAAGCCTCACTACACCCCATGCTGCGTAAAAGTCGACGGTTTTCCCTGTAAAGCTCACCAGAATCCTCACTACACGATAAGATTCACCGACGCCGACATAGCCATGCAGTATTAACGAAACTGTCATAATTTAACAAATTAAATCACCAATCACTAGCCTCTGGCGGAGTGAAGAAATCAATCAATCAATCAATTCTCGATCGAAACACGCGATATGTCGACGAACGAGGTCTTACGGATTCTCGATTTATTTCTAAGAATCATTGCGATTTTTTACGGCAAAGGATTCCTTTTTACGTTCAGTCTCATTTAACCAGGAATCGCATTACAGGCTATTAGGCCAAGAGTCTTGTTTCTAGAAATCTGCAATCTTCTGTAGAATTGATTTTCTTGTTCAAAAATTTTTGGGGGGGTGACCCCTGAATGCAAATTTCATTAGTCAGGAGAGGGGGAGGGGGGGGGGGGGAGATTGAGCTTCAACCGCCATTTTGCAAAACACGTTTTATCAAATTGCAGGTAATAAAATTATCTACGACTTTTATGCATAGAAATTTGTCCTGTACAGTACGTAGATTTTTATATTTATCGCGGCAAACTTTTCCAAAAAATGATTATTGCCAAACATGTAATCAACGGTTCGTGAAACAGTAAAAATGGCGATGACGTAATTTTTATAACATAAAATTTTCAACCAACTTTATTTTCAATGTTTTTCCAGGAAATTTTTCATCAAAGCGACAAAAACTTTGGTTCCCTGTAAATAAAAACTTGAGCGCTACACGGAAAAAAGTTTCCAATAACAGTTCAAGAGAATTATATTATCTAGAAAAAACGATCTCTACCGTTTTTCACGTTTCGGGAGATATTCAGATAAAACGTGTTTTTCACCTTCGCAATTAATAATTAATTATAAATTTCCAATTTACAATCGGGGGAATTCCCCCTAACATTTTTCAATAAGATCATCAATTCTGTAGAAGATTGGATTATGAAGCTACTTTTTCCTTTCTGGCTGACTTGGCCTGTATAACATGATCGAATTTCAAGGCATGGCTGGGAGGTATTTTGAAATAAACAATATTGACAATCGATACCTGCAACGTAATTTTGTTTATGTTATACATATAATATTTGATACAAGTTTCAATAATCACAATACCTACAGCGGTGGGGAAAAGAGTGATCGCGTCGCGAAATGTTTCGCAAGCGTAAAATAACGCAGCGAAATTTTTCAATCATATATAATACGCGTTTATGCATGCATGTACATATATTATATATTTAAGGAGATTCACGTTCGGCTCGTCCAGCAAACTGCAGCTCAACGCTGTGCCTGCCTATGTATGTAGCAAGATTCTTGCACCAACGTCGATCGGCCGCATGACGTCAACGGCTGCATCATTCCGCCGGCCAAAAACCGCGTTGAGACAGGTCATGGTTCTCTTCATATTCGTCTCAGCGTCGCTGCGACACGGCGAAAAAACGGGGATTCATCCTCCGACATTTTCAGGCTCGTAAGAGTTTTACGTACGCACAGCTCGACTTTTAAACTAACTTGAAGCAACTTTACGCCGACAGACTCGAGTCGCTTAACGAGCCGATAAATAATCGATGCAGGAGACCGCGAAATGCGAACGGCTCTGCATATATGATAGTACGATCGGGGTGTTAATGAGAATTATTGCAAACGTCCGAAATTACGGTGAGACGCGACCGATTTTTTTTCAAAAATTTATTATTCTTTAATCGATGTTATACGTATACGTGCAAGGAAGGTCGCCCGGATTATAGAAATTCGAGAATTCTGATTTATGCGTGAACGACGATACTTTATGAGATGTATGAAATAACAACGATTTAAGATTTCTCGCGATTGATTTAAGCAGTCGTTTATTATGGTCTTAAATTTTTTCCTACACCCGTCTGTAATCGTTAATGTTAACGGAACAAGGAGCCGGAGGATTGGTCTATTTTTTTTTTTTTTTACACGCGGGTAAATGTTAATGCTTAGATTTCGGTAACGAAAGGTGCTTCCGGAAAGTTTCCGCTTCTCCCAGCTCTGAAGTAATTCTCTCATCGATAATTCAGAGTCCCGGGGTTCGTTTCGGGGGACGGTAAATCGAATCACCCGTCGGTAACTTCTCGCAAGTTTTGCAACAATGAAATACCGCGCGTGTGTCCTTTTAAGGGATGGTGCCTGGTCAGAAAGTCGCAAAAATCGAATCTTCACAAAGAGACACTTCGGTTTATTAATATAAAAATTTGTATGGATATTGGGGTAACTTTGAAGTTCGTTCTGATATTTTTTATTTGTAAAAATAATGATTTTTAAAGCCGCTATAGATTATCTCCGGGAGCTACTTTAAAAAAAGGCGTCTTGCGGCGAGCGAGATATCTCTGGGCTGGATAATCCGAAATGAAAAAACGAAAAAGATTTAGATAATATGAGGTATTATCTGGTCTTTGATCGAAGAAATGAGCAAAATATTAATTTATTCAAAACTACGTCGGCTTCTCAAGAAGGAAGTTCAATTTTTCATAAAAATTTTCGTCTCAGCTTGTTTATGAAAAAAATCTTCGATCAAGAACTGAAAGATATATTCATAAGGCTTGTGTAAAAATTTCAGACTAATCGGTTGAGCCGTGAAATCTTGCTCAACGACTCTGAAAACACTACAAGTTTTGAGATAAACGCGTTCGAAGTTTCAAAAGTACTTTCAAACGTTCCGGGGCGTCTTTGCAAATCGTCGTGTAACCATGAGAATATTTGTCGGATCGACATGAAATTTTCTGTGTATAAACTCGAATATATTTAAATTACGAAAATGTAATTAAAAAAAAAAAAAAAGAAATCCCGACTAGGTATAACCCCTTAAAAAATTCAATTTCACGCCGAAACTCTCTGCCGCTGTTATTCCCGATGGTCTCGTTACTGCGTATCGGCGAACCCAACATCAACAGTCATTGAGTCCAGAGTTTTCAAAAAGCCGTTAACGGAGAGAGATGGGAGAGGAAATGGAAAAAACGTATGAAAAAAACTCAACGAAAAGATCTCACGTGGTCGCCCGGAATGGCACCCTCGTCACGATGCGATAGGCATGCAGCGTCTCTTTTTTTCGACGACATCGCGTCCTCGACTAAATATATTACACGTTAAGTATAACGTTATTCAAATCTTGGGGCACGAGCAAGTC
Source organism: Neodiprion fabricii (assembly GCF_021155785.1). NCBI lineage: Eukaryota > Metazoa > Arthropoda > Insecta > Hymenoptera > Diprionidae > Neodiprion > Neodiprion fabricii. The sequence continues at coordinate 2,759,996 of NC_060242.1, forward strand.
GGAAATTATACATAAGAATCAATTTTACAACCTCCGATCGATTTCTCATTTTTTTTTTTTTTTTTTTCCATTCTTCTACTCTTTCAATTTCACTTCCGCTTTACCCGTATCTCGAAAAATTTTCTTGCCGACTTGCGAAAAAGGCGTTACTCCTAACTCAAACGAAGCCAGAGACGTGCCACCCTAAAAAGCAAGGTAAACGTACCAGTTGTTGACCCTATTTTATTTTCAAAAATCCTAAATACACGCCAGAAATTGTGGAATTTCCCGACGACTAAAACCAGTTTCTAAAATGGGTTGGAGACCGGAGATTTAGTTTTTGGTCGTCCTAAAAATAAAGGATCAAAGAGATGCAACCACGAAAGGTCAATAATTGGAACAGGGTCGATAACTCGTACACTCACCCTGCATACCGTGCGTTAGATGCAGAGTTTGTTCGGCGGCGATAAGATTTTAGAGAGATTTACTGCAAGCCGGTAAGAGGAGCACGGCGGTAAAGGGCAGAGGTGGAAGAAACCACCTACCTACCTAACTACCTACCAAACCTACCTACCTCGCTGGTTCCGATCGCCGCGTGCAGCCTCAAGGCGAATATCCCCGCCCTGACGGCCACGAGACCATAGCCGATGACACAAATTGATTTCACTCGGAATTCGCGTGGCGATAAATGTAAATCCGTAAGCCGTTTACACCGGTCCGTTCTCGCTTCGCGTTCTTTCAGCGATTCGGAGACGAAGTTCCAACGTTATCGCGATCTACTGCTCCGGGAGGGATCTGAAATAAAAACTTAACCCCAGTCTGGTGGACGGGGCACGTGGCGTTTCTCCCTGTGCAGTCTCGGGATCGTCGGTTGGAAAACCGGGGGGATTAGAAAGCAATATACGTGTACATGTATTATACACATAGCCGAACGGAGTCCTCGGTGGTCGGTACCGCTGAAAGAAATTTTTCAAGATGGATATACTATACGCACTATGTATACATTTGGTAGTTTGTTCCTTTTTTGTTTTGTTTTTCTTTTTTTTTTTTTTACTTTCGAAGTGCGAGGTGAAGGAAGGAAGGAGAAGAGAGTAAGATAGGGCAATTATCGCTGCTGGCCCAAATTTTTTCCCACAGTTCGAAGAGAGAGCATTACCTCCCCGGTTTCTTTCATTTTTATTTACCTTCTTTGCAGTGGTGGTGGTGGTGTTTCTTTATTTTTTTTTATTTTTTTTTTTCGTTTATTTTTTTCTGGTATCTTTTTTGTCTCGTCTTTTTTCACCGCCTTTTCTTGTCGCCGGTCTTGGGGTGCGGGCGTCGAGAGCTCCCTCAGGTCATTCCACCCGAATTCCATGCCCTTGCATCCCTCCGCGTTGTGGAATGACTCTCTTAGAAAGATCCGTGGTACCCGGTCTGAGCTGCAGGGACCGATCAACAGATAATTTTTTTTCCCGTCTTTCTTTTTTTTTCCGCCCCCTTTTCCCTACTTCTCTAGCCGTTGTTGTTCGGGGCTGACCCGCACCCAACTGTGCCGGCAGCCTGCAGACAGACTAAGGGCGCGCCTTTCTTTTCACGTCAGTATCGTCGGCAGAACCGGGCCCCAAGCCCTGCGGTGGGAAAGAAGGATTCCTCGGGGCATGAAAAGGAAAAAAAAAAAAAAAAAAAAAAAAAAAAAGGAAAGGAAAAGGAAGAAATAGAAGAGGGGTCTAGCCCGGCGTCGACTGACGTTATTATGAATGATGCAATTTTCGAACGGTCCTTCTAGGAAACGGGGCGTCGATACTTATGCCACGGAGACGTGCGACTGCGACTATAACCCCCGGGCCCTCGTAAACCGGAGAAAATTCCCATCCCCATAAATTGTTGTGCCGATCCAACGGCGAGCAGGCTTGTAAAAAACCGAGGGCTCCTAGGGACCCGTCTCTCACACTCTCCTCATCCGGCCAAAGTGAAAACACTTGTCGTTCGGGAATCGGATTTCTTCCACCACGTGTAATAATTGTCCAGGGAAGATTCCAGAACCCTGGGCCGCACCGCATTTCAGAGTTCCTCGATGAAACGTCGATGTGTTGGTGGATGGAATTTTCAAGCGTGAATACGTACACGATACGTACGTTGCTGACAGAAATCGGTTCCCGGAATTTTTTTTTTTTTTGTTCTTGATCGAACGCGTTCATTTTCTGGTCAAATGAATGGAAAGAATATTCAATAAGCATAATGCGAAGGATAAGTTTTTCACCCCTCGGGGCTTTGAAATAATTGGGAAATATCCCTGAGGCTATTTTCGCCTGCATCAATGCCGTACAGTGCCGGTTCAATTCATTATCCGGTACGCTTGGAAACGTGGAACGTCGCAGTTGTCTGAATGTACGGTATAGATGGGAAACTCCGGGGTAGGTAGGCGTCGAGACGCCTGGCGCCGTCCTATCGAACGATCCGGGTCGGCTCTGAAAATTGGCCTTCCTCATTTCCATCCCTGTATGGATTACCGGCGATGCATGATTCGACGAATGTTTATCGCGGCTTTAACGTCGAAAAAAGACTTTGCATCCGTCGGACAAAAGCGTCTTGTTAGAAGGGCGAAGATAGTCGTTAGTTACAGAAACGATGATCGACCTCATTGTCGGTAATCCTCGATATCTATTTTCAGACCGGAAATTTGTCATTTACAGGTCGAGGACTCTGGTTTAGGTAGACGCAATAAAAATTCTAGTCCATTGCGAAAGTCTGGTAAAAATAAACGGAGGAAGGACTGGCTCTCGAATTGAAGTCGCCACGGAAAGGGCTCGTCTCATGCCAGCAAACACGAGTACAAGGTTGAAGGTAAATGTCAATCGAAGTCTGCTTTGAAACCTATTCAAGGCCGCCGAGGCGAGATACGTTCGTCTTGGATCGGAGGTCGGATCACGTAGGCAACGTTTTAAAAAATCCAGGGCATCAAAGTGATTTTTCATCATTGGCTCCGTAGCGTCGAGGACTTCATTTGACGATGTTGATTTATGCGGAAATTGACTTTGCCCTTGCGTCTTGTAGTCGGTTTCGTAATTTTCTCCTGAAACTTAACCGACACGTCGTCAGTTAGGAAACAAGATCTTCCGATCCCTGCACAACGGATGTCGGTCAAGGTCTCGCTCGAAGGGACTCGTGTACCATAGATTGGCGATTGAGGAGTAGGGCACAAAGTGGTCCACGGCCAAGCCCTTCTAAACCGAGCCTTTCCTAACCAAAACGGTCAACGACCGATCATCCGGCGTCCTTGTTGATTGGGTAATTGAATTACTCGTCGGTTCGAGTACAACCAAGTTCGAGGGTCCCGCGATGCCCTTTTGATACCGCGCTCTAATTAGCCGACGAAACTCGAGACCGGGGGAACAAAGCACCCGCGGAAACAGCGGGGACGGGTCAACGGTGAAGCACAAATGAAGCTGTCGAGAGGATTTCTGCCGCAGGATATCTCCGCAGCATTGAATCCGAGGTCACAGAGCCACGCCAGTGCCGAACCACCGCGCCCAGTCTTCATAATGCAATCCGCCTGCACTAGCATTGACCCGATTCCGACTGCAGCGATGATCCGCATAGCGAAACAACGGACCGAGGGATAAAAAAGAACTCACCTCTGCATCTGGCAGGGATGATGCACGGTCGGGACACAAACCCAGATCTCGAAGCACCTCCGAATGTCCGAGCAAAGCGCTCGTTAGATCCGGTATCTGGCCAAACGACAGCGGCCGCAAGTCAATTTTCTGTGTACGACATCCGTTGCGACATGTCCACTTAATTTATTCAAGGCCGTTCAAGCCGTCGATCGGTTCGTTGATCAAAAATACACTTTCATTCAAACGACGTTTTGCATGGGTTTCGATGGGATTTGCGAATCTGCGCGTCGCGGGTTGGCCAATTCTTCTAATTTATGCTCTTCGAACGGTGGTTCGTTTCATCGCCGCCCATTACAATCTCGATGTTTACCCCGTTCCTCGACGCCATTCCGCACCGACGTACCAACACGATGTCACCTTGAGAGCGCCAAGAATAAGTACGAAACTGTTTCGATCGGATCAGCAATCGTCATCGATATTTCATCTTGCATCACCGCCATCGAGTCCCAAGAAGCCTGGATGGATGAATCGATGACCAACGGCATAGCAACACCATGCGAAAAAAAGTGACTTCGGTAATCACGTCAGTCACGCGAGGTACGTCGAGGTCGAACGTACCTCGCGCCGTCCGCAGGCTTCTTTGAAAAAGATTGTACATTTTCAAATCAAACTCCTCAGCTTGCGGTATTTCTCGATTTGCTCATCTCACACGTGGCGAACACCTCTTGACCAACAAACTTTCGGGGTTGTGATACGGTTGTGCTAACTCGCGGTGTTACACGAGCTCCCACCGATCGTACGGTACCCACATATAACACGTCCTCCGGCTAGCGTAACGTCCTGTTACATCACGAGGCGAGCAGACTCACCGTGTCAAGGACACGAGTAAATTCTCTCGATCTAAAAATTCTCCTCACACGCATCAGCCGGGCAAAATGGTGAGCTGTGCACCGACTCACGTGTACAAGGTACAGACGTTTGATGGATTACACGTTTAATGAAAATCGGTGCGAATCCCGTAATATACGTTCGCGGTGCGACGCTTTTACGCAATTTTATTATACCTGTTTACAACTGGCTTAATCAATATTTGCATAGATGATTTCCCAAAACCGCTGACCGATCGATCGATCAATGAAACACACGTGCGTGGGTTGTCGTACAAATGAAATCCTTGCGCAGAAAGCGAAAGACATACCAAACTCTACGCGAGCGGTCGGGTGGACAGTTATCGCCGACCGTTAAGGCCTCCAAGTCACGTATGGCAAACCATCTAACTACTAACTAAACTTCTGCCTTATTTCACTCTCGAATGTTTAAAACTATTCCCGAACGTACACAAGGCATTTGCCAGTGTGTCAGCAATTCGTGCGTGTCCCGTCCGTACGTACATACCTGCCGAAATATCAGTGGGCCTGAACCCTCCATATTTATATTCCCCTTTTTCAAGACTTACATAAAAAATCGCATTCACCAAATGTCGAAATAACGCGACTCGAAGTCCTTTGATTATGATTTGCTGGAGACGTTATACCGGCGCATCCGTGGTGCCAAAAATCTTCACTCGGCCAAACGGTTTGCTGCTGTATTATATGTATTTTTGTTGCGCAATTCGTACGAGCGAAAGTGTGGGTGGAATACGTGAAAATATACATATTTAAAGAGGAGAGATAATAGCTACGGTGGCAGGCGGTATTATATGCGGAGGGGGGTGGGGGGATCGATCGGTAACGTAATTTATTGGCTTGCGCAAATTCGTTTGACGACGACGATGATGATCGCTTGGATGATGCGTGCGATATGTACATATGTATTTGTTGTATACGATATGCGCGGGTCACCCCCGGAATACAAACGAGACCTGGCACCTATAAAGTTTTGCAAGAGCACGCTTTTTTCCTACCGTGACGAAACGTTTCCTTTCTTCTGCCTTCCCTGCTTCTGGGTCTGTATATGTAACACCGGTCGACGCGAATTTCGAGGCTGGCTTCCAGATGTCAAATTCTGATCTCTTCTACGTAACTAATGAATGGAAAATCAGTTTTATTGGATAAAGTTTATTTTTGTCGAAACTAGAACGGTATTTCGGATTTCAAGAAAAATTACATATTATCTCAAACATTTATTGTAAATAAAAACTAAGCGTTTGTCACTTTTATTAAAAAATGATACTTAACAATCAACTGCAAATGTAAAAGAATTGATAAACAAAGTTGCTGAATCAATATAAAAACTTCAAGACTTATTCGCCAACATAAACACGACAGAAACAAACCTTATAAGTACTAAACAAAGGTTTTGGTTATTATTCGATGTACAGATCGAACTTCATTTATCTCAATAGAAACTCCAAAAAAAAAAAAAACACTTTTTCACATCGACCTGTGTAATTTATGTCTCCCGGAGAGTTAGACAGGCGGTATTCTTAATTTGAAACCGGGTGTCTCTTTCGCATGTCCCTACGTGTCTGTCCACGTGTGTCGACGACAGGTATTGAAATTCGCGGTGTAACATAAAGCCGTGGAATTTCGGCCGGGTTGCAAAACGTTGAAAATTCTTGCGGCATATACATGTCGAATTAATCCGCAAAAGCTCATCGCTCAGGCCCTTGAAAGAGCTCAAGAATCGATACCAACTTGTTTTCACGCCGGAAATAAACGGATGAGGCGTTCCGCGTGCACGGACGAATCTGGAACTTTTTACCTTCACCTGGTCGAATGGTTGGAGTATGAGTCGTAAAATCACTGGTTCCCGTCTCATTTCATTTCTGTGCGTGATCGAGGATAGGAAGAATTTTTCCGGGTGTACGAATTTGCAAAAGAGACTGGCAAGAAGGAAAAATGACGGCTCGTTGTCTCCGCACGTGGTGAGTGTAAACTGTAAAGGCGGACGCAAGTATTTTTTAAACGTAAAAATAGACGCACGGTGTTTTTATTTGTCAACGACCAACGCAATAGTTATGTACCTACTCGCCGTAAGCTAAGACAGGGATTCCCGCGTTAATTGGCTACGCGGCGGCACATGTCACGAATCCGGAATGACGAAGAGTCCGTCTTGCGAAACTAAATGCCAGTTTTGAAATGACTCGTTAACTTCTGAGCTCGTAACGACGTACACTGTATACCGATTAGCGGAATCATTCCGATCGAGTATGGAAGCCTGAACACACCTCCGTACGTAGATCCGAAATTGTCGACGTATTTTCACTGTGAAATAAACAAGTCTACGGTGAAACGAACAAATTGTGCAAAAGGCGAACGCACCTTGCACGGATTAACAATGTCGAGTTCTCCGGATATTTCAAATAACCTGTCATCGCGCTTTGTTTTGCGGCTTTAGAAAAGCGCCAAAACTTATTGCACTTGAGACTTGACGAGCGGTACTCTTGTTCGTCGTTTTATCAATACCGCGTACGTTGCCCGGAGATGAAAATTTTCCTTGATTTAAAGTCGATCCTCGAACGCTCGACGGACGCAGATAATGCGCGTTGGTTTCCCCCTTTAGTCAGATTTAATGGTGCGAAGTTCGAATGGCGAAGCACTTGAAGCTGGGCAAAAGCAAGCACACGCAAGTGCCACGACAATCAATAATCCTTCATTGATTTTTCTTCGAGCCCATTCCGCGTCGGAGCTTTACAGCTCGTGCAGCGAGCTATGTGTCATTCGGATTGTGCCGCACTCACCAGACGAGTCGGTCTTGGTCGTTACGGACACCCATGGATGCCTGTATTCTCATGTACGTACCCACCATACGTGCCGCTTGTATAATTCTAGCGGTTTAAACTGCATGTGCAACCGATGCAACTGGCCCCACTCAGAAAGCACCAAGATGCACCAAGGCTCCGGCAATGAACTAGATAGGTGGGGAACAGTGTGTCTAGGTTAGTATAGCAAGAACTGTGCATACACAGTAGCTGACGTATTAAATGAGATTTCAACGACGACGGACAGGACAGTGCCTCTCATTGTCTCGGTCACGTACGTTACACGCTACGTTACTCATCGACTGCACGTTGTGACCAGTCTTCGAAGTCGATCGTACAGTTGACGAAATCGCCGTTACGTATGTGCCCACACACGGGGAAGCTCCTCAGTCGAGGAACAATTAAGGATTCGTCTCAGCCGGAATCCCCGATTTCAATACGATTGTTAGACTCGATTGAGCGACGCTGCCGTCTCTTTTATGTTGAGAGCTGCAAACGACGGCGCGTGTTTCTTCTTCTCGGTAGAGATTATTATTCTATATTCATCGCGGCATATATTAATGTTTATACCGTCGAATGGCAATGATCTACATAGGTACGCTGGTACACCACAGTTGAATGGCGAACGTATATCATAGCAGTAAATGCCGTTTAAAATTATGTCGGTATAAGTAGTAATATCACGCTAAGTGCAGTATATACGATACGTAAAGGAGAAGATGATATCAATTTCACACAAATAGGTCGACCACCTGCATATTCAACGTTGCAACTTTCATTGGTGTTAAAACCGAATCGCGATGTTCCTTATACGGAATTTGTTATTCAACGCGAATCAAACCTCCGATTAGTTCACAGATGCTTCTACGGTGTTACGTATCCCAGCTAAAAATGATCACGAATCTTCGTAGCATGTTTAAAATACACAAAAAAAAAAGAAAGTAATTCAAACTTTTCAAATAACAATTGACCTTTGGTAATGAATGAAGTCAATTTATCGATGCTGAACAATTGTTCTTGACAAATCATGCCACGTCTTGCTCGTCGGCCATACTGCCAACCATTCTTCCACTCGCGTTCCTAAATGGTTCAACGAAAGAAAGATGCGGGACTCGTTATCGGCGCGAGTCGCCACGTCTTCATGCTTTCACGATCAAGTTCGAGGGGCTGGCATTGGCCTGTGCTTTAACGAGATCTCGGTACTACCGAGCAAGCAAAGCTATCGGAACTGAACTCTCACCACGTGATTCACTCTCTGAGCTCGCGCGTTCGTATTCACTCTCTTTCGCCTGATCAGGCTGCTCGTCGAGAGGCCTCGGTATTCTCTCGTCTATCCGCACTGCCAGCTTGGTAAAGGAATCGATGAACCATCGATGAAAGAAACTTGACGGATCGATTGAGAGGCGACACTTGCGTGTAGCGTTCGGATCTTCTTACTGCTGTACCTGAGAACTCGCGAAAGTTAAGAATCAGGTTTTCCCGATACGCCTACGAAGCCTAACCTGGAAGGCACGATCCGCTGATCTTGATGGTTGGTGTCTTTTCTCTCCTCTATAACATTTGCCGAGAGGATAAGTCGGCCAGAGTATAAATATAAAGGTGCAGGCGGTGTGTTGTTGCAGTCTGCTCCACTTGCAGCACTTTCATGACAACCGAGACTTTCGAGTTCTCTCGCCGTAACGCGCTCTCGGATCTAGAGGTCGAGAGGCTCCTTCGCCTCCTCCTTACTCACTCGCTTCTCTCCTCCTCGTGGACCGGAGAGACACGCGATCGCCGAAAGGTCCTCGTCAAGAAACGAGGCCGGCATCCAGCAACCGAAACGGACATAACAAAATACACATGAGGCGCACGTGACTTGAACTAGCTCACCTACTCGAACTCGTTCGGTATCGGATCGAAGCTCTTTGGCGTCCAACAGGTGAGAAGCGTCCTTGGCACTCGAGTGCACGACGAACGATCTGGTATCCCCTCAAAGCCGAACGGTTGGAATATCTTTCGTAATCCGACGAATCTGTTCACGCATCACGAGAGGCTGAAGACCGAGTTCCTCTTCGGTGAAACTAAAAAAAAACACCGGCCAAGGTTACCGGGTAAGAAAAACGACCGTCGGGGTCGTTCACCTTCTCTCCCGAAGAGGAAGGAATTGAAAATAGCTGCCGAGTAAATTTCAGCCCGCAGGGGAACCGGGGGGTTAAAAAGAAGAAAAGGAAGGGGGATCACGAGGATGTGGGTCAGTTGCGGGCGCGCAACAACGACGCTCCGCATCGTAGCGACGATTTTGAAAATGCGCGTCCCACTTGCGACGCGAGTACTTTCACGGTCAGTAACCCGAAGCAGGCAGTGCGAGTGACCAGGGATCATTCTTCGTACGAATATCAAATAGCGAGAACCAACGAAGCGCCACTGCGACTATCTCGTATGCTTCTTACTGCACAATGCGCGCGACCTTTGCAATGACGAACGATTCTCCGCATTCGTCACCAAATCTGGATCGTCGTGGAAAAATGCCTAGTCAGTAAAGAGCGTATTTTCTTGGCAGGGAAACGTCGCACAGATTGCTAGACAATGTTTGAACTGGCACCAGTCTTATTTGACTAAACATCACGACGACGCTGATTCGGTCTTGATTTGGTTTATTCAAACGTACAGCAACGTCGCGCCTCTCTGGTCTAGCATATCTGAAAGAAACTAAGGTCAGCGATTCTGAAATACGTTTCTTTTCTTTTCTCTTTTTATTCTTCTTATCACCCGTCCGTACCCGCGTTCTCTTCCCGCGAGGTAATTATTGCCACGATACGGATACCTGCTTCAGGACCGGTAACATAATAGGAGAAATTTTATTAGTTAACGAGGTAACCTATTTATCCGGTTGATGATCGTACGGGGAAAACGCGAGTTCTTCTCCCCTCAATCAAGACAAGAAAGGCAAGAAAGGCAAGAAAGGCGTGAAAGACTGAAATGACATGAAAGTTTTGGACATCCTCCGAGCAGACTGCGTCGTACTTTTGTACTGTGACTGGGTCGCGCACCAGGCATACGCACTCTTTGTCACTCGTTCCTCGGTTGCACTCTGCACTCTCTGCGTTGCTGCAGCCAAGTTGCATACGAATAAGATTTTCATCTTGAAAGTTGGCCTACTATCCTTTGACACTATCGCGGAAAGGGACCTTCGCCACGCCGTTAGACGCTAACCGAACAGAGAATCAACCCTTTTTAATTATCTGGCCATAACCGCTGACCATTAAAGCCAAAATCGATGCAATCCCTCGGTTCCGTTCGTCACGTATGTGATATCGAGAGGGAGAGTGGAAATGCGATGTGCGATTCGAATATTCGACTTTGCTGCTCGAGTGGCTCTCAAGACTGATACATCCTCCTCCCATGGATCGAAACTGCAATAAGTATACGGGATCTACCATATAGCCAGGGGCAAAAAGGGAAAAATATCAGAGAATTGAATAGCCTTGCTGTAGAAGTTGCGAGGCCACGGCCGAACTGCGTTCTTGTTTACACCAATTCTTTCTACTCTTCTTTTTATTATCTGTACAGGATGAGGTAGGTAGGTAGGTAGGTAGGTTACAGTGTCGGACAAACTTATTCCAGGCAGTGGGACTACGCTGATTGTGACAGAGTTATCAAGCCAGTTTCGCGTCAACTGCGATGGGTCGGCATTTGCAGAGGGCTTCGCCAGTAAACAATTGTGTCTTTTATTCTCTTTTTCTCATTCGTCTTCGACCTCTTCTTCTTCTTCTAGTTCTTTTATCCTCTCGACAACTGGACGTAAACAGAACCAACGCGGCCGAATGCCTCTTTTTATTCTATCTCTTGATGATTGCGGGTCCCAAGACATTTGCCGAAAACCCTAAGCACCACAGCGGCAAAAATAGGAAGCGGTGGACGTGCGGAAACTTCGAGGTTTCATGCGCGTATCGAGTGTTGATTATCCTATCAAACTTGGTTTCGAAAAAACACACAGTTTTATCCACACTTTGGACCTCGAACTCGTAGCTCGCTGTCGGATTATTCTAGAGCCAAAACCCGTCGGACCAATAATAAAGTCACATTCGTCTCTATATATCCCTGCTAAGATTTACCTCATATTTCTCGTTCCTAGTACCGAATGTGGAATGTAATATATCGTGTGAATTATTCTCTCGCCGTTAGCAAGGTACGTTATGTGTGTAATGATTATAAGGTGATAGTCTAGCCAAGAGTCTACTTCGGGGTTTAGGACAATTAATCACACTCTTGAAAAAAAGTATAAGACGTTCTTTTTTTCCCCCAGCTTAGATTTCGCCTCGATAGTTTATCACATACCAGCATTACATCACGTATATGTGAAGTTTGTACCACGCGGACCGTGTTTCTCCGGTTTTTAAATTATTGTTAGCCGATTCCATACATATTCTTACTTCGGACCCGAGTCATTAGTGTATAAATTCTTTGAGTCCGCGACTAAACTGGTTCGAGACTTTTTTTGTTCAACGATTTTTTTTCTTTTTCTCGTTTATTCGAAAGAAAAAAACAAAAAGAAAAAAAAAAACACTTGGCATGCCTTGGCTATTGACCCGGCAGCTGATTCGTCGACGAATAAACGTTCTTCGTTAATTAATACAGATATTCGTTGCTTCCTGAATAATCAGACGCTAGATCAATTTATTTGGTAATGTTGACGCGCCGGTCTCTGGACACCAACGTGGCGCCAGAGATCGGACGACGCATGTGTTATCTTGATACGAGGAGAGAGTGTACGTCGGTGTTTGCGATACGTCTATGAATTCATCTACACGAGACTTGAAATTTTGTAGAACATCTATCGGATCGTTCTAACGCTATTCGTCCAGATACCTACTTATACCTGGGTGAAAGCCACGTGGATGAGAAGAGGCATCGTTCGATGATTATTTTTTTTTTTTTTCCTCCACCTTCTTCTGCTTCTTCTTTAATTGCCGACGATTCCTTTGCAGAAAGTGAAACTGGCCGAGCTCTGCTGCTGCCGCTGATGCTGCTGCGTACAGGTATGAGACGTAGTGTTATAGTATACGAGGAAGCACGGGTTCTAGGTAAGGACAACGACCGGTGTAATCAATGGATGACGCAACAAGCTTGCCTTGCGGTTGAGGTACAGGACGATGACCAGCAGGCGCCGGCAGTTATAATTCCTGGTAAATACCTAGCCATTTATTTAGTCGTCTCGTGCTCTCACGAACAATTAACAACCATCCAGGATTATTTACAGCATCGCCTGGACCGCACGTGCCAACCTCCTCCAATGCGTCTTCTTCGAGCTGGATTTTCTTACGCCATGTGCCCTGAACAGTGCCCCGTAGTTGTCACAAGAATTTGGACCAACGCCCGAAAAGCTGCGGCAAACGTCGTCTCTGCTTTGCAGGGAATCGATAACCTACGTAACGCTGCAAACTGCAGAGCTACAGGTATGCGGGATGGATGGAATGGAATGGGTCAATTGCTTCCGGGCTAATCACGTCAGACTTCCGGATTTAAACGATTTCCTTCTACGTATTATACCCGGAATTTTTGACTGTGTATGCAAGGTGCTGATCACGTTTCCTGCTGGGTCCTCCATCGGGCTTGACCACTTTTTTAATAACTTGAGACGATAGTTGACGGTGAACGCAACCTCTCGCCGTTCTCACAATTTATTAGAGCACTGGTTCCGCCCGCTTTCTATCGCTCAACGAGGCCTCAGTTTTTCGAGGATACGGTCAATACGGTCGCTACATTATTCTTGATTGCTCCTAACCAGCGTTCCGAACACCCAGCAACAACGTCTTGGCCACCCTAATGCCGATCAGGAGGAAGATGTATAGCTGTATTTTTGGGATGACAGAAGGTGTAACACACGCGGATGGATCGAGTCCGAGCAATGTTTTGCGATGGCACGGTGACCTTGAGGGACGACCTCAGGACGAGCCTCGCGTGGCAGGAAAGGTGACTCGTAGAAATGGCGCAATCCAGTTTCCCCTTCGACCCAATTTTGGCCGAGCACGCGCCTGTCGTTACAGTTGGAATAAAAATCGAAACGTCGAATGCGAGGCTTTCATGTGAACACAGTTTCGGAACATCCGCGTGACAAGGGTGAATCAGGACTATGACACATCCATCGGTGACTACAAATCGACTGGTCGTGACGGAAGCTTATGCATCTAGACATCACTGCGGATCAGCTTTTTACGGATGAAAAAACTCTGGCGAACCTTATTCCGGCACGTGCCAGCAACTACGACGCCAGTGCAGATTCGTCCGACGAGAATCTTTCACGAATATAAAAGACTTGAGGATAAGGTTCATGACACTCGCCGCGACTGGAAGGCCAAGAGGAACTGCGTAGTTGTTTGCGCCATCCTTATCCTCCGTGGCCTTGAGGCAAGTCCTCCCAGTCCGTCCGAGGAACTAATCTACTGCTACTTCGACCACGTAACCAGCTCTTGAGACGTTTTACAATGTGCGATCACACCTATGAGATTCCGTACTCGAGCGCGATCGAGCGACCAACCAACCAACCACGCGTGTCCATCATTTAGTGTCAGTGAACGCGTAATATCCATACATGCGATGATTCTGCGACGCCATTATCCGTAGGATAAGTTCTCTCTTCTCTCCGTGCGTTCGCATAAATCACGAGCAAACAAGTTCGCGATCATCGGCTCGTTTAAAACATTTGAACTCCGGTTTTGAAAATAAAAAATTGAGGAAGAAAAAAACACATGTCCATCTCGTTTTTGGAAGTCTGATACGTGTTGGTGTTAATCATCCTTTGTCAGTTAGCACGGTGCAATTGGCGAGTCAAGATTAAAGATGAAGGAAAATGTTTTGCATAACGACGACTTTGCCAGATCGTTGATCAAATTGTGCTGTATTCGGATATTGTAGGAGCAAAGAGGCAGCGCTAAATGTCGCTCAGGACGCAGTCTCGTCGCTGCTCCGGCTTCGAGAATAATAGAACGCTGTGCTCAAGGGACTTTGACCTCGTGACCAACTTGAAGGGCGACGTACCTTGAAGAAGGGGAAAGGCTCTACGTCGTACCTACGGGTACCTAATTGGAGGCAACGAACCTGGCTGCGACTCGTTCAGGCGTACAGAACAGGTAGGTAATTGACCAATGCACGCTGTCACACTCCCTTGTCCTACTTAGAGCCCGGAGGCACTCTTCTTCTCCGTTCGCTCACTGGCTATGCACTACTTTCATCGGCTATCGACCCCTGAGCGGTACAATCTGCCTAGGTAAAAAGTGTTTTCTTCTTACACAGCTGAACGAGAAGAGCCGCGAAGAGACCAAAATGGAAGTGTACAATATCGGTAGAAGGTTGTTGTTCGACGATAAAACTGGTAACTTTCTTGGAATGAGTGGAAACGAAATTGGTCGATAGTTCAAAACAGTTCTTCCAGAAATCCGACTTCCGAAAGATGAATGAGGTAACTTTATCTTTTTCAATATCTTTTCTTTCTTTTCAAGCGAAAAACAAGTCCGTACTCCGGAATGCGGCTAACGTCGGAACTTCACTAACGTATTCAAAATTCTTCTGATCATTTCGAGAAGTCGATTTTATTCGACGGAGCTGCGTGTTTGACGTGAAAATGTTTTCACTCGGCAGCAGGAAACGCAGCATCAAATTGTCGGATGGTAAAAAATTCACATACTAAATAATAAAAGCATTACAAAATTGTCCTTGTAAGAATGTCAAGAATTACCGAAACTCGCAATACGAAATTTATGCAAGTTTGAAAGCAAAAACTGAAACAGGTTCATGTTCTCGAAGAATCAAAAAGTCATGAAAAAGGAGACGAACTTGACTAGCCAAATCGCATCCTACAGACACACGTCGTACTCTCGGGACTCTCGGTACGGAGTGACAATGAAAGTTGAAAGGCGGAAGACGCCATCGATGAGCGGAGGCAGCTCCGGAAGAGTCCGTAACCTTTTGGACGTATAGATTGTTAAGAAGCTCAATACGCTTCGGCTCGTTTAAGGTCCTCACCCACCAGCAATGTGTACCATAGCTAACAAGAAAGTCGATCTCGCTGATTTTATTTCTCTTGTAATATGTTGTAGTAGACTAAACACTAAGCGCCACGTATTTTTTTTTTTTTTTATCTGCCAATCAACACTCTAAGGGGGTGAAACCACCCTCCAAAGTAAGGCGTGTCAGCGGGTGATTTGCTAGTTTCACCCACAAGAACATAATATTTGTTAACAAATCCAACTGGAAAAGTTTTCTCCTAACGAGTCAAAAATACTACCAAATCGCCCCTCGACATGCCTTACTTTGGAGGGCGGTTTCACCCCCTTAAAATGTTTAATGACAGATCGTAAAAAAACAAAATACGTGTCGACTAGTCTTTGGTCTACTCTAACATATCACAGAAGAAATCGAGTCCGAGAGATCGACCTGCAGTGATACCTTCCTTGTAACTGTCAAAGTGAGCTTCCTGTTCACATTTAGTTTTAAAGGTCAAAGTAGAGCGGGCGGCAGCCTCCCTGCGGAACCCGGGGGTGGCTTCGCCCCTGCCTCCCTTAGCGCAAGGGTGCGGAGCGGCAGTGCGGGTGCGCGACGCAGTGGCGCCGTAGTACCGGCGTATTCCGCCGTCCGTCTCGGCGCCACAGTTCCGCCGCATGTCTGGGGCCGGCTAGCCGCTATTCGCAACTGGCTTGCAATCGACGCGAGCAAAATGGTAAGTCGAAACCTTAAAGGCCGTTTTAACGTAACCCCGGGTGTCGCCGCCGCGGGACATCGTTTCCGCGTCAGCTTATCGCATCGCTTTTTAAACGCCGAAGGCCGACGCGAAATTTTTATTTACTTCCTTTTTTTGCAAGGTGACAGAAATTGAACGACTCCACAATCACCGACGGTGTGTGATAATCGTGCATTCCTGCGTCGTGTTCTTCATTCTGGGTTGCGTTTCGTTGCCTTTCTATGATCACCTTCCGGGTTTCTTGTCGACTCTTTCGTTTTTATACTATAGACATATGCGTTAAATGCTCGCCTATCGAATTAGGCTTGCGGCAGAGCTATATGTAGGGCTGATATTCCCCATTTACGTTGTTGGTTTAGACCTTCGTGCAATTGGTCGAACGGAATATAAGTTCGGGCTGTAAAGTGATGCCGAACGTCAGGTTTTGATCTGTCACACCCGTGCAAGAGCTATTTCTTCATAGAGTTTTGACGAATCCTTATTCATCCTGATTCCCACTCTCGTATTACGCCTCGTCCTCTTCTTTTGCGGTGTCTCATGTGCCTTGCCACCTTGCTAGACTCACACCACCAATGAACATTGAGCGGAAGCACGCACGGCGCACTTGACAATGTGGTCAATGCGACTTCAATGCGGTGATCACAGCTTACGTGACTCACCGAACTTACGCACGCGGTTCTCGGGATTACCGCGAGATCGCAGCAGCTGACGGCTCACTAATTTCACAAAAAGAGTTTCCTACTTTCATCGAGAATATGAACCATACACCGTTTAAGAACATATAGTATTTATCATCAAGCTAGCGGTTTCATTTAACGCCATTAATTACAAAAAGCTCAATCTCTTTTTGGACACTTGTTGAGAGAGAAAAATTGGGAACTTGGGACCCTTTAGCTTAGGAAAAATGAAAATTATCAGTTACAGGTCTGTTATCCTGCATTGTCATGTGCAGCAAACACGTTTCTGAGCGCGCTGCGGGCCTCACTTCCGGTTCGAATTGCTCACACCTCCAAACAGTGAATCTGGAAAAAAATATCGGGGAATCACCAGAACTACTGGTACTTCGTTCGAACTGCCGGTAAACTAAAGCTGAATTTGTTACAGGTGCTCGCCGACACGGGACTGCCGGACAACGATCGAAGCGCTTTGGCGAACCGAAACACGGAGGGTATAACCGTGACAAACTTGACGGACGGCGAGACCGTGAGTTACAGTTTGGCCCTGGTTCGAGGTCGAGCGCCTATGGGATGCGGCCGGATCACGGTGCGAAATGCGAGGAGCGGTGTTTTGGAGTGGCCTGTGATCGGTGGTGAGTTCCGGGCGATAGCGGAGCTCACCAGGGGAGAAAACACCCTGGAGCTCGAGGCCGGGGGATTCAAGCGTCGGTTGGGACTACGACACGAGCCACGTACGACGCGGATGAGAGTTACGCCAGTTTACGTTATATGCGCCGGTCACAGCGGCCGGTTCCAGGGGCCCCGAGGCGAGGACTGCTCGGTCGAAAGCGCTGCAACGAGGATCGGTCTCGGGGCCCGTTTGCTGCAGACCCTTACCGCCGAGAAGCTTCGGGAGGCCGGACACGGCCGGAAGACCTTCCAGCTCGAGCGAGACCTCGACGGCGCCGAGTGCCTCGTGATGCACAGCATGCTCCACGTGGACAGGGCGCGCGCAATGACGCAGCGTCACCTCTGGGAGCTTGTTGCGAGGGAGCTGATGACCGGCCCTCTGGCATCCAAGGATCGTAAGTACCTCGCCTTTCTTTCCTGCACCCGCTACCGCGGTGCCCCGAGTCCCAGGACACACGAGGACACGCTGGCCCGCACCGAAGGTCACGCGGCCCTTGGAGGCGGCGGTCTCGCACTCTTCGGATCGGCCTGCCTTCACACCTGGCCCACGTGTCTGGGTCAGGTGCTCCCGCGGTTTCTCGATGAGACGATTGTCGATACCGAGCAGTTCATGGACGACAGCAACTACCGCGGCACCCACGCTGGCTGCCTCGCCACCACCCTGGGGTCGGTGCTCCACGAGCTCGGGCACACTTTTGACCTCGGGCACACACGTGAGGGCATTATGGGGCGTGGGTTCGACTACGTCGACAGAGTATTCGTCGGGCGCGCTGGTATCGACTTAAACCGCAACCCCATCAGACGCGACCCCCAGCATACGACCGTTGCCCTCAGCCGACCCCTCAGCGTCACCGTCACCGTTCAAGGTGCATTCGGCGGCGGCAGCCCTCGCAGGGGTCGACTTTTGTCCGAGACGTCAAGGCCATCGCCTTCCCTCAGTCCCCGACCAAATGCTACACCAGGAAGGCTATCGGCCCCCGCCAGTCCCGAGCTGAACAGATCCCTGTCACGGAGTCTCACAGCGTCCGAACCACCCCCGCAACCCGACAGAACATTTTGGGGACCCTCGTGCGCCACTCTCCTAGCCTATCATCGGTGGTTCAATGAGGAAGTTGACAATTTACCGAACAAGGGAATGGAGATCAGATACGACGCTAAGAGGTGAGTCGAATTATTCGTCTGATGTAAAGGGGGTAAAAATGTAGAGGTCGGAAAATTGAAAGGTATCACATAGGATCGAATACTCGAAGACGGGAATGTCTGTCTTACAGAATTTCAAAATTTATAAAGTTCACAACTTTGAATGATCGATATTCTGACCCTAGTATTTTTCTCATTTTTGGACATTTTTATCTCTACTCGAATATATAACATCCGTATGAAAAAAGCTATCGTATCCGAATCAACTTCAGGTCAAATGCATCGTGGATATTTCCGGTGCAATTTGAACTCTAGGTAGTTTATTATTTCGCGGATTTTTCATATCATGAAATAGAAATGTGGTGCGGTCGAGATGCGGCGTCCGGATGATGGAGCTCAGGGAATCCGCGGGCGAGATGGTCGTCGGCTCTCGACAGTTTCCGGGCCCCCGCCCCCCAATTGAAGCCCTGGTTCCGCCACCCCCACCGCATTGCCTCGTCCCGCTGACTCTCGTCGCTGAAGACTCAGCCGGTAACATCCTGAAGTACCCAATGCCCACGGCCTTTTAGATTATAATCCACAGCCCGCGCCTTCCACTACACGTTGCTAGTCTTGAAAATAATTTGGAATAATATATAATTTTAAGAATAATAGGTGATAACAGCTTTGCGGTCACTTCATCTTTCCACACTCGCGTAATATCTACATACCTAATATTACTACGGAAATTTATCGCCTCACGGCTAGATACTTAACACAGCTGAAATGTACTTCTTCGTACATGTATTAATCACTAAACCGAAGTAGAAAGGTATGTTGTGTAGTCAGTATTAATCGAAGTAAGGAACAAAGGTCATATATGAAATCGATCATGCGATAACTACGCGGTTTTTCATCTTCAAGTGTATTAAAGATTTGATTAGGCGAATCGGAAGACGGAATCGTCTGTGAAAAATAGTCTTACCGTACAGTCACTACTTTAAATGTAGCTGTTTCTTTTTTATCTACCATTATATCGGGAAATTGAAAAAATCTAACTCATCCGTTTGTCAATATATCTATACTCATACGTATTTATTCACTCTTTGGATACACGACCAGAAATTTTAGTACAGGAAAAAGTTCACGATACCGATAAAAACATTATATAATACTCACGTAATATTGTATAGGTATTATAATATATCCACATGGTTGAATTAAATTTACATAGTTAGCTATCTATTACCAATATTCTCTCGTATATATATATCAAAATATATATAATATTTTAATACGCATACGTATAAACGCATCCTGCAGCGACTTATAATCTCGAATCGTGATTATACCTATAGTGAGTATATACAGATATATGTAAAATGATATTATATTATACTGATATACCAAATCAACATGACTAAGTAACGGGATTCTAAGATGAAAATATTTTTAACTAAATGCCATGCTAATGTAGTGTGCCTCCTGATACTTAGGTCCTAGTGTTAATCAAACATTCCCAATTTTCCGAAATTTCGCGGTTATATTATTAAGAATTATAACAATCTCGGCGTTGACGGAAAAACGAATTTTTATTTCAAAAAAATAAAAATACCCTAAAGATGTAATGGAACATAATACTACACCGAATTAAATCTCATAAACTCATTCAAAACAGGCTTGCAGAGGTATACCATAAACAGTAACTGGATAAACAGTATTTTGAATGAAACATATAGTCATTTTAACTAACGAAATATTACTAATCTCTCGACTCCCGTGAGCGTAATACAATAACGGCTTTCGATTAGCGACGTATTATTATTAGCAATAATCTAACTACACCTATGTACACTAATGCAGCCAATTATTATTTATACCTAACGTATATTGTAGTCTTATAGTATAAGCACTCTGTAGTTGTAAGCTATAGGAAAGAAATCGACGAGCATGATGATGATACTAATAACGAATTAATATATTGTACTTGTATATGAGCCTCGTGCGTGTACAAAATTATTTTGTTATATGGTAAATTAGTCCTATGATAATGATGACAATGATAATTTACAATTATTACCATGTAACTTTGATGACAATATTGTAGCACATATTATGGCATACACACAGTACATAGGTATATGATATTATATTATACGTACCTATAAACATAATAAAAGAAATTATAAGATCGTTAATTATATTACAGGTTAACCTGTGAAAAAACGGCCTCAAATGTTCCTTGATTAAATTTCTGTGTGTTATATTTTGTAAAAAAAGTGCATTATAAAATCGCAGATACGATATCTTTTGCTTATATCATCATTATTATTATTATTGTTGTTGTAGTTATTATATAAATTTTTCGTAGATTCGTTATCCGTGTCCGGTCGAACCGAGCACTAATGCAAGCTGTCTACCTAAAGTACATACAACACAGCATGTTTACTCATTGGCTATAGTCGTGCCTTAGATAAGATAAGAATACAACCCAGTCACTTGTTGCTACTAACCAGATCTCAAAATCTACTGTGACAATTCGTTGACAACACTTTTAGTCCACTGTCAGCATCCGTTTAGTATATACAGTTTTGCGAACGGTCTGCTACTTAATTGTAAGTCGTTATTGTAACAATGTTTAGTGTTTAATTTTTTGTATAAAAAAATATTCTCCATTTAGTGTACACATGTCAATGGTTAACATTTACAAGCAAAAAATTGTTTGTTTCTTGTTTTTTACTTGTAAATTCAAAACTAACGAGGTAATCTTGATCCCCGCTTCCCCGCGTATGCCGTTCTAGCACCACTTGTCCCACCGTTTCCACTCGTTCGTCCGTTTTTAGTAATGTTTACAAGTATTTTTCACCTGTTTTGCAGTATTTTAACGAGAATATACGTTATACCTATAGTACTATATTTCTACTATCAAAATCTGTTTGAAAAATTGAAATCGGACTTAAAAAATGGTGGTGTCATTAATTTTTGAAAGAAACATTAATTTTTCCTGATTTTCCCCGTTAATAATAATCCGATCAAGTCGTTTCAGCGCTCATTTTCTTCGTCTTTTGATTCTCGATAATTCGTCTAGGCAAAGCATCAAGATTGCTTTGTTAGTTTTGAAGTTACAACCGAAAATCGAAAAAACTGATTTTTTGCTTTTAAATATTTATAAAAAATTGATAAATGATAGTTGTAAATGGAAAACATAACAGAACTAAGTACTGTATTTTGTGTGATAGCACAGTCGGTATCCTAATAGTATTTGTGTCACAGAATCACTCATTTTCTGCTCTATTGATTGGTCTAATCATTAAGCTTCGCTTGATTTTAAATGTATATCTGCCATGTAGCATAATTACGCAAAACCTTAATCTACGTCTAGTATACGTATAAATTGATAAGCGAGAGGAAATACGAACCTTGATAAAGCGGAACGATTTTCATCTAATTTGCGAACGCGGGAATATCGAATATTTGAAAGCCTGTGAATTGCTAAGCACGCCAAACATGTGATACGGGTCATTTTCAACGGTGAATTAAAACTGAAATCCACGGTAACTTATTGGCCGAGATGAAAAAACTTTACGGAAAGTTGATATCTTTCGCATTTTTTCATCTCTAAGTCAATCAATCGCAGAGGTAATCTTGAATTTAAGGCGGAACTTTAAAGATGAAAACGGCAATACCGATTTATTTTCAACATTTTACCGTAATAAGCTCTAATAATAATTATAATATAGTGTTATTTTTATTATATTTATTAGTGTTATTTATATTATAATAAATATAATAATAGTGATCGTGTTGGGCTGTTGGAATACGGTATTTAAACAGCTGCCGCAGATGAATATGTGACAATAATGCTTCGCACGATGCGCGGCTGTATATCTTGCATGCATTACGGAGACGCGCGAATGGATGATGTAAGCCGGTCGCCGCATACGATTGAGGCATTTGGTGGACGGCAACAACAGAATCTTTTGTAATGTTGAAAATATATAATATATGTTTATAAATTTCTATTCATATAGGACGAGGTAACAAAAACATGGCTTCATCGACCTCCGGGACTCAACAACGCACCACTGACGCCACAGCCGACGATAATTTCATTAAATTCCCTCCCGTTATCGACGGGAAAATAAACACCGCGGAGTTCTTAGCTGCTGCGCAGGGTGTTGTGCGAATCGTCGGTAAGTTAAGTATCACACAACACACGCGTCTCGTCTCGCACAGATATCACGCCGCGAACATAACCTAGATTCAAACACCGAGGCGGCATTGGTGCGAATGCACGTGTCATTACGATTAGCTGTGCAGCGGGTGAGTACCTACTCACCGCGGTTATACTGAGAACCCTTTTTTACTCATTTCAGATAAATTTGGAAAGCTCTTTGCACCGGTCAAATATGACATGCAGGGAAACATTGACGTGAGTTGAACCCTTACTCGATTTTCGCAGTTAAAGCGTTGAATATATTTTACTTACATCCAATTATCACTGAAATCAATGGAAATCTTTGTAGAAATTGAACACAAAGTATGTGGCTGACAAAGAGAAACACTCGACGTTGCATGACATGATCTTGTTGGAAAAAATTTCAGGGAAAACTATAATCGCCACAGATGCTCTCCTCTGGCTGCGAAGGTAGCAAATTAATTAATTCTACAGAATTTCAGGTATCAAGTAATACATGCAGGCTTCTTCTCTAAAGTTTGTATCCTTACTACATCACAGAGGCCTCCACATGATCCAGGTGTTCTTTGAGAAGATTATTGAGGATCACAAAACTGGAAAAGCTAGCGATGATCTGGTTGCACTTCTGAAAAAAGCTTACAAAGAAGCCCTGGAACCATATCACGGATGGATGGCACAGCAGCTGTTTGGAGTATGTATGAGCATTAATTTTGGTGGTATTAATTAACTTTCTGCTGCACCATTAATAACTGACAATTTGTTTTGTAGCTGTTATCAAGGACGGTACCGACACGATCCCAACTACTGCACGCCCTTGCTAATGAGCAAAGGAATAAAGATGACTTGATAATACAAGAGCTAGACGTGTTTTTGGTCATTTTGAAAGAAAATTTGCAAAATCTGCTCACCTTTTACATCGAGCACAACCTAGAAAATGGTGCAAAAGTATAACCAACAGTTACTTCAGTAAATTTCATGGCGAGCTTGAAAAATACTTTAATTTTTTCTTTGTGAACGCCAAGCTTGATTTAACCATGTTTGGTAGATAACATATTATTATCAAGATATTTGAAAATACTTTTCAAGATTTATCTATTTCGGAACTTAATCAGGAGCCTTGAATATAGGCTCAGAAGCAAACTGATGATACGTGGATTTGAAACTTGATCTACAAGTTTTTCCATGTGCAGTTTTTACATTTTAGTACAAACATATTTTTACAACGAATACTTAAAATGTGTTCAACAACAGTTGGATTCACTGCAAATGTGACCAATAGGTGACTGGCTGCTGCTCCGCAGATTAAATCGTGTATTTACACAATTCTGATAGGTGCCAAATGAAACTAGGTAATGAGTGATTGTTGGTGATAAATTTATTACTTTATACCTATGTACAGATGAAAGATATGTATGTATGTTTGTTTTATACGAGGTTAATGATTGTATAATTGAGTTATGAAATAATTAAGTGATGAATAGTTTAATATTTCATATATACAAGCATTACAGTTCAAAGATATTTCATCGGTCTTACTCTAGTTTTTCATCAATTTCGTACAGTTGTGCGAGGTAAAATCTTTTTGCATGATGATTGGCCGAATTTCTTAATGCAATTGTTCCAGTAATTATTTCAGTGAGGAGGAAAACTAACATAACGCTGTTTACTACATGTTCTCCTCTACCTGGCAGCATCCTACCATCAACAAGAGTAAACATTTGTAGAGGAAATTGTATCAGTGTTGAAATCAGCCAAAAGCAAGCCAACTCGGGAATCTGAAATCACGCAAATATGGTAATTTTCTCCATAACTTTCATTGAAGTTTTTTCAAGTTCACGCAAATACAACGCCTAAACCTTCTCTGCCAAATTTCCGAGGTATCCTAGGTACAGTCGTATGCATTCCGAAACGGCAACAATTACGAAAACGCCAACAGTTATAAATTTGTAAATGTCCGATAGTTTATGGTACTGAAAAAAAATCACAACTTTAGTTAAGCTTAAAGTATTAGATTAAAATATCAATACGTACATTCTTGATAACGAGTCAACTATGGGTAATCAATATTTAACCGGTGATGGGTTTACCGGGCTTTAACGGGGTTAAAATATCAGCAATATTGCTGCTATTCGTTAAGAGTAGTTACTTTTTGATCGAGAAGATTCAAACTGATGAAAAACCAAAACGGAAATAGCCAAGTATTGAAATACAGTGCCATTTGTAGCGGTAAACTGGACTTAATCACGTTTCCTGTAAAATGGCAAAAGTAACGTAGAATACGAACATCAACGACGCTGACCATTCCGACATCGTCGAATAGATCGCAAGGTTTATTACCGATGTCATGAAATTCTTTTATCCGATTGTGATAAGCGAGACCTGGAAATATTCTATCTGATGCACTTATTACTGTATCCTTCCACATTGCATAAAAAAAGTTATTAACCTAAAGTGGTCTACAGGTCGCTGTGACAACAAATATTTCTGCAACCACAAACCAAGGATATTTAGAGAGAGTGAGCCCCCCTGATTTAGTAACACCCTTTGACATGGAATAGGTTTTTTTTAACTAATTGTCGAGGTGCCGCAACGGTAAATGCATAAGTAATGTATGACTGCAACTAATTACTTATTGTTAGAGCATTGTACAGTATCACCTGCCGTATCATAAAATCGCACTGAAGTGGTAACTCTAGTACACGGCAATTCGTTGTGCGTTTCGGAACACGTGCTAAGGTCGCGTCGTGGTCGCGTCACTTACTCGTAAGCCAATGGCCACCAATAGCTACTGCGATACATCAAACAGATCCAAAACGGCGTTCCCCCATAGATTCATCAGGGGTGTAAGTTAGGGTTCATCGTTCGATTGTTTTTGTAGTTACCAGGGTACAGTTTGTCGAAGCATGGCCGATAATGTGCTTAGTTTAGATGACATAATCAAGAAATCCAAAATTTCAGCAATGAAAGGCCGCGGGTGAGTTGAGAATTTATCATTTTCTTATTGAAATCTCAAAATTTTTTCTGTGGGTAAAGCTCGTTACTTAAGCCTTACTTCACCATGAATCTTATAACCTTCAAAAACATCTATCGAGCCACAATCATATCTGACGCTCATTAATTACAGCAAGCTTATGATATCTCACCAATATTACAGGTCGAGAAGAGGCATCAACCGAGGTACTCTACGAACTAACGTATCTTCGAGAGGTCGAGGAGGGCCGGTCATTGCGGATGCTAGATTCAAAATCATCCAAAAGAATCGTGAGAAACTCACTGATGCTCGAGATAAACTAGCTCAAATAGCCAAGCAGTCTGATGCCAGGTTGAAGTTGGACAAATTACGTGCCACTCATTTGAAAACTGTCGATTTACCTCTCAGTGGAATTTCTCGTCAAACGGGCCTCAATGGTCGAATTACATTGACGACCAATAAGCTTCATAATAAAACGATGCACCCGATTCCGGCTACAAATTATTTGGCGCCAGGTTCTAGAGCTATGGAGTACAGGGCACCGCCCATGGTCGAAACTTCATACGCTGATGATATGGAAATGAACTTCAATGATGGTGCTCATTTTCTTTTTATCTATTTTCTACTCTGGGAAGACTTATATATTATACCCTCAATTCGATTGCACATTGAATACCTCCTTGACATAATCTATAATTTTATTTGTATTCAGATATTTTTTCAATTTCTTGCACTGATATTTGTTTTTAGAATGTCTTTTTTTTCAGACTATTTTCTGATTTTACGTCTCTGAACATTCCGAAACATTTAATTCCCTCTAGCAATATAGTTTGTATATTCTCAAAGATTTTCTATCCAGCATTACATAATGATTTTGGATTTAGATTGTGTTATGACAAAATATGAATTCTTACGACACTTGTGGATGAAATTTAACTAAATATTTCAATATGTATCAGTAACATTGATAATCAATTTTAAATGTGTGTTATGACACATGCATTTTGACTGCCTTTACTCAATACCGATGATTCAATCTCATCCATTCTTAGATTACATGATGGATTCAACACCTCTAAGGCGGACTGTCAACAATGAATATGTGCCTGTGCCACCTCCACCACCACCTTCATTCAACTTATCCCCGACCAATGAATACACTTGGGTGAAGCTGCCTGGTAGTAGTCTTGGAAGGATGGGTTCTTCTAGACCAGTTGAGGTTCAGAGACCACGTGACTTTAAAATTGTGGCTCGTACTTCAATGGTAATTACAAAAGTCTATTGCTTACAAACGTAGACTTTGTGGATTTCCTTCGTTTGGCTGAACAATTTTCTGTGACATTTTCACAAGAAATATAAATCTTTAGATTTCGTAAGCATTTAGCTCATGAGGGAATAAAAATTCAATAAATTTCGTAATTTTCTGGAAAAGCAGAGGTTTTAAATATTACAATTGTTGGCTGCTTTCAGGGTAAACCAATGGTTACTTCAAAGAGCGATTGGAGTTTTGGATCAAAAGCAAGGTATGTCGTCACTGCTTCATTGGACTAAAGTTTTAATTCATCTCTTGCTGTTTAATTACTGCTGCATAAATCGTCCTTGTATATTTGCAGAACCATATTGACCGAAGATACTATAAATGACAGATACCTGGACATCAGGGGTCGTAGAGACGTTGGTGTTAAATCGCGACTGGATTCATTACCAAATAAACCTCGAACCATGGGTATTTTATCTCGTCCAAAGTCTAGCTCAAATTCGACGTCAGTAACGACTGGTTATCGAATCGTTGTATCAAATCTCCAGGCCAATGTAACTCAGGAGGATATAAAGGTAAACCTAAAATAATCACGTCTA
This sequence comes from Neodiprion fabricii, assembly GCF_021155785.1. NCBI lineage: Eukaryota > Metazoa > Arthropoda > Insecta > Hymenoptera > Diprionidae > Neodiprion > Neodiprion fabricii. Next base: position 2,787,481 of record NC_060242.1, read on the forward strand.
TTTTGTTGGTAATTACGACGTGGAAGCCAAATATTTATTGTACAATGCGCCTGTAGTTATGTACATTAGATGCTAAATTTTTGTTACTAAGGAACTGTTCGAGGACGTCGGAGAATTGTTGGTGTCCAGGTTAGTGCGCCCAGGCACAGCTGAGGTGATTTACAAGACATTAAAAGATGCAACGAAAGCGGTGGAAACTTATCACAATCGGCAACTGGATGGACATCCTATGAAATGTTTATTAGTTAATCCACGACCAAAAAATAATCCAACTGGTCCAGCAGTTAGGCCATTGCCCGAGTAAGCAAAATCATATACTTGAAATAACTAAATTGTAATGATAATTATTATTGATATCTTCCTGTTCGGCTCTTAACAATCCCAATCTTTGTTCACTTGAGGCTGTCATTTTAATTTACAGAACAAGACGGAGTGCGAGTTCAAGTTATGTGCAGCCTAGTCTTGGCGCAGTCCATCGTGCACTATTTGATGACTGAACAATAAACTACATATTTGAAGCATCATGAATTCGATACAAAATATATTTATAATTCATGAATTACGCATACACCAATTCGGTATACAAATGATGTTAAAGCGCATCACTGCTGCGACGCATCGCAATGATTGTGATTGAAAAATTTTATTACTTCATGCCTCGTGATTGTTAGAAGTATGAAATACTAATGAGTATTGAACACTTGAATATAAACTCGAACAAAGGGATAAAAGACTTTGAACGAAGATAGAAGATGAAACTGCTCTTAGTAGTTGGTATAACTTCATACCATCCTCGACTCATGAACCGATCAACATCGATTCATCATTCATTTCACATTTAACGATTACTATGTTGAAAGCTAGGTATACATTACTGTACGTCACGCCTGTAGCGATTGTACAATAAAAATGCATAACATAAGCCATATACTTTACTGTAATAGCATACTAAATGTATGTATCCCACTACATTTTACTTATTCGTTACTAATATTTTACATTGAAGTCCAAATAGAACAGTGATTATGGATCCAAACCCACCATAATAGATTGCAAAAAAACAATAATGCGTGACTCGAAATGTGACTTCTTTTACACCCCTCTCTACCTTGGGCAGAAGTAAGAAAATATGTACTCTAGGAGAAAAATGGTAGAAACCAAAACTGTAGAGAATTATATTTTCTGTAAGTTTAATTATTACGGTTTTTAGTGAAAAGTTGAAAATAACCGACTTGTTTGACAAGAACAAATTCTCCCATAAATTCAAGATGGCGTATGAAGCTCCTGCAGCATCTGGTAGTCTTCATGATCTGGTCGAAACAGCAGCCCTTGGTATCACCCAACCACGGTCTTGGTTTGACGCTGCAGTTCGGTGGTAGGACACGGAAAGTAAGCTCACATAGCTCAAGCTAACATAACCTGTGGTAGGTTAAGTCAATAACAGAGCATAAAAGTTAAAAATTGTGATTATATTTTGATTTTATAAATTGAAATTGTTGGTTAGAACAGGCGTAAATATGAGCAACGAAAATACACGTGAATCAACGGTCGCTGTGAAACATGTCGAAGACCAGAAAAATCCTTACGCATATTTGGACAGAGCTGACTTTACTTCGGAAAAATTTAAGATAGAAGTACGCGGTCTCCCGAAGTATTACGGTATTAGCGAATTCAAGAGGCTCTTAACTGAAAGGCTGGAGTTACGTTTAAGTAAAGTGAAGCCACCGAAGCGAGGCAGTGGTTGGGTGTACGTCTGTTTTCGCAACGAGGAGGACCGTAAAAAAGCCATCGCTGCCATAAATGGACTATCTTGGAAAAACTCCAAGCTCACAGCCCAGGTAAAAACGTCAACCTCTTGCCGGTATGTCTAGCAGGCTATAAATCGTAATTCAATTTTTTTGTCTTATTTGCAGTCAGCGAAACCTGCTCCAGATCCATTTGTCAAACGGAAAATGGAAAGAGAGGAAGATTCAAGCAAGAAGAAAAAAAAGGATGATGACGCTGACGCAATTCCACCAGCTGAGAGAATTAAAATGAGTACTACACCTTTGTGGGATATGCCTTATGACGATCAGGTGAGCACGTGTACATAATTTGAACATTTATTCCTGAAGACCTGCTAAGTTACCTGTATTATTCCATATTTTAATAAGTATTTTGCATTAACGAGTGCTACGTATCCAACACATTACTTAGCAATATAATATATAAGTTTTGAAGGATATTATGTTCTAAAAGTGGAATTTAAAGTAACAAGGGGAAATCGTATTTTATAGCTGAAGTTAAAAGAGAATGAGATAAAGTCCGTGCTGAAAAAATTGGGGCAACAGATGAGTAAGGAAAACAGTGATCTCACTGATTGGATTGAGTCGCAAAAGGGATTACACCAAGGATTATTGTGCGACGTACAACCGATACTTAGAGCAGATATGATAGATGGTTACAGGAACAAGTGTGAGTTTACAATTGGTAAGAAGCATCAATATCCATCAAGTTCTGCACAAGCATCAAAAATTCTAGAAAGTTGCATCACTGTACATAAAATCATAGAAATCTTTTATCTGGATTTACTGAATTAATAGGAAAAAGTGAAATGAGTGGCACCGTTACAATCGGATTCAGATTATCCAGTTACGCAGCAGGATGCACCGCAGTCGGTCCTGTTGAAGATCTTAAACACATTCCTCAACGAATGATTGATGCTGTTAAAGTAAGCCACAAACAACCATGTAGGGGCTACCTAATTTTCAAATTAATATTAAAAGATCGTAAAGTAAATTTCTCAGCTAAATAACATAAGGTAGATGTATGATACATTAGGTTTTCTGTCAATGTAATAGGTATTTGAGGGATTTGTTAGAAAATCAAAATTGGATGTATTTGATCCAGTAAATCACAGTGGCTACTGGAGACAAGTTACTGCACGAACTTCACGATCAGACCAATTAATGCTGATTGTAACGATACATCCTCAAGATCTAAACCAAGGTCAATTAATCCAACTGAAAGCCGAAATTCGGGAATTTTTTAACAGCGATGAAGGTGCCAAAGCAAATGTCACTTCACTTTATTTTCAAACAATTACAAGAAGGTTTGTCAATTATTTACGCTCGATGCCTCAAAAGAGCAGTTATTGCTGCATTTTTCGTACAACATTTGGTACCAAATCCACGTTTCATGCAATTATAGCTTGCTTTCTGTCACAGAGATGTGGGTGGTGAAGGCGGTATCATCTTAGATCATTTGAGCGGAACAGAATACATAGAAGAAGAACTACTAGGCATGAAGTTTAGAGTATCTCCAAGAGCTTTTTTCCAAATCAATACCTTGGGGGCCGAGGTACTGTATAAAGCAGCCATTGATCTCGCCCAGCCAACATTGGATACTACGGTTCTAGACGTTTGTTGTGGCACAGGAACTATTGGCATTTCATTTTCAAAAGTTCGTACTTGCCAGTGCAATCTTTATGCTTCACTTTTGCCTCATTTGGCATAAATTTCGTTTCGTATTTCGTATAATCAATAATAATTAATTTAAAATTTAAAACAAGTTGTTTATTTCTATTATATGTATAGTAAAAATTACAGGTTTATTTTCATATACAGAATAAAATTTACAGTACTGCGGTGAAGTCTTGGGTTTGGAAATGATAGATGATGCAATAAAAGACGCTAAACAAAATACTTTGACAAATGGCATAACAAATTGTGAATTTTTCGTTGGCAAAGCGGAAGATATTTTGTCACCGGTTATTCAACGTGCAACTAAACATAATCTCATTGCCATAGTTGATCCACCACGAGCTGGTCTCCGTGAGTATATTTGCAGTTCTATTTTTCCATTAAACTTTCATTTTAAAAACAAATTAATTTAACCTCTGATTTCAATATTTCTAGATCAACGAGCCTTGATAACTTTACGAAAGGCAAAAAGACTGCATAAATTAGTATACATTTCATGCGATCCAAAAGCTGCGATTAAAAATCTAATAGATCTAGCACGACCAACATCAAAGCAATATCAGGGTGAGCCGTTGATTCCAATTAAAGCTGTGCCGGTTGACATGTTCCCATATACTAAACATTGCGAACTTGTAATTTACTTAGAAAGGTTCTCCAAAGCAAAAGCAGCTGGCAATCAAACTGGATGATTGCATTAAAAGTGCAATACAAATTCTACATATTATATATATTCGAACTGTTTGTAGATTTTTCAAAACATAAAAAATTGAAAAATAAATTTTAAATATACCGTATTATTCCGAATATAACCCGAATTTTTTTTGTCGTTAACAGCATCGGCCAAAATCGTCCTCGTCTTATATGCGTAAACGTCTTATATGCGGGTAACTAAGAAAAACACCGTGAAATACTCTCAGAATCAGGGGTTGTCTTATATTTGGAACAATACGGTATGTATATACATCCTACATATTTATCACATTGACATAGTCATTGACAGTGCGGTATATTCAAATGTGAATAGTTTTGCTCCTCAAAGTGATTGCTAAAAATTGAATGTTCATCTAAGTTACCTATATTGCACAAAACGTCCGAAATTACGACCTATAGTCACTGTGGAGCTTACATACACACTTTAATATGTTCTTACTGTACAATCGTTTTTAATCTTAAATAACTAAAAGTTTTTACATATCTTACTTTCTATTACAGAATATCAAATTATAAATTGCTACCATCTTCGCACATAATATTTACATTTGGGATATGTGAATTATTACTTTGCGCATTCTGATTAGTGGAAGAATTGAACTTATCAAGTAGTTTTTCCAGCAGTGTGACCTTTTTGTTTTCCATAGCAAGAATATCCTCGTGCATACTTTGCAGCAATTTTAAATGCCTCTGCTCACGTTCTCTGTACTCTGTCAAAAAATAAGCAAACCAGAGTGGTGGCTGTTGCTGATTTTGATCAACTTCTATTCCTATCTGCTGATCCCCACTGTACTCTCCACAAACAATCTCTACCGAGCTATTCTCATCTTCTGTATCCTCAACTGCATCTGTTAATTCACATGCTTCTTGCCCATCTAGCAAGTGGGTGATTTCTCCTACGTCTACAACTTTAACATGTACATTTTGGCCATCTGAAAATTTTTTAATTTATGTTGAAGTTATTGGAACCTTATTCAAATCTTCAAGTGTCATAATTTATACTTCTCAGTAATCAATATTACGGAACGAAGGTATCACCACAGACCTGCAGTTTTGTACTTGTGGACAACGGGGTGTTTAGGTATTGCTGGTGAATTATCAACTACAGTATGCTCGATCAAAGCATTTAATATCTTTGGGTCTTTCCCCAACACGTCTTCTAATACATCATAATATGCCCATTTTCCATTATTTTTGCGACGCTGGCCTGTATATATGTCCTTAAAAGTCTTTTTCAAATTTCGCCATTTCTTGTCACACGCGTCATCCGTAACATTGGTGTAGCCTCGGGCATGAAGGCAAGCAGCCATGTTCTTCCATATCAATTTTTTCTTTAAGCTTGGATCCTTGAAATTCTGTTGAAATCGTTTGTACTCCTGAATCAAAGCTAAAGTCATAGATCTGTCCCATACAAATTTGTCTGAAAGTTGAGAGCAACGGTTAACTGTGATTACTACGGATTCTTTGTAGATTAGGGGAAAAATCATCAAAGATGAAAAAGATTGTTCTTAATTTTTGCTCAACATGTTTATCTTTATCAAGTTAAAGAAACGTGGTCGGAAAATGATCGATAGAATAATTGCGTATTTTAAAATCTGGACGAACCGCTTTTTGCAACGCTTACAAAACGTTCGGCGAGAAGTTAGAACGTTTCAAAAATTGTGTGCTTTGTTTAAAATTCAAATCGGTTTTTCTTACCATTAGAATCGAAGTCCTCATTGTTTAAAATGACAACGTTCTCGACCATTTTTATCCGTATTTTTAAAAAAATGTGTGCGATATCAATATTATAATTCCAATTAATGTCGTAACACACTTTGCGTTGCGTTAGATGAGGACCTGGTTTACAATTACGCAAACATGAATCTAGATTTACGCAAAGAGGCGTTGACTGAAGAACGAGCTGTCTATCGATGGTAATACAGGAATCTAATCTATCGCTGTGCCGACAAAATTCATTACGGAATCTAAACCAGGTTGGCAGTCCTAACACGTCAGAGCCAACGATTGTCAAGTTACTTCATTCGGTTTCGTTTCACACAAATTTACGTCCCCGCGGCCACCTACGGCATATGTCACCAGAGCGGTGTGTGTGTTCATGCCTTTTACCTCCATGGATCGTGTACGGGGGAGCGATTGAATATTAATTATATTAGGAATGTTTTTATTAAAATAACACAAGTGGTAGAGGATGTGAACGACAAGGTTTCAGCCATCATAATAGGAAATAGTGACGATGGAAGTTCGGGCTGCAAGTTTGTTCGGATCGCAATTAACTTGTATCGGTATATGCGGCCATGTTTTCTTGTAGCAGAAATCTTCCCCATTAATAATTTGGAATTGTTGATCGTTTGTGGATCTCGAAAAGGAGCCTACAGAATGCCGAAATGCGATGTGAAAACAAGATACCTGCCAGCAACGTTCGCGTGGACGCTTCTACTTAGCACTACCACACTCTTCTTCTACTTCCCGTAAGTCGTCTTTCAATGTTAAATTCTACCTGGATATCGACTTTAAGGTATACCAGAAATGTTGAAACTTCCTCCACTTCATTTCTTTTAAATTCAGCTCAGCTAACCTAGGAGGTGATGAAAGAATTTATCCTGCAGTCTTGATTAACAGCTTTCTACATTTTCTCAGTAATTGAGTCATCGTGTCGTCATCAACTCCTATGATTTTTATATTTTCACTTTCACCGTACTAACCACATGGCTTTACTCATAAATATACATTCATTATGTGTCACATAATTAGCTGATAAGGTCTTATGTTGAGAAAATATTTATCTCACATCTTTCTTCGATTTACAATCACTCGTATATGCATATCTGCTTAATTGATAAGAGAAATCTCGTTATCAGTCTTTCATCGTAATGTAACCCCAGCTATGTAACAGTTGAACAATATTTTCAGATGCCGGTATTACATATCCAATTATATATGGGTACCCGCGCTCCAAGGAGTCATTACATTCTTTGTTTTGGCAAACTTTACACTGGCTACCTTCATGGACCCTGGTGTTATACCAAAAGGTATGTGCGAAACACGGAGGACATATTGTAGATATGCGATTCATTGACATCAACGACAATCTCATCGCTGCACTTTCAACAATAGTTCATTTATAACAGCTGTACATGAATTTTAAACTTCAGCACCTCCAGACGAAGACAGAGAAGATGATTTTCGAGCTCCACTTTACAAAAATGTTGAAATAAATGGAATAACCGTGCGCATGAAATGGTGTGTCACTTGCAAATTCTATAGACCCCCGCGGTGTTCGCACTGCAGTGTTTGCAATCATTGCATAGAGGTAAATACCGATTTTCACATTTCTGCAAAATTTCAGCAAAGCCAAAGAAAACTCACTAATTTCAGTGAAAAATATTCATTTATTACAGACATTTGATCATCACTGTCCATGGGTAAATAATTGCATTGGTCGAAGAAACTACAGGTTCTTTTTCTTTTTTCTAATGTCGCTCAGCTTTCATATGCTCAGTATATTCGGACTTTGTCTGTACTTTGTTCTCGAGAAGAAAGAAAAGCTAGGTGAAGTAGACACGATCGTTGCGTATCCTTTTTCTAATCAGAATTTATATTTGACTTGTTTTGTTTAAACTAATTATGTAGATGTAGATTTAAACACATGTGTATTTTAGAAATATGAGAATCTACAATCTTGCTCGTATCATCCTTTACCTTCACACAACAGTATGGTATTAATGGGTGTGGTAACACTACTTTTCATTCCCATATTTGGATTAACTGGATTTCACATAGTACTTGTGTCCAGAGGTCGCACAACAAACGAGCAAGTGACTGGAAAGTTTAAAGGAGGTTACAATCCATTTTCTCGAGGGTTTTTACATAATTGTTGTTATACGCAATTTGGTCCACAATATCCGAGGTAAGAGAGAGAGTAAGATAGAGAATAGAGATCCACTGTAGATCATGCATTACACTTTTCCAGCACCAAAAATTGAAATATAAATTCCAAAATTCCAATGTGGTATACAATCCCGATAGTAAACAATCCCAACGTCTGTGCAAAATATATTCAATGTCTTACTTTATGATTTCAGTTTAATAAAACCTGAAAAATATTCAGGGAAAAGGCGCGGAGCGTGCACCTCAGAGATATCTACTATAGATAGCGAAAACCAGGTAAAAACCTACATGGATAGCAGCAACGGTGTTAGAAATGCCAGTTCAAATGCTTACAATAAGGTAAGAGCTAGTGCAACACCATTTAATTTCAATCTCTGCACGAGGGTCTTACTTGATTGGTTCTTGATGCATTAGTCCTTTTTTCTCTTAATCCTATGCTGTCATTACGCGCAGTATCTCAATGTTTTAAAGATCGTATTTTCTCAGTGTTATTCAGTAAACATTGGATGCTTCATCAATGATTCAATAATCAGTCTGGTTTGTAAATTTTCACTTAATTAATGCGCTGTTCTAAAATTCTACGAAAGGTCTCAGATTCGTATCATGTAATCGGTTCGCAACTGCGGTAATCGTCTTTCTGTACTTATATTATAATAGTGTTATAGCCTCGTGCATAGATTGATTATTGCTTTTTACGATTAAAACTCGAGTACAGTATCAGTAGCGGCGGTCAAGTATAAATCTGCTGTAGTCGTAATCATCCTTTGATACTGGTTATCTGAAAGTAAACAATTCAAGGTATTAAAGCTGAATGCATGAATCAAAATAAATTGTTAATTGATGTAGAATTTCAACGTACCTACATATTTTATCGCATCATATTTTGCCTTCTCTGCTCGTTACTTAATGTATTCTTATCAGTATCTGATATGCTAATAATTGAACACTGGAAAAAAGGGTAGGAAAACTTCATTGCGTGAAGAAACACACTTTTATCAGCATGATCTGCTTTTTTTTTTTACTTATCTCTCTTCGACCTTCAGCCTTAGTCTAATATTTGACGTTGCTCGTGTGCTCTAGATGGATAGTAGTTAATTATATGCTACACTTAATTTCGTCGGGGATGAATTTTGATGGAAGAATTTTTCATTCGGATTTTCTAAAGATTATCATGTAGAGCCTCTACTTCTAAAATAGGTATCTTTGCTTACCTGTAAAAATAAATCAATTTTTATCTTTAACTTATATTCTACATTGCAAATTGTACTGCTAGAGTCTTTCATAGCAATAATTCACAATCGATTTACTTATGTGATTACTGAAATACTGACTACCACTTATTGCATAATTATTATTCTTTAGAGTCTGAGTACTACTTCACAGGGAACTCCAACATCTGAGGACTATGATAGAAACAGACCAAGGCACATATGCTAGACTCCCGTTCACCTCCCGTATCAATCCACCTTTCATCATACAACCATGTTTAACCACAATGCGTATTTTCACGTAAAGTACCTCCTTGTCTCCTTCCAAACAAATTTTAATTCTCATTAGGGTAATCACGACCTGTATTTGTTCGTATTTCGAACTTATCGGTTTCTATTATGACTGAAGTCCTGTTCAGTCTAAAACAACCCTATACCTAAAGGATCATCAAATGAGTCAGAAATTTAGCATGTTTCATTATTCAAGGGTCTATTATAAAATTTAGTGCACAAATATGACTGTTCAAGCATGCTGATTTTCTAATGGAATGAAGAATTCTATTCATCTTTAAAATTTAGCTTATTACATTTCTCCAATTTATCATTTTTTAAGTTAATATTCAATTCGTTTGCATAGTCGGTGAAAATTTTATGATACTCACAGCAGTCTTTAGTTCGTTTTCTAGAAGATATTAGATTACGCACAAATACTGGTTCTGACTAATTCTAGTAAATCAGTGATGCAACATTATTTTCCAACTGCAGTTGTCTCCTGGTCGAGATGGGTCGGACACAGATATGGAGCCGACAGCTTCGCAATCAGCTGATTGTGAACCAACACCACCATTACAGCGACATGGGTCTAAAAGCAACTTCTTTCTACCACCTGTAGAAGGTAGTGATTCTCCAAGGCACCCGCCATCGTCGCAACATCGTCATCCAATGCATTACCCTAGAGGCAGTCCACACCCAAGGCCAAGGTTTGATATTTGTCCTACTGATTCTACGTTTGAATTCATGCGAAATAAGTTATGATGTGAATAATGACACCATCCGTGTGATACAAAGTTTTCTTATGTTCCTCCATGTTGTCGGTATATTTCGTTGAACAAAACCTTCAATGGTAATTGAAAACTCATTTGGTATTCCAGAGGCATGGATGGATCCCGAAGTCATACTCCTGATCCTCTGTCACCAGAGGCAGGTGGCGGTTCTCCAGCCCAAGGACCTCAACGTGGTCAAGGACAAGTTGGGGCTAGTCCTACCATGCAACAACGCATCAAAGCCATCGGGGTACCAACACCGCTTGCTATTTCCAGCCCCATTCGCAGGTATGTTTTTATCGACATACATGAATATATTTACCACACGAATGTTATTTTCCTTCAAGAACAAAATGCCTAATACAAGTGATGGCAATATGTTTATTGCTACTTAATTTCTGTTTATTTCACAGTTGTTATTCACACAGTTCCATCTTGAATGTGCAAGAAAATTTCTTTAACTAAAACTATCTTTGTGTCTACACATACGTCTTTTCACAGCTTTTTGTGTATACAAATAATTATCTACGGCGATCGTGATAGCTGTTTCACGCTTTGCTTCGTCCAATGATGGAACCAATTGAAAAATGAACCGACGATGATATTCAGTTTCTGAAACAATTCGTTTTTCTTTCGTGCAGTAGCTTAAAAGTTTCTTGTCGAAAGGATTATGTCTTCATTGAATCACCTATATTACGATCTATGGAGTTTTTACGTTTTTAAATTGAAATTTTTCGTTCTTCAAATGGCAAACAAAAATACAAATTTTTCACGACCAGTGCACGCGTAGCTATCACGTCATACAGGTTGAATTTTAAAGTTATACAGACGGTATTATAACGGCGTACTATGAGAAACGAAAATATTCTAGTGCGTTAGTCTGCATGTACGAAAGGTACAGGTATATGGTATATCGATAAGTTTGTGTCCCACCGCAGGGGGTGGTAACTCCAAGGAGCTGTTCTGGCGACATGTTGCGACCTATGGCAGGTAAACACGAACTTGATCCTATGAGGACCTACTGTAGTTTAAAAATTCTGCTTTCTTGTACACACTTAGGTATTGCTATGTATTTTCATTTACTTCACTAGTTGCCTTAAATTTTTTGAACAGGAATGACGCGCTGCTCCTGTATGTCTCGCCAGAGCCGTATTTGTGTGGCTGCAATGCTCAGCACTCGCATACCCGTTGGTTCACTGTACATTGCTATGTTACATACATGGTAACGCTAGTTGACGCTCAATGATCAAGACTAAATAGGTGAATGGAATGTCTGTGTTACAGATCCAATCCTGGAACACCGACGCAGGTACGCCGACCAGATTTCATCGGTGTAACCGAAGCTCCTACATACTATGACATACAACAAACCCTCCATGGCCCCCAGGGTAACAATGGCACAGGGGCAGCAACAAACTACAGTCCCCAAAGACGTTTTCTTTCTGAAGGTGAATTAGTACGCCAGGGAAATGATCTCCCTTATGCCAGGACAACAAATACTGTTGACAATATCCGAGAATTAGCCAGCTCTCCGCAGCGAGGTGTTTACATGTGGAAGGATACCTCGCCAGGCAGCTATCCAGTTCCAGCTGGTATTCCGGTTCATCAATCTCCCTCCCAACGACCTCCCCCACCTTACGATTACTATCGTTCAAATCCCACTAGTCCTACACAGCAACCATATACCAATGCTCCTAGAGCAGTTTATCACCCTGCAATGCGTGGCGGTGTTCCAGTCTTCCCACCTCATCAGCCCCACCAGTCTCCTCAAGTGAAGAGAAAAACTATGGCCACGCCGACAACTCCGACATCGGGCGACGGACGTCGCAGGCCAATGTCGTTCGTAAGGGCTCTGGAAATGACGGATTCTATGGAAATGGTAGCTGCGCCTAGTGATTCAAGATCTCAGAGGCCTACGACCCCTACGCCTGATCGTGCAAGTGTTTACGATATGAACTATGAAATATCGGTATAACCCACAGCTTCAATCTCCATTCCATCGTACGGTTGGGTGGAGGCCAGTAACAAACCACTAGCCATATTACGTTTCGTTGACTCGAAATACATGGGGACTTATACGGGTTATGAAATATCTGTTTGAATTATCTATCAATCTGTGTCCCAGTTGGTATGTAATGATTTACGCGATGTGGTACTACGGTACAGCTTTCATATCGTATTTCCCCCAAAGTCATCCAGGATATTCACATCACGGTTCATGATTTTATTGAATTCACAACGATCATATCCTCGAGGATTGGAGATCTATACAAGACAAATATTGACAGAAACCTAGAGTAGTTCCAGAAAATCTGGCTGTATATTCATGCTATTCGCGGATACTGTTAAATATTGGAAGTAGGGAACGTCTCTTCAAAATTTTCGTTACACCCTATGTCTTGTAACAGCAGCATATTACATAACGTATTGTTCCGAAGATACGTCGATCCTGGACATAAGTGCAAGATTTGAGTAAGACCCCTAGTCCTCAGTTTCCATTTCAGGCCTTTTTTTTAGGTACTGAACATAAGTCACCTTTTATGACAAAATTGATATCACAAGATTATATTTACATATTAATTTATAAATTGCAATTTTTTTTTAAGTAGGTATATTTATCAATGGAACTTAGGTGGATTAAAATTTCGCAGCGTGAATTTCATTGGTCTAATTTTATGATTGAACTGTTTTTAAAAAACAATTTCAGTTTGTAAAGGAAATTTTCTAAAAATTCCGAATATAAGTAGACCCCGCATATGAATTGAGGTCGTTTTTTTGGGGGTCATGTTATCAACAAAAAAAACCTCGACTTATATTCGGAACAATACCTATCATACAATACAACAAAAGTAACAACTTCATACCGTTGTTGGCTCGAGACTTATCGTACTACGTAAAATTCGAATACTTTATGCGCAAAGAAGAAAAAACTTTCTTTCGTATTGCAGTAATCACACAAAACTCGTCCAACTATTGTAGTGTAAAGCGAACGTTGATAGCGAATGTCATTTCAAGTAACTTTAAGACGGCAGAAGATGACTAGAGTTTTCGTAATCCAGTTTCCAATTCTGCAAAGCATCTGCTCTTATTAGTATTTGTTGCTATTGATTCGAATTAATCTATTTTTAGTATTTGTTGAGACCGGTTTACACTTTTATACAGTGTTATCGTGGCTTGAAAGTAAGAACCACACAAAAGATGGATATTTTTATTTAGGTGTTTATCACGTTGTGGTTATCATGGCGAAATGAACCTTAGCGATCACAATTCTGAAAACCCTTCAAATAACACCTCTACCTGTCCATTAACAAAGTTACTTAATCAACTCAAGTCATGATAAAAATTAGAATAACAAATTCATATGTGTAAAATAATCGTGAAATGTGTAGTAAGTTTTTAATATACATATTTAAAAATATTTATACACAAATAATAAATACAAGACTTTTTAATTTTTTTCTATTTGTTACGACCCTTATATTAATTTAGCAACATGTCCGTTCAAATCTTGAACAATTTGTTTTGCCAGAGATTCTTCTTGACAAAGAAAATGCCAAACCATTAATTAATAATTGCGTCTCCGGAATTTGGTTTAGTTTCATAGTTTGACCGACAGTTTATGTGACTAGCAGATAGGAAACTCATCTTGCGGGGCAGGAAACAATTTGTAATATAAACGTTAAACTTATATAATAGTTATAACTTCATTGTCCCTGTGATTCTTTGTATGATTCAATGTATTTCTGATTCATCATGTACAGAGCTATAAGAATCCGAATTACCTACTATTTTGTCGACTTTAAGCATACCAATACTGGTCTCGATATTGTGTACAAGTTGTTAAATACAAGATACATAATTGACGTTAATCACAGTTAATGGAAGGATTACAGCAATCGTTATTGTTACTATTAATGATGCTACTGTTGCTATTATTTTCACAATCATCGTGAGTATCATATTTTTTATATTTTCCTATCAAGTAAAAATTTTCTTCATTTTTCTGTCATGATAGTTGCGTAAACAGTTATGCGTGTATAAAGTCAAAGTATTTGTTTGAAATTAACGTCACTGTAACGACGCCGTTGGATTACTCTTGTATAAACGTATACCGATGTATTAAAAAAATAATTTGATATAAAGTGATCTACTGACTTGAATTTCAATGTGCAAGAATATGCGCCTGACTTACAATGATTACCCAAGGTTTCCCTGTATTGCTGTTGTAGTTATTATTGTATGAAAAATACAATGTTGTAGATAGCAATTCAATCAAATTCAACAAACGCAGCTGCAATGGGACCAGTCAGCTAACTTTTCCGTTTTCCACTTTTTCTCTCGTTTGTTTATGGCAAAACGCGCCGGACTAAGTCATTTATCATCGTAAAATTCGTTTAACATTTCATTCAGCACGGAGTCGTTTCTTTAATTGCTTTGATACTTCTCTATGGCTGTTGCCGCAAATTATCTGGAGGAAATTATTGAAAGATGTGAGAAAATCATTCAATGAGTACGAATAACAAGTTCCGTTCTTATGTAAAAAGATTCATTTCATTTATATTATAATGGATACAATTAAATTATTCGAATAAAATAAAGATAACTGTATGAATTGAATGTGCAATTTATAATTTATTAGTAAACTATAAGTGACTGTAGATCACTCAGCTGTCATGTCCACACTGAGGCAATCTTCACCCATATTGCTTGGCGATGTCTCCAGTTCTCCGACTTCATTGGACTCACTGAAAAACGATACAACTACCAGTAATTACTACTCTGCATCGAATTGGAAGGACTTGATTGTAACTACAGCCTTAAACTCAAGTTCGGTCAAGATAAAAGTATTTTAGAAGAGATTTTTAATACAAGGAAAATTTTTTTTAAAAGTTTTAATTTTACACAAGTCAAGTTAACTAATAATAATATTTAATCTATAAAAATTCTTATATATTTTATAATTATTAACTCACATATTAATTAAAATAAATATAACTAACCATCAAGAAAATGTCATCTAATTATACTTCATGTTATTAAATTAAGATCATTTATGCAAGGGATTAGAATTTATTAAATGAAGTAGTGTCGTGTGGATGTATATATTCTGGTATAAAGTAAAACAAGTTTCACCTGTCCAGTGAAGGATCATTGCTGAACATTTCTGTGGGTACTGTGGGCGGTGCCTTTTCTGGAACAAGTTCGAGGTATGTCTGGCGTGATTCTAAGTGCCGTTCTACTTCTTCTGGTGTCATATGACCGTCGGACATCAACGATATGGGTAGCATATTATTGGATGAATGCACCTTCACATGAAAGAAAAAATGTTGAATTTTAACAAGAATACTGCTTATGATCCATCAATACAAATGTACACATATAGGTTTTCTTTTAATACTGTTATTAATTATTTTATTATTTCAGTGGACCTAAGAGACTCACATTGAGTGACGAAAAATAGACACCTTTGAAAGAAGAAAAATACTTACTGCAGGTGTATTCTGTGCCTTGGGTGGTTTGGGAACTGGTTTCTTCTTTTTACTAGTACTGAGAGGTTTCATGGGTGCTGATTGATGATGAACCGAATGGTTGTTAACGTTTGCCTCAATTTTTTTTCTGAAATTCAATCACAAATAATTTTTTTTGTTCAACTGCCATAAGTGATAAGTAAGGATGGAAAATTTCAGGACACCTTTTGGAAGTATCAAGTCTAGAGACTTCGTCATCGGATGATTCAGTTTCATCACTTTCGGTAAAAGAAGCGTCAACTTTTTCATACTGTAGTAATCGATCGAGTAGAAAACTCTTGTCTCTGTTCACTTTTAGTAATTTCCTTTGCGTCGATCTCAGAGCTTCTTGAAAACATTCATTTTCCTAATAATAAACCAATCAATTAGTCAATCACGATATTAAATTTATATTTTGGATATCAGTAGCCAATCATTCACTTACGTAAATGAGAAACTTCAGTTTACGTTTTAGGCTTCTGTACTGTGCCTTGTAATTCGGAGCCTCTTCCTCTGGACTGTCTTCGTCGTCATCCTCTGCATCTGCGTTGTTGTTTGCGATGGACCGGCAATACCATCCTTCCAACATTGATCATCTGTAACTACGGTAATAAATCGAAGTTGAACGGTACAGATATCTTTCAAATATTACAAATTTGTGAGGAAAACAGGAGATTCTCTTTCACCTTCTTATTGGAATGATCGAGGTTAATTTTACTCCGTTAAACATAATTGCATTATACATTCGATTATTAACAAACATGACGTCTGTTAGAGAAGTGCAAAGGCTTATTAGACTAATACTGTATTAATTCAGCTCACCTGAAACACCAGAGATATTTTCTGGACGTTGCAAAAATTTGCGGCGATTGATTATTATGAATGTAAATAAGATATTTGTGACTGGCTTCCATTCCAGGATTTGTTATCGATTCTTCCAGTATTTCAATACTCGTTGCAAATCGACCGGAAACCGGAAAATATTTAAAACTGACAGTAGTTCACTCTCCACACCGCATGACAATATTCTGCTGGGTTGATCAATCTACCTCCACTGCATTCTCTGTGATTTTCTTCCATGTCGATGTCTGCTATTATTTTGGCGCGAAATATTATAACCGTAATCGTTGCCGTGATGAGCGAACGATGACCGCAAATTCAGGGCTCTAAACGTCTGAAACAAATTACAACGAATATTTGGTGAATTATGAAAAATAGGCTGTTAAATATCGATACGTAGCTGGAGTAAGTTAATACTTATATTTTCCCACATGAAGTTTCGTAATAAATCTGGAAACCAATTTTCTAAATGTTAAAAGTATTTACTGTTGGACTTTGAAGCTGTTTACCAAAAATTTTATATAAAATCTGTTATAATAATTTTACAGCAATAGAATGACGACTACAGAAACACCAGTAAACGTTCATAGTGATTTTCAATCAATGGGTGATGATGACTCTAGCTCAGGAGATGATGTTGTTGTACAGCGGAAAGGTAGAAGTAAACTCTTACTTTCCGACAGCGAAGGAGATGAAGGTGATACTGCTTCTGCAGAACTGAAAATGGTTGACGGAAGTGTTGCTGGTCGCAAGGAAACAAAAGGTTTAGAAAAGTGTGAAGTGTCGGATGTTGAACATATGGGCTGTGGAGATACTAAGAGGTCAGAAGATGTATGTGACGGCGAACAAAAAAGTAGCGATATACCCAAAAAATCGAAAGAAGAGGTAGACGTTACTACAAATTTTTCCAAAACGATATCACAGAGCAATGAAAATGTCGGAAGTAAAGAGAAACCTGGGAATCCAACTAGGCTTTCACATATACTAGACAGTGATTCTGAAGATGAAGATTTCAATTCACTGTTTATAAAAAAGGTAGCCAGTAAGATCCAGAACTCTTCTCAGCAAACTATTAATTCCGATGACTTTTCCCAAACAATTGGTGGTCAAAAAAGTGCAAATGGTAATAAACTGAAAAGAGTTATAACAAGTGATTCAGAAGACGAGAATGTCGGTGATGATAGAGAACCTCCAAGCATTACCAATGTGGCTGATAAAATTAAAAATAATAAAAATATTTTGGTAAGTATTAGATTCTTCGTTCTTTTATTATGTCTGGAAAACTGATCAGTTACATAGTCTAGTGGTCGGCATTTTTTCAAGGACATCGATAGAGATCGTTTATAAGTGAAAAATAATGTATCACATAGTGCTACAATAATAGTAGTAATCTGTTACTGCCTATGTTTTTTGAAAATTCTTGTGAAATGTCTCAAAACATTTTTAATCAACTGTCAACAGAAGCCAGGTAAAATTAGCGCACTAATTGATACGGATTCTGAAGATGATATTCCAACCAGGCGTGAATTTGAAGCATCATTAAATGAAAATGACCATTCCACGACATCGACTAATCTTACAAGCAAAAAAGGAAAGTCGGAGAAGAAACGAAGTGTATGTCAAATTTCTATAACTATATGTAATTTTCCTGTTCTGATTAAGTAATTATGTTGCTAATAATTAGACCAATAATTTGGTACGTACAATTTTAGGGATCGATTAGAGCAGCGAAGGAAGAAGCGATGCGTGAGATACATAGTGAAACGCAGAGAATGCTAAGAGAAAGCCAGGTTTATCTACCTTATCATAGACCCAGACAACGCACGCTACAAGAATTTTTGAACAGAAAAAAAAGTTTGCCAAAACTACCTGCAACACTGGCTGCTGCAGCTAAAATTAGAATGTCTGGCGAGCTTGTGGGGTGAGAATCTAAGTTCTTTCTTATTCTTGGAACGGAAATATTTAATGAGCTATGCATGCTGTGTTCGGACATAAATTGAATTGGGATAATATTTGTCGGCAGGAAAGTTTTGGAGGAGAAGGAGAAAGAAGCAAAACTCTTTTACAAATCATCGTCAGAGTCGGATAGCGAAGACCCTGGTTCCACTGCCACCAACACTCAGCTACAAGCAAAGATTGTTAATAGTGATGTGAAAACGATTCCTATCAAAGACACTCAGAAAGTCACAACTAATGACCTCCAAAATTGCCAGAATAAAAAAGAAATTCTTAAACAAGGAGACAAGAACATTGGTGTGCCAAGGAAATTGTTTAGCTCTGAGAATGAATCGAAGGTCGTTGATTGTCCCTTGCCTATTGAAGATGATGATTTTGAAGAAACGACAAGTGTAATTACACACCCTAATCAACGACGTAAAGAATTTAAACATGGTCTAAACAGTGTTAGCATACCAAGAAAATTATTTGAATTAGAATGTGAAGAGCCAACAGATGCTGATATTATAACAACCAAGGAAAGTCAGGAGGATATTAATACCGCTGACAAAGTTCAGGAAAATTTCGAGGATAGCAGTAAGCAATTAACAAATTTAATTGAGTCAGATCCACTGGTAGAGAGTCAAAAGGCTGATCAACTTGTGAATAATCAAACCACCAGGACAAACGAACCAACCGAAGATGAGGA
This sequence comes from Neodiprion fabricii, assembly GCF_021155785.1. Taxonomy (NCBI): domain Eukaryota; kingdom Metazoa; phylum Arthropoda; class Insecta; order Hymenoptera; family Diprionidae; genus Neodiprion; species Neodiprion fabricii. The sequence continues at coordinate 2,806,786 of NC_060242.1, forward strand.
AAATTTTGAACTTAAAATGTCGGAAGATCCTTATGAACTGGCGGATGATATGACAGATCTGCAAAGCAATAAAGTTACGGACGTTGTTGAAAATAAATTTGAATCTATAATAGACACGCCGTTCATAAATAATAACGAGGTTTTTGAATTAAACGACAAAAGGAAAACAGAATTTGAGATACGTCACGCTAATAAAATTTTGGCAGAGAATAACAAAACTAAATCTAATAAACTTCACTTGAGTTCAGTAGAGTCTTTTCAGTTATCATCAATTGGAAGCAAGTCGCAGTGCAGTAAAGAAGATCGCGAAGGTGAAGATGAACCAACAGGTCATGTTTATGGATTACCAGTACCAGAATTTGATATCGAAAAACCCAGAGTAATGAAAACTCTAATTCTACCTAGCATAATGAAATTAACTCCGAAACTTCAAGGATCGCCAGGTATGATGGTTGAACTGTCGTCTCCGAAAGCTGGTCTTGAAGAATTGAGGAAAAGATTTATAAAACACTCCATTAAAAAAACGCCCGATTCTAGTTCAGAAGTTACTGTAATGCACACAGAAGAGACCGCAAGCGGTCTGAAAATTATAAATGAAGTTCTGCCATATAATGCACCAAGTAATGAGAAAAACGATGTTTCGGAGTTGAGCAAACCTGGCACAAAATTCGTACGCTTGAAGAAAGAGTTGCAACATCAGATGGCGGTACAACGCACCAATGAATGGAAACAAAAAGAATTAGAAATTGAAAACTCAAAGAACGATAACGTTTACGACGATGAGTTGTCTGATTGTGAAATGGCAGATGATCCTAACAAAGATGATGACCTGAGCGATACTGAAATAAGTGAACCTGAAGAAGATGATGTACCCATCACAGATAGAAAAACTTACAAGAGTTCTTTTTTGGATGGGGAGGCTGAAGTTAGTGGAGAAGAATTAGAAGAAAACCAAGAAGAAGAGTTCAGCGAAGTGGATAATACTGAGGACACGAACAGCAATAAAAGTATTAATGATAATGAAGATATATGTGAAGAAGATGAGGAGAGTGAAAACGAAGATAGTCAAAGCAATGGTCAAAGCAATAAGTTTAGGAGATTAAAACGCATAACGAAAGCTTTCGAAGATGATGATTCGAATGATTCTGAAGCAGAGGGTACTGGAACTGGTCTAAATAAAGAGGAAAAAAATAGTATCAGGAGAACGAAAACAGATGTTGATATATTTGCAACTGACAACAATAGCCAAGATGATTCAATGAGTAGTACAGAGGGTGATTTACCCGTGTATCAACGATCAGATGAAAGAAGTCAGTCCTGTGCAACACCGTCAATGACAAATAATTCACTTAGTATGATTTCACCGATAACGCAATTGACAGCTTTGAACACAGGCTCAGAATTGACTAGTATAGATTTTAGATCGGTCCATAATTCTTCGCAATCAATGGAGCCTTTAGGTGTGGGAGATACCCCAGTAGAAGAAAAACATTATCATACCTACAGTCCGGAGAAACGCGAGAAGTTGCAAAAAAAATTGTTCGTCGATAACAAGGGATCACCAAACGAAACCGAATTAATGAGTTTATGCTCTGGTCCATTTTTCAACCCAAGTGATAACAATGAATTGGATAAACTGATTCATATGTCAAGAAAAACAAGCGTATCTGATGCAGAATTACTGGATTTATGCTCAGGGACCTTTGCAACTCAACCTGTCAATATTGAAAAACTTGAAGCTTTGCAAACTGAGGAACAGGTGATCGAAAAGAAAAATGAAACAAGTGATATGAAATTTTTAAGTTATAGTGCAAAGAAAACGTTACAGCAACCTCGTTCATATTCGAATCAACTTAAGATAGTATTTTCATCCGATGACGAGGATGACACTGTTAATTTGCAATTAAAAAATAGCAAGTTAAGAAAATCAAGGAAAAAAGTAAAAACATTGAAACTATCCGATGATGAGGAGGAAGATGACTGCGAAATTGCGTTAAATTTCAATGAAAAACAAGATGATGACGAAAATTTAGTTGACTATGATTCTGAAGAAAATGAGATAATAGTACCAAAGAAGGATATAAAAAAAACTGCAGCTGGTTTCCTTGATGGGGAGGCAGAACTATCTGAGAGTGATTGGGGATCTTCCGATGAAGATGAAAAAGATTTGGATAAACTTGATATGGAAGAGGGAGATTTAGAAGACATTGACCAAGATCAAGTTAAAAAACAATTGGAAAAGATGCATATGAAACAAGTATTGGATGAAGACCAGAGAGAAGTTAGACTGTTGCAGGAAATTTTGTTAGAAGACGGTGAACTGCATTCGGATGGTGCCAGTCGCCAGCGAAAATTTAAGTGGAAAAATATCGGTAAGCTATTTTAGAGTTATTCTGTTCTGTTCAATTCTGTGATACGGAATCTTTGTAACCCAATAAAAAAAAACCATTCTGAAGGTATATTAAACACATCATATTAACATGTACGATTGGCATTTTTCATTTAGATAAATTGGAAGATGATAATGAAAAAACGTTGCAGAATATAGATGAAAAAGATGATGCTTTAGAAGATCCTACTGAAGTAGAAAGTGAATTAGAATGGCGCAAACAGAGACTGGAACGTGAGCAATTCTTAAAAGAGCATAAGGTATGAAATTACAAAAATTTATCACATTTCCACTGAACTTATTCAATATCAATGAAGATTTTCCAATATCAAGTTATCTCTGAATTGTAGATAAATGCAGCTGAGAAATTGGAAGAGGAAATGGATGATAATCAGTTATTCGAACTTGGCCTGAGAGCCTTAAAGAGAAACAAATGTAACAAGACTTTGAACAAAAATACATCAATTGATGGTGAAAAAACGGATTTACCCGTTCCGCGTAATACTGTTGCAGATTTATTTGCCAAGCCAGGTTCTGGAACAAAAACGTCTGCAATACAAGTGAGTACAATGATGTTCCTACTGATAGTAGGTAAGATATCCGAGTTTAACATCGTTCCGTATTCTTTCATTTTTTCTAGACCGCCATTCATCGAGGCTCGTTCTTAGCCAGGGGAGAAGAATCCTTGGCTAGGCTTTCTTTAATAACTAAGCAGAATAATGACCAAACCACCATTAGAACAAAGAATCCCAGAAATTTTGTATTCGCTCATCTCAGTCCCGCCGTCGAAGTCTCGGCTGAAGACGATACGGAGTCATACTCCCAAGAAAATAATAACACTGCAGCTGCAAAGGTGACAACCATTTAAAATGCGTACTTTCACAATTATATAATTTCAGCATACACGCATTCAACACCTCGTTCTGAGCTTATAAGTGAATCTCTGATATTTTGAATTCGTCGGATATCAGGGCGTTTAAAAATCATTGTCTTCAATTCGGAATATCGTTATAATGGTTAATTTTTCAGTCACGAAAACGGAAACCGGCATTCAACATGACGCGGCTTGCCTCGAAGAAATCAAGGAAGGAATCTGATAAAAATAGTAGAAGTAAGCTATTCGATTAAAATGTCAAACATGTAGGAATATTTTTTTACCTTGCATAAATGATAGTGGTAACGATGTAAATATAATATAGTCAATTGCAAATGCCCATAGTGTATTTGTACCTGTATCAGTGCCAATCAGTCACGAAAACCGGCAACCCTTAAAACATCGACGTGATGCATGTTGCCTATCCAGAGCTTGAGAGGCGGGATCTTTTTTAAATTTCCGAAAATTTTTAAATGACTACAAATTATAATAAAAATATTTTCAGAAGGACTTACCGCATTTTTGTTTGAAATCTTGTAAACGTGGTTTTGTGTGAAATTTACCATATCGCTTCCGCTTCCTGCAATGCCATAATGGTGTATTGTGCTGATATTACACACCATACTCGTATGTATGCGTATTATAACGTTGCACCTGCCACAGCAACCGATGTTTGGGACATGGGGGCCCCCGGTATATCAACGCGTGTAAGACAACTATTTGCGTCTGTCATCCCGTACGAATAAAGTATTAATTAGGTAGTTTTGTTATCATTATTGTTCTAGTATCATGCACGACTAGACCATCGTAACGGCTCTTGCTTAAATCTGAAAATTTGCAATGATGCAAACACGCTCTGCAGTTTATAAAATGATAAAGGAGACTGCTCACGAAGAAAGACAGGTAATATATGTAAATAAAGCGTTTATTATTTGTACCAGTGATATATTATAGTATAGGCCTATAGATTAAATCCCAGTATCAAGTCGTAGATTTAATATTTTATACATATATATTAAATGAGTAAATAAATAAATATTATATTATATATAACTCTATATTTACGCTAATATATGTCGTTAATTTTTTTTTTTTTATACTCACATAAGTACACCTTAAGAGATTTTGAACGCAAAAAATACAAACTATATCTATGTACACAGGTATCTAAGTGGCAGCCACCATTCTCATCAGACGCAACTCCATACATGGAAAGAGATTTCGATACTCGGGTCCGTAAGACATGTACAGCTGAACGCCCTTTATTAATACCGAAGATATCAAAAGTTATCATCCTCGGAGATGTGGCTGTCGGCAAGACCTCTTTGGTCAATAGGTATGCACTATAATGCTACGAGGTTTTTTCTAATTATAATTTTATAACGATGAATTTAACTATTCATTTATTACCGCACCGATTTCTTACAGATTCTGTCACAAACTCTTCGACAATAATTACAAAGCAACCATTGGCGTGGACTTTGAAGTAGAACGTTTCGACGTCTTGGGGGTTCCGTACAATTTACAAATGTTAGCATTATCAAAAATTCTTTTGTTTCTTATACCCCATAGTGTATTTCCACTTGCATACTTATTTGCTATTAGTAAATGAATTCGTCTATAGATGGGATACAGCAGGTCAGGAAAGGTTCAAGTGCATCGCGGCATCATATTACAGAAGTGCGAATGGTTTGTAAATATGTATTTATAATGACGAAGAATAGGTATTTTTTTCCATTTATGTATATCATATAAGTTTATCTAATCTTTTCAGTAATCGTGGTTGTCTTCGATTTGGGAAGCTTGATGTCGTTGTCCCATTGCCGACAGTGGCTCGACGAAGCACAGCGATGTAACAACGATACGAGCCAAATTTTCTTGGTTGGCACCAAAAGAGATCTATTGGTAATTAACACGCTATAAAAATAAATCATAAACTCTCACCCCTATGTACAAATGCATAATGCTATATATTTGAGGTATTCCACATTAAATGCGCCAACTTTCGATCTCAACTATTTTCGATTTGACCTATTTTTTGTCATTGTTCATCCAACAGTGACTGGATCTGTAACAAAGTTTTTCAGGATTTCTTCGTACGTTTAATTCTTACCGATTCATAAATTGTCGCATTATGAAAGTAGTTTTGGGCTCAAAGGTTGGCTCGTTTAACGTACAATCCTGCATTTGAGATTCATGTATTGACTATGACGAATGTATTTATCATATGTGGACAGTCAAACCCTGTTTACGAAGTGATTGAAAGACGCGCATTTGCGGTGGCGCGGACATTGCAGGCAGAATTTTGGGCCGTCTCAGCTAGAACTGGTGACGGTGTTCACGAGCTTTTTTTGCGTATAGCTGCCTTATCGTTTAATGCCCTGCTTCTGCAGGAATTGCAGAGTGTTCGAATGGTATCCACCGCGGGCTCCAACATTGTCTGTGAGTACGTTGGTCAAAACGATTTGTGGCACAGACATATGACATCATTTTCAATACATGCCATTACATTTCAGCTCTGAATTCGACACGCAAAGACATTCCAGAGAAAATGATTGGTCCACGGTGTTCCAATAGTTGTCTGAAATGAAAATTAGAAAAATTTGCATTGACTGATATAGGTATATCATCAGTCAACGATATTTGATTCTACGATTAATATGTAATGTTATGAAGGATTTTATGTTAATAATAATTAATAATACTTGATGCGAAAATCTTTTACTTGACGTTGCTACTATTTAATAAGACTCGTCGGGAAATCGGCTCTTACTCATTCACGGTTAGATGACAAATTTTATTGCTTTAAACTAGGGGTGGACAACTTTTCGCGTCCCGGTGCGCCTCGCTATCCGGTCGGTCCGACAAATTCGAGGAATCCGTTAAGCAATTGTATTCTGGGTCAAATGAAGGTCCTCTATTCTTTCGTTTGAGCATTGGAATGCTGTTGATTGTTTCGAACAATTTTATATTCGTGACTGCAGGAGTCATTACACGTAGGATTTTATATTTCTCTGTGTACACAAATTCAGGGACTATTGTTCCTTGGGATTGGGCTGATAACGCAGGTACTGCTCGACCTTCGGCGTTGTTCCCTCATAATAGGGTTGCTGTAAGGATTATAAGTGCGTCAGCATACCTGCTCGGTGCGTCAGTTGCCCACCCCTACGGCCTGTGTCTCATTTATTTTTCACGCATAAAAAGAAAATTTTCCGTTTAAGGGAGCTTTCCAGTGTGACAGCCCGAAAAATCGCTGTTTTTCGCGATTTTTTTTTTTAAAGAAAAAATAATCTAATCGGTCTGGTTTTTTTTTTGTATATTAATTGGGTATTGAAGAATACAAAGCAATTTTTTAAAGATCGATTTATTCATTAATTAATATCTATAAAAATGATGAAACAATTGTTGCAGAAAATGCACTTGGATGTGGTGTCCACGTTGGGGGTCACAATTTTTATCTGAAACAAAAAACACAAAAAGATTATTGATCGGTATATAATTGGCTTTCGTGCTATGGAGGCTTTTTTTTTTTTTTTTTTGCAAAAATGGCGCCGGTTTGAACAAAAAGTATCGATTTTAGCATTTTTTTTGGCAGTTTTTTTTACAAAAAAATAGGATGATGTCAAAAAAAAAAAAAAGCTTCCATAGCACGATAAACAATGACGTTAAGAATATTGTGTAAAAAATTCAACTCGATAGCTTCAAAACTCTGCCCTCCAAGTTGGACACCGTTTTGAAAAATGCTGTTTTGAGAAAAACGCGTTCAAAGTTTCAAGTGAGGAAATTTTAGGTAAATCGTTTACTTACGGTCAATTAGCGATGCCAGGTCCATACAATATCCCTTCTGCTTCTTCGAAAAGATCGTGCTCAATGGATTGTTCAGTCCGACGAGCTCTCCTCGCCTCTTTGCTATCCAGGGACGCCCGGCGGTTTGCTTGGGTGATGCGCGCATTCTTGTACTTAGCGGCGAAATCTGCGGCGCTCGGCCCTATCGTGCATCCCATCGTCTCCAAAATTTTTAAAATTGGGTCGTAACCTTCATTGAAGGTGCACACAGCACACTGCGTAGCGATTTCTACTATCTGCTTGCCGCAGAATACGTGCTTTGGGGCTAGTTGCCACACACAGTGATTGATTGATCTTCAAGAATTTAGCACGCCATCCGCTTTTTTTTTTGAAAATTGAGTGCGATAAAAAAATAAGTCGCGCGACTAATTTACGGTTAATTAACGGCAAATTATGCAATAGTCAGAATTCACATTTTCGACAATTGGCGAGCCAAGTTCATGTACGTGCAGGTAGGAACGAGACAATAGAAATAACGGTCGCACGGGCAGCTGTAGCGCTCCGTTGCCTTCTTCCAAGAAATGCTGTACAGTAACCGAAATAATCTGAATTTCGGCATGAAAATTTCAGGGAATATTCGGAAGAGTGTATACTATTCGATAAAGCAAAAAAAAAAAATCGATTTTTTGAAAATTTCACACTGGAAAGCTCCCTTAAACCTGCACTCTGATCGGTCTACAGAGCGATTATCTCCGCTTTCACGAGTAAAAAATAAATCAGAATGAGCTTTAATCTGGTTTCTTTCTTTTCGATCGGTGACCGTTTCCAACAGTCTGTGCTGTGAGTTGAATTTGTTCAAATATTCACCGGCAGATGGAGCAAACAGAGGTTTCGAGCCTATCAAGCGGGGTTCCAATCTCTGTGGTGAGGAGCGTTCAGTATTGTTTGTGGTGCGATACGGAGCTGTTGGACTGCTCGTACGGCCGGACGGAAATTTCGGACATTTACTGCGACTTGTTATAAGTTAAACCAACATTACGTGGAATTTGATACGTTTAATGGATTTTGAGTATCCGGGTATGATGTCGGATGCATTGGGTTTCTAGCCCTCTAGCTAATACGGGGTCATTTTAAGCCGCTGACTGTAAACCAGGACGAATAGTAATCCCTCCAGTGGTTATTTGACGGCAATGACATACGTTGAGGACTGTGCGAATCCAGAGCAATGCCTGTGGTTCTACTAGGCTCGATATTCGTAGCATACCCGGAATTATAATAATTCAGTTAATCGAGTCAAGACTCATTATTAAGACACCGTCGACTCTTAAACCTGTAACTTTCCAACTGCCTAATCGCAAATAGCATTTACATTTCCGAGAAAAGTTAACCCCAAAAAAAAATGGCAGACTTCATCGACTCGGAGGCGGAAGAAAGTGAGGTCAGTATAAAATGCGTAATATCTAGCTTAGCAATCCACAATTCAATACTTGCAGTGCGTTAAATTAGCTCTTTTCTTGATCTTACATTTTTTACCCTATTGTTGTTTTGGTTATTGTACAGGAGGAAGAGGAGTTAGATCACAATGAAAAGAAAAAACTAAAGAAAATTAAAGCTGTCGAGGAGAGTGATGAAGATGATGAAGGTAAGTGTTAGCAATAGTTTGTCATGGGTAGCTTCTTGTACCTTATGTTCAATGCTCGTTGGTCTGCTCTTGGGAAAACCTCAATTGCTACAGCAAGTAGATTCGTGTTTAACACTTTGCGTTTTGGTTCATAATATTGTAATCTGATATATTCAGATGATGAGGACCGTTTCCAAGGAGAACTGGAGGATCTTATTGATGATAATCCTATCGAAGAGAGCGAAGGAGAGGACAGTGATGGTTCCGGTGGTTCTAAAAAGCGTAAAAAGAGTGATGATGAAGACTTTGACGATCGACTGGAAGATGAGGACTATGATCTTATTGAGGAAAACTTGGGAGTCAAAGTGGAAAGGGTATGCATAGCGTTTTTTGCTGTTTTTTTTTATTTTTACTTTCTTGTTTCCTTCGATTTTTTTCTAACTTCATTAATGAGGCACTTATGTGTTTCTTTATTCCCATGTGGGGTACTGGAAAATAAATTATTCACTTGACCAGAAACGATTTAAACGTCTACGTCGAATACAAGATGAGGAGTCGGAGGAAGAGCAGGAGCACGAAGCGGTAGAAGAACGGGACGCTATCGCAAATGAATTATTCGAAGGATCTGGTGATGTAAGTTTCTTTTCTTTTGGCAAGAACTATTTCTATCAAAAATATTACAACATCCTAGCAAGGAACAGTGTTGTTCCATTGGAGCTAAAAGTCTTCCTACATTTTATGCCGCAAATTATTTTAAATATCCATCATCTTCTCACTATCCATAACCAATAAATTGAATGGTGATATGTCAGGAGGATGAAAGAAGAAGCGAACGTAGCCATAGGCCTGAACCAGAGACTTTTGACGAGGAGGGTTCCGATGGAGATTATTCTGAGGGTGATGATTTTATTGTCGACGATGATGGAAGACCTATTGCTGAAAGGCGAAGAAAGAAGAAACCAATATTTTCAGATGCGTAAGTTTCCATATTGTGCCTAATTTTGTATAGATTTTTTACAAATCAACTTTTCACTTGATTTCTTTTCTAAATTAGCGCGTTACAAGAAGCTCAAGATATTTTTGGGGTTGATTTTGACTATGATGAGTTTGGAAAGTATGGGGAAGAGGATTACGAAGAGGAAGAAGAAGAGGATGAGGAAGATGAATATGTTGATGAAGATGGTGATGGGGAACGACCGCGTCGTCCAAAAAAACAACCCAAAAAGAAAACAACACGGAAAAGTATCTTTGAAATATATGAGCCCAGCGAGCTCAAGCGAGGACATTTTACTGACATGGACAATGAGGTGAGACAACTCTTATACAAACGAAATTTTTTTTTTTTGCAAGCCTTTGTGTGGGTCAAGTGAATAAATATGTGATGAATTTTCCTAGATTCGTAATACTGATATACCTGAGCGAATGCAACTACGTTCAGTACCTGTTGTCGCAGTCCCAGAGGGATCAGATGAACTGGATTTGGAAGCAGAGTGGATATATAAACAGGCATTCTGTCGTCCGTCGGTCTCCGTTCAAGATTCTCATTTAAATGCTGAGGCTAAGGAAAGGGCACGTAAGGGACCACAGACAGTAGGAAAGATCAAAAAAGCCTTGGACTTTATGCGTAATCAACACTTCGAGGTTCCGTTTATATCATTTTATCGAAAGGAATACGTTTTACCTGAACTAAACATAAACGATCTATGGAAAGTATACAAATTTGACGTGAAATGGTGTCAGCTTCGGCAAAGAAAAGAAAACTTGTTACAACTGTTTGAAAAAATGAGAAATTATCAACTGGATGAAATCATGAAAAACGCTGAGGCTCCTCTGCCAGAGGGACTGCGACTGATAAAGGATGACGATATCGAGAGATTGCGAAATGTTCAAACCAGCGAAGAATTGAACGACGTTCATCATCACTTCATGTTGTATTACAGCCATGAGATTCCACCCATGCAAGAGGCCGTCCGCAAGAAGGAAAGAGAAGCACGAGCTGCAGCAAGAGCGGCTAAAAGAAGACAGCAGATAGCTGATGCTGAAGAAAATGGTGAGGATCCACCTCCAGAAGACGATGTTGAAGCTGACGAAGAAGAGGAACCTGACGAGACGCTGAAACAAGCTGTCAGAACTGGGCCTTACACTATTTGTAGAAAGGCTGGTCTGGACGGTCTTGCCAAGAAGTTCGGTTTGTCTCCAGAACATTATGCAGAGAATCTTCGTGACAATTACCAACGTCATGAAGTTGATCAGGAACCAACGGAACCTTCTGTAGTTGCCAATGACTTCTGTGGTAAGAAGTTTAAGACTCCGGAAGAAGCCTTGAAGGCCACACAACTGATGGTTGCCATTCAGCTTGCAAGGGAACCTCTTGTTCGCAAATGCGTTAGAGAAATGTATATGGAGAGAGCAAAACTGTCTGTCACACCTACCAAAAAAGGGATAAAAGAGATTGATGAAAACCATCCCATATATACGTGAGTTTCAGTATTTGCAACCCTTTACCACTGATAAAAACGTAACATTCCGTAACATTTCGTAACATTTTGTAACAATCTTTTAGAAAGTTCCTAACTACTCTGTTAGTTACGTCAGAAAAATGTTTTGCACCATCTGGGATACAACTCTTGTTGATTGAAAGTCATTTGCAGTGATTTCTATTGAATTCTTTGTGTCATTGCAGAATGAAGTATCTGAAAGACAAACCTGTAAGAGATCTTGTTGGCGATCAATTCCTCAAACTAAGTATTGCCGAAGAAGATAAACTCGTCACCATTTCACTCAGTGATTCGATTGAGGGCAATACTAGTAACAATTATGTAGACGAAATGAAGCAACTTTATTACAGGGTAAGAAATAAATTTTTTATTCATTATCAATTAATAATTGATCTTTCATTTCATTTCATATTGTTAACCCTTTATAATCGCAGAAGGAGAATGTATCACATCTGTTAATTGTCTCCTTTGTTGGTTAATATCACTTTTTTTTATTCACAGGATGAGTTTAGTAAGAATGTTCAAGACTGGAACGCATTGAGAGTAGGGAGCGTGGAGATGGCTTTAACGAAAATGGTCATTCCCGAATTAAAGAAGGAGTTGAAGGCGAATCTAATTGCAGAAGCTAAGGAATGCGTGATGCGAGCGTGCTGCCGAAAGATGTATAACTGGCTCAAAGTGGCTCCGTATAGCTGTGATTTCCCTGAGGAAGAAGATGAAGAGTGGGATACGAGCAAGGGGTTACGTGTGATGGCTGTATCTTATGTGCCCGATTACTCCAAAGCAGCATTCACATGTCTTGTTGCACCTGACGGCGAGTGTACAGATTATCTGCGGCTGCCACATTTAATGAAAAAGAAAAACAGTTTCAGAGAGGATGAAAAAGCTATGAAGGTAATTTCGCGCACCTCTAAAATTGACTGAATCTGAGTTTCGTTTTCAGGATGTTGACAATGATTTGTAATTCCGATATCTTCATCGGGGTGAATGGTTTTGCGAAATTTACAAACCTGACAAGAATTGTAAATCATATTTTTTTCTTAGGAAGCTGATTTGCTGGCAATTCGTAATTTTATTGCAACAAAGAAACCGCACGTTGTTGTTGTGAGTGGTACATCCAGGGAGGCAACAATGGTCGTTGCTGATATCAAAGAGTGTATAAGTAACCTGGTGGAAGAAGAACAATTTCCTAACATTCAAATAGAAGTATGTGACAACGAGCTCGCCCAGATCTACTCAAACAGTAACAAAGGAGTGGTTAGTTTTCATTCAAATATCTGATTTCATCTCCGAAATTGAGTTTAGTTGTAATTACCGGTATAAATAATGTGTTATTCTGTAGATGATACAGACTAAAAACGGATCTCTGCATTCATGTTGTACATTTATTATTACAGTCAGAATTCAGGGATTATCCAGAATTACTTAGAGAAGCTATTTCAATGGCACGGCGTATGCAAGATCCATTAGTGGAATTTTCACAGCTATGCACAGCGGATGAAGAAATCTTGTGTCTCAAGTACCATCCTTTACAAGTAAGTCAAACTCAAGACACATGGTCACATTTTATATCAACAAGCTTATGTGAGAGCCGAGCCATGTTCCTACCTTAAATATTCTGTTTCCCTTGGCACAGAGTGAGAATAAATCCCACAAATATCGATGATAAATACTTTATAAACATCGTTGCCTTGAATCAGTAACTCTAAAGTATGAAATCGCGTGTCTCTCTTTCAGGATCAACTCCCTAAGGAAGACCTTTTAGAAAACCTATATTTAGAATTCGTTAATCGAGTAAATGAGGTTGGTGTGGATGTGAACAAAGCAGTCCAACAAGCTTATGCTGGCAACTTGGTACAATTTGTCTGCGGCTTGGGACCTCGAAAAGGACAGGCCTTAATTAAAATGCTTAAGCAAACTAATCAACGATTAGAGAATAGAACGCAATTGGTCACAGCTTGTCATATGGGCCCTAAGGTTTTCATTAATTGCGCCGGTTTTATCAAGATAGACACAAATAGTTTGGGAGACAGGTGAGCGAAGATGTTCCAAGTTATCATTCCTAAACATGCTCTTTCTTTTCTTCTCTTTCTCACAAGATCACAGTGAATCATTCCCAATTTCAGTCTATTCTGTTAGTATTATTAATTCTTCTCTGTCTTATTTAGTACTGAAGCATATGTGGAAGTGCTTGACGGCTCACGTGTTCATCCAGAGACATATGAATGGGCCAGAAAAATGGCAGTAGACGCACTAGAGTACGATGATGAAGATGCAAATCCAGCAGGGGCATTGGAGGAAATCTTAGAATCGCCGGAAAGATTGAAGGATCTTGATCTTGACGCATTTGCCGAAGAATTAGAAAGACAAGGTTTTGGTAACAAATGCATAACACTGTATGACATCAGGGCGGAATTAAATAGCAGATACAAAGACCTTAGAGTGCCATATCAATCTCTCAGTGCTGAAAAATTGTTTGATGTATTGACCAAGGAGACACCGGAAACGTTCTATATCGGCAAAATGGTTGAAGCCACCGTATGTGGCATAACTCACAGGAAACCTCAAGGTGAACAACTAGATCAAGCAAATCCGGTACGAAATGATGAGACAGGTCTTTGGCAGTGTCCATTCTGTCTAAAGAATGATTTCCCTGAGTTGTCGGAAGTATGGAATCACTTTGATGCTGGAGCCTGCCCAGGAAAAGCTACCGGTGTCAGGTTGCGCTTGGAAAATAATATATCAGGATATATTCACATCAAGAATCTGTCTGATAAACATGTAGCGAATCCCGAGGAAAGAGTCAGAATTGGTCAAATCATTCATTGCCGTATAATCAAGATTGAGGTCGACAGATTCAGTGTAGAATGTACCAGTAAAAGCAGTGATCTTGCTGATAAAAATCATGAATGGAGGTGAGAGATTTGTGTTGATAATTTTTGTTAAATTCATAAGCATTAAGATGGTAAAGTTTGCACTCTGGATCAATTTCAACTTGAAATTTGAAAACTAACGATCGATTATCTATTTGTTCATTTACAGACCGCAAAGAGATCCGTTTTATGATATGGAAGCAGAACAAAAGGATCAACAGGTAGAAGAAGATGCAAAAAAAGCAAAACAACGACAGACTTATATAAAACGCGTCATTGTACATCCAGCATTTCATAATATCAGTTTTGCCGAAGCTGAGAAATTCATGCAAAATATGGATCAGGGTGAAGCGATAGTCCGACCAAGTAGCAAAGGTGCAGATCACCTCACAGTAACGTGGAAAGTGACTGACAAAATCTGTCAACATATCGATGTTCGAGAAGAAGGCAAAGAGAATACCTTCTCGCTTGGCCAAAGTTTATGGATCGGTAACGAAGAGTTTGAAGATTTGGACGAAATCATTGCCAGACATGTTAATCCGATGGCAGCTCATGCTAGAGATTTGTTGTACTTTAAATATTATAAGGATACCGAAGGTGGCTTGAAGGACAAAGCAGAAGAGTTGTTGAAAGATGAGAAGAAAAAGAACCCTGGAAAGATTCATTATTTCATATCCGCCGCAAAGGTAATTTAAACATAAATACATCTAGGTTGATTAAATTGAAGCTCACAATTGATATTCTCATTTGTTATCCACTTGCAGAATTACCCTGGAAAATTTGTACTGTCTTATTTACCTCGCGTTCGCTGCCGACACGAATATGTAACTGTTACACCAGAGGGATTCAGGTTCCGGGGACAAATGTTCGACAATGTCAACTCCTTGTTCCGTTGGTTCAAGGAACATTTCCGAGACCCTGTCCCTGGTCAAGGAACTCCAAGCACACCTCGAGGTGCGATGACATCTAGAACCCCATACCATAATACTCCGGGTGTGAATATGTCAAGTAAGCAATGCTTAATTTGAAACCATTGCCATTGAACCACATCGTAACTTAATTGCTAATCTCTTTAATACTCTTACTAGGTATGAATCAGGAGGCAATACAGAGAGTAGCCCAAAATCTACCGCATCACATGCTTCACTCTCTGTCACAAGTTGCAAATCAAACTCCACATCATTATCCACCGCATACTCCTGGCGCAGCAAGCGCAGGACCGTACGGAGGCATGCATACCTATCCCAATACTCCTTACACCCCATCGGGACAAACACCATTCATGACCCCGTATCAGACTCCCCATCATACACCTCACCATGGTCAGCCAACGCCTAGGTACGGCCAGCAAACGCCAAATCATCACCAAGGCCAGTTTGTTCATCCTGGGCCAACCACAGTGACATCTGCTCACCATAGAACAACACCTTCACATCGTCCAACACCGCAAATGCCCACACTAGCCGGAGACCCGATGGATTGGAAAAAAGCTGCCGAGGCATGGGCTAAACTGAAACAGATCACTCCCAGGATCTCGTATGTATCCCGAAAGATGTACCTCCTCGATTTTGATTTCTCGAAAATGTGACAACTCGTTGTTACTTACTGTATTGTTTCCCAATATTTAACAAATATGTATAACGAGTCTCATAGACACTTTGTAGGGGATATAGTAATTCCACTAGAATTCCAACATAATACAATCAATGCTCTGGATAGAGATGTTATCCAGATAAATTCCATGCTCAGGTGATATTTACATTGATGAATATCAATTGATGAAATCATTGATGAAACGCAATGTACATGAGATTGACGAACGTCACACGGCTCTAACAAAACATAGTATCAATAAACAACATACTTTTAACTACGACAATACAAACATCCTTTGTGAAGAACACAATTATTATAAAAGACTATTACTAGAAATGTGCAACATTGTAGGTCACACCAATTCCGTTAATCTTAGACAAGATGTTGAACATTTAAGTAATATTTACAAACCTCTAATCTCCGCCCACACAACAAATATTGTTTAACCTTAACTAGATACAAAAAAATTTTTGTCCCCATAACACAGTTTTTCTACATAATTTTTTTCACAAAATATTTTTTGTTTTTCTGTATAATTGTTTATATTAGGTTCACCTTCACTCTGGATCATATTTGTTTCTCCCATCAGTCGTTATTCACCTGTTGACCCAATCGGTTCAACCAACAATAATTTTTGGTTAGACATGTGGAACATAGTCATAAAGGGCCTACCTCCATTTCTTGGACACTTGCAAATTAATTTTACTGCTAAAAAGACCTTCTTTAAAAACCTTTTAACACAATGACATACTGACTGTGAAGAAACATAGTTCTTTAATCTTTTTAATTAATGACTTCCAACTATTAACTCCTACATGTAAAATAACTAGAAGATTGACATTGACTACCGTCACTCAAAGAACATTGTCTCCACTAATTGTAAATTGTGAATTCGACTACATCTTAGTCCACTTACTTATAAAAAAAAAAGTAAATAACACTTAAAGCCATTCTTTTTTCAATTAATCAAAATGTTCTTACTAACCAATAATATATAATAGCCCTCAGAGTATTACATCTACAATATTGAATGTCTGATTGTACTTCTAGTATTATTATTTTTAAAAAAAAAAATTTTCTGTTGCTCTTGACAGTTAAATAAATAAATCGTTCTGAGGAGGGCCCATATCCGGGTCGAAACGTTAACTAAAAATACGTTTACGTAATTGACCGATCACCAAGATTCTATAATAGATATTTACATTGTTTAGTGGGAACAGCACTCCTAGATATGAGGACTCGAGAAAAACTCCGCGGGGATACGACGATGGATCAGGTCGAGCTACACCCCGCAACAGGCCACCAACGGCACGTACACCGTCGTATAAATCACCAAGAGGAACCCCACATACGAATTCGAGTCCCAGGAGTATGTCTCTTAGCGGAGACGGTACTCCATTGTACGATGAAAATTAATTTAGCTTAACCACTTATTATGGTTTCGTATTAAAATTAGAAAAAATAAAAATAAAAAAAAATACATATTGCCTGGTGTAACTCTTTATTTTGGCTACGTATGTATACTCAAATTGTGTACACATGTATGTAATACACCCGTTTATATAAAAGTAAATAATTATAAGTAGTAATAATGAAAATAACAATAATGATAACAGTAATAATGGTATGAATAATAATAGTAATATAAATAAGTTAATATTATGTGGGAGCACGTAACATGGGTGTATTGGTACACGTAATGGACTTTGGTTTCCTTTAATTTAAAAAAAAAAATTAAAATTAAACGAACTCGCTTATTATATGTATACAAAGACTTGCCTAGTAGTGTGCGTGCTCTTGACAACAGTGAAATATATCTGTTGTTTTAGATTGAAAGTCGTCCTATATTTGCTACCATATTATTCCTTGACATGCCAATGGAATAAGTGTTATAATTATTTCCGTAGTTAATTGCATTCGTAGATAAATAAAATTAATAAAATGATTTGATACCATATTTTACACACCATCAGACAAATCGTTGTCGTTGACTTTAAAACTATCATGATACACGTACGATATAACTGGTTCTCGACTCAATGGCGGTCGCTGATGCTTTATATCGTGTCTGTAAAATTGAACATTCTTTGAATTAATAATCGGATAGGCGTTTTAGAGGTGTGACGAATTATTACAGGCTCAAAGTGGAAGCTTACTTAATAGTTGGACGGATTTCTTCCAATTTCTTCAAATTTACACCCTGTGGAAGTAAAAACGGGTGTTTAGAGTATAACAAAATAATGTACCTTAAGGTATTTAATTTTTCGTTATTAAATACTGCGGCACAATAGATAAATAACAGTACCAGGGTAATATCTGCAATATTCGTATCCTCCCTTGAGTTTTCGAAGACGTGAGTTGAAAGTTTTCGTCTTATTTTGGACAAACTGTTGACTTGCAAATCGCTAGTAGGCATTCTGCTGGCTTCTTTTCTATTAGGAGTCTGGAATTTATATGGATTAATTTATATTTCAAACAGTTCCGACATATTCTATGAATTTTAACTAAATCCCATGGTTATTTTTTCTTATTATGTCTCAGTGATGGAGTCTAAATTTGATATTTACTTATCACCTTCTTACAAGTCGTCTCAAGAAATCTAGCATGCTCTATGATTAGTTATATATACCATATTGTTAGTGATTGCATCATTGGCATCGCTGTTATTCAACTCTGTCAAGATTCTTTTTCTTTTAACCCGGTTTTTTGCTGTTTGCACAGGTGACAACGAATGAACCTTTTTGCTATAATTGCCTGATTTCTTATGATTGTTTGTAGTCAAAACATCATTGTCTTCGTCTTTTAGTTTTCCATCTACACAAAATTAAGAATGATATTTCTGTTTTAAGTACTGATAAACTAATGATTCATCAGAAAAACTTCAAGTTAGAATATGTAGGTAAAACATTTGGGACATTGAATAACAATTGTTTTGACATATTGAAAATATATTTCATTTCAATATGCGGAAAAATATTTGAAATACAGGGAACACTTGCCGCTGACTAAATGTTTATGAGATTCTGTTTCATCATTTTTCAATAATCTCCAGTTTTCACAAAACAAATTTATTTGCTTTGGACATCCATTGCGACACCACAAAATTAACTCCTTAGGAATACCTGCCGAGTGAAAGTTCAGTACCATTATCCCCAAATAATTGATATACATGTTTAGCTAGCTGCAATGTGAATCAAAACTTTCCAATATCTTCAGAATTTAAAAAGTGTAGTGATGAATTAGGTACACGCCTATAAGTGTGAAACATAAAATGAAACATACTTGACTCTACTGTCCTCAGAATACACATTATTGCATTCATACATACTACGTTTAGTGTTGTTGAGATCGCCCATCAATTCATAAAATTCGTGATTAATGGTTTCAATGATCCTTGGAGAAATTCTTCGATGTACAATACCTGTTACGTGATTCCTATTCACAGCATGACCCATTGAACTGGAAAAAATGGATCAATTATTCTTTTGTGCAGAATTTCACAAATGTTCAAGGTATGTAATAAAACAATTCACAGCCTTATTCAGACTTGTTTGATATACAATCAAGTCTTGCAAATATTTACTTATTCTTATAATGTATCGTTTTAATGCTGATTTTTACTATTGTGTGGCTCACCTCAGCAAGGTTCCCTTAAAGGCCAAGCAGCATCCTGCATTGTCGCCAAGTTGCAGGAGTGGTGTCCATGCTGTGAGCTGCTTCATATCATTTGGTGTTTTGGATATTTTGTCAGACACCTCATGATCCAAAATTGATTCGCAGGTCTTTGTTTCAGCAAGTGAATCAACCAGTTTTTCATTCCGATGATATTCACCAATACTTTCATCAGTACCATTTTTAATCATAGGGTACGTCGTCTCATTCACCACTGTAACTTTTTCAATGTCTTTAACGAAACGAGAATTCTCATTGGAACCATTAACAGTCAACTTAAGCCCTTCATTGACAAAGAGACCTTCAGGGATACACAATAATCCTGTTGCTTCGTCGCATCCAGAGGTAATAATGAAGCGTTTCCAAATGTCGATAATAGCTTCCCAATCTTCTGGGAAACCTTGTTGAAATTTACGGCGAACGAATACTGGAAGTTCTGCAGATAATAGTTGGAAATATTTATGGATCAGCTAAAGACAAGTATAAGATGGTTGATGGAAAATATTTTTTATACACGATACAATAAAAATCTGACATTTATGATATTACTTCTCATGTAATAACAGCATAGCTCTTGCGTGAATGTGACTGAGATTTATATGCATACCATGTTGTAAATCAGCCATATTTCCAATTAGATGATAGGCATGTTTGAATTTTGATAAAATCCTTGACGAGGTGACTCTATTTGCTATTGGTTTAGTTCGAACTCTGGTACCACTGTCAATAAATGTTAAATGTAAGATGGATTGAAATTTATTCAGCATGCATTAATAGCTCAATGTAGAAGTTTATCTTATTCAAACTATGTATAACAAGTATCTGTATCAGGTACGTATTTGCTACATAAGGTTTTAACGAGAACATACCACTCCAAATTTCCTTCAACGACAACCTGGTCATCATGATTTAGTTTAACAATCCACAATGTAATTGATCTTATCTTTTTTTTTAACGAATTCAAATGGGCCACATGACAATCCAGCGATCTCACTGATGTTCTGTAAGCTTCAGAATCACAATTCCCATAAGAAACTCCACTCAAATCGTTAGGAATAATTCCAACTGGATCTGATTTCTTCGAAAATGATTCCATTTCATTGTAGGATAAGTAATCTATCAGAATCCATAAAATTTCGGTAACCTACGTATATCGGGCGTCCGATGCGAAGAGAAATGAACAAAAAAAGCAAACACTAGGATTAGCAAACGCTTGGTCGGAATTTGAATACGTCTCAATGAATAACGAATCACAACAAGTGGCGTTCTGCAACGGACACGTGTGCGTGTTTATCGGATGAAGCAATTGACATCCTCTCGTGTGCATGTGTGTATACATAACATAACCTCTTACTTGACAAGCTTAACCAGAGAGAGGATTTGTGTCGATAACTAGCTCGTAAATTAAGACATCATCGTGATTTATTCGGCGCGGAGTCTTACAGTATTGTTTACATGTCGTTTCAAGGTTCTCCATTTTCAACACCTTATGGTCAGGACGATTATGATGTCGAGGACGACAACGATGAGTACATGGAAGAAGATCGTGATTTGGAGGACCAGGATGAGAGTGACGAAGGTCAGAATTTTTGGGCTTTGTTGATAAAGACATCTTACAATTTGTACATGCATTTATTTAAACTTCATTAATAATAACTTTGATTTGTTTTAATTTTCAGATACGGAAGAGGCTAGTGAGCCCGATATGGGAAAGTCAGAAAAGTACACCGAAATAAAGGAACAGTAAGCAGTAACCAATTTTGACAATATTCTTAATTACAACTCTTAAATAATCGCTTCTGAAATAAACGTTCTTTTCTCCGTAGAATGTATCAAGATAAATTAGCTAGTCTAAAAAAACAGCTTCAACAATTGAAGGATGGAACACATCCGGAATACAATCGTAAGCTCAAACGCCTGGAGGTGCAGTACAAGGAAAGGTGAAGTATTCCTGAAATACGTTAAAATATGTTGTTAGATGTGGAAAAATTATTCTTCAGAGTACTAATTTTCTACTATTAAATTCAGGTTACGGTTGAATGGAATTTACCGGGATTACCTCACCGAGTGGGTAGAAAGAGATTACATACTTGAGAAAAAAGCAGCAGCCAAAGAGTTTGAAGAGAAAAAAATCGACCTCAAGGAAAATTTATTAACCGATATGGAAGAGAAGCGTAAAATGATTGAATCTGATCGGCACACAATGGAACTCACTGGTGATTCTATGGAGGTAATAGGCTTTATCCAGTCTTCTTACTTTTTGACAAATTGATGATGTAAAACTAAGTGATCATCCGTAACTAGTTTGATTCGTTTGTACTCAGGTGAAACCCCCTATGACCAGAAAACTGCGCCGTCGACCCAATGACCCAGTACCTGAGAAAGTAGAGAAACGTAGAAAGCCACCTCCGGCGCAGTTGAATTACTTACTTGATGAAAAGGAGATTGAGAATGACTTAAAAGCGATCAGCCGTTGTAAAATACTATCTACTGTACGAAAACCAGGTACTGATTTTTCGATTTTATTTTTAATAACTTTTAGTAATG
The DNA here is from genome assembly GCF_021155785.1 of Neodiprion fabricii. Lineage (NCBI taxonomy): Eukaryota > Metazoa > Arthropoda > Insecta > Hymenoptera > Diprionidae > Neodiprion > Neodiprion fabricii. The sequence goes on from NC_060242.1 coordinate 2,828,642, forward strand.
CTTTTTTAATTTTTCAGCAGTCCTGACTGCCTGCAATGTAGTCAATCTTCCAGCTCAGCATGCCAATCCATCTCCTGATACTCCTCTAGTAGAGACAAGGATTGAAGATGGAAAATTACTCTATGAAAGAAGATGGTTAGAGTCCACACAAATATTTATGCATCATGATTTTCCTTCAAAATCAAAGCAAAAAAGAATTTATATTTTGTAAATGACTTCATATTTTTAATTTGATTTGCAGGTTTCACCGCGGTCAACCTGTTTATGTTGAAGGCAAGGACTTACCCCGATTCGCTGGTAATATATCAGCGATTGGAACCGAAGCTGTGAGTAAATTTCATTCACTTTAGCACTAATTAAGAAAGAGCTTTAAACAATAGTTCGTGTGTAATTGTTATCTTACAGATCTGGGTAAAGAAGGTATCTGACAATGCCAAAGTCAGAATATACATATACCAACTCAGCCGTGGAAAGATTTCCATTAAACGACGTGCATCATAATGAACCTGACTGATAAAAAACAAACAGGAAATACTTTTTGAAATGTAGATATTTTCAAGTTGGTACTTATGCAGATTTATAGTTATAAACAGTCAGATGTAACTGTGTTTTTTTTTTCATAGACAACATTTTAGCTATGCTCAGTTATGCTGATTTTTATTATTTGTATAATTTTTACTGATCATTCAGTAAAAGATCTTTTACGTCGTTTAAACGTCTAACAGATCTGTACAATCAAAACTCTGTCTAAATGAATGCAACGGTAGTTTATATTATTTACTTCCCCCCTGCTCTTCCCTGTCACCGATGTCCATTTACGTTACCATTTGCTGATAGTAGTAGTTGATGTCATGAATGAAAATAAGGTGAGTTCGTGCGCAGCCTTCTCTAATTGTGAGACCCAATCACGTCCTGCTCCAGATAGACGTCCAGCACGGATTACACATTCGGGCCGGAGATCGCTCGGTCCTTAAAAAGTGACAGAAACGAACGCGGCCAATATCCGTTTCTTTTTAAACAGAAACGTAAATCTCATATTAGGCACTCGTGTGTGAAATTATTTTCGAAAAAGGATAGGAAAAAGACTTGAGTGTAAGTGCAAAGAATATAATTAATTTTTTTGAACTGAAATTTCTTCCCTTTGTTCATTGTATATATTAATTATATATTGATGTTAACATGTCTGATTTAAAGAATTCAAACTCGCGTTGAAGGATTGTATCCACTTGTGAAGCGATCTTCGAGGTTTTTCATCTCCACGCGGTTATAAATACTGGAACAAGCTTTATGAACTCGGAAAAAATATGCAGTATTATTTATCTAGTAATAGTATTACTAGGATTATTTATAAGAACGCTAGGCCTGCGTACAGACTCATACAAGTCTCTGCAGGATTTTTATGTAACAACCCCTTTCCATAAAAATTGTACCCCTATACACCTGTTTCAATAAAATTTAATTTACTTAATTGATTTATTAAATGATAATTGTCGCATACACTGGAATCAATGGTTGAGCAGGACTACATCTACTGTACTACGGAAAGCTGGATGTTCTATCACCAAAGGTCACTTGACATACAAGGGTCATACACATACAAGAAAATGGGGAAAAATTTTTGTTCGAAACAATAATAGGGCAAAAACTTTCGGTCGAAAATTTGGTAGGAAAGTAAGGCTAACCCCTTTGCATTTTTGGCAAAAATTTTCGCGAATTTGAAAAGTGCTGGAATAAATTCTTTGATGCACTATTCCGACGTAATTTTGCGAGGGAAATCGATTGGGCGCAGTCACAACACGCCGGGAGCAACGTATGAAGAGTTAAAGCCGAGAAACAAGAACCTCGGTTTTCAACATTTTTCAGCTGGTGCTTTTTTCATCGTAATTTCCCAGCTGTTGATCCCACGCTGCTTTTGCTGCGTTTTCTGAGTTCCTTGGGGTCCAATTGGTCGGGATAGAGTCATACGAATCAATTCTGAGACGAAAAATTTTTTGGTCAAAAAAAAAAGGAAGGTTAACCCCTTTGTATTTTTGGCGAAAATTTTCGCGATTTTCAATAGAGCTGGAATAAATTAATTGTGGCACTATTCCGACGTAATTTTGCGAAAGAAATCGATTGGGCGCAGTCCCAATACGCTGCGATCAACGCATCAAAAGTTACAGCCAAAAAACGAAAACGTGAATTTTCGACATTTTTCAGCAGGTGCTTTTTTCCTCGTGTCTTCTCTCCCGTTGATCCAACGCTGCTTTTGCTGCGTTTTCTGAGTTCCTTGGGGTCCAATTGGTCGGGAAAGAGTCATACGAATCAATTCTGAGACGAAAAATTTTTTGGTCAAAAAAAAAGGAAGGTTAACCCCTTTGTATTTTTGGCGAAAATTTTCGCGATTTTCAAAAGAGCTGGAATAAACTAATTGTGGCACTATTCCGACGTAATTTTGCGAGAGAAATCGATTGGGCGCAGTCCCAATACGCTGCGATCAACGCATCAAAAGTTACAGCCAAAAAACGAAAACGTGAATTTTCGACATTTTTCAGCAGGTGCTTTTTTCCTCGTATCTTCTCTCCCGTTGATCCCACGCTGCTTTTGCTGCGTTTTCTGAGTTCCTTGGGGTCCAATTGGTCGGGAGAGAGTCATACGAATCAATTCTGAGACGAAAAATTTTTTGGTCAAAAAAAAAGGAAGGTTAACCCCTTTGTATTTTTGGCGAAAATTTTCGCGATTTTCAGAAGAGCTGAAATAAATTAATTGTGGCACTATTCCGACGTAATTTTGCGAGAGAAATCGATTGGGCGCAGTCCCAATACGCTGCGATCAACGCATCAAAAGTTACAGCCAAAAAACGAAAACCTGAATTTTCGACATTTTTCAGCAGGTGCTTTTTTCCTCGTATCTTCTCTCCCGTTGATCCCACGCTGCTTTTGCTGCGTTTTCTGAGTTCCTTGGGGTCCAATTGGTCGGGAAAGAGTCATACGAATCAATTCTGAGACGAAAAATTTTTTGGTCAAAAAAAAAGGAAGGTTAACCCCTTTGTATTTTTGGCGAAAATTTTCGCGATTTTCAAAGGAGCTGGAATAAATTAATTGTGGCACTATTCCGACGTAATTTTGCGAGAGAAATCGATTGGGCGCAGTCCCAATACGCTGCGATCAACGCATCAAAAGTTACAGCCAAAAAACGAAAACGTGAATTTTCGACATTTTTCAGCAGGTGCTTTTTTCCTCGTATCTTCTCTCCCGTTGATCCCACGCTGCTTTTGCTGCGTTTTCTGAGTTCCTTGGGGTCCAATTGGTCGGGAGAGAGTCATACGAATCAATTCTGAGACGAAAAATTTTTTGGTCAAAAAAAAAGGAAGGTTAACCCCTCTGTATTTTTGGCGAAAATTTTCGCGATTTTCAAAAGAGCTGGAATAAATTAATTGTGGCACTATTCCGACGTAATTTTGCGAGAGAAATCGATTGGGCGCAGTCCCAATACGCTGCGATCAACGCATCAAAAGTTACAGCCAAAAAACGAAAACGTGAATTTTCGACATTTTTCAGCAGGTGCTTTTTTCCTCGTATCTTCTCTCCCGTTGATCCCACACTGCTTTTGCTGCGTTTTCTGAGTTCCTTGGGGTCCAATTGGTCGGGAGAGAGTCATACGAATCAATTCTGAGACGAAAAATTTTTTGGTCAAAAAAAAAGGAAGGTTAACCCCTCTGTATTTTTGGCGAAAATTTTCGCGATTTTCAAAAGAGCTGGAATAAATTAATTGTGGCACTATTCCGACGTAATTTTGCGAGAGAAATCGATTGGGCGCAGTCCCAATACGCTGCGATCAACGCATCAAAAGTTACAGCCAAAAAACGAAAACCTGAATTTTCGACATTTTTCAGCAGGTGCTTTTTTCCTCGTATCTTCTCTCCCGTTGATCCCACGCTGCTTTTGCTGCGTTTTCTGAGTTCCTTGGGGTCCAATTGGTCGGGAGAGAGTCATACGAATCAATTCTGAGACGAAAAATTTTTTGGTCAAAAAAAAAGGAAGGTTAACCCCTTTGTATTTTTGGCGAAAATTTTCGCGATTTTCAAAAGAGCTGGAATAAATTAATTGTGGCACTATTCCGACGTAATTTTGCGAGAGAAATCGATTGGGCGCAGTCCCAATACGCTGCGATCAACGCATCAAAAGTTACAGCCAAAAAACGAAAACCTGAATTTTCGACATTTTTCAGCAGGTGCCTTTTTCCTCGTATCTTCTCTCCCGTTGATCCCACGCTGCTTTTGCTGCGTTTTCTGAGTTCCTTGGGGTCCAATTGGTCGGGAGAGAGTCATACGAATCAATTCTGAGACGAAAAATTTTTTGGTCAAAAAAAAAGGAAGGTTAACCCCTTTGTATTTTTGGCGAAAATTTTCGCGATTTTCAAAAGAGCTGGAATAAATCAATTGTGGCACTATTCCGACGTAATTTTGCGAGAGAAATCGATTGGGCGCAGTCCCAATACGCTGCGATCAACGCATCAAAAGTTACAGCCAAAAAACGAAAACCTGAATTTTCGACATTTTTCAGCAGGTGCTTTTTTCCTCGTATCTTCTCTCCCGTTGATCCCACGCTGCTTTTGCTGCGTTTTCTGAGTTCCTTGGGGTCCAATTGGTCGGGAAAGAGTCATACGAATCAATTCTGAGACGAAAAATTTTTTGGTCAAAAAAAAAGGCAGGTTAACCCCTTTGTATTTTTGGCGAAAATTTTCGCGATTTTCAAAAGAGCTGGAATAAATTAATTGTGGCACTATTCCGACGTAATTTTGCGAGAGAAATCGATTGGGCGCAGTCCCAATACGCTGCGATCAACGCATCAAAAGTTACAGCCAAAAAACGAAAACCTGAATTTCCGACATTTTTCAGCAGGTGCTTTTTTCCACGTATCTTCTCTCCCGTTGATCCCACGCTGCTTTTGCTGCGTTTTCTGAGTTCCTTGGGGTCCAATTGGTCGGGAAAGAGTCATACGAATCAATTCTGAGACGAAAAATTTTTTGGTCAAAAAAAAAGGAAGGTTAACCCCTTTGTATTTTTTGCGAAAATTTTCGCGATTTTCAAAGGAGCTGGAATAAATTAATTGTGGCACTATTCCGACGTAATTTTGCGAGAGAAATCGATTGGGCGCAGTCCCAATACGCTGCGATCAACGCATCAAAAGTTACAGCCAAAAAACGAAAACCTGAATTTTCGACATTTTTCAGCAGGTGCTTTTTTCCTCGTATCTTCTCTCCCGTTGATCCCACGCTGCTTTTGCTGCGTTTTCTGAGTTCCTTGGGGTCCAATTGGTCGGGAAAGAGTCATACGAATCAATTCTGAGACGAAAAATTTTTTGGTCAAAAAAAAAGGAAGGTTAACCCCTTTGTATTTTTGGCGAAAATTTTCGCGATTTTCAAAGGAGCTGGAATAAATTAATTGTGGCACTATTCCGACGTAATTTTGCGAGAGAAATCGATTGGGCGCAGTCCCAATACGCTGCGATCAACGCATCAAAAGTTACAGCCAAAAAACGAAAACCTGAATTTTCGACATTTTTCAGCAGGTGCTTTTTTCCTCGTATCTTCTCTCCCGTTGATCCCACGCTGCTTTTGCTGCGTTTTCTGAGTTCCTTGGGGTCCAATTGGTCGGGAAAGAGTCATACGAATCAATTCTGAGACGAAAAATTTTTTGGTCAAAAAAAAAGGAAGGTTAACCCCTTTGTATTTTTGGCGAAAATTTTCGCGATTTTCGAAAGAGCTGGAATAAATTAATTGTGGCACTATTCCGACGTAATTTTGCGAGAAAAATCGATTGGGCGCAGTCCCAATACGCTGCGATCAACGCATCAAAAGTTACAGCCAAAAAACGAAAACCTGAATTTTCGACATTTTTCAGCAGGTGCTTTTTTCCTCGTATCTTCTCTCCCGTTGATCCCACGCTGCTTCTGCTGCGTTTTCTGAGTTGCTTGGGGTCCAATTGGTCGGGAAAGAGTCATACGAATCAATTCTGAGACGAAAAATTTTTTGGTCAAAAAAAAAGGAAGGTTAACCCCTTTGTATTTTTGGCGAAAATTTTCGCGAATTTTAAAAGAGCTGGAATAAATTAATTGTGGCACTATTCCGACGTAATTTTGCGAGAGAAATCGATTGGGCGCAGTCCCAATACACTGCGATCAACGCATCAAAAGTTAAAGCCGAAAAACGAAAACCTGAATTTTCGACATTTTTCAGCAGGTGCTTTTTTCCTCGTATCTTCTCTCCCGTTGATCCCACGCTGCGTTTGCTGCGTTTTCTGAGTTCCTTGGGGTCCAATTGGTCGGGAAAGAGTCATACGAATCAATTCTGAGACGAAAAATTTTTTGGTCAAAAAAAAAGGAAGGTTAACCCCTTTGTATTTTTGGCGAAAATTTTCGCGATTTTCAAAGGAGCTGGAATAAATTAATTGTGGCACTATTCCGACGTAATTTTGCGAGAGAAATCGATTGGGCGCAGTCCCAATACGCTGCGATCAACGCATCAAAAGTTACAGCCAAAAAACGAAAACCTGAATTTTCGACATTTTTCAGCAGGTGCTTTTTTCCTCGTATCTTCTCTCCCGTTGATCCCACGCTGCTTTTGCTGCGTTTTCTGAGTTCCTTGGGGTCCAATTGGTCGGGAAAGAGTCATACGAATCAATTCTGAGACGAAAAATTTTTTGGTCAAAAAAAAAGGAAGGTTAACCCCTTTGTATTTTTGGCGAAAATTTTCGCGATTTTCGAAAGAGCTGGAATAAATTAATTGTGGCACTATTCCGACGTAATTTTGCGAGAAAAATCGATTGGGCGCAGTCCCAATACGCTGCGATCAACGCATCAAAAGTTACAGCCAAAAAACGAAAACCTGAATTTTCGACATTTTTCAGCAGGTGCTTTTTTCCTCGTATCTTCTCTCCCGTTGATCCCACGCTGCTTCTGCTGCGTTTTCTGAGTTGCTTGGGGTCCAATTGGTCGGGAAAGAGTCATACGAATCAATTCTGAGACGAAAAATTTTTTGGTCAAAAAAAAAGGAAGGTTAACCCCTTTGTATTTTTGGCGAAAATTTTCGCGAATTTTAAAAGAGCTGGAATAAATTAATTGTGGCACTATTCCGACGTAATTTTGCGAGAGAAATCGATTGGGCGCAGTCCCAATACACTGCGATCAACGCATCAAAAGTTAAAGCCGAAAAACGAAAACCTGAATTTTCGACATTTTTCAGCAGGTGCTTTTTTCCTCGTATCTTCTCTCCCGTTGATCCCACGCTGCGTTTGCTGCGTTTTCTGAGTTCCTTGGGGTCCAATTGGTCGGGAAAGAGTCATACGAATCAATTCTGAGACGAAAAATTTTTTGGTCAAAAAAAAAGGAAGGTTAACCCCTTTGTATTTTTGGCGAAAATTTTCGCGATTTTCAAAAGAGCTGGAATAAATTAATTGTGGCACTATTCCGACGTAATTTTGCGAAAGAAATTGATTGGGCGCAGTCCCAATACGCTGCGATCAACGCATCAAAAGTTACAGCCAAAAAACGAAAACCTGAATTTCTACATTTTTCAGCAGGTGCCTTTTTCCTCGTATCTTCTCTCCCGTTGATCCCACGCTGCTTTTGCTGCGTTTTCTGAGTTCCTTGGGGTCCAATTGGTCGGGAAAGAGTCATACGAATCAATTCTGAGACGAAAAATTTTTTGGTCAAAAAAAAAGGAAGGTTAACCCCTTTGTATTTTTGGCGAAAATTTTCGAGATTTTCAAAAGAGCTGGAATAAATTAATTGTGGCACTATTCCGACGTAATTTTGCGAGAGATATCGATTGGGCGCAGTCTCAATACGCTGCGATCAACGCATCAAAAGTTACAGCCAAAAAACGAAAACCTGAATTTTCGACATTTTTCAGCAGGTGCTTTCTTCCTCGTATCTTCTCTCCCGTTGATCCCACGCTGCTTTTGCTGCGTTATCTGAGTTCCTTGGGGTCCAATTGGTTGGGAAAGAGTCATACGAATCAAATCTGAGACGAAAAATTTTTTGGTCAAAAAAAAAGGAAGGTTAACCCCTTTGTATTTTTGGCGAAAATTTCCGCGATTTTCGAAAGAGCTGGAATAAATTAATTGTGGCACTATTCCGACGTAATTTTGCGAGAGAAATCGATTGGGCGCAGTCCCAATACGCTGCGATCAACGCATCAAAAGTTACAGCCAAAAAACGAAAACGTGAATTTTCGACATTTTTCAGCAGGTGCTTTTTTCCTCGTATCTTCTCTCCCGTTGATCCCACGCTGCGTTTGCTGCGTTTTCTGAGTTCCTTGGGGTCCAATTGGTCGGGAAAGAGTCATACGAATCAATTCTGAGACGAAAAATTTTTTGGTCAAAAAAAAAGGAAGGTTAACCCCTTTGTATTTTTGGCGAAAATTTTCGCGATTTTCAAAAGAGCTGGAATAAATTAATTGTGGCACTATTCCGACGTAATTTTGCGAAAGAAATTGATTGGGCGCAGTCCCAATACGCTGCGATCAACGCATCAAAAGTTACAGCCAAAAAACGAAAACCTGAATTTCTACATTTTTCAGCAGGTGCCTTTTTCCTCGTATCTTCTCTCCCGTTGATCCCACGCTGCTTTTGCTGCGTTTTCTGAGTTCCTTGGGGTCCAATTGGTCGGGAAAGAGTCATACGAATCAATTCTGAGACGAAAAATTTTTTGGTCAAAAAAAAAGGAAGGTTAACCCCTTTGTATTTTTGGCGAAAATTTTCGCGAATTTTAAAAGAGCTGGAATAAATTAATTGTGGCACTATTCCGACGTAATTTTGCGAGAGAAATCGATTGGGCGCAGTCCCAATACACTGCGATCAACGCATCAAAAGTTAAAGCCGAAAAACGAAAACCTGAATTTTCGACATTTTTCAGCAGGTGCTTTTTTCCTCGTATCTTCTCTCCCGTTGATCCCACGCTGCGTTTGCTGCGTTTTCTGAGTTCCTTGGGGTCCAATTGGTCGGGAAAGAGTCATACGAATCAATTCTGAGACGAAAAATTTTTTGGTCAAAAAAAAAGGAAGGTTAACCCCTTTGTATTTTTGGCGAAAATTTTCGCGATTTTCAAAAGAGCTGGAATAAATTAATTGTGGCACTATTCCGACGTAATTTTGCGAAAGAAATTGATTGGGCGCAGTCCCAATACGCTGCGATCAACGCATCAAAAGTTACAGCCAAAAAACGAAAACCTGAATTTCTACATTTTTCAGCAGGTGCCTTTTTCCTCGTATCTTCTCTCCCGTTGATCCCACGCTGCTTTTGCTGCGTTTTCTGAGTTCCTTGGGGTCCAATTGGTCGGGAAAGAGTCATACGAATCAATTCTGAGACGAAAAATTTTTTGGTCAAAAAAAAAGGAAGGTTAACCCCTTTGTATTTTTGGCGAAAATTTTCGAGATTTTCAAAAGAGCTGGAATAAATTAATTGTGGCACTATTCCGACGTAATTTTGCGAGAGATATCGATTGGGCGCAGTCTCAATACGCTGCGATCAACGCATCAAAAGTTACAGCCAAAAAACGAAAACCTGAATTTTCGACATTTTTCAGCAGGTGCTTTCTTCCTCGTATCTTCTCTCCCGTTGATCCCACGCTGCTTTTGCTGCGTTATCTGAGTTCCTTGGGGTCCAATTGGTTGGGAAAGAGTCATACGAATCAAATCTGAGACGAAAAATTTTTTGGTCAAAAAAAAAGGAAGGTTAACCCCTTTGTATTTTTGGCGAAAATTTCCGCGATTTTCGAAAGAGCTGGAATAAATTAATTGTGGCACTATTCCGACGTAATTTTGCGAGAGAAATCGATTGGGCGCAGTCCCAATACGCTGCGATCAACGCATCAAAAGTTACAGCCAAAAAACGAAAACGTGAATTTTCGACATTTTTCAGCAGGTGCTTTTTTCCTCGTATCTTCTCTCCCGTTGATCCCACGCTGCGTTTGCTGCGTTTTCTGAGTTCCTTGGGGTCCAATTGGTCGGGAAAGAGTCATACGAATCAATTCTGAGACGAAAAATTTTTTGGTCAAAAAAAAAGGAAGGTTAACCCCTTTGTATTTTTGGCGAAAATTTTCGCGATTTTCAAAAGAGCTGGAATAAATTAATTGTGGCACTATTCCGACGTAATTTTGCGAAAGAAATTGATTGGGCGCAGTCCCAATACGCTGCGATCAACGCATCAAAAGTTACAGCCAAAAAACGAAAACCTGAATTTCTACATTTTTCAGCAGGTGCCTTTTTCCTCGTATCTTCTCTCCCGTTGATCCCACGCTGCTTTTGCTGCGTTTTCTGAGTTCCTTGGGGTCCAATTGGTCGGGAAAGAGTCATACGAATCAATTCTGAGACGAAAAATTTTTTGGTCAAAAAAAAAGGAAGGTTAACCCCTTTGTATTTTTGGCGAAAATTTTCGCGATTTTCAAAGGAGCTGGAATAAATTAATTGTGGCACTATTCCGACGTAATTTTGCGAGAGAAATCGATTGGGCGCAGTCCCAATACGCTGCGATCAACGCATCAAAAGTTACAGCCAAAAAACGAAAACCTGAATTTTCGACATTTTTCAGCAGGTGCTTTTTTCCTCGTATCTTCTCTCCCGTTGATCCCACGCTGCTTTTGCTGCGTTTTCTGAGTTCCTTGGGGTCCAATTGGTCGGGAAAGAGTCATACGAATCAATTCTGAGACGAAAAATTTTTTGGTCAAAAAAAAAGGAAGGTTAACCCCTTTGTATTTTTGGCGAAAATTTTCGCGATTTTCGAAAGAGCTGGAATAAATTAATTGTGGCACTATTCCGACGTAATTTTGCGAGAAAAATCGATTGGGCGCAGTCCCAATACGCTGCGATCAACGCATCAAAAGTTACAGCCAAAAAACGAAAACCTGAATTTTCGACATTTTTCAGCAGGTGCTTTTTTCCTCGTATCTTCTCTCCCGTTGATCCCACGCTGCTTTTGCTGCGTTATCTGAGTTCCTTGGGGTCCAATTGGTTGGGAAAGAGTCATACGAATCAAATCTGAGACGAAAAATTTTTTGGTCAAAAAAAAAGGAAGGTTAACCCCTTTGTATTTTTGGCGAAAATTTCCGCGATTTTCGAAAGAGCTGGAATAAATTAATTGTGGCACTATTCCGACGTAATTTTGCGAGAGAAATCGATTGGGCGCAGTCCCAATACGCTGCGATCAACGCATCAAAAGTTACAGCCAAAAAACGAAAACGTGAATTTTCGACATTTTTCAGCAGGTGCTTTTTTCCTCGTATCTTCTCTCCCGTTGATCCCACGCTGCGTTTGCTGCGTTTTCTGAGTTCCTTGGGGTCCAATTGGTCGGGAAAGAGTCATACGAATCAATTCTGAGACGAAAAATTTTTTGGTCAAAAAAAAAGGAAGGTTAACCCCTTTGTATTTTTGGCGAAAATTTTCGCGATTTTCAAAAGAGCTGGAATAAATTAATTGTGGCACTATTCCGACGTAATTTTGCGAGAGATATCGATTGGGCGCAGTCCCAATACGCTGCGATCAACGCATCAAAAGTTACAGCCAAAAAACGAAAACCTGAATTTTCGACATTTTTCAGCAGGTGCTTTCTTCCTCGTATCTTCTCTCCCGTTGATCCCACGCTGCTTTTGCTGCGTTATCTGAGTTCCTTGGGGTCCAATTGGTTGGGAAAGAGTCATACGAATCAAATCTGAGACGAAAAATTTTTTGGTCAAAAAAAAAGGAAGGTTAACCCCTTTGTATTTTTGGCGAAAATTTCCGCGATTTTCGAAAGAGCTGGAATAAATTAATTGTGGCACTATTCCGACGTAATTTTGCGAGAGAAATCGATTGGGCGCAGTCCCAATACGCTGCGATCAACGCATCAAAAGTTACAGCCAAAAAACGAAAACGTGAATTTTCGACATTTTTCAGCAGGTGCTTTTTTCCTCGTATCTTCTCTCCCGTTGATCCCACGCTGCGTTTGCTGCGTTTTCTGAGTTCCTTGGGGTCCAATTGGTCGGGAAAGAGTCATACGAATCAATTCTGAGACGAAAAATTTTTTGGTCAAAAAAAAAGGAAGGTTAACCCCTTTGTATTTTTGGCGAAAATTTTCGCGATTTTCAAAAGAGCTGGAATAAATTAATTGTGGCACTATTCCGACGTAATTTTGCGAGAGATATCGATTGGGCGCAGTCCCAATACGCTGCGATCAACGCATCAAAAGTTACAGCCAAAAAACGAAAACCTGAATTTCTACATTTTTCAGCAGGTGCCTTTTTCCTCGTATCTTCTCTCCCGTTGATCCCACGCTGCTTTTGCTGCGTTTTCTGAGTTCCTTGGGGTCCAATTGGTCGGGAAAGAGTCATACGAATCAATTCTGAGACGAAAAATTTTTTGGTCAAAAAAAAAGGAAGGTTAACCCCTTTGTATTTTTGGCGAAAATTTTCGCGATTTTCAAAGGAGCTGGAATAAATTAATTGTGGCACTATTCCGACGTAATTTTGCGAGAGAAATCGATTGGGCGCAGTCCCAATACGCTGCGATCAACGCATCAAAAGTTACAGCCAAAAAACGAAAACCTGAATTTTCGACATTTTTCAGCAGGTGCTTTTTTCCTCGTATCTTCTCTCCCGTTGATCCCACGCTGCTTTTGCTGCGTTTTCTGAGTTCCTTGGGGTCCAATTGGTCGGGAAAGAGTCATACGAATCAATTCTGAGACGAAAAATTTTTTGGTCAAAAAAAAAGGAAGGTTAACCCCTTTGTATTTTTGGCGAAAATTTTCGCGATTTTCGAAAGAGCTGGAATAAATTAATTGTGGCACTATTCCGACGTAATTTTGCGAGAAAAATCGATTGGGCGCAGTCCCAATACGCTGCGATCAACGCATCAAAAGTTACAGCCAAAAAACGAAAACCTGAATTTTCGACATTTTTCAGCAGGTGCTTTTTTCCTCGTATCTTCTCTCCCGTTGATCCCACGCTGCTTTTGCTGCGTTATCTGAGTTCCTTGGGGTCCAATTGGTTGGGAAAGAGTCATACGAATCAAATCTGAGACGAAAAATTTTTTGGTCAAAAAAAAAGGAAGGTTAACCCCTTTGTATTTTTGGCGAAAATTTCCGCGATTTTCGAAAGAGCTGGAATAAATTAATTGTGGCACTATTCCGACGTAATTTTGCGAGAGAAATCGATTGGGCGCAGTCCCAATACGCTGCGATCAACGCATCAAAAGTTACAGCCAAAAAACGAAAACGTGAATTTTCGACATTTTTCAGCAGGTGCTTTTTTCCTCGTATCTTCTCTCCCGTTGATCCCACGCTGCGTTTGCTGCGTTTTCTGAGTTCCTTGGGGTCCAATTGGTCGGGAAAGAGTCATACGAATCAATTCTGAGACGAAAAATTTTTTGGTCAAAAAAAAAGGAAGGTTAACCCCTTTGTATTTTTGGCGAAAATTTTCGCGATTTTCAAAAGAGCTGGAATAAATTAATTGTGGCACTATTCCGACGTAATTTTGCGAGAGATATCGATTGGGCGCAGTCCCAATACGCTGCGATCAACGCATCAAAAGTTACAGCCAAAAAACGAAAACCTGAATTTTCGACATTTTTCAGCAGGTGCTTTCTTCCTCGTATCTTCTCTCCCGTTGATCCCACGCTGCTTCTGCTGCGTTTTCTGAGTTGCTTGGGGTCCAATTGGTCGGGAAAGAGTCATACGAATCAATTCTGAGACGAAAAATTTTTTGGTCAAAAAAAAAGGAAGGTTAACCCCTCTGTATTTTTGGCGAAAATTTTCGCGATTTTCAAAAGAGCTGGAATAAATTAATTGTGGCACTATTCCGACGTAATTTTGCGAGAGAAATCGATTGGGCGCAGTCCCAATACGCTGCGATCAACGCATCAAAAGTTACAGCCAAAAAACGAAAACGTGAATTTTCGACATTTTTCAGCAGGTGCTTTTTTCCTCGTATCTTCTCTCCCGTTGATCCCACACTGCTTTTGCTGCGTTTTCTGAGTTCCTTGGGGTCCAATTGGTCGGGAGAGAGTCATACGAATCAATTCTGAGACGAAAAATTTTTTGGTCAAAAAAAAAGGAAGGTTAACCCCTCTGTATTTTTGGCGAAAATTTTCGCGATTTTCAAAAGAGCTGGAATAAATTAATTGTGGCACTATTCCGACGTAATTTTGCGAGAGAAATCGATTGGGCGCAGTCCCAATACGCTGCGATCAACGCATCAAAAGTTACAGCCAAAAAACGAAAACCTGAATTTTCGACATTTTTCAGCAGGTGCTTTTTTCCTCGTATCTTCTCTCCCGTTGATCCCACGCTGCTTTTGCTGCGTTTTCTGAGTTCCTTGGGGTCCAATTGGTCGGGAGAGAGTCATACGAATCAATTCTGAGACGAAAAATTTTTTGGTCAAAAAAAAAGGAAGGTTAACCCCTTTGTATTTTTGGCGAAAATTTTCGCGATTTTCAAAAGAGCTGGAATAAATTAATTGTGGCACTATTCCGACGTAATTTTGCGAGAGAAATCGATTGGGCGCAGTCCCAATACGCTGCGATCAACGCATCAAAAGTTACAGCCAAAAAACGAAAACCTGAATTTTCGACATTTTTCAGCAGGTGCCTTTTTCCTCGTATCTTCTCTCCCGTTGATCCCACGCTGCTTTTGCTGCGTTTTCTGAGTTCCTTGGGGTCCAATTGGTCGGGAGAGAGTCATACGAATCAATTCTGAGACGAAAAATTTTTTGGTCAAAAAAAAAGGAAGGTTAACCCCTTTGTATTTTTGGCGAAAATTTTCGCGATTTTCAAAAGAGCTGGAATAAATCAATTGTGGCACTATTCCGACGTAATTTTGCGAGAGAAATCGATTGGGCGCAGTCCCAATACGCTGCGATCAACGCATCAAAAGTTACAGCCAAAAAACGAAAACCTGAATTTTCGACATTTTTCAGCAGGTGCTTTTTTCCTCGTATCTTCTCTCCCGTTGATCCCACGCTGCTTTTGCTGCGTTTTCTGAGTTCCTTGGGGTCCAATTGGTCGGGAAAGAGTCATACGAATCAATTCTGAGACGAAAAATTTTTTGGTCAAAAAAAAAGGCAGGTTAACCCCTTTGTATTTTTGGCGAAAATTTTCGCGATTTTCAAAAGAGCTGGAATAAATTAATTGTGGCACTATTCCGACGTAATTTTGCGAGAGAAATCGATTGGGCGCAGTCCCAATACGCTGCGATCAACGCATCAAAAGTTACAGCCAAAAAACGAAAACCTGAATTTCCGACATTTTTCAGCAGGTGCTTTTTTCCACGTATCTTCTCTCCCGTTGATCCCACGCTGCTTTTGCTGCGTTTTCTGAGTTCCTTGGGGTCCAATTGGTCGGGAAAGAGTCATACGAATCAATTCTGAGACGAAAAATTTTTTGGTCAAAAAAAAAGGAAGGTTAACCCCTTTGTATTTTTTGCGAAAATTTTCGCGATTTTCAAAGGAGCTGGAATAAATTAATTGTGGCACTATTCCGACGTAATTTTGCGAGAGAAATCGATTGGGCGCAGTCCCAATACGCTGCGATCAACGCATCAAAAGTTACAGCCAAAAAACGAAAACCTGAATTTTCGACATTTTTCAGCAGGTGCTTTTTTCCTCGTATCTTCTCTCCCGTTGATCCCACGCTGCTTTTGCTGCGTTTTCTGAGTTCCTTGGGGTCCAATTGGTCGGGAAAGAGTCATACGAATCAATTCTGAGACGAAAAATTTTTTGGTCAAAAAAAAAGGAAGGTTAACCCCTTTGTATTTTTGGCGAAAATTTTCGCGATTTTCAAAGGAGCTGGAATAAATTAATTGTGGCACTATTCCGACGTAATTTTGCGAGAGAAATCGATTGGGCGCAGTCCCAATACGCTGCGATCAACGCATCAAAAGTTACAGCCAAAAAACGAAAACCTGAATTTTCGACATTTTTCAGCAGGTGCTTTTTTCCTCGTATCTTCTCTCCCGTTGATCCCACGCTGCTTTTGCTGCGTTTTCTGAGTTCCTTGGGGTCCAATTGGTCGGGAAAGAGTCATACGAATCAATTCTGAGACGAAAAATTTTTTGGTCAAAAAAAAAGGAAGGTTAACCCCTTTGTATTTTTGGCGAAAATTTTCGCGATTTTCGAAAGAGCTGGAATAAATTAATTGTGGCACTATTCCGACGTAATTTTGCGAGAAAAATCGATTGGGCGCAGTCCCAATACGCTGCGATCAACGCATCAAAAGTTACAGCCAAAAAACGAAAACCTGAATTTTCGACATTTTTCAGCAGGTGCTTTTTTCCTCGTATCTTCTCTCCCGTTGATCCCACGCTGCTTCTGCTGCGTTTTCTGAGTTGCTTGGGGTCCAATTGGTCGGGAAAGAGTCATACGAATCAATTCTGAGACGAAAAATTTTTTGGTCAAAAAAAAAGGAAGGTTAACCCCTTTGTATTTTTGGCGAAAATTTTCGCGAATTTTAAAAGAGCTGGAATAAATTAATTGTGGCACTATTCCGACGTAATTTTGCGAGAGAAATCGATTGGGCGCAGTCCCAATACACTGCGATCAACGCATCAAAAGTTAAAGCCGAAAAACGAAAACCTGAATTTTCGACATTTTTCAGCAGGTGCTTTTTTCCTCGTATCTTCTCTCCCGTTGATCCCACGCTGCGTTTGCTGCGTTTTCTGAGTTCCTTGGGGTCCAATTGGTCGGGAAAGAGTCATACGAATCAATTCTGAGACGAAAAATTTTTTGGTCAAAAAAAAAGGAAGGTTAACCCCTTTGTATTTTTGGCGAAAATTTTCGCGATTTTCAAAGGAGCTGGAATAAATTAATTGTGGCACTATTCCGACGTAATTTTGCGAGAGAAATCGATTGGGCGCAGTCCCAATACGCTGCGATCAACGCATCAAAAGTTACAGCCAAAAAACGAAAACCTGAATTTTCGACATTTTTCAGCAGGTGCTTTTTTCCTCGTATCTTCTCTCCCGTTGATCCCACGCTGCTTTTGCTGCGTTTTCTGAGTTCCTTGGGGTCCAATTGGTCGGGAAAGAGTCATACGAATCAATTCTGAGACGAAAAATTTTTTGGTCAAAAAAAAAGGAAGGTTAACCCCTTTGTATTTTTGGCGAAAATTTTCGCGATTTTCGAAAGAGCTGGAATAAATTAATTGTGGCACTATTCCGACGTAATTTTGCGAGAAAAATCGATTGGGCGCAGTCCCAATACGCTGCGATCAACGCATCAAAAGTTACAGCCAAAAAACGAAAACCTGAATTTTCGACATTTTTCAGCAGGTGCTTTTTTCCTCGTATCTTCTCTCCCGTTGATCCCACGCTGCTTCTGCTGCGTTTTCTGAGTTGCTTGGGGTCCAATTGGTCGGGAAAGAGTCATACGAATCAATTCTGAGACGAAAAATTTTTTGGTCAAAAAAAAAGGAAGGTTAACCCCTTTGTATTTTTGGCGAAAATTTTCGCGAATTTTAAAAGAGCTGGAATAAATTAATTGTGGCACTATTCCGACGTAATTTTGCGAGAGAAATCGATTGGGCGCAGTCCCAATACACTGCGATCAACGCATCAAAAGTTAAAGCCGAAAAACGAAAACCTGAATTTTCGACATTTTTCAGCAGGTGCTTTTTTCCTCGTATCTTCTCTCCCGTTGATCCCACGCTGCGTTTGCTGCGTTTTCTGAGTTCCTTGGGGTCCAATTGGTCGGGAAAGAGTCATACGAATCAATTCTGAGACGAAAAATTTTTTGGTCAAAAAAAAAGGAAGGTTAACCCCTTTGTATTTTTGGCGAAAATTTTCGCGATTTTCAAAAGAGCTGGAATAAATTAATTGTGGCACTATTCCGACGTAATTTTGCGAAAGAAATTGATTGGGCGCAGTCCCAATACGCTGCGATCAACGCATCAAAAGTTACAGCCAAAAAACGAAAACCTGAATTTCTACATTTTTCAGCAGGTGCCTTTTTCCTCGTATCTTCTCTCCCGTTGATCCCACGCTGCTTTTGCTGCGTTTTCTGAGTTCCTTGGGGTCCAATTGGTCGGGAAAGAGTCATACGAATCAATTCTGAGACGAAAAATTTTTTGGTCAAAAAAAAAGGAAGGTTAACCCCTTTGTATTTTTGGCGAAAATTTTCGAGATTTTCAAAAGAGCTGGAATAAATTAATTGTGGCACTATTCCGACGTAATTTTGCGAGAGATATCGATTGGGCGCAGTCTCAATACGCTGCGATCAACGCATCAAAAGTTACAGCCAAAAAACGAAAACCTGAATTTTCGACATTTTTCAGCAGGTGCTTTCTTCCTCGTATCTTCTCTCCCGTTGATCCCACGCTGCTTTTGCTGCGTTATCTGAGTTCCTTGGGGTCCAATTGGTTGGGAAAGAGTCATACGAATCAAATCTGAGACGAAAAATTTTTTGGTCAAAAAAAAAGGAAGGTTAACCCCTTTGTATTTTTGGCGAAAATTTCCGCGATTTTCGAAAGAGCTGGAATAAATTAATTGTGGCACTATTCCGACGTAATTTTGCGAGAGAAATCGATTGGGCGCAGTCCCAATACGCTGCGATCAACGCATCAAAAGTTACAGCCAAAAAACGAAAACGTGAATTTTCGACATTTTTCAGCAGGTGCTTTTTTCCTCGTATCTTCTCTCCCGTTGATCCCACGCTGCGTTTGCTGCGTTTTCTGAGTTCCTTGGGGTCCAATTGGTCGGGAAAGAGTCATACGAATCAATTCTGAGACGAAAAATTTTTTGGTCAAAAAAAAAGGAAGGTTAACCCCTTTGTATTTTTGGCGAAAATTTTCGCGATTTTCAAAAGAGCTGGAATAAATTAATTGTGGCACTATTCCGACGTAATTTTGCGAAAGAAATTGATTGGGCGCAGTCCCAATACGCTGCGATCAACGCATCAAAAGTTACAGCCAAAAAACGAAAACCTGAATTTCTACATTTTTCAGCAGGTGCCTTTTTCCTCGTATCTTCTCTCCCGTTGATCCCACGCTGCTTTTGCTGCGTTTTCTGAGTTCCTTGGGGTCCAATTGGTCGGGAAAGAGTCATACGAATCAATTCTGAGACGAAAAATTTTTTGGTCAAAAAAAAAGGAAGGTTAACCCCTTTGTATTTTTGGCGAAAATTTTCGCGAATTTTAAAAGAGCTGGAATAAATTAATTGTGGCACTATTCCGACGTAATTTTGCGAGAGAAATCGATTGGGCGCAGTCCCAATACACTGCGATCAACGCATCAAAAGTTAAAGCCGAAAAACGAAAACCTGAATTTTCGACATTTTTCAGCAGGTGCTTTTTTCCTCGTATCTTCTCTCCCGTTGATCCCACGCTGCGTTTGCTGCGTTTTCTGAGTTCCTTGGGGTCCAATTGGTCGGGAAAGAGTCATACGAATCAATTCTGAGACGAAAAATTTTTTGGTCAAAAAAAAAGGAAGGTTAACCCCTTTGTATTTTTGGCGAAAATTTTCGCGATTTTCAAAAGAGCTGGAATAAATTAATTGTGGCACTATTCCGACGTAATTTTGCGAAAGAAATTGATTGGGCGCAGTCCCAATACGCTGCGATCAACGCATCAAAAGTTACAGCCAAAAAACGAAAACCTGAATTTCTACATTTTTCAGCAGGTGCCTTTTTCCTCGTATCTTCTCTCCCGTTGATCCCACGCTGCTTTTGCTGCGTTTTCTGAGTTCCTTGGGGTCCAATTGGTCGGGAAAGAGTCATACGAATCAATTCTGAGACGAAAAATTTTTTGGTCAAAAAAAAAGGAAGGTTAACCCCTTTGTATTTTTGGCGAAAATTTTCGAGATTTTCAAAAGAGCTGGAATAAATTAATTGTGGCACTATTCCGACGTAATTTTGCGAGAGATATCGATTGGGCGCAGTCTCAATACGCTGCGATCAACGCATCAAAAGTTACAGCCAAAAAACGAAAACCTGAATTTTCGACATTTTTCAGCAGGTGCTTTCTTCCTCGTATCTTCTCTCCCGTTGATCCCACGCTGCTTTTGCTGCGTTATCTGAGTTCCTTGGGGTCCAATTGGTTGGGAAAGAGTCATACGAATCAAATCTGAGACGAAAAATTTTTTGGTCAAAAAAAAAGGAAGGTTAACCCCTTTGTATTTTTGGCGAAAATTTCCGCGATTTTCGAAAGAGCTGGAATAAATTAATTGTGGCACTATTCCGACGTAATTTTGCGAGAGAAATCGATTGGGCGCAGTCCCAATACGCTGCGATCAACGCATCAAAAGTTACAGCCAAAAAACGAAAACGTGAATTTTCGACATTTTTCAGCAGGTGCTTTTTTCCTCGTATCTTCTCTCCCGTTGATCCCACGCTGCGTTTGCTGCGTTTTCTGAGTTCCTTGGGGTCCAATTGGTCGGGAAAGAGTCATACGAATCAATTCTGAGACGAAAAATTTTTTGGTCAAAAAAAAAGGAAGGTTAACCCCTTTGTATTTTTGGCGAAAATTTTCGCGATTTTCAAAAGAGCTGGAATAAATTAATTGTGGCACTATTCCGACGTAATTTTGCGAAAGAAATTGATTGGGCGCAGTCCCAATACGCTGCGATCAACGCATCAAAAGTTACAGCCAAAAAACGAAAACCTGAATTTCTACATTTTTCAGCAGGTGCCTTTTTCCTCGTATCTTCTCTCCCGTTGATCCCACGCTGCTTTTGCTGCGTTTTCTGAGTTCCTTGGGGTCCAATTGGTCGGGAAAGAGTCATACGAATCAATTCTGAGACGAAAAATTTTTTGGTCAAAAAAAAAGGAAGGTTAACCCCTTTGTATTTTTGGCGAAAATTTTCGCGATTTTCAAAGGAGCTGGAATAAATTAATTGTGGCACTATTCCGACGTAATTTTGCGAGAGAAATCGATTGGGCGCAGTCCCAATACGCTGCGATCAACGCATCAAAAGTTACAGCCAAAAAACGAAAACCTGAATTTTCGACATTTTTCAGCAGGTGCTTTTTTCCTCGTATCTTCTCTCCCGTTGATCCCACGCTGCTTTTGCTGCGTTTTCTGAGTTCCTTGGGGTCCAATTGGTCGGGAAAGAGTCATACGAATCAATTCTGAGACGAAAAATTTTTTGGTCAAAAAAAAAGGAAGGTTAACCCCTTTGTATTTTTGGCGAAAATTTTCGCGATTTTCGAAAGAGCTGGAATAAATTAATTGTGGCACTATTCCGACGTAATTTTGCGAGAAAAATCGATTGGGCGCAGTCCCAATACGCTGCGATCAACGCATCAAAAGTTACAGCCAAAAAACGAAAACCTGAATTTTCGACATTTTTCAGCAGGTGCTTTTTTCCTCGTATCTTCTCTCCCGTTGATCCCACGCTGCTTTTGCTGCGTTATCTGAGTTCCTTGGGGTCCAATTGGTTGGGAAAGAGTCATACGAATCAAATCTGAGACGAAAAATTTTTTGGTCAAAAAAAAAGGAAGGTTAACCCCTTTGTATTTTTGGCGAAAATTTCCGCGATTTTCGAAAGAGCTGGAATAAATTAATTGTGGCACTATTCCGACGTAATTTTGCGAGAGAAATCGATTGGGCGCAGTCCCAATACGCTGCGATCAACGCATCAAAAGTTACAGCCAAAAAACGAAAACGTGAATTTTCGACATTTTTCAGCAGGTGCTTTTTTCCTCGTATCTTCTCTCCCGTTGATCCCACGCTGCGTTTGCTGCGTTTTCTGAGTTCCTTGGGGTCCAATTGGTCGGGAAAGAGTCATACGAATCAATTCTGAGACGAAAAATTTTTTGGTCAAAAAAAAAGGAAGGTTAACCCCTTTGTATTTTTGGCGAAAATTTTCGCGATTTTCAAAAGAGCTGGAATAAATTAATTGTGGCACTATTCCGACGTAATTTTGCGAGAGATATCGATTGGGCGCAGTCCCAATACGCTGCGATCAACGCATCAAAAGTTACAGCCAAAAAACGAAAACCTGAATTTTCGACATTTTTCAGCAGGTGCTTTCTTCCTCGTATCTTCTCTCCCGTTGATCCCACGCTGCTTTTGCTGCGTTATCTGAGTTCCTTGGGGTCCAATTGGTTGGGAAAGAGTCATACGAATCAAATCTGAGACGAAAAATTTTTTGGTCAAAAAAAAAGGAAGGTTAACCCCTTTGTATTTTTGGCGAAAATTTCCGCGATTTTCGAAAGAGCTGGAATAAATTAATTGTGGCACTATTCCGACGTAATTTTGCGAGAGAAATCGATTGGGCGCAGTCCCAATACGCTGCGATCAACGCATCAAAAGTTACAGCCAAAAAACGAAAACGTGAATTTTCGACATTTTTCAGCAGGTGCTTTTTTCCTCGTATCTTCTCTCCCGTTGATCCCACGCTGCGTTTGCTGCGTTTTCTGAGTTCCTTGGGGTCCAATTGGTCGGGAAAGAGTCATACGAATCAATTCTGAGACGAAAAATTTTTTGGTCAAAAAAAAAGGAAGGTTAACCCCTTTGTATTTTTGGCGAAAATTTTCGCGATTTTCAAAAGAGCTGGAATAAATTAATTGTGGCACTATTCCGACGTAATTTTGCGAGAGATATCGATTGGGCGCAGTCCCAATACGCTGCGATCAACGCATCAAAAGTTACAGCCAAAAAACGAAAACCTGAATTTCTACATTTTTCAGCAGGTGCCTTTTTCCTCGTATCTTCTCTCCCGTTGATCCCACGCTGCTTTTGCTGCGTTTTCTGAGTTCCTTGGGGTCCAATTGGTCGGGAAAGAGTCATACGAATCAATTCTGAGACGAAAAATTTTTTGGTCAAAAAAAAAGGAAGGTTAACCCCTTTGTATTTTTGGCGAAAATTTTCGCGATTTTCAAAGGAGCTGGAATAAATTAATTGTGGCACTATTCCGACGTAATTTTGCGAGAGAAATCGATTGGGCGCAGTCCCAATACGCTGCGATCAACGCATCAAAAGTTACAGCCAAAAAACGAAAACCTGAATTTTCGACATTTTTCAGCAGGTGCTTTTTTCCTCGTATCTTCTCTCCCGTTGATCCCACGCTGCTTTTGCTGCGTTTTCTGAGTTCCTTGGGGTCCAATTGGTCGGGAAAGAGTCATACGAATCAATTCTGAGACGAAAAATTTTTTGGTCAAAAAAAAAGGAAGGTTAACCCCTTTGTATTTTTGGCGAAAATTTTCGCGATTTTCGAAAGAGCTGGAATAAATTAATTGTGGCACTATTCCGACGTAATTTTGCGAGAAAAATCGATTGGGCGCAGTCCCAATACGCTGCGATCAACGCATCAAAAGTTACAGCCAAAAAACGAAAACCTGAATTTTCGACATTTTTCAGCAGGTGCTTTTTTCCTCGTATCTTCTCTCCCGTTGATCCCACGCTGCTTTTGCTGCGTTATCTGAGTTCCTTGGGGTCCAATTGGTTGGGAAAGAGTCATACGAATCAAATCTGAGACGAAAAATTTTTTGGTCAAAAAAAAAGGAAGGTTAACCCCTTTGTATTTTTGGCGAAAATTTCCGCGATTTTCGAAAGAGCTGGAATAAATTAATTGTGGCACTATTCCGACGTAATTTTGCGAGAGAAATCGATTGGGCGCAGTCCCAATACGCTGCGATCAACGCATCAAAAGTTACAGCCAAAAAACGAAAACGTGAATTTTCGACATTTTTCAGCAGGTGCTTTTTTCCTCGTATCTTCTCTCCCGTTGATCCCACGCTGCGTTTGCTGCGTTTTCTGAGTTCCTTGGGGTCCAATTGGTCGGGAAAGAGTCATACGAATCAATTCTGAGACGAAAAATTTTTTGGTCAAAAAAAAAGGAAGGTTAACCCCTTTGTATTTTTGGCGAAAATTTTCGCGATTTTCAAAAGAGCTGGAATAAATTAATTGTGGCACTATTCCGACGTAATTTTGCGAGAGATATCGATTGGGCGCAGTCCCAATACGCTGCGATCAACGCATCAAAAGTTACAGCCAAAAAACGAAAACCTGAATTTTCGACATTTTTCAGCAGGTGCTTTCTTCCTCGTATCTTCTCTCCCGTTGATCCCACGCTGCTTCTGCTGCGTTTTCTGAGTTGCTTGGGGTCCAATTGGTCGGGAAAGAGTCATACGAATCAATTCTGAGACGAAAAATTTTTTGGTCAAAAAAAAAGGAAGGTTAACCCCTTTGTATTTTTGGCGAAAATTTTCGCGATTTTCAAAAGAGCTGGAATAAATTAATTGTGGCACTATTCCGACGTAATTTTGCGAGAGAAATCGATTGGGCGCAGTCCCAATACGCTGCGATCAACGCATCAAAAGTTACAGCCAAAAAACGAAAACCTGAATTTTCGACATTTTTCAGCAGGTGCTTTTTTCCTCGTATCTTCTCTCCCGTTGATCCCACGCTGCTTTTGCTGCGTTTTCTGAGTTCCTTGGGGTCCAATTGGTCGGGAAAGAGTCATACGAATCAATTCTGAGACGAAAAATTTTTTGGTCAAAAAAAAAGGAAGGTTAACCCCTTTGTATTTTTGGCGAAAATTTTCGCGATTTTCAAAAGAGCTGGAATAAATTAATTGTGGCACTATTCCAACGTAATTTTGCGAAAGAAATTGATTGGGCGCAGTCCCAATACGCTGCGATCAACGCATCAAAAGTTACAGCCAAAAAACGAAAACCTGAATTTCTACATTTTTCAGCAGGTGCCTTTTTCCTCGTATCTTCTCTCCCGTTGATCCCACGCTGCTTTTGCTGCGTTTTGTGAGTTCCTTGGGGTCCAATTGGTCGGGAAAGAGTCATACGAATCAATTCTGAGACGAAAAATTTTTTGGTCAAAAAAAAAGGAAGGTTAACCCCTTTGTATTTTTGGCGAAAATTTTCGAGATTTTCAAAAGAGCTGGAATAAATTAATTGTGGCACTATTCCGACGTAATTTTGCGAGAGATATCGATTGGGCGCAGTCCCAATACGCTGCGATCAACGCATCAAAAGTTACAGCCAAAAAACGAAAACCTGAATTTTCGACATTTTTCAGCTGGTGCTTTCTTCCTCGTATCTTCTCTCCCGTTGATCCCACGCTGCTTTTGCTGCGTTATCTGAGTTCCTTGGGGTCCAATTGGTTGGGAAAGAGTCATACGAATCAAATCTGAGACGAAAAATTTTTTGGTCAAAAAAAAAGGAAGGTTAACCCCTTTGTATTTTTGGCGAAAATTTCCGCGATTTTCGAAAGAGCTGGAATAAATTAATTGTGGCACTATTCCGACGTAATTTTGCGAGAGAAATCGATTGGGCGCAGTCCCAATACGCTGCGATCAACGCATCAAAAGTTACAGCCAAAAAACGAAAACGTGAATTTTCGACATTTTTCAGCAGGTGCTTCTTTCCTCGTATCTTCTCTCCCGTTGATCCCACGCTGCTTTCGCTGCGTTTTCTGAGTTCCTTGGGGTCCAATTGGTCGGGAGAGAGTCATACGAATCAATTCTGAGACGAAAAATTTTTTGGTCAAAAAAAAAGGAAGGTTAACCCCTTTGTATTTTTTGCGAAAATTTTCGCGATTTTCAGAGGAGCTGGAATAAATTAATTGTGGCACTATTCCGACGTAATTTTGCGAGAGAAATCGATTGGGCGCAGTCCCAATACGCTGCGATCAACGCATCAAAAGTTACAGCCAAAAAACGAAAACCTGAATTTTCGACATTTTTCAGCAGGTGCTTTTTTCCTCGTATCTTCTCTCCCGTTGATCCCACGCTGCTTTTGCTGCGTTTTCTGAGTTCCTTGGGGTCCAATTGGTCGGGAAAGAGTCATACGAATCAATTCTGAGACGAAAAATTTTTTGGTCAAAAAAAAAGGAAGGTTAACCCCTTTGTATTTTTGGCGAAAATTTTCGCGATTTTCAAAAGAGCTGGAATAAATTAATTGTGGCACTATTCCGACGTAATTTTGCGAGAAAAATCGATTGGGCGCAGTCCCAATACGCTGCGATCAACGCATCAAAAGTTACAGCCAAAAAACGAAAACCTGAATTTTCGACATTTTTCAGCAGGTGCTTTTTTCCTCGTATCTTCTCTCCCGTTGATCCCACGCTGCTTCTGCTGCGTTTTCTGAGTTGCTTGGGGTCCAATTGGTCGGGAAAGAGTCATACGAATCAATTCTGAGACGAAAAATTTTTTGGTCAAAAAAAAAGGAAGGTTAACCCCTTTGTATTTTTGGCGAAAATTTTCGCGAATTTTAAAAGAGCTGGAATAAATTAATTGTGGCACTATTCCGACGTAATTTTGCGAGAGAAATCGATTGGGCGCAGTCCCAATACACTGCGATCAACGCATCAAAAGTTAAAGCCGAAAAACGAAAACCTGAATTTTCGACATTTTTCAGCAGGTGCTTTTTTCCTCGTATCTTCTCTCCCGTTGATCCCACGCTGCGTTTGCTGCGTTTTCTGAGTTCCTTGGGGTCCAATTGGTCGGGAAAGAGTCATACGAATCAATTCTGAGACGAAAAATTTTTTGGTCAAAAAAAAAGGAAGGTTAACCCCTTTGTATTTTTGGCGAAAATTTTCGCGATTTTCAAAGGAGCTGGAATAAATTAATTGTGGCACTATTCCGACGTAATTTTGCGAGAGAAATCGATTGGGCGCAGTCCCAATACGCTGCGATCAACGCATCAAAAGTTACAGCCAAAAAACGAAAACCTGAATTTTCGACATTTTTCAGCAGGTGCTTTTTTCCTCGTATCTTCTCTCCCGTTGATCCCACGCTGCTTTTGCTGCGTTTTCTGAGTTCCTTGGGGTCCAATTGGTCGGGAAAGAGTCATACGAATCAATTCTGAGACGAAAAATTTTTTGGTCAAAAAAAAAGGAAGGTTAACCCCTTTGTATTTTTGGCGAAAATTTTCGCGATTTTCGAAAGAGCTGGAATAAATTAATTGTGGCACTATTCCGACGTAATTTTGCGAGAAAAATCGATTGGGCGCAGTCCCAATACGCTGCGATCAACGCATCAAAAGTTACAGCCAAAAAACGAAAACCTGAATTTTCGACATTTTTCAGCAGGTGCTTTTTTCCTCGTATCTTCTCTCCCGTTGATCCCACGCTGCTTTTGCTGCGTTTTCTGAGTTCCTTGGGGTCCAATTGGTCGGGAGAGAGTCATACGAATCAATTCTGAGACGAAAAATTTTTTGGTCAAAAAAAAAGGAAGGTTAACCCCTTTGTATTTTTGGCGAAAATTTTCGCGATTTTCAAAAGAGCTGGATTAAATTAATTGTGGCACTATTCCGACGTAATTTTGCGAAAGAAATTGATTGGGCGCAGTCCCAATACGCTGCGATCAACGCATCAAAAGTTACAGCCAAAAAACGAAAACCTGAATTTCTACATTTTTCAGCAGGTGCCTTTTTCCTCGTATCTTCTCTCCCGTTGATCCCACGCTGCTTTTGCTGCGTTTTCTGAGTTCCTTGGGGTCCAATTGGTCGGGAAAGAGTCATACGAATCAATTCTGAGACGAAAAATTTTTTGGTCAAAAAAAAAGGAAGGTTAACCCCTTTGTATTTTTGGCGAAAATTTTCGAGATTTTCAAAAGAGCTGGAATAAATTAATTGTGGCACTATTCCGACGTAATTTTGCGAGAGAAATCGATTGGGTGCAGTCCCAATACGCTGCGATCAACGCATCAAAAGTTACAGCCAAAAAACGAAAACCTGAATTTTCGACATTTTTCAGCAGGTGCTTTTTTCCTCGTATCTTCTCTCCCGTTGATCCCACGCTGCTTTTGCTGCGTTTTCTGAGTTCCTTGGGGTCCAATTGGTCGGGAAAGAGTCATACGAATCAATTCTGAGACGAGAAATTTTTTGGTCAAAAAAAAAGGAAGGTTAACCCCTTTGTATTTTTGGCGAAAATTTTCGCGATTTTCAAAAGAGCTGGAATAAATTAATTGTGGCACTATTCCGACGTAATTTTGCGAGAAAAATCGATTGGGCGCAGTCCCAATACGCTGCGATCAACGCATCAAAAGTTACAGCCAAAAAACGAAAACCTGAATTTTCGACATTTTTCAGCAGGTGCTTTTTTCCTCGTATCTTCTCTCCCGTTGATCCCACGCTGCTTCTGCTGCGTTTTCTGAGTTGCTTGGGGTCCAATTGGTCGGGAAAGAGTCATACGAATCAATTCTGAGACGAAAAATTTTTTGGTCAAAAAAAAAGGAAGGTTAACCCCTTTGTATTTTTGGCGAAAATTTTCGCGAATTTTAAAAGAGCTGGAATAAATTAATTGTGGCACTATTCCGACGTAATTTTGCGAGAGAAATCGATTGGGCGCAGTCCCAATACACTGCGATCAACGCATCAAAAGTTAAAGCCGAAAAACGAAAACCTGAATTTTCGACATTTTTCAGCAGGTGCTTTTTTCCTCGTATCTTCTCTCCCGTTGATCCCACGCTGCGTTTGCTGCGTTTTCTGAGTTCCTTGGGGTCCAATTGGTCGGGAAAGAGTCATACGAATCAATTCTGAGACGAAAAATTTTTTGGTCAAAAAAAAAGGAAGGTTAACCCCTTTGTATTTTTGGCGAAAATTTTCGCGATTTTCAAAAGAGCTGGAATAAATTAATTGTGGCACTATTCCGACGTAATTTTGCGAAAGAAATTGATTGGGCGCAGTCCCAATACGCTGCGATCAACGCATCAAAAGTTACAGCCAAAAAACGAAAACCTGAATTTCTACATTTTTCAGCAGGTGCCTTTTTCCTCGTATCTTCTCTCCCGTTGATCCCACGCTGCTTTTGCTGCGTTTTCTGAGTTCCTTGGGGTCCAATTGGTCGGGAAAGAGTCATACGAATCAATTCTGAGACGAAAAATTTTTTGGTCAAAAAAAAAGGAAGGTTAACCCCTTTGTATTTTTGGCGAAAATTTTCGCGATTTTCAAAAGAGCTGGAATAAATTAATTGTGGCACTATTCCGACGTAATTTTGCGAAAGAAATTGATTGGGCGCAGTCCCAATACGCTGCGATCAACGCATCAAAAGTTACAGCCAAAAAACGAAAACCTGAATTTCTACATTTTTCAGCAGGTGCCTTTTTCCTCGTATCTTCTCTCCCGTTGATCCCACGCTGCTTTTGCTGCGTTTTCTGAGTTCCTTGGGGTCCAATTGGTCGGGAAAGAGTCATACGAATCAATTCTGAGACGAAAAATTTTTTGGTCAAAAAAAAAGGAAGGTTAACCCCTTTGTATTTTTGGCGAAAATTTTCGAGATTTTCAAAAGAGCTGGAATAAATTAATTGTGGCACTATTCCGACGTAATTTTGCGAGAGAAATCGATTGGGTGCAGTCCCAATACGCTGCGATCAACGCATCAAAAGTTACAGCCAAAAAACGAAAACCTGAATTTTCGACATTTTTCAGCAGGTGCTTTTTTCCTCGTATCTTCTCTCCCGTTGATCCCACGCTGCTTTTGCTGCGTTTTCTGAGTTCCTTGGGGTCCAATTGGTCGGGAAAGAGTCATACGAATCAATTCTGAGACGAGAAATTTTTTGGTCAAAAAAAAAGGAAGGTTAACCCCTTTGTATTTTTGGCGAAAATTTTCGCGATTTTCAAAAGAGCTGGAATAAATTAATTGTGGCACTATTCCAACGTAATTTTGCGAGAGAAATCGATTGGGCGCAGTCCCAATACGCTGCGATCAACGCATCAAAAGTTACAGCCAAAAAACGAAAACCTGAATTTTCGACATTTTTCAGCAGGTGCTTTTTTCCTCGTATCTTCTCTCCCGTTGATCCCACGCTGCTTTTGCTGCGTTTTCTGAGTTCCTTGGGGTCCAATTGGTCGGGAAAGAGTCATACGAATCAATTCTGAGACGAAAAATTTTTTGGTCAAAAAAAAAGGAAGGTTAACCCCTTTGTATTTTTGGCGAAAATTTTCGCGATTTTCAAAAGAGCTGGAATAAATTAATTGTGGCACTTTTCCGACGTAATTTTGCGAGAGAAATCGATTGGGCGCAGTCCCAATACGCTGCGATCAACGCATCAAAAGTTACAGCCAAAAAACGAAAACCTGAATTTTCGACATTGTTCAGCAGGTGCTTTTTTCCTCGTATCTTCTCTCCCGTTGATCCCACGCTGCTTTTGCTGCGTTTTCTGAGTTCCTTGGGGTCCAATAGGTCGGGAAGGAGTCATACGAATCAATTCTCAGACGAAAAATTTTTTGGTCAAAAAAAAAGGAAGGTTAACCCCTTTGTATTTTTGGCGAAAATTTTCGCGATTTTCAAAAGAGCTGGAATAAATTAATTGTGGCACTATTCCGACGTAATTTTGCGAGAGAAATCGATTGGGCGCAGTCCCAATACGCTGCGATCAACGCATCAAAAGTTACAGCCAAAAAACGAAAACCTGAATTTTCGACATTGTTCAGCAGGTGCTTTTTTCCTCGTATCTTCTCTCCCGTTGAACCCACGCTGCTTTTGCTGCGTTTTCTGAG
The DNA here is from genome assembly GCF_021155785.1 of Neodiprion fabricii. Lineage (NCBI taxonomy): Eukaryota > Metazoa > Arthropoda > Insecta > Hymenoptera > Diprionidae > Neodiprion > Neodiprion fabricii. Next base: position 2,859,033 of record NC_060242.1, read on the forward strand.
TTCCTTGGGGTCCAATTGGTCGGGAAAGAGTCATACGAATCAATTCTGAGACGAAAAATTTTTTGGTCAAAAAAAAAGGAAGGTCAACCCCTTTGTATTTTTGGCGAAAATTTTCGCGATTTTCAAAAGAGCTGGAATAAATTAATTGTGGCACTATTCCGACGTAATTTTGCGAGAGAAATCGATTGGGCGCAGTCCCAATACGCTGCGATCAACGCATCAAAAGTTACAGCCTAAAAACGAAAACCTGAATTTTCGACATTTTTCAGCAGGTGCTTTTTTCCTCGTATCTTCTCTCCCGTTGATCCCACGCTGCTTTTGCTGCGTTTTCTGAGTTCCTTGGGGTCCAATTGGTCGGGAGAGAGTCATACGAATCAATTCTGAGACGAAAAATTTTTTGGTCAAAAAAAAAAGGAAGGTTAACCCCTTTGTATTTTTGGCGAAAATTTTCGCGATTTTCAAAAGAGCTGGAATAAATTAATTGTGGCACTATTCCGACGTAATTTTGCGAGAGAAAACGATTGGGCGCAGTCCCAATACGCTGCGATCAACGCATCAAAAGTTACAGCCAAAAAACGAAAACGTGAATTTTCGACATTTTTCAGCAGGTGCTTTTTTCCTCGTATCTTCTCTCCCGTTGATCCCACGCTGCTTTTGCTGCGTTTTCTGAGTTCCTTGGGGTCCAATTGGTCGGGAGAGAGTCATACGAATCAATTCTGAGACGAAAAATTTTTTGGTCAAAAAAAAAGGAAGGTTAACCCCTCTGTATTTTTGGCGAAAATTTTCGCGATTTTCAAAAGAGCTGGAATAAATTAATTGTGGCACTATTCCGACGTAATTTTGCGAGAGAAATCGATTGGGCGCAGTCCCAATACGCTGCGATCAACGCATCAAAAGTTACAGCCAAAAAACGAAAACCTGAATTTTCGACATTGTTCAGCAGGTGCTTTTTTCCTCGTATCTTCTCTCCCGTTGATCCCACGCTGCTTTTGCTGCGTTTTCTGAGTTCCTTGGGGTCCAATTGGTCGGGAGAGAGTCATACGAATCAATTCTGAGACGAAAAATTTTTTGGTCAAAAAAAAAGGAAGGTTAACCCCTCTGTATTTTTGGCGAAAATTTTCGCGATTTTCAAAAGAGCTGGAATAAATTAATTGTGGCACTATTCCGACGTAATTTTGCGAGAGAAATCGATTGGGCGCAGTCCCAATACGCTGCGATCAACGCATCAAAAGTTACAGCCAAAAAACGAAAACCTGAATTTTCGACATTGTTCAGCAGGTGCTTTTTTCCTCGTATCTTCTCTCCCGTTGATCCCACGCTGCTTTTGCTGCGTTTTCTGAGTTCCTTGGGGTCCAATTGGTCGGGAAAGAGTCATACGAATCAATTCTGAGACGAAAAATTTTTTGGTCAAAAAAAAAGGAAGGTTAACCCCTTTGTATTTTTGGCGAAAATTTTCGCGATTTTCAAAAGAGCTGGAATAAATTAATTGTGGCACTATTCCGACGTAATTTTGCGAGAGAAATCGATTGGGCGCAGTCCCAATACGCTGCGATCAACGCATCAAAAGTTACAGCCTAAAAACGAAAACCTGAATTTTCGACATTTTTCAGCAGGTGCTTTTTTCCTCGTATCTTCTCTCCCGTTGATCCCACGCTGCTTTTGCTGCGTTTTCTGAGTTCCTTGGGGTCCAATTGGTCGGGAGAGAGTCATACGAATCAATTCTGAGACGAAAAATTTTTTGGTCAAAAAAAAAAGGAAGGTTAACCCCTTTGTATTTTTGGCGAAAATTTTCGCGATTTTCAAAAGAGCTGGAATAAATTAATTGTGGCACTATTCCGACGTAATTTTGCGAGAGAAAACGATTGGGCGCAGTCCCAATACGCTGCGATCAACGCATCAAAAGTTACAGCCAAAAAACGAAAACGTGAATTTTCGACATTTTTCAGCAGGTGCTTTTTTCCTCGTATCTTCTCTCCCGTTGATCCCACGCTGCTTTTGCTGCGTTTTCTGAGTTCCTTGGGGTCCAATTGGTCGGGAGAGAGTCATACGAATCAATTCTGAGACGAAAAATTTTTTGGTCAAAAAAAAAGGAAGGTTAACCCCTCTGTATTTTTGGCGAAAATTTTCGCGATTTTCAAAAGAGCTGGAATAAATTAATTGTGGCACTATTCCGACGTAATTTTGCGAGAGAAATCGATTGGGCGCAGTCCCAATACGCTGCGATCAACGCATCAAAAGTTACAGCCAAAAAACGAAAACCTGAATTTTCGACATTGTTCAGCAGGTGCTTTTTTCCTCGTATCTTCTCTCCCGTTGATCCCACGCTGCTCTTGCTGCGTTTTCTGAGTTCCTTGGGGTCCAATTGGTCGGGAAAGAGTCATACGAATCAATTCTGAGACGAAAAATTTTTTGGTCAAAAAAAAAGGAAGGTTAACCCCTTTGTATTTTTGGCGAAAATTTTCGCGATTTTCAAAAGAGCTGGAATAAATTAATTGTGGCACTATTCCGACGTAATTTTGCGAGAGAAATCGATTGGGCGCAGTCCCAATACGCTGCGATCAACGCATCAAAAGTTACAGCCAAAAAACGAAAACCTGAATTTTCGACATTGTTCAGCAGGTGCTTTTTTCCTCGTATCTTCTCTCCCGTTGAACCCACGCTGCTTTTGCTGCGTTTTCTGAGTTCCTTGGGGTCCAATTGGTCGGGAAAGAGTCATACGAATCAATTCTGAGACGAAAAATTTTTTGGTCAAAAAAAAAGGAAGGTTAACCCCTTTGTATTTTTGGCGAAAATTTTCGCGATTTTCAAAAGAGCTGGAATAAATTAATTGTGGCACTATTCCGACGTAATTTTGCGAGAGAAATCGATTGGGCGCAGTCCCAATACGCTGCGATCAACGCATCAAAAGTTACAGCCTAAAAACGAAAACCTGAATTTTCGACATTTTTCAGCAGGTGCTTTTTTCCTCGTATCTTCTCTCCCGTTGATCCCACGCTGCTTTTGCTGCGTTTTCTGAGTTCCTTGGGGTCCAATTGGTCGGGAGAGAGTCATACGAATCAATTCTGAGACGAAAAATTTTTTGGTCAAAAAAAAAAGGAAGGTTAACCCCTTTGTATTTTTGGCGAAAATTTTCGCGATTTTCAAAAGAGCTGGAATAAATTAATTGTGGCACTATTCCGACGTAATTTTGCGAGAGAAATCGATTGGGCGCAGTCCCAATACGCTGCGATCAACGCATCAAAAGTTACAGCCAAAAAATGAAAACCTGAATTTTCGACATTGTTCAGCAGGTGCTTTTTTCCTCGTATCTTCTCTCCCGTTGATCCCACGCTGCTTTTGCTGCGTTTTCTGAGTTCCTTGGGGTCCAATAGGTCGGGAAGGAGTCATACGAATCAATTCTCAGACGAAAAATTTTTTGGTCAAAAAAAAAGGAAGGTTAACCCCTTTGTATTTTTGGCGAAAATTTTCGCGATTTTCAAAAGAGCTGGAATAAATTAATTGTGGCACTATTCCGACGTAATTTTGCGAGAGAAATCGATTGGGCGCAGTCCCAATACGCTGCGATCAACGCATCAAAAGTTACAGCCAAAAAACGAAAACCTGAATTTTCGACATTGTTCAGCAGGTGCTTTTTTCCTCGTATCTTCTCTCCCGTTGAACCCACGCTGCTTTTGCTGCGTTTTCTGAGTTCCTTGGGGTCCAATTGGTCGGGAAAGAGTCATACGAATCAATTCTGAGACGAAAAATTTTTTGGTCAAAAAAAAAGGAAGGTCAACCCCTTTGTATTTTTGGCGAAAATTTTCGCGATTTTCAAAAGAGCTGGAATAAATTAATTGTGGCACTATTCCGACGTAATTTTGCGAGAGAAATCGATTGGGCGCAGTCCCAATACGCTGCGATCAACGCATCAAAAGTTACAGCCTAAAAACGAAAACCTGAATTTTCGACATTTTTCAGCAGGTGCTTTTTTCCTCGTATCTTCTCTCCCGTTGATCACACGCTGCTTTTGCTGCGTTTTCTGAGTTCCTTGGGGTCCAATTGGTCGGGAGAGAGTCATACGAATCAATTCTGAGACGAAAAATTTTTTGGTCAAAAAAAAAAGGAAGGTTAACCCCTTTGTATTTTTGGCGAAAATTTTCGCGATTTTCAAAAGAGCTGGAATAAATTAATTGTGGCACTATTCCGACGTAATTTTGCGAGAGAAAACGATTGGGCGCAGTCCCAATACGCTGCGATCAACGCATCAAAAGTTACAGCCAAAAAACGAAAACGTGAATTTTCGACATTTTTCAGCAGGTGCTTTTTTCCTCGTATCTTCTCTCCCGTTGATCCCACGCTGCTTTTGCTGCGTTTTCTGAGTTCCTTGGGGTCCAATTGGTCGGGAGAGAGTCATACGAATCAATTCTGAGACGAAAAATTTTTTGGTCAAAAAAAAAGGAAGGTTAACCCCTCTGTATTTTTGGCGAAAATTTTCGCGATTTTCAAAAGAGCTGGAATAAATTAATTGTGGCACTATTCCGACGTAATTTTGCGAGAGAAATCGATTGGGCGCAGTCCCAATACGCTGCGATCAACGCATCAAAAGTTACAGCCAAAAAACGAAAACCTGAATTTTCGACATTGTTCAGCAGGTGCTTTTTTCCTCGTATCTTCTCTCCCGTTGATCCCACGCTGCTTTTGCTGCGTTTTCTGAGTTCCTTGGGGTCCAATTGGTCGGGAAAGAGTCATACGAATCAATTCTGAGACGAAAAATTTTTTGGTCAAAAAAAAAGGAAGGTTAACCCCTTTGTATTTTTGGCGAAAATTTTCGCGATTTTCAAAAGAGCTGGAATAAATTAATTGTGGCACTATTCCGACGTAATTTTGCGAGAGAAATCGATTGGGCGCAGTCCCAATACGCTGCGATCAACGCATCAAAAGTTACAGCCTAAAAACGAAAACCTGAATTTTCGACATTTTTCAGCAGGTGCTTTTTTCCTCGTATCTTCTCTCCCGTTGATCCCACGCTGCTTTTGCTGCGTTTTCTGAGTTCCTTGGGGTCCAATTGGTCGGGAGAGAGTCATACGAATCAATTCTGAGACGAAAAATTTTTTGGTCAAAAAAAAAAGGAAGGTTAACCCCTTTGTATTTTTGGCGAAAATTTTCGCGATTTTCAAAAGAGCTGGAATAAATTAATTGTGGCACTATTCCGACGTAATTTTGCGAGAGAAATCGATTGGGCGCAGTCCCAATACGCTGCGATCAACGCATCAAAAGTTACAGCCAAAAAACGAAAACCTGAATTTTCGACATTTTTCAGCAGGTGCTTTTTTCCTCGTATCTTCTCTCCCGTTGATCCCACGCTGCTTTTGCTGCGTTTTCCGAGTTCCTGGGGGGTCCAAATAATTAGGACAGGGTCATACAAATCGAATCTGAGACTAAAAATTTCCGGTCAAAAATTTGGCAAAAAAGTAAGGCTAGCCCCTTGCATCTTTGGCGAAAATTTTAGCGATTTCGAATAGTGCTGGAATAAATTCTTCCGTGCACTATTCCGACGTAATTTTGCGAGAGAAATCGACTGGGCGCAGTCCGAAAACGCTGCGAGCAACGGATTCAAAGTTAGAGCCGAAAAACGAAAATTTTTCTTAGTTGTTTTCCTGCTTCTGTTTTTTTCGATGTAATCTCTCCGATGTTGGTTCTATGCTAGTTCTGCTGCGTGAACTGAAATACTGCTGCAGAATTTATTCATTTAGTTTTTCAGAGAATTCGATTAGATCTTACGAATCGCAGCACAGTAAGCTTCACATCCAGATCAACAGATCAACAGTTACGGCTGAAATATATGGAATTTTTCAACGGGTTTACGGAAAGGTGGGGACGAAGAAGTCAAAATACATTACCCAAAACATCAGTTTATTGAATATGCCTTAATTCTAGTACAAGTGTTTGGGTGTCAGTGTCCAGTAATTCCACGAGTTGACAAATAGATTCAAATTAGAAGTCAAAGAACAATACAAAAATATGAAAGAACATCACATAAGAAAAACAATTATTATATGAGGTAATAGGTATGCAGTATACCTCGTCTGAAGCAGAATATTAACTAATCAGATAGTTTCTATCATAGTTCCAACATACATCTCACGTTCTTATCTGCGTACATGTGCCACACCTTTGCCACTATGCAATATATGACGTATTATATTGTTATACCGTCCGTATTTCATGTGACCAGTATTAAAATGAATAAAAACTCAATATTTACCGAATTTCTTTTATCACCTTTGCCACTATGCAATATATGACATATTATATTGTTATACTGTCCGTATTTCATGTGACCAGTATTAAAATGAATAAAAACTCAATATTTACCGAATTTCTTTTATCACCTTTGCCACTATGCAATATATGACGTATTATATTGTTATACTGTCCGTATTTCATGTGACCAGTATTAAAATGAATAAAAACTCAATATTCACCGAATTTCTTTTATATTTCCTGTATGATTCGTCGTTTGCTGTTGGAGATCACCTTTTCGCACTCCTGAGGGTCGAATTATTCTAGAAAGGGTCATACAAATTGATTCTTCGACTGAACGCTTTTAGACAAATAATTACGGCTAACCAGTATTGTTGTGGATATTCATAAATACTAATACTAACCCCTCCGTATTCTTACAGAAAATTTTGGCGATATTGAATAATGCCGGAATTGATTCCTTGATGAACCACGCTACTTTAGATACGTTTTCTGCGTTCCTGGGGGTCTGATTTTTCAAGAAAAGGCTATACAAATCTATTCTGAGACCGAAAATTATATATGCACAACAAAGTAAGGCTAATCTCTTTGTATTTTTTGTTAATAATTTGACGACTTCGAAACTTGCTGGAAATTATTCTTTGATGCACTATATCGACGTAGCTTTGCAAGAGGAATTAATTACGCGGAATCTAGAATCGCCGCGAGCAGTGGATGAAGAGTTATACCCAAAAATAAGATGAATTTCTTTGCATTTTTTCAGGTGTCCGTCCCACGATGTATAAAATTTTCCATATGAATCCCGTGGAGCCCAAATAGTTTAAAAACGGTCCAGCAAATCGATTCTGGGATGAAAAAATGATCCGGCCTAGAAACTGTATATCTCACACGCGCGTCATGCTGTTTTACATTCGTCACCTGACCACTGAATTTTCAAATCTCAAATTTTATAAAATCAACATGCTAGTGAGGTATGAAGGTGGACCATAAATATACATTTTATACACAAAATGCTTCCGTGTAACCATTTCTATCAATAAAATGATTACGCATGCATGAAGTCACATGCATGTATACATTATGGCACAGAAATAAGCTCAATAGAAAGCAGGTCGTTAGGTAGTCATTTAGTTATTACACCCACCTAGATTTTGTGTACCTTTCCTTTTTTTTCACAAAATATTCCAAAACATAAATGTTTAATTTCTCATACATTGATCTTTATTTCACAATAGTTGATCCCATGTCAGTGGCGATTTCTGAGTTCCTGGGTATACGTCTATTGCAAACAAAACTACATCCAACTCTCTTGGAAACTCATCCGATGTATTGTTCACCATTGAATTGATCTCATTGACAGTGTATCCTAAGACACAAATACATTGCATTCAAATTATGAAGGGGAACTCATTAATTCGATTTTGACATTGCTCTCATGAATAAATTAAGTTGTGTCGAAACCACAGGAAAAAACTTCTCTCAAATTTTGGAATTAAAAAGTGAACCTGTATTAATTTTTTCATTCTTCCGGCAGCAAGAAAAATTTCTATTTGCAATCAGAAGTCAATTTTCGTCGCATATACCCATATGCCCTGATACATCTTGCTGGTCGTGATTCATTCAAAAAATTGTTGATAACGTTGTCAAGTGTTTTTCTCCAATATAGAAAGTTTTTTTTTTTTACTGCTGGTTTCCACGAATTTCGCATTACAAACGAACGAAAGTCGAAGTTCTCGTCGAAAATTTACACTATATACGATCAGACATAATTCCAGATACAAGATACATCCATGTAAAACTTGAAGAACATAATCGAATTATTAGCACATGCACCGAACAAAATCCCGTGCTGATGAAAGGGAATGCCTTTGAGAAATCAGATATCCGTAATATCAGGTATCTTTATAGTCTCCAGCTCAGCAAACGTGACTGACGTTTGCGACGCACAAGCGAAAACTATGGGCGACTCTTTGGCATCTTGCTGAAGACGTATTATTTCTGCCAATTCAATGAACGGAGTCAACTCAGGTCTGAAACAGAAAATTAAGTACAACACAATGCATATGGGTACACGGAGAACCAAAAATAAAACAAATTACAAGTTTTATTTCTTACCTGAACACAACTACCCTATACATAGGTGTACCAGGACTTGCTTTTTTGTAGTGCTGACCAGTTGAGTACAAATTATAAGAGATTTTGTAGTTAACGTGTTCTAGCTTTCTTGGACGTACAGCATTGCTATTCGTAATATTTTTTATAATTTGCAGACTTTGGTAAACTCTCGTCAGACTGGTCGTATTCTGCGGACCTACTAATGGCTTCACCAGCTGTGCCACCACTTTTACTTCACTTTCGTCGCTTGATGAATCCTTATTATTTACACACTCTTCATCATCAATTGTTATCGTCTTTTCTTCTAACCATTTTGCTTTAGTTTCGGCCCATGATAAAGCGCCGGGAACAATTTTAAAAGATGGCCTACCCATTTCTACTGCCCGGTTTGGATAATGTTTCCGGCTCGAATACCTAAATACATCGCACCCTCTTTTATGACTATAAGTTGGTCTTTGAGGTACTGAATTCCCAAAGTGGCTAAAGCCATTGTAAGCAGACACTCTGTCACAAAGGATTCGAGGTGTGAGATTTAAAAAATTTTGTCCGGCATGAGAATAACTCATATTGGACCAAATATTTTGACGATGAGAAAAGCCGCGTCTAAGAAATGGTGACCTTCCCGAAATATATTGCGCTATAGCAATGTCTGTATAAGTACGCAAATGTACAGAGACGTGTTCCGGTTCTCTGAACACTGCGTAATTAGGCAAACTTCGCGAGTGTGCTCCTTGATTGTAACATCGTTGGTACATCATTCGACTTTCATATAATTCTTTGGAGAAGGACAAACCTTGCCATGAAACTTCATTTCTGCAATTTACTGAAATTCCATTGAAATTAACCTGAGCAGATTCATTGCGAGAAATTGTATTACTACAAGAAATTGATCCAGGCATATCATTTGCCAATCGCGATCGGACCTCTGGTAATGTATTATAGTTATCTTCATGTGAGTCATCATTCTTGCTTTTTGAACGGACATAGTACTTTGATCGCCTTCGAACTGCTGATAGTTGAGGTCTGACATTACAGGGTAAATACTTTCTAGGGATCGGTTTAAGTAATGATGCTTCACACATGACATTTGGAAAGAGATTTAGCATTTCCATTCTTGACATCTTCTGTGGTACCTCTTCGATCTCATCATCAGAAACTTCAATCACCTGTAGATCAAAGTTTATGTACAACATGTAGTCAAAAGTTCTGGTAATTCACCAGTTGTTCACGAGCAAACTCCATTTTTTGCTGTGTTTGAGCTTTAGTCGACAGTAATCAATCAAAACGAAAAAATTACAATTTATCCACACAAAGTATTCAGTAGAAGTTAATATTATTATTTGTATTCTGATTTCTTACCTCATGCATGACTTTCTTTGGTCTTTCTACGTTTTCAAGCTCCTTGTCTGATCGAGAAGATTTTGGTACTCCACCAAGCCTTGAATGTAGACTTTCCAGCGGTGATACACCATCCATGTTGATATCGTTAATAGTGCAGCCACTGGACTTTCTTTCGGTCACTGGGAGCAGAGCTCCACTAGTATTTCGTTTTGGCATCCATTTTACATTTCTTTGTATTCGTGAACCTGGCCATTTCGATAATATTTTGATATCACCTAAAATAGTCTCATCAGAAATGATTTTCAACTTGGTGTGATGTCCCTGGTTATCGGCTCTTTTATTAGCCTCCACATTGCTAGGACCCGGTAGATTTTCAACTCCTTTGTCATATAACTCACTCGGTAACTTTTTCGTACTTGTCTTGGCACCATCCAAAGTATATTTTTCAGTTTCTGGCAGAAATGCAGTTTCCACATTAGTCCCGAGCGGTGCTATTATTTTCTCAACTTTATTGGTACCTTCACTATTCTCACGAGTGCAAGTTTCTGAACTGTTAGACATGTTTATTTCCGACCTGCTTTTTATATCATTGCCAGGTTGGCTTGAAGTCGGATATTCGTCTGATTTTTCCGTTCTAAGACTGCAGATATTGTGCTTGTCGTTTGTATTATCCACCATATCCTGACCTCTCTCGACTGGATTACAATCCTGTATAGTCTCGGTTGAATCATTTTTGATTGATTCATCAGAATCAGCTACACTCATGCGAGCTCTTGTCATTCCAAAACCGCCCCGAGGGTCATGAATCTGTTTTTTCCTTTTTAATTTCGCCCATCGCCGAGAAGGATTATTCATATCAGATAGGACTGAATCATCTTCGTAACGAAATCTTTGTAACCGGTAACCTTGACGTACCAAGTGACTGTATACTCTATACTCATCTATGTTACACTTTGATGGATTAGATTCCAAAAGAACTACATATGCTTGCTGGACAGAGAGCGCAACACCCTCCCATGTTAGTTCCAGACGATTCTGTAATCATTGAAACACAGCTTTAACAGTAAAGTGTATTAAGAATTATGTTGGCTATGGCCAAAACAAGGTAAATGCACAGTCTTCGGCAGACTGTTACTTAAAGAAGATTATCTATGTTTCTAGACATGCCTGTATAAATATGTTAAATTAAATTCGTCACAAAAATCTGGTACATGTAAGAGGTTGCAATTAAATGCTGGCTTGCTTCATGTTGTGAAATTTGCTGATCGAATATTTAATCATTTTTCTAATGTGTTCAATATAGCGATCTCTAAATCTAAAAATCAAGGAATAAATAATCACTTGCAACCTTAGCTATCGGTAGCCATGTTCACACATTTTCTCCACATGGGATAGTGTCCGTTTGTTTTAGTCAAATGGAGAATGATATTTAGAATTAGTTCAATACCAGCTCAAGGAGAAGCAATGCCTCCTCTGGGATCAGATACAGTTCAAGATTCTCTTCAAGACCAAAATTAGTCCACTCCTGACCAGACTTTTTGGTGACACGAGCCCTTGATTCTAGTGGTAACCACTCGGCTGTGGCAAGCTGAGAACTACGTTCTACCCTCTCTATTCCAAGTAAGTCCTTGCGATCCTTAAGTCCCTTTTCTATCTGTTTATTCTGTAGCCAAGAGTTATTCGGTTCATACTGCTTTTGGCCCTTGTGCGGTAACGTCTCTGCAGTTTTGTCCCACTTCTTCCATGCCTCGAATGTTATGCCCTTATTTTTCAACAGCTCCGGAGCCCTGCTTATCAAAATAAATGCATTAAATACAATCAATGCTGAGTAAACTTAGCACTGTTGTCAATCAAACCTTTAGCAAGAAAAAGTATGTTTATTTGTTACTAAATAAATGATTTGTCAAAGGGTGGAAATTCTATGTCTTCTCTACGAATGTTTACGTTTGCGTTTAGTAAAGATATCGTAAAGGTTATGTATCACAGTGTCGATCAACATTTCGCAATCGGATCTTAATTAGACAAAATTTTGTATCTGTATCTGAAACCCAATCAGCCGTACCTCAAAGTATTTCCGAACATTTTTCTGTCAACTTGAACATGGAAGTACTTGTCAAACGCTTCGTGTCATTCACCACTGCTTGCATTGTAATAGCCCGGCCAGCGAGCCCGGCAGTTTCCGATTTTTGTTTTTTTTTTTCAAACTTCGTTTACGGGACCCAACTTCATTTGGTTAGTGGCGCATCCTCTATCTGTGACAATTTTCTTAACTACACCTGTCGTCCGGCAACTTTTGAAATCAGTGATATTTGAAAGAATATTAAAGTAGATACTTATATAATATTTATAGACCATCTACAACTGGTACACATGTGGAGTTCAATGAAAAGTCAAGAACCAAACAAATAACAACTGTTATGTATATAGTATTAAAAAATTACAGCAATTTCTATTTTTCATAAATGTATCAAGTACAATGAAAGTACATACGCAGTTAGGTTCTTCATCTCTGGAGAGCTTACAATGATGCAACGATTCAATCGTCTCTGAAGTGACTTGTTGCTATAATCGAATGAGTCGATCGATGAGTTCTCACACTAGACCAGCCCTATTATTCAGTGAACTCATTTACAAAACCAGTGACACTCGAAGACTTGGGTACTGTTTTCATTACAACAGGAGAATGTTTCTGTATTCAACAATAAATTTATTAACGACCCACGTTTGCTAATACAGTGGACAGCCTTCAAATATCTGCAGTTGTTTATGTACATACATATCAATTACAACTTACAGTATAATAATTTTTAATGCATATAATAATATTGTATTGTGATAACAGTATGTAATCTTATAAAAATAAAAACTCACTTTCATTTAAAAACTAGTTTTGTTCAAAATAGTGCAGGTATATACAATGTACATTGTTTGCCCAACGATCGTGCGATATTGGCTTTCAATTATTACCTTGGAAGAAAAAGGAAAATTGCTCTAGAAACTATTGACATTGAGTAATAAATCATAAAATGAGACAGTGACAGTCAATCTTAGACATGTCTTTAGGAAAAGAATCAGCTGAACAATCTATAGCGATTTACCAATTCTACAGAATTATATCACAAGTAACTTTCAACCAGTGACTGTGTGTTTATTCAGTCACAGAGCAAATTAAATCTGTTAAGCTCAAATTGACATGTTGGTCAGAAATTATTTTTTATTTATTTTCATTTCAATTTTAATTAGGTCATCCTCAGATTCGAGTCGATCGAACATTTTTCGTTGTATGCCAGCTCGTGTTACTCTGTCACTTGTTTGCTATAAAATATTTGAGTATATCGTTCGGTTTTGGTTTGCTAGAAGTTGACCACGACTGGCTGATTTCTGTTTGCAAGTCAATGGGGAGCGATTTGAAGACAGCTGGATCTGTTCCTGGTGGTGGTGATATTGACGACATAGGCGAAGATGGGCTGAGTCTCAGACTTGCCATTTCATTGCTCGGTGACTCTCTGCGGCCTCTTAACCAAACCTCAAGTTTGGTTTTTTTAGGAGATGGCTCTACCTCTCCTGAAGAGTCCTCTTCTTCCGGGGATTGACGACGATGATGATGATGATGGTGATGACGAGGAAGGTGACGATGATGATGATGACGATGAGGGCGGTGATTAGGAAGGTAATTGTGAGAGTTACCTCCCGAGGTAGCTTCAGCACTGCTAGACGACATGGATGGACTGTGTAAATTCAACGGCGGCGTAATCATACGATCTGGACTTGGAGTTGAACAGCACTTGGTCATTTCGTCTCCCGAATCTCTGCTGTCTACTGCGAGAAGAACATCGCTCACAACAGTTGTCGTAGCAGTAGCTGTGGTCGCAATTGCAACTGTACTAATGGCGACATCAGGAATTGTAGAAGTGTCAGTGCTTCCGGCAGATGGAAAATCTAGTTCCGAAATTCCTTCCTCGGAACTAATGTCAAGTACTGACTGCACCGCAACTTGTTTTCGTAAGAATGAGGTGATACTGCTTCTTCCAGAGACGCGTTCCTCAAACTTTGTAAATGCCACTCCCAGTAGTGTCAAATGAAATGGTTTGGAGACATCGACTGCTCGATGAAACAGCTTCATGGCTAGGATTAGCATTTTTCCATGGTCATATATGCCCCCCTTTGTGGATGGTAGAAGAGTTTGAGGCAGAGCACACTGCCTTGTCTCCCTCTTACCTGTACTCGGTTTATTCAAATCGTGTTTTCTCACAGTTACTTTCATTGCCACCGGTATTCTCCCATCTTCAGTTGCCAAGTCTGTAAGTCGTCTAAGTAGGGCTCCAAGGCGCGATTCAACCTCTACTACCAATGACACATGTTTGAAACCATCCTCTATTCCTATCGACTGAGGTTTTCCAGATGGTTTCACAGCACTGTCGTCGATACCTTCGGCGCTATCCTTCAGCTTTCTGGCTAAGTCACTGCCAATCTTCAATTCTAAATCCTCCAGTGACAATCGACGCACATCCTCTACTGTTCTGATATTGTTCATTGCCAGTAGCTGGTCAGTTTTGAAACCTACTCCTGGTATTTTTGAGACAGGTCCAATCTTAGTAAGGAGAGCCGGCCCAGAGCACGGATATACCACAGTTTGCTGATTGGGTTTATGCAGCGAGCCAGCCAGCTTGGCCACCAGCTTGTTGGTACCAATACCCGCACTACAAGTTAAATGCAATTCTTTATATATACGAGCTCTCATATCAGCCGCAATTCTGGAGGCAGCAGCAAGGCGAGCGTGACAGCCACAAGGACATTCTTCTTCGGACATGCCAAAAATGTTCCCAACAACTTGTTCCGGCTTATCTTCACAATCGTCGTAGTCGTCATCACAGGAATTGCCGTCCTTCATTCGGCAATCGGTGTCTCGTTTATCATTCTCATATCGTTCTACCATTGCAGATACGTCCACAAAGCTCTCGTCCATACCTAACCTCTCGACCAAAGGGGTAAACTGATGCAATATTTCCGATATCTTTGTCGATATTCGGCGATACTCGGACAGGTCTTCACCTCGAATAAGAGAGAGTCCGGGGCAAAGACGCAACGCTTCCTGCACTGACATGCACTTCCCAACGCCAAATTTCCGCGCCAAGTAATTGCTGGTGACGACAATATTCTTCTGTTGTACCCCCAGAGGTTTTCCATCCAATTCGGGATGCCGTAACATTTCTACCTGAGCGTAGAAGCAATCGATGTCCAAGTGCACGATGGACCTCGGGTGCCGCGCGATTTCCTCCGTGTCGCTGATATCCATTGACGCGTTAGAGGTTGGTTGCAACAGTTTGACAAAAGAACCTACGGTATGCCGTTTATCTGTAAGCCGTTCGACAAGTCGAACGAAATGTTGTAAAACAATTTCGCTGTCGTAACAACCTCGTGAGAAAATCACTTTGAAACTATACAATGTCAAGCAATATTCTTTACTTGTTTACAAAGCTACAGCGCGCTAGTACATCATTATTCATTGGCACAGGTAGCCATGTTCGTCTGGTCGGAAGTCGATTATCATTCTCACGACTCCAGTAGAGCCAACATATATGCTAAAAAAATCTGGTTCTAGCATGCAGAGAGAAACCTTAGCATATAATACCTCGAGATGCCAACATTGGTGAATTCATGCTGAATTCATAATAGACTACCACCCGTATTCGTAGTCCCTCCCTTATCTCAAGAATAAAGGACGCCTTGATGAAGGCTTCCTTGAATCACAGAGGCGTCCTCGTTTCATAGTCACAACTTGGCTCTCCCTTCCAGGAGGAAGACATGTTTAGGGATATGTGATTGCTTGTGGTGGTCAAACTGCTGATCGAAGCGCCACTCGACTATATTTAAATCTAACTTGAACCGCTTAGCTCTCATTGTCAAGTTGCGTCGGTTGATGAGAGTGTATAACCTCAAAGAAGTTAACCTGTAGACTGGCTGTGATCCGCGTTATACGGGTCATAAGTGCATAGACGCCAAGCGCAAGCGGAAGCGCTGGCTTCATGAAACGAAACAGCCAATCGCAGTGCCGAAGGTTTCCTCAAGGCAGCTCGAGACCTGCCTTGAAAGAAGGAGGCCAATAAGGCTCCTTATTCTGTCGAGGAAGGTCTATGAAACATGAAATGAGGAACAAGGAATCCTTGTTCCTCAAGGAAGGACTATGAATACGGGTGTACGTCGCTACGTAGCTGTACGTAGCTACTTCACTACCTTCACCAGTGCTAAAAACTCTCTAGTACAAAGACAGAGCTAGTCACGAACTTGGTTGCGCAAAAGAGATAAAAAATAATTGGCAGCACTGGGAGCTAATATTGGAACGCACCCTAAGAATCCTAAGGATCCAACGCGTGATCATTTATGAATCGTAATAATTGGGTGACCGAGTGACACATGTCATTGTGAGAATCTGTAAAAATGGAAAGACGTGAACATCGGATGTGCGGTCGAGCAGAGGCCAAAGGGGGATGAACTCTGGTTTTTGCTGTAAATTCACGATTGTACAATTACAAACAAAAACATGGACAATTTGACGGACGCGCATTGGTTTCCTTTAACATCGCAAGGGAATATTTATTCCATGACAAAGTTATGTTCGGCTATTGGTTCGGATAAAATATTAGTCGCATCTTTGAAAAGGAAAATTTACTCTTGCGAGTATAACCGTACACCGAAATATCGTCACTTGAGACCTTTGGTCAAAGAACTACTCTTCACCTACATTCCCAGTTTGTATATGATGATTGTTGTTTCTAGTCTAGTGAAACCGAGATTGGCTCATCAACGTCAAGTGTACATTGAGCATGCTTCTTCTCTAATTGATTTGTATTTCAACAGATGGGGCAGAGATTATCTCCATAGACGCTTACAACAAATCTGAAAAAGGAGACGAGTTTGTAATTGGAATTACAATAATGAAGACTAGTAATGACGCTACGGTTGAGAGATATTTAAATATTTACACGGAAGGCGAGGGTGATGGAGAATGCGATGAGAATAGCACCATAGAAACTGTGGCACAGAATTGTCTCATGGTTGAACTGTCTTACACCCCTTATCATCTGTATCACACGACTATGCCCAGTGGCAGACATTCTGTACGAGAGGTAAATTTCCTTGAGAGTAAAAATAAATTCATTTTGAAATGTGACAAATTTTTTCATACTTGCAGGTGGTCTGGTTATTGTCAGGGAGTGACTACAATATCCACATGATTAGAGAAGACGAGGGAAGTCACGATTACGCTGAATCCTCTCTTGAAAAACATTTTCCTGAATTACAAAATTTAGAAGCTATAGCAACATGGATCGACATATATTATTACAATAACCAAACAAGGTATTGACAGCCACCACTTCTAAAAGATTTTTAATAACAATCGCTACCTTTCTCCCTGGTATTGTTTAACATTCATTCGTTTATGCAATTACAATTTCCCCAAGGACTTGCATCAAGTTGTATAAAAAGTACACTGGTAAACTGTTGTTGCAGAAGAGTAACAGCTGTGGGTTGTGAATGTGGTTTGGTAAAAGTCAGTTTGGTTGATGTAGAAAATATAAACATCATTAAAAACTGGACACTGAGATATGACAAACCTGTATCAAGTGTCCGTATTTTTTGCAATGAAAATGTTGTACCTAAACCTAAATTTCTGGGAGGAGATGGTAAACATTTCTCTTTTCTCTTGACACATTAATGCATAACCTGACGTAATTAGTATGTGCTTGCAATAACAAGTCGTATTACAGAAACTGATACTGACGAGCGACATGAGGAACCAGCTCTAAACGTTCTCGTCGTTAATACAGTTCATGCCTCAGTTGTCTTCATGTAAGTGACATTTGTAATTAGGCACTTCGTCAAGTCCTGATGAAAATTCTAATAGTATCATAACAACAGGGACATTTTATACAATGATATGGAAAAGGATGTTAAATTAGCTGGTAGCGACTCATCGGATTGTGTACTGTGCTCTTGTATCGCTGACATAAATATGGATGGCAAAAATGAAATTCTACTTGGAACATATAATCAAGAAATATTGGTTTATACGCTTGTCGATGACGCGTGGGAATTCAAAGAAAGAAGATTATTCGACGCACCTGTACATTCGATGGCCTACCTCGACCTCACCGGAGATGGAATGAAAGAGCTGGCTGTGCTGACGCAGAGGGGCGTTCATGTTTTACAGGTGCCTACCCAAATATTACAAATTCATAATAATCCTGTACAAATTTGTACTGACGATACGCATGTTTCAGAGTTACTGTGTATAAAGAGAGTATCCTATATTCTCTTTACATTGAGAATATTTTTTTGGTGTATATACCATGTAAGTTACACTATAAAAAAATATCAATTTTGTTTTCACAGCACGATCCAGGGGAAGTTGAGAAAACGGTCATGCAACGTTTTAGGAAATATCTCGCCTTAAGAAGTTTAACATAATTGTAGCAGCATATTTATTCAAAATCGCGAATAAATGCTCCTTATTTTACGCCCGACTCGAATGTAATATGCCGTACAATGTGGTAAGTTACATGTATTATAATCATTCTGTATCAATATACAATTATGGACAATCGCAATGCCACTCTTTGGTTTCCGTACGATTTGTTATTAATAATTGTTGTAATTACCGTTGAATAGACGAAGAAAGTACTTTATTAAAGTACTTAAATTAAATCTACAATCATATAAATATTCTTAATAATATAATTTACTATAGGTATGTAATATGTATAATAGTTATAAAGTTTGGATGTTGCGTGGTATTTTGTTGTTACCTTCACGTGCATGTACACACTTATTTTTATATGTATAAATATTTAATACGCAAATATCCGCATGTTACCGCGAAAGCAAGTCTGGACTGAATATATGTTGTTTTATTTTATGATTTAGAAACGCATTATTATAACAAAAAGAGATTCAACTATACTCGGCAAACAATAATAGAATTTTCGTTACCCGTTATAATTTTGTACCAAACATTGATATCTTATTTGCATGAAATTAGCAAATCCAAATATTCACAAGTAGGATGTTAAAGAAATTACTTCCGTACCAACTTAGAAGTACCCGTAAATTTATGACGTCATTGTGGCAGAAAAATGGTTTCAGTTCGAAGTGATTTTGATATTGAAAAATAATTTCTTCTCTGTGCCTATGCGGTAGGCAAGCGGACTGCAATTGGAGTCCGAACATGTTTGTAATTTATAATAAAAATTTCAATATAATACACCAGCCAATTATTCTATCTTATACAGGTATTCAGTTATCATATTGTACGCCGATATCTATCATTAAAAAATAACGTAAGGTAATAGTAAAAACGCTGGTATTCTTGTTTACGAAACCTCAGCAGTAACTAGAGTCGCGGGTATTACACGACGCAAGCGATAATATATCCCTATGCTCTAATAACTAAGTTCAACTAAGAAACGTATCAAAAACATATACTGACGGCGGTTTGTATCCTTTTTTTTTTTCTTCTTTCTATTATTTCCAACATTTTGGGTAAAACGTATGAACCCCAATCCGTGCTGCCATCAGGAATAGAGAA
The DNA here is from genome assembly GCF_021155785.1 of Neodiprion fabricii. NCBI lineage: Eukaryota > Metazoa > Arthropoda > Insecta > Hymenoptera > Diprionidae > Neodiprion > Neodiprion fabricii. The sequence goes on from NC_060242.1 coordinate 2,878,318, forward strand.
CTCATCAAGATAAATTCATAATGAATGACATTCCCCCAATTATTAACAAATTTGATCTAGAAAGATCTTTCAGTTCACATAAAATTTTCTTTGATAAAGCCCGTCGTTATTTATGAAAAACTGTTCAACTGTTGAATAAAATTCACAATCTTGAACAGGGCTTTTGTTGTTTATGTGGATTTGACGGCAGCACTCGCCATTAGTCTTGCTCCGTGGAATAAATATACATATTACTTTTAAATATAACTATACAACTTGGCTAAATAATTAATGCTAGTGTCCATTTTCATAAATGCTAGCCAAAGCATATTTCTAATTGAGATTGAATCTACGTGAGAAATTAAGTTTCCTACACGATTTGTATAAAAAAATATTTTTGTTATTTCTTTTCTTTTTTCCCCTTATTTACTTACCAATTTATTCATGTGATTTAATTTTTTTGTTCACTTTTCTTCAAGCAAATAATTTGAATATATTTATGTTATCTTAATTATGGAACTGGACATTAGCCCCATTCGCTTATTACAGGGTTTTTGGGCCCCTGCCACACGGATATTCGAATATCTCCGTAAATGTTGCGATTTTTCAGCATTTTGGTCAGTTGTAGAATTTTCGAAAAATTCACCACCGTATGGCAGAGACGGATAAACAGTCTTGTTGTTCTACTATACAATTTATCACGCTTAAATATTTCTTCGGCCGCATCAATTAAATCGATAATTTATCGTCGTATCCTAACGTTTACCGTACTTCACGTAATATGTAAACCTCTATGGCATACGATTCACTCATTTCCGAATACTTTCATTATTCCTGTCATTACCACGCACTCGCGTTCCTTACCTCCCTCTTTTCACCGTAGTTTTAAATACAATTACCATCTTGATACGCGGCCAATATTTGCAAACATAGTCGTGGACATGACTCAAGTTTTCAATATTTTCAACACGCAATATTTTCATCATCTCGACCCAAATTTCAACTATCTTAGAGAATGTTCAATTGATATTACAACACGCTGCACAATTCATGTAAAAAAAACCTTTATGAAAAAAAAAAAATAAAAAAAAAAAAAAAAATAAACGGAAAACTAAACACACGTCGATCGTATAAATTTATCGAAAAATTTTAACGTCCTTGACAGTCCAGTTCCCGACAGAATTTATACTTGAAGCCAATTGATTTCAGCCTTGCATCTGATTACGTTATAATAAACAAGAATTCTCGGATGAATGTTTGGATATGTCAGATCACCAAAATGCAATAATTTAGGTAATATAGCTTTGAAGCGATATGCCTAGTGGAAGGGCTGACAGCAAACAAACATAAACAGTTACCTGATTCGTAATACTTATGAAAATGATACGTAAGAACTTTTCCTGTAATTTTTTTATACCGCGCATACTTAAGGCCGTTAATGTTTTATTTTAACACTCATATGAACATTAAACTGGAAGATAAAGACAACTTTTTGGACCTGAGAGCAAGTGAGAGTACATATTTAATTGTTATTTGCAGCCCAAATACGTGGGTTTCTTTTCCAGTATTGAGCTGCCTGATTTTCCCATAATAAAAAGCTGCTTATGCAAATTCCGCGTAAGAGCAAGTATATAGGTACTCCCACTGTATTCGGAGACGAAAAATTCACTTTGTACGCTATGAAAATACGTAAGAGTCCATCAAACTTGAAAGTAATGGGACTGCATACGCGTGAACAGTAAAACTAATCTGCACCCGAGACTATTTGCATCACATTCTTCCATTCTTCGTGCCAGAAAAGATCGACGTTAAATAAAAATTGTAACTGCAGTCTTCAAATTCATATGCAACAACGATGATCGAGAGCAATGTAGGAATTCCAATAACAGTGCCAGTTGTGATCTCGTCGATTTATCGTTTCGAATGATGAAAAACAACGTTTAAAGATTCATATCCAACGACAGAATTTAATCCACATTGTCTTGGAAGATGAGCTTGACATACCCGGGTGTTCCTTCCAAGGGTACCGCGCAAAACGGGCATACCGCGTCGAATCCGTTTGTCCCGTGCGGTATCGCGACGTGTGCCCAGTACCTAAGAAACGGTCTTTGTTCATTTAAAGCTTCGATGATACACCACAAATTCTATATATACATGTCGTCAGATCGAATTAATAATTCCTGATACGTACAATGTCGATTGACTTATTATCGACGCGATATGATGATGACGATCATGATATTAATAATAACATTGTAGACAGCACAATAACAGTAGCGATATTGGATATCAGAATAACATTGAGAAGTGGTGCGTATTGAAATATCATTACCACTGATACATACTGGATTGATGCCCGTTCAAGTGAAGAAACAAACATGTGAAAACTCACTTGACAGTCTTCTCAGTAGCCATGTGACCGCAGGGGCTGAAGGCATAAGTCGGTGGTCCGCTGTCGACGTAAAATGCCGGCTCTATGCCCATGCAGAGTTTAACAATGGGACCTGCGACGAGGCACATGGGGCACCTTCGCGTCACCTTGTCTTTTTCCTGACCCCAGTCATGGTGTCCCTGCACGTGACCGCACTTCAAATAGACGTACGGTTGATGCTGCTGTGCCGAATCCGTCGCAGCCTTGCGAGGTATCACGAGGGTGTTCAATCCTACCGGGCATTGCGGTCGTCCCGCGTTTATCGCATCGACCAACTCTTCCAAGTCGTGCTTTGTCTATTCGAAGGTTCGGGAGGAATTGGTCGATTTCAGGCACATACAGTAATACCTACTACGATACTGGTATCGCTGCAAAGCGGTAATATCATCATAATACGATACCAACCGGCGATTTGGCGAGTCCCTCGGCTGATCTCCAGAGCAAGGTAGCCCCGCACAAGTCAATAAGTGTACCGTCCTGAAGCTCGTTGTTCTCATCCTCGACGACGCAACCCTTTTGCTGGGCACTCCGGCTCTCACGAAGTGAAAAAACCCCACCGCCTACACTGACCTCCCGCCAAAGTCCGCACTCGGCCTCGCCGCCGCAAAACTGACCTCTCGGATGCATGATCAATACACCGTTTGTCGTTAGTCCGTCTATCTCACGATTCTCCTGCCACTTTGTCGCCTTCTCCTGGGGTGTGCAACGAATGGAGAAAACCGTAGACCAGTTATTAAGGTTGGGGGAGGGCGGGTTGGAGGGGGGGGGGAGCCGGAGAAGGAGCCTAATTACGGACACATTAATGCTCCAACTGGTTCGGGTGTGAACCTACCCCTAGAAATATATTTCTCGAACTGTCGAATCCAGCGGCGTATATCCTCGCAGTTCGCGGGTCCGTCCGATCGGCAAGAATTCTACAAGCGAACCTGCTGATTGTGCTCTGGGCTACGCGACCCTCGCTGCTCGGGGCCGATCCGCCCTCTGCACCACCTGGACAAGTGTCCATTACTACGAAGTCGATCGGCGTCTCGGAGGACCTGCCTATCTGTAGTGTTAGAGGAGAATAAGTTATGTAGTTACAGTACCGCTGTACACCTATTTCTTGTATAATAAAGTGGTTTGCGTGCATTCCACGTTGCGATTATAATACCTATAGCTAAAATTGTTGAACAAACTCTCACCTGAAACATATCCGTATCCTCGTCCTCGTTATACTCAACAATGACGGCCTGTGTCCTGGTCAGCGTGTACGATATCGAATGCTGGGTTGTGTCGAGTATGGCCTTTGAACTGTGCGGTGTTTTAACAACGTAGTGTTTGCTCCGCTTAACACCACTCGCCGTCTGCCTTTTGACCAGAACAAATTTGCTGCGTCTACGGCCACGATCACCAGGTGGAAGAAATCCATTGTATCTACGTTTAACAATTTCATACAATTTACAATGATGCACACGCGCATCCGCATACACAACAATCACCGTGATGCGCTTGAATTTTTCCGTTAGCAGTGTGCGGCACGTGTATGTTTTAGCCTACGTTAAATTCAACAATTTTCACCTCGGGTTTGATTACTACAAAATTTTCGCTTTGGAGGATAAGCGATAGATAATTTCGATGGGGAGGAGGTAAAATCCGAAAGTTATCTAAAAATTCGGAATACCTCGCAAGCCTGACGATGAGCTCTTGTTTATCGGTTATTTTACTTTCAACGGAAATATCCTCCGGGACATTTCAACGGGGCGATAAGCGGCTGCAGTGCAGCCTGAAACCCAAGTGGCCTATACAGACGATTGTTCGAAACTATATACAGCGAACCCGTATACGCGTGTATATATATATATATATATATATATTTATGTATGTACATGTGCATGTATACATAAGGTGTAAGTTTCAGGGCACTGAGTTACCGCACTGCGACTTGGCGCCTAGCCAACCTGAGATTATAGATCCACCGACTTCGCCTACCGTTTGTTGCCGTTGCATTCCTGACATAAAGAACGCTCGAATAGCTAAACCGTATGCTATATACATTGTTTTTCGATAACTATGTACTACACGACAACGAAAACCTATTTGTGATGAATTCTCGTCACGTTATGTATATATAATGCGATCAGTAAAAATTTTCGTCTGAAATTCATCATCCGGTAGTGTCAATGTATCGTACTTTTTAAATAACGGGGTTCAAGTTTGCAACGTCAATGTAAAACGATGCGTGTTTAAGAAAAATTGTTATTTCGAAGATTACCATTATCTATATTTCATTATCGCTCGTAAAGAAAAACTTATGCAGCATAATTTGGAAACTCTGAGTCGTTCAAAGTCATTTTAAAATTAAAATACAGCGATTTTTGTTACAGTATTTCTTTGCGTCAACGTTACTAATTTCAGGCCCATTTTAAATATAGGTATAATTTCCTCTTCGCATTATTTATTGTATATGTATATGAAGCTGAAGCTGGTAGCCAGAGTTAGCAACCAAACATGTTAAACTTTTTGGAAATAGAAAAGGGCAATTCAGTTTCATCTTCATAATTCTGTAAAAGTATTTGCGGTTCAAGGTATTTCACAAAATTTGGATTTTCTGATTTTATTAGGTACATTATTCGAATGAACATTAGAACGTTTTACTGCTAATTTTGCTATTTTTTTTTTTTTTTAACATAGCTTAGAAAGGTCATCTTTTCCCAGAATCGTTCTTTTAACCCGAGCAAACTTTTTAGGGGTTGCCGATAATACATTGTAATTCCAACTTACCCAAGAATGACGAGTTCTCCGTACTTTACGGGTGGCTTGGCTTTGTCGTGATGATGCTGCCCGTGGTGACCGTGGCCGTGGGCATGAGAATGTGGATGGGGATGAGGGTGAGGATGAGACTGAGGGTGCGGATGATGATGGGGTTGGTGAGCGTGGCCGACATGGGGATGACTGTGTTTCAGGTGCGGACTGTGCGGTTGGCCAACTGCTTCGCCCTCTTCAACGAGAAGCGGGCTTTCGCTGCTTCCGCCATCCGATCTGAAACACAATTGGTGTAAATATGATACCCACGTACGATCGAGATTGCAAAACGTGTACGGTTAGTTGGATTCGTGCAATTACACATTCAGCCCTGCTCTTCGTCGTCCAGTGCATACAAGTATAGTACGCATACGTATAATATCACATTGTGCACATCGCTACACGATGACGCAATGTTTCCTGGCCTATATACGTCACTATATTATACAAGGAAAGAAAAAACGACACGGACGCGTGTTAGCCTTCCGCGAACCGTGCAAACTGTATAATAATAACAAGTGCAGCCAAGGATTTTTGCGCCAAAGAAATGCCGTATAAATCCGTTTACACCCTTCGGGTCAGTAAGTCGTAATGGAATTCTAATCGCATGTGAAGCCGCAGGGGAGAAAAGAAAATTTACTCGAGCCACTTGAACGTATTATACGCGCGAAGGACTCGTATTGTACATCATCATAACATAATACGAATAGCTATTTTAAAATGGTCTTCCAAGTTACGTCTTCCATTTCCTATACTAATGTCCAAAACAATTTGACATTCTCCGAGATCAGTGACTGATGTATACCTATATAGTTACCATAATTGACGATCGTGAGGTGAACAATAATTTAACGAGCTTGAAATCAGTAGCGTTATCGTAACGAAATACCGAGGAAAAAATCAGTATAAGTTCTTAATGTTACAATAATTTTCAAGGAACTAATATTTCGAAATATGCGTGCGCGTTTTGTTTTATTACGATTTACCGAATTTCAGACAATTCCAAACTTGCGAAATCACGGTTCTCCCCGTTTTTCCTCAGCATGAATCGTTACGATAACGTTACTGACTTCAATACGACGAATTTCAATGAGGATGAAGTTAGTAAGGTTACAGTAACGATGCATGTTTAGGAAAAATCGTTATCTCGGACATTTATGATTGTATGAAATTTAATAAACCATGATAAGCAAAACATACCTACTCGTATATTTCGTTACGTTAACGCTATACTAACTTCAGCCTCGTGAATTTCTACGGTCTCTCCAAGGATTTACGGTCGACGGCGTGAGCCACGTGCGTTGCCGAAACACAGCCGCGAAAAACACCTGTTGACGCAGAACGAGGGCGAGGGTAAAAATATAGGTATACATTTAAGAAGAACCTAAAATATAACACTGCGTACCATTGTATATTGTTCGTGAATGACGAGAGTCGGATCAACGGTGAAAAGTACCTTGTTGTGCGTGAAAGAAAATATTTCCATATTGCACGAGCATGTAAAAATTTATCATACTGAAGTTAGTAATGTTATCGTAAAGATTCAATCTGAGGAAAAAATCGTAACCGTAATCAAACAAAATTAACAAGTGTCGAATAAAGAATTTAGTGATTTATTCGCCGATGTTTCATTACGATAACGTTACTAACTTCAACGTCGTCAAAATTCTCGTTCGCATCAACTTGAGTGGAGGGAAAATAAGAATGGAAGGCGCTGATAATAAATGAAGTTGATCCATCATTGCGCAGATAGCCGTGAAATATAAAGGAAAAATAGTATATTGTGTAACGAGGAAGCAAACTTGGTTCTTTCGGGCCAAGCGTAAGTTTTCAATATGAGTCGTAAGTGAGCCGAAGACAAATGTTGCAAATACGCGAGGCAAAAAGACAGTCGCCTCCTTGTTGCACACGATTCTCTATATTACGCGAGTATGTTACGCGTTTTTTCACGAAGTACGAAATTGAGGTTAGGGTCGCGTGATGTCAGATTTGTTCGCGACGGCGCATGCGCGGAGTGCGGAAAATATCACTTTCAACACTCCCAGGATTTAAAAGTGATTTTTTCAGTACTCCGCGCATGCGCATTCGCAGAATTACTTGAGCGTTATAAAAACGGGTACTTTTCTATACGAAAAACCGCGTAAATCATGCTCGCGTTCTATAAAAAAATATTTAAAAAGAGACAAAGCCCTGCGCAGCGCGTTATTCGTATTATCATATAAGGTGTACTTATATCGGATCTGACGATGAGATGAGACGCGTCTGCGACTGCAGAACGACCACTATAATTAGCCGGGGTAACCGATGACCCGCATTTCCGCCCATTGCCGGGCAAACCGAGATAGATGAACGTACGGACGGACGGATCAGCGGGTGCACGGATAAGTGGACTTAAGATTTCAAACTCCGAGACGGTATTCTCACGGTAGGAGGAATTAACTCAGATCGGTTATAATTTTCGTAAATTTTTGTCACATCGTACAAAAAAAGATGATTTGAACAACGATACATACGTATGAGTATTTTACGCCAAAAATATTCAAGTGCAATGTCCAAATTCTTTTTCCCGATTGTGAGTATATAAAGTATTACGCTGTAGAATGTGTAAACGCGGTAAAGAAGCTATTCCCTCCGACTGCAGTTACAACGAGAAGCAAAGATTAATTCCTATCGTTAATGTTCGTTTCGGAGAAGTTTTGTTATTAACGTATCACGCGAGGAGAAATTCCCGATCCTCGATCCTGCGAAGAAGTAATAATTGTAGAAATAACCCACAGCCACACGACACTTTCAAAGTACTTGTCGGGTTGCTTTAATTTTTATACGGTTTCCTGGTACTGGATATGTGTGTAATACGTTCAACGAATAGGTTACAATATTCTTTCTACACCAATGTACAGTGTGATCGTTTTCGATTGAAAAACACGTGAGTATACATTAGGGTGATCCTTATTTAGGGTGATGATGATTTTTTTTCAGACCACCCCCCAAATCAACTATAAATAATTCAAAAACAATTTCCTAATGCTTTCAGATTTTTATATCAATTCTAACCCGTGCCTGTAAATGGATGGATATCACCATTTAAAATACACCTGTTTCAGATACATTCTCAGCATATAATTTATTCTAAGAGTGACGATGTTCGAATCAGTCTGCAATTACGAAGATTTAGTGAATATTGTTGCTACTGTCTGAGAAAAAATTCACATCATCATACCAACCAATCTCGACGAATTGCACACCCTAAAAATTTGGCTTTTTCTTTTTATTTATAAGAAACGCAATTGTCTATATTACCTGGTATGATGTGAATTTTTTCTCAGATAGTATCAATAATGCTCATTAGTGCCTCACATTCATGGATTTTTTCGAACATTATTACTCTTACAGTAAAATATATACTAAGAACGTGTCCGAAACACATCTATTTTAAATTGGGAAATCCTTCCTCTTACAGACACGGGTTACAGTTGATATAAAAATCTGAAAAAAATTGTGCATTGTTTTTGAATTATTTATAGTTGATTTGGTGGGATGATCCGGAATAGATTCGTCAACATTCTAAATGAGGACCATCCTAGTATGCATACCTATATGCGTAACGGTATGCCGATCAGGTTCAATTACCGAAAACCCTCGCTGACAAGCAGCGCGAAGCTCGTCAAAAGTGGATTGCCAATCCACACGATACAAAACTAAACGCAACCCTTTTCATACGTATACACTTCTGTCAGCTGTGCATGAACAGGGAAGAATTATATTTAGGCCTATTCGGTACTGCAGCGTTTCACGGCTCTGTATATCGAAAAACAAAATCACGAGGTTGAAGTTTCTAACGTTACCCTAACGAAATGTTAAAGAGTGGGAGGGGGGGATCACTATTTTGCAAGTTTATATTGACTTTGAAGCAGTAAAGTTTTCGAAATATGAATATGATTCGTACTGAAATAACGATTTTTTCGAAATGTAAATGATTACAATAACGTTTACTAACTTCAGCTCCATGCAAAGTTCACCTTCTGAACTCAGGACTTGTGCTAATAATAATCGACTGATTTACGCCGAACTTGCGGTTTGTTTCAGACGATCGGTTCTGCAAGTAAAATCGTACGTGCACAGAGCATGAAAACGCTCGTTCGCCCTTGAGAACAACTCGCTCGGAAACATTCAAATATTTACAAATCTAACATTATATAGATAAAAGGTCGAGTCAGAGCATACTTCTTGTTGTTGGGCAAACAGACCCCGACCTTCATTGTCCTACAGTAATTCGGGTTCAAGGCATAATCGCAAATGAGTACGCAATTAATTACGAGCAAAGAACTAAAAGTTCCTGCAGTTTATCATGTTTAGGAGAAAAATCTCGTTACTTCGCAAATTTAGGATTATTTAAAATTTAGTCATCCGTGATAAACCAAACATACTCATATATTTCGAAAAGTCTGGTCTTTGAAAGTCATTCGGAAATTGCGCGATAATGATTTTTTTCCCTGATGTTCTGTTACGTTAACGTTACTAACTTCAGCCTTGTGAAAAATCACTATTTTGAAATTTTACAGTCACTTTCAAAGCTGTCAAGTTTTTGAAGTAATAACATATTTATTCTTATTATGGTTTACCGCAATTCAGATATATTTCTAAAATACTTCGAAACTTGAATCGTTACATTAACGTTACTAACTTCAGCTGCATAACAATCATCAATTTATACTCCGTTTAGTTTCCCCCTCGATAGTTTGATGGAACAAAAAATGAACAGTACCGCAGTTACTTCTCAGTCGAACGATTTTTCTTCACATTAAATCCAACCAACGCCATTGAGTCTTTATCGCAAAAAATGAACAATAAAAACCAACCTGGAGGCGGTGTACATTATTATACATTTCGCGTTTGCAGCTTTGTGAAAAAATTTCCTTCGATGTATTCAAGATTTTAGGAATGTCGGGTAGCGTAAAAATATAAATTGATCATGGCTACGCTGATGTACTTGTGTCAATATTGATGCTGTGCTTGCTCCCGTCTGCAAAATGCATGTGGCAAGCTATACGGAATAAACAAGACCTCAAAGCTTCGGGAAAATATTTAACAAGAACAGTGTATAAAGAACAAACGAATGCTCTTGAAAATTAATTTCTTTTTACCAACATACCCCATTTATTTTTTCACATTCAATGAATCGACACGTTCGATGATTCAGGAACCGGACGAATGACGTATGTAATGACTTTAGCGTTGAACTCTGTTTGAGTTTAAGTTAGGTTATGTTTTTTGTTCTGTAATTACAGTAGCGGTGTGCGAAAAGTCGATGAGTGGATAGTTTGACGTTTGAAGAGTGAAAAGACGTGTCGAAACAAGTTAGGCGCAATCGAGACCGATACGCGCAACACAGACACGGCCTCAGGAAATTTCAATATAAAAACTGTGATTGAAGTCAATGTAAGTATACGCACGTCGTGCATGACGTGCATGCAAAGTAGAAAGTGATTAATGAAAAGTATTAATATATTTTCGTTACCTTATCACCATCGCAGGTTCCGCGTTTGAGCCAATTTTGCTGCCTCGTTCGGCACACGTAACGGGGGCCACTTTGATAACGTTTACGTTTGAAGAAAACTTGCACGAGTTCTTGAGGGAAACAAAAGGACAAAGATAGGATAGGGAGAGTGAAAGAGAATGGGTTACTGTGTGTGTGGTTGCGTACGTGGGAGAGAGTGAGAAAGGGGGGAAGAGAGAGAGAGAGAGAGAGAGAGGAGAGAGCGAGAACGAGCAGGGTGGATGAACGGCGGGGAAGGGAAGAGAGAAATGAAAACAATGCGATTACACAGAAAAAAAAAAACTCGGATCGAGGACGACGAGTGTGATCCACTCGAGTTGTCAAACTGTAATCGAAGGTTGTTTTCACTGGATAAAATGGGCGGCGTTGGACTCTTCGGACGCCCTCAAACTGTCCTGATCCATGATTTCAGAATTTCAAGTCCAGCCACCGACGACGGCTCGTCTCGGCGCACGAAACGGGGAGCGGGACACGGGTAGTAGTCAGTCTGTCGGTAAACTCGTTGAAAACGTTCAATCTATGTACCTTCACTTGTTACTGGATCACCATCACTTTGTGACACTCTTCAAGAATCGTACACTCTTATGGACGTGAGGTCCGTTCTGTGCCCGTGTGTAACACAACACGAGCTAGTGTTTTCATCGGGGATTAACAATCACGGGGCATGGCGACTGGTGCTGTAGTACCGTTCTACGCGATAGCAATATCTTCTCGGACAAACTCGGGACGCTCCGTGATCGGGACGCTCGAAACTCGTCTCGCTGCCGTCTCCCTCCCCACCCATCTCCCCAACCGCCCTAAACCCCCCCTCCTTTTGCCCTGCCACATGTGCGCGCGCAAGGTTTACCAGCTGACCTCATCAGCCACGAACTAACGAGTTTTTAGACACGAAATGTCGACGAGCGTCACGTTGCGAGCGTTCGCAGAACGTCCGTCATTCAACTGAGGATTATAATTAATGATCAGGATCGTTTCGATGGTCTCTAATAGAAATTGACTTAACTTTACAGAGGTTGATTATAAAAGACCTAACCTTGGCGTGACGATTATAATCCAAATAACTTTGCGGTTCCTGATTGATAGAAATTATCTTCTATGCTTGTATGTACACAGGAGTTAACTGTTTTATCATCGAGGTCCGTAGAGTTACATGGATTATAAGCTTCACGCCAGAGTTAGGTCTTTTATAATCAGCCTCTCTAAAGTTTAGTGAATCTTATTAGAGGCCAACGACTTTAATCCTGATAGCGTAATGCAATGTAACAGTTGTCGCGTTGCCAATCATAGTGTCCTCTTCTGAACCGCGCGGTGAACTAGAATCCTCTATTCCTGTTTCCTCTTTGCGACTTTTTCGTCCTACTGTCCCACAGTATCGGCGAGCAGCCTTTTATTTTATCGTTAGTCGTAAGATTTTGCTTTCATAGAGGCCGATATGCATTTGAACAGTGCTGTAAAAATAGTTATGTAGATTTTTCATTCTTATTTCTCTGCAAAAATACTGGTGTAACGGGTCGGTTCGCGTATGCGGATGCACCGCGTAGGTAATCCATAGACCAAGGTAATCAACATGCGGTAAATCCGCCTGTGTGTAGGCATTTCACGTTACTTTTTAAGCCTAACATTTGTTGCCTGTTCACAGGAGGATTTACTATTCTCCGTTCTGTCTGGTGCGCATACAAAAGAAAAAAACCGTGAACGAAAATGTATACAACGAAAACATGTGTTTTTTAATTTACATACAATATACATAGCTGTAGTAATCCATTATCGTTAAATACTGGTATATCAACGAAAACAGATAGAAATTGGAGAAGGTGGGAGGAGCACGAATAATAAATAAATATACTCAGGCATCGCATTTGCGTTACACATAATTAACTAGGTATTCAATCAAATAATTCTAAGATCTTGCAGTAAGCTGAGACAAACGACTTGTGCCGTATACCGACAATTACCAACGGTTTTTACTTTTCGACTTTGTTAGGTATAATATGATTACCATTTTGCATCGTCGAGCTGTTGCTAGAATTTTTTTGCGTATCGTTCGGTGCGCTATTGTCCCTTGTACTGGGATTGCCTCGACGATTCGTCAACGGCAATCCGAACGCTGCAAAATTGTACTGCGCCGCCCTGCTTTTGCACATACCGCACTGTGTAAGAAGAGCGAAAAAGTCACGTCGATACTGATGCGTGAGGAAGGCGTAAAGGTAAGGATTTACGCAACTGTTGAACGGATAAAAAAATACGACGAGGATCTTTATATAAATCAGCGCGATTACTGGTTCGCGGGAAATAAGCGTGGTAAAACTAAAGAAGGCTATTGGTGCCCAGCAGGCAAAGTCGGCGAATATTAGAATGGCCATCCTTCTGGCAATGGTCGCATCCGAATGATCCATCGACGTCACCGAGGTACGTCGGCCAACCCTTATTGACGAGTACATCAAACCGTAACAAGCTACGATCATTACGAAGGCAATAACAGTGAAGGCGAACAGTATTATAAGATACAAGAGATCGATCGTGTTCATGTGCTCGAGGGGCAGGCATATGCTGTGAAAATGAATTATAAATATAATTGACATGATGAGAAATTTATGCAGGTTTCAGCTGGAATAGCTTACCTTGTTGTTGAGTATCTGGAAACTCCGAAGATGGGAAGGAGTGCCATAATACAAGCGTAAGACCAGCCGGCGACCATGATTTTCACGCAAGTCCTCAATCTGAGTCGCCGGTTCAGTATCGCGAAGTTAATCGTGTACCACCTCTCCATTGTTATTACTGTCAATGTGAATATACTTAATTCCGTAGAAAATACAGCCAGGAACCCAGCGATTTGACAGCCTAGTCCTGCAGGGGGAAATATCATAATTGAAAAATCAGATGCCTTTTGGTATGCGGTGCAACTGTATTCGAAATCAGGGTATCACGTACGTAGGTTCCTAGTCTTTGATAACACAGGTCAGCAAAAGTACATTTTTTTTTGTTAGTACCTGTGCAGATAAATAAATTTCGATTTTATATATTTCAGATCCATTGTGAAATGGTAAAATGAACAAACTTTTCGCATTTGATGATTACTAAATCAGAAGAAAATGAAACGCGTTTTATGTTGACGAATATTACATATCCTTAATACGATAATAATACATGGGAGCCTACAAGCGATGTAAAAATGTTTCTAATTTCCAAATAATTACGTCAATTACAAATATATACATGCATAATATTCTAATAAACTTATAATTCGGCAGTTTTACATATAAGAATATGAATAGACTCTTACCTTTTTGCCAGTCGATTGCGTAATTAAAATACGCACCAATGCTGCGCGCATCGCTGTCGGCGATGAGGATTAAATATAACCCCATACAGAGATCGGCGAAAGAGAGATTGCACATGAGGAACTTTGGCACGGTCATCTGAATTTTTGCTATCAAGACAACCAGGACAGCAAAGTTTCCAACAATAGCTAGGATCGCCACAAGCCATATCTACACAGGTGAGAAGAAAATGATGGTTCGGTATAGAGTGCAGTTTAAGCAAATTAGCCTATAACAATGCATCGAGTGATGATTACCGCTACTCTAAGTACCCAGTTGCCCATAATGTCTTCACACGGGTTAAACGCGTTGGGCTTCGGACTGCATTCAACGTTTCTGGAAAACTCTTGGAACTTTGGGCAATCGCTGGTGATTGAAGTAGAAGTAGGTGTGGCGTAGGGTGGTTTCAAGTTTTCATTTTCGAACGGGTTGAAATTTGAAGATCGACGAGAACGAGTGTCCGAGTTTTCATGGCTCGGCGATGCCTCCTGGCATTTTTTATTATGTTCTTCCATGTCCTCCTGTATAAGTAAATATGACGCTCTTGCAAGAGTATAATTTCCGACAGTACCCTCGAGAGTACCTGAAGATCGCATTTTTATACGATATTTTCCGTACCAATAACTGACTTACCTGGTATTTTTTATACACGCCCGGATCCTGCAGTTCGGGATACGAAAAAGCGCAGCAGTGATAAGGATAGGTCAGTTTCGCCGTAGTAATGCTTGTAAACGTGATTACCGAGGGAAAGGTCTCGAGGTTTTTCGTATGTTCAATCGATAGGGATTGGATGTTTTCCAGGCCGTTGGTCGGCAGCGCGTTTATTGATGTCTCTGACAAATCCCTGACAATTTATTTTCAACTTTTTAACCCTATTGGATTCTTGTACGTACAACAGTAATATATGATCATCTACTTACAATTCTTTTAAACCTTCGAGTCCGACGAACGCATCCTCGGCAATATTTTTCAACGCTCTATTTCCCTTGAGACGCCTTCAATGAGTACCAAAAATAATTGATGATATAGTTTGTGCGAGCAAGTACATCGGATTTTTCGGCATCAAGCGCGTAATTAAAAGGTGAGTAAGATAATATCGCCTTTCGATAATATCATGATTCTTTACGTGTTTTTTCTTAAGAATGAATACTTACAAAGTTTTTATTCGAGATCCTTGGAAAGCCTTATTTTCCACAGAAGAGATTTCGTTGTATTCGAGTATCCTGCAACAGAATCGGTGAACTCAGTTTTTACCTTATTCAAACCAATCTCAGAATACAATTACATACCTAAATTCGGTTTAGCTTAATCTAGGGCAATACAAAATTACTTACAATAGATTAATTCCAACATTGGTGCACCGGGCTGCATTAATGACTTGTATAGCGTTGTGAGCGAAATTCCTAAAATGTGCCAATCAAATTTTTATACACGTACAGTACAAATGAGGCTTGGAATGAAAAAGTGTCAAGTTTCTATGAACAAATGTACGATACCATACATACTTACACAGAACTTAATATACTGTTTGTCAAGGTCCCAAGATACGGCAGAGTGCGCAAACCACTACGCGTAATTGTTCTATAGGATCAAAAAACGTTGGACCCATTACATGTAAACGAATATTGGTATCAGACATACAGTTATATTTTATAAATAATTGAAATTGTAAACGTATATTTACATCATCGTCAAATTAGGAAGTTTTTCCTGGAATACCTCGTCGTCGATCGTAATCAGGTTTGGGGCATCTGAGACATATCTGTAACAATACGAGCGAAGAAATGAATGTTTTACTTTAAATCGAACTCAACATACATGCTATTTAAATAAATATTCCACTCCAAATGCATTTTTTTCTATTCAGTCACCCATATACATAGCATTTATAGATTATTTCAACATCAAAAAGCTCGGAAATATACTTGCATTGTGTGTAACTCATCGGCGTTCCGGAAAACTCCAGGTTCAAACCGATGGAAGCGATGTACGCTTTCTAAGCGTCTGAAATAATGATCATTAGTCACGTTAGTAAAATAACATCTCCTGTTTATATATCACCCGTACTTACATTTGCTTCAGACCGCTGATGTAGTTAGTCAAATTGTCCTTTCTCAACACTTCTATTACGTGATTTTTCAGGATTCTGAAAGCCAAAGTAGAAAATGACGAATCGAAAATAGACACTTTTTATTTCAACTATAAGCCGTATAAATATATAAGTCACATAAATGCGGCAATTGTGCGTATAAATACATTTCTGTTATGTTGCAAGTGGAAATGGGAAGGACGGTAATCTGATCGTCATCTTGAAAGATACAAGCTTCCTCGGTGCGGTTTTCATGATGTAGGGCTGATTCCGATACCAAAGGTAGTTTTGGAATAGACAGACCTAATCGTTCGTAATCGAATTTGGACAAATTCAATTTCACGGGCCTTTTTTTTTCTCCAATGGATGTAACTGCGATGGTCCACATCAACAACAGAATAAGATGGTGGAGGACACAGCTGAAGTGCCATAGACAAACCAGATTATTACACACTAACATTGTAAGCGATGAAATGGATCGGAACATCCTTAATATTTTACAGGATTTATGATTACACACACGACGTCATCAGCCGTTTTCATTAAAATGCTGTGTACATCGAAATTATGTGAAATGAAAAAAAAAAAAAAATTAATCTGAAACTTCTCGAATGCTGATATAAAGGTCACTTAAATTGCTATTTCGCTATGTGCTCCGATAAAATGAAGAAATTTTATACACTACAAAATATTAGATTCGGACATTACGTGTGTCACTTTAGTTATTTATTATTAATACTATACGTAGCATACCTTAACATTACTGGCGTGTATGTTACCATGCTGACCATCAAGTACAGATTGATCTTGACTCGGTGGATCGTGACACTATAATTATCATCTACTGTTGTACCCTCACTAACGAATTAATTAACTATGCTCCGACCGAGTGTACATCTCTCCTGGGCGTCACTCAATGGCGTATGTATCTTTACACGCCACATGGTGTGTTATCGAAAATATATACCAAGGCGTAGTTTCCTGACCACAAGTTTATATTCCTTTTCCTTATTCTTGGTAACACGTGACATGTATATATTTATTTAACAGTGTAAAAATTAAATGAAAAATGTTTTGTAATTGTTATACTGACGAATCGTTGTCCAGAGTTAGAAAAATTATAGGTACAAATATATTCAAGCAATATTGTCCACAATTTCTCTGTAGAGTAGGAAATTTATTTCACAGTCGGTGTTAACACGCAATGGAAGCAGTTCCTTACCACAGCACCGGAACAGTCTCGACTCACGCTTAGTTATATGGAATTCCATCTATTTATATTAAATATCGAGTTATCGCTATGTGTTCTCACATTCATACTTTGTTACTGTGTCGTAGTTGCTCTTACTGCTACTAAACATGCATGTATATGTACGTATATCATGTATGCGATAACGTACTATCGGGCGTTTTTCCTTTCAACACGGTACTTCGTCACTCCAAAAAAATGTTAATGTACCACACACAACAGACGCATTCTTTGGAACTCGACCAAATCCAATCGAGAGACTGGACTACCGTAACTGCGTTGTGGATGGTAATCCTTTGAGGATGAATCAATCGATTACCGTTAATTATCGGATCCAGAGAAGAATAACTGTGTACACGAAGTTATCAAATGTAGCTTATCATCCACAGCTGTTCAAGTGACCTTTCGACTTGCTGTTCAAATATTTTAGGCATTGCAGATATGCAAAACTCTGTTAGTCCGACGTGCGCCTGCACTTTTTACCGTGCTTTTTTCTCACAACCTTCCGAAATCGGTTGAAAACAGTGCCCATGGTCTGGCTCATTACCTGAAAATGTACAGACATCAATGGATGGATAAAATTAATGAATTATCGTAGCCACTTTGCCGCAAGGCAGCAAATCCTATTTTAAAGCTCTAATCTACGCATTGGAGTCGAATGCATATACATGTATGACACCAACATAAGTTATGCGGACTTCTAGTAGCACCATATATTTTTAGCTCTGCGAACCTGCGGGAACCTATTCTAGAATTTCGATGTGAGCGATCAGCCTCGCGTTCAGTCCGTACGCATCACTACGTACTGAATAGATATGCCAGCGCGTCCGTCGGAGGATTATTCAATATAGTCGTTACCGTTTGTAGAAAAATTCCAACGAAATGTGATGAAATGTATCATCGACCAAATCAATGGTTTCCTTGCGTTGTATGTACATACATAATACGGATGAAATATTAGCGTACAGACTTTGAATGAGTAGAGACGACGTTTCTCACGCCCCGTTCAATTTCTCCTGGGTTGTACCGGGTGAGTAAGACATCGTTCAACTTCCGCACTCCCATTCGAAACAACATATGATATCATGCTGCCTGCACGTGTCCAGGTAAACTTGCTTGTACAGGATGGCCCCAAACTCAAGAGAATATACAGTTCCTGGCGGATAAAGGCATCACGCATTTGGTTACTTTAAGCCGTGAAAGGAGACCCCCGTTTGAAGCTATTCCGATTGGCATGAATTGGACGGAAATTCCAATAGAAGAATTCGAAGCGCCCACCTTGGCGGAAGTTGATAGATTTATAGATATTTGCCGAAGAGCTGAGGTCGACGGCGGCGTGAGTATAAGTTCCGAAAGTATCCTTCTGATCTCACAGTGCTTATAGAATGCACTAATAATGCTTCGCAACTTTCAATGTTAAGCTCTTGCAGCTTTGAGATGATTAATCTTGTCGTAGTCGATGATCCTTCGAATGAGCAGGACGTACTCGCGGCTTGAGAATGTGATAATTTTTCTTTGATAAGTAGGGTTTCCACTAAGACCGAATTACAAGTTGCAGGTAGTCTGTGTGCATTGTTATCACGGTCGAGGTCGAACAGGTGTGATGGCTGCCTGTTACTTGGTTAAATTTCAAGATCTTGCACCTGAACGTGCCATTACGAATTTGAGAATGATGCGTCCTGGTAGCGTTGAAACCTACGCTCAGGAACGTTTTGTCATAAAATACCACGACGCCTTACGACGCGAGTAGAAATATTAGTTTTGCCTTAAATGATATAAAAGAGCAGCCTGAAAATGGATCAGATTATTCAAGGATGTCGAAATAGTCATGTACGAGTCGGAGAAGAAGAGTGTAAAATATGAACAATGGTACATTACTCTTTATTTTCTCATTCATTTACCATTCATGTGCCACCGTTTTCCATACACTGTTGGCTAGCACATATTTGCTGAAAACATTGAAATACTTGTCGAAATAACTGTGAATATCACGAAAATCAGTCCGATTTCCATCGTTAAATACCGTACCTCCCATTTTGAATTCGCTTTGAATTCGTTGAGATGATAGGTATGAATTCAACTTACATAACGAAAGTTGACCGAATAAATGCATAATTCTTCACCATCTAGACGTATCAAGAAACCGAGTAAATGTCCACAAATTACAATTATTCACCGACTGGGAATTTGACGTGGTTGTCACGTGTTGTGATGTTGTTCTCCACCTTTCGAACGGTCTGTACAATATTGAATTTTACCAGCCCACTACAGCAATGAGCATTGGAAAAATTCATTAGTCTCAACTTCAGATAATCAGGCCCGACGCTGTTAACGATACACTAATGTCGATTAACCCAATGTAGCGCATGTAAGGCGTGAGATTATTTGCCGAGAGCTCACGTTCATTTTGCGTCAAGATTCATCCATCCTCGGCCTGACGTAGCTCATCAGACGTGCGAACTCTAAAAATGTCCATAAGTAAAAGTATCTGATAACGAAGTCAAAAAGTTATTCTGTAAATTTACGTGACGCTGTCACGTACCGCGATTACATATTTTATATGTATCAAAAGTCTTACGTGTCCGCACTCTGAAAAAAATTCAATAATCCTCATCTTCGTAACCGTATCCGTAATCGTCATCACCGGTATACCGACCCAGCATCTGGCCGACAGACAACTCATCCGCCTCGGCATCTACGTCGGCTTCCTCGTCCACGTAATCCTCATTTTCCCCGACTGGATAGATAAAATATTCCAAATTAATCAAAGTATTGCTAATTTGTTAGTGTCATGTAACACACATCGATTGCTACCATATTGAATTTTATATTTATGCAACAACGGCACGCAGATCGGAATTAAGAGAATTACCAGCATCTGAGGTGAGTTCAGGCCCGACTGGTGTCGAGGGCAAGGCTACCTCAACCTTTGACGGCTCATCCTGAGTGACAATTTCCGTATCGCCGAGCGGAAGCCCAACCTGGACCATTTTCCGCGCACGTTTTGCGTTGACTTTTGGACCTTGAAACTTTCGCGGTTGTATTCCGACCGATTCTTCGACCTTAACACTCGGTGTTTTGTTTCTATAAATACGATATGTATAATATTGTAAATTTATAGAGAATAATGGTCATTGTTAGAATGGGTGGTAATAATAGAGTAACATTTGCATAAGGAATTGTGCGGTCGGCAAAAGGATGAGTATCGAGAATTACGTACACCCGACTAGGACTGAAAGTTTGACAAGAATCTTGAGCCGAGGGCGAAGCGGGTACAGGTAAAATCTCTGAATCGTTGCACTGCTCGCCAGTCGTCTGTGCCGGTATCGCGGTGCTCAAGCTCTTAAGTACCTCGTAGTTTATCTTTGAAGATATCCGCTTTTCTTGTAGCATTTTTTCGATTGCTTCACCTGTAAAAAACAGTTTACTCGCATGAAGTAATTGACAAATACGAGTCGATTAAAAGCACTGCAGTGTGTGGCATAAATTTACCCGCACTATTTGCTGGTCCCTGATTCTTCTGCTTACGCGGAGCTGTTCGTCTGCGCTTTTTTTCCGGTTTCCCTTCCTCCTTCTCCTTCTGACGCTTCTCTTCCTTTTCTATCATACAAATTACCGATTAAACTTCAGTAGCCATTCAACTCTAAGTTCGTTGGTCTCTCGCATTCTCTTCGAACAGGTATACGGTAATCGTATAGTGAGCATTGTCCAAAATTTGGGGATTGCAACTGAGCACAAATATGTAAGTAGGTATACCCCAGACTTGATTTTCTGATAATCCGTTTCTTTATTACCTTTTTGCTGTTCAAGGTACTCCGCGTTCACCTTATTCCACAATGTCCCTTTATATCGCGACTCTTTTTCAGACATAATGTAGCTATCCAATTCGTCATCGTCGATGCCTGACATGTCAATTTCCAGTGAACCCTGAATCGGTAAATCCACGAATCGTATAAGAGCCATTACTCGTAAGGATTCAGAAATTGTGTTATACGATACCTCGAACTCACGTTTTCGTAAATCGAGACGTCCTTTTCTTTCGGGGCGTTGCTTCTGTCGTCCAACGAAGATGCTAATCCCATGGAAGCAATGTCTGGGCCTAAGAATTTTTTTTTAACAATATATAATCTGTTGACCGGAAATGGTGCGAATTACCAATAATCGTAATTAATATATACCCGGAAATGCATCCGGATATGCTCGATTTTGCATAATTATTTCAAACCTGTTTTGAATCAAGGCAAGCAATCTTACCCAAGCCCATGGCCAAATACTCCGAAGAACGAGGAACTGCACCGGAATCGACGATGGGTGGAGGATCGTCGTGATCTTCAGCAGCGTTTCCGGAACTCTCGACCATCCCAGTCAAGCAGTCCTGTATAATGTTCAAATTGCTCTCTCTTATAAACCTGTCAGCGTCTAGTTCTTCTGGATTTGACGCTGAAGAATAAAAATACCGGAGGTTAAGTTTTAACATGCAATTTAAACAGTGAATTGCAACTGTTACCATATTACAATGATTCGTATTGTTATTGATGTTGAGAACGGAAAGTAGTGGGAAAAATATATACAGGATAAGAGTACGATTAGAAATAAAAATAAAGGGGTATAAAGCTGAAACATATCTATCACATTACCATCTTTCTTTCGTCTTGCTTTCCCAGATTTTTGTTCCTCCAGCTGCTTGTCAATTTCGGATTGGAGCTCGTTGAACTCGTTGGACATTTTTTCCAACTAGATGAAATATCAACAGAATAAATCGTCAACGATAATAGTAACGATTATGATAATAATAGTGATCATTGGAGTAAAGAACGTTTTGAAAAAATTCTGGATATCATGAAAATCGACGTACACACAAAGTATTCATGTGAAGAAGTGAATGCGAGAAAGATGGAACGAAGTGCAAAGGAATTTTTCAGATCGACAACTGGAATCATATATTAATCCGATGTGTAAATTTAAGGTGACGATACCTTCTGTAGACGTTCCCGGTCCTTTTTCCTAGCCGCTTTGAAGGCGGGTGGATCCTGTTCTTCCTCCAGGTCGACCGTCATGAATTCTTCAAGTGTCAAGGCACTGGATGGAGTATCTCCGAATTCTATCAGCCTGCAGTAATAAACATAAGAATTATACCTACAATATTACAGGCGGTTAAACATACGTGGGTTGTATAAAATTTACCTTTTTCGTAACGTCGACTCGTGTACTTTGACAATTTTTATAATGTCACCCGGGGATCTATTGAACTCGTGGAGTCGTGCAGCCATAAGCAGTGCTGTAATTCAAGGATTAATAAAAAAAAAAAAGTTTTAAAAGATGAAAAAATTCATAGTTGACTTGTGAACAAACCAAAGTGGAATAAATAAACCGCAAAATATGATCAAACAGTAAAACGAGAAAACTCGATGACCCCGAACTTTGTTCCCCCACGATTACTGAACACGTATCAAACGTCTGAAATATTCTGAAGGCTGCCGGAAGTCTGAGCCTGACTTGGTACTAAATATACGTGGCTGAGCACTGTACCATGCAATTTAACGTAATGTAAGCAGTGATGATGCAAAGGTGTGCATCATGCACACAGTGCCACACAGGTATAATTAGGAAGATGAGGAAGTCCCTTGAACTTACCGGCGCCGCATAAACCGGAAGGTCTCCGACCGCTGTGAATACTATCTCTTTTCATCCTTTGCACGACTCTGAGTGCCGTCATCGAAACCTCGTGACTTTTTTCGCCAAACTCAAGTTTATTTGCAAACCGCATGATGTAGAGGCAAGGATCTAAAATAGAAGGACGTTCGAATATATGATGTACATGAAATGCATGAAGATGATAAGGCTGCAAATAAACTTGTAAGTGATAAATTGTTTAGTATGCAATTTCCTTCACGTCTCATTGGCAAACATTCGATTACTGCGGAGCTCTGTCGCCTTCTACATATAATCACAAATTACGCGTTATCATTATTAACGTACATGTATAATTCATAAATCCATTCTCAGGACAGGCGGATGATGGAAGTAATAGATAGGAAAAATCGAACGCTTCGATTTCGTGGGTTTTTTATTCGTGTGGGCGAGTGGATGAATTTCAAATTTTAACGCGTTCTTGGTCATTCTATACTACAACGTAAGTAGAACACAGTGAATTACTGAAAGTGAAGGCGCGGACTTTCGCTATGGCACTAACAGATCTCGGACGAAAGTTTATTATAAACTCTTATCTTTTGCCAACTATAAGCGTGCTAATACACCGGCTATTACAGGCACAGGTATTTAAAGTGTGGAAATCTTAATTTACATTCCTGCGCAGAGTGCAATATTATTGCATAAATAAATTTCATTTGTTACACTTACTACAATATCATAGTAAAATCGGTATCGTTACGAATAACGATTTAAAATATTATTACCATTACCAAAAAACGTGTTAAAAATATTTTATAAAAATTCCAACATGTTAAATACGGTTGTTCGATTGACTAAATTTTTTTTCACCCGAATAATGTCTTGATTAACGTCGAGTTCTCATCGCAGTAGCATCAAATTATCGAAATACATAGTTAAAAAAATATATCGTACGAGTGACCATAATTAAAAAGAATAACGAAGCATGCCAGTTTTTTTTTCATTACAGCTAGAAAACTCATTTGCATTTTTTATCCTCAATAAAATTTTCCGATAATAAGACAAATATAAACGTTAATTTTCTTCACCTTGCACTGTTATTATAGATCGGATGAATTCATTTGGCAACCAATAATAAATGCATACCTATGCATGTACGATGACTTTCAATGATAATTAGGCAACGTAAATATTCGCCCCCCCCCCCCCCCCCCGACAAACTTTTGTATATAAGAGGTACATATTTATAAGTTGTCGACCAATCGATGTGAAAGTAAATTTTGTCTTATACGTTTATATCTTCCGTTTAGCAACAAAGGACAAACCGAGCAAGGTTTATTGAATTTAATATATATATATATATAATATATACACAGGAGAGAGCCAAACTTTTTGTAATATACAAGAAAATGAATTTCCATTAAATGTTATTATACCTCACGAGATATAAGCTATAATGGTACCTATTACAATTTTACGCATTGCCAGTCGAAATCTCTCCTCTCACATTTCATCATCGGTTGAACGAGTATATGTATATACAAGTATAGGTATTTATTACGCTCGGCAGACGTCGGATTTTCCGCGGCAAAAAAACGACAGAATACGACATTGTTTACAATAATGTTGTCACTGTTGAGACACGTGACCATAAGTGATTAGCGAGTACAACGATTGGGGAGGGGGGTCGGGAGGGGGCAAAGAGGGGGCAAGTAGTCGAGGGAAGGGTGGCAAATAAAGAGAAAGATGAAAAAGGAGAGAGATAGATAAATAGAGAGATAGATAGAGAGAGAGAGAGAGAGAGAGATGGCGAGAGAAGGAGGGAGGAGATGAAAAGGCAGAAAAAACTAGTGGAAGGTGGGGAGAAAATCCCGAAGACCTCGGTAAAGGCTTGGGGGTATCAGGGCAGCGGTTGGTAGCGGCATAGTGTAAAGACGTGTAAAAGTGTTGCCGGAGCCAAAGAACGCGGCGGTGTGGGCAAACTAGTGTCAACTCGCGGTGATTTCGTAGCAAGGAATAAATTACACGGATACATGAAGTTTACGGGGCCAACAGTATGCGAAACATTATTTAAACTGCGGATAAGTTTACCTAGAGTTTTTATTTTCTAACAACGAAAGTGCAAACAAAGTAATTGTTACTGTTTTATTTGCTTTTCTTTATTTATTTATACATTTATTTTTTTTTTCTGGTGCTCAGTGAACGTGATACGTGTGTGTGTGTGTGTGTGTGTGTGTGTGTGTGTGTGTGTGTGTGTATTTTATTATGTTTTTTTACATCGTCGTTTAAAATTTTCACCATGCGATAATGGAGAATAGGAATTTTTTTATAATTCAAACTATTGAAGTAACAAAAACCGATTGGACAGGTTTTGTGTCCGATTTATTATGATGCGATAAGTATTATATAATGGTACAGATTGTGCGACTGTATCAGAAATGATAATATATGGTATAATAACTCTGACTGTTAAACGAGAATATGATGCGATAGGTGTACTTGCTATAATATGATATCAATGATGTACGATGTAGAGGCGAAAGCACATTGCACGTAGATTACACTTATATGCACTCGTTAACAATGTGCCTCGGTTTCGTTATCTTTTTGCGTTATACATATAATATATATGTAAGCAATCGTGAGTTGGGTTAGAGAGGGTCAGCCTATTATTTTGTCGAATGGAATCTTCAGCAACGAATCTTTGATCATTCATACTGTAACGATGTTATGCTTTGCGCATAAATACGCCAGTGTAATATATTTTTTTATAAGCGTATACAACATTGCATCGTATTTTGTGTTCTATAGTCGTGTTGATGGAAATTCTTTGAGTTGATGCCGATGAGACGCAAAAAAAAAGGAAACAAAAAAATAAATAAATAAAACCTGACAACTTAGAAAGCTTAGAATCAAATTGAGTTTCAACGAATTATAAAATGCCGCCTGATTTTATTTTAAATGAATTTCGCAACGTGGATCAACTATATCGATTAGTTTCTGATGAAACGTATAATAGTACGGTAAAAGACGTTCGTGTATTTTTGATTTTATTGAAAATTTTTACCTAGCAACAACAGTCTTGCGGAATTTTTTTTTTACATTTTTCGTCTCAACCGGTCCAAACACACTAAATTATTTTTCAAAATTTCAATACATTGTTTTCAGTTTTAAACCCAAAATGCCCTATATATCGCGTAATACAAATGAAATACGACAGTTGAATTTTCAGCAATAACATATCGAAGGAATATTGGTTGAAATTTTTTTTCTTTTCTCCATACGCGATGTCTAATCAAAATACTGCTTTCAACACCATGATTCAACGGAAAACCTTGACCGACGGAGTGACGTACAAGTTAGGCTGGCCGATCGCCTTGAAATTCAATTATCCTTCATACCGATGTGATTTATGAATAAAGTTCGCTTCTTATCTGTTGAGTAAAAACTTGACAAAGCTGTTTAAATATTATCAGTAGACGAATCTTTTTTCATGGATACTTCCTTATATACTGATATTCGTGAAAAACAACCGTATATAGGTGTAATAATTATACTCATTTTACCGCGCATTATTATAGACCGTATGATTGTTTTCATGAATTCGACGTCAATAACATGAGGATAATAACAATCATCCTCATTGCCATCATGATGAAGTATAATAAGTATAAACGATGGAAGAAAAGAATTGAAACAAAGAATGAGAGAAAAGTCATCCTCCAATACGCAAAACGTGACTCCGAGATGAGGCTGAAGTTAGTAACGTTAACGGAACGAAACATTGGGGGAGAAAAATTAATACTTTGCATATTTATAGTGACTTTGAAGTAGTTAAGTTTTTGAGAATGTGAATAAGTTTTATCTTATTATGTTTAACAGCATTTCGGACACCCGTGGAATTGTGAAGTAACGATTTTTCCGAAAAATAAAACATTGCAATAACGTTACTAACTTCAGCGTCGTACTACGAGGAGGGGGGGAAAGCGAAGATTCCGCGAAACAATGTTGCGCAATTTATTCACGATCAGAAACCGAGAGACGCGCATTGGCGAGGCCAAAAACAATATTATTATCACCGTCGTCACTCGACGTTGGCCAAACACTATGGGAATAATGAAAAGGTACGAGCGGGTATTATAGCCGTGTTACATTTGAAAGGCGACGTGAATTTTCAAATGTGTTTGTTCGTTGTAGGTTTTTCCACAAGATTGAGGAATCCCCATTAACTTAATTAGAAAGGAGACAAAATCGGTTTATAATTACTTGTCAAAAGATGAGAATAAAATGTTTCAGCTGTTATAGAGTTCCACGAACGGTTTGATCCAAGGTGATAAAATTACTAACAATAAATATAACGTTCGATTGGAGAAAGGATATAGCAGTGTTTAATGCCGCGTATTATTTGAAACCCTGATTCGTATACAGGGATAAGGATTGCCTATGTAAGAATAAAAACGTACAATATATCGTGAAGAAAACCCATTTACCGACAGCGCAGTAAGCTTCTTAAATTAAATGCAAGTCCAAGTTTGCGAAAAACGAATCAAATCAGACAACAAAATCGCAAAACAAGGTGTCGCGAGGTTCAAGTGGGGAGGGAGGGCCGCCGGCAACGTTAGGGAAAGGTGGCTGTGCCGTCACGGTGTTGCAACACCAAACTGCATACCTTGTACACGTGTATGTGTATACAGTTACATACATACGTACCTACAGCTGGTAACATTGTTAAGCAATGGAAGAAAAAAATGTTATAATTCTACCTATATTCTGATATAGTAATGTCAAATTTCATACACGACGAGATGACTGCAATTGTATTTTATACTTGATTATAGATAAAGACTGTGCTCGGTGAAGAGATAGGAAACTTGTGATAATAATGAAAGAGGTGAATTTTCGTTTAACCTTTAGACAATTGAGAAGCGAATAAAATCGTCAAACAACTGTTGCAATATCGCAAGCGAGAGTAACAATGAAACGTGAAAACGATCCCGTGCCGATTGGTAGCGTAGGAAACTGCAATTCTACGATTTTCTGCGAATGATGCGACAAGAAAGAAAGAAAAATCACCCTGAGGTGGCTGGATGATAAAAGTAAGAACGTGAATAATTGAGTAAAAAGGAAGAAAAAGCAGGCGAGAGGGCGAACGGAGGCTACTTGATATGAAAATGTTGGTGCGCGACGTCGTGAGTGAGATCAGTTCGCGTATCGGACTGGGAATAGTTCCTGGATGCGAGCAGAACGGCCTCCACAGAGGAATAGCAAATTTGGCGGCTCTGATCCTCGAAGAGGAGGAAACATCCGGGTCCCCGGATGAAAGAAGATTCCAACTGGAGTCGGCAACGATTGAAGAAAATCACGCGATAGTCGGTGCCGAAGACAGGATACCCATGGTCAGCCAAAACTACGGAAGTCTTCGTAGAAGGGGCCTAAATAGACGCGGAGGTAAAAGTTGAAAAATTTAAGAAGGCTGGAGTTATTAACGTTAACGTAACGAAACATCATGGAAAAAAACAGTTGTTATACAATTTTAGGACGACTTTTACGGAGTTGATCTTTCGAAATGTGAACCGGTTTTCTTTGTTATTATTTATTAGCTGAATTTGAAGACATTCTAAAGTTCGAACTGCACACGCATCGTTAAAGTAACGTTACTAACTTTAGTCTCATAAAATTTCATCCTATGCTTACATGTAACAATCATAGATCATGGTACACAGGCGCTTTTGAAGAAGCAACAAATTCTTTGTCAAGGTATATGTACAGTATTTTATACACCTTAAGAGATCGTGCAACAACAAATTGTAGACGCTATAATTATTACAGAACGCTTTCGAACCGATTTGATGTCTGACAAGTACAATGAAACCCTGGGACCAAGGTAACCGAGCATCTATATCACGAGACGCGGTCAATTTGGCCATTGAGCTAAAAATATTCGATTCATCGATTAATCGAGTACAACAAAGTTATCGAACACGATTCCATTCGATCGGTAAAAATGACATAAATCGATACTGTACTGCGTCGTTCATGGGAGTGAAAAACAAAAATAATCGAGTCGGTCGATTAATCGAGTTTGAAAAATAATCGATTATACTCGATTGATCGGGAAATAGTAATCGATTATTTTTGGTAATTCTTGTGATACGCATACAAAGCGCATCCACGCACGACCGGTATTCTCGTATTTAACCTTTCTCTGTCGAGCACTCCACGTGCGCCCGTGGCACGTCTGCAGACAGAACATGATTACACGTTACGTAACCGCTTGGGACATACCTGTAATACGCATATATAGGTATAACGCACTGATGTGAAAAACGAATGAAACGATATTATGTGTGCAGAGGTATTACAATGTGGTGCGAGCCAAAGAGAACGCTGCACGTGGTTTATTCGCCACTGACAATTATTCCGTATACTATACTGTACTACAGTAATTGCAAATGGGGTCAATCGAGGTGTAGATTTCACGGTTATGATGTGAGGCATAATTTTCATTTGTACTTTTTTCTTGTGTTTTTATTATTTCTGTTTTGTCTTCGTTGTTTTTGAACCAACAGGTGAACGTGAGGAAACTGCATTTGTATGAATATTTGTAAAAAAATTGTCATAGCGACTTTTTTTTTTTTAAAAAGAAGTACATTTGCACTTTATGCACGAGCATCTTAAGAGTGGAATTCTGCGCATTTTCGATGCGAAGATAAACTATACGACGAGACTGATGTGCGCATGTGTGTGATGGTACTATAAGGTACATACAAAGGGAGAGGTTCCGAGTAGCGAACTGGCGGAGATCGAAAAACGGAGTTGCGCACGTTGAATTATAGGTGTATTATATCGACCGTTGCCGCCTGCGGCAGGACGGGTTGTCTAGTTGGTTTGTCGCCAGTTCAACAGTCTAGAATAGCCCTCGAGTTTGTACAAATCGTTTTCACGTTGAATGTTTCATTGGGGTATATGATAATACAGATAAATACGAAAGACTAAAGTACGAGGATACTGTACAGATTATATAAAGAAGTTTCGACAAAATGGCGATGTCTAATTTATATTCAAAAATTGCTCCAAAGCCGGTGAAACGTTTCCAGGATAACATATCCGTAACACAGACAAATGCCTGGGTGAACGGTGAGTGTCGCACATACATCACATACCTCTAACTGGTGTAAAATAAGCAAGTAGTAAATGACGGTCGTGTTGATCACAGAATTCTAGCAAGTAACGATTTTTTCCCAGTTTACGAATTTGTTCAAACGTAATCAAAAATATCGGAACCAACTGATTCCGTTCTGGTTCACGCCAAACGCGATGCGTAATAACTTACGCTTACGCACACATATTTGTGCAAGTTCCGTATTGCGTCGTACCGCAAAACACCGATGCAAGGAGGGTTGCCTCGGTACCGGCTGAACCACAGCGATCTTAATCACTCTCAAGTTTGAAACGTTATTCTAATGATGCATCTTTGGCAAAAGTCGTTACATGTTGCAACATTAGGATTACTTTAGATTTGGTAAACTGTTAATACAGCATAAACAAACCTATATTTTGTAAATTTCAACTTCTTCAGGGGGTATTCTAAAGGTGCAGAATAGTAATTTTTCTCTCAACGTTTTGGTACATTAACGTTACTGCTTCAGCCGAGTCGATTCGAAACCTCAGTTTCTCTGTTACCGACC
Source organism: Neodiprion fabricii (assembly GCF_021155785.1). Lineage (NCBI taxonomy): Eukaryota > Metazoa > Arthropoda > Insecta > Hymenoptera > Diprionidae > Neodiprion > Neodiprion fabricii. The sequence goes on from NC_060242.1 coordinate 2,909,043, forward strand.
GATACAACTTAATAGCATTGCCGGTTAGGGGTACTGACGTGACGTTACATTTATGCTCCGTATTATTCACGGCTCCCGCAAAGAATCGTTCAGCAGCGGTTCCCTAATGCGTGACGCACGCACAAACACACGCATGCCCCTTTCGTCTGGTTAATGATGTCACGAAACGCGTTGGTGTGTGAAGCGGTACTGATGGCGGCGACCGACGGCGATTTCAGTGTTTTCTAATTCCCCCGTACGACCGACCGACTCTCTTCTGTCGATTCGAGTGTATAACGACCAGCAGCAGATTTCTCATTTCTTTCGCAACACGATGTCGTTTTCAAAAACGTACGAATACAGCAACTGCTGGACATACTAAAGTAATAAATAAATATAAAAATAAAAAACAAAAAAAAAGATATCGGCAAGAACGTATACAAAATAATGTATACTGACGGTAATTATAAAATTTCCTTCCACTACGTTCGTAATCGAAGGGAGTAGACAGTGTTTGTTTATTTATTTATTTTTTTTCGATATAAACTCCGTCAATCATCATTTTGCATTACTTCCTGTTTTCAACTCTGTGTTTGTGCATGTCGTTTCAGATAGATCTCGCATACTACCGCTGTTTGTATAGTTCACTTTTCGGGTATTAATTTCCTTCTTTACACGGGATATAATTCTAAATTTCTACTGTACCATGTATTATAACCTTAATCTAGCACAACTGGTTGTGTATAGTGTATATGCGTTGTTCGTTCCATCGGTTCGCTCGATCGCTTCCAGGAACTTGTGACAGAAGAGCAAAAAAAACTCTACGCCTTCAGAGTTGGTTATTTAACCATCTAAATACCTATCGCTTCATCGAGCAGTCCACGTTTGCATAATTAATGAGCGAAATATGACGTGACAAACTGCTACTGTACTAGGTTTAGAATTGATTACCATTGAATATGGAACTCCGACCTGTCCATGACCCACAGTTTGCCTTTGTACAATTCACTGACTCGTAAAATTACAGGATTACACCTCACAAGTTTTCTTTCGTTCTGTTTTTGTTTCTCTAACTTTCACCTTTTCACTCCTCGCTACAATAAATTTGGCACTTGGTTGCAAATCACTACTTGAGTACAACGATCCGTATCCACTGACATGTATTACAAAGGACTGTTTGGAATCAGGGAAATACCAAGTAAATATTAGAAGTATGAGTAATTCAATGTCGAATAATGTTGCACCGAAATTACCAACTAAATTTGTTAGCAACAAGTTACACTGAGAATTTCGAACTAATGATCGAGGTATAGCATCGGCACAATTGCGTCTACTTTTTCCTATATTGTGTTTCAGCCGAGTCGCCAAACAATGTGTCAGGCTCTCCGCCGTCAGTCAGCCCTCTATCGTCTTCGGTGATATTGCAGCGCGAAGGTGCTATCACGCAGCCAGCGAGCACCCCAGCTTCGCCTTTATCCTCTCTTTCTTCCCAAATAACACAACTAAATCTTCCATCACCGGAAGACTGTACCCAAGATCCGAATTGGCAAGCGACAAAGTCAAGCGTGCGTGAACGCAATGCTGCCATGTTCAACAACCATCTTATGGCAGATGTACAGTTCATTGTTGGAAGTCCGGGTAAATATACAGTTTCATCTCATTGGCACGGATAGCTGATTCAGAGTAATTTTGAAAATTAAGGGTCGCAAAAAGTAAGGAAAGATGGTGTATTGTGACCTGACGACTGTTTCAGGACACACTCAACCCATACCAGCCCACAAATATGTATTAGCCACGGGAAGTTCCGTATTCTATGCCATGTTTTACGGAGGTTTGGCAGAAAATAAAAAAGATATCGAAGTACCTGATGTGGAACCTGCAGCGTTTCTCACTCTACTGAAGTAAGCACAATGAATAATAAACAACTCGATAACTAAATGAGCATATATCTTGTCGGAATAACATCAAACTGTTTTGATGCTTCTGATAAGCAAAATACCGAGTCGTGCAATAACGAGAAATTTTGAAATGCAATGGGGATAAATATTTTTCAAGGTACATGTACTGCGACGAGATTCAACTGGAGGCAGACACAGTCCTGGCTACTTTGTATGTAGCAAAGAAGTACATTGTCCCCCACCTGGCACGAGCGTGTGTCAATTATTTAGAAACCAGTTTAACCGCCAAGAATGCCTGCCTTCTGTTGAGCCAGTCGCGACTATTCGAAGAGCCAGACCTTATGCAACGCTGCTGGGAAGTTATTGACGCTCAAGTAAGTGAGAATCAGCGGGTTCTGGGATCTCTCGGCTTAAGCGAAAGCGACACCAATAGCTCTGCGGACGATAAAACGAGTTCAGACAACCGATGTGTTTATCGAACTTTTAGTTTCAGCGACGGTGATTATATTTTTCCCAGAAGTCGTTTCGTTGATTTACAGAGTCAGAATGTTTATAAGAATTATAAGCTGAATTCCAGTAATGGATTTTACCAAAGTAATAGGTTTCAAATCGTTCCATACTCGCTTTGTCTTTCAGAAAGTGATTGCTCACCTCCTGAAACGAAATTAAACTATCATCATCCAATATTTTCGCTCAGCCGAACTAGAAGTGAACCATATTTTCCAGATAACAGATTAGGCATTGAAGTCACAGAGAACGTAACTTATCAAGACATCTATGCCGACGATTATGAAAGTAACGAAAATAATATCAATCTGGATGCGTGCTGCAATAATGATTGCGACGACTATTCTAGACATACATAAAAAAATTTGTTCAACTACTTCCACATAGAATGTTGCAAAGTTTTTTTTTCTTTTCGACGATCACATTTCATATATTGCTAATGCCGACAGTGTGATCGTTTTATAAAAATCTCTAAGCGTCAAGTTGAAGATTTTAAACTCAATTTCACTGTACTGAATTGGGTTATATCATTATTGTTACCATAATGCCGATTGGCTGGTGTATATGAACACCCTTCTGGAGACTCTATCAACCCGTTTTTCAAGTTATAGTTGACACCATAAAAGTTGGCCAGTTCAAATAGTTAATAGGCATACGCAGCTTATACGTAGATTGAATAAAATTGAACTGAATCAGTGTTGATTAAGAAATTGTGGTACGTTAAGTGTAAATTTGTTGCTCAAAGGTAAATAATACTGTCGATACTGGCAAGGTATATAGACATAGTTATACATATCCTATGAATTGTTATTGAATTAGAGAAGAATTTTGCGCGGACAAAAAGCACAGTGTTGGTTATTCGTTACATTGCTAATATGTATTGCCATAGCCGTCATCAGATGCACACAACGACATAACCAAAGTTTATAATGTCCCTTTTCGTACTTGTATCGACTTATATCAGTATGCAAGAGAGAACCGACCAATATGCAACAAAGCTTACTGTTATATTGTATACTGTAGTTAAATATTCAATATATATACATATTGAATATCACTGCCTTGATATGACAAATGAGAATAAATGAATATTGACAAGTTAATTGCCACTTATTATATATGTATATTGTATCTCGTATTCGTGTGCAACAGAGAATCGCGGCACGACAGTCACCTGAGCAACAAGAATCGAATCTTGTATTTTTCGATTTTATCTGGCTGAATCTGTTATGGTGAAAATCTTGATTTTTATTTTTTTTTTTTTTACCGAAGACTTCTAAGTTCTGTATCATTTGCGTTCATCGGCCCAATAATCAACTATGTCTCATCGGTTTAATTCTGCGATATTTACTTTCATTTCTTGTACCGATTTTTTAACCTTAGCAAAGAAATTTAACACTCATACGAAACTTTAATTCTAATAGGGAAAACCGAAATCTCGAGATGCGTGCACGAACTGTGCACGAATAATTTTTACGATCAAAATTTATTCCAACCATTGATATTTTGGTATTTTACTACTTCGGTATTGTTGTTATCAGCTAATTTTCACAATGCAATATTTTTCAGAAAAGTCATTAAAATACCAAATGCTTCTAGTATTGACGAAACAAAATATATGATTCGAATGACACAACATGCAATTTTTGAGACATTCCAACAATAATTTGCCTGCAGGCAGAAATGGCCCTGAGGTCGGACGGGTTTGTGGATATAGACATCCACACCCTCGAGTCTGTCCTCTCTCGAGAGACCCTAAACTGCAAGGAGACCCACCTATGGGATGCAGCTCTCAGATGGGCCTCCGCCGAATGCGCTCGCCGTGAACTAGAGGCTACACCCGCCAATCAGAGACGGTTGTTAGGTGAGTTTTATCCCTATTTTTTTTTCAGCCTCTCATCAAATGTACGTACATCTACAGTATGACGGAACGGTGATTACAATAATTTTAAGCACCACAAATATATTATTGTCAAAGTGATAATGATTGATCGTGTTTTCGGCCATTACTTGGCTCACGAATTGCATGAAACTTTTCTGAAACGTTCCATCGCACATCAATACTATGTGTTATGAGCAAATAATTGTTGTTTCCTTTTTTTTTTTTTTTTTTTTTCCCCCACCTTGCAAAGACCTTTAGCTACGGATGTAAAACTTTTATTTCTTTCTTCTAGGACCTGCCTTAAATTTAATAAGACTCCCGGCTATGAGCTTAGAGGAGTTTGCTAATGGCGTAGCACAAACTGGGATTCTAAACCCACAGGAAACAATAGACATTTTTCTCCATTTCACTGCAAGTAGCAAGCCACAACTTTGTTACCCAATCAAACCTCGACAAGGGCTGAAGACTCAGGTGAATCACAACGTTTTTGGTTTTTGTCCCTAATCTATTTCATGATTTTTTATCAATAATATATTCTCTATCAGTGTTCGCAGATCATATAATTTGCTGGTAGCTGTTACTACTTGTCAGAGAATTTCAAGCGTACCTGTTTTTTTTTTTTTTTTTACTTGATATTCTTCCATTTTCAATTTCTGTATTTCACTTACCACCAAACTTTACCTAACGCCACTCAATTGGCCCTTTTATGAATTTGAGAACAAAGTTGGAACGATATGAAGTACATTTTTTTTTCTATGATTGATACTAAACTTGTCAAATGTCTTCAATGCTGCAGACTAACAATTTTTCATTGGTTGTAGACAATTGATATTACCTAGAAGCAATATATTAACTTTAATAATTATTTGCCCCCAACTGCCACTAACATCTCTAAAAATCATAAATTGAAGTTGGACGTTACAGAGAAGTCTGAATTTTTGTTTGCCTGCTATGCACGCTATCATTATCGCTATTAATATTTTCCTTCGAATCTACTCGCACCCCAATACACGTACAAAGATACTATCAAGAAAACGATAGAATGTTCAAAACGACCTTTGCTGAAAATAATCGATATCATTTCAGAGATTAAAAGCGCTGTGGTTTTCGATTAAATAAATCATTTTAAAATTATGAGAAACTTTCGAATTTTCACATCTTTAAAGTGATAAAAAATTGAATAAAATTCTCTCGCTGCTAAAATCGATACACCCCGAGTTCTATCACTAACAAATATTCGCTCTTATCCTTCTTATATGCCTGACGAATGTAAACGCTATCAAAACACCAATTATTATCTCTTTTCAGGTCTGCCACAGGTTTCAGTCGTGTGCATACAGATCTAATCAATGGCGCTACAGAGGGAGATGCGATTCGATTCAGTTTAGCGTCGATAAGCGAATTTTTGTTGTTGGTTTTGGTTTATACGGAAGTTCATCAGGAGCGGCTGACTATAACGTTAAAATAGAATTGAAAAGATTGGGCCGTGTGTTATCGGAAAATAATACGAAATTCTTTTCCGACGGTTCGAGCAATACTTTTCACGTGTACTTCGAAAATCCTATTCAAATAGAACCTGAGTGTTTTTATACCGCAAGCGCAATATTGGACGGTGGTGAACTGAGCTACTTTGGTCAAGAAGGGATGTCGGAAGCAACCATTGGCAGTGTTAATTTTCAATTCCAATGCAGCTCAGAAAGTACAAATGGGACTGGAGTTCAGGGAGGTCAAATTCCTGAACTTATATTTTATGGACCCCCTACGGATGATTGACGCAACTTTATCCCAGAGACAATGGTGTAATTACCCGTTGCAATAACTATCAATAATGTTTCTCACTAATGGTTTTACCGCTCCCGTTTCCTATTGACACTGCGCTGAGGGGAGCTGTTGAATATCGGACATTGATATTACATCCCATATTTATTATGTATAAAAGTTATTCTCACTTTACTTATTGCAGTGAAAATAACAATTATGAGTAAAATTATAATTACACATGGAGATAGACCACCGCTAAGATAATATTATCCCAGATTTAGTTTTCGTCACTTTTATAAAGTGTAAAATAGTGTAGCTTGTTAGGAAATATCATTCTCACGATTTCATTGTTAAATTTAAAATATTAAATACTGGAGAAAAAAAATGTTATTTTATCGAATTCTTTATTCACGGCAACTGTATCAAATAATATTATCAACTTGTAATTTCAAATGTGAAATAGAAGAGAACAGAGAAAATTTCAATTTTTCTTCACCTTTTAAGCAACGCACAAGTCATGACAAAAACTATGCTCCTGATTTAGTGTTTTATAACTTTATTCTGAATAAGTTTGTATATGTATATATATACTATATGTATATACATACACACACACAAATATATATATATATATACTATATGTATATATACACACATATCTATACATATGTATATATATATCGATGATTCAGTGGTGACAATTTTAATACAATTTTTATTAAATTCGGCACCTAAGCCAAAGTCGGAAAATAGTCAGCACTTACTTGTATAACTATATACTTGAAGTACAACCACTAACATTCATTGTGATAGTCAGCTTAAGATTGCACCATGCTATGATATCTTGTCTCGAATAAGATGTAAAAACTATTCACTTTGAACACGTTGTATCGAAGGTTGTAAAATTTCTTACGCAACAAGTGCGAAATCTTCATAGAATTTGACATGTATGAGATATTATAAACTACTAGCCTATTAATAGAAGAGAGGAGAAAAAAGAAAAAATTAAACCCCGTAGATCTCTGTATGAGAAGAATATATAGTTACGTTTTATACGTATCAGCACCTAGGCTGCAGGCACTTTCTTATACTATTCAAATATTGTTGGAATAATGAGTTATATTGTTAGATCTGCTTCTGCCATTTCACGTGTATAGAAATTTATCATTTCTAATATGTAAATTGTTATTTCATACTATAAACACATAAAATATTAAACTCGATGTTTCGTTATTCCTATATTTTTCCCCATTTCCATCCAACACATGATAATCACCGAATATAAAAATAAACTATAATGAGATAAGATCAAACTTACCCATTGAAGGAATGTTGATGCATAACGCCTGAGTGAATCTCAAATATGTCCGTCCCAATTCGTAAACGCAAATTTGTAGTACATCGCTAATATCAATTAACATATCTAAATTTGTTATTAAGGAAAAAGATTTTTTCATATAGCAGAGAAGTTTCTAGAAATAATTTTTAATCTTAATAAAATTCATGAGTATCAAATATTTAGATATTCTCAACATTTCGAATGAATTTACGCAGCTATTCTGCACGGATCATACTTATGATAGGTTTGTTCTGAAAAGGATACGTGCTGTTCCCTCGGTGCGACATGTAATGTAAACGCAAGCTGCATGATTGTGTTCCTGTTTCCGACCCCTGGTTAAATGACGACTCAATGCCATTTTATAAAAATTTACAGCAGTGTCGACGCAGTGTTGATTTAACCTAGGTATTGGATAAAGTCATCACAGATTCATTCAAAGTATATGAATGTATCGATTAGATACTTATTTGCACAAAAATATTCTCACCTTAGCTGAGTACAGAGATTTGTTATGCCTTTCCTCGCATTTTGTATAGTGACTTCCCGAGATTCTTTACCGCTCACATGGTAGGCTACAATTGGCGATAGAATTGCGTTAAACTGTGAGTGTTTATAACGAGATGACAGAATTACTTAAAATTTGTCACCAATTTCACATGATCACAGGTACGTATCTTCTTAGTTATACACTCGTAATATTGATTAACAGCTCAGTGATATGCATAGCTGAATCTCGGACGAGTGTATTCGCCTGATTCAAGTAACCACGAAAGTAGGCAGAATATTTAGGCATACCTGCACCAAAACTTGTTGCACCGCCAGCACTGTCGCTGGCTACAAACTGGGCAAGCATAATATTCCCAGTCGCAGTTTCCTCGAAAGCTGTTTCGCTGACTATCAGCTGATCCTCGAGGACAGAACCACATTGTGTACAAACTGCGTCTCCACGTGCTGGATCGGTTTCTATATCCGTAGATCCGCAATTGCGGCACTTGCTGCCCGACATCTGAAACAAAACGACACTGTGATTATTAACAGTTCTTTGGTTAAAATATTATCGAAACTTTTACCAAATTTGATATCTGATGTTTATTTAACTAGTAAAGTAAAGTTACATCTGTAAGTAAAATTACAAACTTAATCATACAGGGATAAATAGGATTATAGGGATTATAAGACACATAATAATATCTATATTATTATAAATATCAGGTCTCTTTCTCCGATGTCTGTCGGTTCATCATAATTGGTCTTTTTTACGATAATTTTTGGTATTCTTTTCAGCTGAGGTTTCTTATGTCAATAATTAAATACAATAAATGGGAATTTTTCTCGTAAAGAAATCAATTCCAAATGTACGATGAAGTGAAAAATTCAACGAAGCATTGACGTTGCTGTCAAACAAATCAGAATTACAGCTGCGGGGTCAGTTTGGCGCATTAATGAAAATGCAAAATATCAAGACAAATGGAAGTAAATGTGACAGAATTGTAAGGATCGCAATGTTAAATTCATGTTAATTACGGGCATGTATAATTAAGCTTGAACATTCATTGGCAGCTAACCTACAATACAAATAACTGCCTTTGGGTACATTATTATTGTGCAACAGCTAACCTTGAATTAGTGTCGTGCGTTTGTCCGTTTATAGGTACGAATGACGCTCGCTGACGCTGTGGATAATCGTTATATTATGAAACCAAAGTGGTGCAGCGAAAGAATCACCGCACGAAGAATTCCGCTGTTGTTATCCGACGAAGCAGTATCACTTCTTGTACATCCACTCTACGGTGCTACGATACTCACACTGACTCGCAATCGCAACTTTCACGATAAAATCGACCGTTCAAATCGGCTTTGCCAACCGCCGAAGCGAAATCCGACCGGAAATCCATGGAGTGGACGAAGCGTTGGACGGAGGTCGAAATTTCTTTAGATTTCTTTGGTTGGTATACATACATGCATGATTTTTCGAACTTTATAAGCGCCAAATTCAAACGTAATTAACATGAACGGAATTATCCTCTGTTGGGAATGATAAAAATTTTATTATTTTATCCTTTAGTGTTTATGTTATTATTTTTACAACTTTTGACTGCACATACTGGCACTATCAGTAAACAGCATATATGGAAATAAATAAGTAACTTCAAGTAATCTATTTACGTGAAATCAGTTGTCGCATTCATGGGCGTCATGTTACATTTCTGTGACATCATCTTGGATAGCTCTACCTCTAGTAGTATATGCTCTAAGCGCGGGAACGATTTGTATTAATTTTCATTTGAAATGTGTATAAAAACTAACAGAACTGGTCAATCTAATACCAAAATTCGGAAAAATTGAAACGATAAGCGAAAATTTGGAAAAATAGCACAGATGAACCCAAAGTGACTCAAATTGAAACTCCAAATCACCGAAGCATATCTCGAGTTTTATTCAGTTATATATCGACTCACCCGTCTTGTTTTCTTAAGTTAGATACCAATATTACAACAAATTCCAAACAATTAGAAAAAATTGGAATAGGAAATTAAAAATGTAGGAATTTGGAATCAGGAAGAAAAATTCTTTAAAAGTGATAAAGTTTCTTTAGATTTCGATATAAATTACCACAATTCTTGAAAAGAATTCTTTTTCTTTTTGCTTTGGCCGACATCAACATTCATTAGATCTGAAGAAATTTTATTAGGGTCGGTAAGTTTGGTGCAAAGGACAAACGACAAGACCTGCAGTGGACAAAAAAAGTTTCGCCGTGGTCGGATAAGTTCATAAATAATACGGAGACTGGCATAATGGGTGTGGGGATGCCATTTTTTTTTCCAAATAATGAAGTAAGTATTTTCATTCGAACAACGTTAAAAGACGAGAATGTTTCTTATCAATCCATTAACAGTACAATTTTATTAAAAACTGTGTAATAAGTCAACTAAATTTGTGGATACTTGAGGAAGAAAGAATTGACATTGAAATAATATGTCGCATAATTTTTTATAGCTTGGATATTTATACCCCAAAAAGTGACGTTATTTCATCCATTTTGTGGATTGCTTATTTTTAGAATATATAAAATATACATTAGGCTTTGCGAAGCTGATGATATCGTTCACCATCATCATTAGTATATTATACTATGGTATATTAGTCAAACCAAAGTATTTGCATTGATTTATTTTTTGAGCACTTGTATCACATCTTCGTCATGCATCACATGTTGCAATCCTACCCTTTGGGGTGAGTATTTTGTGCTCGTGCCCTGCAAAGAGAATGTTCATCGAAGTTTAGAGGTGGCAAATATCTCGTCATTTTTAAACATACTTTACATCCGGTAATCTTACCCAAACAAGAGCATATTTGAATTGTTCAGCGAGAGTCCGGTGAATGCTGTGACAGACATGTTCGACCGTGACTCCCTTTCGTAAAATCAATCCATCATCAAAGTCTGGTGGTTGACCAGGTTTTTTAGTGTAAACCCTGATGAGTGACAAATATTCCCACAGAACCTCCAGCAAGTAGTCCAAATTCAATTTCATGTTGCAACTGTCGTAAGAGTATTTTAGCTTAGAAGTTTTGGTGGAACGCTTTCCAAAAACTGATAGTATCCTATGCTTGACTCACCTAACTACGACGCTGTTGCTTTGCCTCGCGATTCTATCAACTTCTTCTATAGATATTTGATCAATCTTATTGTATACGTACAGGCAGGGTAGGTACACTCTGTTTGCATTGATAACATCGATGAGCTCATCGGCAGTGCAGTCTTCGCGAAACAATACCTCGGCGTTGAATATTTTATACTCATGTAAGATCATTTGGACCAACTTCTCGTCAACTTTAGTCAGTGGGCAAGTCGAGTTGAACGAGAGCCCCCCACCCTTCTTTATTTTAAAATATATATTGGGTTTCTGTTTGTTCAGTCTAATACCAACAGACTCCAATTCTTTCTCTAATAATTGTCGTTGTACATCTTGTTTCGTCGCATCTAACATCATCAATACCAAATCTGCCGTTCTCGCGACGGCTATGACTTGTCTCCCTCTTCCTTTTCCCTGGGGAAATTACCAAGAATTAGAAAACTCGATGTACGCGAAAACATCGCCCGTGTTTATTTTTCTAGGCAATACCTGAGCGGCACCTTCGATGATACCGGGCAAATCTAAAAGTTGTATGTTTGCTCCCTTGTATTCGATTACACCTGGTATGCACGTAAGCGTTGTGAATTCGTAGGACGCAGCCTCGGATTCGGTGTGAGTAAGGGTGCTGAGTAAAGTGGATTTACCCACAGAGGGAAAACCTATCAGGGCGACCCGCGCATCTCCTGATTTCAGTACATCGAACCCTTCCCCCTTTTCGGATTTCTTTGACGGCTCTAATAACTGGGAGCGATACTTGGCTAACTTTGCCTTCAATAGGCCGAGATGATACTCCGTCGCTGTAAAAACAAATATCGACCTTTAAACGACGGTTGAGAAAATTAGAAAAAATGCAAAATCCCCAGACTCCGAGCCGGTCACGGCGTTGCGGCTGGCAGATACATAACCTCAAATCCGAAACAAACCCTTATTTTTTTGCGTCCGAGCGATCTCTTTCTCGATTTCTGATATTTTTTCGAGTATACCCATGATTGGCTACCCTCAGCTTTAAGCTGCTTGTCTTCGCATCGACGAATTTACAACTAACGGCGACACAATCTGCGCTCAATCAAAATCACACTGACCCACGTGAATAATTTACAATTCGGTAAATCAAGCATAGACTACCCGAAATCGGAAAAGAACTTGGTAGATCCAGAGTTGCCAACCTATCGGACGAATATTTCTTTAAAAGGCGCCAAAATAATTCTTTAGATTTCTTATTTTAAATGGCACTACAATAATTCTTCAGACGTCTTAATAACGTCACAATAATCCGTCATGTTTCTCATTTTCAAGACGGACAATTTTCCTATAAATATATAATAATAATTAACGAGCGAGGCAACCCAAAAATTTATATCCTACAATCTGAATTGTAAGTATAAAGATATTCGGGACTTTAATTTAAATAATATGTTTTTATTTTTAATATTTAGGACCGTTAATAAGTCAAATAAGTGCGTTTGAAAATTGTAGACGCTATCTAATTGGTGCATATTTTCTTAGGAACCTTACAATTTGTTGATGTTTAGTCATATTTAGATATTTCGCTTCATTCCTCAGAATCTGGCCTAAGCGACAATAGTTTATAATAAAAAAATAACTTTTCTTTTCTTTCTGAACCGTTTGAACGGACTCTAATTTCTTTAGATTTAAAGAAATTTCTTTAGTTTTGGCAACACTGGGTGGACCGAAGAGATTGGCATTGACTAGCGAAGTGACATAGATTGAGTCGAAAGTGGAGAATGTCGGGTTCCGCTTTTACCGGTCGATTATCGATCCAACGCATGCGCCAGCAAATCAAATTGTTGCGCAATTTGCCGCCGAATCCAAGATCCCTGGAATAAATTGCATATAAAATATGCATCCCATTATCTCGGCGAGTGGTCCAATGAATAAAGTATAAGAAGGAGCAAAAGTAAAATTTCCTTCAGCTTTAAGTTTTACTTGTTTCATATTTTTTTTTTCATCGTTTTCTCCCTCCCGAATGCCGTGTACAATTTGTTATACAGACGTAGAAAATTGAGATATTATTCTTTCTCGAATAACTCTGAGATTCTCGCAAAAAGCTTTCGTCTGCTGCATGAATTATTTTATACGATAACGGGCTGCTTACTTGGGGGATGAGATATGTTTTAAAATGATTAGATTTTGTCGAACACAGCGTGTTCTTCGTATACCTGCACCGAAGTTTTACACAAAAAAAAATAAAAAAAAGTATCGAATGAAAAATTTTACATACACGACACGTAAACGTCGGGACGTATCAAAAAGAGACAAAGGCCCAGGCGTATCTACGCTCTAATAGCCCGCGACGTACATGCATTAAGGAATTTCCACCTGGCCGAGCGCAACCTTTCCAAGTGTATAACCGCCATTGAAACGTGTGCCGTCGAATTAACATCACTCTGAAAGTAAGATTCATCGCTGAATGCGGATCACGCGGAGCTGGATAAAAAAGCTGAGTGAAAATGAATAAATTCAACGAGTCCGTTATATGTCGCGCACGGTGTTCAAAGCGTTGTTGCATGATTGAGGAGATCGTACGATAAAACGCCCTTGCTCTTTTTTTTTTTTTGACGGCTGCACACCTTGATAACATGATTTTAACGCGGTACGAATTATTTTACACTAGATTAACGATGAATTAAATTTTCCAACTGCGAATCAGACAGAATTTCCTCGTGTAATCATGAGAATGAACCATGGTTGAATAAATAACATGTGTATGACCATGGAGTTTGTTATTATTCCCATTATTAATCCATGTTTTATATTCTGTGTTAAAAAATTATAAAACACTTTTGTTTCTCTAAACTTGGTGCGATAAACGATGAACATTTAAGGTATTTTAGAGTTCGATTGGAACCCAAAATAAATCACAACCGGTCTAAGATTATAAGGTATGTCTTATAGATAATCAGCAAATTCGGTGAGGTTTGGGCAACTAAACTAATCAGCGTATAAGCTGATCGTACGGTGAATAAGACTTGAACGAAAGACGACGACGAATGAAGAAAAAAGATAGATAAATAAATAAAACGAACTGATAAACATTCGGTACAGATACAGCTTGTGCAATATAGGTTATCAAACAAAGTATTAACGACAAATATAATCATTGTTATAATTTCAAGACTTTGTTCACTTGAGAAAGTAACAAACGTCTAGTTTGGTTTTCGTCACGCGTCGCCTCGTGCGTCAGTAAATTTAATGCGATGATGAAATTCAACGACAGATCGAAAATAAAGTGACGGAATTATAACGTTTCTGACGCATATCTCGTTTCTATACTATATGCATACAATCTATATTCTACGAGGTTTGAATTATTCTTGAAATTAAAGAGAGAGAAAACAATGATAATATAAAAAGCAAGAATAAACAATTTCTACAGGGAAACGGGTAAATTCAGAAAAAGGTTGTCCAGAATATATTAACCGCATTGCGAAAAATAAAATGAAAAATAAAATCAGGCGACGCTGTAAAGTGAAATTTAGCAATGAAAAATTGCCAATACGGGACAGAGGTATTATAATAAGATATTGATATTTAGACAGTAAATGTGGTTGTTGGCCTTCGGTGGGCTTCATCGAATCCTGTCGACCAATCCATACTTCAAAATACACGCGCGTGTGTATTCACATTAATATGTAACGTATGCACGATTTTTATACAACTTTTTTTTTTATCGAGAAAAACAAATTCTTCATCTTTTTCTTGGAACTATAAATGTACGTAGAAGTTGACTTGGCGTGTTTTCGGCTGACGAAGAAAAAAAACACGCAAAACCCGTTCTCGCGAGACGCAATTATCCTGTATTGAATACTGTGACAAGATCAGCAGAATATAATTTGCGTTACGGCAACCGTTGATTAGACGTTTCGAAGAACTAATGGTTCGTTACGAATTCGTATCGATCTTTTCCTCTGAGTATCTTGTTTATAATGTAGTGGGACGGGTAAACTTTCTGAAAAAAAAAAATCATTACTACGCAGTAGTTGACTAAAAGTTGAAATCTTTAGGATAACACGCGTGTATACCCATTCAAACGAAAATGGGATCTTGTGAGAAGAAACGCACATATGCCCAAAAATTGTGTGTATTGAATTTTTTTTCATCCATATTTTCCGTACACAAAGTACGCTTTTCTGTTACTGTAATCAGTCTGCGAACGCGCATGCGCGGAGTACGGAAAATACCACTTTTCAATCCTAGGAGTGTTGAAAGTCGTCTTTTCCGTACTCCGCGCATGCGCCGTCGCGAACAAATCTGACATTGCGCGACTCTAACCTCAATGTCGTGCTTCGTGAAAAAATGCGTGACGTATTCGCGTTATATAAAAAAATCGCGTGCAACAAGAAGACAACGGTCTTGAAATATTTCTCCTAGACTTCACCTACGACTAATGTTGCAAAATTACGCTCGGTCCGAAAAGACCGAGTTTGTTTCCTTCTCACACGATATACTATTTTCTGTATTCCTCGCGATGTAGTATTTCGGGTGAAAACAAACATATACCGTATTAACTGTAGAATGTGTACTTTCATATTCCGCCCATACTTTTTGTCTCTTCTCATGAAATATGTATTATACGTATGCATGTACGTACATAAATCTCGTGTGCGTTTAAAAAATTGAGAACTGACAACATGTACGCGTGTCATGGAAGCAAGAAAAAAATAAAAAATACAATGAGAAAGCAAAAAATAAATTCAATAACCTGCAAAAGGACTTGATCCTGATAATTCGACATTGTCGAAGAAATCTAAACAATTACGTTAATTTAACCGGAATCAGCCTAAAACAATATTACAATTAACATCTATAACGGTTAAATTTTCATGATTGAACAGCTGCTTGTAATCCAACGCGAAACCGTTGGAATTAAGCTCGTTTTACACATTTGAAAAAAATAGTGCGTCGAGGGGAAATTCCGAGATTCGGGAAGTACGCAAAGATGAAAGGACGTACACTCTTTTCTCCCTCGCGCATTGCGGTGTAGTAATAATAATAATAATAACAATAACAATAATAATATTGGTAATAAGAAGCAGGGAAAAAAAGAAATCAACAGCGAAACGGGGGGCTTTGATCTCGAGGCGTAATTCCCACCCAACTGAAACTGTTCATATGTCAAATCATACATATACGTATACAATGTGTAATGTTTGGAAAGAATTCGACGTGTAACATATCACACGATTTACTTTGTAAATTCAAACAAAAACATAGGTAAGAAATCAGATAATAAAATATTACGAAAGGCACGAATCATCATTAATACCAGATGAAGTATAAATTTTTTCATCCATTAAATCTGACAACTCGCGCTTTCGTAATTAAATTTTTAAAGTTAACTCGCTTAATAATAAATTATACGTAAAATTTAAAATAACTAAAAAAAAAAAAAAAAAAAAAATACGCCACTCCACAACTCGACAAACGAACATTTTCGTTAGGTACGCAAAGTTGGCCTTCGTCGCATAAAACCCCAGGCGTAAGTGTTTTCGGGTGAGTGTGAGAGGTGTCGGGTTGGGGAGGGGGGAAGTCCCGGGTCGCAGGTCGTCGGAAGGTAGGCGATACGTGGATGTAGGGGAACGTATCGCCGTACGAGGGCGGCGCTCGTCGTTGTGGCTGCGTTGAAGCCGGCGGCGGCGGCGGCGGCGGCGGCGACGGCGGCTGTAAGCAAGTACAACCAGCGCGGATATGAATGTCGATATTCCAGTGCGCAACGCGTTTCGAACGTCTCTGCGCAGGTATACGGTAGTTGCCGAACGACTGCGCGAGATTCTAAAATTATCGGGTGGCGGCGAGCGGTGACAGCTAATCCAGAGACAGAGGCTAAACAGCGCGGACGTCGAGTGTACGGAGTAAAACGGCATAGTGCGGTTTTATACACCGGCGGGGGGGGGAGCGAATTTTAATCGTCGGTGGTGTACATGGTCCCGTTGTTTCGACAATCTGTGTGAATTCATCGTAATATAACATAGGCGTATACGTAACAATAAATACATACGTGTGCCCGAGTGTGTTTCGTCCTACAGTTTTTTCTTCTTCTTCTTCTTCTTCTTTTTTTCTCCTCTCTCTCTCTCTCATTCTCGCACTCTCTTTTCTCTTTTGCGCGAGAGTCAATCACCACCGTTGCATCTAACGTTAATTATTCCGTATACACTTGATCCCCGAACCGGTAACAATAAAAACAAAAAATAAGAATAATAATAATAGTTCGCAAGCCGCGCGTATGACAAAAAAAAAAAAACAAAAAAAGTAACGCAAAGCGCGGCACGTTTCACTTGAATTTTATAGTTCGTCGGGTGTAACGCGAAAGACGGTAGACGGAGGACTCGTCGTTGATTTGTTAAAGAATTGACCGAATATCGTGCATGAAAAAATTATCGTTCGCGGTTAACGAACGAGAAAAAAAAAAGAGAGAGAAAAAGAGAGCGAGAAAAGTGCGGGAAAACTTGATTGCAAAGCGATATAAGAAACGGCGACAGCGAAGAGAAGAGAGAGAGAGAGAGAGAGACAAAGAGGAATCCGACAGACCGTGATAAGGGGGATTAAAGAGAGACAGATATAGAGACGGTGGTTTTAACTCCTGTCTCCGAGGATGGCGGACGAGGACGGAAGCATGTGCGAAAATTCCCTAGGGCCGAACGACTCGAGTACGGCCTTTGCGAAAAAGCTCAGAGGCAGAAAGGGCGCGTTGAAGAAGAAGAATGTTTACATGGTAAAGGACCACAGCTTTATGCCCCGCTTCTTCAAGCAGCCGACGTTCTGCAGCCACTGCAAGGATTTTATTTGGTAAGTCGAACGTGCATGTTTAAGAGAATGCGATCGTGCTGTCGTTGACAAACACAAAAATATATCACCATTGTTACGACTCGCGCTTAGAGTCAACGAATATACGCAGGTATACAGGCTCTCTGTATTCGCAAGTTCGCGCGGTCTGCTAAAAGCTACGGCCTTGACCGGATCTATCTCATTCTCTGCACGGCGAATCCTCAACTACGATTACTAAATTGCCCGACATACACCGAAGCCGAGGAGATAAATCATGTTTACTGTTGTCATTAATGTCCCGGCTTATACGTATACACCGATCATCCAGTGTCGAAAGAGTTTTCGCCTAATCTCTCCTCCTCTCTCTGTCGGACGTGCAACAAGTTAACTATATCTATGCATATTATAATCGTATACAAGATCATCGTTTCAATCCTGTTTTCTATGTATATATACATATATATAATTATATATATTGAGGAGTTACTTATTTGGGGGTCGGACTTTTTTTTTTTATTGGAACGCTCTCCAGATCTGTTCCAAATCATTCGAATCAGATAATTTGTGTAAAGTTTCAAGCCTCTACGTAAACTGGAACACATGCCGTTAACGTTGGTATAAATTAAGAGACCGATTTGAAAGTTGGCAGAGTTGTTGCTTATAAAATTTTATAATTACCGTTCACATATATACATGTATGTTATAAAATGATGATAAAATTTTTAAACTCTTACGCTTTGTTTCTACTATTATAATATATATATATATACATCGGCTGCGAATGTTATATTATTTTCTACCGAAGAAAAAAAAAAAAATATGGTTATGGAAGGTCAAAAAAAAAAAAGACGCGCTACTTTTTTTTATAGTTGTGATTTTGTAAATGACTGGTCATGTTGCTTTGTGATCGTTAATCTGCCGAAAAAAAAGAAAGAAAAAAAAACCGTGACTGATATTTTTTTTTTTTTGTAGGTAAAACCCCGAGGTGTCCCTATTTTCCTGCTGTTTTGTTAAGTAAGATCTGCTCGCTTTCTTCTCACCGTTAATGTCCGAAATTTCCTAAACAACAATAAATGAAAACTTATACATATTCCAAAATTGTGCAATAATGATTTTTCATCGTATATTTCGTTAAGTTAACGTTTACATAATAATTTCAACCCCGTTGCAGTTTTTATAGTCACAAGAAATTCGCGCGGATTGTGCGTTCGATATCCGTTTCATTTTTTTCTTTTTTTTTTTTTTTCTATTTATTTATTTATTTATCTTTTAAACGAAAACCATACGCAAGCAGCGTAGCGAACGGAAATTTGCGGTTTCGTTGCGCGTGCAATTAATTACATATGCAGCTAGGCAAGTTACAATCTTCAGTGGAGAGCTTTTACAGTTTTACAATTCATACTTTTATATTACATATTTTTATACATCCGCGGTGCAATCATTGTAAGATGTGTTACGAGTTGATTGGACAATAAGTCAACGGAGTTTTTATTAAAAATCTTCGCTACCTTCACTTGCTTTTTCTCGATCTCTCAATACCTTGAATAAACAGACGAATAGAAACAGAGGAGAGAGAAACAACTAAAACAACAGCAACAACAACAACGGAAGAAGGAAGAGAATAGTCAACGATTCATTAATGTTCGTTCCTGATAAATAAGAAATATATACGAGTATATATATATGAGGCATTCCATGGCATGTCGATCAAAATTCTACTTTGTATAATGTTTTTTACGGAAGTACGTGACGAAAAACGCAAACATCATTTGTTTCAGAATTTTTTCACCCAGCGTATCTGAGGTATGATTTATTTAAAAACTTGAAAAAAAAATTTAGAAAAACCTTACAAAATATAATAAAATTTGATTATACCTATTACAAGATGGAGTTTTCGTAACTTCAAGAGATTAATGAGAAAAGATGCTTTAAAAAGTAAACTAATATTATTGGATTGCGTTTTTGCCATAAGAATGAAGAGAAAAAAGCTCAATTAATATCCCTCTGAATAAATAATTTTCGGTCCGTATTACGACGAGCTTTTATGTTCATTCTTACGTTAAAAATGCAATCGAATAATAACGATTTGATTGTTACTTTGTTCAATCATTTTTCTCACTCGTCACTTGAAGTTACGAAATCTCCATCTTATAAACATATATACATATATTTTTTTTCCAATCATTTAAATCATACCTCAGATACACGCTGAGTCGAAGAAATTCTGACAAAAAATAATATGGCGATCGGGTTTTTCGTCGGTTAATTACTTTCGTACAAAATATTGTAAATCTTGATCGATACCTCGCGGAATGCTCCATATATACGTAAACGTTACGTCGTTCGAATTTCCCATCGCGACCTGATGTCGCTCATTCAGAGTCATATATTAATCCATATATATATACATATATTTATGTACATATAAACTAGCCGGGTGTACATAATCGAAGAAGTAGCTCCACGTCTATGTCGGCGATTGCGCACGCACTGTAGGATATTATAGGACAGAGGTAACGTATAACGTACACGTGTACGATCATGGCAACAAACACACGACAAGAGAGCGAAAGTTTTGTTGCCGAACAGTTTTCAACTGTGATACTCACGGTTATATCGCAGAGATGTGTGTATAAATATGCGTGTGTATTATTTAAAAAAAAAAAAAAATTGGTTTATAACAGCGTGGGCGACGATCACTGCATAGTTTTGTAGCTAATTGCGTTAGCTTGAACACGAATATATATAACAGTAAACACCGAATGTTATAATTACAAGTTGTGTAAAATTCTTTCCACACATCATCGTAAACGTAAACGTGTTTTAAGGTATACTTACACACTTTGATAGAAAACAAATTACACGTATAATAATTGGTTAATATTCTTTTTCCCTCCACCTCCTCCTCATCCTCTTTTTTTTTTTTTTTACCTCTCCTTCTATATCGCCAATGCTAAACAATATGTTTTCACAATTGGATATTGAATTTCTTCTTCGACAATAAGACATAAAAATAAGCGCGTTACACGCGTTATATAGTTATAGAATTAATTAATAACAAATGTACAAAGTAAATATCTATCGTGTATTCATTGCGGTCAGTTTAACACTGAGGATTTTTTATTTGTCTCTATACACGCGTGTGTGTATACGACACGTATCTGTCACAGTCGTTGTGTAACTCCACAATTGGATTATTCAGTAATCGGTTTCGTTAAGACGGTTTTATGTACACACGAGTACCTCGCAACTGAATTCGTATATGTTGCCTATAAAAAAGTAACCAACGACGTATCCGAAAAATCAGTCTAAGGTGTAGGCATATACATATACGTATACGTATGTGTGTATGTATGTATAATGTAAATACACAAACGAGCGGCAAGCCAGCAATTAATTAAATCTATCAAGCGTTGGTTTCGTTTTACCATCATCAAGTGTAAATATAACTTTTACACCTAGATACGTGTTACATCCTATATATATATATACATACATATGTGCGTATAGGTATGTATGTAATACTGTATTTGCGAAGTAAACGTTTTTATCTTCTTAACGCTGTTTGCGGGGATGCTTGACGCGTTGCAAATATTGTTATTATTGTTACTAAAAAATTAAAACTGTTGTGTATCTTTATAGTTACACACACAGTCGCGCGTACCGTTACGTATGCACGCACTATACATGTATAGGTATAAATATTGTAAAATTTTACCTGCTGTATAAAATATTTAAAATTTGTATAAATTAAGATCGTACAGTATTATATAATAGAATAATGTAGGATGAAATTTACGATTTTTGCAGGAATGGTTTCGACTTCTTTTTCTTTTCGCATTGAAAATCAATACTGAGATGAATTTAATTTTTATACCGCAACGGTTAAATAATTCGATCGAGGAATAAAAATGTAGGTAGATCAAAGCAATACAGAGGCGTGATATGGGATTTTACAAGGAGCGAAAATTTGAGTTACAGAATTTAATAACGTTGAAAGTCGAAGTATGGAAATGTATAAGAATAGAAAGTTCCGAACATATTCAATGCGAAAGTGTAGAATCGTTAGAATTCCTTTCGATAACACAGGAATCTGTATAAAAATTCCCGATTTTTTCGTTCTGTCTTTTCATCGTCATACAGGGTGTCCCAAAATTTACGCATCAAGTAATTTTGATAGAAAACACAGTACAGAGTTACGCGTATAAAATCTTTTGTCGAATTTTTCCTGCATCTCTAATTTCTGTGATTAGAATTCGCCTGAAATTTACTTGTCGCGTGAATTTTGACACACCCTGTATACTTCGTCATTCCGTAATTCGACTTTATATATTAATTTACAATTTTCTATACTCGGATTGTCCACACTTGAAAAATTACGTGTGTAAGATTTTCGCATCAATTAATATTCTAGTTTATATCATTTTATTTTTCTTCCACTAACCGATAATTCTCAACACCGATTACGGAGTTGGGTAAAAATTTTAAACTTTTGACCTAAAATATTCATGATGCGATGCATGACCGAGCCCTAATTGACAGGAACAACTATAGCGTTATACCTGTTATTAGTCAAAGGAAGTGGGAAGTGGAGATTTATTTCGGTAAACAGGTCGGAAAGAATGCTTTACGAGTTTCGGCGAAACCGCGTTTCTGCTCCATCCTAATGTTGACGATATATACGTACATACATACATATATACATATATATATGTATACATGTATTGCAATCACCCGGAAAATGAGAAAAGTTGAGTTTTCACTGGATCTCCGCGTTTCGAAGTTTGGATAATAATTTCCAATCATTTTCAGACGGACGGCTGTGTTTGTGTGGATTTACTTATGCGAACAATTTATTTTTCCAAAATTCAAACTCGGGGTTTTCAGCAAGCTGAGAGAGAAGATTGAAAGACATTTGAATTTCGATGAAAATTGGTACTCGTCGGTTTTGTTGTTGGGTGGCTGATCACGAATACGAAGTCAGATTTCGAAATCCAAAATGACGATTCAATACGGAGGTGAAAAAATTGTAAAAATATTCCGATTTTGATGGAAATTAGTAGACGAAAAAATGGATTCAGACTTGGAAAATTAGCCATTATATCATTAATCACGAATCCAAATTTGTAGTTCGAAATTTGAATTGGATTTTTTTCTCTACGGAACTTGAAACTCACGGCCAGTCTAAAGCCGCTATTGTTTTATATTTTGTATTTATTTATTTTCAACCTGAAAATAAAATACTTATTCAGGTATACTTGTTAAATCGGGTTTCAATTACTCACACAACGAGTTAAATGCAATTATATCCCGCGACCCGCGAGTCTGACAATAAATAAATTACACCTCTCTACCCTTACAATATACCTATAAAACCATATATAACAATATAGCAAATGCATTATGCGACCGACGACGTCGGGTATTTAACAATTTATACACGGACGCAACTTTACCGTGTAAGTTTGTCTGTTCGTCTATGCTGTAATAGACGAAGTAAGTACGCGTTTATACCTACGTTGAAAGCATATCCGACATGCTGTTGGTGCCGTTGCTGCATGCCGATAAATTCAATTCGATTGAATTCAGAAAGAATGAGCAAGGCTAATCCGGTACAAAACGCGAATGGTATATATATTTGCCGAATACGGGTGAATTGTTGCTTATTGTTGCTCGTTGTTATTATTATCGTGTAATACCACACGTTGTAATATACTACGCGTGAATCATTATTATCAAATCACCTGTTTAAAAATCCTCCTTACACGTCGTTATCCGAAGCCGTATTATACAGAGAATCGAATAATGTACAAAAATTAAAAAAGAAAATTAAAAACGAATAAAAACAACAATAACCGTACAAATATTCTACTACAATTACAGGTTTTACGTATAATGCGGTGAGAATTCTTTTGTCCTTCTAACCATATATCTTAATTACCCATCATTCTCTCTCGAGTTCCTTCTCGATTCTATACATACGGAATGTAGAAAACAGCCTCTTTGCACATTGTACAAAAATGTGGTACCGACTGGAGTTTAATTGTCCGTCGGATTCTTTCACGGTGATATAATACGACGGTGATAATATCAATCGTAAAACAGATAAATGCGGGCAATTAGTCACGCCGATTGTATGATGTAGGTATGTGATGCGGTTTGCTGTCAAGGAGGCAATATAATGACACACACACACACGCATGTATGTATATTGTAAATGATTATCTTCGGAAACATGCCGACTTCGGTGATAAAAGATGCGCTGACGAATAGTGCGATATGTTTACTCGTAATCACGTATATTGTATATACATATGTATACACTGATTGTGAGAGAAATTTTTAGTTCCGGTAACCGCAATTTTTTACCACAATCGAAAAACATAGTTTTAGATAGAAAATGAAAATTACTGTAGCAAATGAAATTTTTCTCACTGTGCCTCCGTCTACCAATTTCTATCAAAATCGGAATATATTTATTCGTTCTCAAGATATCCATAACTTTTATTTCACGTTTTTTTTAATTTTGTTATTTAAATAATAGAAAAAGCACCGAACCGCTCAGAGCCAAAATCTAATCGTTTCCAAGTCTGGGAAAGTCCCGTCGATTGAGATCAAAATCATTAAAATCCGGTAACTCGTTATCGAGATATCGTCGGATGAAAAAATTCTTTAGACGACCGTCTGAAAATGATTGGAGGTGATTATCCAAACTTCAAAACATCAACATCTAGTGAAAACTCAACAATTCATTTTCACGGCGATTAAAATAACTTCCTTTTTTTTTCTCTGAAAACAGAGAAACGAAAAATTTAAAAAGAGGATAAAAAAAAATAAAAAAATAAATAATAATAATGGTAAATGACGTCGATCCCTCGATCGAGCCGCTTTATAAGGAAAACAACGCTCAACAGTCATGCACCTTTGTAAGACAAGGATCGTACGTGGTTGTGAACGTACAGATATACTATTAATCGGAAGAAAGATGTTTTGGCGAACCGCCAGAGATCGCTTTGTTACAACCTCCCCCACGAGCTGCGTCACGATTTTTACGACGCGCTGTAGCGGCGGTTGAAAAATAATAACTAAGGTATCGTAAATTATAATCGTCGGTTATAATATGTGGAAACGTTGTTTGGTTAGTTTTCGAACTGAGGAAACGTAAAGAAAACTAATAAATTCATCACCGATTTGACCGTAGAAAAAAAATAATTAGGTATACGTGGGATTCTCCGTCAACTCGGCCAATTTTTTTTTTTCGACCATCTCAGATCCACCCCTGAATTGGTTGTATCAAAGTACTGCTGAAAGGTACTCTATGTGAATTTTTTCAGATTATTTAATTCGTTATTTGAGAAATTGCCGTTTTTTTTTTTTTTTTTTTTTCTTCAAACGAATATATCTCGGAAACTTGAAGTAACTGAAAAAAAATTACCCTACGTAAAAGTTGTAGTTTTTTGTTAGCTTTCGAGAGGAATTGTTGAAACAACCACAGTGCCTTTCAAGGTGAGAACGACAATGATATAAAAAATCTCGGGCCCAATTCGAGAGGTCGAGTGATGCGGAATGCCCCGTATATACGTATGTAGTTATAGCTATGTGCGGAAAAGCGTGAAAGAGGTTTTGTACATAGGATCGTGAGTAGGTGTAAGGTAAGTTGTACGTAATAGGTACATGCACAGGTATAATGTAGGATATATATACATAAAATGGATGATAAAATGTTTCTTTCAATCAATTTGCCTCGCTCTTATACAAGATATAAGGGCGGACCATTTCAATCGGGTTATTCTGCAGTTTTATAGGATCACTTTTTATCAATTTTCTACATCTTACAGCCCTCGCGGATGTGTGAAAGCGAGGTTTATATTGTAAAGAAAAACTGCAGGTTGTCGATAACAAAGTAAAACAAAGAAAACTTGGAAGGTTCCGATATATTTGGAATGGATGATAAATGCGAAATTTCGAACACATGCGAAGAGTGGAATTTGCTCGAAATCTTCATTTCCGAAAGTTTCACTGATCGGAATGACTGGCGATCAGTGAGACTTGCAAACATCAAGATATCGTTTATCAGAAATGTTGAACCTTCCAAGTTTTTACACCCACTCGACAAAAAAAAAAAAAAAAAAAAAAAAAACGAACAACAAATTCGTGCAACATTTTCATTCCACGGGCAATTTATAACCCTTAACCGTTGCACCGTAAAATGCGTGTAATGAAAAACATAAAAACTAATCTAATTTGATCCGAGATAAATAATGAAAATAAAGTAAAAATCGTTGATTCATTCTTTTCCTAGCTATTCAATTTCACTCGCTGAAATGAATACCTGTTTTTTTTTTTTTTTTTCTCTCATCGCGCATTGTCTCCATATTTTTTTTCTAAAATATACGCGTGTCTCGAGAGTTACTCATCGTAAGTCAATTTTCGGTGTTTTAAATTCCATTTCATTTTTTTTTTATTGAAATTTTTTTTCACACACCTGCACCGTCAAAATTTCTATACATTTTATATACATATATATATATATATATTTGTCAAAAAGATTACCAATTCCTTTTGAAATGAATCGTCTATTTTCATGTACGAAGGGAAAAAAAAAACACCGAACAAGTACGAGAGATTTTTTTACAATAATTAATGGTTCGAAAAGTGGGGCTGATGGGAGTAAAAAAAACAACAAAAAACAATCTACGCCGCAGTATAGGTATAATGTGTGTATAAGAGAAGAGAGTTTCCGTAGTGGGTGATATTCTGGAACACTGGTCATGCTTTTTCGCACGGAAGAAAATTCTCTGCAGGCAGGCAGGCAGACAGGCAGGCAGGAAGGTAGACCAAGCACGTCGCCTCATCTGGTGGTATATTACGTTTAAATCTCGTTGTTTTTTTTCATAACTCGACGTTGAGAGACGAAAGAAAAAAAGTGAAAAAATATTAAAAAAAGTAAAAAAATTTCATCAAAACCATGGATGCAGGGATAGATGGTTAGTCGTTTCGTATGATCCATCCGCGTCTCTGCTGGTGATCCATGATTTTTATAAAAAAAAAATACTTCGACGGAGTGGGAAAAAATTTTTCCGACAAAAAATTCCAAATCATTTCCACGTTTTTTCCCAGCACCCAAAGTCTAGTTTTCCTCAACATTTTTTTCCTCAGTTCTAGTAAGTTACCAAGACCTGAATCGTTCGGGTTATTAACTCTGTATTCATTTCGAATTCGAAAATACAATGTAGACAGGAAAAAAAAAAAAAAAAAACAAGACGGTTTAAGACAAATTTGTTTTCTCGACGAAAAAAAGTATACTTGTCCTACCGGAAAAAATCATTTCTAATTCCCATGACAGAAAACTGATATTTTTAGTTTTTTTCACGACCGAATTAAAAATCTCCCGACAATTCCAGATTTTTCAGGTTTTTCCAGGGATTGTAGCTCGCTGCACGTTGATTACGATACTTATCGTACAATTATTCGAAATTGTTGAAAATAACATATATACACAGTAAATTTGTATAATCGTTCAATCCCATTTTAATACGAAAGATAATTTCCTATCAAATTCACCGAAGTAATTTGTTAATTCGTCCAATACCGCTATTACCAAAATCAATTTGATCTAGTACACGAGATAATTTCTAAGCGTTTTTTTTTTTCACACGAAACGTCGATATCCGAATTTTTCCTTGTAATTCCAGTATTAGGTTATCTATGCGTGTAACGCATATATACATACAGGGTGTTGAAAAAATGTGGATACACCTGGATAGCACGAAAACGAACTAACTTATTGTTAGACATAAACTGACGATAGATTCCCGGATAATTTTTCCCTGGGAATCCGATGGTCGTATCAGTTTTTGGGCCGGATGGGCCCAGGGGGGCCTTATGAGGCCCAACTTTGAAATTTCAAACGGAAACCCCAGTTTTTTCGTTCAAATTTGGATTCAGCGGGAAATTTTACGTCCGAATACGTATTGACGTATCGCCGGAGTCATTCGGGAATCTTATTATCAGTTTATCTCCAAGTTACTTCGTTTTTTCACCTTTTTTCAACACCCTGTATATATATATATATATATGTACACTTTATAGAAAAAATACGATTCCAACGAAGAATTACTAACGTCGAGCCCCTTGTGTACAATCCAATCCATAATTAAGTAAGATACTTGACCCTGCATCCGTGACCGTTGTCCCTTCACTACCGCGTGTAATTTAATTTTATAGAAGGCTTCCAATCCCCCCCCCCCCCCCCCCCCCCCCTCCTATTCCCCCTCACAACCATCCATCCGTCCACCCGTCAGTCTAAATTTCGTCTCACAGCACGTAGGCATGGCATAATTACCAAGGCCTGATCGCATGCTACGTGACGGACTTTTCGAACTGGAAGCGCGGTGGGTAAATAACGAATATCGAACGAGAACTGCGCCTCGGCCGATTTTTCCATTTCAATTACAAAAAATCGCCGGCTGTCGTTTGTAACAACCAAAAAAAAAAAAAAATATATATAAAAAATTTGCCATTAATCAGCGACATATTTCTTGAAAGGTTGGTTGAAAAAATTGTATTCTTAGGCTAGAATACTTGGGGAAAAGTTAGGGAATTTGAGATTCCATAAAGCGTACGAACCCTGTAGAGTCAGGGTCGCGTGCAGTATAAGCTTACTCTGCAGGAATGAAGAAAAAACAGTAGACTTACCAAGCGGTTAGAAAACGAGCGTAATAGTTAGTGATCAATTGACCTAATTATCACCAGGACACGAAGAAGGCGGCAGGAATTATTTGCCCTGTGTCACGAATTAGCCATCGGCTATTTATATCGTACGGATGGACTTACGGGGGGTAAAGATAAGGACAAGTCAACATCTCACATGTATTTTCAAATGAAAAATTGTCCGCCAAAAACGCGAGAAATAGTGGTTGAACAAGTCACCGGAATTACGCTAATAAACAATCAAGGTTCGATCTGATTCGCGCGATATTTTTAACGTCGTGCTTTTGCTAAAGCAACGCCGTCTTAATTCTAATCTATTTTATGGAACTGCGGATATCGTAAATGCGTAACGAGATGATAGATACGATGAAATTCGAGAAGAAAATACGTCGATCGTTGTAAGTAGTTTTGGAAATTGAACATGGGGTGTAAGAGTACCGCGAAAGAGAGTTGAATCAGCCGTGTCTAGTGATTTTCGGCATTCTAACCTGAAAATCGGGACTCGAGTCACAATTCCTTGGCTCTCGTGATAAAAGTACGGATCAGTGTACCATTTATACATCGCTGGCATGTTTTACGCGTGTTTTCCGTGCACAAAGTACGCTTTTCTGTGACTGTAGAGTCACAGTCTGCGAATGCGAAAGCGCGGAGAACTGAAAATACCGCTTTTAAGTTCTAGGAGTGTTGAAAGCGGTCTTTTCCTTACTCCGCGCATGCGCCGTCGCGAACAAATCTTCGATTACGCGATCCTAACCTCACCTTGCGTCTACTTGACACAATTTGCAACATCGATTATACATGCAGCAGTACCAGAGTCCAGCCGAACCTCCGACACGCTGGATGGATGGATGGATGGATGGCCGATTGTGGGACAGACTCGATACTACGCGGCCAAAACCCTGCGACCTTTGTCGTCAAAATATTCTGCATTACGGTTCAGTTAGTTAACGCAACGTACACGTGGCTAATAGGTATGAATTATGAGAGGAGGGCTCTTCCGCTCTTCCCGTATTCGCCTACGGGAATAGCGACCGTTCCCGTTTCTCTCCCGTAATATCGCGTATCTACCGAGTGAGAGAGAGGGAAGGAAAACCAGCGCGCGTCGATATATCCACGCAGCGTATAACTCGGCACAGCGGAGGAGAGAGCTTGTGAGAGGAAAGATCAATAGGAATTAAAGCGGAAACTGTGACGCGGGAGAAACAGTTTTTACCTCTTCTTCTTAATTCTTTTTCCTCTCTTTCGTTCTCCCCGTCCCTCATTTTTTTTTATTTATTTTTTTCTTCTCTCTCTCTCTCTCTCTCTCTCTCCTTTTCTTCTCTTTTTTTGCCTACTTTTTTCCAACCCTACTCATTTTTAACCCCTCCGAAGCTGTGTTTTTTCAGGTGAACCGTGTTTCGCAGCGAACTTTTCAGCGGAATATTTTATCCGCACAAGCGAATACACGTGTGTGTGTGTGTATGGGGCATTCCGTGTCAAAATGCTACAGCCCATGAACCTGACCTCCTTCGATTCTTGATCATTTTTTCGTATTACGTTCTTACCGATCCAAAAAGTTTTTCACGGATTTTTTTTTACACATTTTCGTTAGATTCGAATTTGTGTAGAAAATCGCAAACCCGGTTACGAAAAAACGCCGTTTTTAAAAATTTTGAAAAATTCACACTGCTTCTATGATTCAAAATATGATTTTTAAGCACCACACGATAATGGGAGCTCAATATTTACTCTATTTTTTTTGCAAGTTTATAATTTTTCGATGCCGGAATTGTTTTGTTGTTTTGTTTTTTTCTTTTTTTTTCCCCTAATATGCCTCGATCTAAATATATTGCGGCATCGCATTGTTTTCACGATTCGGCGATCTATTTTTAGATCTAGAAATAAAAAAACTTGGATTCCGACATGGAAAAACTAAAAACATGCGAAAAAAAAGAAGTAAATATTCAGATCACGTTTCAAATCGTAGAATTTATGTGAATTTTTTTCAAGATTTTGAAAAATGGCGTTTTCGGAATTGGTTTATCGATTTTTTTCAAACTTCACCGGTGGTTAAAAAAAAATCTAAAAAAAAAAAAAAAAAAATTCCAACACCTTTTTGCGATAACCATCATGCTAACAAAAAATTATTAAAATCGAATAGGATGAGGTACATGGGTTGCTAATTTCACGTGGAATGCCCGATATACACACGCATACGCCCAGAGATATTTAAAATGAAACAATAAAATGAAATTCTCGTCGTACCTCGAGCAAGATTCAACTTTTGTTATTACTGTTTGAAAATTTCGGGTTTTTCTCCTTATTTAGATATAGTAGTATGATATATAAAGAAATGCGAGAGAGGAATGAAAATGATTAAATTTTTTTATAACTGCAGCATAAATAATATATCGAAATGAAAATAGTAGGGAATCCCGTACGTCGAGTTTCAAAATGTAATATAAATTTTATAACATTCAGTTTGAATTTAATTTCAAGCCCATTGTGCGGAAGAGAATTAATTGTATATAATGAAAATGAAACGGTGCTGGATGGGAAAATATTTAAATTAAGAATAAAATGTATAATTTTCTTACGCTTACAATAATTATGTTTTCACATTGCGTACTGTATCTGTAAACATACAATAGTTCAAACTATTTGTAACCGCATTTTATATGTGCATATATATATATATATATATATATATATATATATATGGGGCATTCCATGTCAACTCTACCAATGATTATCCCTCACCATTTTTGATTAGCTTCAGAATTTTTCATACCGTACTCCGGTCACAAAAAATCACTTCTTCATTGTTTTCAGACCTATTTCTACTACCGTTAATTTTTTATGGTTACTCAGATTTCGTGCAACAGCGACGAAATCAACATTAAAATTATTCAAAACCATCTAAAAAAATTGGCACTCTTTCAAAGTCTCAAAAAAATTACCAAAAATTCTGCATTCAATTCTGAATATTTTCCCGCAAGAACGCAGAATTTTTGCTCATTTTTTGTGATTTTGAAACAGTGCCAATTTTTATACAGATTTGAAGAATCGTGAGGAGTTGACGGTTGTAGGAAAAAAAATCTGATAAAATTAAGAAGCACTTTCTCGTGACTGAAAAAACCGTGTGAAAAATCGAGGTGACGTGGAATGCCCCATATATATATATGGCATGTGTGCGCGTGTATTGGTCGCGATCTTACAATTAACGTTTGAGTAGCCGCGAAGTTAATTGTCTAGAATGATTATACACGTTAGATGCGTGCGAGATAAGACAATATGCTTTAAGTGACGTGTTTATTACAGAAATAAATCACTCAAGCAGACTACCTTAAATTCTTGGTACGTGACTACTCGAGTAATTTCTCCTATATTTATAGCTGTAAAAAGACTCGAATATTTCGGAGGTCGGATAAATGAATGAAACGATTGCTGAAAGCGCGAGTTTAAATTACTCCATAAATATCAGAGAGAAAGAGAGAGAAAGAGAGAGTGTGAGTGAGCTATTTTTAGTCGGTCCACCGGCTCGCGTGACCCTTCGTTATATGCTGGAGTATAAAATAACTGACACCGAGAAAAATGTCTAGTTATGGTTTTGGCACTATGGGTATAATACAGTCCTTAACTATTTTCATATCTTACTAGTCCAGTCATTGTCGTGTATTTTCTTTTTATTGTTCTCATAGTTGGCATTCTAAATTCAAAATGGCGACCAAATCCCATCGTTGCATGTACCCGTGATTTTGGATTTTATGAAAACTTTTCTTGAACAACTCGGCTCATTTTCAATCGTAACGAAACATCGAAAAGACAAAACATGTAGGAAATTAAATTTTCTACGACTTTGATGTCGACATTTTTTTTTTTTCTAAGATCGATAGTTTCGAATTAAACCTGAAAAAGTCGGTGAAATAAAACTATCTCATTATCTCATTTATTTTTTACTTCAAGGCATAAACGAACATAAAGAAACTTGCAGGGAATTTGATTTTATACAATTTTGGTCTTTGTCTTTTTTCAAGATCGTACGCCAATGGGAAAGAAAAATAGAACCGTCAATTTATTCACCGTTATTTCCTAAATTTAAAAACAAATGACACAACGCGATAGTTTTATTTCGCCGCTTTTTTCAGGTTTAATTCGAAACTAACTAAAGGAACTAATATAAAGAAAAAAAAAAATGTACAGACCAAAGTCGTAAAAAATTGAATTTCCTACAAGTTTCGTCTTTACGATTTTCCGCTACAATTGAATATGGCCGAGTTGTTTGAGAAAAATGATTATCCTGTTTCAGGCAATAAGTACAGGTATAACAAAGATGCTGTAATGCTGTAAAAAAGTGCATTTTGAGATATCGTGTCTGCACTTTTTTTTTTTATTTTCCACATACGTTCCTATCGGACGGTACAAATTAGGTTATATTCAATATATCACGTTTCCAAAAAATTCACAAAGTTTTGTTTCAACGTCAATAAATACGATGTGAAAATTATGTGAAATTTGATTTAAACGGTTTGTCTTGGAAAGAAAAAAAAAAAAAAAAAAAAAAACCACCACTCTTCACGTTAAACGACGACCCTTAAATTCGACACGTTATATTTTACTTTCCAAACCGTAGTTTAATTGTTAGAAAACGTGCTGCGCTTTCCGTTATCACCGCCCCAGCATGCATGCATGAAATGGACACCAAGGGATGAAGAGATGGATGAGAAAGTAGGAGGAGGAGGAGGATGAGGAGGATGAGAAAAGTGTCGGCGACGTTTTGTCGAGCACGTCTCTCTCTCTCTCTCTCTCTCTCTCTCTCCTTCCGTCTATCTATCCATCTGTCCGTATATCTATCCATCTATCTATCCGTCTCTTTCTCCGGTAGGCACATAAGCTTTCAGCCAGCAATGTAGGCTAATCGGAGATTAGTTTCCCTCGCCTCGTTCGTTCTGCACCCCGGTCGTCGCCACGCCGCCACTCGGTCTGCTCTCGTCTCTTCAGCGATACATAGACCACCCTCCTCTTCCTCTTCCTCCTCTCCTCTGCCCCCCACTTTTCTCCCCGCTGCCGTTTTTCCCGGATAATAAGAAAAAAAAAAAAAAAGGTCTCGGCCTTTGCCTCTGCATATTACGAGGATACGCGAGAACGGCTTCCTTTCCGCTTGTGTGTGGTGTGGTACCTACCACATACCCCAACGTAAGCGAAATCTTATTTTCCACAACCTGTGTGGCACGTCGTATAAAATATACCGACGACAACGCTGCCGGACATTATTCGGTGTGGCGGAAAAAATTTCTAACCAAAAATATTCAAAAACCTCACGCTGCTGCAGAGAAATCGCGAATTATGTACATACTTTGAATAATTTAATTCTGCGTCTCCCCGATACGTAAACGGAGGATGGAATTCTCGTGTTAAAAAAAAAAAAAAAAAAAAAAAAAAAAAAAAAAAAAAAAAAAAAAATAATAATGTATGGTATACATTATTTAATACGGATTAACGGAAGGCCCGGATAAATATCTGTTTAAAATTACGAAATATGTACGATATAATGTAGACTTGAAAAAAAAAAAAAAAAATTATATACGGAATACGGAAACTGTATTTTATGCCGCCAAACAAAAAGCGAAAAGTCGTATTACGATACACGGATAAATTATTTTTACACAAACCTCTAAAAATTCAATTGAATCTGTTTCAATTCTTTATGAAACAATGCAGTTTGTAATTCACAAATCGCTTCGTTCTATTCATTTCCTGTAAAAATTCGTAGAAAAAAAAAAAAAAAAAGTTCAAAAATAATCCTTCGCCTTATAACCGCGCATCGCGGGCCGTAAATTGCAAAAGGGCCGTTTTAGCGAAATGGCGTATAAAAATATGCGGTCATTACTTACCGCTAGGCATGGGTGTACTTTGCTAATCCGGGCCTTACAGATGACTGATATCTCATCGCAACTTATGCATGTAGGCGTGATAGAATATCGAGCCGAGAGATCGAGACGTTCCAGACTGCAATAATTAATCTTACCGTTTTTTCTCATCGTTTTTGATCGAATTTGAACGCCGGTGAAGAAAATGACCGTAATCTTTGCACAGGTGTTGGACAGGTATCCATGCCGTAAAATTCTTATACAAAAAAAAACACACACATATATATATATATGTATATACTTTTACTGTGATATATGCTGAGATTTATTATAGTTATACATAAAGAAGACGGGGCACGAGACGTCTGCCTAAAACGATAACCGAGCCGTTAAATTACCCCTCCTCCTACCCCACCAACCCCTTCCATCGTCGTCGCGACGCTCTCGTAAAACGCGAATAAAAGGAGAATAATAAGAGTGAAAAAGATATTGGATATTACAGAATCTTATCCGAAGGTCAGAAAAGGTCGGCTGTCCGGTATCCGATTGAAGCTGAATTGCGGATACCAGAGGTGAAGAATTCTATCGTTTGCGGTAGAATTTTGAAAATCTTATCAAGTATACGTGTTGGTTGTACGTATCAAGTGGATGAGAAACAGATGGATACTTTCGACTACGAGCGGTACGAAGAAACGTTTGTCAACGATTAAATTAACGCTACAATAATACGTGCTCAATATATGTACGAAACTGTTTTTTTTTTTTATTTCGAATCGTTGATTTGTCAGTGGTTGCGTTACTCGAATTAGTTCCGGAGGTTCGTTTCTATCGACTATAGCAACAAGCGATCTCTGTTCCGCTTATCGTTGGTACACTCGCTATAATTGGCGAAAATGACTCATATCGCTACACGTGTTCAAGATTTTTAAACGATTCCCTCTTTCTGCAATGAATATCCATGCACATCTATCCGAATATCTATCCATTTATCTCCCTACCACGATTTGATCCTGCAGACGGTATCCATTACCAGTATGTCCAAACATACGGCCAACCGGGCAGACGGCATTAGACTTTTTTCCTCATCTCAAATAGGTTCTGGCAAAGCGTTAGAGCGCGTGCCGCTCGTTTAACCGTGTGCAAAATTGAAAGGCTCCTGGTCAATGTGGATACACCTACCTAAGCATAAACATTAAGTATACATAAGTATATACAGTTGTACGTACTATCCAACATGCACTGGATACTCGTACAACGTATACCAGGCATCGAGATGGAAGTCGCAGCCCGGTGTAAGTACATCCAATTCCGGCGCACCTGCGGACCGTGCGATACGGATTACGCCTTACGTGTACGTACGTATAAACGGATAGAGAAGCGACGGAAGCTGGAAGCAGAAGCAACAGCAGCGGCAAAACACGGTAAACGGGGTGGGCGGCTTCCTACGTATCAACTTTAAACACACGTATAGACGGACGCGTATCGCACACACATGCATGGAGTTGTAAGAGTGGTGTGGGTCGGATGGGCACGGTTGAAAACGTGGCGGCCTGCCCGACGGTTCGCCTGAGTTGCCCTCGTATAAAGCCGCAATCGATTCCGCGGCGGGTTTCCCCCTGTTCCACCTATGTCCGTAGGTACATACCAACCTCTATTACCTCCCGTACCTCTTTCGTACGTGTACCCAAATCCATACATCCGTACATCCGTGCACGTACGCGATCCTTGAAATCCGAAGCAGGTGTCGTACTATGTCGGAGGACTGCGAGTATGCGATGGCACATTGTGTCGAACCGTGTACGAGGTATGTGCGACGGACGTTGGAATCCATGGGGGCTAGGGTCACTTTCCCCCGTATGAATTCAATCACCCGGTAGGTGGAGGTATAACGGTCTCACGGATTGCAGAGGGTCTGGAAAATTCTTCTCTTCCTTCCTTACATCCTTGCATCCGCGATAAAGGTTCCCCGGGATTTAACCTTCAGCCTTGTCTTTATCTCACTGAACACATCACGGAAAAGTCATCTTTTTCCGTCTCTCTCTCTTATTTTTTTTACAGATCTCTTGCAGATTTATCGATGGAATTTACGGTCAGGATAACGTTCGTTTATAGATTCCCAGTGGCTCTCGCTACTTTGTTGAAATCAAAACTGAAACGAGTTTCCTTCTCTGATCAAATTTTATGCGCAAGTGATACGGGAGAAACAAACGTTTATACGTCGATCGTATCTCTGGTGGAAATAATTTTGCCCGCTGGATACGAAATTTTATTTTACGATTGAGCAGAGAAATTTTTGACACTCTCGTAGTTTTACACGTCACAGAATTTTTCTTAAATTATCGTTGTATTTTACAAGATAACTGTTATATAATAAGCTTGCATTTCCGCGATTGTTTTTCCTGCATCAAATATTGAAATGGATATGATTTGTTGTCGAATAATCGTAGAATTTCTAGTTTAGAAAAAATGTTGAGACAAGGTGAGTTCAAAAATATACGACAGATTCTCTAAATCCGTCTAAATCATACTCAAAAGATGAGAGAGTATCAGTCTTCAAACGTAGACCCAAATTCTGATAAGTATACTCGACTTGTCTACGATTAGTTTATCTTGCGAGAGAGAGACGCGACATCTAGCGGCGGTCCAAAAATAGTATTTCACACTTTCTCCTGCACATTCGTAATCTTACCGATCTGAAATTGAATTTAAAAATTGCCGTTCGTCGCAATTTTTCGTAGAAATTCGCACTCTTTCGTGAGAATTCATCCAACTCGTAAAAAGTTGTACTCTTCAACGAAATTCCAAGAATACAACGTGAATAAAAATTTAATTCGTCACCGCAAGCATGAGACTGTGAACATTTCCTTCACCTTCAAAGAACATGTCTTACACGTAACACACATGCCTCGGTACGCATTATAAATTCGCTGCGTGTAATCCAACCGCGTTGTCGTAAGCCCGTAAGATCGAACAAATTGCGGACGTCAGAATCGAGAATCGCCATCCGCTTATAACAGACGTGTGCCTGATTCGTTCGGTTGGATTGCCCGTGTAATCAAAATTGGAAGCTGGTGGTACGCTTATTGTAGCCAGGAGCAAGGGCGAATCCCGTCGAAAGAGGGAGAGAGAGAGAGAGAGAGAGAGAGAGAAGCGTATTGCGCGCGCGTGACGTCATAGACCAGGGTTGGCGGTTGTTCATGCTCGGTTGAAGATTCCGCGCAAGCGAGCGAGCAAGCAAGCGAGAACCACCCCAGCAGCAGCCCAGCCGACTCTCTTCGGGGATTCACCGCCTCCCCCCCCCCCCCCCCCCTCCCTCTCTCTCTCTTACCTACCTCTCTTTCGCTCGCTCTGCGCCTCCTCTGGGGTTTTTCTCTTTTCCGAAAACCGCCGCGCCGTTCTGGGGAAAACCCGATTAAATCACACGACTGCCCAAAGCTCACCAGTTACCCGCTTTCTCTCTCTATTATTGTTGTTGTTATTATCATTAACCATAAGTACTCGATTGATATCGATCCGTTTTCTTCACAATAATTCAAACTTATGTTGCTTACATGTTGGATGCCATTTCCTCAAGGTATATAACCAAGGAATAAATAAAAATTAATCAAATCTCTCTCTCTCTCTCTATCCTAATTGTTCTGTGAAACTGCTATATTCCCCTGAATTTTTACTTATCGTTAGTAACTTATTCTTTTTCGATATTAGCTTTAATTTTTTTTTTTTTTTTTACTTTTACTTCTATCGTACAGTGCGTGGTATTCGCATCTTAAGTTTACAAATTCCTTTCTCTGCGTTGTACCTTTTGGTTATCCACTAATGTCTAACTATATTACTCCGTACTTGCGTCAAGGCCCTGACTGGGCCAAGCATAATAAAAACCGATATCTATCTATCTATCTCCCTCTCTCCTCCCTCTTTAATTTTGTTTTGCATTGAAATTGCACGTATCCTATTACATACATACGTATATCGAAGCACGTACTTATAATGCAACGTACACCAATTGATACATTTCATTCTCATATCAAGCGATCTTACGTTGCAGAACGACAAGATGAAATTTTTTTTTTTTTTTTGGTTTTCTTACAAAAAAAACTGTCGTTACAAAATTCAAATTTTAAAGCAATTGTTATTGGTTATATATTTTCAACGACATATTTTCTCGTCCAATAGTCATCGGATCTTAACGACAGACGTGTAATATTGTCATTGTAAATAAATTTTTACAATATACCGAAGGTAGTTTGACTACTATTCTCTTGAATATAGGCAAGTATGTATGCGCGCTTACATAGGTATACACATAGCTAAGTCGAAGGGTGTTCTTGTATATAATTGATCACGTAACTCGTGTACCCCACCAACTCCTCGGAGAGTGAAAACCCCATCACGTTTTCCATCATACCGAGGCAAGTGCAATTGAAACACATGCGCGGGAATAAAAACCGGCGTACTGGTACTAGTGGAAAATAAATTGATGTGATACTTTTTTTTTTTAGGAATTAATTACGTGAAATTGACGGTTCGAAAAAATTAACGATTTTAATTGCGAGAATTGCATAACTGTACGTTTATATCAATCGTTTCATTTTTGTTTTCTTTCTGTTTCCGTTGCTTTTTTTTTTTTTTTTTTGTTAAAGCAACAGTCGCGTCAAAATTTATACTCCGTTTATTTGTTACATATATATATATATATTCGTTCTTTTTGTTACAGGGGATTCGGAAAGCAGGGTTACCAGTGTCAAGGTAAGCGAATCGTAATGTGTTCAAAGAACGACTTAAAATAATGCGGCTTCAACAACTGTTTCGGTGAAAAGCGCGTTTACAATTGACTGTAACCAGTGATAATGGTCTGCAGTCTGTGAATATTGTTTATTACAGTATGCAGTTTCGTCGTTCACAAACGATGTCACGAATACGTCACATTCACGTGTCCAGGAGCTGATAAGGGCGCCGATTCGGACGTAAGTATCAGATATTTCGTACGATTCGATTTACACCATTTTATTTTATTTTATTTTATTTTTTTCTTTCTTTCTTTTTAAGAAAAACGAAACATCATCAAATTGCGTATGATAGGTGTTCATGTTTGTAAGTAGAAAGAAAATCAATGCGAACGGCGGGGGGGGGTAAATATAAATAATTAGTAAATTTATACTTCAGGTATAACAATTGTATCATACGCGTCGCGGGATTTTATGTATTATGCTTTGTTGTACATCTAATTAATAATTAATCAAACCAATGCAATTGAAGAAATACTGTACATAGTGCACGTAACAAGTTATATATTATAACATACGTTTAACGCTTTGAAAGGGTAGAAGATAAAGAGAAAATAATTACGAGATTATCCTGAAATGATAATACCTCGTATATATATATATATATAATTATCACGTAGGTACACGTTTAAAGTTCGGTTTAACTCGTACAAACCAAACCGTTATGATAAACCTTTGATTTTTTTTTTTTTATTTCGCACATGACAGTTATCGCAATATAAAATAAGTATTATTGGTACTAATGAGAAGCAATAATAATAATACCTGATGACGATAACTTTGAACTAAAAACACTGTTTGGACAATTAGGGATAAGGATAAAAAATAAACGAAATGAACGGAAAAATACCAACAAAACAGAATTAATACCTGTATACACATTACAGGTACAGACCTTCAATTGTTAAGAATAATAAACGTGAATTGACATTGATTTGTGATTAATATCATGTTGTTGTAGAGAAAAATAATGATCCGAGTATATAAATTTTTAACAAGAACATTGAATCTGTCGCCTGCTGACCATGAGTCCCATTATACGTATAACGAGGATATGGCAATTAGCCGAAGTGATTATGAGGTTAAAACTGCTTTACCAGCAGTCGGTAAGAAGGGGGGAGGATGCGGAAGTGATTATATTCAAGGAGGTTG
The DNA here is from genome assembly GCF_021155785.1 of Neodiprion fabricii. NCBI lineage: Eukaryota > Metazoa > Arthropoda > Insecta > Hymenoptera > Diprionidae > Neodiprion > Neodiprion fabricii. The sequence goes on from NC_060242.1 coordinate 2,949,328, forward strand.
CAGCAGCCATTATACCGCGTACACAAAGGAGCCATTCGTTAAGAAAACTCGACCGGTGTCTTCGGGGTGGAATTTTATAACAACCAACTTTCATTTCACCCATATTACATAAGTACCTAGTGACTTTTTTTTTTTTTTGTCAAGTGTAAGTAACAAGGTACGGAATTCAATTATTGCAAGTCATCGAGACGTTACGAATAATGATTAGTCAAGGTGTTTGGAAAAATTCTTACCGTTGCTCGATTTACGAGCGCGTACCTACATTTATAATTTATATTCCAGCAATACGTGTGATGAAAAAATGGGTGGATGTTAAAAAATTCCCTTGCAACGAAACTGCTGCTCATAAATCATAATCAAATCGCAGGAATTGACGTATGAGAATGTAGTCTTACATTCGTCGTTAAAAAACAAATTCGTTAAGGTTTACACCGATCACGTATAATTATTACGTACATGTAGGATAAATAAATATATTATACGTACAACTTATACTGCAGGTATCGCATGGCTGTCGCTTCAAATTTTCTGCTATCATAAATTACGTCGTATATAACCGTTGCTTGAGAAATAATTCCGCATTCTGTTGTGTGCAATTATGTAATTAACTTATTATACCTATATGTATATATGGATATCCACGTGTGATGATGGCCTACGTACAGGCGTTATCAACTTTATAAATACAGAGTGAAAACTTTTAACTGTATATTCATGATGGAGCCTGTTAAAAATGTTTCAAATCGTGGAAAAAAGAATGCCCAAATTTTTTTTCAGATTCTTACTTCATTCCCCTAGTCTCCCAGTTTAAACTAGAAATTTCTAATCATTCAAAAATATGCTCATTCGCTATATTTTGTACTGAATTTTATTTTAAAGTAATTCGTAGGCTATCAATATTCTAGAATATTGATTTTTTTTTTTTTTTTGCCTGCGAGAAACCATGAAACAAACTTCAGTACAATATATAGCGAATGAGCATATTTATGAATAATCTGAAACTTCCCGCTCAAACATGGAGACCCTGCATATAAAGACCGCCCTTGTGTATCACACATCCATAAATTCATTCATAAACGTAGATTACACTCACATTCAGGTGATTCCGGAATGACGTGTGGATGCGTCGTCCTGTTGCAATTTTTACAATCCACCTTCTCGTCTGTAACAAAAAAAATTTTTTTTTAAGTAATCATAGAAACGAAACGGTGATACTATAAAACGATATATTACGGTGACGTGGTACAGTGTTACATGAAATCGACCCAGTGTGTTTCATTATTCTCGTCACTAACAGAGTTCGATGATCAGAATCCGCGAATTTGGATTACACGGATAAAATTTTCAGAAAAAAAATCCCATCGTTAGATGAATAATCAGTAATAATTTATAAGTAACCCTTGGTGGTAGGTTGAAATACAGATTCAACAATTACAACAACCTACTAACAATAAAGCGCAGTAAGAATCGTAGGGGGGGGGGGGGGATGAACTCGGGGTGTTAAGAGGTAAATGTGGGACAGGGTGAATGATTTTGACGCATGGGGGTTGGTGTTGATCGCGGGTGATCATGATGCGATAGTGTAATATGGTGTAATGGACGTGACACGCAGGACACCCGGACGAAACATCAGTTCAAGCAGCACTCCTACAGCGGGCCAACCTTCTGTGACCACTGCGGTAGCCTCCTCTATGGCATCATTCACCAGGGCATGAAGTGCCAAGGTATCGCTCATATACCCGTAACACCTCTCTCTGTCTCTCTCTATCTCTCTATATCTCTATCCATCTCTATCTATCTCAATTCGAGATTCATCTGTTGTGTTACCAAACCATACGTACACTTTTGGGCGACAATGAATCTGAGACGGCTAATTTTTAACACTAGACAGTTATGTTGGCGACACTGAGAAACCTGCAGCGCCACCGTCGGCCGAGCGTGAAACTAACTAAATCTCAATAAACTTAACGTAACCCATGACCGTATTCTGAGGTTAGATTCGACGGTCATTTGTTACGTCAAGTTTATTGAGATTGAGTTAGTTTCGCGCTCGGTCGACTGTGGCGCTGCAGGTTTCTCAGTGTTGCCAACGTGACTGTCTAGTGTAAAAAATAAGCCGTCTCAGATTCATTGTCCCCGAGTGTACGTACAGTGATATTCATGCATGCCTGCCAACTTCTCTGGCTACCTGTTTTCAGTCCGAAACAAAATGCGAGTTGCGAAAAAAACAAAAAGATAGAAAAAAAAACGGATAAGCGAATGACAGTTCGGAATCCCCCTCCTCTGACGAAATATCCCCGTATAAAATCACGAGGAAAAAATACCAGCTGGAGAAGTATCGTCGGTGAAAAAAATCCACCGGATTAAATTTTCCCGGATAAATAAGAAAAATTGATGTATAAACGATTGCACGAATATTAATAAATGTATTATAATATTGGGAAAGAGGGATTTTAGGAGGAAATATTTTTTCTGGGGGAATTTTGGAAAAGGAGATTCTGAATGAGAACCGACAAACATGCAGTTTTTTTTTTTTTTCTTTTTTTTTTCTTCATACGATACAAGTACAAGTGAACTGCTTTCGAACTTTTTCCATTACTTGTGCCCTGAGAGTTTGCTTCTCTCTAAATTTAATGATTCTAGGTCAACGGAAAAATACCACGTAGGTTTCGATTTGTGACTTTGCGAGTATAAAAATCTGTGACACAAAAATGGTCGTATCTTTTGATCGCGTTGACTTGGAAGCTTGAATTTTTCACACCTCCAAGGATGTAAAATTTTACATACCGCACCTTGGTATTTGACATTAATTTCAACTTGTTACCTCTACCCGTTCATAAAAAAAAAAGAGTCTTGACGGACGGACGTACAAGAAATTGATCCTGTATAAGGGTTACGTTTTTTCTATCACATTGTCAGATATGGAACTCTAAAAATGATCCAATAAATCGCCACTCAATTTTTCACATATTTCGTTATAAAATCGAAACTCGCATTTCGTTTCGGATTGAAAACAAGTTGGCCGAAAGTTTGACGCATTGATAAATATCACTGTAGAGTAATGTTAATTAATGGGTTCCCAGTGGATTTTTTTTCTTCTTCTTCTTCTCGAATCAAAACTGAAACAATCTTTCCGTCCATAGAAATTTTATACGTTTACGATCAACGTATCGTTCGTTTAAATTCTCCTTCATCATTTGAGTTAATTAGTTACAGTTTTGATATCGAAAAAAAACAAGAAAAAAAAAAAAATCACTCAGCCACTGTGAACCTATTGATTGCAATTACTGAGAAAAAAAAAAAAAAATTACCTACAAATCTCTTCAACGAGAATATCGTGCGAGTATCTGTAATATATAATTCCTTGCGAATTGACATTCGGTTGGAATAAAAAAAAAGCAGTTGGAATGAGTCAGATTAGGTGCTGATCGAAGCTCAGATCCGATCTTTTGATCTCTGCACGATTGTTTACAGAAGATACTTCCCTGTCTCAGATGGATAGTGGATGAAATATATACCTAATCGAAACGCTGCGATGTTTAGAATTTAAGAGAAAAGAAACGTAAAGAAAAAAAAAAAAAACACACGAATAACAGAGATCGGTAGTACGACAGATGAATTCGAGTGACTGATTACATAATTATTTATAAACACGCCCGCCCATACACACACACACACACACACACACACCTATAGACAACTTTATGCTTATACTGTTAGTTTCACAAAAACTCTTCTCGTTCACACATTATTATTATTATTATCATTATTCTGTTATTCCGTGTTGTCTGCATTGGAAGCTGTGCATCGTACAATGTTATTATTTATTTATTTATATGGATATAATGGATTTATTAGCTGGATGATGTGTCAGTGGTGATGATAATGCAGCTTATAACTACTCTGAGGAGACTCGTCTCGTACGATCACGCAATATAAATGTTACAATTTAGATTCGTCATATAAATGTATGTGTATATATGAAAAAAAAAAACGTATTATTGTTGCATTTTATCACGTAATCGAGATAAAATGAGAAATAATAATTAGTGTACGTAAACACAATTAAATAAAAATTAAAGACTATTTGTAAATAAGTATACTGAATTGCTTGTTTGTTGAAGGATGCAAATAACGATTTTATAATATAAACATTTTACATATAAAAAATGCGATAAATATCGAATGTGCATTTTTCATACATATATGTATACGTATATATATATATATATATATATTATATATATTATATGTATTATATATATATTTGATGTCGAATATTTTTATATGGCTCGCATAGTTATGTATATGTATATATACTGATCTTCTCACTCAACTCCTCTCACTCCTTCTGCACCCTTTTACAGATAATTTATTCAATTCTCCAATTCTTTTACGGTGTACCTTAATTCTTATACAACTGCAACAACTACTGCTACTATTACTCACTGTTATACCTACTATTGACAAAAAAATAAATAATAATAATAACTGTCTTCAGTTCCGCGTCTATTTTTCGACAAAAATTACTTCCAATGTTAGTTTCTTTAATTTTATATAATTTTTGTAATAACCCTATGCTTAAAAAAGAACAAGATAAAAAGAAAAATTAGTTCTGACAGCTGCAGAATCGAAAGTAAAAATGAACACAACGAAATATTATTACAGAGGACGAGATGAGCGACCGATTCGAATATACATTAACGCAATACGAATTGAGAAAAGCACCGATTAACGTTAAGAATATTAAACTGTTGGGAAATATAATATAAAGGCGTAGGGAATAAAGAATTCAGAGTCCTGCAAGGCTCAATAATTCGAACCTGTAGGATGTACCGACGTAATTGAAAAAATTACGAGACGAAAAGTAAAACATATACATATGGTGTAATATTTTGCCGGTGTAACGTTATAGCATTAAAGCTGTTATCGTCATCTTTGAATCGACCGGTTTGATGGGAGAAATTGATGCGTGATAAATGGTCACAATGTTTCATTGTTTATTTAACAGGATCATAATTTCGGAGAACCGTTACAAACGGCGGTAAATCAACATCTCGTATACATGTAATTTCAAACATTATCGCATATACCGCACGTAATATCATATTCAAGCATACTTCGCCTCATTGTCAGTGGTACAGTGTGTAGAATTTACAAATAGTATTTAACGGAAAGAAAAAAAAAAAGAAGAAAAACTTCAGGAATGATATAAAACACGAAATGATTGTAAAATTTTTACAGCAAGTTTCAGAGAAACATGCCTACCCAAGCTAAGTGTGCCATGAGTTATCGAAACGTTTATACCCAATGATATTTTATAATAACAATTTGCGGAAAAAATATTGTAATTTACTCGACGATTAAAAACCAATTGGTTGCAGAGAGTTAAGACGCTAGAAGTTTGTTTCGTTTCGTAAATTTTGTAACCAAAGAACGGTGAACAATTGGGAGAGGTTCGATAACTGGTACACTTACTTGATATTGTCCAAAGAAGAATAGTAGAAACTTTTATACACGTTAAGCGTTACGTGGTAGTAAAAATACCGACGGCAACTTGCAATCTTGGCCAGCCTCAGACTAGGCTGTTAATTGTGTGCTTGGTTATACACGGTGCGGATTCGGTCTCTGTTATCTTAACGATATAAGCAGAGTCGTCGAAAGGGCGCGTGGTGAGGGTCGATACCACAGTCAAGGGTGAAAAGAGCGAATGGGAGGCGATAGAAACCGCTGACTGACAAGTTCCAATGTAGATATGAAAAATGCGGGTAGCAGTGATGGTCCGATGAGGCGAGAATGACAAGGTGATGGTGGAGGTGGTGAAGGAGGAGGAAATTTAGAATTTGTGGGGATGATGATGCTGGGTGGTGGTAGGCATGTGATGATATTCCATGTGTGATATTCAACGGTATGAAAAACCGGGCCTGGGTCCCGTGTTTGTGTTCTCAGGCCGTGACCGCGCATCACAAATGGGAGGTGTTCACCTACCTGACGCCGACCTTCTGCGACCATTGTGGTTCGATGCTGCACGGCATCACGCATCAGGGACTCAAATGCTCAGGTAGTCACAGCTGACCAATCTCATCTATACACACAACACATAATACACTGCACTCGTGGATACGTATAATGATGATGATGATGATAACGATTGCCAGCCCTAATGTACACCATTAGACAACCTTACGCTGAGAAAAGTTTCATTTGTTTGCAGTAGTTAGAAAAATTGATTACTCTACTACTACTACTACTAAAATTGAGAATACTCTACTTTTTTTAGTCAAACAAGGCTTTAACGTCAATTTATCGTTGCGCGAGCGTTAAATTTTCGCAACAGTTGCCAAGAAAATCTAGCAACAGCGATCGAAATGAGAAAGAACAGTAACGGATACTAGACTTTGTGGTAACGGTTGGAAAACTAATTGTCATTTTGTACGTAGAAATGCATTTTTCGATTGTGGTAAGAAATGAAAATAGTTAAGGACTTGTGTATTCGATGCTTCGTGGTACAAGAACCCGCAGATCGTCAAACAACGTTACAGGTGGTATAACTACACCGATTACAAATCAAGTTGCATAACGTAATGCGGTTCGGAGCGAAACTGGGGATCATCTTATTTTTAGTTTTTCAATAAGCCAACGCTGATTTCCATGCGAAGGTTGAAGTTGGTATCGTTACTTTGATACGATTGGATGCATGGTTGAAGAAAATGGTTACTTGGAACCTCAGGACTTTCTCAAATTCAATCGTTTTCATATTTTGCAAAAGTCGAAACTCCTTGAAAATCTTTCTAAAATTGTACGACACCTGATTGTTTCTTACACGATGTTGGGTTACGTCAACGTTACCAACTTCAACCTTTCGTTTCCATTCCATTCCATCCATACGACGGAAAAGTTTAAATCCACAGAAAACGTTCCTATCCGTGAATGAAACTTTCTCTCACAAATTAAGATGGTCTTGATTGACGCAAGGAAGGTATTACATAATCCCAGATTTCATTTTTTTTTGTAATATGTTATAGTAGACTGAAAAGTAAGCTACACATTTCTTTTTTTTTTGTTTTCATTTTTCCAACCGAGATAATTACAATTTTCAAAATTTTTTCAGGTGAAACTGCCAAATAACTTCTCGACGTATCGCCTTACTTTTGAGGGTGGTTCCACCCCCTTAAAAAGAGTTTAATTGAATGTGTCGTCACAGTTTTCAGTCTACAATAAAATATTAAAAAAGAAATCAAATCCGAGAGACTTGACTGTAACCCTGAAGTAAGGTTCAAAACGCACCCCTTCTCATTGCATCCACACTCTACAACAAAACCCATTTTATCACGTCCCGAGTCGCACTTCCAACTTAGGATAGAATTAGGTTGAATAAAAGCAGCCTGTAATATAATTGTTACCACCGCGTTTACCGAAATTCATCAGTTATTCAAAGAGTCAAACACCGTGTACGTACAGTTTGCTGTTCGAATAAGTTTTCGAAGATGATATGCCAGGCTAAATACGTACGCACAAATCTACATAAATATCAAACGGTTATGAAATTACGTTCGACTCATCATTTTTCATAGGTACGGACGGCTTAATTATTTATTCATGTATTCGTTATACACGCATCATACACACACACACACACGCATCGTTGCTTTCGTTATTGTTGTATACCCGCTATTTATGTTTTTGTGTTATGGTTAACGATATTATATAACGTGCAACAGCACGCACGTGCGTACGTACGTCATACTTGCGTAAATTTTATCAGTCATGCGTATAGATTGTATTATGGTTTTGAAAAATTACGACCATATTTAATTACACACATAGCTTAGGTATGAATTGTTTCGCCTACGTAGAACGCGTTTAGATATTGTTGTTACTTTCTCCTTTTTTTTTTTTTATTTTTCAATTATTTATTCATTGTTAGTTCTTCTTTTCTTTCTCTAAATAATTCCTTCCATTAAACTTCTCTTGGTTTTTGATTGTGAAATATACGGTGTATTTATATATATATATACACAAAGCTGCCATGTTTTACCATATACGCCTGAAATTATTATTATGATTATTATCATTATTATTACTATTATTATTATTACACGTTATTATAGGTGTAGGTATGATAAACGTTAGAACTTGTAGGTCGTTTGGACGATATCGGTATTTCGAATTTCTTAGTATCGCACAGGCCTTGTGATTGCGTAACGATTCGTACATTATTTGTGTAACACGAGATTATATATTAACGAATCGTAGTTCCAACCCGCCAACTTTCCCTACGACATTTATATGCATACGTATATACGTACATGCGTTATGTACGTACCTACGACTTGCAGCAAACTTTAAACGCCCCGTATTTACATGTCATATTAATCACCGTATTCCCATTCACCCTTTGAGTCGCACATTATTGTTCTTATTCAAATTTTACAAAAAGATTTTTACAATACGGTTTTTGGGATCGCTGATTGGATTCGTCATACTGAATTTTCAAATTCCGATTTCAGATTCAATTCATAATTTATGTAAATCGTGTGATACCTACGTGTGGAAGGGTAACTTTCTCGGAGATGAATTATTCCTTCAATTTTCACGACTGTTTTTCAATCAATTTGTTTCCAACAACGATGATTTACGTTACATCGCAATAATTACTCTCGAGTATCGAAAATCTATTGGTATACTATTAGAAACGGCAAAAAAATAAAAAATACGCGTACCACTACGACTCAAAGGGTTAATAAGAATACCTCTTGCACACAAAACGTCACCTCTTCGACTCAACTCGTTCATCACGAGTCTCGATTGATTCGTTAAGAGATATATATATATATATATATAATATATAGTGCATGCCCCAGTTTTGCATATTATATGCATTACATATACCGCATATTACGCATAATCAATAACGACAAGTGCAACCGCAGTTCTCCGGTATTTAGTCGCGCTGAGAGAGAATTTCTATAATTCCAAGTTTTCACAACAACCGATATATTTGACGATAATCCATCAGGATCGAAAAAATAATCCCTGACACGTTCGATTTATGCGTGTATAAGAATTCGAAAAATTCGTCACTCGAGCGCAAGTGAAATTGAGAATAATATACACGTATTGGTAAAAAAAAAAAAGAAAGAAAGAAAACGATTCATTTCCAAATTCGAGCAAACAGCTCAAACGGCTCGTGTACAATAAAAACGGCAATATGTGTGAACACGTGTGACGTGCACTTTGACCCGAACCGTCCGGCGAGCTTTCACTGTTATTAATGAATCGAGACCAAAGGCAACTGTTCATTTATGGGCACATTTCGGAAACGTTAGCGCGGTTTGTTGGGCAATTAAATGAGTTTCATAGAATCCAGACCCAAGATCTATAAAAATAATAATATCGTGTTGAGAGTAATAATAATTAATTCGCGATTTACGATTGGCCAAAGAATGATTAACATTCTGCTGAAACATACGAAATAGTCGTGGAACTAAAAATTAAAGGTGTGGGAAGAACATCTCGGACGGTCTAAAATCATACCTACTTCTCTGTTTGCCACCATTTTGTTATTAATTTTAATGAAACAACTCTAAAATATTCTGGAAACTATAAATAATAAAGTCCCAAAACCCAAATTTCTCCAAGTGTTTTAATTTACTTTGAAAAAACAAAAAAAAAGAAAAACTTGACAATCGTAATGATATTAGACCGTCGAAGCTGTAAACCTCCCCCTTCATAAATACGAGATCGTGATTAAAAATATACAAACTATCCCTTTCCCTGTATTGTACTGATTTTGCATTACTTTACACTTTTCAAAACTTTCTTGTAAACAACTTTCAACTATACATCCAACATTATACCTACCACTATCGTACACGTATGTATGTAGATTATTATAAAACTTGACTGTCCGTTGATTCTCTCTAAAAATCGAAAATAAAAATGAAAACGAAGTGAAATTAAATAAACATATAATTCATAATTATTACGTATTAATATAGAGAAGCATGCGTTTGAGGTAGAGTAATGTTTCTTTTTTTATTCTTCGTTCGTAAGCTCGGTTCTTACATTGTGCAACCATAGAAAGAAAAAGAAATGAAAAAAAAAAAAAAAAAAACCAACCTTTTTCACTCTTCTTCTATTTATTAAAGTTGACAATTATTCTTTCGCATGATATATAATTATACGTAAACGCGTATTGCAGGTATTATAATATAATACAATAGTAATATATTTACACGTTGGACCTTTTTTGCAGGTAATTAGTTCCCAGATATATCTACAATATATCTATATTGCAATGTACAGGGTGTACCAATTTAAAAAAGACGGATTACGTTTTTCAGTCGACGAAAAATTTTTCGATTCGAAAATGTGTCGTACAAAAGCTTTACGGTTTCAGAGAGGGACACGTAAAGAACTTTCTTTCAAGCGGCCCAGAGTCATAACTGGTGATATTGTGGAGGACGGACCATTTTTTTTTTTGTTTCATTTTTTAAACGAAATCACACATTTTTGTTCCAACTAAATTGTTACTCATTTGAAAATGTGCAACCTTGTCGGAAAGTTTTCTTCTTTGTAAAACGAATAGTTCGTAAGATACAACGAAAAATCAAACTCTGCAAGACACGAAGAGGTTGGAAACATGATGAATAAAAAATAAATAAAAAATTTCCCGAGAAAGTTGAACATTTTCGAATAAAAAATATTCCCGTTGAAACAAAAATATGATTCCGTTTAAGAAAGAAAAAAACAAAAAAAAAAAAAAAAAAACTACCGATCCATCCTCCGCAGCGTCATCAAAAATTTCCTCACGTTTCCTTTGTAGGACGCATTTTTCCATCAAACAATTAGGTCGGCTGAAAACTTGACGCGTTTATTAAATTTCAACACCCTGTACGTGTGTCGTATCGCTGTAACTTTTTGGCCAGTGGTGAAAAAGTTCCGAGGAATATCTGCATATAATTGTGTAATAGTAGAAAACAACCGGTTGACCGGATGTCGTATATTTGTTTTTGAAAGAGGATCGGAGCTGCTCTTTTCATTCGTTTTCCGGATGCAGCTGCAGTGTAATTCGGTCTAATATATACATATATATATATATATAGGCAAGCTTTGTGCAAAGCTCTTTACGGATTGAAATTCAAATATATATCTGTATACCTTAGAGAGAGGAAAAGGAATTCTTGAGAGAGTGTAATAAAAAAAAACAACAACAAAAAATGCATTTTCTTTGAGTCCGGTGACTTTAATCTAGCATTCCTTATTTGTTCCAAATACCTGATAACTTTAATTCAACAATTTCGATTTACATAGCTTCGGATATACATATATATATAAATTAATTTTCTACAATTTTTCAAAACCAAAGGCTCGATTTGAATTCTATATCAAATCGTCACAAGTATTTAATACGACAAAATAATTTTCTTGAATCAATAATTAAGTACGCCGTTTGCCCCACATTTGACTGTAACATTTAATTGAATGAAACGAATATCACTTAATTCGAATACTACTTTCCCTCAGTGTATAAACATGGTACCGCTGTTCTAAAAACTGATCATTTCCCACGCCACTGCAGCTGCCGAAAAAAGAGAATAGGATTTTTAAATTGCCGATTGAAATACCGACCATTATGCGCTAAAAATCTCTTTCGATTACTCGGAATATTATTTTAACGCGTATTTGTGCTAAATTCGTGCTCCATAGAATTCGTAATTACTATACGTCACAAATTTACACGCCAGTCATGGTGCGGAATTTAAATCCATGTAAAATATCAGACCTCCTCTTCGTCTTTTTTTTTTCCATACCTCATCCTTCACACGTCACGTAAAATATTATACACAATATATGCAGTTATACCTCGGACACTGTATTTCCGAGTGTCAAAGGTCAAGTAAACATTTTTAACGATAATTGTGTTTCATATCCCGCCACGAAATGACAGATAATTACTGTAGTTACATGTATAGTCTCCTTTGTTTACCACCGAAGCTTAATTTTCCCTGTAAGTCATTTTCAGATCTTGATTTCTCAAAATTATAAAAAAAAAAAAACAAGAATATTATCCCTATTATCACACCCCCCCCCCCCCCCCCCAAATTTCTCTCTTCCGCAAAACTTTCTCCGCAACGACGTGACTTTTTTTTTTTTTTTGTGTTTTTCCTCTCGTCCATCTTTCTCAACTTTTCGAAATTTCTTTATTCTCAGTCCGTACAATCTATTCGCCGAATGCGACACGAATCATTGATCTTTGATCGAAAACTTTCGATCCGCATAACGAGAAGAATTTCTTCGTACGTACGTTTACTTCTAAAGATATAAAAACAAAAAAAAAAACAACCAATTGTCGCAGAAACTCGTTCGAAGCATTAAAATATTGTCTCTTCTTTTCTCTCTTATTCTATATAAATATACGCAGCATGTGACATGAACGTTCACAAACGATGCGAGGAGAGCGTACCGAATCTCTGCGGTTGCGATCACACCGAGCGCCGAGGTAGAATTCAGCTCCACATCACCTGTATCGGCAACAAACTCACCGTCGAAGGTTGGTATTGCGAAAATAAAAAAAATTGAGTTAAAAAAAAAAAGAAAAAAAAAAAACTACCAAGCGTGTTCTTAACGAGAAATATAATTTTTATTTATCTTTTTTACACACGTTACGCGGAGGGTGAACTTTTTCAATCTCTTCCTCTCGTCGTACATACTTACAACAACAGGTTACATAATTAAATACAAGTCCGACGATCCGCGGGAGTCTCGTTGAGGGGAGATATTTAATCGGTATATTATTAATATGACAAGAAACTCGAGACGAGCTCACCCTAAAGTGCTTGGTAAAAATTTGTCAACGTGCACACAGAGTGATATAATGAACCCGGGATTGCTTTGTTTTTTATGCATGGTGGATTATTTCTAACGATGCCAAGTCGAGTCGAGTCGAGTCGAGTCACGAGGTCCTTCCTTTGACGTCGAACGGTTAGCCTTAATTCAGGTTTTGTAAGACGAATATAATGAAATATGGAATATATCACCGTATACCCAACTATACGCGTATTATGAAAGAACCGCAAGCATTTCATTCCGTGGATCGATCGCGTGTCTGCCTATCCCGCGTTTTTTCACTTTCTTTTTCTTTTCTTTTCTTTTTTTTAATCTTGTATTATTACGCAGTACTTCGCTTTAACCCTTTGAGTATATTTAGATAACTATGAGAACATTTCGCAATTACTCACAATTCTTGAGAGTAATTAATGCGACGTAATGTGAATTGTTGTTAGAAACAAATTGATTGAAAAAAATCGTGAAAATTGAAGGAAAGATTCACATTTCCGAAAAAGTTACCCCTCTACGCGTGTACACGTTTTACATAGATTATAAATTCTTGGGATCGCTGATTACGAATTTGAAATCGGATTTTGATAATTCAAGATGGCCGGTTCAATATGGTGGACGAAAATTTTAAACTCGATCGGATCGGGAGGTAAAACCCCTGCATAGAATTTTTTTTGACCAGATTCGATCAAATTTGAAATTTACGGCTGCCGTATTGGATCCGCCATATTGCATTTATGAAATCTGATTTGAGGTTCGGAATCAGCGACTCCAAAAATGATTTTCGAAATGAAAATTCGTTTCAACGTCGAATATCTCTGCGTATTATTCTTGGTCAAATATTCGAATAATATGTACGAAAAATGAATTTACAAACGTAACATAGCACATATTTACGTTATACTTATATGTATACACCCAATGTATATCTGCTTATTTATACCTATTCAATTACCGTCTGACGAATTACACGGTACTTATGATATTTTGTTGGTTTCCTTTGAAATTTACTTCTCAACGAGCCTACGAATTCGGCTCAGCTCTCTCTCTCTCCCTCTCTCTCCCTCTCTCTCTCACCAAGACCGAAATTTAAAAAGATCGAGAAGTCTTGGATAACATTGATGTAAACGTAATATTGCGCAGTTATTTGTTCAACTTGTTCGTTGGTTTTGTTTATTCACAGTAAAACAGGGGAGAAACCTAATCCCGATGGATCCAAACGGACTGTCGGATCCTTACGTGAAATTGAAACTAATTCCCGACTCAGACAACGTAAAGAAGAAAACTAAGACAATCAAATCTTCGCTGAATCCCGAATGGAACGAAACGCTAACTTTGTGAGTAGCTTATAAATTTAAAATATACGTACATCTATAAGTAACTTTTTTTTTAAAACTCTTGTTCGTCGTTTGCGGTTTCAATTTTTATTCTCATCTTCATCTTCGCCTTAGCACCGAATCGGATTGAAACGAACTTCGAGGTATTATAACGTCGAATCAGTGAATAAAAAGAATGACAAGTGTTTCAGATATAATCTTAACGATAATTGATGTTCAAAAAATAACTTCTCTGCCATTGACCAAGTATGAAATAAAACGGATTACGTAGTCTTCTCCCATATAAATATCGATCGTATAACCATTTTGATGGTCAACCTTCTCTTTCGAATCGATATACCTGCTCGAATCAAAGCTCAAGGGACAAACGTGATCGAAATTTTTTATTCAATCCAATATTTCCTAGTACAAGGGGCCAATTTTACCCGCATCTTACCCAAACGTCAAGCATAACAACGATGCCTCCGGAATAAATGCATTATCAGATTATCTAGGCTGTACAGTAGAGCTATTATACAGGTCATATGTTATACAGCCATTATGTTGACTGTCTTCTCTGATCCAATTACCCCGGTGGGTGAATGTGTTAACACGTACACACTTTACCACATAGGAAACACCCGTTTGTGCCTGAGATGTGTGCGAACACCGAGTCACGTACGTATGTACATGCAAAACACATGCATGTGCGGATTTATTAACACGTCTATACAGATATTGGCACTTGACCCAGTTCCGATAATTTTCTAATTTTCACCTCTCGTCGTTCCGCACTAGTCGGCATATTATCGGGCATTTCACTTTGGCTCATTGTCAGAGGCAGTCATCCGGTTATATTAAAGACAATGGAATTAATCAACCGCGATGATTTTAGAGGTTGTTATATGCTATTGTTTATCAAGGTTTCACCCACGGCACCGCCGGAAGAAACCTCACGCATCAGTGCTCGGCGGTGTTTTATCTTGTTCAAACGATACGATGTTAATGTTCAAAACTTGTACGCGCGATGCAGAGAATTTTTTATTCATCTACTTTTTTTTTCTCAACCACCCCGGTATAGTTATACAGAGAGTTCTCCGTACAGATCCCGATACCGACATCTTACCGACGATCGATAAAAAAGGGTTTGTGTCTGAGCTGTGAAGCGGGTAAAATGTCGGTCAAATGTCGATATCGGGATCTGTACGGAGAAATCTCCACAATACTCTACTCACTGCTCTTTTCTAACCCATTTATAAGTATGGAGATGATCGAGTTTGATCAAAATTTTCACAGTCAGATGATATTACAGTGAGCTAAGACCGGAAGACAAGGACCGTAGACTTCTATTAGAAATATGGGATTGGGATCGTACTTCACGCAACGATTTTATGGGCTCTCTATCCTTCGGAATATCGGAGATCATCAAGGCACCCGCCTCCGGATGGTTCAAACTACTGACCCAGGAGGAGGGCGAATTTTACAACGTCCCGGTACCGGAGGAAGGCGTTGACCTTGCCGAGCTGAAGACCAAAATGCGGGTTGGGTCAATTTTCCCATAATTAATTCGCGCGTTAGAAAAAAAAAAAAAAATGAAGAAACGTGTAATTTTACAGTGTTTAAAATCGCCTCTCGCGTTGCTTTCAGAAGACATCCGTCACCAAAAAGACACCAATGACACAGGACAAGGATGTGCCTCACAACATGGGAAAGAGCGACGTGATACGAGCGACAGATTTCAACTTCCTTATGGTCCTCGGCAAAGGTAGTTTTGGAAAGGTAAGACGCGAAGAATAAGTAATCCAAAACCTTTCGACTATCGAATGATTAAATAACGACGATTCATCGCCGTTTCCGTATCTCTTCTAACATATTACAGGTAATGCTGGCGGAAAGAAAAGGGACCGACGAGCTGTACGCCATTAAGATATTGAAAAAGGACATCATCATTCAGGACGACGACGTTGAGTGTACAATGGTCGAGAAGCGAGTCCTGGCACTTTCCAGCAAACCACCGTTTCTCGTTCAGCTTCACTCGTGCTTTCAGACGATGGTTCGGTTTGTTATAAATACGCCCAATATTGCACCACCCATTGTTATGTGCTTAGATGTAACGGACACAATAAGTATTCAAACTTTTTGAAATATAACAGGACCGATTATACTTCGTCATGGAATACGTGAACGGTGGTGATCTCATGTTTCAAATTCAGCAGTGTGGAAAGTTCAAAGAACCAGTGGCCGTGTAAGCAACCCGATAGTCGCGGTACACTGTAAAAAAAAAAAAAAAAGCGGTGTGGACTTTTGCAGAATATTTTTTTCCCGTCAATCTAACATTGTTAAACAGTTGAATAAAGGTGTTGAATAGTTGTCCACACCTGGAACGACTATCGGTCAATTTTAACACCGCCAATTTTTTACAGTGTACCTACAACTGCGTTAACTGTTTTGTTAGTTAAAATTTATCCCGAATGATCGTCGAAACAAATAATCCACAGATTCTACGCGTCCGAGATCGCGATTGGTCTGTTTTACCTCCACGCGAGAGGAATCGTTTACAGAGATCTGAAACTTGACAACGTTCTCCTGGACCAGGACGGTCACATTAAAATTGCCGACTTTGGTATGTGCAAGGAGGGAATAACCGGGGACAAGACGACCAAGACTTTTTGTGGTACACCCGACTACATTGCGCCGGAGGTTAGAAACCTTGAACCGCATACCCCGGTGGATGTAATTTATACGCAAAATTGCAACCAAGTGGAGCAGTTCGTTGAAACAGTTGTAGGAGATATTCAAAAATCGTAAAAAAGCTTACAACGTTGTGAAAAATGGTCGATAATCGTAATATTTTGCACAGAAAATTACAAATTTTTACGAAAAATTATAAAAATTCTTTTAAAAAAAATTCTAGTATCTTGTACATTTTTTTTTTTTATTTTTGGTTGATAAAAATACAAATTTTCATGAAAATCTACTATGCATATTTACAATTTTGTACGAAAACAATTTTCTTGAAAGCAAAGAATTCTACGAAATGTCCAAATTTCTCTAAAAATTTGGCAAAAAAAAAAATTGTAAAAAATCATTTTTACCAGGGATACTTAATCGTAAAATAAAAATTCGTAGTCAAGCGTATAAACTATTTTCACCAGGGTGTTGACTATACTTTTTTTAAACGACTTACCGACAACCAAGATATGTCGCGCGATGGTTTTTATAATTTTTGATGCAACGTATGAATTTTTTACCCGCACGTACGTACAGATCATACTCTATCAACCGTATGGAAAATCCGTGGATTGGTGGGCGTACGGCGTTCTTTTGTACGAGATGCTTGTTGGACAGCCTCCGTTCGACGGCGAAGACGAGGAGGAATTATTCGCCGCGATAACCGATCACAACGTCAGCTACCCAAAGAGTCTTTCGAAGGAGGCGAAAGAGGCATGCAAAGGGGTGAGATGGATGTTTTAACAAAAAGCGCGCGATGAGACGATACGTTACGCGTGTCGTTCGCATTTTCGGGGTGGACGAAAATTTTTGGAAAAGAAAAAGAAAAACAAGAAAAAAAAAAATAAAAATTCCACAACATTTCCAAGTTTTTACAGAACCTAAAACCTAACATTTCTTCTCCAGTTCTAGCAAGTTACCGAAAACCTGAATCGTTCGGCTTACTAACTCTAATATATTCGTTTCGAATTTAACACGAATTTGAAGAAAAATATAATCTGACAAAAACAAAAAGATACTAGCACTGATGCCCGCTAAAACCTCGCAGTTGCGTATTTTATTTTTTTTTAACATCGTTACTGCTACAATAAAATATGTACCGAGAAAGAAAAGTTTTTTTCCCATGTGACTTTCCATAAGAAACTTTGATTACAATGCCGGGATTATCTTGGGGTTGAGGTAAAAATTTGAAAAAAAAAATTAGGCGATTGTTTTTCAATTATTGGAAGTTGATTTGGGGGGGGGGGGGGGGGGGGGGATGCGGCATCGAAAATTCTTGTACATTGGATAATATTATTTATTACGCGGCACGGCCTTCCTTTTTCAGTTTCTCACGAAGAATCCTAACAAGAGATTGGGTTGCGGATTACGGGGTGAAGAGGACGTGCGAAATCACGCTTTCTTCCGCCGCATAGACTGGGACAGAATCGAAAATCGAGAGGTTCAACCACCGTTCAAACCAAAAATAGTAAGCAGAAGTTTGCAACGTTGTTCTAACGACGCGATTTCGGACTTTTTGTACTACTTGAAATTTATTAAACCGTTAATAACACATCATCGACAAATTCACATTTTGTAAATTCAACATATCCAGGTATTTTAAAGATGCAAAAATGGTAACTTTCGCTTCAACATTTCGATAAATTAACGTTTCAAACTCCAGCCTCGTTTGTCGGTAACAACCGTACCCAATTTTTAACACACACGCTGCACGCGTGTCGTTGTTCGCATAAACTCATCGCTCGTTTCGTCTGCTTTATCAGAAACACAGGAAGGACGTGAGCAACTTCGACAAGCAGTTTACATCGGAAAAAACGGACCTCACGCCGACCGACAAATTGTTCATGATGAACTTGGATCAAACAGAATTCATGGGCTTCTCTTTCCTAAATCCCGAGTTCGTTCAGCACATTTAATCATCCTCTTATTCGATTCTGTATCCAAATACCTACACCTATATGTATACACGTATGCGTGTATGTGTGTGTGTGTGTGTGCATACACACACACACATAAAATACAACTCTATGGACGCAACGAAGTGCAGTCTTTGCGTTGTGTCTGCCAACAACAGGTTCGTATAGTACGAACCGTCGATCGTCGATTGCCAATTTAATTCCAATTGTAAAATACCTATACCTACATGTACAACAACACTTATTATACATAATATATACAAGTCTACTATAGTGCATAATACGTATAACAATAACACGCATTTACGCGAGTCTCGTGCATTGGGTTATATTCTCATTACCATTATCGTTGTTCTTATTATTACTATTACTATTATTATTATTATTATTATTATTATTATTACTATTGTTGTTGTTGTTGTTGTTGCTATTACAATTATTTGCCACTATTATATTATTGATCGTTATATTAGCAACACCAAAACGGAGAGACGCCTCCGATTTAGATTATTGTATGTACACATGCCTACTATACGTATGCATTTACCTCATCAGTATAGTTATTATACCATACGGGTTATTATATATATATATATATATTATATATATATATATATATATATATATATATATATACCTATATATACCATTGCCTTCCAAAATTGCGTATTGAACCGTCATTGGTATGGGTATACGTATACAAAGATATTACTGTACGAGTTCGTCACCCCCCATTTTTCTTTCATGCTTTTTCTTTTTATTTTTCTTTTTTTCTTTTTGATTCTTCCGTTTCTTTCATTTTTATTTTTCTTCTCTTTTATCTTTGAATTAAAACTACACACACATATATATATATATATAGATCCTCTCTATTGACCATCGTTGATGTTACAAATTGTTTGATTGATTCGTTAAAAATGAATTATTGTACGTATAGATGACCGTTTTCTTTACGCGCACTTGTATCGTGTTGTTTTTATTATTGTTGTTACTATTGTTATTATTATTATTATCATTACCATTATCATTATCATTATTATTATTGTTCTTGTTGTTGTTATTAATATTATACGTATACACTTATGGTAGGTATGTAGTTCGCGTGGTAGAAGTTTATTAGCAATTAATAGGTAATAAAATAAGCGTATTAGTGAAGAAAATAATATATTTAATATTTATTATTATTATCCGGTGCAGACAGCAGTAGTTATTTAATATAACGAGAATGACGAAGCAAAAACAAAAGAAAAAAAAAAAAAAAACCAATACGAAAGAAAACAAAAAAAAAAAAAAAAAAACTCCAACAAAAACAGTTGAATCTATTCACCGTATATTATATTATTATGAATTTCACTATTATAATGTATATTATACATACAGTATAGGTAGAAGGAGCAGTGATAGAAAGTATAAATTAATACGTTTTTCTTCCTATTGAATTATTCATCTCTGAACTTGTATAATTCTGCTATACCTGTGAGAATTTGAAGGAACAAAGTTATTTCAGAACATAATATATATATATATATATATATATATATATTAAACATGTATATATATATATATATATATATATACTATACGATATACAAAGAAAATGATATTATATCTACTACATTATACTGTATGCATATATAGTGTATAGTCTTTTCACAAACATTACATAACGTAACATAAAATGCATTGTGCATTATACGTCAGAGGTATGTATTAATTCCTGATCTCGTATATTATCGTGTATAATTAAAATCAGTTTGTATCGTGACTGATTTTTCCTAAACCGCGCGAGCAAATCAATAATAGAATTAATAAAACAATATTGAAACATTGTTATAAGTGTAAAAGGGGGGAGAATGGAACAAGTGTGGCAACATGTTCATTAAATTTACGGACGATGCGTTCCAAGGATCAATCGTCACAGCCCCGTAAAATAAATCTACGTCATCGTCATCGATCATCTTTGTCGACATCTACTTGAGGAAAATTTGAATTCGTGAAAAAAAAAAAAAAAAAAAAAAAACGTCAAATTGGCGGGTAATCAATAGCGACCTAAATTTTTCTCGCCTTAAGGGAGGTGGTGGGGGGTTTGAGTTTAAGGGCTTTATTATTCAGGGTTTCAAGAAAATTTTTGAATTTTTTCACCGAAATTAATAACAAAATAACTCGAGGGCGTTTGCGTTGGCTCATCTCCTGACATCACCGTCCAACTTGTAGGAGATGGAAAAATTTTCTTGCGTCAAAAACACCTTTTCGGGTTCGATCTCGTGGCCCGAATGTAGGACAAATTTTTTTTCTTCAAATACGTACGATAACGAATAAGAAAAAAAATTCCATTTTTCGACCGAAAGATTGTCGAAAACAAATTTGTATAAAAAATATTCTGGGATCGAAATTCGAAAATCTAGCCACGAGCTCGAATCGATCGACGTGTTCTTAAAGATGGTGTGAAAATTTCAAGTCGATCAGATAAAAATTGACCGAGGAATCTGCGCCACCGGATTGGAAAACGTGCTCGTTCACTCACATTGCGCTATGCAATCATTTTCTTATTAATTTCGGTGAAAAAATTTTTAAACTTTCCTCAAACTACAAATAATAAAGTCCTCAAACTCAAATTGCCCCAAGTGCTTTCCACTTTCTTTAAAAAAAAAAAAAAAAAGAAAAAAGAAAAGACTCATAAAAATAGGTATGATTTTAGACCCCCTCCTTTAAATTTCCACCCCTTTATGAAGAAGCTTGCGGAACTTGGTAATGGAGTAAAAAAAAAAAAAAAATCACAAATTAACCGTTTCACCATTAACAAATATCAACGTACATTCTTTCGCGTTAAACTCAAAATTGGCGTACGAATTGTGAATAAAATAAGAATCATTTGAAAGTATCCTAATTCTATGATATATCGCACTATAAATATTACTTAAATGATAGTCTCGTTTTAATAATATCGCCCATAACTTGCCCCAAACTCCCCTGTGAAAAAAAAAAAACAAAACAAAACAAAAAAAAAATCAAGTATTCTACCACCAAACATAGCTTGTGTTTACCTTGAACATATCATGTACCGTTAATATGTAATTGTGTACAATGTTTATGCAGATATGAATATATACCTACACATATGTGTGTGTGTGTGTGTGTGTATACGTATGTGTATACGTATAATACAATAGGATTAAAGGGACATTACGTATGTAATTAATTAAGAGTCAATCGGTTCAGTGGCAATACAATACATCCATCCCTTCGTGATGTGCGGCAATGATCCAATGATCCACGAATAGATGTATAAATAATACTCACAATGACACACCGAACAAACGCACCCCGAATTTTACCCCGTTTGCCAAAACCGGTCACACCGGTGACGTATTTTCGAATTAACGTACATTATATCGTCACGTTGCAACTTTGCGATTAGCTGCGAAAAACGAAAAAAAAAAAAAAAAAAAAAAAATTAAATAAAAATATGAAAAAATTAGAAAAAAAAAAAAAAAAAAAATGAAAAAAAAAAATCTCTACCCGCGTTGAAGGTATTAATTACGTAACGTATAAAACACCGGCTAACCCTTTGAGTCACAGTGACAAGAATTCTCACCACGTTTTTTTTCGGTTTTCTATTTGCTATTTCCGATGGTGTACCAACAGGTTTTCAATACTCGTGATTAATAATTGCGATTTAATGTAAATTGTTGTTGTTGGAAACGAATTGATTGAAAAAAAAAAATCGTGAAAATTGAAGGAATGATTCATTTGCGGGGTAAGTTACCCATCCACACGTATAAATGCTTTACAGAAATTGTGAGTTTTTGGGATCGCTGGTTAAGAATCCGAAATGGTATTTAAAAAATTCAACGTGGCCGATCCAATATGGCAATCCCAAAAACCATACAAATATACTATCTGGTTATTAAAGTTGACTCAGCACAATAATGTGTGACTCAAAGGGTTAATCACACCGTATATAACGACTTATAATCGGTTTTCATTGATTAAGATAAAATAAATACACCCGTATTGTCAAAAACGTGCACCGCAAAAAAACAAAAAAAAAAAAACAAAAAACAAAAAAAAAATACAAAAACAAAAAAAGAACCGTATATTATATTCTCATTCAAAATCTCTATTCTTATATAACACACATCTCAAAAGTCTCAAGTCTTCCAAGTCTTCTTGTTTTGGCAAATGCTGTTATTGCGTGTACGTGATCTTACAATACATGTAATACCACCTCTTACAACTTTCATTGTAGGCACCTACTTCATAACAATATACTCTATGCACGATACGATAAAATTATCGTGCTTTAAACCGAAGTCTTGACAAAATCTTTATATACATATATATATATATATATGTACCCGATTCTTTCTACACACGATTCACGTACGTAATAATCTACATGAATGCCCGTATGCGTAGGGAACTCGTTTTTGATTAAAAAAAAAAAAAAAAAAAATTTTCGTTTAATTAAACCTCGTATGTAAATACATACGTAAATAAATATGCGACCCCTGCATACATGATCTATTCGTATAATCCAAGTTTTCGACTCACTCTGTTAAAAAAATACGAGCTCAATTCCCACGCTAACCTTGTTATACATATAATAATACCATAAAAAAAAAAAAAAAATTTACTATCGGTCTGTTATATGAACGACTACGATATGCGTATGATATTTATTGAACCTAGTAGTGACGACAGGCAAAAAAAAAAAAAAAAAAAAAGTAAAGAAAAACAGTATAATAATTGGGAGAAAAAGAAAGCGGAGAAAACGACAAAAAAAAAAAATAAATAAATAAACAAAATAAAATAACATTCTATTAGAGCCTGTACGGAGGACGGATAACGTATAACTCCTTATAGACACATTCTCAAATTCCTAATAAATATACATGCGTATGAAACTTAATGTTTTTACATATAATATTTAAATTGTTTAGATTAATAGAAAAAAAAAAAAAAGAAAAGAAAAGAAAAGAGAAAAAAAAACTTGATTGAAACTCTCGAAATCGTAACTTCTATTTTTCAAAATATAATATTTAAATACAAGTGCGAATGAACACGATGTTTGTTATATATATATATAACATATATATATATATATATATATATATAACTAACTAGTTACTCTTGTGATTGTAAAGAGGGATTATAAGAAAGAAAAAAAAAAATTGAACAAATGAAAAGATAAATAAATAAGTATTAAGTTAATTAACTCGACATTGTTTGGATCAAATATAATGTTACTATTATGCGTATTATATTACTATAAACAAATATGTACATATACATATTGTATGCATAATTATATGTATAATATAATTGTCTATACAATGTGTATACATAATATGAAAAATCTATAGCAAGTATTACATATAATTGTGTGTTTTAAATATAGTTTCGAGGTTCACGCGTACGAATAATTATATCTTTCAAATTTCAACTTTCTTTGAACATACTTTCATAATTTCGTTACAATTCAACTATTAATTAACTGATGCTCTCTCTGCCCGAATCTACTCGATCGCATAATATCAACGACCCACGACTCTGCACATACAATTTCACTTCGTGTGAGTATAGTGAAGAAGAAGAAAGGCAAAAAAAAAAAAAAAAAAAAACAAGCAAAACGCAGCGAAAGAATTACACTAGCCAAACCCGTTATATTTAATTGCGCTCTCTTACCACCCTTCACTCACCCCTGTTGAACTGTTCACATTACTTTTATCACGCTATTAAACTAAATGTCTTCCTACGTATAAATATTTGTTTGGTGTTTATTTACATTGTATAATTATATAATAGATATACCCTTTAAAAAAAAAAAGAAATAATAATAATTAAAAAAAAAAAACCCGTAAGTGATGTCATAATGAACTTGGCTACCCTTTTAAAAAGAAAAAAAATAACGTTAATAAATAAATAAATAATAATAACAATGATGATGATAATAATAATAATAAAAGCAGTAATAATTCTTTATAATATACATATATATATATTGTAAAACTTATGGTGAAATTGAAATTGTTCAGCTCGTACTAAGAGAATAAAAAAAACAAAAAAAAACAAAAGGAAAGAAAAATAAAATTAAATACTCTGGTAGAAATCTGTATACGTATACCTACTATATTATATTATATACATTACAGGATGATATACTGTGTTACTAATATATAAGCAAGCCGATAATTCAGGACGATCAGAACTTGAGATATATAATCTTATTTCGCCTTCACGTACATATTTAAGAAATAAATAAATAAATAAATAAATAAATAATAAATAAATAAAACTGTATTATTAGATTTATCGTAACACGGCGTTCGACCGTATGAATAAATAAAACTCTATTATAACACTTTACGCATTATTATAATTAATTGACAACGACCCAGTGAGTAGCAGGCAGTATAAAAAGAAAAAAAAAAAGACAAGCCGGAAAAACGGATGAGAATCTGTCGGTCTGTCGCGACAAATTTACGCAATGATCTCGAAAACGGTCGAGTGAAATATCTCTGAGACTGATCGGAATTGGCAGTAAAATGAAAAAGTTTTGTAAGACATTAAGATTTATAAATATTTTAAATGGGAAAAACCGCAATCGTTTATTTACGAAAAAAAAAAAAAAAAAATTAATGAGGAAGAAAAAGTATACGTTTGTCGGTAAGACATTGAAAAATTCATTTATTTCCGGTATAACTGAAAGTTGAAATTAAACGGCACATGACAATTTTTAATGACCGTTATTTGATCGTGAATTTCTGTAATTTTAAAAATCTTTCATCGAACCGTTTCCGAGATCATCGCTAGAATTAGTCGGACGGATCGACGGACCAACATTTTTCTAGAAGAAAACCTGTTCTTCGAATTCGTCGAGATTCGTCGAAATCGCAAGAAGTCATTTTCCAACAAAAACGTTGATTGTTAAATTTCCCATCAATGTCGCACTGTAAATCTTTTGTTAATTATTGTACAGTTCGCGCTTTAAATTTTTTATCGATCATTCTGTCGTAAAAGGGGGGAGGCGTATGTCGTATTGCCTGAATTACGGCGCAGCCCAGCTTTTTCCCCCGCATTAAAATTTTTCCAAATAAAGATCGTAGTTGTACGAATAGTTTACACAGTTGGTACATGTTTGTATATTTGTATTTACATCGGCTGACGATACGATGATCGAGATTCGTGGTGCTAAGGGTTGAGAAGGAGCTACTTCAAGTGTACATAAATAAGGGAGAAAAGCTTCGATACAAATTGTACGAATGGTGATTGGAAATGGCAGAGCAGGTAAAAGTCGTTATTTACTAATTGAAGTAAACCCGTGTAACCATTAAATAAATTCACGAGTTCAAACCTCGTCGATTTCGAAGTCATTAAGTCGATAACCGGCGCAGTTACGATAGATTTAATTGCAAATGTGAGTAAATACGAATTGAATTCTGATTCAATGGGCAAATAGATTGAGCTTTGGACGCGGGTAAGATTCTAACCTAAAATTCAGACCCACCGGCATCTGCGTTTAACTTCGTGACAATCGTGTAAAATCTAAACCTAAACGGCTGATTGTGTGAAATTTTCAGGAAAAGTCGTTCAAGGCTTTGCAGGATGACGAGCGGCTGAAAAAGTTACAGCGTCGTTTAAAACTTAACCAAATCAAAGGACTCAACAGCTCGCTGCGACTATTATCGTCTCCTCAATCGTCGATGTCAGTAATATCGAGCATTCAAGGAGACAGCGCTTTGTCCGACGTTAGCTACTGCAGTCCGTCGCACAACTCGTCGAGAACGGGAAGCGTCATAACTTCGAGTATTAACTTCAGAAAAGTTCCGTCAAAGAATCTAAACACACAAGGACCGGTCGATCCCGGTACCTCGTCGGTAATTGAACAGAGTCTGGATAGTCAAAAGATGAATAACGACAGAGCCATGATGCCACCGCCATCCCTGGCTGTTGATGTTCGTAAAAAACAATCTTTGGAAGTCGCAAAGCAGAATAAATACCACCACAATTCGAACGAGGCTCTCAATCGCGCTACGGGTACATCGCCGGTACCCAACTACGACGGTAAAGCTTCGTGCGGTCCCCGTAACTCTGACAACTCTATTCGACGCGACACGCCGTCTACCGAACATGACGCGACGGTAAATGGTGGATCTCCGAAAGAGGGAACTAGAAGTAACGAAACTTCCAAACGAAATGGTAGAGTGTTCACGAATTGGATCGTCAGATTGAACGATCACGGGCAAATATGCATCAAAGGAAAAATGGAAAGGTATGAGAATATTTTTATTTTTTTTTTATCGATTCTCTAGACGGCCTGCGTTATTCAGACAGATTAATTGCGAGATTATTTTTTTTTAACACTCGTCGATACTCGAGAAACAAGTTGAACTTCATTAAGTGATATTAAATGATTCTAAACCATTTGAATAGGGTGACTGATACAATATGATTTTAAACGCAGCGGAGAACACGTGCGGAGCAAAGCTGTGAAAAAGAGACTGAATGCAACGACAGTGCTCTCTGTGATGCATCACAAGTATCATCTGTTGGGAAACATACACGATTTAAAGGAGGGTGAGCAACTTTGACGGAATCTTTAACGTGTCATTAATTAGTAATAATTTTAATCAAATTAATATATGTATTCGTTATTGCTCACTGTACGTTGCGATTGACCCACAAGTTAAAAAAAATTTCCTTTCTTTCCCTTCAACAGAACTCCCGGAGTACATTCGTGGTAAATTTTTCAACGGTTTTCCCACGGACTGGGAGAATGTCCGACAAATATGGCAGAGCTATGTCGCGTCAGGCTGCAGCCAACGATTTAGATGGCCAAGACCGATAGCCGATAGTGACGATGATCTACTAAGCGATATCACAGATTTACCAGTCTTAAATTCAACAAAGACTGAAACAATACTTAAAGCTTCCTCATCGACCGTCCCATCTAACGAGCTTGCCACAAAAAAAACAACGAACAGACCACGGATAGAAACTGCTCCAGAATGTGGAATAAGTGAAATAGATGTGGATATCGGATTCGTTCGGTCAGCGGCAATTGAGAGTTCTAGTGTTCGAGCTAAAATGACAGAGGCATTGCAAACCAGTGGTAAAAATTGCGTGGACCAAACAAGCCAAACTCTGGTCGATCTTTTGAAAAGTAATAATCAACCGACAAGTACAAATATATTGTCTAAAGAGGAACCTGTCTTACAAAAATCTGCCAACATGATTCCAAAATGGAAAATTGATGTCATAGTCGATAATCTGATGAATAAAAATTGTTCCATTGAATATATTCAAAAAGTTATCGAAGCTATCAATTGCATCAACGAGTTATTTACAATGTCATGCACAGACAATAACCAAACTACATCCGATAAAGGTATTTCTGTAAATGAAAGCAACGTAGAAAAGGTAAACGTCTCGAGAGATAGAAGCAATTCCAATTTTCAAAATACAAAACAAACAGCGGCGGCGATATCCTGTTGCAGTTCCTTGTCTTTGGCTAGCTCCAGCGAATCTGAACCAGAGTTACCACCAAAAAACAACACATTTATGTGCCAGGAATCGGCCAGGTTGAGAAATAATAAAAGTACCAATTGCAAATCACCGGAATCACTGAGAAGCCAAATTTCTTCAATTACACAAAAAAGCGTCTCGCGTAACAACCTAAGCGATTCTACTCTGACCAAGGCAACGACTCCGAAACATGATGGTAATCACCAGAAACGCAAAGATAATCGGGCAGCGCCATGTCTGGGGACACCGACAATGTCTAGAATTGAAAGTCCAGGGAAATCAAGTAAAAAAAGTCATTACAATGAGAAATTAATCTTTGACACTACAGATTCTGATACGGATTTGGCGAGTCAAAATAATGAAAGAACTGGTTTGGTTAATAATTCATATCCAGGTAACAAAGCTTTTAGAAGAGTCTTAGGACCAAAACGTTCGGCTGTAGCGAATGAAAAAATAGTCAATAAAAGTAAAGGTATATCTGGTGAGGTTGATTCCGATATTTCGATTATTGATTCTTGTATTGGGCCTTGTCAAAAGACTACTGCAGTTAATATAGATAGAACACACGACTCGAGCAAACACGATCATCGTAAAGAAACGCCTATTGAAAATTTCGAACTCGTGAACAATGAACGCAATGATCACGTTCAATCCGGTAATGGATTACCCAAAGGTCCTGAAAAGTCACTCGATACGAGCGATCCAAATGTGACACTCCAACAAATCGGTGACTCTTGCACTGTTCGGTTAACTAAAATAAACCTGGATCAGCATAACGCTAGTGCAAATAACAATGGAACACCCTCTAGATCGGAGAGAATAGCATCCTTACGCAAGCGTCGTAAAGTGGGTAAATATGCCGTAATCGTTACCTCACTTTTGTATACTGGAGATTGAAATACCATAATTGGAAGCTATCTATATCAACGTACTGATGTTCCGACTCTAAAATGAGCTAATTTTTTACACCCTTCATACATTGTAAGAGTACAGACTTATTTCCGTCTAATTTTATTGCAGACAGCGGTCGTGGGAACGATGAACTGCCTGAAAGTGATTCGGAGAATTTTAGCTTGCGAATGAGTTCTCGGGGCCGTCGTATACTACCACGCCTAGATTATTGGAACGGTGTGTTTTTGGTAGAAAATTTTTAAACCAAACTCGGAAAATTATTCAGAATAATCTGTGTAAACGTTAAAATTGACTCTCAACTTGTTTTAATTTTAACTATTTCTTTTGTTATCAAGGTGAAAGAGTTTTCCTAAGAGATCAGAAATTAGTCTACAGTCCAGGTATGCCTGACACAACCTTGTCATCGGCAAATTCTAATATTTCGAAAAAGTTATTGATCTCACCTGTAAGTTCAATCGGCATATCGTTAGCTTTTCGATAATATAGAAACACTTTACGAATGATTTTATCTTCAACACAGAACAAAACAACGCTCTCTGAACCAACGTTACCACAAGCCACTGCTAAGAACTTGAACAGAACACCGAAAGTCTCAAAAGACTGGTCACAATTTGAGAATGAACATAGAAACAGAAATGCTTCAAGCAATACAGGAATTCTATCGGAAATAACAGAGAACCAGCGGCCAACCAGTCACCACTCATGGGTAACGACAACGCATTAGTTTATCATCATCGTCATCATCATCTATCAGATTTCATCTTCCAAATAATTAAACCTTAACTGCTGTAATCGACAGTCCAAATCAGATGATGCAAAATTTACATGCAAAGTGGGAACCAATCTTATGGGAGAAATATCATATTCATTTTCAGACACGTGATAGGAGGAGCAACAGAAGATTACACGATAAGTCACTATCAAATGAAAAGCAAACTAGGAGAACAACACAACGTCATGGACCGTCAAGCAGCGAGGAGGAGGCAACGCCTGTGGTACGTACAACAAGTTATTAGGTGTTCGTGAATTTTGACTAGGTGTGCAATTGAATTTTTAAGAAAAATTAATTTTTTAGCAGGTCACCAGAAGGAAGAGACGAAGAATGTACTGAAAAACAATATTGATTCTAGAAACAGATTCGATGTTGAATCCATTTTAAGAGGAGCATAAAATATTCGTGTTAGTTGGTATCCTAACAAAACGCGGTATGTTTTACCAATTAAGTTAAGCTAAGAAACGATTGTCGAGTAGAAATTAAGACTCCTTTCATAATCGGCGATTTCAATATCTTATAACGTTTGTCCACAGCAATTAGTATCGTGTGGTTTATTCAACTATGTGCTTAGGATATTAAGATACAAACTTTTATCTTTTTAATTCACAAAGCTAACATTTAAGCGATTTATTCGTCGAAACAATTTATATTTACGATCACCGGTGGCTGCTAGTCAAACAAAAACCATGTAAACCACAGGAATCGAAGTCAATAAATGTGCAGGGTTTTTTTTGCCGTTCTGTGCTTTTAATTATTGTTTATAATATCATTACAACCCCCAAATTTTCACACATAATCGTTGTATTTTGTCATTATTACAGCATGTGTTCATTTAAAAATTAAGTCATGAAACTCACCGACTCTGCGAACGATCTGTTTTTTCTGAATCCATCCACGTACGTAGATCTGCTCTTATTCCAAAGTCCCTGTCGTTGAACTTGATTTTTTTTCACAATGAATTATTCAACAGCGGGAATGAAGATTTCAAATATTCAAGTTATTCAGTACGAAAAGTCACACTCGCGAATAATGATCAAAATATTTTTTCGCGTTCACAAATAACAAACAAAAAAAAAAAAAAATAATCAGTAAACTTACGCTAATCTCGCCTGCGTGTGAAAAACTATATCCACGAATAATGCACGCAACAGATTTCTTTAGCACAAGAAAGTAACATTAATTCAACGTACAGGGATCGGAATTCTAGAAACAAAAAAAAGAAGAAAAAAAAAAACTATCAAAACCATCTCCCGAATTTCAGTTTTTAGAATTATTGCCGTACGTGTAGATGTAAATTATTTACGAAGATATTACATCAATTGTTTTCACTCGCGGTATGCAAAATGAATCGATATACATCGTAAATAGGTAAAAAAGTTTCGAATAAGATATACAAACACGAGAACCACCATGCACTGCACAATTCGTAGAAACTACTTAAACCACACGTACGAGTCTCACGCACTTCTATTAAGCGTTAAAATGCGTCGAATTAATCACTCACAAACATTTCAGGCATACAGATCGACTTCGATATACGTTTATAAGTACGTGAATACGTATTTGGGTACGAATATAACCGCCCGAAGAGAAATTACGACGCTCCGACGAACAGATCCGTACCTCACGACCGCCGCTTGTCAACTGTTCTGATCTTCGCACGGAAGAATTTTCGTTGGTCGCTTTGAATCGAGCGTGGCTGTCTTTTGTTTACCGCGGTTTCAGAACCGCTCGCGACGACTCTAACGGCTGTAATACCGAACTAGAAGTTTTCATTTAAAATCTGCACAATCGTGCTCTGCGTAAATGATTTTACGAAAAGAAAAAAAAACATGACATAACATAAACAACTGATATTGCAAATTTTACTTTGAACCATAAATTCGAAATGGTGGCCGAAGTGAATGTAGAATCTGGTTGAAATTTTGGATTCAGTATATAAAAAAATTGCAACTTTAAATTTACAATTTCGACTAGAGTATTATTTAATAACGCTCCACCGGCCATGTGATTTTTTACTGACGTTGCCGGTTAACATGAACGATTTTATCCTGGGCTCTTTTTTCCCCCACTTAGGGCTTTTCAAAAATTTACAAAAGATTCAGGTCATGAGTTTCTGAAGCCTAATTGATATTCTAATAGTTTGCATTACGAAATTTTCATTTTGTTAATTAGCAGAAATGGTTAAACAATGAAAAATTTTCTAGACACTGGTTGGTGTGAAAGTCAGGGTGGATGATATCGTCCATGTTGGCCAATGGAAGGTTAATTCCACACAATAACACAAGAATAAAATTTTTCTATTTGAATCTACGGAATTTACAAAATACAGTTTGAGGATAAAATTCCCATCACTAATTATCGATACGATTGTTTTTGTGTTCCATTTCTTATTTTATTCTCGTCACTTGTTACTCTAATTTTAATTTTTCAATTATAAAGACCAGTCCTATGTACAAGCCATTTTACTTGCCTTTTTAGTTTTTTATTAGCATGTATAAAATATTGTAAATAATATTGTGCTGGTCAATTAATATAAACGAAATTAACTGTGCTAATCAACTTTTGTGACAATCGAAGAGTTCCATTAATTGAATATTAATATTCCTGTAACCATTGGTGGCCAGAAATTAGGACACGGGGAAGAAGCTGATTTAAGAACCAAACCAGTGCAACTTTCAACTGGCACCTGGCTTCAGTTTTTCCATTTAACAATTCATAATAATGAAAACTTGTAGAACCGTTTAAAAATTTGTACAAACATTGTAGAGAAATCCTTTCACCTCTCGAAGAGCACAAGAAAACTTTACAGCGAGCATTAATTGTCCCTTGTAAGATTCTTGCAAATATTTGAAATAATATATCATTTATAGTGCATTGAGCAGCATATTGAGGTGAAAATAATTTTTTTTTAAAATAACCTAATACACCGCACTTTATTATTAACATTATTGAGATGAAATTATTTGTTATTTACGTAGAACATATGCCTTGCCTTAATATACCCAATCTGAAAATCAGGAAAAATACATCCGATCAACAAATAGTGAAACAAACATAGTGTACAACCGTCATTTTACTGGATACATCTTCGTAACATCACTCGTCATAAATCTCATTCGAACTACGCGAAATACACATTTTGAGCACATATCGAAAATGGTCGATAGCGATTGTCAACTTCACGTGGTTAAAACAGACTGAGGTTAAGACAGGCGTCGGTGCGCGCGTGAGTGTCGTACGATTAAATTTGAGAATTAGGTCTACATCATTAAAACGATGATAGCGTTAGAAACGGTCGAAAGAATGAATAGGTCGCCTAAAAAACCAAAAGGTAAGGTTCTTATCGTCAACCGTTCGCTCAAATCGTATCAATAAAAACAAGCATGTTTTTAGGTTATAAATACACAATCCAAACTGCTTCGAATTATACATCAAACTCAATGAAATGGTTGGAGTACAATATTTTATCTTTGTAAACGTCTGGCCTAATAGCAATTTTCTGTTTATTCTAGTTGAAATACAATTCGCTAACGACAGGGCTGAATCGTCGGATGATGGGGACGTTGACTCGGGTCAGGAAACTGAGGAAAATATGGTCGAGAGTGCGGATGAAGGTGACATAGAAGATGCATTGGGGAGTGATGAGGTGGAATCAGGCTCTGCGGAAGAAGAGGATGATTCGACCGCACCAAATTCTAATAGCGATGATGACAAATCCAAAGGAAACCCCGGGTGGGCAGACGCGATGAAGAAGATATTACGAACAAAAAAGCCCAAGCGCAAGACAAGCATAGTTTTGTCAAAGGCGAAAAAATTGTGCGACGTAGTACCGAAATCAAAAATAGTTAGCCCTGGTTTTGAAGTCGATGGAAATGAGGAGATTGTTACAGAAGAACCATCAAAAAAATTGAAGACAAGCCAAGATAAGAGAGAAAAAGAGGCGGAACATGGTATGAGGAAAAGAAGAGAGGTAGATCTTGGAATTAGGGTAAAACCTACGCCCCTTGATAGGGACCGAGAAAAAACATTACAGAAAATAGCGACAAAGTAGGTTTTTTAGCGGTTGAACAACTTTATGTTCTACTTGAAAGTAGCGCTACAAAGTTTTACTGTTTCAGGGGTGTAGTACAATTATTCAACGCTGTACGCCAACAGCAAAAGGATATCGAGAAACGTTTGGAAGAAGCCGGACCACTGGAAAGAAAACGTGAAATGGTTTTGAAAAATATTGACAAACGGGCATTCTTAGATGTTCTTATGGGTGGTACTAAGAGCATCTCCGTTGACGGTCCAGTTAAAACTGAAAACCAAAACGACATGCAAATGGAAAAGGTAACCTGTTTTCAAATGACGATGTATTTGTCTGAATTACGTTAGCCAAATCGCCTGTGTACCGAATTCTAAGATATTTCTTTTCACGTTTGTTAAAGGGTGATGAGGAAAAAACTTGGAATGTGCTGAGGGATGATTTCATGATGGGAGCGAAGTTGAAAGATTGGGACAAAAATGCAGAGGACGACGAAGCAGATTCGTCCGCCCCCGAAGAAATGGACAGCGATGATTAAGTCTCCTAAATTGTGAACAGTTAATGAAGAACACCAAGGCTCGTATCAAATTCGAATAAATAATACTAATCAAAATCTTGACGTCGCAGGAACAGTGTACAATGATGAAATAGAATTTCCTTCGTCAACCAGTAAGTCGAGTATTTACAAAGATGAAAATATATTTACAAAAAAAAAAGACCACTCAATATTGAAAAGAAATGTACACCAATTCTATACAAGGTATACTATCACTATTTGTACAAACGTTTGCAGTTTGATTTTATTGTGTGTATGTATAATATAGTACAGCTAGATATTAAATATTTAATATACATAATTATTTTATTCTCGTCTTAATAATTGTAACATCATGATGAACATTAAAATCGTTACATTTCTCAGATTACGCTTGAATCGGGTATATTTACTTTTCTGGTAACAGACCATTCGATTGCACGAGTTGCCCATTCTCATACTTTCATGACTTCGAAACTTGAAATGACGTAATATCAACCATTCAGCCCCGACTAATCAACTGTTCGACCGAAAGATTATTTGATTCGTGGAATACGATCAATAAGTTCAGCCACATCTTCACCCAAGTGAAACACGAGCATGATACATTTTCCAAACAGAAATGCCTATACGACAATCTTTTCAGACCTCGAGTCATTCATCAATAATCGTGCAAAACTGATCATACAGATGCTTGTAAATGTACAATTACATTCATGCATGTATCATTCTTCTCTCATCAGCTAAAACGAAGAGCAATAACTGTACAGATTTTAACTCTCGGATTTCGAAATGCACACGGTTTTCATTCTACGAAGCTGTTTCCTATTAATTGAATGATGGTCAACCAGGAACAACTCCTGAGTATCTACAAATACATTATGTGGATGAATTTATGTGTGTACCTATTATTTCTAATTGTATCCAAATGCGTATACCTATATATTATGTTATGGACTGTCGCTTAATGAAATACCAAAATATATTTTTGTATATTTCACAATATTGTTGTAGCTACCATCACTCTCTCGTGGAAATGAAGTTATTCTGCGAGTACTATCGACCACCTCTGCGTTCACAATATGTTCGCAATTTATACTCTACTGTATTCATGCATACATACCTATGTGATTATATGGATTCATGTGTCTGACCCAGAAACAAAGCACGACACAGCCTAACGAGTATGCAACTCGGTATACAGAACAGCTATGATTGCAGTATTGCAGTTTGCACACAATCAACAAATGCTGTTCAAATTCATACGTAATGTGCGGTTTCCAGCGATGATGTGTGCGGAAAGTAAGATAAAAGGAGAAAAGTACAATCGATTCAGTCTACGAAAGAAAAATATCAGGTACCTTGTACCTCCGAACAAACTTTCGGCGTTCATCAAGTCCACTCTCGCCCTTGTACGATGAAATGTAACGGGCATTTTGAATGTTTTTGCGCTCTCTTTCGGTAATATGATAATCAATATGGGTTATATAATCTCATAATAAATATTAAATTCAATGCAATAATATCGATTGTTCATCTTTTTTCTTCTTCTTCGCTCACACTCTGCTCTCTCGAATATCAGGTAGTGTACCAAAGTCTCCTGCAGGCTCTCCCTCGTCGGAGGAACCAGGTTCCGAAAAAACCGGTCTATGGTCGTATCTCGCATCGCTACTCGGCGAAGAGTAACGATTCCTCGATGATTCCGCGACTCCGGCAGAGTTGTTGCCCAAGTTTTCGTTAACATAACTTAAGCTGCTAACGTCTAACTGACGATCACTAATTTGTATCTCAGTTTCGTTGTGAACAATGTTACGAAAACTTTCGTTGCTACCTTCGTTACGAAGTACGTAATTACCTTCGACCTCGCGGTCGTAACCGTGAGACCCGATCATGCCAGTGGATATTGTATAGGCGTCCAAATTAACGTCGGCGTAATACTCGTCCAGTGGATTATCCGTCAAAGTTGGATTTCTAGTAACATTTTGCTGTGGAAAATTCGGCGTGGAAAAACTGCCAATACCACCGTAATAAAAATTATTCCCCTGCACGTTCGCTGGGTTCTCAGTAACACGCGGCCGCGTTTCCAGCGTCTGCATTTCGATTTCTTCTTTCCCGTCCTGAGCAAACTCTTGCACGTCCAACTCGTAGGGGAGGTTCCCGAACCTGAAATATTGCATAATACGTTTAAAAAACGACTTCCTCCAGTTGATACGAGAAAAATTAATCTAACCACGTATACACCATCCCACCTATGCAAGAGTATGTCCGAGTAGGACGGTGGCATATCTCCTTCGTCCTTTCCGTATATACTCTCGTAGGTAGGCGGAGCGAAGCAGCCTCCCAAAGAACCGAGGCTCTCCTTGCTCGGCGTTTCGGCATCCATCTCCATTACACTGCCCTGGCTGCTCCTGAGTTGGTGCCGGTTCAAACTCCTGGGATTCCGCTGAGCTCGAATAACGCTCTCCCCGAGCTCAACGAGATCCAAGCCTTCGAAAGACCGTTGGAAAAAATATTTACTTCGTTCTATTTTTGCCTCCGCAAGCTTATAAAATATAAATTACCCGTGGTGTCGGCTTGGAACTGCGTAAAAACAGTCCCGTCAACGACCAGCATTCTACCGTGTGGAAGGAGGATGATCGTCGGCGTGGCGACCATGGCTTGATCCGTGCTACCAAACCGTGGATCCGGTTCCGGATCCTCGAGGCGACAGCAGCAGTGCTTTTTGCACAAAGACCTGCAAAACGGAGCGCCCCAACAGCAGTAGGCAAATATGAAGCAAAGAACGGCCAGCATGACCAACAACGCCGCGACGCCCTGACCCTGCTGAGCGGCGGCGAGACCCGGACCTCCCGCAACTCCGACGCCGACGCCGAATCCTCCGCCACCGCTGCTGCTGCTCATCTCACCTGAAATTCGAAACAGACATTTTAGCTTTCTGTTCGTTTCCTCATTCTGAAGTAAACACCGGGAGGATTCCTTGAGAGTTAACGATGCGGACGATGCTTCGCCGGCAAATAGGCAACCGAAGTTACAATTCATCCGTTTGCCGGCGAAACGTCATTTGCATCGTTAACTCTCAACGAAACCTCCGGGTATGCACGTCGATACTGCAGTATAAATTGTCACGTATTTGATGTCAGTTTCATGCACCAGAATTCAATGAGGATTATTCACATTTCGTAACGCATTAAATTTAAAATAACAAAATGCGATTAGTTCAATGTGTTCGTGGTCACGAAGGACACTTTCGAACGTCATTTGTTTACCGTAAGCTCTTTGGACTGATCACGTGACGTCTGGCAATTATTGGCACCCTCCTGCAGACCGCTGAAATACCATCGTACATGTGTCGGTACACGTGCATAAATAATAATTATGTTCCACATACGGACGTCCGTAGTTGTTGTTTTTTTTTTTTTTTTTTTTTGTTTAAAGCAAAATTCTCGTAACGGCGTGATCGAATTTCACCTTGACCCCTGATCTCAAACCGCAATGCGGTTCAAATGTAGCACCGTATAGAGACACGTGGGTACAATGAACAAGTATCAAAAGCGCCAAATGGCTATGTGCCAGTGTTGCTGATAAACTAAACTTGCGCACCTATTTTCGCAAAGCGGAATCGTGGTACGTTTCGAAAATTTGATCGAATAACACGGAACCTGGAATACGAAAATTGAAATGGAGGATAAAAATAGACTGCTCGTCACTAGCTCCGAATATTGTCTGACGTGTGAACAAGCCGAAAACACATCGATGGTGTACGAACCTAATCCAACCAACAATGAGACCCATGTATATACCTATCCCTATGAACACACGAGGGGTTAATGAAATTTACTTATGGCATTGATTCAGCCCCCATGATGAAATTCATTGTACCGTGTATACATACTGACGAGTATTCGGAATAGCTGCATTAGTACAATATTAACATTATCTTTGGACCGCGTGTTACGTGAAATTCAAATGTAGGGCATTGTGCGTTTGTTTCAATCTATATCTATACACGTTTCGTGTAATTCTACGCCTAACGATAAGTGAATCTTACGCAGGTTGAAGTTATTGGTAACGTTATCATAATGAATAATTGGGAAAAAATGACTATTTTCTCATCTTTACGAATATATTGAAGGAACTAAGATCTCAAAACATGAGTATGTTTTGTTATATTACGGTTTACTGAATTTCAAACAGTTCGAAAATAATGATTTTTCCTCGGCGCGAATCGTTACCTGGTAACGTTACTAACTTCAACATGATCGAATCTTCGGGCTAATTTTGATTCCTTCGCTTTTCATTAGATCGTTCACTATACGCCTGCAGGGAGAGATTACATTACGAGTGAAAGTGACTATTGTGTCCGATGTTGACGACTGTGATACGTGAGTCGATTATCTGATCGGCTTTCTTAAAATGTTTGCAATTGCTGGACATCGCAAGTCTCATTACGCTATGTTGTACATACGTAGATACATAAGTACAATAATTATTTTACGCATAAGACAAGAATGGGCGAGAATTATGGCGTGGGTGGTTACCAATTAATTCTACTAATGTAGAAATTCCGCATAATTTGTAGTCTGCGAAGAGTCGACGGACGCTTCGTAAAAATGAGGCTGAAGTTAGTAACGTTAATGTAACAAAATATCAGGGAATAAATCGAGTTTTCTTTGTCATGGTTTACTAAATTTCCTATGTGATTCCTAAATGTTCCAAGTAAAGATTTTTTCTAAATATGCATCGTTACGATAACGGTGCGCCAACTTCATCATCATTCGTAAAAGAAATTATAGTGGAGCAACATTTGTTGGAAATTTACGAGATTGAAGTTAGCAACGTTATCCTAACAAAACATTAGGTTATAAATAACTATTTTCTTAATTTTACAATAATTTTTATGGAACTAAGATTTTGAAATATGAGCGAGTTTTGTTTTATTACGGTTTATTGAATTTCAAAATCGCGAAATAACGGTTTTTCTTCGGCATGAATCGTCGCGATAACGTTACCAACTTCGTTGACTGAAAGATATTCTTCAGTCAAAGCTAACTTCAATATGATGGAAATTTAAACCGACCGCGTTATCGTTCGTGAACGCTGGTATTGTTCCGCAGAATATTGATTATATCGTCTCGTTGTCGTTTCAAGTGACAATTGTAAGAAAAAATCAACCTGACAACTAAACATATCATGAGTTAACGCTGAACGGTTAGAATGCCGTTAATAATTTGAAATTAATATACATACCTATTCGTGATATACTATGTGACATCATCTATTAATCAGAATATTTCGCTTCAGGGTGCGGGAACTGAGACTTTCAGAGTTATGAAATTACTAATTCAGGTCAACACATACTTAGTCACGATAATAGATTAGTTAATAAATTATACGAACTTGGTGGGGTTATACGGTTTGTTTACAATATTACAATCGACAGCTGTCGTTCCTAACACGGTTTCATAATGATCAATCGATATTCAGACGCATATTGTGATTCTGTTGCTGCTGCGTTTCTATTATTGATTCATTAAGATTTTCCGGGCGTTAGAAAGGTAATAATTCATCCAAACTTTTGTCCGTGATCAGAATCATAAATATATTACGATCTATAGCGAGGCAAAATAACATAAAACACAAACTAGGCAGAAATCAGTATTAATAATGAATGCACATATTATACATAGCTGGGTTAATTAGCAACTCACCCGTAAAACAAAGAAAATTGTTATTCGCACTTTAATCATATAAATCGATAATACAAACAGGCGCGTATCATATTCTTCGGAGAGAAATGAAAAATCTATGCGTGTAAGAATTGTAAATGTTGTTAGTAATCAGAATTTATCGTACCAGTAATGTCAATATGATCCCTTTGCTTTAACAGACCTTTCACCCTCACGATTATCACTCGCGATTCACTACACTTTGAAATTCTAACTATCTTTCTTCCTTTCTTTGTCTCTTTTTCAAGCTAATTCGTAATCCAGATTTGAATAAAAAAAATTTTTAAAATTCGTTTTATGACCTAATGACTGATAACACTACGTCGAACTCTATGTCCTGCATATAGTTTATACATATATAACACCACACTGTAAAAAAGGCTCACAGATAAGAAACAAACATATGCAGAGAATATATATATATATATGCAGAAAACACAGCTGGCGAGTTTGCGATCGAAGATTATGTGTTAGTTTTAACGCGCTCATAATTTCAGTTGTACTTTGATTTACAGAAGGCGTTGAAATTAGGCAGATTGTCTGAAAAATGATTAAAGCACAATTTCTTCCCTTCGCACCCTTTTGACAATCAGCTGTCCTGCAACTTTTTACACGAGTTACGACGATATGGAATATCTAAGATGTCAGCTAAACGAAGTCCATGCGCAGTACTTTCATCACGTATAACATTATACATCCATACATGTCTGATAATAAGAGAACAAGGAAAAATTATGATATTTTAACACGTTTACGATGAAAGAAAATTGAATTTCAACGCTTACAACGCCTCGGGTTAAAACTAAACCCTCGAGTCTGATGGGTAGTAAAATTTTCCGAATAATGCGCAATAGCATGCGGAGTGAGAAAATGAGGAATATAAATCACTCACCTCCTCGATTATCTCTACAAACACTCGAATATTACTCCTCTAGGGGTGGAGGCTTCCCCTTCATGGTATCAGGGCTAATTCCCCGGAGGAAGGGATCCTGTTACATGACGCAACCCGGAAACAGCCGCGTCTTAGGCTCGGTTCCCGAGCTGATGGGGGATGTTTTCTTACGAGGGATCCAAGGGATCGGAAATCAAAGACCGGAATCCAGAGCTACCACAGGCCGCAGCCACCACCGACTACCGACTGACGAACCAGGCCGTTTGGAGTCGCGACTACGTCCAACTGCGTCGTCGTCGCGGTATTTTGGAATGGTGGTAGTTTCGCGGTGGCGTCGTTGGTCGATCGCCGTCCCTTTCCTTTTTCCTCGGCGGTGAACCGATGTCGTTTCTCCTCTTCGTTTCGTCGACGAGACGTCTCGACGCCGGCGTCGTCCCCCTCCGTAATTTTCCATCCCTATTTACCACTTCGCGCAGGGGTCGATTTCCTTTGTTGTCCTCGACGATGTAGAAAGGAGCGCCAAACTCCCGATTAATCATCGTGTTGAGGGTATAGTTAATTAGTAATTTAATTGAATAAATAAATAAATAACTTGTGTATCATTCGGTAACAATTGGCTTCTTTTTTTCTTATGCAACTTCGACGTATTTTTTAATATCACCTATCCGTGTTGGTAATCAGAACAGTCGTTATGCGGTCATTTTCATTTTCGCGATGCGGATTGTTTTGTAATTACATACACCGATGATTTGTCAAATTTATCATTGAACAAATTGCGCAACAGATTGATTCAAGATGCTATATTATACCAAAGCCAAGTTTGAACAGCTCTGTTGAATACTCTACGTGATTTTAATGTTGAAAACCAACTGGCTGTATTTAAACGAGCAGCCGCTCTGAGACGCGATAAATTTATAACGTGAACGTGAGCGATTTTCGTAATATCTTTACTCACACTGAAATTCTCGCTTCTACAGTTTGCCAACTGTTTCGCAGTTTAAAGATATTGAAAAATACGACAGATTATTGAAACGACATGTAATATATTGCTGTACACGGCTGGTATTGTGTTTGGAAAACCCGATTTAATCCTATTTTGTCTATCATTTATAGCTACTATGTACACAGCTGTTGCTCCTCCTAGAATATTTCACAGATAATTCTATGTACAATCGTATAAATGCATAAATGCATAAACCAAAATGAGTAATGAAAACGAAAGGACTTGACGAATATTTATAAAAATTGTGATACTCTTCAAGGTGCAAGTTTATATTTTTTCCTATCTGTAAGATTGCGAGGTGCAAGAAAGTTAATGCTTTTCCTTGTATTGATGTAAAATATCACAATCCTTGAGTCTGAAACAGATAAAATGAACTGTAATTGACGAAATTAAAATATTTTCGGATGGGAATTAAACTTTGAGTTCTCTGTTAACATTTGCATCTAGTTATAGTATTTTTTTCCTTACTTTAAACTCTCTTCCACTATGTCGACGGTTCCAGGTTTATTTGTAAAATAATGAGATTCTTAGGAGGATTCTTCTGGAATAACATTGAGCAACCATTCCTTGAACTTCTGAACTTCAAGTTTGGTTAGTTCATGATACGCATTTTTTAATGGTACAAATTCCCCCTTTACACCTAACTCTGTAAGAAGTTTGAATGTTTCCTCGCCCCATTCAATAGGAACTAAATCGTCACGTACACCATGAAATTGTAAAAGCGGCGGAGTGTTTCCAGTAGTGGCAGTCTTCAAAGCCTGTAAAAGATTAAATTGAAGTTATTGAACGATTTGGCGACAGTAAAAAAGCGTAGGATATACCCGAGATTATAAATAACTGAGTAACTTATTCTCGCAGTAATTACTTTCATACTTCATAAACTAAAGAGTTGTCATTTAAAAAAGATGACATGGCACAGCACCCAGCAACCGATGTCCTGTGCCTGTAAGCCATATGTAGCGACAAAGCTCCTCCCATTGAAAAGCCACCGAGAACTATTCTGTTTACGGGTATTCCGCAAGCAATTTCTTTCTCCACTATTCCCGACACTTCGGAGCACATAGAATCGATCGAAGCCTGTAGTTCCGGGGCAGACTTTGATATTGCCGAACGATCGAACCAAACATTGCTTGGCTGAAAACGGAAGTAGTGTTAAACGATGCTTTGAAAAGAAGGGTCGTTGATCTAGATCAAGCTATCACCTCTCCGTTATTGGGGGTGTACGGCTGAAGTGGTGCAGTAGGATAGACGATCTTAATATGAGGAAATTTGAGTTCCTCTTTATTTAAAAGCTTTATCCAATCCTTCACATTGTTTCCCGTATCTCCTGGAAGGAAATACATTCATGCTGTAAAATAACAAGTAATACTAAGCATAGCTAGGAATCTCATGAAAATATTTCAGCCCTAGTTGTAAGTGGATCGATAGAGTACAATATTAAGAAAGCAATTCGCGGTACGCAGGTAATGATTCAGCTTAATAAGATTTGAGGTTAGACAGTTTGCATCGTATTCCGGCTTTGAGATAATTATTACCTGAACCGTGAAAAAAAATCAATGTAGCAGTATGATTGGCTGTGGCTTGAATCGTATGCAATTTAGATATTCTTGTCGCTGCTGCCATGACGTTGATCATTAGTACATAAAAATCCAAAGTAATTTACGTCCGAACAATACTAATTGATCAAAATTGATAATTGATTAACCAGCCATTGATGCTCATCCTTTGTATTGTGTAACATCTGATTGGCGAATGTTTTTGACTAGCCAAGTAGCGCGCGAAAATTCCACATCAAATGCATCGCACCTGTTCAAATGTGACAGTAGTGAGAATAAATTGGCGCAATAAATAAATTTCCTAATCAACTTCTGGACATAAAACGTAATTTATCAAGTTATCACAACTTTTTACGTCAGTCGTGCATTTCAACCAGTCAACAACTCTTGCAGTTGAAGCATTTCAGAGAGTTTAGAAAGCGACAATCAGCGCCGTCTCTTCCGTTCGGTGTTCTTGTTCTTTTCATCAAAATGGCTCCGAAACCGAAGCCCACGGAAAAACCAAGTAAGAATTTACCTTATTTATGGTTAATAACGTATGCGTTGCGAATGGACTATGCGACGGTTTTGAAAAGAATTTTTTCTCAGATACAAATGCGCATCGGTAGATGTTTAAATACGATCAAATCGAACGCGAAAGATATACTGACAAATATTCCTCCACGCGGTCGTTCGTTTCCAGCCACATGGTAATTCTTGAGGTGTTGTTTATGTAGTTTAGTTAAAAGAAAAATCCGGTCAACGCGACTCTTGTCCAATATCAGTTCGACCCAAAAATCAAGATCACAAACTATCGTGCTTAGGCGTCATGAGGCGGTACTTCCTAACCCTCAAATCATACGTCATTTACTGATCACATTAGAGACAATATCCACCATCTCCTTGCCAACATTATACGAACTCAAATCGTCCGATATTATATCCTAGAAACAAGGTATATCTAATATATTTGCAAATTTTCCAGGCAAGCCTGCCGAGAAGAAGGCAGAGAAGAAGACGGAAAAGAAGCCAGCTGCGGCTGCTTCGACATCGAAGGTTACTAAGCCAGCAGCCAAACCTGCTGCGAAGAAGCCAGCGAGTGCTAAGCCTCCTGCCAAAGCTGCTGCTAAGCCTGTTGCTAAACCCGCAGCATCCAAGCCAGCTATCGCGAAGCCGAAGAAGAATGCTTCAAAAAAGACTCCCAAAGGTGGGA
Source organism: Neodiprion fabricii (assembly GCF_021155785.1). Lineage (NCBI taxonomy): Eukaryota > Metazoa > Arthropoda > Insecta > Hymenoptera > Diprionidae > Neodiprion > Neodiprion fabricii. The sequence continues at coordinate 2,994,282 of NC_060242.1, forward strand.
AGGCTCCTTCCAAGCCAGTGCAGAAGGCTCTTAAGGCCCAAAAGAAGGTAAGATATGTGGAATTAGAATGTGTGAACGAATCGTTCCGTTTCATCGATGATGATGTCTATCAGCATAGTCTAAACTTTGTTTATGATTATAATACATGATGATTCATGTGTGGGAATCTCTTTGAGAATGCATGAAAACAAAATTTTATACACAGAACTGACTAAACGCTTACTTAACTTTTATAATAATGTTTCAGTTCGTTATGCAGTATCATTGATCTTAATTTTTTCTCTTCTTAGATCTTGAAGGGTGTACACGGTTCCCGTGTTCGAAAGATTCGCACATCGGTGCACTTTCATCGGCCAAAAACATTCAGACCGCCGAGAAATCCCAAGTATCCACGCAAATCTGTGCCCAACAGAAACCGGTAAGTGCTTTACTTTTTCTCCAGCAATTTGTCTCAGCCTTTTGATGATGATTTTTCGTGTGGGAATCTCTTTGATATTCATGAAATAGAAAAAAAAAACACAATTCTGAGCAATGTTATTGTAAGAGATTGGTCAATTTACAAATTAAGCATGGTATTCAATGATGTATTCATTTTCAGCATGGATGCTTTCAACATTATCAAGTTTCCGTTAACAACTGAGGCTGCGATGAAGAAAATTGAGGACAACAATACCTTGGTCTTCATTGTCCACACGCGCGCCAATAAATATCACATCAAGGCGTCTGTCAAGAAACTCTACGACATTGACGTAGCCAAAGTGAACACTTTAATCAGGCCAGATGGCAAGAAGAAGGCATACGTTCGATTGGCTCGTGACTACGATGCTCTTGATGTTGCTAACAAAATCGGCATCATATAAACACCTTTAATTGTGTACTTGTATAAAATTGAAAAAACACTGTCAAGATAATAAATAAATATCTTCACAGGTCAGTCAAGTTTTTTACCTTTCTTCATACCGTTATTGTTTTTCATGGATCTAAAAATCGCAGTGCAGATATGGATTCTCGTGACTTCTAAAATTTTGAATCGACTGAAAAATTCGATAAAATCTAAATCTGTTGCCAGGAATCGGGATATTGAAAAGTCGGTACATCAACTCACCAGCATATAATACCCAATTTACTTGTGATATTTTTCATGTTAATAAGTAAGAAAACACATACATTGGTTCTGTTTATTTCCAGTCAGTGTTTGTAATAACATATCTCCTCATTAAGCGGGCATCCATTAGGGTGATTCAAGTGAAACCAACAAGGCTTTGTCTTCTTTGCAAATTTAGAATTGTTTCGCTTATTTTTTTTCCGCGTTACATCTGTACATGTTCCAGGTACTCGAAACTGAACCTTTCCCTGTATCACTTGAAATATATCACTATTATTTTTCAATAACGTTTGTACGCCTCCGCATTCACTCTTCATTTCTTTTAACGCTTCTTGAGACAACAGTTGCGCAACTTCGCTTAATTCTATCTGACCCCCAGCATTCCATTTTTCGTTTGACGATTGTATATCTATCATCCGAACTTTGCACAACAGTCGTTCCGCTACTAAGTTAACTATGTCAGAAATTATTCCTTTGTTAATCTTAGTGCAATTTCTTACTCGTTCTACATTTTCTCTAGGCTTAAAACCTGCTGACCACAAATTTTGATCAGATGGATCAGAAGAATCCGTTATGTTATCTTTTCTACCGTTCGACCTGGCATCGATTAATTCCCGAATAGCAGCTTCTTGTACATCTGTTCTATCCTTAGTATATATCCTGTCCCTACCAATTAGACAAATTCTCTTTGTGGATGGAATTCTTAGTTTATCCATGTCAGTTTTGAAACCACATTCCTCACAAACATTTTTTATATAATTCATGTATTCGAAGTATTGACTCTTAGCTGCGTTATCTCGCTGGTATTTTCGTCCATTAAACTCGTAGGCACAGCAAGGTAGAAGAAAGAATTGACACTGATGAGAACTCCGTGCAGCTATGACAGGTATCCATGGAGTCAATTCATCTGAATGATTTCCTATCAGCCAATCGGTTTCAGGAAAAAGACTTGATGCCGAAGGTACTATTGTGCGTACCTGAAAAATACTTTGTTAGGCTCTGACTCAAGTTTTGTGCAAATAAATGTCAATATACCTCCAAGCGAGTACTTTTAGGATATAAATCCCAAATTCCCCTCTTTCGTAGGTCGATACCGAGCCCTGGATGCCCTTCGCTGGCCAATATATGTACCAACAAACCATTGCCGCAACCAAGATCAACAAACGATTGCTTCTCCTGAACATTTTTCCTCGTTCTTTCCATCTCCCATATGAGCAAAAGATAAGTTGCGATGGCGACATCTTCGTAGACAAACTTTGCAGAATCAGTATTTTCGGGCCAGATTTTAACCATTGCAGTGCCATATTTTAATTTTAACTTGTTGTACAAAATTGCATATTTCTCAGCAGAAATTAAATTCAAGGAGCCTGATATCAGACTACTACCAGGGCTATCGGAGTTTGCCCACTTGACAAAACGTGGAAAAAATTGGTCTTTCAGCCACTTAAAGCTTGAATCTTTGCAGACGTTTTCATTCCCATCAACATACAGTGAAAGTTTACAAAGTACTGCATCGTGTTCTAACCTGTAGGACCATTTGGGTCCCAGAGATTGCTTAGACTCCTCAATGGAATGAGAAAAAAAGGTGATTCTTCCATTTGCTTTGTCAATGATTGCCAAATTTAGTGTATGGGAAAATTTCTCTGGGTTACGGGGAAGTAATTTTTGAAGGCATACATACGATCCATTGTTTAAGGGATCATCAAGTCCATCACTCAAGAATTCACTGCACGATGCCTCCAACTCCAATGCTAGTGAATGATCTGTTTTGCTAGGGGCTGGACAATTCTTGTACAGTTGTGCAACACTCGCCAGTTTCTCGAACCATTCAGATGAACACATAGATTGAATGTCGGCATTTAACTGGAGAAAAAGTAATTTTTTGGCTGTCAATATTCTGCGATTCACGACATGAGCATTGTCGAGCCATATTTTTGCTGCCTTCCAGAACTCGCAGGTATCAACATTGCCGTGAGAAACTACTGATTCACAATTCATCTTTCTACTCCTATCAAGATTGTTGGCTCGCTATTATAAACAAGGGGCAAAGTGGATGGATGAAATTAGTTTTCAACGTCACTTTAGGCTTGTCCAGAATCCTTCGTATACTGAAAAATAAAAATGATAACACTCTTAAAGAGGTAAGTGAAATCTAATAAAATACAGCAATGTCTGTAATGGCAGCTACAGTCAATTCTACCTTGTTCATAATCCATTTTGAGTCTGCGTAAGCTTTCTCTATGATTTCTTTGACCCGTTCGGCGTCTGGTTCATTTGCGTGTTGCTTGAAGCTCTGTAAATAAAAAGCCTGTTGATATTGAGTTCCAATTTCAGGTTATACCTGATAGTTATAGGAGTTTTTTTATATTGGGTAAATGATAAGAAAACAAGCGCGGAAAATTTATACTAACTTGTTTGACTGAGTGTTTATAATATTCCTGCGCACCCCGAGGAAGCTTGCGGCATTCTCGCATTAAATACTTATACAATTGTTTCGATGAATTGGTTGCAGATCCTCGCAATAATCCACTAACCATTACCATTCTGCCGCAATGTATCGAAGAAACGGCGTGTTTTTCCGCTGGAATAAATCAATTGGAATAATTTTACGTTTACGCAACGGTTATACAAAACGCGTATGTTCCTCGACACGAGACCTCGCGCGTACGTCGCCCCAAAAGAGGATAGTTAGCCGAATAGTTAGACGGTAATCACGAGGAACGTGTCGGAAACGCAGCGGTTGACGAGGATCTAGGTTCATTGTCAATTCATTGTCATCACGTGTGTGCCCTTTGTTGAAAATTTCTTGTCAAGGTTAAGTCTGGATTTTCTAGTAGCGATTTCGATCTCGTATAATGTTTTGTCGGTGATCAAGACAGAGAGAGAATCGCGAAGGGAAATTAGCGGGGGTGGTGGTGGTTGGGTCTGTCTTTGCTGGGGATTTGCGACGGAAAGGAGACGTTGTAGGAGTAAACGGTAACATCGGGGAGGTTGTTTGTCCGAGAAATTTGCAAGTGACGATTGCAGCATTATTTACGCTCGACCGCGGTATCTAGCGAGAAAATATAACCAACGATATCTAACATGAGATATTAATTAATTTCGATTTCTTATGCAACGTTAATCTTTGGAACCTGAAGACATGCGTGTGTCAAAGTTTTAATTCAATTGTATAATGCAGTCCATTTATTGGACTGGGAGGCTGCTGTCTCGAGCGTTATGGAACGGAATATCAAATTATACGGCATGCACCGACCCTTGCGCAAATAAACGACGTGAGGCATCCTTCATCTCCGCGGTATGTGGATTTCCGAAAGACTTTGCTCGCGGCAGAATACGTAAGGGACAATTCGGGGACGATGCTTGGTTCAACGCTAAATTCAAAACTGTCGAAGTGCTGGGTAAGCGATACGAATTAACCTAATTATCACGCATATCACAACCTGTCAATGAAATTCACTATCTATATGTATTTAGATCGGTCTCGTCAGCTGATCTGCGAAGCGAATTGTTGTCGATTTCTACCCACTAATAAAAAGTTGTAGGACCGATCATCGGATACGCTTTCCGTATAGCGATCCGTCCACTAACTACAAGCACCTATTTTTCAAACATTATCTAATTTTGCAGCTCAAAATGTATGCAAACATTATTTTGACCTATTGCACAACAGTGATGACTTTCAACAGCATCCATGCCCATGCTCTACACGATTAGACGAAATACTTTAGCCTTAAAGATTATTTCAATTTGTCCCTGTGTATCTGACACAGCTACGATATGCTCTGCAATTCAATTGATCGGGAATTCAACCTATTTTCACAATGGCGATCGACAGCTAAGGTTTTCAAAGTTGTTTGAAAATGATGCAAATATTTTAGAGGGAAAGTAGAAGATTTCAGAAGTGTAGAAAGATTTGCCATTCCAAAGTCCATTTAATGTGAACAAGCAATGCTGATAAACTTTGACTCATATTCAGCGCATAAATAATAATTTCACAGTAAATATCAAATTTTTACAAAATTACTCAATAACAACAATAGTAATAATAATAGCAACTGCTCGAGTTGAATCTCGCTCATTGAATGCAACCTAGGATTGAAAAAAATATTGTTTTGTCTAAGAATATAATGCATATACTGTATTTGGAAAGTAAAAAAGTGTGACAACAGTGAAACTCCAAGCATGTGACACTGTGGCAACCGTTCAAAACTTATAAATATTACCCGTCCTTCCCTCTACCTTAAATGCATGCTGCCAAAATTGACTCGCATTCACAAGTCAGTTTATTTTTAGTTTCTGTTGAAAAGAAACATCAAACGTTTGCGCGTGGCACGTGACCGATTCACAGATGCGATCCTGTGACCAGAGCATTATGTATAGATATACACTTGTCTCGTTACATAGCTATAATATTACACAAACACGATCAAATTAGATATGCACTATATTTCGGTGAACCATTTTTTCACCAACTTGTCTGAATTGCTACTTATATTCCCGCAATAACTTTCTTTATTTTCAACCAACAAGAAATTGCAGCTCAGTATCGTACAAATAAAAATCCGACGTAGGACTTTCAATTGATAATTCTGAGTTTCCATTTAATTATTCGATTATACTAGGTGTCGCCGACGGCGTAGGTGGATGGAGACACTACGGAATTGACCCTGGAGAGTTTTCAAATTTTCTAATGAGAACCTGTGAAAGGCTAGTCACAATGGGCAGGTTTACCCCGTCAGAACCTGCAGGTTTACTGGCGCGTAGCTACTATGAGTTATTGGAAAACAAGCAGCCCATACCCGGTAAGGAATATTTAAAAAATATACGCAATAGAAATTGTCCAACTTTGGACTTCAAATTTAGACACTGATGCATCTTCTTTTAAACATATTAAATTTAGGCAGCAGCACCGCGTGCGTCATAGTATTAAATAAAGAGACCAGCAGCATTTATGCAGCTAATATAGGAGACAGCGGATTTGTGGTTGTCAGGAGGGGAGAAGTAGTGCATCGTTCATCGGAACAGCAGCACTACTTCAACACTCCGTTTCAATTGTCGTCACCACCTCCTGGCCACAGTGGGTTGGTACTTAGCGACAGGTGAGAGACAATTAATTTTTACTTGCAGTAACAACTAGTTAGTTTTTCATTAATTGCCATTTCGAATCCCAAATACAGTTGACATAATAATTACACTTTGAATAATTATAAATAGGGTGCATTTATTCTCTATTATATGTTTATTCTTCTTTTTTTTTTCTTTCTCTTTTTAACAAACTTCACGTTATTTACAATTGGATTATAATTTTGGGATCTAAACTTTGAATACAAACAATTATATGCGTGTACGATATGCCGATTCCCTGCTAGAAGTTTGAACCCGACAATATTTTACAAGTTTAGTAATATTTTTATAGGCCCGAAGCTGCGGACACTTCCAGCTTTGGCGTGGAAGATGGGGATGTTATTCTTTTAGCAACTGACGGAGTTTTCGACAATGTACCTGACCAGTTGTTAGTCACCGAGATGCGCAAAGTCCAAGGAGAGCGTGATCCTACGAAATTGCAGGGTGTTGCCAATTCAATAGCCTGGATGGCCCGCAGTCTTGCGTTCGACGGGGCTTTTATGTCACCATTTGCCCAAAATGCTAGAGAAAATGGAATAGATGCTATAGGTTAGTACTGGGCATGAAATGCAGCCACCGCTTACTCTTGAACCAATTTCAACACGTACTTTGGTCTTGCGAAATTTTCATGCAATATTTTCACTTCAGAGAACATGAAAAACAAAATATCATTGTTTGTTACAGGTGGTAAACCAGATGATATCACGGTGCTTCTAGCAACAGTGGCGATATAACTAAAAAATGTGTATAATAGAGCCCCGATCATTGTATTATAGTCCATGTCATTGCATATATGTATTAAGTTGCACATCATTCTATCCCAATATTATAACCCATTACTATTTAAATCTAAATAAATGATTTTTCAAATCATAATTCACTCTGATGAATTCATTTCAGACACATGGCTAACGTTTACTGTACAATGAACGTTCTACCAACGTAAATGAATAGTAGACAAAAGCGTTATTTAAATAGCTCATTCCGAAAGTCTGACAAATTGTTGAATTATTTCAAGTATTCAAGGAATAGCACTCTTGAAAACATGATAATAGACTTCGGTTAACTGTACATTCGAAAACGTTTGATGGCAAAAACAATATGTTTAGAGGTATCAATAAATTAAACGCTTACACGATAATACTTAAATATTTTGAAAAGGTACTATTGATTGTACGAATATTAAAGCTGATCTTTGGGAAATGGTTTTAAGAATGTGAGAATTGGATGTATAATTTTCTGCACCGTATGTTTGATTTTAAGAAATCATAGTCATGGACCGTTGTTATTAATAAAATATACTGCTTACATTTGTAGCTGAGCCCCAATGGTTAATCGGAAAGATTCTACTTCTAGTTAGACATTATGCGCACGAGTTCACAACTATCAATATTAAAAGCCTTAGAAATGTTCTGACATTATCCGATGCAGAAACTTCTGAGTTCATTTCACCTGGAGAATTTTAATTGATAGTTTTATTTTTATAGCTAAATCACAGATAGTAAGACATTTTACACAAATATAAATATATTATGACGAAACTTACACAGACAATTGAGATGCAAACCAACGCTTGCCATGTTTTCAAACAGGTTTTTCAAACGACCATTCAAGTTTACTACCAACATCTAATTATATAATTTGAGAATTGCATGTATGATAAATTGCGAAAACTTGTTTTCTAATGCCTTTAATGTCATCTCACTATGGTAGCAGAGCATCGTTCGATCATTCAATCATACCTTTTACCATAACAACCTATATTACTTGTACGTAAAATTCACTTGATAATCGGAATATAAGATTTTCCTTCCGATTGATCTAGTGATTCTAGACAAGTGACGGCAGGAACTCATTCAAGTAGTTTTCTGTTATTACTCAATTTTTGAATAGCTTTAGAAAATGTCAATGCTGAATGAGATATTGCATAAGCATGGGTTTCTTGGTTTAAAAATTGTAAATATTCAGCAAAATCCCCTCAAATCATTACAGTTTGATGCATGCATAACAATTGCAACTGTTTCGAGTGGATATGCCATAGATGCCCAGCACTTAAACTACAATTAAATATCTTCAAAAAATATGCAGCATTATGTCAAATTAAAGTAACTGTTATATACGTCAAAAAAATAACTGAAGGATTTACTTGAAACGCTCGGGTGATGATAATAATGTGGTGTTAATTCGGCGAATTTGTCTGCGAATCATTGCACGTTAGCACCTTGACCCCAGTTAAAACCGCCCGGCCTATCCTCAGGTAACGGTGTGTAATTTGGATCCTCCGTATGTGCATCGAACAGAGTTTTTCTGAACACAGAAATTTATTATAAGAAGTATGACCTAACCTTTGGTGAGAGCCTTAATTTGAAGACAGTAGGTAAATCTGAATAACTCACAATATCTGCGGGGTCTTGAGTATGCGAAAACCACCATTTTGTCGTGGAAATACATCTTCAGCAAAGTAGTACATGTGTCCTACTGCCATTCCGATCAAATCAACCCAAATTGCATTGCCTAATAGAACGGAGAATCCTAAGAGCACCCAAGGCAAGTATGGCGCCTATGTAGAACGGAAAAAATTACAATGCGTCTGTTACATCAAAATCGATATTCCTTCTATTTTTCCAATTTAATTATCTGCAAGCGTACTTGAAAGTTGAGGAGTCCAAAAAAGTTCATTCTGACAAAAGGATTCCGTCTTGACCATATGTACACCAACATGATGGTGAGTGCTTGGCCAAGGAACAATAAATTAACAAAAAATGCGAATATCTGTAAGAATTTGAGGAATAATACTCAACTAGAGCAATGCGGATGATACAATAATAAAATAAAACGGAGACGAAAAGTTCATAGACAAGGATACAATCATGCAGATGCCACCAAATATGAACATCATAACAAAGTCGGCGGTTCTACCGCGGAACGAGACTTCTTCCAGCATCCGACAATAGCGATACGTAAATATCATATTGAAGAAGAAATTGAATCCAACCGTCCCGAAGAATAGGAAAGTTGTGATCAGTCGCCATAACTGCAAAGGTATAATTAACAAGACAGAGATATTAACTCACCGTGGAACGATATTTATATTTTCTAATGTAGAAACTGATTGAGAAAATTACCTGATATTGTTTCAGTATTAAAATCGGATTGAAGTATAATTGGAATGGAGAGACGAGGTCCAATTGCTGTAAGAAAAAGAATAAAAATTTAATTTGACACAAATTTAACCTCGCAGTAATGACGAACGTTTTGTCAATACTGAAAAGTGCAGTAATCACGGGGGTAACATGGAATCTGAATAATATCGAGAATCGAATGAACTCTGACGGAAAATTTTGTACGAAGATAATAAAATACGTATGTATACCACGGCTAGAGTCGTGATGACACAAGCAGTCGTATAAGCTCGTGTCACCACGGGCATTTGCAGGTATTCCTGCCTAAACGTTTGATAAGCCATTTAACGACGGTTATATTTCTACCCTCTGACAGGCTATTCTCTTTCCTATTTTACAGTTGCATGTCGTTCATCCTTTCGCGTTATCATAACGTAATCATTGTCCACATCACAGAAAAACTTGTCAGTCACTTCAATTTGGTACACGTAATATAAATATACACGTATGTACGTACATACATTACGTGTGCAGTGTGTGGCAATGCGAAGTGAGCTGCATATCAGATATCAGCTGTATCGATGTATCGATTCATTTCAGATGGGATAAGCGCGGCTTGAAGTTGGCTGCATTTTCGTCTTCTTCGCGTTTGTTTATCTTATGGTGTTTCGTCGTCTATGGTTTGTCCCATCAAAGCAGACCACGTATGTTGTACTTGCGGTATACATAGTTTCGAAAATTGTATCTCGCTATAAATTTTCCCAATTTACATTACGATTTTATAACTGAAAAATATTAATTTCACATTGGAGGATTAACTTCTAATCTTGTCAGATTAAATATAACTTATAACTTGTCGTGATTAGAATGGTGTTGACCAAGGAATATCGGATATGCATGCCGTTTACCACGGAGGAGGTAATGAGATTATAATTTTAAATTCTTTTTTCAATTATGCACGAATCAATTATGAATAAAACCACTGTTGAAACGATTATAGGCAATTCTATATAAACATGTTGATTTGCATATATTATTATATTTAATTTGGATGAATAATCGCACAATCAATCGAATATATTTATCCAAATATGATGCATCGGCAATCATTCCTTCGCGAGTGAGAATTCAAATATCGGTTCACGTAACAAGGACCTAGTTACAGTATTTGCCAAGTAATGTTGGAGAAAATAAAATTCCAAAATTTCTCTCATCGTTTATCATTTTAGTATCAAATCGGACAATTGTATATGATTGCTCGACACAGTCACGAGCAATCTGATTCCGATGAAGGTGTCGAAGTTATTGAGACGTCGCCGTGCGAACATGCCACTCATGGAACAGGTCAATTTACTGAGAAGAGGATTCATCTTTCAAAGTAATATATTCTTGATCCATGGATAATGAAGCAGTTTTCTATATCGTTTTCAATCTTCCATGCCTTTATGTTATTTCAACCGTTATTGTTCTCCTCCTTCATTTCAGTAAACTACCGTATTGGATCCAATCATTTGTACCGAAGATATTTTACATTACTGAAAAAGCTTGGAACTACTATCCTTTCACAATTACGGGTGAGATGTTTCAACTTTTGTTGGAAATTAAAGGTGATTCAATTCAAATCTGCAACGAATCACTCCCAAGTACCTTAGAACATATAAACCATACCCTATTTGTTTTGGAACACTTTTCCATTCCCTGCAAATAAAATAATATGTAATATTTTGTTACATGGGGCAATGGTGATCTTCACAGTTTACACAGTGAGTATTATGCATTAAATTTCATTAAAATTCCATTATGCATTGTACAACCGGTGTATTTGTATTTCAGTGTTCGTTCATACCCACATTTCACATATCTATCAATACTAGATACGAAAACAACAATGGCTCAAATGAAAACGTGAGTTATTCACTTGTAATACTGAATGATATATATGTCATCGTTTCAATCATTGATTCTAATATCTGGTCAATGGGTAGTGCTTAGATTTAACTCCTGTGGAACTTATTCATCGGGAAGTTGATTATATTGACATCGCATATGATGAAATAGCTGCCAAGCACTACAAAGAGGAGGAGGTATGTTTCCTGCACTTTTAGCGTCTGTCATACGTTATTCGCATTAGACTGAATGCAACTCTTCATTTTCTACTCAGGATCCAAAATACTTTAAATCGAAAGTAACTGGACGAGGTCCTCTCGTTGAAGGATGGAGAGATGTTACGCAGCCTATAATGTGCTCGTATAAATTGGTTCAGGCTTCGTTCGATGTCTGGGGAATGCGGACACGAGTCGAGGAGTTTATTCACAGAGTGAGAAATTACTTCCCTCCGATTGTCGATTAGAATTCTAGCCAAAGGCTGCACAGTCAATCCCAACACTCAGCTGTGCAAATAACTGATTTTCAAAAATATTTCACAGTGTATAAGGGATATTCTTTTACTTGGACATCGACAAGCCTTTGCGTGGATAGACGATTGGTACGGAATGACACTGGAAGACGTACGGCAATACGAGTCGAACATGCAAGCGGAAACCAACAATAAAGTCAACGTCAAGCCTACTGAACCTGTGTCGCCCACCACACCTACTACACCTTCAACCTCTGTTCCGTCATCGCCTAACCAAGAAACTGCAAAGGAAGCAGTAAATCGTTCATGGTTCTCCTGGTCATAGCCCGAACGAAACCTCTTACAAAATGTATCGACATTTGTAGCCAGCAATCGCCACACCTCGATCATTTACATTCTAAAAATAACGAGTATATTATTGTATTTATTATCGACGAACCGGGAACCGTTCGGGTGTTCGTATACAACACGTAATGCACAATTTGATATTTGTAAAAACTTCAATTTTTTCCCTGTCAAAAAATTGATTAATTTCCAAGTATCCAAGCAATCAAAATAATCTGTGAGATATATACTTTTCACGTAAATTAACACACGGATTTTATTGTAGTCAAAATGTAGTGCAATGTATAGTTAGAATAGCGAGGTGTTGATTGTTTTATGCAATTGTAAGGCCATGCGGATGTAAATTCGCTACCGGTATAAATACAATCTTCGTGACGTCGATCTTGCCGGTATTCCTTGTTCGTACTAGAATTGAACATAGTTTCACAATAATGTCCTTTCTTGTGAATGTTATTCAGGATAAGTATTTTTGTCGTTTACAATAACAATAACGCAAATTGATCGTTCCTTTTAATTTAATTTTAAAATCAAAATATACAATATTAGCCTACGCAATGTTATACCTATAATCGCGTTTCTGTGTGTTACGGTGTTAATATAAATTAAGTATTATTTCACTGTTAGTCTTTTTTTTTCTTTTTCTTTCATTCCAACAGCAACTTGCAGACCACGACTGTTACCAAAATCTTTCCTCGATTACGTGAATGGGCTTGTACAATGTCACAAGAAGAATTTACAGTATTCTAAAACAAGTGTAGAAAAAACAAAAAGAAAAACCTTTGTCAGCTGTATTTCATGTCAATAAAAATTTGAATTTATTATTTTACTGCTGCTATTTTTTCACCATTAGTGAAATAAATCACTGGTTAAATAGGTATTTTTATCCATGATCTGGTGTATCTGGTGTCATCAACCAAATATATCCTGTTTTGTCGAATCGAAATTACAGTCAGTCGATATGAAAACGGGAATAGTATATTGTGCAACGAGTGGGCAAAAATGACGATTCTGGTCGTGAGGAAGTGTGAAGTTAGCCGTACCAGCCGAAGTCGAGTGCGGATATAATACGAATTACGAACTGAGAATCGTCGTTGCACACGATATTCTTTACAATAAAAATGTACAATTAGGCAACTTTGGCCGCCTGCTGAAAATGAACAGACGACGCTATTCTCAACGAATGACATGCGCGTTTGGAAATAGCGAACCATTTGTCGACTAGAAGCGAAGTAGTATTTCACTAGTGAATAAAAACTGTTTTTGCCCGCTAGTGGAGAAATGATTCGGCATTTCCAAACGCGCACGTCATTCATTGCGAAAAATGACGTGTTTTTTTCATGTTCAGCAGGCGGGCAAAATCGTCTATTTCTATAAGTTTGAGTTGTGAAGAATAAAGTATTTAGGCGTAAATGCAATCACGTTGAAGTTACTAACGTTACCGTAACGATTCGTACCGACAACGAGGAAAAACAGTTATTTCGCGATTTTAAAACTGTTCGAAATTCAGTAACCGTATAATAAAACAAAACTTAATCATATTTTTCAATCTTATAAGTCCCTTCAATATCTTTATAAAAATGAAAAAATAGTGATTTTTTCCGAATGTATCATTACGAGAACGAAACTAACTTCAACCTCCTTGAATGCAGTACTTTTATGAATAACCTTACAGGTATGCAATACCCAAAAACAAATGTACCTGAAATTTTTTAGTATGGTTTTTCCAACCGTTATATACCCAGATGGGGGAAAGGGGCATACGCTCAATAGTAGATCAGGAAAAATACAATTATCGAGTGTTTATAGCGTCCGGGTATTGGCGCCGGTGACGGCGAGGAGGCAAATTAGAACTGGATATATTGATCGAGAGCTGGTTGTTGCGTGATTGCGAGGGTGTTGTGCGCTGACGCAGTTCAAAGCATTCACCCCTCGCAAGTTTGCCCTGCCGGCAGGCATATCCCGCTTCCTCTTTATTGTCAGCAAAAGGCCTGCAGAAATATCACTGCGCTAGGCTGTTGCGTATCAGTTGTAAAGCGCATATATAACGCCAATGCAATCGTATCGGTAAACGAATATCTAATTGAAAACGGTGGTTGATTGTCGCGGTGTTATTGTTGTCCCTATTGTTGTTGCACCTGTGTAACATAAGGCGGTCTGCGTTATGTCTGGCGGTAAGTGAAACAGTACTAAAATTTCATCCGTTATATTTTTAAAATCGCGTTTTATTTACGCGTAATTGAAATAATAGGAAAACTCTATTGCGTAATATAATTATCTTCGCCGCGAGATTGCAATCATGTGTCACAGATATTGCGGCATAATCTCGCGTTAATCCCTCCCAACCTGCACGTCTCATACAATGATTGTTGAATGTATTTAAAATGTTAAAGAAAATTATTGAACTTTATTCAGCAAGACAGGGACTATATTGGATTTGCTACTCTACCGGAACAAGTTCACCGAAAGTCTGTGAAAAGAGGATTCGAATTTACGTTAATGGTTGTGGGCGAGACTGGCCTGGGTAAATCAACACTGATAAACAGTCTATTCCTTGGGGATCTATACAAAGATCGTCGAATTCCCGACGCCTTAGGTATAACATGCTTATAATTCGCGCGCGCATTTCGCACACGTGCGTATTTCATCATCAAACGTAGTATATGCATATTACGAAAGTGTAAATAATTACAGAACGTGTTGAGAAAACTACAACGGTTGAAAAAAAAACTATGGATATCGAAGAACGCGGAGTGAGACTTCGACTAACGATTGTTGACACGCCAGGTAAATTTTATACGAATCGAAATAAATAAATAAATGATTTCGTGTTTTCAATTTTTTAAACGATTTCACTAGGGGATTTAACGCTGCCTCGTTCAACTATGTAATTAATTTTCATTCGCTCGATTCTTTCGCTAGGATTTGGCGATTCTGTAAATTGCGATGACACGTGGAAGGCCTGCTCAGCTTACATAGACGAACAATTCCGTCAGTATTTCACCGACGAAAGCGGATTAAATCGAAAAAATATCCAAGACAACAGAGTGCATTGCTGCCTGTACTTCATACCGCCGTATGGCCACGGGTGGGTTATTTTTTTATTTGTTTTTTTTTTAATTTTTCACGGTAAGTTGCGCGAGGATGACGAGGCTGAAGTTAGTAACGTTAACGTATCAGAAAACATTGCTATTTCGCACCTTTAGAATAATAAGTGAAGCAATTGAATTTACAAAATCTGAGTATGTTGATGCTGTATTAACGGTTTGTTAAATTTCAGGTAATCCTAAACTTGCAAAATAACGACTTTTTGCTAAATATGCATCAATAGAATAACGCTACAAACTTCAGCCTGATCGAGAATGAATGATTCCAGCAGAAATCGCATCTCGGGTCACATAATGCAGTTGCATTAAAAAAATGCGAACAAGTCTTTCTGAGCAGAAAATATCGCGGTTTATATAATATTTTTTGTTTCCACAGTTTAAGGCAAATGGACTTGGAAGTGATGCGACGATTGCATCGGAAGGTGAATATAGTACCGATTATCGCTAAAGCGGACACCCTAACAGCCCACGAAGTTAAGAAACTTAAGGAGAGAATTTTGGCCGACATAGACGAACACGATATCCAGGTGATACATTACGTAAATCGTAATATATACCTTGCACTGTAATTCCCGCGTGTTAATTCTTACACACCTCTGTTATTTCGATCGAAGATATACCAATTCCCGGACTGCGACAGCGACGAGGACGAGGATTTCAAGCAGCAGGACAAAGAGCTGAAGGCCTGCACCCCCTTTGCCGTTATCGGAAGTTCAACGGTCCTCGAGGTTGCCGGGAGAAAAGTACGCGGTCGACAGTATCCCTGGGGTGTGGTTGAAGGTATCAATTTTCAGGATATATATACTGCAGACATAAGCTAAGATTGAATGAAAATTAACGATTGTCGTCGCTTTATATTGCAGTTGAAAATCCGAAACACAGCGACTTTGTGAAGCTACGAACGATGCTGATATCAACACACATGCAGGACTTGAAAGACGTAACGCAGGACGTACACTACGAGAACTTTCGCGCCCAGTGTATATCGCAAATTTCACAGCAAGCGATACGCGAACGGAGGTATGTTATAATCAGGACCCGATTTAATATGTAAATAAATATTTTTTATTTAAATCATTTTCATTCCTTATTTGGTTTTCTGCATAAAGTATGATGTTTGGATGCAGAAAATGGAGTACTTCTATTTTCCATATTTTTTTTCAATATTTTAGTTATTCAAATATATATTATACGTATATACTTTGTAATTTTGAATACATATTTATCCGGGCCCTAATTACAATATAATATCGACAGTATATCGGCTCTTTGACCGGCGATTTCATAACTGTTTAATAATTTTCTAAAGCAAACTTAAACGGGACTCCGGACCGCACTTTGAGCACAGTATATCCGACACGGATAGGCTGCTGTTGCAAAAAGACGAAGAGGTGAGAATCACGGATTCCGGTTACGCTCTACGCATGATTTAATATCAACCGTTGGGATGTTTCAAACCTTTCTTTGATCCTAAATTATAGATCCGCCGTATGCAAGACATTCTCGCCCAGATGCAGGAAAAACTTAAAGCAACTGGGCAAGGGGGTGGAATTGGTATGCGCAGCCGCGTAGGGAGTCTCGGTAACGACTTGGACGTCGCGGATGCTGATAAGAAGCGAAATAGCATCATCGACGTGTAGAGTCGTCCCAGAGTAAGCTGGCATGTACGATAATAATAATAATAATAATAATTGAATAGACCTGTACAATATGTGTGTACATTATGTAGAAACGTACCTACTATAAAGTTGTGCGTACGTATGCGTATGTTAGTTTAATTAGTAAAATTGTGTAACAAATTTAATTTCTTCGAATAAGATAATATAAGAAGAATTTTCAAACTTCATTTGCGATATTATGTGCAAAAAACTATCATTATTTGAGCTCTGAAAATATTCTGCAGAACTCAAGTAACGTTATAGTTGGATTAAATTATTGTATGGATGATTATTTGTATAATTAATACTGAACTGAACGCACAATGTTCAAGTATTATATCTCATGCAGCACAGTGGTGCGCAGATATACAGTGCAAGCCACTGCACTGTAGTAAAGGTTCATTCTCAAAATACGTAAGATAAAAAGAAAAAAAAAAAACATGCAAATCTTCGAGTGATAATGTCAACGGAAGTATTATATTATACGGTTACAAATAAATTTTTGAAACGTGTTGGACATAATATGGACGATTATAACGTATCCGACCGTTTTTCTCTAAAAATGTAATGTAGTAGATAATTATAGTCGCGGCTAAGTACGCGTTTAATTTGTACAATAGACCCTAAGAACGACTGAGGAATTGTTTTGAGATATATTCATTTATTGTTATAATTAATAATATTTTATTGTGATAATTCTTGTACTTAACAATAAATATAATATTATGTACGGATATATTATACGTATACTGTGGTTTAATTGCGTATTATATTTTCACGTAACGAATGAACAATTCAATATATTATATTATAGATCATTAAAAATTAAAATTTTATAACCTATATTATACTTTGCGCGTAATCTGCACCGATAGCGTATTACAAAAATACTTTCACATTTAATTTGTGTTTTTTTTTTTTTTTTAAATTTATTTTCACTTTTTGTTTCAAATATTAAACAACGATTATTTTCATACTAAATTTAGTCACAGATTTTCCGTCTTCTGTATATCGTGTTATATGAATGAACGCCAGTATAATCACTGGCTTTTTATCCAATACTATATAGGTAGCTGTGTATAGATTTTGTTTCGAATGCATACACACATATATTTATATATATGTAATATTTTCTTAAATGGAATGTGAGAGAAAGTGTCGACAGGTACTCCGGTATATCTTTCCTCTTTAGGTCGATTTTTTATTTTATTTTTTTTTTATCAATCTTGTGCGCTCTCGGATCTATTTAGGGAATCGCTATTTACTCAATATTTTTCCCATCACTGTCATCGCTGACGTGACAACTGTGTGTTGCTATTAGTTCGGTAATGATATAGTTGTTTCTATTGTTTATTCTTTTTTAGTCTCTTGGCGTACACGAAGCTGAAGCACAGTTACGGAATACTGTAATCGTTTTAATTATTCATCTATCATTTTCCACCTATGCGTAAGAATTTCTTTAATGCCGATGACCGCGTGACCTGCTGATATTGGAAAGATAATTGGCCCGGTGAAAATAAATCAGAAGCTTAAAGATATAATTATAACGAAAGAATCCTCTGAAGGCATTGATTTTTATCAACACATGCGCTCATGGCAAACGTATTTGCAGCATGAATTTTCGGTAACGAAAATATATATCGAGTAATATATCATACCTAAACGAAAGTTAAGACTGAGAAACGCGTTGAAAAATTATATATATATATATCACCATCTGCAGTTTCGTGATTTGAATAATTGTTAGTAGAAGAAAATAAATAACAATAAATAACTATAGGCAGTATTGTAACGAACGGTGAACCACATGAGTATATCAGTTAATTGACAAAAAGGAAAAACAACAACGAAGAAGATTTTCCCAATGCAATTACTCTAGCGCATGATGAAATTAACTTCTACAAACGTAGTACAGTGACGACTTTACGAATTAGCACCACACGGTTTTCTTCCGGTGTACGCAAGTGAACGGTGCAGTTTTCACCGGGTAATAATAACCTTTAGCTGGCACCTAGGGGTCGTTCGTAACTCAAGGGTTTATAATTGAGATTGCCTTTTAAAAAAAATTTTACTACCTTAAATTTAAAAATGATCCATGCGATCTTTTTATCTTGTAAAAGACACTCAAGTGAATACCAAAAAAAAATTTAACTCAAAATATGAAATTACTTCGATGCATGACCCCAAGGTGCCAGCAATGTTACACCAGATAAAGGTGCCAGCTCAAGGTTAAGTGTGATTTACGATTACAAATGAAAAATTCACGTTATGAATCGAATCCATGGAGGTTCGATCGATTGGTCCCCCTATATTTAATTAAGTGACACAACCTACGGGTAAGTAATCCTTACAATATGCATACGTAACGCGTGTAACGTACCTCATACATAATTGCGGTACGCGTAGGTAATAAATTCATAAATCCACGTATATGTAAATATATCATCATATACGCGATCGTCAGTGGCGATGTTAAAAAATAATAGTGTAGCTAATTGTCTGAATTTAGAAAGAGTTCGATGCTACTCGAACTAGCCGAAAAGATTCGTAACAATCGAGTTGAAGCCGCTACTGATGGAAGAAAAAATCCCGTTCCCATTGTCACCGGCTGCCGTGTTTGCCCCTGAATTCGGCCTGTAATAGCCCTGAGTGTAATAAGGCGATGGTCTCTGCTCCCGGTGAGTTTCAGATGGTCGTCCTGCGTATACACCCACCGTCCCTTGGTTACCGCCAATGTGGTCTTGCCTCTGTGAAAAAGAACAATTCAAAATACGGGTTGTAAGTTTCTTCATTTCCATCGATAACCAATTATTCGATGATAGAACGTCAGCACCTGCGCACGAATTGTAGTTAAACAAACAATTGTTGAAATAATAATTGGAATAATATTGATGATTTTTCGATGTTTTGTCTCCTTCTTCTTCTTCTTTCAACACAACATTCAATACGTATATCAGTTTCAGTGACATTAAACGCAGTGTACAGAAAAAAGACACGTTACATGCATGCAGAAGCTGTGGGTTAATGAATTATGGATGAGAGAAGACGAGTCCAGGTATTGAACGTCGCATCTGACTTGGATGGCATGGAAAGACATGTGTGCGGCAGAACAAATGAACAAAGTAGTAATGATTTTTCATTAGTATAAACTTCCCCGGTAACGCAACGCGACTGTGCATAAGTATATGGGTAGTGATATAAAGTGCTGTCATTGGTCGCGTGATATATACGTATACGTATAGGTATATAATATACGATGTGTGTAAGTATAGTATGTCAGCTAATGGTAAGCTCGGAAATAGCAATTCGAAACCGTGCGGCTCTTATTATCATCGTACATCTTTTTCACTTGGTGATTTCCCAACGGGTTTCTTCTCGTGTATCTTGACGCACGGTGGGATTTGCCGGAAGGAGTAATTTTTCGATTTTGCTGAAATTGGGTATAATTGATTGAACCTGGAACACGAGTCAACGTGTCGTCAAGGAGGATCATGCTCGTATATATAAAGATGATATCCTCCAGTCGATGAAATTATTCTGAATCTACGATTCTAATTAAAATTGATGGCTCCAATTTAATGGTTATTGAAAGAGGCACATAACAGCTTTAGAAAGAAATGAGATAACAACAATACCCGAACGTGAGATGATGAGGTGATAGATTGCACATTATAAAAGAAGCAACGGAAGCTTGTACGCCGTTTCATTAATTTTCGCTTTCGATCGCGATGTAAGAGAAAAATACTTACATAATTTGTGATATTAGCCGAAGTTAGGGGGTCATTGTTATCAAGACGATTAGTGTTATATTAGGAGGAGGGAAATACGAAGTCGGCGGCCGTTGCGGTGGGCACGGCAGCTGCTTCGGGAACGGTTTCGTCACCCTGTTTCGGAATGTTTTCCTTAACATCTCGGATAGGTTGTGCAGTTGGATTTGACGAAACAGTGTAAGAAGTAGTAGCGTTTACGAAGTCCGCGAAGATCGAAGGAGATACGACGGGCACGTCCCGAGGTACTTCCTGATTCGCTCGATCGGGCTGACTATTATACTCCCATCTCTGAAACGAGACACGACCATCTCTTCCCATTCAACCCTTACCAATATTTAGCACCTTCGATCGTTTCAACAACTCAACACCCAGAATAATATTCGGTTGACATAAAAATACGGAAATCCAGTTGCTCTGATACCCGTTCAACGTTAGGCGGGTGTGAATCCAAACATAGGTATGTGTAAGTATGTTACGTTACTGGTATGTAACGGGCGTTATTAAAGGTAGGTATGTGTAGTAGCGGTACAAGTTTCGAATTCACAGGTCAGAGTCAACAAGAGGAAATGGTAACGTATGTACGTGGGGAAGATTTGCTGGTCATTTGCATCAAGGAGGTATCGTTCCGGTCCGTAAGCCAGCAAAGTTTTCAATATTGCTTGAAGGTGGGCTAATCGGTCAATACGCGAGACACTTAACGGTAACCTTAACGGTTAATTCCGCCCGCCTTGCGGGCCGCAACCATCGTTGCACGAAGACAATCGTCGCCCGAACGAATTCGCTGCTAATTTCTAAATTACCTTGGTAGCGCGAAGAGTGACATTGAGGAGTGTGGGATGTTGCTCGATTACCATGAACTCAACCTCTCGAGGCAGGTAACCGTCGGCGTAGACCTGAAGCAATTACGGAGAATGATTATATATATACCTCGAAACGTTGATGGTGTTACATAATAGTATAGCAGGAAAAAATTGTACTATTTTAATCGTGTATAATAACAGATAAGTGGCAAATGAGCATGCCTCGAGTTTGTAGATTCCCGGAAGAAGAACTCTCCAGAATTCCCCGTATTTAGTTGTGACAAAACCGACATCCCGCGATTTCACTTTGAGAGAGGCTCGTTCCACGGGATTGCCATTCTCGTCGATAACGAAACCTTGAACACCGCGATGGACTTCGGCTAGAAACTTGATGAGCGCCTACATACGTGGGGAAAAGTAAAAGAAAAAAAAAACCAAGAGAAATGCACACATGTATAATATGTCATAAAAAAGAGAAAGGGAAATACTAAAACGGCCAACAGCCGACGGATGGACGGACAGAGACGCTTACTTCGCGATTCTCGGCCCAGTAACGGGGGAGATCCTCGGCCGGTGGATACTTGCAGCATGACAACTCGAGGGTGATCTCCATGCACCCGTTCCATACGTAGTTGAAGTCCTGCATACCGCCGGTTAGCGGATACCACTCGGCACCGTTCGTAATGCCGTTTTTAAATCCCGGCTGGTTCGGCGAACAGGCAGCGCCACGATGCATCGTACCGTGACTTCGGGAATACGTCAGGGATAAGTGACGGAAGACGTCGTCGTCCGGGGATATGCTAGGCGTCGAACTGTAGCTCTGGAACACTGCAATGGGCTTGTTGAAAAAATTGAAATCACAGTTGCCAATGTCTGGACATTGCAGTATATATGTATAAGCGGCCCACTGACCTTCTCGAGAGCCATTTATAATATAATCAATCGGGAAGCTAAATACTGTTATAAATATAAAACGTATACAGTACCCACATCTATATAATGGATACATTCGCGAACGGATATCTAAGATGAGGATCTTGATATGCGATTCGGAGTAATGAAAATACCTATACGTATTTAAGGATTTGATTATTACGATATTTACAATTAGCATACCTGCGCATAACGGGGCCGAACGACAAATTCCTGGTTGCGTGAAACCCACACGCAAACAATAAATATTCTAGCCAAATATAAGGTGGAGATGGAAAAGTATTTTTTAGGTCAAATTTAGTGTATTATAGAAATACACACGCAAAGTTGGTGCGGTTGCAGTTGACTCGCTGAATAAAATATATATGTATAGGATATATACGAATACTACGGAGAAATTTCTAATTCCTTGGAAATGTTTAATTGCGAAATCATTTCCCACAGTTCGCAACTGCGTTGTCGAGGTGTCAAAACAATCATCAAGATTATCATAAAAATCTGTATGACCCGTTACGGTCCTCGCACTGACCGGATGCATTTACTGGGACATTTTGTGTAAAATGGAATCATGCACACGCAACGGATAACGTTCTCATTCAGTCCACCCGCATATAGTGAATACGTAATACTGATGAAAAAGATAAAAATAATAACAATAACATACACATAGCGCGACGCAGTGATAATCTGTTCATTGTCAAACTAAACTTAATATTCATACATACACTTTCTAACTCGGATAATAATAGTCACAGTAGTGTAACCACTGTTTGTAAAAATGAAAAAAAAAGACATGCGTAACGCGTAACATAATGTAATTATTCCGAAAGAATGAATGTTGTTTAAAATGTATAATCTTACTCGAGTTTGGGGTGTTGTCAAAGGGATAACTGGCGACCAAAGCACCGCCATGAAGACTTCCAGAAAGTACGAACTGTATCTTTGAGACCCAATCCTTAACGGCTTCAGTTTCTGGCTGACTCCACTTATTGTTCTGTTTAAAGTAATCTGGGAAGTTTCGGTTCAGATCAAACCCACGAGCGTTGTATCTGGTTAAGAGATGAAAAGAACAAAATAAAATGAGAATGATCGCAAGCTTGTGCAGGCACGGCAGTTTCTTCCCCGCACCATCGAAAAGGGAATGTACGGAGAATTTTACGATCACTCACCTTCCTTGACCACCTTCGCACGTTCCTTCCTTCGACACCTCGAAACCGTCAGGGTTCATGGAGGGCAATATGTGAATTCGCGTCTTGTCCAAAAGCCAGGTGATGTAGGGATCGGTTCCGTATTTGGTTACCAGGAGCTAAACCGGTCGCAAAGGATGAAAATAAATTTAGAGAAATTATTATAGGCGTTATTAAATTGTTGTTGTTGTTCGCTGAATTTGACATCTTTATGCAAAGCCCTTGACCGAAATGTTCTCTGTCGTAAATCCTTGCCTTTGTGGTTCATGCTCGATGATATGTCAAATGATCGAAGCGTCAATGCGGGCATACGGTATTATAATTTCTCATATAACTGACTGTAGTAAATTTTATTCGGCTATTATACACCCACGCACGTGACATTTATTATAGCAAAATAAAGAAACGAAGTCACTTAATTTTCTCACTTTCGAATATTGACGATATATCAACTCAATTTATGTAAATATGAAAGGTCAAATTCTGAATCAATCTTTCTATAAAATTTCTAACAGGCGTATTAAAATTAGAATGACTGAACGTACGTGGACAAGATGCAGCATGAGTTCTCGACCAATGGCCTCATTTCCGTGAATATTGGCGACGTATTTGACATCCGGGTTACCAATTACGTGCTCGTACGGAGAAGACGAAACTACGATCACCCAAAGATCTCTGCCTGAAAGATTACACACAAAACGATTCTAAGTAAACGAATAAACGTCCAGGAGTAGTACGTTAAACATGAAGAGAGACCGCATAGAAATACCTTTCACTGATTTCCCTATGGAATAGAGAGCGGTCAGATTTTGATACCGTAGAGAAGTGGCCCTCAGAAATCGGCTCATCTGCTCGTAGTTGTGATACTTGAATTCGACGTTGTACGGTTCGTCGAAAACTGAGTATCGAGAATTGTAGTGCCGGGCAAATTCCTCTTGCGTATCAGCAGCCGAATCCTCCGCAAAAACTCCGTGCCATCCCCACGTTGTGCAAAAAACCAGCAACACCGTAACCCAAAGACGTTCCATACTGAAAAGGTATAAAAGAAAATTATCGGAATAAATAGTGCACTGTGTACTCTTAACGTTTCTCAAGCCAATACACCTTTGATCGTTGGTCATGAACTCTGTAAAGATCATTTATAAAGTAATGAAAATGAGATTGGCGTTAGTAACGTTGCTTTAACTATGCATGTTCGGAAAAAATGTTTATTTCGATTTTTAGGATTTTCGATAATTCAGTTAGTAAATATAATAAGGAAAGAAAACCTGTTCGCATTTTTAAAAGTCGACTCACTGAAACTCGTTTTAAAAATTTTACAACAGCAGTTCTGTTTTTTTTTTTTTTTCATAATGTTTCGTTACTTTAACGTTTTCAAGTTAATTTCACGGTAATTGCAACAGATTCACGTGAAAAAAAAATATTGCGAGATAAAAATCAGTTGTGCATTGTCCAATTATCGTTATGTATCTACACTCTCGTGTCTTGTGACCATGTGTGTAAACACGTTTGTACAGAGAAGTTGTGAACTTCGAAACGCCGCTTAGGGAAATAAATATTTCAACGTATCGGAGCTTACGGAAAACTAATTTGTACTTAACGACCGAGTCGAATTGCTTACACGACGTTCGATATACGTGAGAGCAGGTGGGTATAATATGATGTTAATGTTCACCCATATAGTTCAATGAGTTACGATGTTATACGGTGTTCGAGAATGTATCACCACCGACAGACTCACGCCTACTGCATGAATTAATTTTTCTATCAATTCCAGCAAATTTGCTTCAGTGTTAAAAGTATAAACAAACAAGAGACCTTAATTTGAGTTACACAAGCGATGCGCGATTACACGCTATTTTGTGGATAATCATAACACTAGCAGGCAACACTTTCTCTAAATGTAATTATACGTTATATTACATTTATTATACATGTAATTCATTTATAACGTACGGAAAACACGCGAGTCGATTTTTGCGACATATGGTGAGAATTAAGGGGTAACACCGGTGTAGGATTTTGGAAAAAACGATTTTTTTCTTGCTTGAACAATATTTTAAGATCATAAAAACAATAACTCAGTTGGTACCAGAGTGAAAAATTTTTTTTCCAAAGAAACCGAAAGAAAAGAATCCGCCATTTTCCATCAAAATGATAATAAAAAAAAATTTTCTTTCATATTCGAATATGTGTTAAATAAAACCATTGAAAAGAAATCCTACGTCTTTTTCATACTCCCAAAATAAATCATCAAAGTTTGGCCTCTTAATTTTTCAGCTGTTACAATGGTGTTATCTCTTAACGAGGTTGAAGTTAGTTACGTTACTGCTGCGACGGATGTTTCGAAAAAATTGTTACCTCGCAATTTTAGGAACTCCAAAGATTTAGTAAATCATAAATAACCGAACATAATCACGATTTGAAAAGTCAATTCTTTGAGAGTCGTCCTAAGATTACGCAATAATGCATTTTTCTCTCATGTAGGGTAATTAACAATAGGTAAGTACATATATATTTCTGCGAAACGATATCCAGTTGATTCTTGCATGCTTATAAAAACATAAATACGTCACATCGTATATCTACAGTTCATAATTCACTCAGATAAAACGCAAGTTTTTTCGAACAAAAAAAAAAGAAACTTCAAGAACGTTTCGAAAACGATAAATACTCTTTATGTACAAGTTTAAATATCGAACCGCGATGAAGAGATGACGAAGTGACCGTATGAGATTATTTATTTACATAAATAGGCGCACGGTAAAAATCGCTGGATACTTGTAATAAAAAAAAAGAAAAATAAAAATAAAAAAAGAAACACCCACGACGTCGGCGAGTTTTTCACGGGTTTTGATCGACGCTCACGGCTCATTAACGTTGGTATACGGTATACTAAAATAGTTCGCGGTAAGGAGCGTTTGACGCGCGCGTTTATTATTTAAAGTGTTCCCCATTTTGAGTGACAAAATCGATTAGAGTTACATCCCTGCACGGGTAAAGAATGGAAATCTCTTCACCCCGCGAAAATATCATATACCTATACCTATATCATGTACGTATATAACAGGATGAGAAAGAAGCTGGTGACACACCATTATAAACACATCAACGGCTGGGGAATCCGATCAGGTTTTGACAAAAACCCGAAACGAAAGAAAAAGAAGAAGAAAAGGAGTTTTCGATAAACAATGATAACAATTCGATTTAAAAAGAAAAAATTCCGCGAGATCCGTACGAGCATACATTTCACGTTACTGCAGAAATGTCAAGTTAAAAGCTTTATATTTTCGAATAAACAAGGACCTCGTTTGTTACGGTCGTATATTATTATTGTTGTTATTATTATTATTGTTTTTATTATCGTCATCTGGCAGCTTTGCCAGACTACGGGTAAAAACAGCCTTTTAACTCTCCCGTAGCTTAAACTTGATTTTCTTAACGGAGACACGTCGAGCCCATAAAACGATTGAACGCATATGCATGGCATCAACGATACGTGTATACCCTTGGAATTGATATTCAACGAACGGATGACACCGCACTTAAAACGGGGTACCGGTTGCTTGTACACAAATGTAGGTGTGTACCTGTATGAAAATATAAGATACCGGGGATCGGATTAAGAGGTACAGGTGAAAACTCGGTCGCAAGATGACACATT
Organism: Neodiprion fabricii; assembly: GCF_021155785.1. Taxonomy (NCBI): domain Eukaryota; kingdom Metazoa; phylum Arthropoda; class Insecta; order Hymenoptera; family Diprionidae; genus Neodiprion; species Neodiprion fabricii. The sequence goes on from NC_060242.1 coordinate 3,021,453, forward strand.
CAAAATTCGGCATACAGAAATCGACGTGAATTAACCGGTGCAGAACTGGTTCTGTCAAGTACATCGGTCTACCGATAAAAGTACATAAATGAAACCGATTCACTGGAATTTCTATATGAAGAATCTTGGATCTTGATCGATATTAAAAATCATACAAAAAGAGTGATATTGTTGTAGTTAAATTTGTTAGTTTTTTTTTTGTTTTTTTTTTTATTTCAATTATGACTATTTTTATTTTTAATTTTTTGTTCTTGTTCGGTTTACCTGAAACTAGGCGAGACTCTTCACACGAGTATAACGACAGCGTTGAGAACCACGGCGAGAGTAACGGAGCTCGTCTCTCAAAGGGACGCCCTCCTTTCGTTCTTGTTGCGAACCTCCTCACAGCAACAACAGTATGTATGTATACGTAGAGAATTAGAAGAAGAAGAAATAAAAAAAAAAATAATATATATATATGTATATATATATATATATATATCGAAGATTGTCCAAACGTGTATCTACGCGTAAAACTGCAACAATAACAATCAAGCAAAGGACTATTGAACATACACGTAACGTGCGCCGGTATATATTAACGAGAAATGATATGTACGCGCGTGTAAATTATATGAGAAAACTTATCGTGTTATCGTAACGCGTTAATTAACGCTAGTGTAATAACGAAGCAGCGATTTCACCAAAGTGTGTGAAGGAGAGAAAAATAAATAATCAAAACCAACAACAACAACAACAACAACAACAAAAACTATCAAATAAAGACGACGTCGGTCGCGTCGACTTTCCTCCCTTTCAACCGTCACGCTACCAAATTAGATGCGGCGGAGCGGGACTCTCGCGACAGAGTGCCGACTATGCTAGTTTCTTTCGTTGTTGAGGAAAAGCTCTCCCGCAGGCCGCTGTTGCGACGACGCGAAACAACTCCCACCAATCGTAGGTGAATCAAGAAGCCGCGACGTCGGTAGAGAGGGGGGGGTGTGTGTATAGGGAAGGGGGGGGGGGGGGGTGGGGTGAGATTTGAGGCCGCCGGGAGAGAGAAGAAAGGTCCCACCCTTTTTCGAAAAGGTGGGGGGGAGGGCTGGAAACCCCGAAAGTGTGTCATCCGTCACTCGCGTCATTCGCATCACACGGAGGAACAGAGCGGCGCGGCGTTCGACGCGAGGTCAGGGTTGATCACCTTTCCTATTCGTCCTTGAATTTTTCTTTCTTTACAGTTTTCACTCGTTGAGTGATTTCCGCGACTGGCTAATTCCTTCCGTGATTTTTCAAGTCCAATTGGCGATCTTCCAGTCCAGTGAGAGAAAAAGAAAAAGAGAGAGAGAGAGAGAGAGAGAGATTTGAAATGGGAAGAAATTTTGTCGGACTATTTCTTATCACCTTGAAGTTTTATACCATATATATATATATATATATATATATATATATATATATATATATATATAATATATATAAATGGTATATATCCGTTATAATGGCACGATTTACAATAACGAGAAAGAAAACCATTGTTTCGTAACTCTATAATTGTCTGAAATTTAGTAAACTGTAATACAACAAGATATATTCGTATTTTCGAATCGTATAGTTTTTTGAGTCGTTACGGAAATTTGAAAAAGAAAAGTAAGTTTTTCCCCAATATTTCGTTAACACAACGTTACTAATTTGAAAATTGTTATTTCTTCTCACCCCGGACGTTTATATACTAGTGGCAAAAAAAAAAAAAAAAAAAAAAAAACGGCAAGGAGTATGTATGTACATACATGCATATCTGAAAATCGTGTCAAGTTTAACATAATTTCTCTAATTCGTATCACAGCGTGTGAATGTATATGGTTTTTTCTCTCTAACGAATACCGTTCTTCCATATAACTTACGCGTTGACTCGATCGTGTATTCTTGATTATTGACGGCTTACTCAACTCGATGCAACTGATGTTTCTTGTAATTTACATCGACGTTAGAGGCGGTAATTTTTTTTCTCACGATTTAAATCACCTACGTATTTTCTACTCGGATCAATCCTGTTTCGTCAATGATCGCTTCGTGCCGAGGTGCGACATGCAGTTTGAATGACTCACGAATGCGCGGGACGCTCGCAAGTTTGTGGTAAACACGTCGGACTAATGGGAACATTAGCGAGTTTCGAGTCGGTTCGCTTGCGTTTGCCCTACTTTTTAAAAGTTGCACGGTAATATATTTATTTCTGTTCATCTTATTTTATTTTTTTTTCATTTCATTACTTTTCTTACTTTCCTTCTTTTTCTACCGTTGCTGCAACTGCACACGCGTACGCGCGCGCAAAACTACTCGTGAATTCATAATTATTATACCCGAAGGGTCGTGCAGTGTGCGCGAGAGATTTTCATTCCCATTTTTATTTTTTTTTTTTCTACTTCCCCTCATTACGGCATTGCGGAAAAATCTTTACACCGAACGTAACTCATTGCGGCCTACCCGAGCTAAAAATAGGTTCTCTGCCGCTCGATTCTTTCGGAAAATTCTACACTCGGTGGATAATTTTCACGTACTACGTTACACGCAAATAGATATGGTGGACACGGTTTAAGCCCGTTAGCGGAACCCGGCGGACGGTCCCGAACCAAAGACTCGGGAAAAGCTTCAGGAAAGTAGGACGACTGTCTATTTACTAATTACGCTCGTCTGTACTTTCCGTTCCAAATGCTCTCATCTTCTCCGTGTAGGAGTGGAGGTAGAGAGACTTGCTACTGGATATTTCATCGGAATTTCACATAGATTAAATTGACATTAACTGACGAAATCTAGTACAGATTCAAAGTGTGTAAAACAGGCCAAAAAACAATTTCATTTAGCAAAAATCATCGATTACTCCGGTAACACTCAAGTTTTTCGAAAACTAATGACGATTTCTTTGTCAAATTGCAGCGATGACCAATATTTCTCGTTTCTTTGTATCAAAATTCATATATATGTATATTTCCTAATTTTTTAACGAGTATATGACACAATATTTGAAATAACGAATGCACCTTCGTTCGGTATCGCCTAAATTAACACTGTATTTCTCGAGCACATTGAAATGCTGCAACAAGAGCATTCAATTGCACAGCCTCAGTGCATCCAGTCGCGACTCTTCGCTCTATATCAGCCATTTTCACCACCAAATTGATGAGTATACCATCGGGAAACTCGACTGAAAAGTAATAAACATGCTTGTAGCAATTATAAACACGTTCACGATGCGCTAAATTAGCACGTAAATATTCGAATACGACAACTTGAGAAGTTATCGAGATTTGCCTTTTCAACTCACTTTTATTTACAAAGGAATGAAGCTCTGTTAAAATATCTTGCAACGCTAATCCTTTCTTGATTTTCAAGTCCTGGATTTCTGTGAAATTTGTTAAGGTACCGGCCAGTTACTATAACTATCAAAAGCATCAACGATTATCAACTTCTGCCACTTTTCGTTTACATCGCGACAGCAAAAGGATACTGCAATAGGCGAGTACGTAGTTTTCATTCAGTAGCCAATTGGCGATGCTCGTTATGTCCTTGGGAAGAGGATGTCCCACGCAAGAGTAAACCGTTTCCTCAGTTACCGATCCATAGGCAAGCCATGTACTTTGGAGTACGTTCAAGACTTTCCTCATGTCTCCTCCGCTTAACGTCATCAACGCCTTTTTTCCGTCTTCTTCCACTGTTAGGCTTTCGGTAACACGATATTTGAATTTGTAAAAATGTGGTAAACTATGATTTCTACGACTCGAGGATACATGGCAATGTAGAAGAATAAAAAAAAGAATTCCATACAGAAAAATATGTCTTACTTTTCCTTATCAATCACGTAGTCAAGACGAGGCATTATTTGTTCGGGTGCCAGAGGACCAAATCTAAATTTAGTGCACCGCGATTGCACTGCTGGAATAATCTTGCTTAGATAGTTACAGATCACGCAAAATCGCACATTCTCTGTATACTTTTCAATGACTGTAAGAGTACGGAATTATGTTTAGTCTATCGATGAAATTAGCATCAGGTGAAAGAGTTATTTTAACTCATCTTACTTCTGCGAAGAGCATTTTGAGCGTCGTTTGTCATGGCATCCGCCTCATCAAGAATAATTAATTTAAATCCGTGTTTGAAAATTGTTCGTGTGCTGGCAAAGTTCAGAATTTGTCCTCTAACTATACCGATTCCTCTGTCGTCAGAAGCGTTCAGTTCCAATACCTGATAATAATGTAAAAATATATAGCCAAATGATTTTCAAGAAATCAGATACGGTCTGTCAAATGGTGTCAATTGAAAATCGCTTGGAAAATTTTTTTGCTCTTATACCGACCATCGAAGTAAATTGAGCCGGAGTATAGAGCTGTTTAGCTGATGCTAGTATGGTACTAGTTTTCCCTGTTCCTGGTGGTCCATAAAACAAAAGATGAGGTAACTGGTCCTCTTTGATAAATTTGTTGACTGAAACAAAGTCAAGTATCCAATAATCCAATCCAACAATAAATCTATAAAATATTCATAAAATGACTGTGATAATAACAGTACGCGTTATGAATATCTTAAAAATTTCCACCTACTTGTTTTTATTATCTCCTCATGCGATATAAGTTCTTCTAATTTTGTTGGCCGATACTTTTCGACCCTGTCAAAAGCATTAAATCACCTTAATCGCATGTATAAATTTTCACGCTTTATAAGTTTGAAAAAGTTAGGCTGGCTTAAGAATTACCATGGAAGATTAGCAACTGCTGGTGTTTCCTGCGTCATAACGACCGCTGATTAATTTACAAATACAAGGTTCTTCTTTCTGTTGTTTTGTTTATTCCAACTTTCAACCGTGCTTTCAAACCTCAAAAACTTGTCGATGGATGCATCTGCTACCGATTCGCCGCCAGAATTATAGCCATAATAACGAAGTGAACTAAGATTCGAACTGTAATTTCTATTCGACGAGCCCTACGATTGCATCCAGTAGATTTCGGAGTTGGTCCACGACTGGCGTCAAGAAAATTGAATCGTTATTTACCAACGTCCACAGAACCAGCCGGTCAATACGTATTTTGCAATACCGGCATTTACACGATCGCATCTGAATTTAACAAATCCTATTTGATTTGTATCGATGTATATCTATGTAAGCTTACGTACGTAACTGACAATTTCTATACGCAAAAATCAGAAATAATTGAAGTAAATGCAAACCGACAATCACTGAATAATACTTTATATTTCCTCGGAAATCGCTAATCAAATTTTATATTCCTTCGAAAGCACTAGAGCACAATTTACTGTGCTCTAATATAATATTGTTTCACCGCACATACCTGACGAGGTGGTTCTTTATGCTGCAGCGTTACCTGATCCTGCCAAAAACAGTCTTGGAAAAATCAGATCTCGAATGTGACAATCTTCTCTTGTTTCGTTGAATTTTTCTTCGAATTGTAGAGATTATCTAAAACACTGACAAATATCACAACTGTCTCATTTACAGAAAAATATTCGCGCATGAGTTGAACAGTCGTGCTACCGTATGAAATTTCACCTTCATAATGTAATTGCAGAAGAATTTTCATACGAATTTGAACGCGACAAAGACGAAACTTGGGAATCGTGTGTGAGACTGATAGATTGCATTTTTCAACTTGTTATCCGCAAGTGCTCTCAACACGGAGGCCGTCGTTTTATCGTTCATTATCGAGATTTATTGAAACTGATATATTAATAACGAATGAACGTAATTTGTCCATATTATATACGATAAAAATGTAAATCAGTCCAGTGCAAATCACGAAGCCGAGTCGACCGACACGTACTGGAATTAAACAATCGACTGTAACTGCAACCAATGTCACACCGATCGTGTTTTGTTTGCCCGGCAGATTTAAATTTTTATTAATGCATATTTAAGCACAGTATTATTACCTCACAATGCAAAATCATTTATAATATAATTAAAATTTAATTAATTCGATAATGAAGGTTGATCAATGATTGGATATAGTAGCAAGGTATGAATGTTATTATACCTCGAATTTCCGAGGTGTGTTGAGACTGTAGTGCGACACTGAAGTACGATAAGGGAGAAACCGTAACTATCTCTGTTGTTATTGTGAAGAAATTTGAAAAACAATATAATGAATAGAGTCGATTCTCTGAATTATTGTCAAACTTTGATACCATTTATTTAATGAATTTTTGCTAATACTCCTGCTCGTAAGCTTCAACTGTATATTGATAAAATTTTGAGGTTACGTCGAGGTCAGGCACAGAACCGATACATGTATACATATGATGGCGCAACGTTTTCTGCAATTTCACCCAGCATTCAAAATAAATAAGAGAAAAAATGTGACACAAAGTTTTAAATACTTGCTTGTTCTCGATTTCGAGGCAACATGCAAAAAAGATGTGAAGTTGAGGCCTCAAGAGATAATAGAATTGCCATGCCTGGCACTGTGTACTAAAACTTGGGAAGTCAAAGATGTATTTCACGAGTATATCAAACCTCAGATCCATCCTGTACTGACTTCCCACTGCACAGATTTAACCGGTATTATACAAGAAATGGTGGATGATCGTCAACACTTCCCCGAAATATTTTTAAAGTTTCAAGAATGGTTGGATCAAGGAAATTTTTTGAAGGGTACCTGTAATGGTGCATTTGTAACTTGTGGTAATTGGGACTTGGGGGTAATGCTACCCGAGCAATCCGCCATCACTCAAACGGTCATCCCAGATTATTTTCATAAATGGATCAATTTGAAAACATCATTTTATACTGCGACGGGACATTATCCGAAAAGCTTAGTTAACATGCTCAGACACCTTGATTTACCGCATACGGGTCACCTACATTCAGGAATAGATGACGTCTATAACATGAGCAGAATAATTCAAATGTTAGGAATGGGTTGTAAAGTCAACTTTGAGATTACATCCGAACTAGGGAACTGAGATGTTAAAATTGAAAATCGAAACTTGGTTGTTTCATGTACCAAACATATTTTATGGATGATGATCATGTATGGTTGATTATAAAATAAAGAAACCCCATTACTACGCTAACCCTAATAAGTATCAAATAAATTCCTTTTCCTCTCTTGAAAGTTTTCATGCACAATTTACTGGTTACATCAATATTAGCTATGACATATTCACCACTAGTCGTTAATATGTTACGACCGTACAGGAATGTATAATATATGTATAGTAAAAAAATTCAGTCAAAAATTATTTTAAGTACGTGCGCAAATAATGGTGTTAATACTAAAATTGGATACTTTCAATTGCTGGACGATATCATAATTAAAACCGATTGTTTATGATTTTCCATAAATATCTGAAGTACGGCTTCTGTGTTTTTCTTTATTTGCTTACTGCATTGCACTTTTAATTGGAAACTTCTCCTGGCTGGAATCATGCCTTCCGTGGGTACAATGCTTACACCTTCACTGTGGGACAAAACTGTTTCAAATGGCTGCGCGACGCTACACAAGCTGGAAATCGTTACGGTTGCTTCAGTTCTGAAGGGTGGTGTCAAGTTTACAACTCCCGGTGTCACTGTAAAATCATTTTCAGAAATTTCTCTCCCATTTCCATCTACTATTGTCCTGAAATATTTTAGGTGATGTATCGTAATCATCCGATTACATATGATCTTCAAAATAAAAGCTGCTGCTGCAAATATTAATATTTCCTCACTCTGATAGCATGTAACTATTGCATCCAGCAGTGAATACACTACTGCTATCACTGCAGATAGAATTAAACGTCTGTGTGTCATCAGCGTTGTCGTTCAACACTGTCAACGTGTCATCCGCGTTAACTTCCATCGTCAACATCACTTGATGCTGATAGACACCACGACAGAGATCACCAAGATGTTGCTGGAATGTTTTAGACAATGTCAGAAAGGAGACATTTTTTGAATACCGAGTGCTAACCCCCCCCTCTCTTACACGGCAAAACAGAATTATCATTTGAAAATCCAAAATAAATTGAAATATAGGTATATATTGGCATACATAATAGATGTTCGGATCTTCTAATAGGTATAAGGCAAAAATTCCTTACAACTGTGTCTTTGATGAGGCCCAAATCTTGTATCAATGCCTCTCCTGGAAATACTCTGCACAATGGATAAACAATATTTTTAAATATATCGTCATCTTGTCCTCTGAATTTACCGGATTCTTTCAATTTTTTATACAGCCTGCAACAAGTAATACCGCCATAGTGAGTTCGAGTTTCAATGAAAAAATTGGTAGCCAGCTTTGCAGAGGTGGATTACATACAACTTCACTTGCCTATTGTTATGTAGTGTACGTAACTACTAGAAGCAAATTGATTTAAATAATATACTAATATTAAATCAGTCAGCCCCGAAACATCGAACTTGAACAAAACTTTTAGAGTCAATTGGGTTGGGTCATTTACCTTCGAATACGCCATCTTGTTGGTTCATCTCCGTGTGTAATAGACAGCGTTCCAATTATTTGAGATATGTCTGCACGCCGTATTAAAGCGAGGTCTTCTCGTCTTGGATGAAACTCTAATTTTATCCACTGAACCTCGCCCGGCCCTAGTAACAACTCCGAAGGAGTCACGTGCCAGCTGGATATCATTTCCGGGTACAAAGCTGAAATAGTATGGTAGAATAAAAAAAGGGGTATTATATTTAATCGGAATTTAAAGATACACGACCTCTGAAACTGACCTTTTGGTATCAGCTTGATAACGGCATACGAACATAAATTTCCCGTATTTTGCAGTTTGATTTTTGCACTTAAATTCCCAACTGTATTCATATAACCAAGGGAAAGCCACATCAGCCCGCCGGTGTCTTTAAATGCTTCTGAAATTTCAACTTTCCCAACACCACCGTAGCCATACAAAAATATCTGAAATTATATTGCGTTTAGCAATAATTGGTCCCATTGAATTTTAACAATAAAATGCAGATTTAATACAGACTGTTTTTCGTTGTGAAGATTCTTCCTGTTCTTTTCCACTACTGTAATGGGAGAATATTATTTTTCCAGCACATGCTCCGGGATTACTTGGGCTAAATTGAACAGATATTACTTTGCTTGTCATGCGCTGCAAAGCTAATACCATATTTGTCCCAACTGTGTGACGATCCTTGAGAAACTGGAGTGAAAATTACAATTTTTGTGATTAAAACTTGTGTTTCTCCATGGGAAGACACAGTATATCCTGTGCGAACCTCAATCTCTGTACCTTATGCAGGTGGGATACTTACTTTGAAACTTTTGTTGTTATCAACAATACTGACTTGAAGTCTGAGTTTATTATCACTCTTGTTCAAAACTGTAAACTCCTTGATATCCGACTTTCCGGTTTTAATACTGCTCCATACCAGTGCTGCATGCGTCGACTGAAGTGGAATTACATCCCCTGAGACCGTCGAAGTTGACCCCGCGCTGTAGGGTGAATGCCGTCCACAATTACCAGAGCTATGGATAGAGAATGACACGAAAAATTGTACAACATGAACGTCTCAATCTGTAATAATATTACTGTTTATTGATCATATCTACTACCGGTTAGATTCTGAACTTTGTGGCGATGTAGGAGATTTCGATTTTCTTTCTTCAGATAGTGGTGTCGTACAGCGCTGCATGTTGTTTGGAGATAGTTGCTCACAAAGGTGGCTACTATTCCCCGTTACTGGATAGTAATATTCGTTGCCACCTGCGATTACTTTGACGAACACTTGTCTGCTGCGTATGAAGTAAGTTAGGTATATGTTCGATAGAAAATGTTAATTCATTATATCGATTAAATTATTACCTTTCGCTGGACTCGATCATCCGGGATTTATGAGTAACGAGGATAACGCCCTTTTCACCAGCTTGAAGGCACAGGGTGTTTGGTTTGATCGAAAAATCACCTGCACAACTGGTCGACTTGTCATTTTCAACAAGTGAGGCGGATAACGTGACTGCAAAGACTCCTGAGTTCACAAGACCTATTGATTTGCTATCTCTTTTTGGAACAACTATAGGTAATTGCGTATCAACCAAGTCTATTTTAGATACACCAATAGAACCAGTCAGTGATATTTCTCTCAACATTAAGCCCTTGCTATCATCTGTACGAAGCTGAACGAAAAGCTTTCCTGTTGCATGACAGAGATCCTTTTGTACTGTAACAAATGAAAATGAATCTGAAATCCTACTTCGACGCATATGTCTTTCTGAGAATAAAGTACAAGCTTGAAATAAATGGAATTTGAAATGGATTAGACTGCTGCTACAGCGTTGATGATTTATTCTTACCATTGAATGAGGATAAAGGAATTCCATTGAACTGAATGTTGACAGTGGATTGTTGGTGAGGTTTAAGAGTCAAGTTATACTTGATCTCATTTCCGTCGAGACTACACGCAGTTTCATCAGCAGAACAATCAATACTGAATACTTGCGGTTGGTCAGGATGCTGAAAATTTCAAGAAATAATAAATACGCAGTTTAACTTGGTAATGTGATAACTTTAAATACTGTTCCGCAGTTGATTGATGTGCACTTAATAGCTCACCTTGGCAATAATTAATCTTACGGGAAGTTCGGCATTGTTTTTATTTTCTAATGTGACGGGGAATGTTTTGCTGCATTTTTCAGCTACGATTTGAAAATCAATTTTATTTTCTCCATTATGAATCACGAGATCAATCTGTGGAAAGATGTAATTATAAAAGGAAATCTGCTGCATGTATAACTGAGTGGAAGCAGAAGTATCGCCTGACGCACCTGAGGTTCCTCGGGTACAAAACACATGACATGTTTGATTACTTTCTTGGATCGCGTAACCACATCCGATACAGCTATGTTGATCACCACTATCACAGGTTCCCTCATTTGACGAACGGTCACACCAATCTAGAAGATAGATATCTACGTGTAGATACAAATTCTAAACAAAGACATTAGCATTAGCATTTCATAATCTAGAAGTTATCGCTGTGTGAATTGTCCAAACCTTGACAAGCTTTGCATCGTTGGGTGCTACCAATACAGTATCTTGCGGAATTTTCAATACTATGTTTTCCTTGCTTCCTGGTATTTGATGTAATTTTAGAGTACAGGTCATCCATCGGTCAGTACCATTCGATAATTCAATTTCAGCTTCTTTTGGTACGCCAACAATGCAGCTGCATAATTCATTGGTATTCTTGGCTGTTACATCATCCCCTGCAAAGATAAGTGCACTATGCAACAATGTTCAAACTTCTGTAATAACTGACGCAAGTAAAATCACTCCAATCTCACCCTGTGATTTTGTTTTTGCAATCTGATTATACTGAGAAATGTTGTAACTGGATTCCGGATCTGCATTACATTCAAGAGATGACGTCTTTGCAGTGCGCAAAGTTTTTTCAAAGGACCTGTTAAAACTTGAAATCAATTCTGGGGTTGCTGTCTTATTATTTTCACTCTTAATGCCTTTCAAGAAACCCGCAGAACTCCGTAGTGGCGCCAATGTAATTTTTTGAAATGTCATTGAATTGTGAAGCTTATCTTGTCCTTTCTTGGGAGTCTGAGAAAAATCCTGATCATCATACAAGTGTTTTCCAGATATATCTGGGTTTTGCTTGGAATTTTGACAATTTAGATTAGGCTTGTGAGCATCTATTGAGTCATCCAAGCAAGATAACAAATTACGAGTGGCATTAGAATGGTAAACGCAAGGCTTATTCGTGTCTTTCGGTTCATCGAAAGTCTTCTCCAATTTTGCACTACTCGTTTTTTTCCGGCCGCCAGTGCACTTTTCCGCAAAATTGTAAGTTTCACTTATGTTGTGACTTTCTATCGCACCTAATCCCACATTCAGAGACATCCTAGTTAATTTTGATTTGTGTGTCAGAGATTCTTGTGCAGTTTTACTATCCAGTGACAATTTAGGAGAATCTAATAGGAACTTAGGCCCTTTCATTTTTGTGTCTCTTTCAGGTTTTTCATTTACAGACATTGCCGATGAATTGAATGGTAAACTGTGAGGGGGGCAAGTAAAAGTATCCCTGTTTTTGCTTGTTGACTCATTGAGTAGCTGAGACGGAGGAAGATTTTTTCTTCTTTTGGCTTCAATAAGTGCGTCCACCAAACGGCGTGGAGAACCATTCTCAACATCAGAAAGCGCTTGTGCAATACTACTCAAACTCATCAAACTGTGTTGGTTCGTACAATTCACAGATTCCATAGCTTCCTTATTCACTTCTCTCAGACTTGAATCTGTAATTTGCAATAGATGAGAGTATTAATGGTTGAGACTGAGATCAAGACCCTGGTGACACGTTGCTACCATTTAGTATTGGCAATCGCGTGTGATTTAATGATGAATATAAATTCCAAACGCTGAATGCCTCTCTGAATCCTTACCTGCTGTCATTGCTGTTTTCTCCACTAATGGCACTAGAGGTCGATGCTTTATTGGACTCTTAATTGTTTCACCAAAGCTGGGTCTTGATACCGAATCAGTTTCCTGGAGTTGCCCAATAGTACCACATTTACGCTGAAAAAATTCACCAACTGAAACTCTCCGGCCAGTAGAAGATCTAAAAATAAAATGTTCAAAACCAAAATATAATCCTAATAGATAAAAATAAAACTAATCATTAACATAAAAAGGTGATGAAAAAATTAATATTGAGCTCTACTAAAAAACGCTTAAAACTCACGTTGAAGACAAATCAAAATTTCCAACGACTCCCGAAAAACAAGATAACTCTAATCTTTCCTTTTCACCGCTGTTTAAAATATTCGTTGGCATAGCGTAGGGATAGTTTTGATTCCATGACAATTCATCTGCTGCCATTCGACTTTCAACTCTCGAGCCAGATTGGAAATCTTCATCTCCAAACTGAGCAATAAGTTCCGCAGCAGCGGATGTATCAAAACTAATTTCATCTCTGCTCTTTGGTGAGGTAGATGATCCAATGCTCTTATCAAAACTATTCTTCAGCACTGAGGAACGTGCGGATATTTCATTTGGCTTGAAAATTATCTAAACAAATTTCAGGTCAAGATAAAAGATTGGATTGAAAACTCTACCCACAAAATCGCTTCAGATCCTCGTACCTGATTAGCTTCTGGCTTTTCTTCAAGTGTATCACTGTTATTAAGTAAACTCTGTTGCCCTGAGTCCATTAAAGTGGAGGGAGTATTATCTTTTGTTAGGTTTTGAATATTCCCATCATTTTCTTTATCCCAGTCTGCACATAAATTAGTTTTATCAGTTCTGTAAATCTCTGTTGGAATAAATGATGCTATACGATATAATATTTACCTGATGTTAAAGTGGCTTCTCTCGGTGCACTACATCGTTGGAGTAACTTTCGAGCGAGTTGTCGTTCAATTTCTATTGTATTGGAAATGCTGGAATTCTTTTTTTCTTCCATAACACCGCTATCATCGAGCACTGTGATATTACATATTCTTTAAGCAATATAAACTTTGCTGTACCAATCTTTATTAGTAAACGAGAATCAATCATTGTTTTCACTTTGGGAATGAAATAACCTCCATCCATTTTACATGGTACTGATTGCAAAAAAAAAAAAAAACCAAGAAACTTACAGGATGATATGTTATCGAGGATTCCCAGTGATGAGTTTATGGTACTTTGTTTTGCGTCAGTATCGTTCAGAATAGAATACTTGATTTTGTTATCATCCTGTGCTGCTTGGCGTACTCCCCAAGTTGTTAAGCTGCAAATCAATTGAACATGTGAGACAAGTATCAGGAATATTTCCAGTTCGGGATGACAGAGAGAAACGCAGATGAGAGAAAATGGGAACAAAAAATAGGCGTTGGAGGCATTTGAATAAAAATTTTGGAAGACTAAACGATGCATGGGGTCCGTAAGATTCTTTGCTCCACCCTACAACACTTTTACTAGTTACGTTTGGTACTTGGAAATTAAAAAGAAAAGAAAAATCATTCATAACGTACTTGGGCCGTCTTTCAACAGTGGACGAGGCTTGGGGTGGCGGGCTGCCGAAAATCGTAACGTCAATTAAATTCGTCTCCGTACCGTTATTGGAATTCCCCCTGAACTCCATAATCCGAAAATCTTATTGGAAGCGCACAAAACGTCGGTTAAATTGAATAAAGACACAAATGACTTTCACCATAACCTTGAATCGACAGATGGACGTGTTTGACGATCAGAGCCGTTTCAAATTTGAAAATATTTACGGGAGGCCATCGTTAAACGTGGATAAAATATTCTTTCTAGACGACGCACACAACGTTGACTGAAGATATGTTGAAAACTAAGCACTCTCTGGCTGAATTTTCATGGACGGCATAATTGCTCATGAAAATGCATTGACGCGCGTCATTTCTCCGTTGCGTCGGTATCACTGAACACTATACTCACAATCAGCGATTTTTGTCGCAGACAGCCGACTGCGTATCGCTACCGCGGCATTTTGCCGTCAGGTCAAAATAATGGTGGCGTTCTTTAGTGGAGCTTGATTAGGAGACCGGCTAAAAAGCGCTATCAGCTACATCTTATAAGTTATTTGTGAGCGATATGGTCTCTCTCTTATGATTGATAATTGTGTTGTTTTGAAGGAACCGTTCTGTTGATTGTCTGCTAATACAGTTGAAAAAATTGTTTCAAAGAAACTTTTCTCTCGAACGAATTACGTACTGTTCAACTAGCGCACTTCCAAGGGGACCCTCAAACATGCTAATAATGGATTTTAATGGGACTCAGGTATGTTATAGATGTATTTGTCCTATTTACAAGGCTGACGGGAATTTATGCACCAAGGCATGGTTTCCAAAAAAATCGAGGGTAATGTTTCACCCGGTGTTTTTACTATTTTATTTATCGTTCACATATCCAATCTTACTAAATATCAATAACAAACATTGCATTAGAAAGTTGCTGGGCAAAAAATTTCTATACGACGTACGATTCTTGGTAAGATTTTGTAGTTTTAAAACGAGCTTTTATTACCAACTATTCAGCCCTTAATCAAAATACCAGTTATTTCGCAATTTTTCGCTACCTGCGTTTATTGTTACTGACTCTTCCCTTTCACGTCGGTGGCACGGAAACTTCGGGAAAACCCCAACGGAATTTTAGATCGCCAATCATTCGCAGCCTGTCTTTAACAGAGTGTACATGAAATAATGCAAATAATACGAGAAGCCATATTGGTTAAATTTAAAAATAAAAAAGTGTAAGATAGAGGAAGCTGCTGCTCTAATGATAAAAGAAGAACCATTACAACCAAATTCGTCAGAATTCGAGAATATATTGAACACAGAAGAGAGAAGACAAAAAAATCATCATCAACGAGAGGACCTGATCGGCATTGATGAGTTAGACGAATTACAAGAATATTCTAAGGTAAGTTGAGATTCTATGAGTACGAGTTTTCATTTTGTGCGATCTTCTTAAGGTATACAGTAATGTATCTTGTAGTGTGAGAATGTAGCGGGAGATGAAGAGGAATACATTCCTGAAGAATTTGCACCAGAGCCTAAAGATTACGTTCCATTGTCAGCAAAGTTTAAAAAAAAGAGGAGCATGCCCTCATTTGAAACAAATGTTACAAATTTATCAATAGAGAGATAATGTAAAAAAAGGAGGAACCCACTTTGACAAATGGAAAACTATTGACAGTAAAACATATGAACGATTTCTGAGAGCACGAGAAAACTCTGAACAAGTAAATAATTTGATAAAAACCAAATAATACATTAAAGAATAGTGTAGAGTATTCTTATTATTCAAATAACGGAATCACACATGTCTGATATGCTACGATTAATTAATTTTATTCTTATTAGGTGACAACACAATTTTTACAACCGTGGGTGATGAAAGCTGCGCTCCCATTTTTATCGGATTCCTTCCATTTCACTGCTAGCTCGACTTGGATTCAGTGATTCAAAAAACATCATGGATCAGACAACGCGCTATCAAAAAATAATCACAAAATAAATACTAGCTACGATTGTTGCATATATATATAATATAAAATAACTGAAATTACTACCATACATTGTATAGCAATCTTTTGCCCGCAACTTCTAATGCAATGTTTGTTATTGATATTTAGTAATATTGCATACATGAACAAGAAAAAAAATAGTATATACCTTGCGTGAAACTTTACCATCGATTTTCTCGGAAATTAAACCTTGGTGCATAAATTCCCGTCAGCCTGGTACTTAGGGCAAATACCTCTACAAAATACCCGAGTCCCATCAAAATCCATTATTAGCATGTTAGAGGGTCCCCTTGCTGGTGTGCAGACGTTTGATTTGGCATGACGTCACGATGAACTGTGTCTATGACGTTGTAAACTATAAACTGAAATAATATGGTTACTCGATTCTAAAATTAATGCTCTAGCACATCACAGTGTATTCCAAAACTAGTATAGTAACAACAGCATTTTAACTTATAGTCAGTAGGTCTCAACAAAGTAGGAAGAACCGAGACATTAACAGAGATGAAAGTGTATTACTTTATTTCAGATTTATTCGCATGCCAAAGGATCATTCGTACTTTTCCAACTGTTGGGTCTAAATGTGAAAATTCATAGATTGATTTACCGAGTACCGTACCACTTTTCTGAATTGTTGCATTTTTAATCCAGGTTCCACTTATACCAGTAGCCTCAAACCAAGATATACCAGAGTTAGTGTCACTTGTTTCATGTTTGCTGATTTTTAAAAAGCTGCTAGATAGATACTTCTGGAATTGTATTTGTTACTATTTCACAAAAATGATAAATACCACAAATGCAGCACCACGCATTTGATTACGAAATTTAATTTGAGACACAAATGATCGATCTCTCTTCCAAAGCTGTCAACATGAAGGTGCGTATTGAATTCGCGTCTTCGTTACTCTTGAGAAATGATAAATTTTTGTTGTTTTTCAGAGAAGAGCACATAAGACTAGGCGCCAACTTCAGGCAGAAAAAGAGAAAACTGCCAAACAACTTGTAGAAAAAGCAAATGCTCTAATAGATCCTCTTGCCACTCTAGAATGTTTTCACAAATACAAATCCAAAGACGGAGTTTTAATTGAGGTCACATGTCAGAGGGTTACAGATTTGTCAAAACAGACTGTATCTTGGATTCTCGATCTCATGGAACGCAACATGAAGCAAATGTACGAGCAGTCCGCGTGGGGTTGGGATCTCGTGGCTAAACAGACTGAATTACTAGAACCAGCTGCTTGGTATTTAGTGGCATCTGCTGACGACATACCAATCGGTTTTTCGCACTTCAGATTTGATATAGACTATGGTGTAGAAGTTCTGTACTGGTAAATTAATAGATGTAATTGTTAAATTTGTAAGTAATCGCAATAGAATATCCACGGTGAAGGAAAAGTTGTAAATGATGAATTCATACTAAAGCCTCTAGTCTAGTGATACATTGACATCGAATTGCATTCACTTGTCAAATGTTATTCATCATTTAAACTCTGACACCTGCGTAGTCTACATATCTTACTTTTTGTTCCGGACTGTATATTTAATACTATTTTATTTTGAACTGTAATCTTTCATTTTTTCTGCTCTGTGTAGTTATGAAATACAGCTTGAGCCATCATCCAGGCGCAGAGGATTAGGCCGTTTTATGATGCAAGCATTGGAATCAATGGCCTTTCAAACCCAAATGCAAAAAGTTGTTATGACTGTCTTCAAACACAATCCCGCAGCAATATCGTTTTCTCATTCACTTGGGTATTCAAATTGTATTATTATTATTATTCAAACTTTACAAAACTATGTTTCAGTTGAACAAACTTTGACCATCACAATAGTATTGCATAACATAAGACCCATCGTCATTTCAGGTACCGGCTTGACAGTACGAACCCTTATACCACAGAAAAGGTACATTACATCATTCTTAGCAAACAAAATTTGGGCATCGTCAACCCTAAGGTAGACGAAACTCATTCCATCAAATAACAATGCATGAAAACTAAGATTGTGCCCGATGAAATAAGATCGGCAGTATTTCGTGTGGACACAAATTAATTATTGGGGATTTCAAAGATGGTCCAACACTAGTGAAGGTCAGCGGAGCTTCACTTATTGTCCAATCTCCCATGTCTCCGAGGAACTTTCTTAAATCAACTTCTCCATCGTCTAATACTTTAGTCCGATGTACGAAAGACTTATCACCCCAGCAGAGATCCAACGCTTGCCTATGCAGGACCAGTCCCATACCTTTGCCAGCCCCTTCGGGAACTGGGAAAACTCTCAAACTGGCTATGTCTATATCGGCAGGAAAATCAAAACGTAATGGCGACAACTCTGGATGTAGTTCGGTTGATATCGAATCTGAAGGATGGAAAGCCATAATCGGATGTAGCAATCCTTGAGTAGCTAGGTAAGCACCCAGTGACAGTAAACCTGCCGGATGGTTTGAGGCTGGTGATCCTCTAGAACAAGGCATGGCAGTTCGTTTTTCCAAGACCAGATTGAATATATGATTCGTCAAGAGATTGTCCGTTACCGGCTGGCTTAAGCCTCGATTGTCATCTTGCATGAGTCGTCGATCTTGCATAATCTGTAATATGATATTACAATATAGATGAATCTATAACCACATAATAAGATGCAGGTCACTCTGTAACATACGACTAGATTTATATGAACGAATAAAAATAAAAATTTTTTAAATATGATTCTGAGTCTGCCATTCACGATCTTATTTGATCCGATTGTGTTTAATCAAACTTTACTAGCCATAGAGACCTCATGACTATAATTAAATCAGCATTTTTTTTTAAAAAATTGTATAGATCACTTTTACTTTACCTCAATCTGACCTGTTCCCATTGAAGCAACACCCAGCGGCTGTGCTGTAGCTACTGTCAGTCTCATTCGTTCATCTTCAATATACACAGCTGTAGGCAGTGGATAATAATTTCCCTGTGTTGGTAGCTTAGGAAATCTCTGGCGTCTCACCATCTGTGAAATAGTTCATATTTGAATTCAGGATTTCAACATATGTCAGATTCTAATGTGTATAAGACTTATAAAATAAACTGACACACGATGTGCGAAATATTAGTATTAGAATGCTAAATTAAGTTATAATAATAATAATAATAATAAAAAAAAAACGTGCCTACGAATAGAAATTTCTGCGCATCAATATCTGAAATGCGTAAACTGAAACTGGTAGAGCAATAATTACATTAAGGCCGTTCAAGTCTGTGAAGAATTGGTCCCTGGATACAATGCCTGTGTTCAGTCTCATAGCAATTTCAAAGTTTTGTGTATCTGAAATGTCTACTTCGTTGTGTATGTGTAGACCAAGTCCATCGCTGTCAGGTGAATTGAATAATGTACAGGTATGAAAGAGGTGAGGTAATTGTAGATAAACCCTTGATAGCAAAGGTCCTTCCACGACATGAACAACCGTATCATGTGGTACAGGAATCACATCAGGGTCCGGTTTGTTGGGCAAGAAAAGATATGCCCCACTTCTGTCTCCAAAGGGCTTCGTCCCATATTTTACAAACTCAAGATGGATCGGAACTGTATTATTGCCGACGCGCATTGCTTTCAAAAGTCCTGACTCGGTAAATGATGCCACAACTTCTGACCGCTGCTGAATAGAGAATTCCCGTTTCTGTGGAATAGCTTGGAGATGAGCAAATCCTGGGACAGCTGACGGTGGGGCTGGAGCATTGTATAAGGTAACATTAGCGATGTGAACTCGTCTGAAATAGAAAATGAAACCAATAACTTTGATTGTTCATTGATGTATTTTTTTGTCCAAATAGCAGTAATAATATTTTGACGAAATAATTTTACGATTGGTTCACTTACGGCGCTAAAGACGTACTGGGAAGAACATGAATTAAGTATGTGCTAAGGCCCAGACCAGGTACAGTAACTTCAAAAGAAAGTTCGAATTTTGCAGAAGATAAACTTCCTACTTCTACCCAAATTGGAGATATTTGACACAGAACTGGATGACCGATTCTATCAGTCACTTTTACATACGGCGTCGATACAAGCAGTGTCTGAATTTTAGTCCTTTGCCTTGATAGTGGATTATACAATATCACCCTCCGTGATAATGTTTCTGCTTCGAAAGTGAGCACACGTTTATTTCCAGGATTTGTGTAATCCAATCTTTAGGAGAACATTTGGGTTTGAAAAAAAATGATTATTATAATATAATTGTAATCGAATAGATAAGCTTTTCTTTGAAACTTGGAAAAGTATGAAAATTTAATGCTAAATATAGATGACACGATATTGAAATACTGTACCTGGCTTCATCCAGAGTGAAGTATGCAATTTTAGGATCAATAGCAAAATCCTGCTGACTTTTTAATAGATGCATAACTGAGTGCTGCAAAACATGCTCACTGTCTTTCAAGGCAGTTATCATTTTTTCAGCATAATCAATGACTACGTGGTCTCTAGATGTTCCTGCTATGCCATCATGGTGCTGGAACAGAGAGTGTGATCTTCTAGCGCGTTGCAGTCTGTCAAAGAGACTTTTCTCTGCTAATTGATCACCGCCGCGAACCCAACCTATCGCAGCAAGGATCTCTGAACTCCGCAGTGAGCCTAGTAGTACACGATCTAATCTCTTATGGAATGGCCTGAAAATATGATCATTTTACAATGCTTGTCGTTGCTTCTGAATCTATTTACTAGTTCTGACCAACGCTGTACATGTTTTTTGTATTTGCCTGGATGAAAATAATATTACTTTGAACCAGTAATGTTTTAGTACTAGTTTGGTAAACTAATTACCTTGAAGTATAGTAACCACTCCAGTAGTGGTCATCCCTATCCGAATATGTAAAGAAGTCTCCAGACAAGGTTGGGAAGTTCTCTATTGTCTGTTCGTCCCGAACAGCGTCAAAATAATCACTAAGTGTTCCAAACTGGATTTTAACATTGAGTTCTGAATGTGAGTTCATGTAGTCAAAGAGTCTCTGGTAATTGTTGTACTGAGCATCCCATTCGGTGCGATGATTGTACCGAAAATCATCACCCAATGGTATCAGTAACGCATTAGTTTTATACAGCTGCGCCTTCTTACGATATTGATCCAACAAGAGCATGGATCTCTCTGCAACATTATTACTGCTAATAACTTGGGGTGGTACTTTCCAAGGGCAGGTAAGACCGTAACTTGGAAGTCGCTTGAAATCAAATTGGCAGCAAACTTTTGGATCAGGACCACAAGTATGCGGTACATCATAGCTATAGAACGGCATCATATGTGTAAACATCTCAGAAGATCCGTCGTTGTCCCAGAGTTGCCTCCATCGAAATTCCAGTAGTTTATCTCTGGCTAATCGTTTTTTGACAGAGTAGTGTACCCTTTGAATTAATAGATTGTCCATTCCTGAGCCCTTCAATAAGTAAGGCATAGTAGGCGACAGACCAAATGGATCGATCGACCAACTTGATTTGGGAACAAAGTCTAAATTATTTTTCAACCATTGGTGACCTTCGGTCAACTGGGTTAGCTGAGCCAACCAATGGGCGCTGGATTCATCGGGCATGACCCAACCGCCAGCAACAATTTCCAACTGCCCGTCATGAACCAACTGTCTGAACATATCCTGAGTCTCCTTGTTCTGTTCGTCCCACCAAAGTTGGAGGAACGATACCTCGGCCCATATGAATTTGCGTCTTTTATCCTCAGCAAGCTTTGAAACCAAATTATTAAGTATGTCTCGAGTTTCAGTCTGATAGTATTTCTCAAACGTCTTCAACCAGCCAGGATCGTTGTGGGAATGAGGCACAACGAACACCTTCAACTTTCTTGTCGGATGCCACTGTTTCTCATCATAGTCTATTGTCCAGCCTTGTTTCCAAACACCGCCGTTGGGGTTGTCAAACTCTAGTTTCTTATATATTTCCAACATTTGAACGTCGACTTGCGGTACTTGCTCTGGCAAAAAGCTGCACTGCTTCTTTTTGGTGTTGATCAGGTGATCCATATGAAACGGTTTCGGTGTTGATCTGACTAGATTGTTCACATAATTATTTGAATTCACCACATCTCTAGTTTGAGCAGCGATCTGAATAGCATTCATGGCTTCATGATGTTGAATAAAATCTTTTTCCAGCTTCGACAGTCGATCTTCAAAATGCAGCCACTGGCTCTGCGGAAACACAAATCAAAAACAAACCTCTGTGAAATGAAAATAAATTTGCCCATATGGTATTGCTCGATAACTTACATCTTTAAGTGGAAGCTTAGATCCACGATCATTTGGATACAGCGCCAAATCCATCATGAGATAAAGCATAACACATCCTGCCAACACCAGCCCCGTTCCAAAGACGGCCAAAGTCTTTCTAACCCGCATTACATTCACTGCTACCCGAATATTTTATATCTAATAATATATAGTAAAATTGATTCATTCGGTTCTTTTACCGGTGTTTATGATTGCCATATTGTTAGGACAGACCGTGGCACAGACTGATCAAACAAGCTTGTTAAATTTAACCTAACCTACGACTAGTGGAATATCGTCTACTTGGATACTGCGGCGAGGGTCGCAATTCGTGAAGTAACAAGGGTCATCGAATTATGATACGACGCGTGCTTTATCTGACAGGAATGCTTTCACATGTAAATCCCGAGGCGATTTGAATACGGTATTACGTCTAGTCTTGAATTGTTATCAAACGAGGCTTCAAATCAAGACGAAAAAAGATGCGTCTGTAATCAATGCAGTGGTGATTATAGCTACAACCGGGATTGTAAACTACATTGGTCGGTCATGGTAGGAAACTTCTGTATCGCAATTCATATCAGCGTCGTTTTCAGCAGTCTCTACTGCTTTAGTCAATGAGCTTCCCCCTGACATGTTAGCTGTGGGCTAGTCTACAAATGTCTTTGCGCAGTGTCGCGAAATTTTCATAGATTTATTCGTGAAACAATGTGACGTTGTGCTAAAATGGTGAAAATCAACAACGACGAAAGGAGTTGGAATTTGTGATAACTTCTCATCCAGCTTCAATCACTTCGCGAGCTTTGCGTAACTTGATCTCCTACTCTTCACTAATTTTCGGATGGATTTTTGACATTCAAACTCAACCACTGTACAACTACAACTAGTACGATTTTTATTGAAAACAAAAAAAAAAATTCTAGTTATTTAATTATGAAATGACCATTCTTGCATTTGTAAATGTGACTTACTGATAGTGAGATTAAATAGTTTACTCCCGCGAGTGAAATATGCCCAGCGATCCATCTACCGCATCGGGAGGGAAGTCCAGTGGTAAAACGAAGAGAATTTCAATTCCTCGTGTACAAAGTAGCACAGATACAGAACTGCAATCTCAGCAGAGTCAAGCTGGCTCAACTCCTCTGCAGCCAACAGCCCTGCATTATGTCAGCTTTCGTTCCGATCCTGATGATGGAGGTGTCCCGCAGTTTTTACGCTCGAGATTACACGAGGCGTTTCAGCAAATAGAAAAAGAGTTCGAGATGTTATACACAGAAAATGTTGGCCGTAAGTAGATCTTGATCTATTCCGGTTACGCGACACTGATTACAGCACTGCGGATTGTTGTGAAAAAAGTACTTATATCATTAAATTTGAAATTTCAGTTCAAGAGAAGGTAGATGCATTAAATGAAAGATTAGAAAGAGAATGTTATGGTTCCGGAGAGCGCAGTTTACCTCCTGGGGATCTAACGGATTATCCGGACACAAAAAATCTTTCCAAACAAAAATGTAAGCATCCCATTAAGATTGAAAAAAAATATCGCGACCTGTTAATCACTCGACTTAGTGTATGTTAACATCACGGTATGCGTTGCAGCGATGGGTGGTGGCTCTGCCCAGAAGGTGAAGACTTCGCACAAGCTGAAGGCTCAAACCAGCAAGATTGTTTCCAGCTTTAAGAATCCCACCATGTCTTGTACCATGCAGAGGGAATACGTGGGGCACAGAGACGGGATCTGGGAAGTAACGGTGGGACGATTAGGTCAGCCAATAATAGCAACAGCTTCCACGGATCATACGGCTCGTGTCTGGGCCATCGACAGTGGTCGTTGTCTCTTGCAATATACAGGTCATAACGGATCGGTTAACTCCGTTAGATTTCATCCGAGCAGAGACCTGGCATTAACTGCAAGTGGAGATTGCTCTGCACATGTTTGGCAAGCTGCGGTAAATTGGGACCAAGCAAAAAAGCTGCCCTCTTCGGAGGAAATTGCAGGCATGGTTTCAGACAGGACGACAACAGGCGTTGGGTCTATAGATGAACAGGAAGAACTGCCCACTCTGAGGACACCTGTCAGGGAACTATTGGGTCACTCAGGTGTTGTCATAGCCGCAGATTGGCTACCAGGGGCAGAGCAGCTAGTCACAGCATCTTGGGATAGAACTGCTAACCTGTATGATACGGAAACAGGCGAAGTCATTCATACTCTGTGTGGGCATGACCAGGAGCTGACTCATGTTTCAACCCATCATGTTCATAGGCTGTGCGTTACGTCCAGCAAAGACAGCACTTTTCGACTATGGGACTTCAGGGAACCAATACATTCAGTGTCGGTCTTCCAGGGGCATACGGAGTACGTTTTTTATACATCAATTTCAATTTCTGGTTGCTCATTTCTGGAATATACTTAATTATATACTTTGTTTCCTTTTTGATGAACTTTCATTATTTTTGTTGGATATTTTCCCACAGAACAGTAACATCTGCAGTATTTACCAGAGAAGATAAGATAGTATCAAGCTCGGACGACCGGAGTGTTAAGGTCTGGGAGCTGCGTAATATTCGTAGCCCATTAGCAACAATCCGCGCAGACAGTGCTGCTAACAGATTGGCCGTTTCGAGCAGTGGTGTAGTAGCTATACCGCATGACAACAGACAGATCAGACTCTTTGACCTCAGTGGGCAAAGGCTGGCCAGGCTTCCAAGAACGAGCAGACAGGTATATGGCGATGAAATATTTCATAATACGTACATATCATATTACGTCACTTGTCAATTTTCCAATGGAGGTTTCTTACGGTTAATAATTGGTATAAATCGTTGGGTTGCACTGTCTTTTAATCGGTGTCATTTATTTCACTAGGGTCACAGGCGAATGGTTTGTTCCGTTGCTTGGGCAGAGGATGGAGGTATCTGCAATTTATTTTCGTGTGGTTTTGACAGGCTGGTATTGGGCTGGAGCATACTTCCAGTTAAAGACGTTTAGTAAGGATTTTAGCTCACGTTTATTGGACCATGGCATTTATCGCCGTAGAGTTGGCAGTATTGGTAAAAGCTCGATGTATCCATGTAATATTGGCAGTAACATATCCGTACGCTAGTATCCCACCAGCCAGCCCAACCAATGATCCGCTTCTCCCACTTTCGCAAACCACTGCAATAAGTCTCTAATTATTTTATTGTATCATATTATTATGTGATGTTATCAATCATATCCTGTAGTGAATAAAGAACTAAATACCTCAAGAAGAAGAACACTTGCAACGTGTTTTTAATAACACATAATAATGAAATGTATTTTCTCTCAAATCACCTGAATAAGCCGTTAGGAGACATAGTACAGTGTATCCATGTATCAGAGCATAGTGAGGATCTGGAGAAATGTGTCCCCAGACCATATCGAGCAATCCAATTAGTTTTGCGCAACCCCCCACAGTCAAAGCCTTTCCTAAATCAAGAGCACTATATTTGATAGGTCTGTTCCCTGAAATTAACCACCGTAATTCAGTAACGCCGATTACTGCGCAGAAAAATGCACCAAGTGAGAGTGTTGTATGTAGCAACAATATATAAAAGCTTCTTTCTCCTTCATATGCATCCTTGTCATCTCTGTGCAGTGGCAAAACAGTTGCTAATGGCTCCTTAGAGCCGCCCGAAGACCAGATTCTAAATGACTCTCCAAGGACGAGGAAGACTATTAGTTTCCAATAGGACTTGAAACCACTATTATACAGTAAATGTCTGTATGCGGACTTGTTCAATAAAACTAGGTCAATCAGAACAATTACTGGATCATACTCTATGTATTTATCTGCTATACTGCCACATTTCTCCTGAAATAAGAAATGATTAAACAATTGGATATCAGATAATTAATTAGACATCATTAGGTAGTTTTCCAATGGGAAAAAGGAAGATGAAAACACTTACACATTTTGAAACCTTCAGGACACTTGGACTGTACCTTCGATACAATTCATCCACTTCTGCCCCACATTTTATGCAAGTATACATACCGGAATCATGAAAAATTTAAACGCCGATCTACATACACATGCAGGTCTGCCTGTAATGATATACGACAAACATCTTATAATTGCTTACTTGAAAGACCTTCAAATGGTTAATAAGTGTATATGAATTGTGATAAGAATTAATGTACACACAAGTAAAACACGTTCCCTCGATCATGCTAAGAGATCATGCTATTAGAATCTGTATCTGACCAACGACATAAACGCATTTGATATAACGTTTTTTTTTTTAAGAGATAGGCGTCACAGTTTCTGGAGTTAATTACTAAATTTGCCAGGGCATAGATCGCTTTGAGCGTAATCTGTCGTAACACATCTTTTGGCTGCCTTAGAGACTCATGGATAGTTTGTTCATGTAACATTTTCATGACCCTGAATTCAGCTACACATTTCTGATGTGCATAACAATGATCATTAGAAATATCCTTGCCGGATGAGTGAACACCAGAAGAAGAATGTGGATAGGTGAAAGTTGGTTCTAGGAGTAATATCGAGGCCCTCAAGGCCCTCAGATAAAAAAAATCCGTTATGTGCGGCCATTTTGAATGGTAGTAATGGTGGGGAACTTGAAAAATATTTCTCTACTGCCTCGAGGACCACAGATAACTGTACATCAATTAGTCCCAAATATACGATCGAGCAAGTAACACGTTACACAGCCATGGCCTCTAAGATGACCTTAACATTGCCAACTGGGCAAGTTATGCCAGCTTTGGGATTTGGAACTTGGCAAGTATGTATAGTAGCTCCCATAAATTATTTATGTGTTAGATCTTGTATAATATCTACCTACATAAATGTGAATAATTACAAGCGTCACATGTTATACATTTTGAGTCGATTATGATTGGATACAGCAAAGAAGGACTGCACATACAAAGAATATTTATTTTGTTTAACACGGATTTTGAATAAAATTTTGAATAATCGTACAGGCGACAGATGCTGAGCTAGAGGCTGCACTAAATACAGCTTTGGAAGCAGGCTATAGGCACATAGATACAGCACCAGTATATGAAAATGAACATGTAATTGGTAAGGTACTTCACAAGTGGCTTAGCTCTGGAAAACTGAAGAGGGAAGAACTGTTTGTTGTATCCAAGGTAAAAACAACTATTATTTACATGTAAATAGAAATTGTACACAGAGTTGTATCAACGAGAAACCAAAATCTCGACCTTGTGTTCTGTAATCAAAAACTTGTACCGTAAGCCAATGTTTAAACACTTAAAGGTTCCCCCTGTCGGAAATCGACCTTCAGGAGTAGAGAAATGGATTAAAAGATCTCTGAAAGATTTGCAATTGGACTACTTGGATCTTTACTTGATACACACACCGTTTAGTCTGGAGGAAGTAAACGAAGATTTACATCCAGTAGACAAGAATGGCGAAATTAAACTTGACAAAAGCACAGATCATTTGAAAATATGGTTAGAAATGGAGAAACAAGTTGAGGCTGGTCGCGCAAAAGCAATCGGTCTTTCAAATTTCAATATAAAGCAGATAACGAAAGTAATGTCAGCATCAAAATTACCAATCTCTAACTTGCAGATAGAACTGCATGTTTACTTCCAACAAAAAGAATTGGTAAGATTCTAGTTGAAACTAATGCTCGAGGGTACCTGCATTGAACTATATATCATAATTATTTTCGTAGGTTGATTTCTGCAAAAAAAATGGAATCACAGTGACGGCATATTCCCCGCTGGGATCGAGAGGATTGGTCAAACTAATGGGCAAGGTAGATTCTCTGCCCGATCTGTTATCGAACCCGGTAGTTGTAAAAATAGGGGAACGAAGAACAAAGACACCGGCTCAGATTTTGCTTAGATACACACTTCAGAGAGGAATAGCTGCTATTCCAAAGAGTACCAACCCAGACAGGCTCAGAAAAAATATTGATTTATTTGATTGGGAACTTGCGCCTGAAGATATGAACGAACTAAACGCATTGGATCAGGGAGCATCGGCCCGGGTTTGCGACTTCGGGTTTTTTAAGGGTATTGAAAAACACCCAGAGTTTCCATTTTAAACATGTAAAGCTCATTTAAGGGCTATAACACATCTATGCACTTTAAATTGTAGGTTTATTCACGTATGAATATTGAATTCACTGTGATGGTAAAGGATATTGAAATAAAACACTAAATTTGTCAAAAGCTTGACTTGTCTTTTAAGTATAAATACTTTCGCGGGATAAAACATGTGTACAAAATTACACACGTATTCAATTAAGAGGTTATATTATTTTTGTGTGTACGAAGAATATTTTAGAATTTCTTGGGTTCATTGTCAGACACTGGAATTTAGAATAAGATGATACTACCTTAGTTGTTTTCTGTGAGGATAACTCTTAGATCAAGGCTTGTAGGCATTTACTATTTGTGGATGCTTGAACACAATTAAGGCTGCTGTAAATAGGGCACTACACCGGGCATAAGATTTCTAACCTAACTTAACTTTGCAGCAATTAATGATTGTCTCGAATAAGATTTCACCTATCAATGGAAGATAATTATGTTCGCGTGATCGTTATACAGCATGCGAATTCGTACAAAACAATTGAATAATTTATCGCGTATTACAATTGTAACATTTGTGCACGTCGCGACTTTTCAGCACGGCACGGTTCAACATCGGTATTATGGTATGATCGGTATTACCTCTCGAAATTTCAAGATGGCATTCTCACAAAAGATTAGGTCGATATGTTACGTCGCAGGATCGATTCGAGCACTATTCAAAATCGCGAAGATTCTCATCAATCGATTCCTCTCAAAAAATTATATGGTGCAACCTGGTGCACCAAATAATTGATTCTAGCACTTTTCAGGATCGAGAAAATTTTGGACAATCAGATATTTGCGTTGACAAGGAAGAAAAAAAGTTACAGATTCAAAATCAGTACAAGGAGCATGTTACATTATTGTTATTAAAAAAATGGTTGTTACAGAATGTGAAAGCACACTTTCTCGTCAGCACATTATATATACAGTTTACGTGTCACACTCACACATACAAAATTACACAAGGACATTAATAACACAGGATGCACCGTAATCACTGAGTAAACAATGTTTTCGAAATTGATGCACACGCTAATTACATTATGTGTGCAATTCTTATATATTGTAACATGGAGGCGTGAAAGTAAAAATAAACTGAATTAAAATGATGAAATTCCTGTCTATATCTAATCGGTGGAAACTTATTTCGGCTTAGCAGCGAATTTAGCTGCTATTTGTTTTTTTTTTTTGTCAAACTTGTTGAATTTTTGTTTTTTTTTCTTATCAGCTTTCTGCCCTTGAAAACCACCGCCCGATTTGCTGCCTGGCTGCTCACTCCCTTTTTGCCTCTGTTGTTCACCTTGTGAACGCTTCTGTTTTGCCTCTTTCCTCTGTTGAGCATTCTGACTATTGTGCGTCTATAGCAAAAATACATGATTTAGCAACATTACAGATTGTATACTATGGTCAACATACGTATATTGTTATGACAATAAACAATACGAGTGGATGTTAATTGACACAATTTCATGATGAATAGAACATGAAATATTCGCATTAATGACTGTCTGATATATAGAATACTCACAGCTACTGCAATTGGGTCAGAGTTGCCTTTGTGCCTTTTTGGTGCACTACCTTGATTCTGTTTGGAATGAGACCTTTTCTGACTTAACGGTCCCTGTTTCTTGTCAGACGAAGATTTATCTGTGCATACATTCACCCTAATGACTCGATTGACAAGAGTAGTGCCATTAAGCTTGAGTGCTAGGGCGACTGAGTCGGCATTTTCGAAATTGATGTATCCAAAGCCCTTGCCTATTTTGGTTTTCTTATCTCTGACAATTCGTACAGATACAATTTTACCACAATCCGCAAAGTGGGACCAAATAGAGTTGTCATCAATTTCTACAATAAAAAATATGATATTGAAATGAATAAAATGAGTTACAAAAAAAATAAAGTGACAGTAAATCTCTTCATATATTCTATGCATTTTTTGTTTAAATTATACTCACTGAAAGGCAAATTGCCCAGGAAGACAGCCTTTTTTTGGTCAGGTTTAGGACCGTTGCCTCCAACCAAATCAACCCTCAAGAAGTATTCATTAAACTTGTGTCCATTCATTGAAAGAGCTTTCTTTGCTGCATCATCAGCATGGTATCTGATGTATGCATGCAACGAGGATACAACTGGATGGAGTTGGTCTCTTTTAATAACAGATAGCTTCTTTGAGATTTTACTATCCTTTCCAATGCCTCCTCTTATTCTGATTACCTCAATAGTTCCAAACTTTTTGAACAGTTTAATCAATTGTTCTTTTACCACATCTTTGGGAAGGTTTCCGACGTATATCGACCGTTTATTTCTGGCATCAACTTCTTGTGGCGTGAGTTCTTTACCCGAGTCATCTGCAGATTTACCATCTGCCAAATCTTCATCGTCGTCATCTTCCTCCTCATCATCATTTTCAGAATCATTTTCTAGCATGGAAAGCTTAGAAGTTTCCGTGTCGTCTTCAGCATCATCGCTATCCTCGTCTTCTTCATCATCATCGCTGTCCTCTTCTTCATCCTCGTCATCGTCCTCCTCAGCTACTACTTTCTGTTTTTTGATTGGTGAAGTATGATCTTCATCCTCCTCTTCATCGCTAATATCCTCGTCGTCATCCTCCTCCTCGTCATTATCAGTGAAATCTTCGTCGTCATCATCATCAGCTAGGCTTTGTCCCAACAAGGCTTTCAATCCAGGTCCAGAATCACTGACGGAATCATCTGTATCACCTTCACTACTAGAGTCTTCCTCTTCTTCCTCTTCCGCATCGTCGCTTTGCTCAACGCTTGGCTTAAGTCCCTTAAACTGTTTGACTCCTTTGTTGACAACCTCCTCCTCCTCCTCTTCTTCTTCTTCTTCCTCTTCCTCCTCCTCCTCCTCCTCGTCCTCCTTCTCCTCCCCTTTTTCCTCATCACCATTGTCGTCAAAATCCGAATCATCATCATCCGAATCTTCAGCTAGACTGTTGCCCAATATATCGATGATGCCAACATCTTCATTAGATACTTCATCCCCCTCGGAGTTACTGTCAGCCTCCTCATCACTAACATCCTCGTTTACTTCAACACCTTCGTTGATATCCTCATAATAAGTATCAGAGTCTTCCTCCTCATCTGAGCCATACACAACACTTTTCCATTGATGTCTAGGAAATTTCCGAGCCGGCGATTTTCCCACAGAAATTTTTTTCTTATTCCCAGGTGAAGCCTGATCGTTATTCGGAGTATTAGGCTTACTGTTACCTTTGGGCTTAGGGGTGTTTAATGGTGTGTTCACCTTTCCTTTCGGTGTGTTGTTCTCTGTGTTTTGATTGCCTTTGCCTTTGGTTGTGCCGTTTATCAAAGCGACCTTGCCAGTTGGTGTTTTCTTAAATTTTGGCGTCTTGTTCTTACCAATAGATGTGTTTTTCACCCCTTTCAAATCATCCTTTGGTGTTGAGGCCTGACTTTTCGGCGTCATCGATTTTGCCTTAGTCATTGTAAGTCTATTCTTTTGACTCAAAAATTGCAACACAATCGATAATTCCTTCTGAGATTTCACTGCGAACATTAACATAAATGGGAATCAATTTAAGTAAAAAAATTAAACAGTTTTAATCCTATTGTAATAATATTTTGACGATGAACATATTTATGGACGCTCAAAGTGTATGAATGCCTTTTCTGAAACGCAGTATGAACTCGATTAATTAAATTGACGGGAATTAGACTGGTAAAATTTCCCGGGAAATGGAAAGAAATACATAAAAATGGTGGTGCCACGAATCACCTTAACGGCCGGCGTTATCGATTTCGAGTATCAAAATGACTGAAAATATTGTCTCAAAGTTCGTATTCGATGAAAGAAGAAATGGATCTGTGTCTCATTGATCGTTGAACGATTTTTTTACGCGGATCTCGCATTAAAGAAACCCGGTACTATAGATTTGCGGTTTGATTAACCTCTCACGTGTGGCGGACGAGAGATATTCTGTACATTATGGAAATAAACATTTTTAACTAAATTAAGTATAGACTTTGAAAGAACTGATGCCCGACTGTGAGGGAAATACCTGAATTGCAATGTTTAGTCAGTACTCACCTTTCGATCTTCGGCTAAAATTTAAACTGATTACTCGACAACGCTAATCTTTCAACCTTCTCGTAGCCTGGCGGTAACAGGAATCTCAACCTTCACCATTACCTCTTGCACGACTTTGACCGGAAAATGCGATGTATTCGACGCTCGTAGTTTGCGCAGATGACTGCCGCGTCTCCGTGGTATGGTAAAAAAAAAAACTGAAGTGTCCTGGATCACCGTCGGTGTTAGTTCCACATCAGTAGCGTCGGTAATGGCAGTGCCCTGCATTAATTGTAAACCTAGGCCATTGACTGAAAAATACAGGGATAGTCATTCTTATGGATTTTGGTGTGTAAAACGGCACTTCACAGAGATAATGGTCTTAATTCGTCGTTAAAATTCTCTATTTAGCGTAATTACGCTGACAGAAGCGTTGACTGAAGAATATAAAGACAGTTGCCCTAATGGGCTTTCGTGTGACAACCGAAAATCGTCGTGCGCTTACGCCCCCTGAGATGTTCCAACGGTAGAGTTGACTACTTATTGCAGAACATAAGAGAGTTACCGATTTCGACACGATGCTGGCTGCATTCACCTTCCGAGCAACACAGTCTTCGCAACGGTAAGCCCAAGCCAGTACGTATCCTCTGTGTACTTACCGACTTGTCGGTGATACAAGAAATTAATAATGAGAACAAACTTCTTCCAAAATTCGTAGCAAAACAGTGATTTAATTGAAGTATATTTACCCGAGATAAGAATGTATACATAGATTATAAATAATGATGGATCAGATGCAATACTGATGCGGAGACCAAAAAGTATATTTGTATATGCGGTCCATGTACAATATTGATATTATATGATGCATTTAGGACTAATACGTGATGTATACTGTAAATTTTATAATTTTCCAGGAGACAAACTAGATTATCTACAATAATACGGCTATAATATGAAAAGAGAAGAATTATTCATTTCGAAATGGGATTCTATTCGACACGCGCTCGATGTATTCCATAACATTAGTATTCATAATTATTCCAACAACTTTTCATTTGCTCTCTTGATCTTGAATTTTCGAAGGCATGGAATCGAAACGCTGATTTAGCTAGGCGCAAGTGAAGTATCTACGTTGAGTAATTTTGATCGAGATGAAATGGATGCACGGTATCTGAGAGAGTATTTAACGCAGTGTAGTGATTTAAAGATCTAATAAGGTGATAGGGAGAGAAACAACGAAGCTTCATGAAACTTCAAGTGTATTTGAATACACATTTGAAAGGTACGAGCGAAATTTTTTATCATCCAACTGTCGCAGTACGGCAGCGTTATTCGCTGACCCGTTAACTGACGAATATATCTTTAGTCAACGGCTGACCTTCGAAGGGCCTAGCCGCTTGAGTCTGGAATCGGCAGGAAGGATAAGTGCGTATTTCTTGTGTGAAATGTGAAAACTAACATCATTATACATCATATCATATCATATCATCATACATCATCATGCATTGTATTAAAGTTCGAAACCAAAGTTTGGATGTCGGATGTTCAGAAAGTGACGTCACCTAAAAGTTTTTTTCTCTTGACATCATCGATCCGCTTGAAAATCTGCTAGCCGAATTCCTCAGTCTGGAAACAACATCACAGCGGACGGATAAGAATCGCGCTCCGCAGATTTCAACTACCGGGTTCTCTACTTCCTGGATCCTGCGCTCCGGGTCCGTTTCCTGATGCAACTTGACTTCCAGGACAAGCGCTCCGTAGTTCTGGCTGTCCAGGTCCTTGACCTAGTGACTTTTGACCGTTGGGACTAATTTTCCGTAGTTCTGGCTGTTCAGGTCCTCCACCTGGTGGATCTTGACATCTAGGAAAAGCGCTCCGTAGTTCTGGCTGTCCAAGTTCTTGATATGGTGACTTTTGACCAAGCGCTCCGTGGTTCCTGCGCTCCAAGTACGCACCTGGTGAAAATTGACTTCCAGGATAACCGCTCCGTGGTTTCTGCGTTCAAGTTTCGTTAGCTGGCGTAGCTCGACTTCCAGGACAAGCGCTCCGGGGTTCCTGTTTCATGTTTACAATAGATTATTTAAATTCATTTTTCGCGTAAGCCCAAATTCAGTAGCTGTCAGTGCGCTAATGATATTTCGACTATTTATTATCATTTTCTCATAATCTTCTTGGTAAAATGTGTCGATGCAAAAATTATACTTACCCTTGCAAAATATTTTTGATGTGTTCTAATGCTCAAAATATTTATTAGTATTCGAGGCATAACTCGAGGTCGTTAGCGGTGGTTGTTAGAGGTGGTTGGCGGTGGTTGGAGGTGTTCGAAGGTGGTTGGGGTAGTTGCGGGTGATCAAGGTGGACGAGAAGAAGGACTAGGCGGAGGAAGAAGAGGAAGACGAGAAGAACAAGGTGGAGGAGGAGGACGAGGATTTGTGCTCGGTGAGTAAAACATTTTTATAATATTTCCTGGCGATTGCAATTATATTTTATTTGAAATTTTTCGAACTTTTCATGTTTACAACAAATTATTTAAATTCATTTTTCGCGCAAGCACAAATTGAGTAGCTGTAAATGTGCTAATAAAAATTATCATATTATCAATTGATTAGTTAATTAATTATATCAATCCGTACACAATATTTTTAAAGTGTTCTTACGATGAAACTATGTATTACTGTTCGAGGTATAACCCGAGGTGATTATCAATGGTTGCTGGAGGTGGTAGGAGGTAAACGGAGGTGGTCGAGGACGAGAAGGAGGACAAGGAGGAGGAGGACGAGAAGGACAAGATGGACTAGAAGCTTGTCACAGGTGATTGAAGGTGGTATGGTAGTCTGGGGTGTTGAGTTGGTGTGATGTCGGGGTGTCGGGGTGGTGAGGTGGCGGAGTGGTGGAGCCCTACCCTACACGCTACCCTACCCTACCCTACACCCTACCCTGCCATACCCAACCCCACCCCATCGCTCCGCTCCTACTTTCACTCATCCCACTCCCACTCCCGCTCCTACTCCTGCTTCTACTCCTACTACTAGTCCAAATCCTACTACTCCTGATTCTACTCTGACTTCTACTTTCACTTCTACTGCTGCTCCTACTCCAACTCCTAACACTCCTACATAACTTCTCCTACTAATCCAGCCACGTACTATGACCGCCGACCACCACCGCCGAGATGTGACGGTGAAAATTCGTAGTTTTTAGGCTGTAACTTCTGATTCGTTGCTCGCAGCGTATCGGGACTGCGCCCAATCGATTCCCCTCGCAAAACTACGTCAGTTAAGTGCATGAAAGAATTTATTCCAGCACTTTTTAATATCGCGAAAATTTTCGCTAAAAATGCAAAGGGGTTAACCTTACTTTTTTTTTGACCAAAAAATTTTTCGTTTCAGATTCGATTAGTATGACCCTTATCTGACTAATTGGAACCCCAGGAACTCAGGAAACGCAGCGAAAGTAGCCTGGGATCAACAGCAAAGAGGTTACGATGGAAAAAGCACCAGCTGAAAAATGTCTAAAACTCAGGTTCTCGTTTTTCGGCTGTAACTCTTCGTACGTTGCTCGCAGCGCATTGGGACTGCGCCCAATCGATTCCTCTCGCAAAACTACGTCGGAATAGTGCATGAAAGAATTTATTCCAGCACTTTTCAAAATCGCGAAAATTTTCGCCAAAATAACAAAGGGGTTAACCTTCCTTTTTTTTTGACCAAAAAATTTTTCGTCTCAGATTCGATTAGTATGACCCTTCTCTGACTAATTGGAACCCCAGGACCCCAGAAAACGCAGCGAAAGTAGCCTGGGATCAACAGCAGAGAAGTTACGATGGAAAAAGCACCAGCTGAAAAATGTCTAAAACTCAGGTTCTCGTTTTTCGGCTGTAACTCTTCGTACGTTGCTCGCAGCGCATTGGGACTGCGCCCAATCGATTTCTCTCGCAAAACTACGTCGGAATAGTGCATGAAAGAATTTATTCCAGCACTTTTCAAAATCGCGAAAATTTTCGCCAAAATAACAAAGGGGTTAACCTTACTTTTTTTTTGACCAAAAAATTTTTCGTTTCAGATTCGATTAGTATGACCCTTATCTGACTAATTGGAACCCCAGGAACTCAGGAAACGCAGCGAAAGTAGCCTGGGATCAACAGCAAAGAAGTTACGATGGAAAAAGCACCAGCTGAAAAATGTCTAAAACTCAGGTTCTCGTTTTTCGGCTGTAACTCTTCGCACGTTGCTCGCAGCGTATCGGGACTGCGCCCAATCGATTTCTCTCGCAAAACTACGTCGGAATAGTGCATGAAAGAATTTATTCCAGCACTTTTCAAAATCGCGAAAATTTTCGCCAAAATAACAAAGGGGTTAACCTTCCTTTTTTTTTGACCAAAAAATTTTTCGTTTCAGATTCGATTAGTATGACCTTTATCTGACTAATTGGAACCCCAGGAACTCAGGAAACGCAGCGAAAGTAGCCTGGGATCAACAGCAAAGAAGTTACGATGGAAAAAGCACCAGCTGAAAAATGTCTAAAACTCAGGTTCTCGTTTTTCGGCTGTAACTCTTCGCACGTTGCTCGCAGCGTATCGGGACTGCGCCCAATCGATTTCTCTCGCAAAACTACGTGGGAATAGTGCATGAAAGAATTTATTCCAGCACTTTTGAAAATGGCGAAAATTTTCGCCAAAATAACAAAGGGGTTAACCTTCCTTTTTTTTTGACCAAAAAATTTTTCGTCTCAGATTCGATTAGTATGAACCTTATCTGACTAATTGGAACCCCAGGAACCCGGAAAACGCAGCGAAAGTAGCCTGGGATCAACAGCAAAGAAGTTACGTCGAAAAAAGCACCAGCTGAAAAATGTCTAAAACTCAGGTTCTCGTTTTTCGGCTGTAACTCTTCGTACGTTGCTCGCAGCGTATCGGGACTGCGCCCAATCGATTTCTCTCGCAAAACTACGTCGGAATAGTGCATGAAAGAATTTATTCCAGCACTTTTGAAAATGGCGAAAATTTTCGCCAAAATAACAAAGGGGTTAACCTTCCTTTTTTTTTGACCAAAAAATTTTTCGTCTCAGATTCGATTAGTATGAACCTTATCTGACTAATTGGAACCCCAGGAACCCGGAAAACGCAGCGAAAGTAGCCTGGGATCAACAGCAAAGAAGTTACGTCGAAAAAAGCACCAGCTGAAAAATGTCTAAAACTCAGGTTCTCGTTTTTCGGCTGTAACTCTTCGTACGTTGCTCGCAGCGTATCGGGACTGCGCCCAATCGATTTCTCTTGCAAAACTACGTCGGAATAGTGCATGAAAGAATTTATTCCAGCACTTTTCAAAATCGCGAAAATTTTCGCCAAAATAACAACCTTCCTTTTTTTTTGACCAAAAAATTTTTCGTCTCAGATTCGATTAGTATGAACCTTATCTGACTAATTGGAACCCCAGGAACCCAGAAAACGCAGCGAAAGTAGCCTGGGATCAACAGCAAAGAAGTTACGTCGGAAAAAGCACCAGCTGAAAAATGTCTAAAACTCAGGTTCTCGTTTTTCGGCTGTAACTCTTCGTACGTTGCTCGCAGCGCATTGGGACTGCGCCCAATCGATTCCTCTCGCAAAACTACGTCGGAATAGTGCATGAAAGAATTTATTCCAGCACTTTTCAAAATCGCGAAAATTTTCGCCAAAATAACAAAGGGGTTAACCTTCCTTTTTTTTTGACCAAAAAATTTTTCGTCTCAGATTCGATTAGTATGACCCTTATCTGACTAATTGGAACCCCAGGAACTCAGGAAACGTAGCGAAAGTAGCCTGGGATCAACAGCAAAGAAGTTACGATGGAAAAAGCACCAGCTGAAAAATGTCTAAAACTCAGGTTCTCGTTTTTCGGCTGTAACTCTTCGTACGTTGCTCGCAGCGCATTGGGACTGCGCCCAATCGATTTCTCTCGCAAAACTACGTCGGAATAGTGCATGGAAGAATTTATTCCAGCACTTTTTAAACTCGCGAAAATTTTCGCCAAAATAACAAAGGGGTTAACCTTCCTTTTTTTTTGACCAAAAAATTTTTCGTCTCAGATTCGATTAGTATGACCCTTTTCTGACTAATTGGAACCCCAGGAACCCAGAAAACACAGCGAAAGTAGCCTGGGATCAACAGCAAAGAAGTTACGTCGGAAAAAGCACCAGCTGAAAAATGTCTAAAACTCAGGTTCTCGTTTTTCGGCTGTAACTCTTCGTACGTTGCTCGCAGCGCATTGGGACTGCGCCCAATCGATTTCTCTCGCAAAACTACGTCGGAATAGTGCATGAAAGAATTTATTCCAGCACTTTTCAAAATCGCGAAAATTTTCGCCAAAATAACAAAGGGGTTAACCTTCCTTTTTTTTTGACCAAAAAATTTTTCGTTTCAGATTCGATTAGTATGACCCTTATCTGACTAATTGGAACCCCAGGAACTCAGGAAACGTAGCGAAAGTAGCCTGGGATCAACAGCAAAGAAGTTACGATGGAAAAAGCACCAGCTGAAAAATGTCTAAAACTCAGGTTCTCGTTTTTCGGCTGTAACTCTTCGCACGTTGCTCGCAGCGTATCGGGACTGCGCCCAATCGATTTCTCTCGCAAAACTACGTCGGAATAGTGCATGAAAGAATTTATTCCAGCACTTTTCAAAATCGCGAAAATTTTCGCCAAAATAACAAAGGGGTTAACCTTCCTTTTTTTTTGACCAAAAAATTTTTCGTTTCAGATTCGATTAGTATGACCCTTATCTGACTAATTGGAACCCCAGGAACTCAGGAAACGCAGCGAAAGTAGCCTGGGATCAACAGCAAAGAAGTTACGATGGAAAAAGCACCAGCTGAAAAATGTCTAAAACTCAGGTTCTCGTTTTTCGGCTGTAACTCTTCGTACGTTGCTCGCAGCGCATTGGGACTGCGCCCAATCGATTTCTCTCGCAAAACTACGTCGGAATAGTGCATGAAAGAATTTATTCCAGCACTTTTCAAAATCGCGAAAATTTTCGCCGAAATAACAAAGGGGTTAACCTTCCTTTTTTTTTGACCAAAAAATTTTTCGTCTCAGATTCGATGAGTATGACCCTTTTCTGACTAATTGGAACCCCAGGGACTCAGGAAACGCAGCGAAAGTAGCCTGGGATCAACAGCGAAGAAGTTACGATGGAAAAAGCACCAGCTGAAAAATGTCTAAAACTCAGGTTCTCGTTTTTCGGCTGTAACTCTTCGTACGTTGCTCGCAGCGTATCGGGACTGCGCCCAATCGATTTCTCTCGCAAAACTACGTCGGAATAGTGCATGAAAGAATTTATTCCAGCACTTTTGGAAATGGCGAAAATTTTCGCCAAAATAACAAGGGGTTAACCTTCCTTTTTTTTTGACCAAAAAATTTTTCGTCTTAGATTCGATTAGTATGAACCTTATCTGACTAATTGGAACCCCAGGAACCCTGAAAACGCAGCGAAAGTAGCCTGGGATCAACAGCAAAGAAGTTACGTCGGAAAAAGCACCAGCTGAAAAATGTCTAAAACTCAGGTTCTCGTTTTTCGGCTGTAACTCTTCGTACGTTGCTCGCAGCGCATTGGGACTGCGCCCAATCGATTCCTCTCGCAAAACTACGTCGGAATAGTGCATGAAAGAATTTATTCCAGCACTTTTCAAAATCGCGAAAATTTTCGCCAAAATAACAAAGGGGTTAACCTTCCTTTTTTTTTGACCAAAAAATTTTTCGTCTTAGATTCGATTAGTATGAACCTTATCTGACTAATTGGAACCCCAGGAACCCAGAAAACGCAGCGAAAGTAGCCTGGGATCAACAGCAAAGAAGTTACGTCGGAAAAAGCACCAGCTGAAAAATGTCTAAAACTCAGGTTCTCGTTTTTCGGCTGTAACTCTTCGTACGTTGCTCGCAGCGCATTGGGACTGCGCCCAATCGATTCCTCTCGCAAAACTACGTCGGAATAGTGCATGAAAGAATTTATTCCAGCACTTTTCAAAATCGCGAAAATTTTCGCCAAAATAACAAAGGGGTTAACCTTCCTTTTTTTTTGACCAAAAAATTTTTCGTCTCAGATTCGATTAGTATGACCCTTATCTGACTAATTGGAACCCCAGGAACTCAGGAAACGTAGCGAAAGTAGCCTGGGATCAACAGCAAAGAAGTTACGATGGAAAAAGCACCAGCTGAAAAATGTCTAAAACTCAGGTTCTCGTTTTTCGGCTGTAACTCTTCGTACGTTGCTCGCAGCGCATTGGGACTGCGCCCAATCGATTTCTCTCGCAAAACTACGTCGGAATAGTGCATGGAAGAATTTATTCCAGCACTTTTTAAACTCGCGAAAATTTTCGCCAAAATAACAAAGGGGTTAACCTTCCTTTTTTTTTGACCAAAAAATTTTTCGTCTCAGATTCGATTAGTATGACCCTTTTCTGACTAATTGGAACCCCAGGAACCCAGAAAACACAGCGAAAGTAGCCTGGGATCAACAGCAAAGAAGTTACGTCGGAAAAAGCACCAGCTGAAAAATGTCTAAAACTCAGGTTCTCGTTTTTCGGCTGTAACTCTTCGTACGTTGCTCGCAGCGCATTGGGACTGCGCCCAATCGATTTCTCTCGCAAAACTACGTCGGAATAGTGCATGAAAGAATTTATTCCAGCACTTTTCAAAATCGCGAAAATTTTCGCCAAAATAACAAAGGGGTTAACCTTCCTTTTTTTTTGACCAAAAAATTTTTCGTTTCAGATTCGATTAGTATGACCCTTATCTGACTAATTGGAACCCCAGGAACTCAGGAAACGTAGCGAAAGTAGCCTGGGATCAACAGCAAAGAAGTTACGATGGAAAAAGCACCAGCTGAAAAATGTCTAAAACTCAGGTTCTCGTTTTTCGGCTGTAACTCTTCGCACGTTGCTCGCAGCGTATCGGGACTGCGCCCAATCGATTTCTCTCGCAAAACTACGTCGGAATAGTGCATGAAAGAATTTATTCCAGCACTTTTCAAAATCGCGAAAATTTTCGCCAAAATAACAAAGGGGTTAACCTTCCTTTTTTTTTGACCAAAAAATTTTTCGTTTCAGATTCGATTAGTATGACCCTTATCTGACTAATTGGAACCCCAGGAACTCAGGAAACGCAGCGAAAGTAGCCTGGGATCAACAGCAAAGAAGTTACGATGGAAAAAGCACCAGCTGAAAAATGTCTAAAACTCAGGTTCTCGTTTTTCGGCTGTAACTCTTCGTACGTTGCTCGCAGCGCATTGGGACTGCGCCCAATCGATTTCTCTCGCAAAACTACGTCGGAATAGTGCATGAAAGAATTTATTCCAGCACTTTTCAAAATCGCGAAAATTTTCGCCGAAATAACAAAGGGGTTAACCTTCCTTTTTTTTTGACCAAAAAATTTTTCGTCTCAGATTCGATGAGTATGACCCTTTTCTGACTAATTGGAACCC
This sequence comes from Neodiprion fabricii, assembly GCF_021155785.1. Lineage (NCBI taxonomy): Eukaryota > Metazoa > Arthropoda > Insecta > Hymenoptera > Diprionidae > Neodiprion > Neodiprion fabricii. The sequence continues at coordinate 3,063,287 of NC_060242.1, forward strand.
CAGGGACTCAGGAAACGCAGCGAAAGTAGCCTGGGATCAACAGCGAAGAAGTTACGATGGAAAAAGCACCAGCTGAAAAATGTCTAAAACTCAGGTTCTCGTTTTTCGGCTGTAACTCTTCGTACGTTGCTCGCAGCGTATCGGGACTGCGCCCAATCGATTTCTCTCGCAAAACTACGTCGGAATAGTGCATGAAAGAATTTATTCCAGCACTTTTGGAAATGGCGAAAATTTTCGCCAAAATAACAAGGGGTTAACCTTCCTTTTTTTTTGACCAAAAAATTTTTCGTCTTAGATTCGATTAGCATGAACCTTATCTGACTAATTGGAACCCCAGGAACCCTGAAAACGCAGCGAAAGTAGCCTGGGATCAACAGCAAAGAAGTTACGTCGGAAAAAGCACCAGCTGAAAAATGTCTAAAACTCAGGTTCTCGTTTTTCGGCTGTAACTCTTCGTACGTTGCTCGCAGCGCATTGGGACTGCGCCCAATCGATTCCTCTCGCAAAACTACGTCGGAATAGTGCATGAAAGAATTTATTCCAGCACTTTTCAAAATCGCGAAAATTTTCGCCAAAATAACAAAGGGGTTAACCTTCCTTTTTTTTTGACCAAAAAATTTTTCGTCTTAGATTCGATTAGTATGAACCTTATCTGACTAATTGGAACCCCAGGAACCCAGAAAACGCAGCGAAAGTAGCCTGGGATCAACAGCAAAGAAGTTACGTCGGAAAAAGCACCAGCTGAAAAATGTCTAAAACTCAGGTTCTCGTTTTTCGGCTGTAACTCTTCGTACGTTGCTCGCAGCGCATTGGGACTGCGCCCAATCGATTCCTCTCGCAAAACTACGTCGGAATAGTGCATGAAAGAATTTATTCCAGCACTTTTCAAAATCGCGAAAATTTTCGCCAAAATAACAAAGGGGTTAACCTTCCTTTTTTTTTGACCAAAAAATTTTTCGTCTCAGATTCGATTAATATGACCCTTGTCTGACTAATTGGAACCCCAGGACCCCAGAAAACGCAGCGAAAGTAGCCTGGGATCAACAGCAAAGAAGTTACGTCGGAAAAAGCACCAGCTGAAAAATGTCTAAAACTCAGGTTCTCGTTTTTCGGCTGTAACTCTTCGTACGTTGCTCGCAGCGCATTGGGACTGCGCCCAATCGATTCCTCTCGCAAAACTACGTCGGAATAGTGCATGAAAGAATTTATTCCAGCACTTTTCAAAATCGCGAAAATTTTCGCCAAAATAACAAAGGGGTTAACCTTCCTTTTTTTTTGACCAAAAAATTTTTCGTCTCAGATTCGATTAATATGACCCTTCTCTGACTAATTGGAACCCCAGGACCCCAGAAAACGCAGCGAAAGTAGCCTGGGATCAACAGCAGAGAAGTTACGATGGAAAAAGCACCAGCTGAAAAATGTCTAAAACTCAGGTTCTCGTTTTTCGGCTGTAACTCTTCGTACGTTGCTCGCAGCGCATTGGGACTGCGCCCAATCGATTCCTCTCGCAAAACTACGTCGGAATAGTGCATGAAAGAATTTATTCCAGCACTTTTCAAAATCGCGAAAATTTTCGCCAAAATAACAAAGGGGTTAACCTTCCTTTTTTTTTGACCAAAAAATTTTTCGTCTCAGATTCGATTAGTATGACCCTTCTCTGACTAATTGGAACCCCAGGACCCCAGAAAACGCAGCGAAAGTAGCCTGGGATCAACAGCAGAGAAGTTACGATGGAAAAAGCACCAGCTGAAAAATGTCTAAAACTCAGGTTCTCGTTTTTCGGCTGTAACTCTTCGTACGTTGCTCGCAGCGCATTGGGACTGCGCCCAATCGATTTCTCTCGCAAAACTACGTCGGAATAGTGCATGAAAGAATTTATTCCAGCACTTTTGAAAATGGCGAAAATTTTCGCCAAAATAACAAGGGGTTAACCTTCCTTTTTTTTTGACCAAAAAATTTTTCGTCTTAGATTCGATTAGTATGAACCTTATCTGACTAATTGGAACCCCAGGAACCCAGAAAACGCAGCGAAAGTAGCCTGGGATCAACAGCAAAGAAGTTACGTCGGAAAAAGCACCAGCTGAAAAATGTCTAAAACTCAGGTTCTCGTTTTTCGGCTGTAACTCTTCGTACGTTGCTCGCAGCGCATTGGGACTGCGCCCAATCGATTCCTCTCGCAAAACTACGTCGGAATAGTGCATGAAAGAATTTATTCCAGCACTTTTCAAAATCGCGAAAATTTTCGCCAAAATAACAAAGGGGTTAACCTTCCTTTTTTTTTGACCAAAAAATTTTTCGTCTCAGATTCGATTAGTATGACCCTTGTCTGACTAATTGGAACCCCAGGACCCCAGAAAACGCAGCGAAAGTAGCCTGGGATCAACAGCAAAGAAGTTACGTCGGAAAAAGCACCAGCTGAAAAATGTCTAAAACTCAGGTTCTCGTTTTTCGGCTGTAACTCTTCGTACGTTGCTCGCAGCGCATTGGGACTGCGCCCAATCGATTCCTCTCGCAAAACTACGTCGGAATAGTGCATGAAAGAATTTATTCCAGCACTTTTCAAAATCGCGAAAATTTTCGCCAAAATAACAAAGGGGTTAACCTTCCTTTTTTTTTGACCAAAAAATTTTTCGTCTCAGATTCGATTAGTATGACCCTTCTCTGACTAATTGGAACCCCAGGAACTCAGGAAACGTAGCGAAAGTAGCCTGGGATCAACAGCAAAGAAGTTACGATGGAAAAAGCACCAGCTGAAAAATGTCTAAAACTCAGGTTCTCGTTTTTCGGCTGTAACTCTTCGCACGTTGCTCGCAGCGTATCGGGACTGCGCCCAATCGATTTCTCTCGCAAAACTACGTCGGAATAGTGCATGAAAGAATTTATTCCAGCACTTTTCAAAATCGCGAAAATTTTCGCCAAAATAACAAAGGGGTTAACCCTCCTTTTTTTTTGACCAAAAAATTTTTCGTTTCAGATTTGATTAGTATGACCCTTATCTGACTAATTGGAACCCCAGGAACTCAGGAAACGCAGCGAAAGTAGCCTGGGATCAACAGCAAAGAAGTTACGATGGAAAAAGCACCAGCTGAAAAATGTCTAAAACTCAGGTTCTCGTTTTTCGGCTGTAACTCTTCGTACGTTGCTCGCAGCGCATGGGGACTGCGCCCAATCGATTCCTCTCGCAAAACTACGTCGGAATAGTGCATGAAAGAATTTATTCCAGCACTTTTCAAAATCGCGAAAATTTTCGCCAAAATAACAAAGGGGTTAACCTTCCTTTTTTTTTGACCAAAAAATTTTTCGTCCCAGATTCGATTAGTATGACCCTTATCTGACTAATTGGAACCCCAGGAACTCAGGAAACGTAGCGAAAGTAGCCTGGGATCAACAGCAAAGAAGTTACGATGGAAAAAGCACCAGCTGAAAAATGTCTAAAACTCAGGTTCTCGTTTTTCGGCTGTAACTCTTCGTACGTTGCTCGCAGCGCATTGGGACTGCGCCCAATCGATTTCTCTCGCAAAACTACGTCGGAATAGTGCATGGAAGAATTTATTCCAGCACTTTTTGAAATCGCGAAAATTTTCGCCAATATAACAAAGGGGTCAACCTTCCTTTTTTTTTGACCAAAAAATTTTTCGTCTCAGATTCGATTAGTATGACCCTTTTCTGACTAATTGGAACCCCAGGAACCCAGAAAACACAGCGAAAGTAGCCTGGGATCAACAGCAAAGAAGTTACGTCGGAAAAAGCACCAGCTGAAAAATGTCTAAAACTCAGGTTCTCGTTTTTCGGCTGTAACTCTTCGTACGTTGCTCGCAGCGCATTGGGACTGCGCCCAATCGATTTCTCTCGCAAAACTACGTCGGAATAGTGCATGAAAGAATTTATTCCAGCACTTTTCAAAATCGCGAAAATTTTCGCCAAAATAACAAAGGGGTTAACCTTCCTTTTTTTTTGACCAAAAACTTTTTCGTTTCAGATTCGATTAGTATGACCCTTATCTGTTTAATTGGAACCCCAGGAACTCAGGAAACGTAGCGAAAGTAGCCTGGGATCAACAGCAAAGAAGTTACGATGGAAAAAGCACCAGCTGAAAAATGTCTAAAACTCAGGTTCTCGTTTTTCGGCTGTAACTCTTCGTACGTTGCTCGCAGCGCATTGGGACTGCGCCCAATCGATTCCTCTCGCAAAACTACGTCGGAATAGTGCATGAAAGAATTTATTCCAGCACTTTTCAAAATCGCGAAAATTTTCGCCAAAATAACAAAGGGGTTAACCCTCCTTTTTTTTTGACCAAAAAATTTTTCGTTTCAGATTTGATTAGTATGACCCTTATCTGACTAATTGGAACCCCAGGAACTCAGGAAACGCAGCGAAAGTAGCCTGGGATCAACAGCAAAGAAGTTACGATGGAAAAAGCACCAGCTGAAAAATGTCTAAAACTCAGGTTCTCGTTTTTCGGCTGTAACTCTTCGTACGTTGCTCGCAGCGCATGGGGACTGCGCCCAATCGATTCCTCTCGCAAAACTACGTCGGAATAGTGCATGAAAGAATTTATTCCAGCACTTTTCAAAATCGCGAAAATTTTCGCCAAAATAACAAAGGGGTTAACCTTCCTTTTTTTTTGACCAAAAAATTTTTCGTCTCAGATTCGATTAGTATGACCCTTATCTGACTAATTGGAACCCCAGGAACTCAGGAAACGTAGCGAAAGTAGCCTGGGATCAACAGCAAAGAAGTTACGATGGAAAAAGCACCAGCTGAAAAATGTCTAAAACTCAGGTTCTCGTTTTTCGGCTGTAACTCTTCGTACGTTGCTCGCAGCGCATTGGGACTGCGCCCAATCGATTTCTCTCGCAAAACTACGTCGGAATAGTGCATGGAAGAATTTATTCCAGCACTTTTTGAAATCGCGAAAATTTTCGCCAATATAACAAAGGGGTCAACCTTCCTTTTTTTTTGACCAAAAAATTTTTCGTCTCAGATTCGATTAGTATGACCCTTTTCTGACTAATTGGAACCCCAGGAACCCAGAAAACACAGCGAAAGTAGCCTGGGATCAACAGCAAAGAAGTTACGTCGGAAAAAGCACCAGCTGAAAAATGTCTAAAACTCAGGTTCTCGTTTTTCGGCTGTAACTCTTCGTACGTTGCTCGCAGCGCATTGGGACTGCGCCCAATCGATTTCTCTCGCAAAACTACGTCGGAATAGTGCATGAAAGAATTTATTCCAGCACTTTTCAAAATCGCGAAAATTTTCGCCAAAATAACAAAGGGGTTAACCTTCCTTTTTTTTTGACCAAAAAATTTTTCGTTTCAGATTCGATTAGTATGACCCTTATCTGTTTAATTGGAACCCCAGGAACTCAGGAAACGTAGCGAAAGTAGCCTGGGATCAACAGCAAAGAAGTTACGATGGAAAAAGCACCAGCTGAAAAATGTCTAAAACTCAGGTTCTCGTTTTTCGGCTGTAACTCTTCGCACGTTGCTCGCAGCGCATGGGGACTGCGCCCAATCGATTCCTCTCGCAAAACTACGTCGGAATAGTGCATGAAAGAATTTATTCCAGCACTTTTCAAAATCGCGAAAATTTTCGCCAAAATAACAAAGGGGTTAACCTTCCTTTTTTTTTGACCAAAAAATTTTTCGTCTCAGATTCGATTAGTATGACCCTTATCTGACTAATTGGAACCCCAGGAACTCAGGAAACGTAGCGAAAGTAGCCTGGGATCAACAGCAAAGAAGTTACGATGGAAAAAGCACCAGCTGAAAAATGTCTAAAACTCAGGTTCTCGTTTTTCGGCTGTAACTCTTCGTACGTTGCTCGCAGCGCATTGGGACTGCGCCCAATCGATTTCTCTCGCAAAACTACGTCGGAATAGTGCATGAAAGAATTTATTCCAGCACTTTTCAAAATCGCGAAAATTTTCGCCAAAATAACAAAGGGGTTAACCTTCCTTTTTTTTTGACCAAAAAATTTTTCGTCTCAGATACGATTAGTATGAACCTTATCTGACTAATTGGAACCCCAGGAACTCAGGAAACGCAGCGAAAGTAGCCTGGGATCAACAGCAGAGAAGTTACGATGGAAAAAGCACCAGCTGAAAAATGTCTAAAACTCAGGTTCTCGTTTTTCGGCTGTAACTCTTCGTACGTTGCTCGCAGCGCATGGGGACTGCGCCCAATCGATTCCTCTCGCAAAACTACGTCGGAATAGTGCATGAAAGAATTTATTCCAGCACTTTTCAAAATCGCGAAAATTTTCGCCAAAATAACAAAGGGGTTAACCTTCCTTTTTTTTTGACCAAAAAATTTTTCGTCTCAGATTCGATTAGTATGACCCTTATCTGACTAATTGGAACCCCAGGACCCCAGAAAACGCAGCGAAAGTAGCCTGGGATCAACAGCAGAGAAGTGACGATGGAAAAAGCACCAGCTGAAAAATGTCTAAAACTCAGGTTCTCGTTTTTCGGCTGTAACTCTCCGTACGTTGCTCGCAGCGCATTGGGACTGCGCCCAATCGATTTCTCTCGCAAAACTACGTCGGAATAGTGCATGAAAGAATTTATTCCAGCACTTTTCAAAATCGCGAAAATTTTCGCCAAAATGACAAAGGGGTTAACCTTCCTTTTTTTTTGACCAAAAAATTTTTCGTCTCAGATTCGATTAGTATGACCCTTATCTGACTAATTGGAACCCCAGGAACCCAGAAAACGCAGCGAAAGTAGCCTGGGATCAACAGCAAAGAAGTTACGTCGGAAAAAGCACCAGCTGAAAAATGTCTAAAACTCAGGTTCTCGTTTTTCGGCTGTAACTCTTCGTACGTTGCTCGCAGCGTATCGGGACTGCGCCCAATCGATTTCCCTCGCAAAACCACGTCGGAATAGTGCATGAAAGAATTTATTGTGGCACTTTTCAAAATCGCCCAATTTTTCGCCAAATATACAAAGGGGCCTTACTGTTTTTTTGAGCGAAAAACTACTAGTCTCTGATTCGCTTTTCATGGCTATTTGCTGACTAATTGGACCCGCAGGAACTCAGAAAACGTAGCAAAAAGAGCGTAGGACCAACGGCAGAGAAAGTACGAAGGAAAGAGCAGCAGCTGAAAATATCAAAAACACCGGTTCTGGTTCTTTGGCTGTATCTTCTGATTCGTTGCTCGCAGCACATTGGGACTGCGCCTAATCGATTCCTCTCGCAAAACTACGTCGGAATAGTGCATGAAGGAATTTATTCCGGTACTTTTCAAAATCGCCAAATTTTTGGCAAGAAATACAAAGGGGTCATGGTTTAATGGTTTATTTTTCATCTTTTCCATGGCAATATTGGAAAACATCATAGCAACATTAAAAATAATCAAAGTCCTAAGTCCTAAATCTTAGCCTAGTTCTATATTACTATTTAGGATCTAGGGATAAAAAATTAGAACAGAGAAAGACGGCGAAGAAAATGTCAGAAAAAGAAAAAACGAAAAAACTTCAACTCCTAACACTTCTACCCCTACTCCTACTCTCACACTCACTCCTACTCCCACCCGTTCCTTCTCCTCCGCCTTTTTCTACTCATCCAGCCACGTACCATGACCGCCAACCACCTCCGACCACCTCCAACCAGCGCCAACCACCTCCAGCGACCCCCGCTAACCACCTCGTGTTATACCTTGAATAGTAATGAATATTGTTAGTATAAGAACACATCAAAATCATAGTGTAAGGATCAACATTATATTTAATATATTAATTAATAATTCAATACATTTTATTAGCGCATTCATAGCTACTGAATATGTGCTTGCGCGAAAATCAAATTGAAATAATTTATTGTAATCATGACAAGTTTGAAAAATTTTAAATAAAATATCATGACAATTGTCATTAAATATCATAACAATGTTAAGCTCACTGACCACAAATCCTTGTCCTCCTCCTCCACCTACGACCACCTCCAACCAACGACAACCACCTCCAGCAACCAACGCTAACTATCTCTTGTTACACCTGGAATGTTAATAAATATAATCAGTATAAGGACACATCAAAAATATTGTGTAAGGATCAATATAATTGATCAAATAATTAATAATAAAATAAATTTTATCAGCGCTATTATAGCTACTGAATTTGTGCTTGCGCGAAAATCGAATTGAAATAATTTATTGTAATCATGACAAGTTTGAAAAATTTTGAATACAATATATTTGCAATTGCCATTAAATATTATAAAAATGCTTTACTCACCGAGCACAAATCCTCGCCCTCCTCTTCTACCTTGTTCTCCTCGTCATTCTCGTCCTCCTCCTCCTAGTCCTTCTCCTCGTCCACCTTGATCACCCGCAACTACCCTAACCACCTTCGAACACCTCCAACCACTGCCAACCACCCCCAACGACCACCGCTAACGACCTCGGGTTATGCCTTGAATACTAATAAATATTTTCAGTATTAGAACACATCAAAAATTTTCTGTAAGGATTAGTATAATTTTTGTATCGACACATTTTACCAAGAAGATTATGAGGAAATGATAAAAAATAGTCGAAATATTATTAGCGTACCCTAGGGTACCCTAGTCTTTATACCTGGCTATGCGCCTTTTATCCGCAATTAGGCAGCCCAAGCTTTTCGTCCATCCATGTGTGTTTGGTTGCGTTGACAGGCGCAGTCGTCAACATGCTAAATTAAACTTAAACAATTAAAATCGATTTATTGTAGCAGATACTTGGTATTTAGGATTTCGTAGTTCCCAATTGGACTGCACTTTAATCAGATTGTGTTACATGTTCAATCAATTATTTTCCTCGCTTCCTAAAATATTTCTGAAGAATGTCTGTGAGAGTATTTTCATTCGGGCATATGTATAAATATTATAAGTATATTTTTTTATTAATGTTTGAAGATATATGGTTCATCTGTATAAATACATATATGTTTGTGTATGTAAAGTTTATGCAGTATTAGTTGAATATACGTATTGATGCATTTTTGGACAGGATCACCGAATAAAAGTGAAATGTCTGTGATAAAATGTATGAAATCTGTTCATTATCATCTCATTAGTTATTGCCAAGTTATCTTACAATTGGGGTCGCTTCTCAGCGACCGTGACGTGTTGCAATTATCATATGTTTACTCCCAGTTTAGTGGCATTCGGAAAGTCGCATACATTGTCATAAACACCTGATTATCATCACAATAGTGTTGATACAATTCCATAGATTCCATAGCTTGTACAGCGATAGCATGTATGCACATTACCTGCAAATACGTACTCTTGAGATTCAGTACCTGCACGTAAGGTTCTTCGTCAAAACTCCAAACTCGACCTTCTTCAAAAGTGAACATTACAAGTACAATTTGGTTAATTGAAGGTGAAATTATATAAAAATAGAATATGTTCGAAAAAATGCATCAGGTGCGATAATTGTGAAACATTTAATTTTACGAGCCAGACTAAGCTTCATGTTCAACGAATAAATTTTCTGTTGAACGTATTTAACCGTATAATGACTTCTTTTTTGGTAAATGCGGAATTTATGTACGTAAAGAAAACGTATATTGCCTAGGATGAAAGAGTTTCATTCATAGTGGATACAATATATTATTATATCTACACATAGGGTTTTTTTCAGGAGATAAGTTATCTTCATATTCGAAGGAACTTTCGTTCATATCACACACACACACACACACACACACACACATATATATATATATATATATATACAATTATGAAGTCAATCTACGTGGACATATCCGCGTGTTAGACGATGCTCAACAATATTTCTACTACCTTTATCTCCATTCTGATTCACCGCCTTATGCCACCCGTAACGTGAGAAAAACGTCAGACATACCTGTAACAGAGGGAAATCACGAACGTAATTAGTCTTCGTATATAATTGTTGCGACATGTAAATGAGACGGAAAATTTTTCAATCAGAAAATTGTGCGTATAATATGCATCGAGGGGACTTTGGTTATAATGCAACGCGAGTAATAAAGACGCAGTGAGAATTTGCAGTAATCGTTTTCTGACGAAACTTGGGTTTCATCACAGCAACAGAACTGCGAAATTGATTCGCACAATCCGCGTCGACAAAAAGCATAATTACAATAATCCCATGCTTCAGATCTATCGTAAAAATTGGATCGCGCTCCGCGCGACTCGTCAAGCCGCGAATTGTAACTGGCAAATGATCATAGATCCTCCTCTTCCTCTCCTCTTGTACATCACGCCCATTTAACCATCCAGACGGTCGTTGTCACTCCGTACTCCAGCACGTAGTAATTTCGTTCTCGAGATAAGCGTTAGTGGCCAGAGCGCGGGGGATCCAAGAGCGAGGATCACCCAATCGACAAACCTCAGAATCAGCAGTTGAACTGCGATCAACGAAGCGCGCTCGTCACAGCGAAGACCGGCTATAAGTTAGCCAGCAGCGTGCCGACGATGGTCCCGTTGGGCCCCGATTTATAACTTTTAATCAAACCCGTGGTCATCGGCACCAACATATCGCGACAGCTTATCCGTATCTGTTCAGACATCTACTTGCGGCCACCATCAGACGCACGATCACTATGTCCGAGTGATATTTATGATTAGTATAGTGGATCTATGATAATGGATTGCGCCAACGGCTCTCTTCACGACATGGAAGAAAGTATAGTGAAGCCTACAGTTGTTGCGAATGATAAACTGCCCGAAGATCGTCGTGCAGACCTTCCTTACATTCGTCGGAACGCTGTTATCACACGGTCGAAAGAAGCCCTGCAAAAATTTGATCGTGAGTAATTTAGAAATTTTTTTTATTTTTTTTTATTATCTCCCTGTTCAACGATGATCAGTGCCGCGTACTTACTTTGTTTATGAGAGTTATATCACACCGTAATTGCGGCGCAAACAGTTCATACAATTAGTTTGATTGTACGTCGAGTGTTTGAGATAATTTTTTTTTCTTTTTTTTTTCGTTTATTATACTGCTCATCGTCCACTGAGAGATATTTACATGTACTGGTATTAGAATTTATACCGATTTGATTTGTTCCTCGACAGCCAACGAGGACCGGAAATCTTCTGCAGCCAATGAAACGACGGCAGTCGGTGACGATATTCTGCGAAGCATATCGGTTGAAAAGATACGGGATCTGATGCAGGTGCGTGATTCGTTTATCATTTGTATAATTTCATATATTTTACAGAATTATGCAAAGTTTTTATTACGTATAGCCAAGAATGTAGGAACTAGATATAATTGCAGAGATTTAAGGATGAGCAATTAGCATTGCGAATATTGCAAGTATTGATGATATATCTGAGGGATTTTCACTGACCCTGAATAATTGATCAACACGAAGTTCTTACTCATGGATATTTACGTCAGCTATAAGAGCTGAGTATGTACGATCACAAGGCATAGTTCTTTGTTTTGTATCAGAGAATCTAACGCCTATAGCTGATTGGAAATCAAAACAAATCATTATGGCGGATGACTCTTTACGACATCCGCGGGATCAACGCAAGCGACCCGCATGAATGACGATCATTACTGTTGTATTTTCTTATTATTTAATTATTTCTTTTCTCTGCAAACCGCACTATTGTGTATCGCAATGTCGGACTTTGCACAACACTATAATTGCGCGATGCTTCTTCTATCGCACGTACATACATACATTTCGCCACCTATAGTATATTTATAAGAATCGAGATGTTATTACGGCTAGAAGAGAAAGAAATGAAAAAAGGCACATAATAAACTACTAAAGATCATGGCTTATTGACACAGGCTTATGTATATATACATAATATATGTTAGATACATGCACGCACTGTGATCTCGCGGTCAAAACTCGTTCCACATTTTTGAATTTACCGAGAAGAGTTACATATATATATATCAGATGTGATAAATGCAAAAATGTGGAACGAGTTTTGACCGCGAGATCACAATGCGTGCATGTAATAACGATATATCTACGTGCGATATAGAAGTATGAAAAGTATATTATTTTACTTACAGCAAATGGAAAGTGATGTTATGGAACAAGTCGGCAATCAAATCAAACTGATAATGTCCGGAGTTTTGCAGCAATTGGAGGAAATGCAGCCTGGAAAACAGACGGACGATTTATTTCAGGAAACAACAAAATATAGTAACAGGCAGTGAGTTGGAGATATTAAAGTTCAAACTATTACATTAGCTGTATCAAGTTACCTACTATACCAACCATATATCAATAGATTATTATTTTTTTGCCGCACTATATGTATTTATATACATAATATATTTACAGTGGTCAATGTATGCACTGTTACTACCTTTGTTTGCAGAAAATCGTTAAAGGATGGATCCCTACCGGAGAAGAAATTTTTAATGAGGAATTCTTTACTCACAGACTTATTTAAAATCAAACATATAAAAACAATTTATCACATATTTATAGTTATTCTAATTATTCTCTTCATAAACACTGCGGTCTATGACATCGTGGATACCGGTTCGTAAGTACACCAAGTATACAATGGAACCTGTTACTACAGGATCCCACGATTATGGATCAGTGTATAAAAAAATTTCGATCATTTATAGTACATACGTGTAATTGTTGATGAATTTTTTGTTCTTCAAATAATATCGTTTGAAGTTCAAATATATATTACAAAGCGACCGACGCAATGAGGATAAATAACAAGGCGGTTTGTAGTTTTCTTTTTGTTTACAGAACTAATTTTGGCATATCCACGATAATGATGGCCTTTGGCAAATTTAATAAAGTACTATGGATATGGTGCGGCATGCTGGCTTCGACGTTTGGAGTTTACGTCGCTTTCAGTGTCTGGGCTCATCAACGGATTCACATTGCGCCAAAATGTATGTATGTACACATTACATATTTACGCTTCATTGCACGAAATACCTATTTATTTTCAAATTTATGTTCACTTTGAATTTTGTATAAACAATTATTAACTCAACCTAACGAAAATTCTAATTCTGTGCGTGTTCTTTTTTTTTTATCTTTCTTTCTCTTCTTACAGCTATTCAATTAAAGATTTGGGATTATAGCTGGTTGATCGCTTTAATCGTCTATCAAATTTTATTTATCATATTCCCAGCAAACTCATTGCTTACAGAAGATCTGCCTCCAGCATCTAGTGTTGCTGTACTAATGGAACAGGTGTAGTTACCAATATTTTCTTTCATAAAAAGTCCTATCGCATATTCAACCCGTTACTCCATTATCAATTCAATATTCTTTATATGCCACCGCACATTCAACTGAACACTCTGTCTTTGCGATTACAACAGAATCCATTTCAAACGTATAATTAATTCCACGAATCAATCATGGTAACCGCATCTCGGTGCACTGATTGCTACAGGTCAAAGTATTCGAGTGGCAAGTTGGACTAATAAAAACAACACACATTGCACACAAAGAAGTTGATGATAATTTCACGAGTATACAAATTTCCAGGTTCGTTTAGTTATGAAAACGCACGCGTTTGTGAGAAGTGCGGCACCCCGTACTTTAAACTACAAACCACACACGGAACAGACAATCGCATCAACCTGTCCCGGATTTACAAAGTTTTTGTACTACTTATTTTGTCCGACGTTGATATATCGGGACGATTATCCACGGTAAATGATCATCCTCTAAATAATTAATTTAGATTCTTTACAGCAACTACCGTCAGCCCTAATTTCGTATTTCTCATTTTCAGAACGAAAGTAATTCGATGGCGAGTCGTGGTTTGGAGTTACACGGAAGTCATATTGGTCGTGTTCTACATGGCATTTATATTCGAACGTCTTTTGATACCAGTTTTTAGGCAATTCGGCGCCAGTCCACTCGAGCCGCGAGCGTTAGTGCTTAGCGTGTTTGGAACGATGATGCCAGGAACATTGGCCTTTCTTTGCGGTTTTTATTGCTTACTTCATTCCTGGATGAACGCCTCTGCAGAACTACTGCGATTTGCAGACAGAATGTTCTACAAGGTACGCGTCATATATGATTTGCGAGTACATTTGACGAGCTGATTCTTTGGTATTCCGGAGTATCATTAAGGGTGAAATTACGATCAAATCACTCTTGCCATCGTTTCATTTCACATGAATTAGCCCGCGATTACTGTTGTGAACTGAAAACGATCATATAGTCGAAATTTAATCGCAAGTGACGCGTCCGGCGCGTCGACGGCGGCCATGTTTGTTTCATTGTGCCAGAGTTTGAACGCGTAATTAGATTGGCAAATGTTTGAAAAACCTGTTTTCATTAACGTGGCTAAATTTTAAGCTCACTGAGCTGCTTCGCGCGAAAAATTTGTAATCCACCGAGTTATTGCATCACATATAAATTCAAAAATTTATTTTGACTACCTACTTCACTTGCTAATGCGCATTGCACTTGCATGTTCAAGTCTCCTTTCAATTTCGCTATTTTAATATCACACTACCTCTTTGCCCAAACAGGACTGGTGGAACTCAACGTCGTACGACGCGTATTACCGTACTTGGAATGTTGTAGTGCACGACTGGCTGTACACATACATATACAAAGATATTTATGAAATAATTGCTCCGCGAAACAAGATGCTTTCAACATTTATGGTTTTTTCAGTATCCGCAATTTTCCACGAATACATATTAGCATTTGCGTTCAGATTCTTTTACCCGGTGCTGTTAGTAATGTTCGGTGGTATCGGTTTAATATTAGTATTTCTGACCCGAAAAAACGAACAAGCAGGGGGTAACGTTTTTATGTGGCTAACGTTGTGCATGGGCACCGGAATGATACTGAGTTTATATTCAATGGAATATTACGCTAGGATTAATTGTCCGCCTTACAAAGACGAGTTTTTGGATTTATTTATACCGAGAAGTTGGACTTGTCACCGTTTATCTAATTCTTAATTTTCTGAGCGTTGAGATGTTTAATAGAAATATTCAAATATGAAGTATGGTCATAGCTGATCAGAATCTGAGAAAAATGCTGCTGCTATCGCTTTAGATATAATACAATTATATCTATAATATAAGTTCTAGAAAGTGAAATTTTCTCCAGAAACAATAACTACGTCGTAATTGATAGTTCTTAATGGATTTATCTATAATTGCATTTGATCTCCTCTTTTTTTTTTAATATATATCAATTGGTTTTAGTTGTACGCTTCACGAAATTGTAAAGACTGTTATACCCAAGCTGCATGAAGCAATGTATAGATATACAGAACGGGAGTAGCACATCTGATAGAACAAATTTATAGTGTATATGAATGGCTATGTTACTGGACATATATTTGCAATAATCATAATTGGCATATCTCTCTCTCTCTCTCCTTCACTCTCTCGCTGTTTCATTTTTCCGTAGTATTTTTTTTTAAAGCCGATGTAGTTAGTAATTATATGTATAGGTTTGTAAGTATAGATTTCTACAAAAAAATTAACATAACAAATTGTAAGGTACAAAAGCTATTGTATTTTACAAATAAATCTATCAAAATGTAACACTGTAATCGTCATATGTATTATATACCTACTTATTCTCATCCAATTTAGTTATACTCCACTTGATTACATTTTTCATTCAAAATTATCTCAATGCAACGAGTGTTTCTTTTTTCTTATCTTTTTTTTTTTACCAGAAATAAGGCTTAACAACAACATTTATTATCAAGTCTTATACATACATTTCTTATACTCATTATTGATACAATAGAACCTCTTCTCTATACAATTTAATTTACGATTTATATACTGTGTAAGTTGTAATTTTTCATTTCGTTAGTTTGTTTGTATTTCGTTTTGCATTCTCAGCCATCAAAGGACAAAAACCAAGAGATGAGAATTATTGTTCACTTGATTAACGTTAAAGGCATATTTTAAATGAATCCTAAATTGAAGTAAATAAAAAATGAAAATAACAAGTCTGCAGATAAAGCAAGATAAGCTAACTAGATAAAGTAGTTCCAATAAATTAATCAACATACATATGATACTACAGATAGTAATGAATTTCAATGTCTCCGTATTTACAAATCATGCGTTATGCATGACTAATTGTTATTTTTATTATTGTTATGACATGAATGGTGCATTTAATAAAAAATAAATAATCATATTGTAAACATAAGTTATAATTCTATCTTCTTATTTTCTTATCTTCTTATTTAATAAAATATCCTTCATCTCGTGGTTTTTATTGCTATAACGGAAAATTGTCTTTTTTTCTTCAATGATACTATACAATTCAACATTATTATATCTTCGTATTATATAATGATGAGTAGATTGTGGTTCAACCAATAAAAATCTGGTTTACATTACATACACCTGACCACTTTACTTCTCATGTCAATATGTACCTGTGCAAATATTACGTTTGTACCAGTCATTAAATTACTCTCACATTACAATTACTTAGAATTATTCATCATCTTTTTCTCACATAGTGTTTCGCTTGAAATAACAATTATTATTTCATTTTATTTCACTTCGTTAATTCATAATTACCATTATGGCAGCACTTGATTACTTAAAGCTAATATCGAATATCGATTCTTGATTTATATGTGTGTTTGTGTGTGTGTGTGTGTGTGTGTGTGTATGTGTGTATAATATACATACATACATACATATATATCTTAGCTACAAATGAAAAGCTTTGTTAAAATTTTTCAGCTAAAATAAATGATTGGCTTCCATTTTTCTGTCCAGTAGTATCTGGTAATAGCTGATCCAAATACTATTTGAAAATCTGTTAGTATGGATGGTAAATTTACATGGCAAGCAGAGACTTTCACCATTTGATGATAAAATTTTATCGATGGGTTTAAGACAATCGTAGTTGCTTTCAATATTAGTACTTCATGACTTATTTGCCGCACAGAAAGATTTCAAAAATTATTTTCTATGAGAATAATGAGAAAATTCCTTGTCCGAATTAGAAAACTTCAATGTAAAGGGAGCTTTTACGTCAATACCTATGGAAGTGCACTTTGGTCACAGATTATTTAAAAATTGAAAAGAATCATTTTTTGGTAAAAAAATAAAATAAAATCTGTAAATTTATTTCAAGAAATAGATTAACAATTAAACGATCAGTACTCGAGAATTCTAACTGTGAAAGAGGACCTGCCCTATATTGGTTATATCTTTTTTAATCTGGACCAGAATAACCATGAGTAATAATTAAGTAGCTAAATTTTAAGTAACCTTCATTTGCCTATACCGACAAGTGCTTCGTCCATTAATTCGTCGTCGGTTATACAGGGAGAGGCGGAGTGAGGAGAAGGCGGTATAACTCTCGGAGAAGGAGCGGGACTTTTTACAATATGAACACTGACTGATGGACTTGGCGGAAAGGTGGGAGGTGGAGGTGGCGGCGTGTTCCTTCGTACAGGTGCAGCTTGCGCCATAGCTCTTTCAGGGACAGTAGTCAATTTCGGTACTTCTTTAGGTGTAGAAAAGTCCAGCAGCATTTCAGCAGCCTCTTGAGAGGACGGTGGCGGTTTTATGGTGGTATCAACTGAAATGCTCCCCGGCTTTTTCTCCTCTTTGTACTTATTCAACGCGGCATCAGCCGGTTTTGTGCTCAAATTGAGACTCTCAGTACCGCTGTTTGTTAGAGGATAAGATTTTTGTGTCGATATGGGATCAGTTTTTGATACAGCGTCATCTTTGCTGGCAGGATTCAATGGAGCGCAGTTAAGAAACTGCGACGGTCTGTTAGCGATATCTTTAATCTCTCTGGATTCCGTGTCTGCTGGCTGCATAGACAAGTTAGTCGGTACGTCAGAATCATGAGGACTGACGGTGGGCGGCGGCATAATCAAGCTTGGACTGCTGTTTCCAATATTAACAGGCATTAAAGCTGTGCACAAGTTGTCTGGCTTTGATTGAACCTCTCTTCTGTCATCCGTCGGCTTTGCATTTGACAGAGAAACAGCTTGGGTTTTCGTAGAATCTGGTTTACTATCTAACAGTTTGCTTACGTCAGTTCTATTATTACTAGTATCTGATGACGTGAGTTTGTCTGCTGGTTTCTTATCCACGTCTGTGTTAGCACGCGCGGACAATTTTGGTATTTGAAATTTAGTATCCAGTTGTTTCATCAGTCCCTCGACAACAAGCTGAGGCGGTAGATTAGGTAGATTTGACATCGATGCATGTGCTGCCAATAGTTTAAAGGCTCTTTCACTCTCGCTCTCTTCCCGCAACGCAGATGGGCTTGAAGTTTTTCTAATGTCTGAACCTTTAGAACCAAATATATTCTTCTCCCCAGATTTTGGTGGCCTTGGTTTGTCCCTGTTGCGACTCAGATCCGTTGCACCTGAGCTATTCATTTTGGGGGAACCAGACGACTTTGCTGAAACACCCTTTGCTAGTAAACCACCCGATCCTGAGTTAGATCCAGAAGCGGATTTTTGAACAGAAGGCACTTTTTGACTGGCAAGATTTGCTTTATTGCCGCTGTTCCCAGATCCTGAACTGCCCGGCAATTTCAGGGGGACTTGTTGCTGTGGTTTCTTAGACGCAGGGCCCGAATTCACTCCTGGTTTAAGACCAGTGTGAGTCTTTGGTGACCCGTTGCCGGAGCCGGATGAAGATCCTGATGAAGATTTGAGATTAGGACTAGACTTAGAGTCTTTTGTTCCTTTTTTATTGATCGTGATTTTCATTTCAGAACTATGTTTTACCATGTATTCAGCTGGATTTTTAGTATCCACAGGTGTCTTGCTACCGCTTTTACCCTCACCAACTTTATTAGAACTAACTCGGTCCTTTTGACTACCCTTTGACCCGCCGTTACCATCTTCTGTACAATGTTGGGCATTCTTAAGTTTGTCAATAACGGCACTAAGTGAGCCTTTTCTATTCCTTGCTTGTTGTTGAGCAGTAGCTGATTTTCCAATATCCGAACCACCTGACGGAGGCGTGCTGCCTCCACTGCTTGGCAAAGACGGAGGAGTCTCAGCGTTTGGATTTAAATCCAATTGTTTTAACTTTGCACTAGATGATTTCAGTTTTGGACTCTGGTGTCCGGACCCGCTGAAAGTCAGAGAGGATGTTTTCCTCTCTTTATCTCTATTCGAATCTTTATTAGAAGATTTTGCTTTTGGCATACCGTCGCTATTCTTGCTTGATGGTGAATTAGCTGCAGATTTTAAAGCTGACATGCTGGGTTTTCCGGCACTGGCTGAGCTCCCGTGTTTTGGCGATGAAGTACCATGTTTTGGGCTGACACTCGCCGGTATCGTCGTATGTTTAGGGCTATTGTAAACAGGTGAATGTTTGGGACTTTGTATTGGTTTGTTAACAGGTTGCTTTAGGGTAGGGCTCGACTTTCCAACAAGAGCTAACGGACTAGTATGCGTAGGAGACGGACTAAATTTTCTGAGCGTAGCTGCAGGTGACGAAGGTCTTGTTGTCAGATTTGGAGGAGATTCGGTAGGTTTAATACTCACCGAAACAGGTTTTGACAGAGGATCTGGCTTCAACGGTAGCTTGTCCGGAGGTCCCATAGGACTGTCTTCTCTCTTCCGTTTTCTCTTCTTCTCTAGTTTATTTTTATCCTCTGTCTTATTTTTTGAACTCTTCCTGTCCCTACGCTCATCTGTCAAGTTTTTTGAAGCCGGACCGGCAATTGGTGTGATGGTGATCGAGCTAGGAAGGCTAGTTTGCGGAGACGAAGCTATAGGTATAATCTCAATGCCGGGTCGCCTTTCTAGCCCCATTCCTGTCAATACAGAATTATAATTTGATGATTGTGCAATTCCGCTGCTGGAAATAGGCGTTATACTAACTGACGGTGGAACCAAATTTTTATTGTCCTCAAATATATTAGGGCTCTTCTTATCTTCGCGTTTCTTAGACTTTCTCTCTCGCTTCAATAGTTCCTCAACATCTTGCAAGTCGTGAACTTCAACGATTTCACTTTCATTCTCCATGTCGTAATCTGAGCTTTTATCAGTTCCTAAAATATCAGCATGGTCTAGATTACACAAATCAAGACCACTTGCAAGACTAGCAGCCGAAGTTGGTGTCGGAGTTCTAAGCTCGTTTGGATTATCTCTACTAGTAGGTGTGCCTAAAGGTGTCGAATCAGAACTAGAACTTTCCAAGAGGATTTCACTCATCTCCTCACCTTTCCTCTTCGGACTTCTCCATAGCCCGTCAGCTGTTTTTCTTTTTCTCGCTTTCTTAGAAGGTCGCTCTACTAACGGATTAATCAAACCTGCAGAGTTTTTAGCTTGACCAAGAAGCGCCCCAAGTTGCAGAGGATTCAACATAGCAGTGGTTGTATCGGAATGGCCGGAAAAAGACGGAAAACCGATACTATTCTCCGTTCCGGCTTCTAAAAAAGACTGCTGCGACGATTGTTGCCTACCGATACCTCCGCTACCGTTCAATCCCGGTTCTTGTTTGATCTTTACATCTCCACTGTTGAAATCTGGCATACCCGTACCATTGTGTCCATTCTGGTCTCTGCCAGGACCGAGATTAACATTATAATTACCGCCATTGCTATTCATTGCGTTAGAATTAGCAGGATTCCTACCCTCCCAAGTCTTTATCAACGTTCTCATTGTTACGGGGATGCTAAGGCATTTCTGCAACACTTTACCAGCCAGTTCTGACGAAGACTCACTGTTGCTCATGCTAACTCCGTATAATTTACATTTTAAGCTTGATATGTCCGACAGATCGAGTTCTGCTGTCGCCATTGTTTCTTCAAAGGGGTGCTCAAGGCTGACCGAAAGATGTTGCCAAGACAAAGCACTGACCTCAAACATCACCGTGTGTTCAGGGTCTTGCCGTGCCATGGGTCTAACGCAGCTTGCAAGTAACGAATTGAAAAGTGCCTGCTGCCTGAGGTACACCAGGATCTGGGGAACGTGGGCAGGATGCGTAAACGGGATGCTGCTGACCAGCACCCCTTCCATATTCCGGTTTTCTGTCATGAAGTAGCAATGCTGCTGATCCGGCAATGTCTGTTAATAAAATACTGGATGAACACGGCATAACATGTAAAATGGATAATATTCACGAGTAATGACGAGTTTTGCGAAAGTTTTACGATTTCACAAAAAATCTATTCGATTACGGGTAATTTGGAACTTACCACAAAAAGGCCTTTGTTATTATGACAATCCAGTCGACCGTCGCTTGCGTGTTGTACTACCAGACTTAATAGTGGATGCGGGGATGAAATATCTCCACATTCTAGTTCCGTGACTTTTTGTATTCTGTGAACTAATTCCAGGCACATTGGCATCTTTTTCGCCAATTTCAAAGTGAAACAAGCAGGTAACATTGAAGAGTTTGCTCCAGTTAATGCAGTGTATGACGGGGTGCTACAGAATGTGGAAGAAAATCAAGTGTTAAGTTAAATTCAACGCACGTGGAAAATTTGTTGAACTAGGTATTAGCCGAGACAGTGATGTAATCGCTATTGGCATGAAAACTATATCTCTAAAATAGTCTAACCTTTTTCCAGACGGTGCTCGATTAACAGTAATGATACAGGAGGTCGGTAGCTTATGAGCTGTTGAACCTTCCATACACACTGTGACAGAATGGCCAATGTTTCGGGAGATAACAGCTTCATAGCTGAGCATATCATAGCTCCGATTTCCCTGGTCAATTAGGTCGTATGGTGAAACAAAATAAGTTAGTTTCATCGCGTGGCCTCCTTTTCTCTTCTCCAAAACTCCTGAATTAACAAACAGGTTATTTAATCTAGTATAAGAATTGGTAAATAATAAAATAAATACTAACCAACTGGGCTTTTGTGTATAAGATTGAAATATTCCCTCATAAAGTTTTGCAGGTGGGCTATGGTAGCCAAGTCTGCTTCGAGGGACTGCAAAGCACTGAAAGCTTTGCATTTGACCTTTTTTTCAGCATTCAGCTGATAGATAGAGGCCAATCCTTCCAGTTGAGCCGTAAAGTCAACAAAATCTCCTCGGGACAAACAGGCGACCAACTCTTTGCAACTCTGTCAAATTATATTTCTTTTTATTACTCTTGTTAGCATTAGATCTAGTTCAGATAACTCTTTTCCATTAAGATGTGTCATAAAATTTTTAATTACTCAAACAAATTCGTACCTGCTGCTCGTTTTTCCCTTCATGATGAATTTTGACATCTTTGACAGCACCAGTTGATTCCAAAAGAACTTCTAGATAAAACATATCCGATGATATAAACAGTTGTGTACCAGAAGTCCCCAACATGAATTTAAGTCTGCAATAAAACATTCAAGATACGATGAGTATAAAATGTCTGAATAGCTGCACATTGGAGACATTTCGCACGGATTAAACATATCTGAAGGTATGATATGAAAGATTTGGAGAACCACTTACCCTAACTGCCTTGTCAGACTTTCTAGTCGTTCTACCATGGACTGCAAAGACGTGACCTTTATGGAATGTTGCAAAGTATCGAGGCATTTTTGCAGTTGATTTTTTTCAACACTGTCAAGGGCGAATCGTTTATCCTATAAATATGTTAGACATATTTAAATTAATCTTTAGAGACTAAGGCTCCTTCTTAAACAGTTAATATCGAGCTCAATTAAACCTACCAGCATGGCCATCCGCAGATTCTTAGCAATTTCGACAAAGGATTTAAAAGAAGCAGCCTTTGAACGAAGCTTCTCCATCAGCAGCTCCATTTGCCATTCTTTTCCCTTGTCCACCGCCGGGCTGCCAACAGCCCCGGGGGCTGCTGGAAAATTCAATTTATTTTCAGCAAGATTTCCAGTTGAATTAAAGAGGCGCGTGTGATAAAACCAGCACAATTGATAGACAATGACAATAATGACGCCGGCATAAATTTATACAACTGGTTGTGTAACAAGGGTCTATCTCATAGCAACGCATAACTGATAAATAAACACGTCAGTGAAAATCATGCACAACTCTTGGCAGATAAACACAGCGTCAGCTGGGGTTTTTGCTAAACGAGCACGTTTTATGTTGGTTGAAAATGAGTAGATAGGATCACGCGAATTTGTTATTGTTTGAACGTGTGCGTGAAATAGCGTAGCAATCAGCGTAATCAACGAATTTTGTGTCCCCCACCAAAGCGCACGCATGTACTATCTCGGTCAGCATAGGATCAGCCGTCGATCGTAAAACATAGATATGATGAAAATACTTACGAAGGCCCTTCTGATTGTTCCCCGCATCCATGTATCCTTTTCCGGATAACACGGATGCCATAATACGCTTTAAACTCCGTTTCTCTATCCACGCGAGGTCAACACATTTTACATTCCAACGGCAGCATCTTGCTCGTTTGCTGCTTCACTCCACTTAGCTCAGCAGACCTCGCTTTCCTAACCTTTGCGCCCCCTTAGCAGTACACCTTTGCGCATCGCGCGTCGATCTCTATCGAATCAGCTGATTGGTCGACATAGCCATCTGCGACAATCGACCCCTCGCGTGATCTTTAAGGGGGTCCCTTGGTCGATTTCGACGTGCATAAATATGTGTAAAGAAATGGCACAGGTGTAAAATTCGAGTAACAGAGAAACACTCAAATAAGTTTTCATTTGACGCAGAAATAAATAAATGGCACTGTAAATTCGTAAAATTCATATCCTTTTTTGCGTTTGAGACACGTGGACTTCAATATTTAGAGATACATGCATCAACGAAACCTTATCATTGAATAAATATTGTTGAAACTGGAAGATTACCGTCGGTAATTGTTGAAAGAGCTCCTGAACGTGCTTTCGGATATCTAACTATAGATGATTTGGACAAAATCCAACTACCCGACTTCCCTTCTCCGTTGATCGGCAATCATAACCATTCTACAACCATTTGCAGTCACTGCCTCGGAGACTGTGCAAGGAGCACGAACTCCATGTATACAAATCGTTTCCCAAAATAAGAAGCAACTAATATACGATAAGTATCATAACGGTGAGCGAGGTAGATGAATCACATTGCAAGATCGTCGATTAGTTAATCTTGGGCATCTCTACAACTAATGACATTTCGGTGCTACAGGAACACTAGTGACGCCAGTGGTACAAAACATGAAGCTAACGTTTACGATTAGTGTGACAAGGTTGGTCAATTCACCCATTTGAGTTCATGCTCCTTGTACAATCTCCATAGTCACTGCAGTCACTGACGCTGTGGTTGCGACAAAACGCCATTATCTGTGTGATCGGAATTAGATGTAACGTTATTTGTGTCTTTTGACGAGTTATTGTGGATAGTTTACGACTAAATAATAATCTTTGAACATTGATACCGCAATGTACACCAGGAGCAGAAATAGTCAGGGAAATTACCCAAATGGTAAATCAATTTATGTTAATTCATTTTTACCGAATCTGAGCGGCATACTACAAAATGGATGACGCTTTTTGAGTAAATGCCGGGGCTCGAGACGACGCTCAAACTTCTCTATCGAATAAGTCACTCAAATACAAACTCGGAGTACAGAGCCGATTATATAACAGTTACGACTTGAAACAGAACCGACAACAATAGCCTTTGATTTATTGTACATACCATCCAGTACCTATGTGGTTATTGATTTTTATTCGTTTGTAATTACTTGCTGCAAAGCAATCAATTATTCGAAAGAGAAAAGTAACCCTGAATAATGCTAGGAACTTTTCAAATTCCAGCAAGGGGACAGTCGGGAAACATAAATTCTGGACCAGGATACCAGAATTCAACGGTAATCATTTTTCCATACTGATAATCCAAACCAATGAAAATAATTTTTACTTCACTATTTGTAAATTTTCTGTAATTAAAACGCTCATCAAATTGCGTGAAGTATCATTTGGACAAGTATGTTTTATAACTCGTGGACCACAAATTGAACAATTGAATAGACAAAGTTTGTATTATATATGTACATACAATATTCTAAATTTTTTAACATCGCAGATCTTTTCTCTTGAAAATTCAATTATTATTGTTCGTATTCATCATCACTTAGTATTACATACACAGAGTTGTGCATTTCTCAAGTCTTCAACTAATTTCTAATAAAATAAACCATCGATCACATTGTGATTTATTAGCAAAGATTTAAAATGCGTAAATGTCATGGTATTTCGACCAATATTTATTATACCTTGAGAACATTAGTATAGATGTATGATAAATTATGCACTTTAAAGTATCGTAGATTCAATTCAATATTATTTATTATTTGACAATGTAAAGTTCAAAATTTCACGGTGTAGGCTTGTTTTTTTTCCTTATCTACTTCTCTTTTATTTGGTTTGTTTTAAGTTTGTACAGGAACACAGGTTGAAAGACTGATTGGACAAGCTGTAATTGAATACCTGGAATATTTGAAATCTTTTGCAAAAATCTTGGAAAGTATTTTTTTCTAGAATCATATTCCACTACCTGCAACTTCAGTATGGAATTACCTACGCATTTGTTACCTACCCATGCTAATAATGAGGTTGTAGAATTTTCATAGAGTGAAGAAACAGATCTCATTTTAAAGCCAAAACTAAATTGGTAGTAAGAATTGCATAGATATACGTATACCTGTTATTCAACTCTTTGGTATTGTAAATGCTTGCTATATCTACTTCTTTGCATCATAGTCATCAATTTTTAGCAATTTAATGCCACTCTTGGTGGCAGAAGACACTATTTCGAAACAGTTTGATGAGATCTTTGGACCTCAATTTAATCAATTTATAAACTGTGCTATTTATTCTTCAGCTTTTTTAATCATTTCTAACAGAAGTTTAGGAATTGAATTTTTCATTTTAGTTCTAAACTTTTTAGTACATGATTGAACTGAAATTTTTTCTGGCCACTATTGATCACGGTTCCAAATCAAATAGTGTTTTTTTTTTTTCTTAATTCTCTGAAAGTTATCTTATTGCCAGCCATGATTTAATTAAATATAAATCATCATCACTGCAAAACTTACGAAGTCGATTCAGGATGTTTGACGATCAAAGAAGTAGGCTAGTATTTTAATATTATCCCTGTGTTCCAGTTTCCAATTATGATAAAAGTGCAGAAGTCCGCCTTTATTTGCATGTACTAATTAGTGGTTCCCATCTTCCCCTCTCCTGCAAAGCAGGCCCTAGTAGCTATACAACAATACCGAGGAGGTGCGCCCCGCCAGGGGCAGGCTCGCCAGTTGCCCTCATAGCATAATGCATCCTGAGCCAGTTCCTTAATGATTCGTTCTAAACTCATGTTCTGAACACCTTGGCGATACACGATTTTCTTGCATCTGTTCTATTCCATTGGGTCATACTGCCGACAAGAGCTAAAATCATAAGCACAGAATGAGGACATGGTTTTACATTGTACTAGATTTGAGTTTACTTTACAAACTACTTGCTTATCTGATATTATGAAATTCTTCATTCTCAGTTGGGCAAGAACAAATGTTATTTTTAATTGTGTAAAGATTGTCAGAGATGATTTATTTCATAAGAAGGTGCAAAAATTTGTGTATCTCTTGATGAATTAGATTGATGTTGTTTTCCAATAGCTGGTCATGGTTTAGTTATGAATTGAGAAACATCTAGCACTGTTTAAAGGAATATCGGCAGGTGTAAGCTATAGGGGTAGCGTCAGATTGCGTTTGAATACGTGTGCGATGTCGGGCCCTGGTGGGGTAGCACAACCGCAGAGGTTCCTTGTGTAGTGGCGAGACCCACCCTATGATTTACAGTATTCGCAACAAGGGAATTTTCAACCGTCTCAAATGTCGGGACAGAATCAGCAGGGACCTTACAAGAATAATCCAGTGCAAAACTCGCCGCAGTTTAAAGTTGCAAATCCAGTACATCAACAACAACAACAGCAGCAACAACAGCAGCAGCAACAGTCGGCCAGAACAACGCAGGGCTCTCAGCCTCCAAAGGCACAGCCAATTACTCAGACACCACCTCAGCAGCAGCAGCAGCAGCAGCAGCAGCAGCAGCCTACCACTCCGCAAACTCCGCGTCTGAAGCCAATCCTCAAGCAACCGTCATCTACTCCACCAGCAGTTACTAGTGCTCCTGTTGCCGCTAGCAGTGTACCTGCTGCACCAACGCCAGTAGCTCAGCCAACAACGCCACCAACTGCTAATAATAATGAGACTAAGACTGAGGATACGAAAGAGAGTATGGATGTCGACAGTCCGGAACAACCGAAATGGAAACGTGGAAGGGTATCTGGCTGTGAGTATGAGATTGAATTTCTTTTTTCGTTCAGTTCACATTATACAATATCTAAATGCTGGATAAATCAGTTTTCTGTTACTGGTGTAAGAGTTATGAATTGACAATTAATGATGAAAATTCACTGCGCAAATTTGAAAGTTGTACAGTTAGCTGCATACTCCAAAGTTTTAGTTGTCGAGTTGTAGCAGTTGAACAACTCGTGTGAACATTAGGACTGATTGATTGTTATTTTACTGAGACTTTCATCGAATTTACACATAATTTGATATACTCACTTGAAACATGTTCGTTAAGATAAGGTAAATAAGAAGCTGAAGCGGCTTAGGATGAATCAACGACTGAGGAAGGCTCTACAGCCTAAAAATGCGATCATGGTATTGAATGAGATGAAGACTGGAGTACAATTCACCTTTCCGGAGTCACAAGCAGCCATGCCAAACTCACTATTCGTTGTGCACGCCGAAGTAAGTTTGCATGTAGAAATCGGCATTTGTCACTGAAAGAAACATCCACTGATATATTATCCAGTTATCATCGGAATATTGGATGCCTGCACGCAAATAATCGCAATTCGTTTTGTTATCCAAAATTTAGTAATAAAATGACGAAACTATACTTACAGATTGACGGGAAGACTTACGTTGGCCAAGGATTGTCTAAGCCACTTGCGCGACAGAATGCTGCTGAGAATGCGTTGAAGTGTTTGCTCCTTGAGAAAATGACAACAGCCACAAGTAAAGCACGAATTGACGCTGAATCGGATGGGCAATCGATACAACCAGAATCAGCCCAACAGATTCCACCTATCAAAGAGGAAGGCAACGAAATGGCAATTTGCCCTCCGGAAACGGCTACTGAAGAACAAGACGAAGTGCCCTGGAGTTCTTTGGCTAGTTTTGCTCTCTACAAGCTGTTTTTGGAGTGGCAAAATCAGGGCACTGTAGTCCCAGTACCAAGACCAGGTGTTTCTACTGGGCGTGGTAAGAAGGAGCCAAAGGCTCCGGTTGAAAAAGATTTACCAATAAATGCGATCAACATTCATCCTGTCATGTTGCTCAATCAAATGAAGCCTGGGTTGACATACGTGGAAATTAATCGTACCGGAAACCCACCAAACACAATGTTTACTTTAGCTGTGGAAATCGATGGAAATGAGTATCCTGGTTCTGGTAAGAAATTTCGTAATTACTGATTTCCCGAGTATTTTGCTATTTTGATGCGATTTGTTTATTTTTGATGGTGATAACAAATCTATTTCTTTTTACAGCCAAGAATAAAAAGGATGCCAAAAAAATGGCAGCTAAAACTGCCTTGTCCGCGCTTTACGGTTTAACATATCCCGAAGAAACAAAGATGGATCATACAGAAGACATGATGTGTTGAATTCTTTTACAAACGTCTTGTTGAGGTGATTCGATTTTCCATTTTACACTTACTCTATTTTTCTTTCGCTTGATATTGACGTTTATGTAGGTTGTAGAACAACTCTGTGTTTATTCAAGACCATAGATTTTTGAAATCGTGAGTAGTACAAAGGTATTTTTGTTAATTCCGAATCATCTGTTCAATTGATCAAATTTTATTCTGTTTATTTGCTATTTTATTAGCAAATACTTTACTTTTATTTCGTAACCTTAAATTTTAATACAGAACAAAAGTATTGAAATTAGAAATGTATTTTATCGAGTAGTATAATATTACGTACAATGTATAATAATTAATAGCTTAAGGACACCTTATTCTTGCGACGTTCAAGTATAGAATATTATCATTGTGGTGAATCCTGCTTTTTCTTTTACTCACGTTGTTTCCGTTTGAAAACACTCATTTTTACCGCTCATTGACAAAGATAATGTATTAAAAAGTAATTCATTATACTATTAATTACTGTTGACTGTAAATCACATGTTAATGCCAAATACAAATTACCACAATCAGATGTTTCATAATTTGCTTACCTCTACATTCAATTTAGTAAGTCGCTTTCAACTATTCAAGTAGTAATACTAAGTTGAGTTTAAATTTTTCTTCAAGCGGCAAACAATATATTATCCCGCATAAGACTCAACTCTTCCTGATCTGTGTGCTCTTGCAACTTGCTGATCAGAGTTCCCAAAAACGATTGAAAATCAACTTTCAATTTATTGGCACCTTCTTCAGTATTACAGCTTACTTGCGATATTCTAGACAACTTGGGCGCTGTAATGAAACAGCAAGTTATAATTAATACATAGTTCACATGAGAAGAAAAATAAAATCACTATGTCATTTCTTACACATCTTTTTAGGAATTTCGACACTGATATTATCTTGATCGTGATGAAAGATGACACAATTTGTTGGACCAAGCCCAGTTTGATTAACGAAATAATCGTACAATTGTTCTAGCTCACGAACATAGTCCTGTGATTTACCGTTGTGTACAAAAATCACACCATGACTTTTGTCTCTTACAGCTGGCCAACAGGTCTCGAATCTAAAAGAGATGCAAAGTCATTGACGTAGACGTTGAATCACAGCGATATTGATTAATTTACCTGTGATCGCCACTGCAATCCCACAATTCTATTTCAGCTTTGACAAATTTATTCCTGACATTGATGCTTTGTATTTCAAATTCAAGTATTCGAACACCTTTGGTAGGCCTGTGTTCTGATGGAATTTCTGTTGCATCCGCAAGAAAATTTGATATCGTAGTCTTGCCGCTCTGCAAAATATATGAACCATAAATATTGAAATTACAAAAATTTTTCTGACTACTAAAAATATCTACGTACATAATATGAAGGCTAAAGCAAAATTTCAAATAATTGTACTGCAAAATTATAAACACGTGCTGTCCAGATTTTGTTTGAAAAACTCACTCCGATAGGTCCCACGACTATAATTTTCAATTGCTCGTCGTTACTCATCGCTCAAGAATTGCCTCAGGCTTTCTGTGTCCATACGCTACGTGTATACGTTAGTATTCTGTTGCCATGGTAACCAGCAAGGGGCAACAGTTGCCCGCACGATATACATTTCACTATGAATGTCATTTTTCCTTGATATTTTTTCTTAAACAGCATTTGTCGCCGATTAATCAATCTTAAAATTTTTCGATTGATGTATTTCGTGTAAGGAAATTTGAACTAATACCAATAATATGTACAGGAAGGGGGACAGCTATTCATTTATTCTCGCTCGAAAATTCTGTGAACCTAATCCTTATGTTATTCCGGTACAACGGAAAAGGTACGCAACCTCTTGGGAGAATTAATCGAAGAATTAGACATCTGAAGCGTGGTTTAATGAACGTCAATCGTGACCCTTGTCAAGGGGATTTATCTAGAGATAAAAATAGCACTCGAGCGGCGCCTGTGCGTCACAAATCAGTCCAATTCGTTAAGCTTCATCCGCAGCAAAGGCAGTCAACGGCAAAGTAGAAACACTGCATACGATTGGTCGCGGAGGTTCGAACGAAGCTTTCGGACCAATCAAAACTGCGAGCGATTTCGGTCGCGAGTGAATGGTTCATTGGGTACCGGCTTTGAGCCAATGAAAGACAAGCGAAGGGGTTGATCACACACACGCACGTAGAGGGGCATATGATCGTGTGCAGTCCACAACACTGGTTACAAATGATACACGGTAGAGAAAGCATTAAGCAACGTGTCTGGGAATTAGAAATTACCTCATTGTGGTCTGATCTTTGTTCGTAACAAAAATATTGTAGTAAAAAACTTGACTTTACAGCTGTGATTATCGGTTCGTCAATATATCAAATGCAAGCTAACGTGTTCCGGTAATAACAATAATCATAATAACCGTAGTGAATTGAAAATTTAAATCGGTCCAATTATTGTTAATTCCTTAATTTGCACGTAAAAAAAATATATACACATAAGTAAAATAGCATGGCCGAAAATGCCAGTGGATCCTGCACGGAGTCGCCAAAGGCTTCCTCAGCGGCGATGACACAATGCTACGAGAATTACATACTGGTTGACGTTGGCGCTAATCTAACAAATAAAAAGTACAGTCGTGACTTAGACAGCGTTATACAGCGGGCAAAGGATTCCGGTGTCAAGAAGATCATGGTCACTGGAGCGAGCATCAGGTCGAGCAAGGAGGCGCTGAGATTGACGAGAATATACCCAGGCACCTTGTACTCAACGGCAGGAGTTCATCCTCACGACGCCAAGTCCTGGGAGGATGACGAGACGTTGCAAGAGCTCGAGAGTATCGCTAGTAATCCGGAGTGTGTCGCAATCGGGGAATGCGGCCTGGACTACAACCGCGACTTCTCCGACCCTGAAACGCAGCGCAACGTATTTCACAAGCAAATCGAACTTGCCTGCCAGCTCAACAAACCATTGATAATTCATGAACGAAGCGCCCAAAGCGATGTACTGGAAGTTCTAAGCCATTACTTGAACCGGTTACCCCCTGTTCTTGTTCACTGTTTCACTGGTACAGCGGAAGAGGCCCAGCTCTACCTGGACCAAGGATTTTACCTCGGCATCACCGGCTATCTCTGTAAGGACAAATCGGACAGCGGCGTCAGGCAGCTTTTGGAAGGAGGACAAGCTCCTCTGGACAGAATCCTTGTTGAAACGGATGCTCCTTTTATGTACCCAAATACAAGGGCCAGCAAACTACCATCTCACGTTAAAGACGCCTTGACTGAGCGCTCCATGACCTTCCTTCATCGGTACTGCACATTTCAACGTAACGAGCCATGTGCCTTGCCTGCGATAGTTGAAATGGTTGCCGCATTCATGCGCAAGTCGCCGGAGGAAGTTGCCCTAGCCACTGCTTTCAATGGTTTGAAATTATTCGGACTCAATCAATGATGATTTATGTCCTGTTTTACTCGTTGCTCAGATTTTCTTCAAAGGGCAGAAAAATGGTGCTAGGAATACGGTGCTCCGAAATGTATTTTTCCTTGTATCAATAGGCAGCTTTTAATCTGCTTCTACAAAAGCGGCCAATTTATTTCCTATCGTATTTATTTATGATTTTTATTTATGCATTCACTCATTCGATACTCTTCAACTGTACGGTTGATCAATCCGTTACGAAATAAACTTTAGACTTTGACCATTTGAGATATTGCAAGACTATTATATTCTCCGCAATAATGATTATACTTGATAAATATTTTCAAAGAAACTAAATTTTTTTTATTATCGCATGAAAAAAAAAAAAAATAACTGCATTCAACTCGCTTCTAAATTCTCTCATTATTCGTAAAGCCAGATAGGAGTCCAATTCTTTTTTTTTTTTTATAATGATGCAGATTTTGACACTTGGCTTGTACGTATGTTTTACGCTTTTAACCATTTACAATATGCTATTTTTATCAATCGACAAACTTATCGAGTAGCAATAGAATGACGATTATATTCCTGTTGATATATTATATATTTTGATATAATAAACTGTTATACATGAACATCTTACTTCTTCATTGGAACAGATTATTTTCGTTCGTTGTATATTCCTTCAACCATAATATTCCTTCCTTTCAAACCTTACATCTGTGCGATTATGTATCTCATTTTCCCATTTTTGCTTTTAGATACAGTACCATGAAGATGTCTCATTTCATTTGGCAGAAATTATGCAACAATATTTGTTATCAATAAATACTTTTATTTACATTCTCTATAACTAAGATGAAAACTCATTTTGGTGTAAACAAATTAGACGTAGCAAAAGTAAAATAAAATCTTTCTTTACGAGCAGAAACAACTGGAGTATCTTATTTACGTTTCTAAACACAGTTCAGAGTTTTTGAAACCTACATCCGGTAATAGCGTCAGTTCATTTTGATTCTGTTATTTAATAAAATTGAATGTTAATAGAAACTCATGCTACTTATCACACGTTTGTTGATGTCGACACTTTGTCGCACTTTAGGCGAATAGCTTGCATAAGATAGGGAATTTTCTCGTAATCCATGAGATCATTCCACATTAGTGAACTTATGGGAATAACCGCGTGTCCTGTATGTTTCTCCAAAGTTTTGAGCATCAATGACCAAGGTCCTTTTAGGCGACGAGAATTAATGGCGTATGCATGGTCAGGCAAATTGATCACCATGATCCTGAAATTACAATAACATGATTTAATTCTCGAATAATTTCGCGAGTAGGGGAATACATCTTTGTTTTTGCTGAAGTTAATGAACACTTTTTAAGCATTCATAAATATATACAATTCCTATTCTTACACTTGGCTTTCAGCAGGAGGTACAATTTCTTCTATGTGCGTTACAAGTTTGTATTCTTGTGCCTCTTGTAGAAAATTCAACGCAAGTGGGTGTCCATCTTTCACCATTATAACGTGATCTAAAACGAAAATTAAATTTCTTGATATATTCACAGCTTTGGAATATTTTCTAGAGAGAAGGATTATGCTCTTACCAATATAATGCCCAAGCTTAGTCCTCAGGTTAGATGTAACAAATTGCGAACCACCCATAGCTTGTTCTAAAGCAGGTAACAGAGAGGAATTTTTGACGGATGCTGTATTGTAACATATGGCAGTTTCGAGTAGACGTTCAGGTGGAGATTTTCCAACTGGGGTAGAACAGAGTGTCTGTATACTTTGATATAATAGTAATAAATTCCAACTAGTCTGCGTTTCATTTTTCAACATTTCTGTTGACAGAAAATTTTCGCTGAATATTTCTTTTATTACTCGTGGATTATAGCAATCGAGTACCGCCATACTAACGGCAAAATCCAAAAGTAAGGCCGATGATATAAACTGATCCTTGTCGACAATCTTTGATATGATCTCTTGCATAGTCTCCCAGAAGATTGGTTTGTAATCGGCGGTAGCCAGGGCTATAACCAAAACTCGGATGTTAATTTCGCTACATTTACTCAAAACAACAGGGTTTTGATAGCATTCAGCAGCGACATAATCGATTAATCGTATTTGTGTGTGGCCTATATTGGACAATACTTTCAGTATGGTGACTCCTTTTTCAAATTCAATATTTCTGGCAATGCAAGCTCTTGCACAAGCGTCTACAAGCTCCTCATTATAAAAAGTCTTATTCTCAAAGAATACCATCTGTTTATACATTTTGCCAAGAATAAGTTCGATATCATGAATACAAACAAAGTTCATGTAACGTATGAGAATTTGTTGTACATTTCGAACTACTTCTTCGTATCCAGGTGGAAGATACTGCAGATCGCACATATATTTGAATATTTTACTTGCGTATGAAACCTTCATGTCCTGTCCTATTTTCCGTATCGAATCTACAACATTTGCTATCAGTTCATGATGACCAGATTTATTGCGTAAGAATACAAGCGCGGACATCAACGCGCCAATATTCTCTTTATCTAACATATTATTCTGCAGTTGAATTTCACATAATGCTGGCACCGCAATTTTAAGAGCATCTGACAACGGACTGCTCTTGAAATGTTCCAATTGGTATTCAAGTTCCAACAGACGATGAAAGGACAGATCGTTCAGGGATTGTCTGATTACTTGAAGAAGAGATTGAGATATCAAACTGGTATTTGAAACGCCAAGGTACGTAAGGGTCTTCAAAATGTACACAGCTTCGTTTCCGTCCAGGGAATTGATATCGTTTAACAGAACTTTACAAAGCTCAAGAAATTCCGCCTTCTCTACAATTGTCAAATCAGCATTGCTCTTCTGCCTGTGCATAGTATCCAATATCTTGAAAGCTGCCAACGAGTGTTCAATCTTCAACAGCGGACGATATGTGGTAACAATTTCAAATATTTCATCCTTTGTTCGCACCGTGGCTAAGGCCTGTAAAACCACATCGCTTTCGCTGCCTCTAATCGACGGCTCACGGTTTGATCTGTAATCTGATAATGTAAGTAATAAATTTTATTCCCCAGAAGCCGGTATTGATCAACAACAGAGTGAACAATCAAACTGTACCTTTTGAGTATGAAGCGTAAGAGAACGAAGTATGTGGGGTGTAAAAAAACCTGGTTGTATTTGGTAACGAGATTCTAAGATTACCGGCAGTTACACAAACCCGAAATATCAGCCTTGCAATTTTGTTCATGATTTGTACCGTCGATTACGATTATCAACACTTACATCCGTATAAAAGCCGCGGCGTTTGGTGCTGATGAAAATTTATAGGTTAGAATTCGCTTGATATATAATTTCGGTACTAACGTAACTGTTTATAAAATTAAATGTTAATTAATTAATAGTAACGACGCAAAGCAAGCAATAACGGCACGTAGTCCAACAATTTCCTCTTACTTATCACCAGAAATACATGAAAAAAATAAGCCGCATTGTGTGTGCGGAAAATCAGCTGTTTTAATGAGTGGTTTTGGTCAAGTTACGAAATTACCCGACAACGTTGGCAGCACTGACGCTAATTTAATGACTTAGTTTATCTCACGCTGAATCCGCTGGATGCGCTGGATCACTCATCGCTGGATCGATAGCGATGATTTAAACAAACTGATCTCTGCGCGTTGAATAGTTATTGTTGTAGAGGACAAGAAGGCTGAATTCCAGAAAGACGTTAAATTTCTGGTAATTATATCGCAGGTTTATTACTATTGCTGTTTTCTTTTCTTCTCATACAACAGTTAACAATTTAATTAATCTTTACACTACTTATGATACATTTGCAGCCTCCGATAGATAGTCACACTTTAGGCGAATAGCTTGCATGAGATGTGGAATTTTTTCGTGCTCCTTGAGGTCATTCCATATCGCTAAATTTATCGAAATAACCGCGTGTCCAGTTTGTTTTTCTAAAGTTCTCAATAGCAATGTCCAAGAGCCTTTCAGGCATTGAGAATTATTTGTGTACGCCCTGGCAGGCAATGCTTTCACTATAACGCTGAAATCATCAATTTATGTATTAATCATTTACAGTAAATGATGATTAATTTTACTTAGTTTCACATGACTTTCACAAATGTGTAAGATCACTTTCAAAATGGTTACTGTTTCTGAGCATTTCAGTACAAAAAAAAAAAAAAATTAAATTCTCACACTTGGCTTTCAGAAGGCAGTGGAAGTTCTTCTATGTACGTTATGGGCTTGCATTCATTCGTTTCTTCAGGCGGTAAATTCAGCGCAACAGCGTATCCACCTTTTCTCATTATAACGATATGATCTGAAATGAGAATTGACTGAATTGGAACGTTTTTGGGTTTATGAATGTGTTAAAATGACAATTGCTGTCTTACCAATATAATGCCCAAGTTTGGTCTTCAAGTTACATATAACATACTGCGAGCCACCCATGGCTTTCTCTAAAGCTGGTAATAGAGAAGAATTTTTGTTCGTGGCTTCGTTGGCTTTTATTGCATCTTCGAGGATACGTCTAGGTGGAGACTTCTTAACTGGGATTAAACAAAGGGTCTGAACACTTTGATACAATAACAATACATTCCAGTGCGTCCTATATTTGTTTCTCGAGAGTTCAGATTTAAGGAAATTTTCACTGAACAGTTTATCTATCATATTTGGTTCAAAGCAATCAAACACTGCTAAGTTGACGGCAAACTCTAGAAGTTTTGTTGATTCAACTTGATCTTTGTGTACGATCTCCAATATGGTTGGTTGCATACTTTTCCAAAACATCGGTTTATAGTTGAAAGAAGCCAGGGATATCACAAAACACATGACAATTTTTTTGCTACATTTAAGCAAAACCCCTGGGTTTTGAAAATATTCAGCTATGAGATAATCCATCAATGGTACGTGCATGTGGCCTAAATAGCACAATTGATTCAATATCTTAACACCTTTTGAAAATTCCATATTTCCAGCAATCGCTGCATTTCCACAAGCGTCTAGAAGTTCTTCATTATAAAATTTCATATTTGGCCTAATAACTATAGCCTTATACATCCTGTTCAATATATTTACAATTTTGAAGTACGAAAGTTGTTTCATGTTATCTGTAAAAACTTGCTGCACGTTTTGCACTACTTCTTGATAATTATGTGGTAAATATTTCAAATTGGATAAAGTTTTGAATATTTCCGTCGCTTGTGATACAGTCATGTTTTGTCCTTGCTTGCATATCGAATCTATGATAAATTGCATTATTTTACGATCGGTAATGGAGTTTTTGTGCATAAAATTTAACGCAACTGTTAAATCCTGCATATCGTTCGTATTTAGCATTTTATTTTTTAGTCTAGTTTCCAAAATTATTGGCACTGCGATCTTGAGCGCTTCTGATAAAGGACTGCTTTCAAAATTACCCAACTGAGTATCAAATTCGATAAGGCGTTGAAAAGATATGGTATGTAAAAATTTTTTGATGTGCTCGGTTAGAGACTGTGAGATAAAACTGCTCGATGGAACATTGAAATATCGTAAAACTCTTAACACGAGTACAGCATCGTCTCCACTCAACGATTTTACATCATTCGATAGAACCTTGCAGAGCTCATGGATGTCCATCTTTGGTATTAGCGAAGTATCTACCATGGCGTTCTGTCTGTGGATAGTATCGAATATCTTGAAAGCTTTCAGTGAATGCTCAAACTTTAATGACGAGCTATATGTCTTGATTATTTCTAATAACTCGGCCTTTGTTCGTGCCATCGATAAAGCCTGGAGAATAACGTCGTTATCCTCACTTTTAATCACCGGCAAGGTATACCTGCGATCTGAAATCAGAAGGTTTAACTTTCGTCTCCTGGTCACAGAAATTTTTAAGGAATGTTAGAAATCATACAGTTGTAAGTACCTTTTAAATCCGAAGCGAGACAAAGCGACGAATTTTGGGTGTACAGTGCCCGTGCTGCACTTGACGCAGAGTTTCTGAGGTTACCGACAGTGACACAAAGTCGAAATATGAGTCTCGCATTTTTATTCATAATTTATATCATCTATAATGACGATCAAGAGTTACCTCGATGTAAAATACGAAACACTTTAATATTAGTGACCGAACTCGAGAGGTTAGAATCAGTCACATGTATGTTCGTATTACCAACGAGACCGTACATTGGAGTAAATAATAACTGAAAAAGAGTGGAATCGTAACGAAACCAATAACAGCACGATAGTTAAAAATCGCTCGTCACTTCTCATTGCAAATAATTAAAGACAATAAGCCGCATTCTGTGTATGAGATATCAGCTGTTATTCAACTCGGATCCATGTTGAATGCAACACATCCACAAACCACGTTATATTCTTAGTATTCTTACACCGTGCACAAACTCATTCATAAACGTCATGCGCAGAGCCAATTGAGAAAAGAGTTAGATGGAGTTAGACACATGATAGGTCAATATTATGTTTTTTCATCATGAGTCGTCTAACTGTCATCTGTTATTATTTGCCCATTTGCCACTGTCATTTAAGTACAGGTGAAGTGACAGAAATTGAGTTTGTTTTCGTTAACAAAATTGAAAATTGTCGCCATTGTACGAAAAAATGGAATATTTGAACAGGTATAGTTAGGGTGTTTATCGTTTTGACAGATAGAATTATTTTTCGCTCGAGGAATAATATGTGAACCATTCTGCTCTGATCCCCCTCTCTATAAGTTTCCTTGTTCGTGTTAATGAATACACGTGGCGGGCTCGGTGGGGAGTCAAGCAGTGTCTCAGTTCACATAATAATGCTAGTCAGCAAAGCGGCTGAATAAGCTTTCTGCTATACAAAAGATGACTCGGGTAAAATGAGGAGTAGGAAATAAGCAAGTTGTTACATACTGACGGAATGACGCGTGATTCCGCGTAGCCGTTGTTAGTGCCTTACAGTCGTTCAACGAGGATAAGTATATTTGTTGATCAACTATCACGCGTAGTATAAAAAACGCGAACATAAGAAGAAGTCAACAAAAAGAGGGAAAGGAAAAACAACAATAATATACATACCTTGAACAATGGACGAGGACACAATGGACAATGATTTTGGGGACGAGTTAACCATCGACTCGTCCACTGGAAGTTTGGGGTTTCAACCTCAGAAAGAGATATTTTGCAACAAACTTTTACCTTATGCTAATATCATCGATGCCGAAGCCCAAACTCGGTTTTCAGAGATCAAAGCCAATCTTGGGCGAGCGATATTGTTGCGAGAGGTTCGATTTGGCTGTAGCCTTTGGACCGCGAGATTATGCAAGTAAGACAATTTAATGTACCTCGCATCTCCCTGACGCAGGCTAATTTTTACCCGATAATGAATTTGAGTCCAATTTGATTAAACTGCTTCTCTTATTAAGGTACATCAAGATCTATGGGATGAAGTTTTCCAAGGAAGATCATATTCTCCTAGTAAAACTGATGTACGAGTTGATAACCATCCCTAACTTGGAGCCTCATAAGGTTGCTGAATTTGGAGCAACGCTGATAATATTGCTGAAGTATGCCTAAATTATCGTTATGACGAAGGACAGTTCATAATTTTTGGTCTATTATCGTCGAATCGTATAATTTTTTTATTTCTGTCCTGCAAAAAATGTCAGTAGTTGGAAATTATACGATAATTTACGCGACAAGTAACAGTCATTCTGACTTACACCAAATTGAAAACTTTGTAGCTATATAGCCTTGTATAGGCTAATTGAAAAAAAAAGACAATATGCTACCTGCTATAACGGTAAACTGTTGAAACAATCTGTGCCAACTCCGCAAAAGCATCAGAGCCAGAGCCAATAGCCAAGCCGATAGCAAAGTCGCCAAACATAATCATGTCATGTTGTAACGTATGTTATTGGCTCAGTTTAGGTAACAGAAATTTTGTTCAATTCTGACTCGTTTAGAAAGAAGGAATTAATCTCTCCAGAGGAGTTGGAGCTGCCGTGGAAACCACTTTATGACTTGACATATCGCATCATGGCTACAGGAGAAACGGCCCTTGGGATGTACCGATATTTTTCATCCATCGAATCAACCCTTGATGTTCTGGTTCATGCGGCCAAAGTCTACTTCCCTGTGACAGCGACCCAAGAAATACTGGACAAACTTAGACCGTGCCTCTATCCTCTCGATTCTTCTATGATGGCAACGACGATGGAAACCTTGGAATGGTTTTTGCCACTGAAGTTACCGCCAAAGTATCACTCGATAGGGCATCAGTTGTGGTTTGAAGAGTTCATGAGCCTGTGGGAAGTTTGTCACAATGCGCCAACCTGGGAATACGAAATAATGTGGCTTATGTCCAGGCTTGCTACTAGCAATATCGGATACATTGATTGGGAGCCATACGTTCCTCTCATGTTTACAAGATTTATTCGCTACTTGAACTTGCCAGTCACATACAAGCACATGCAAAGCAGTAAACATCACAAAATGGATACATCGTCCATCGCTATATGGATCGTCTCAGTGCTGGTTAGTCTCTCTACTTTACATACATTTTTAATTTCTGTGTTCAATACAATCAATGAGCATAAAAAATTTAACTATACATTTTTATTGATTGAAACTGACGAAATCACTGATTGTTTCTTCAGGGTCACAGATCATGCGCGCAAGACTATTTAACTAAGTTTTTGAAAACAATAGAGAGCTATATTCACCCCGCTAATTATGGCCAATGGCACTCGAAGTTGCGGGAATTGCTCAGTAAACTTCCTCTGCATTTCATCTTACGCCTCCACAGGTAAGAGCACTGCACATTTTGAATATCTTGGCAGCATTATGAAATACTGTGTCATAACAATGATTTTAATGATGAAAATGATCTGTTCAGGGAACGCTATGGCAAGCAGACATGGGAAGAACCTGTACCTGAATCATTCAAGCTTACCGACGAAGATGTTGATCGATTTGTTTTGAGTATAAAACCGCTTGCTATGACAGCAATGTTTGGAAAAATGGGTGGTATTGACGCCGGTCAGGCTCTACAATATTTGGCTACCATGCGGCCTAAGTTAATCATTCCAGATGTCCTAGAGCGGTTGTACTCTGTACTGGATTCACTCACGGAACCACACAAATTAACGGCATCCATGAACTGTGTTGTGGCAGTAGCTCGGCCGCTAGTTCAAGGCCTGAGAAATTACAACACAGGTAAATAGCCATACTCTTCTGATACGATCGAAAAGTTCGAAAATTTCTGATGTTAACAACTTCCACTTTATTTTTTGTCCACAGGTTACGAATATGGAGAGGGGCCATCCCAAGTTTTACCTCTCCTGTTCTCAACTCTGCCTGGTATAGATCCTAACGACGCGAGAAAATCATTTCTCACATTCCGATTGATATCTGTATTCGCCGGGATAATTCCGATAGTGGATTCGTCAAGAGTGCCAGACCCTATCAGTGAAGAGGATAGATTGATCTGCGAGTCAACATCGCGTTTTGAAGATTTTGTTCTTCAGTTTTTAGACAAAGTCTTCAGCCTGATAGATTCGAGCTCTCTAGAATTTGTGAGGCTTGAGAGTCATGGCGGGGATGGAAAGAGCAAGCTTGAATCATTGTTTGAAAATGCCTTAGCTGGCGGCTGTACTGGTCTTCTTGGCCAAACTAGCGATGCTATTTTCGATTGTGCCTTACGAAAACTTCGTTCCCTTGCTACCGAACGTATTTTAGAAACTCAGGTTGCCGGCCGACTGGCAGCCGTTCTTTGCCGCTCATTTTCTCGTGGTAATGGACAGCAAACGCTGCGGGTACTTCTTCCACCTCTGGTTAGGAACATATTGGATGCAGTCGGACAAAGCGACGATATTGCCAAGGAGGAAAATTTAGATAATCAGCTTTTGTACAGTATGCAACTACTTGCCGAAACTCTTGATACGAGGGGAAACTATCTACTACCTTACATCGACGTACTGATCGAAGTTCTTGACAAGACGTTATACTTGAAATCCAGGGAAGGAAATCAGACCGCTTCTCGACTTTTGAAGATACTTCTTCTGTCTTTGTCGACGGTTACACCTGTTGATTTTAAGTCGTCTGTTGGGGATTACAATGATCCTGAATATATGTCAATTAAGGACTGGGGACAGGCGGTAGATAACAAAGATCTCAATGTCAAATGGTATGTACCTGGAGTAGATGAAGTGGCAGCAATTAAAAAAATTTTTTCAAAGTATCTACCGCCTGTTCTGGAGAAGATAAAGCGTTTTACTGGAGATAAAAACACATTAACCAGGTAAGCCAAAACATTCCTAATCCATATTTGTATCGACAGTTTTGTAATGTGAGCAAAGAATAATTGTGGAAATAAAATTGCAGAGAGGAGCTTTTGACAAATCTCAATATAATGAGTGCTATTCTCATCGGCTGTGAGGCATTTTTGCCAGTTTGGTCCGAACCTCACATTGAACCGGTGGAATCAGCCTTAGAGTGGACTTCTTTTACACCAGAACTCGGAA
This sequence comes from Neodiprion fabricii, assembly GCF_021155785.1. Lineage (NCBI taxonomy): Eukaryota > Metazoa > Arthropoda > Insecta > Hymenoptera > Diprionidae > Neodiprion > Neodiprion fabricii. The sequence continues at coordinate 3,105,793 of NC_060242.1, forward strand.
TTCAAGGGGAACTGTTGATGCCAGATGGAAGTAACGTCAGGCGGCATATAGTGAATATCATGCGCGATTTGCAATCCAATATATTGAGGGATGGTGAAGATGATATAAAAAGTTTATTCGTTGTGATTGAGGTAATTATGGAAGTAAAATTCTGAAACTGATGAAAAACTGACTCTGGACTGATGCTAAAGGACAGTTTACTCTAAACTTTTTTAGATCTGGGGTTCTCTGCTGTTGGGGAGAATGCGAATAGGCGAAGATCACGAAGTGAGGCGAAAGAATTTCATGATTGGTAAAAAAGTAATAGAGGATAAACTGAAAGGGAAGCAAAGGCACATGAGAACATTGATGGTGCAACGTGCGGCGATGCAGCACGAAATTCGTATATTGGAAAGCGTGGTCTGTCTCACAGAAACGCACAAGTCTATTATGTTGGAACTATTCATATTGGGAACCAGCAGGTATGGAGAAGTCCGATCAAGGGCGCAGAGCCGACTATTTACCGCCTTGCAATATTTTCCGTGCTCATATGAGTTGATTGTTCCCGAGATAGTGAAAATATTGGGCAAAGACAGCGAAGAACATCATGAAGCATTCAAAGTAAGGCACTCTCCGGACTTACGAATAATCGTTCAACTTTCCTAAACATCTTTTTCTAACGAAATACATGTTTTTCTTCTAGGGGGTCTTATACATTTTGTTAGGTCCAAAGCAAGCTCCGATAATCACAAAACGAAATTGGATATTATTGAATACACTTTGGCCAGCGTTGGTCTTATCTAAACCTTCTGAAAAATTGTCTGTAATTCGTTTGAAAGAAAAGTTAGCGGACACGGTACGCAAGCTTTTTCCAACAATTTCTATAGAAATTGAAATACCATCAAGATGTATCGAGGCAGCAAAATTATTATGGGATAACTATCCTAAACCCAGTTTACTACAGCCGACCGAAATTGAAATGGAAAAGGGAGTGGAGAGCTTAAAGAATTTAGGAAAAATAAATGTAGAATATTACAATAGTCTGTTGGACAAATTACTTAAAGCTATTATCGAACAAAGTCTCCATTGGAGGCACAGGCTGATGGCGATCAGTCTTATAAGGGACTTGGTTCATCCCGATCAGATATATCCTGCGAAAATAGTGCGCTTCTTTCTCAGCTCATTGATACACGAGTCTTTGGAGGAGAGAAAAATAGCCATCAAAGCCATGCTTTTCATTTTCAAACAACAGAAGAGAAAACATCCAAAGGTATTTTGAAGTGATTAATTTTTTGGCAACAAAATTAACAGTTTTTACCAAGTATAATCGAAATAAGTAAATAAAAATGATGATTTTTAGGTAACGATAGATCGCTCCAGGTTCGAGAATCAAGGTGAGTGTCAAAAATTGAGCCCTGGGAAAAGGCCTGACAATGCTTGGCTTCAGTACAATTACGAAACCCGTCCTCTGACCTCTGAGCAGTGGGAAGAGCAGAGGTTCATGCACCGTGCATGGGTAGGATATTACACATGGCCGAAAGAGGTTAAAGTCTACGCTCCATCTTCTCAGCAGCCATCGTTAGACCCAAATATAAGAGTATTAACTGACGAGGAAAAGGAGATAGACATTTTCTTCAACGATCCGTCAAATATCTCAAAACTCATAGGATATTTTAGTTTGGAAGAAAGAAAGGGGAAAGACAAGTTCGACGGTTACCGTTTTGTCCTTTTCAAAGGCTTGTTCAGAAACCATGGGGATGTGCATCTTAAGCACTTTCTACCTCACCTGAAAAGGTTGGTAGCGGAGAAACAAGAGAGCAGCCAGCGATGTGCCGCAGAGATAGTTGCAGGTCTTATACGAGGCGCGAAGCACTGGACATTCCCAATGACAAAAAAAATGTGGGAAGACTTACTGCCTATTGTCAGAACGGCGCTCAGTAATTTGACCGTTGAAACTGTCACCGATTGGGGAATCTGCTTTGCCACTGCGCAGGAGAGTAGAGATCCTAATAGGCAACACTGGCTGTTAGAGTGTCTCATGGAAGAACCGCCACTGGGTGAATCTGAGGCATCATTCGTTGAGTGCGGAAGGTTGTACGCTTTGCAAGGGGCACTGAGTCAGCAGTCCTGGCGAGTTTCAGAGTTACAGAATCGCCTGCTCGTTCGTTTGGAGGACAGATTACTAGCAAATCCTTTCCAAAACGTTCGGGAACGTCTAGGATCTCTGTTAGCTACAATTTTTGACTCAGATCTCATGTTTCCGGATGCTTGTCAAAGAACAAATTCACCTATTCTCGTACAAGAATTTATGGACAAAGTAATGCCAAGACTACAAATGTTGGCTCAAGATCCTGCTACTCCAAGTATCAAGAGAGCAGAGCCTACCGAATTGTCTTCGCTGGTAAATCAAGTCAATCTGAACGAATTGTCCAAGGATCCAAAAAACGAGGAACGCGAGGGAGCAGCTAGATTGTTAAAGACTCTATGTAAATGGCTAATCGGTAGCATAGTTCGATCTCAGTACGGCGCGCTGCCAGCCCATTATCAACTCTTTCCAATAGTCTGTCAGCTAGAAAACAGCGAGGTTGACGAAGAATTGAGCAGAACCTGTACTAGCACACTGGCTGTCTTAGCTCAGGCATTTACACTGCCCCAACACATTCCAACAGCTCTCGATACAGTTGATAAAATATCGGCAAGTACCTCGTGGTGGACCAGAGCGACATGTCTAGAGTTTTTACAAGTTTTAATATTCCACAATATGAGTATTCTACTTAGCAACCCATTGTGGGTCGGCCAAGTGCGCAGGCTCGTTCTTTGCCTGCTAGAAGACGAACGTCTTGAAGTACGTGAAAAAGCTGGTCAGGTACTTGGCGGGCTTCTGCATTGTACATTCATTCCAGACCAAGAGATTCTTTTGGTAAGTATTACTATTATTTCAGCACAAAATGAATTGTTCATTGATTCTGGAAATCTCATTTCGATCGAATTTTGCAGAAAGACCTTAAGATCAAAGCCAAGACAAAGTTAAGGCAGAAGAAGAAACAACAGTCAAATGATGCAACCACGAACCACGATAGATCCGCGGAAGCCGCTTCTATCCGCGTTCGTCACGCTGGTGTTTTGGGACTGTGCGCATTCATCAATGCTCATCCCTATGACGTACCACCTTTCTTACCCTCGATATTTGAAGAGCTTGGACCTCATCTAAACGACCCTCAACCCATTCCCGTGAGTATTTTGTATACTTTATCCTCGGCATGCGGAGTACATGAAGGAATTTCAATTTGTGACTTTAAGTAACCTTTCTCCCTATTGTCGTTTTTCTGCGATAGAAGACAAGATGCTATTTATACTCTGTTTTCTAATTCCAGGCAACAATTCGAAAAACATTGGGCGACTTTAAGCGAACGCATTACGATGGATGGTCAGGTGAGAACGGACACCAACAACGCTTCACGGAAGAGCAACTAGCCGTTTTGCAGGATCTTGTTGTCCCACCAACATATTTTGCTTGATTTCAGATACGTCAAGTCATAATAAATATATTATATCTACAATTATATTACATCGCGATAATGGAGACTAACTTTTAATCAATTTAACTTTATTTATATGAATGTATGTGAGAATTGTTCGAACAATTATGCGGGTCTTAATTTGTTTTTTCCTTGCGCGTGATATTGACGGTTTAATTATTGTACCGATTAATATTCGATACGCTCGCTTAAATAAACGTAATTTCGATACGTGTAATAACATAATTTTTCACTGAAAAAACGGGTACTTGAAGGGAAAATACTTATACACGGATTTCCGCAATTTCAACGGTATTATAAAAACTTGTTTTTAAGAATAATGTTTCGATCTTTGAGACCGGCGATGAACGTATTGAAACCTCGATTGAAATAATTGTCAGTCAGTACGCGGTTTTACATAATCTCTCGATGTGGGCATACAATAATGTACATTTAATTTTCATAAGCTAATCCCAAAGCTTTAACTGTGCCTACATCTGAATTTATTGACCACAAACAGACAAACCCCTCTCCACTTGTTACAAAATGTTGTTAAATGTGACTAATTACAGGTCAACAAATATATTATTTTTTTTTCGTATGCAATAGGTGATTGGTGCTGAATTGCTGAACTTTGTCGTAATTGAACTATTTTTGTTAGTCCGAACGCGCAATTTACCTTGTTCAGCTTTTGTGTAATAGCAAGATGTTAAATAAAATTTACCACGTCGATATGTTGCATCCGCTACATTTTTCTCCCAGAAAAGTTATTTCCTTCCTTTTCTGCACAGATTTTCCAGAGTCGCAAACGCATTCCGGAAATACCGTGCAAACTTACACACAGTTCGAATTATACTCTTCGTGTTTAAGGCGGAAACCCGGCTTGTGAATAATACAATGGTTATCTGCGCCGTTCATTCATGATTAACTAATTATTAGATACATTATTCCTGTAACTCGTCCGTGTCGAGTACAAAGTAGAACCTGAGGACTGAGGTGCTTAATGGAATACGAAATGCAAAAGCAATTAGAACAGTTACTAATGCCTAACACGGTCGGTGTTCTGCTCCTATTTACGTATTCAAAATGTGACATAAATTCACGATCATTGCAAATTCGAGCCACGTTATGATGTAATTTACTTACACGTATGACCTCTGCGGAACTCTGCAACACATCGCACGTCCTATCACGTTTTCAAAATTATACCGGTGGCAGGTCAATCTTCAGCTATTTTTAATTACCCGCTTTTTACTAGATCGTAATTAGATTATAATCTTCGAAATTGTTCAACGAAATTCTAATCGGATTAGATATGAATAACTAATTGACGCAGGCAGCGATTTTGAACGAATAAGTTTCGCGCGCGAGTTTCAACACTGAGATTTATCAATTTTTATCAGAAATTAGATGTCACAAAGCGCCGTATTGTATGCAAATTGTCTTTCGTTTACTAATAAACATTCAGAATAAAAATTCTCGAAGTTCACGTTACGGATTTGACCAAGGGGTAAAAAACGTTCCTCTAGGAAGTAAAAAATAATGAACATTTTTTGCGCAGCAGAAACAATTCTGAGAGCAAAGGGGATTCCCCTTTATCTGAGAGAGCCCACGCTCGAAGTGCAACTGGAGTGGTCGAAACGGAACAAGTCACAAGCATTAACAATTGATTTTGTTGCGGCGCGATTATTAATTTGGGCACTTTATGTGCTTAAAATTTATTGCAAAACATGCTTACCATCTACCAGTGCACCTCTACAACAGGGCAAAGTATAAATTTACGCGTCAGTTAAACCAATCGCACCAGTTTCACGTCATAATGCACTAATGTGATAAGCTCTATGGATTCAATATCAAAATTCAATACGGTGCTTCTAGCCTATCGTCTCAAGAAATGGCCAGAAGCTCAAGTTGCATAAAAGAATGAAAATTCAAGACACAAAACTCACCTTCGATGTTTGCAGGCTGTGTTAATCCTAGTCGGTCACTCTGGGTGAATTTCATCCCAAGAACTTTTCAAATACCTCGTAGATACATTCTTTATGCGAAATAAAGGCTTTTTTTCGTCACTTTAGGAACTTTATTTAAATTTGCCGACGTTTTACACTATTTAAACAATCACACAACAGTCACAGAAACTGAGATAGCATTTTCTGCGATCCATAATACCTAGATATCTTTTTTTACAATTTTTGAAGCAATTTTAAAACAAAAAATCACTTTAAGCTTGTCGAATTATATATTGCACTAATAAATTCGTAGAACTCTCGTCACGCGTACTTTCTCTCCGGTTGCTCGGAAGCGACAGAAGCCGCGCGGTGCTCGGGAGCAAGTCTCGAACGGTTGGAAACGCTGTGCGTACTGCGCGCCGCGTGGTGGATGTTAACTGAACTGCCGTGGCGCGCAGCGTTAGGCGTAAATTTGAATTCCCTGACTTCTGTCGCATTGAATATACGTACAAGTGAATGAAAACTGAGAAAAAAAATTGCATACCCTTTTATGATATATGAACATAGAATTGAAATTAACAAAATGTACACCACTTACACGTATACCGGGATATTTCGTCGATTCGTACCATGAGAACCACTCTGAAGCAGCTCCGAGTTTCACCGGGGTGAAGCTAGCCGCATGCTGGCGGTTTCAATCCAAACAATCCGAAAATTTGAAACTCGGAGCTCCGTTCAGAGTGCAGGCCTTCTTACGTTGCGCATCCACTTTCAGATACCGGTATATGGATATGTAGATTATATAATAACGATTTGTGATTTTTATAAAGCGCAGCTAATTTTCGGGTTGATTTTCGGAATAAAATGGCGTCAGAAGCGCCTTATCTTATCAACGGTATGAATCTTTGTTGCGAAATTGACAAAGTTTGTAAAAATGATTCCTTCTTACTGCGGTAATATCAGTTGTCAGTGTTTTCGAATTGTTTATATTCGACCACAAAAGTGGCACTTTGGTATGATAAATAACTCTGCATTATCCACTGCTTTCGCGATGCTAAATACGGCAGAGTACTAGTCGGTTGCCGACATGTATTTACCAGCCGTGGGCACCTCGAAAATTAGTTACAAAGACCTATTTCGTATTAGAGAGCGCCACTAAATCGGGCGGCAATCAATACGAATATTTTGTTTCTCGTTTGAATTAATTATTATAATTATAGAATAATGCTCGTTCGACAAGTCTCACAGCGCAACGGAAACACCTGCATCGTTTTACATACATCTACAAAATGCTAAGGGGTAACCCATGAAACTAGCGGATATAAGACGCGACAACTGTAAACGTTACACGGGTAAAAATGGGTCTCATGCCGATGCAGCTTGATTAGTCGTGGAAAAGTGAGCCACGAGGCGCTTCATCCATCTAAATTTATACATAAAACTAACAAAAACTAATAACTAACGAAAAAAAGCAATGAGAAACAAGTGAAATTTGGGTTTAAATTATACATACCGCGTGATAAGTAGGAGGGTTGATTCCGGCGCAAGCTGACAAGGGGAGTATCAAATATTTTATACTCGGTAGTTAAACGTTGTGTTGCCTGTTAATAAGAAGCCTAGCATCAGCGCGATGCCGTCGTCCCTCGACTCCCGGAGCGGCACCCGGTTCATTACGCCCTCGTAAATCATAGCGCCGTATACCCGAACGTTATTAATCGTTGCAATTACCGCGTGTACCCCTCAGCTTCGGTGGAGCGCGATAGAGCGCTGCTTTCTAGACGAAATTACATGCCGTGTTAAAAATACAAAACTGAGTAAACGGCGAGGTCAGTCTGGCCGCCCAACAAAGCGACGTCTTCTTTACATTATACCGAGGGAGTGTAAAAAAAGCCGGTGATTGTGGGAAAAGGAAACCGCCCTCGTTATGCGTTTTAGAGTTTAATTCCAGTCGGAATGTACATTTGAAATTGCTACTTTACGGTACAGCTATTTGTGTAATCTAAATCCAGAATATCTACCAGATTGCGCAACAGTTTTGACCGTCGTCTTGAATTGATGGTTTAAGTCGTAAAATATCGATCGTAGACAAAAAATCGTAATTTTAGCTGTTCTTTTTTTTTATACGCATCAACTGGGCTATTTTGGAGCTATAATCGATCTTTATTTATCGTCGTTTATTCTCGCCATCATATTGATCCGTGTTATGTTTGTTGCTGCGGGGTTGAAACTCGACTAAAGTTTACCCTCGGCAAGCCTGGTGCTATTATAACTAGACCGTGGCAAACGGATGGATTTTCAGGAAACTACGTAAGCTATGTTAAAGCTTACAGAATCCCAGAAAATTGATACTGCCAGACTGTTCCCGGCAGCTTATAATACCAGAGCCAACAAGACGACGATTATACATCGTTGGCCAGTGTGTTCATCGTAACATTTCATTATAAGTTTTCCGAATCAGCGAGTTACGGGAGAATTTCATTCATAACTGTTACACGTTGTTAATTACAATTCTAGAACACCCCAGCCTCTGTTATAATTGTAAGGAAAATTCTGTGCGCTTGGGGTAAAACTTGAATATAACTAATAACAACGAATAGTCAACCGTGTAAAAGTTTCCCCCATGTAAGGTATTATAATGCCAGAGGCGAGACACTTCGTTACACGTAATTAACGAGTACGCGTCACGTGCAAGGGGAACTTCGCGTTTTGCAATCTTCAACGAGAAACTAAACGACTCAGACAATCAATCACAATTACCGACTGGCGCAATTTACCCCGTTTCAAAACACTTTTATAGTCGTAATGACTGCACATGCTGTACGTGACGTGAAAATCGTGAACAGAAATCCCAACCCCTTTGTTTCTCGAAATTTAACCGCATCAATTACAGCTGTATTATTCGTATAATAGGTGTAATTAATTACTCGTCAACCGTGTCAATGCGAAATCATTGCACCTACAAGGTGTTTGCGTTATTTTATACTTTTAAGTTTGTTTCTTTTTTCTTTTCTTATTTTCAACAATTTCAATGTACATACAACAAACGATAAAACACATCACGTCGCGTTGTAGGGGGAAAAAAATTGCGGGAATTAATTCTCGACGATTATCGATCATCGTCGACGGATTCCTCGCTTGGTACGAACGGCGATGAAGAATTTTCGCACCACGTTATACCGGTTGTACTTGTGTTGGGCGAAATGGGAAAATAGGGGTGGGAGAATATGAAGAAATATTTGAAATATCTTCAGCAAAATTGCGAGCGTGCCTTATAAGTATTAGGCAGGTGTTTTAGATGCAAAAAAAAAAGTCGACACTTGCCTTTCTATAATAATTTCTGCTCGTTGTGAAATTTCTTCTCAAATTCGTCAGCTGCTCTGTTTATTCATTATCTACAAACGACGCGTGCAAATCTATTTATCGCTTCTATATCTACCCAGTCGACGGACCAAGAAGCGGAGAAGTAGGAGCGGAGAAAGGGGCTTCCGGGTTTAATTTCTGGTTATATTTTGCGGCTAGGTAATTAGTTTCGCTCCGAGTTACGAGGTGAGTTGAACCTGTGCAGGATGAAAGAGCTTCGCGGTATTAGCTATGATGGATGGCTTCGTCGGACATTTCTCTGCAACGCGGCGATGAAGGCTGGGAACCTCAGAACCGCACAATGTATACGCCGTGATAATGAGATTTTTTTACAAATTTTTTACACACACACTCCTCTTCTTCCTTTTCTCTTCGCCGGGTTGTCAGTTTTTCTTTCTTTCTCGATTCTTTCTTATTTGCAATTTTTTTTCCCCCAACATTCGGTAAATTTGTTTAAATCCGGCGTGATTCTTTGAACGTCAAGAAAATTTGTTCGACGTCGGAAAGAACCATGGCAACCACGATATTCCCAACTCATTCAACGTTTTAATTGAACCACAGTAATCAATGGTCTCTACATACTAATCGCGGTCCGTGGATAATATGAAAATTGTATACATCAACGCAGCGTTGCTAATATAGAAATTCCAAGGGTGTGTCCGGAGTAACGATTTTATATAACAAAATAGTATAATAACATTCATTTGATTGTCTCCGCGATTATAACAGAAATCGGGGAAATACTTTGTTTATTTGTTTACTTTACTTTTGTATTTTTTATTTTATTTTTTTCTCCTACTACGGAGCGAAACAAATTAACAAACAATACTGTCACATTGTAAGAAATAGAAGGACATTATAGTTAAGATAAGGGACACAATATAGTAATTGAGTAGTAAATTGTTTATTAGTACGAAGTCGTGATAGAGTTATCTAATTGTTATTTTAAGTGATATTTGTGATTTTAAGTCGCAACTTCATACACATACGTTATATACAGTAATGTAACGCTGTATGTGGCACGGGATTTTAAAACGGCGCCGTTACGTATATAATAATGTGTATGCCTATAGCGTTTGCATATAACAATTATATAGGAATAGTTGATGCGGTGAAAAGTATATTGTTCTTATTATTATCATCATCATCATCATCATCATCATCATCATCATCATCATCATCATCATCATCATCATTATGTGATAGTTTATATGATTATAACATATATTTAAGAGACCGATGTTAGAACTAGTTACCCTGTTCGGCGAGCTGGGTTTTACGCAAAATCTCTTCCATCGCACCGTTGTTTCTTAATTAATTGTCATTATTATTATTATTATTATTATTATTGTTATTGTTGTTGAATACCTAATAGAGTATACCGTGACGTGTATACGCTATACATTATGTCTATATTTATATATATATATTTATATATATATATATATATATTGAGCTCTTCGTTATTAATTAATTATTAATAGTCAGAATTTCTCTATACATACGTATTATACCTGTAACAATTATATATTATAGATGTGTATACATTAATAATTTCATGAGAATCGTCGTCGGGACCTTATTTTCGCTTATCTTCCTTTTCGTTATTTCAATTTATTTATTTGTTTATTTATTTTTTTCTCATTTATTTTCTTCCCTTCTCCTAATTTCGTACAACTATCGCGATATGATTATTGGGCATATAGGAGCGGCCGTGTGTGCGAAGCTAATTACGTAACTTTCAAGAGTGCTAATTACGGTACTGCCGCAGGTTCTCAAGGTACTCTAGTGTATATACTATATAATAATAATAATGATAATAATAATAATAATAATAATAATAATGATAATTAAAATTAAAATACTGACAATGATAATTTTATGAGATTTATTTTATTTATTGTTCTCTATCTAAGTCTAGGGCTCATTGTATAAATGCGGGATTATATTTTTACCCTCAAATTTCAAAAGAAATAAAAACAATTTTCGTATAACGTTTATTAGTCTCTCACGAGTAATAAATAATAATAATAATAATAATAATAATAATAGCTAATAGTTAATATAAATAATAGACGTAATGAGCAGGATAATAATAACGATAATATTACTAATTATTCTGACTACGATAGAAAACAAAATCAGCCTCATTATGCTATTCACGGTTTGCGCGTGTTCAAATATTAAACAGATGCGTGTTTGATTATTGGCAGATTAAAAAAATTTTGCGTCATGTATGTACAATTAATTATTAGCATATAATGACGTGTGTTAGCCTGTACGGATCGGCAATTTGGAATTGCTAAATATATAGGCATGTTGATCTGCGGAATCGAAGCCTTATGAGCAGGTTAAAAAAATTCTATTATATTTTCATACGTATATGATGCACGGAATTTATAGGAACCGAAGACGCAAGAGGAATATAAATTATTGCGTGATTTTGTCGTGTTGTCGTTTTTTTTTTTTTTTAAATCTATCGACAATGAGTTTTATTTTTCTAATTTGGGATTATCATTTCGAAATTAGTTCCTTCGTTGAAGAATAAGGGGCGTAGGTACCATTGCATGGACACGAACACGCGTATAAATAAGTTTATCTACATAATTATACTGTAATAAATAGAAATTATTCAACATGGACGCAAGATTTACAAAAAAAGCGTTTTTTTTTCGCTACCTTTCGAAGTATTTAAGTACAACGATAATTGTATGATACAAATGCGAAACATTCGTTTTTGTCTGACGTGTTTTGATGATAAAATACGCAGAAACATTGTCTTCAATTATCTTTTTGTAATCGTCATTTACAAGTAGGTATGTAAAGTTTGCAAGTCGAACGCGGTTAAACAGTAATCGAATAACGTATTAATGAAATCCTTGAAATCCCGGAGGAATCTCAAGACTGTGACCGCGGATATAATTATTCTCACGTGTAGAATTCTTGATGCCATAAAACAGTAAATAGATTCATTTCAACTATTAGGTAAATAACGTACGTATGTAAGTACACACATCAGAGCCGCGGCCTGTAAGAAATCCGCGTACTGAAATTAAACGGTATGAGATACCGGATCATGGTAAATAAATAAAAAATAAATTAAATATTATTTATCACCTTGTAAAAATAATTGCGTTTCAAACAAACATGCTAATAAAAAACAGCAACAAGAGAAAGCCTAAAATTATGCAAGTGTATGAATAATTGTGTCATAACTCTACGCGGATCGTACAATATGCATAACTAATTTTATTTACAACGGCGAATTAGCGAACCACCGTATATAATATAGGTATTTGAATTACCTGACTTGGGTATGGAGTGCATTACTACCACAGTAGCTGCATGGGCACGTAGAAAAATTTATTTACAATAGAGTTCAATATATAATTATACGTTTCGAGGTAATCGATCTATATGTATATTAAGTATAGTTATTTAAGGTATATGTATTCGAGTTTGCTATCGGGGATATTACAGGATCACATATCATTTGAGATCTCCGCCTCGTCGCTGTACGACATTTTATATGATCATTAAAACCTAGGTCGACGTGTAACGGTAAATTGATAACAGAGTGAACCATGTTCGTGACTCTAGGTAATTATACCCGCTCATCGTCAGTTGTAACAAAGTTTGTGAAACATTCGACGCAGCCGTGAACGCGAAATCAACATGGCTGCAACTGGTACGCCTGCGATTTTATTTCAGCTGTGCGATCAGTTCTAATACGCATTATCTACCAAAAGCTATTTCACGTCACAGTAAATAATGGCAAGAATCGTCCAAGCGTGATTTTACTCTCAAAGACTTCACTAAACACGCTGAATTTAGCTTGTGGAATTACCCGATACACGTACCGCCGCTATGGTTCACTTCTGAAATTATACGCAGCGTGTCTCTGCTCGTCGTTAGAAATACTTTGCATTATACAATGTGTATATGTATACTGGTGTGAATTATATTGAAAAATTAGTACAAACTATATTTATTTCTTATACATATTTAAATATATAATATATTAAATTTCATGATTTCTCTCTTGTTTGTGTCTGCGCGTTGTATGTTATCCTATATTTTATTCGTTTATGTATAATATATTGGTTACCGACAACGATATGGTACAGCGCTATGCTAATTTTCTACGAGGAAAAAAATATATTTACATTACAAAGGTATGGATGGGGCGTTGCTAAACCCGTCTTTGGATTTTACGTTCTTTGATTTATACAATGCACTTAAAATTATCCTCACTCGTCGATATAATGTTGCATAATTATTACAACCTCATTGCGCACAGGCTCGCGTATTCCAACTCCGTATCTACCTGTACATCTTATCTTACATTACGAATTATACATGCAATTATACTAGTTCTGGTCAATCGTCGCGTGACTACAGAGTGTCTTTACGTGTGTGTGTTTATTTTTCACTCAAATATTTCGAGTCAAACCAAGTGCAGATAAATTGGGGTAGAAATACGCAACCGTTTTCTAGAATCTTCTTTACTCACGGACTCCTTGTATTGGGATTTAAAATACGAGAAATATGGCGTCGCGCCGAGCGGTCAGCTGATCGTTTCAGTCTAATATCACCGACGTCGTGCATTAGAATACCTCGTGCGAGCTGCGAGACTATAATTTCATCAAAAACAGTTGATACCGTGTAAAATATCGTGTAAAAATCGATATTTATTACGATTTACGATACGATGGCTCATTAAATACGAGCCAGTTGGAGTGGCTTTTTTTCACGCAGGTGCGCCACCTCGGATACCGGTAATCCGAGTTTGCAACAACAAACGATATGAGATAACAATGCTATTTCCGGAAAGCGGGACCCTCGTCACTTCGCAGGCGAAACGTTCCTTACGAAACAACGTAGTCGATCGAGTGATGGGAGTTCCTGTGCTGTTTGTCCTTCCTGTGATTCACCCGGGAGCTGCTCCCGCGGGTTCCCGTCGTCCCCGTCGTCCCGGAGGTGTGATGACTGTAGCCGCTGTCACTGCCGAAGCTGCTGTCCGGCTGACCCTGGTAAAGCCGACCGGAGGAGACGTGGTCCGGTTCCCTAGGGGTGTAGTACACCGGCTGAGCGTACTTCTCCTCGAGGTAGAGCCTGTCCGTCGGCTGAGAGTAGTCCGAGTATCCGCCCCCCACCTGCGTGTATACCGGGCCCCCGGCCCCCGGCAGTACCTCCTGGTTCTGCAGGCCGTAGTACTCGGAGCTGTACCGAGGGCACTTCACCCCCCTGTCCTGCTGCCGGCCCCCACTCCGACCCAGCGTCGTGTACCGGTGTAACGGGCCCAGGACGGGGACCGTTTCGTACGGATTTTCCTCGACCTTCAAAACCTGGGCCGCCGGAAGCTGCGGCACGAAGTACGGCAGCCGGTGCGCCACCGATGGGACGGACTGCTGCTGGCGCTGGCCGTTCGACGGCCTCGAACCAGCGACTCCTGAGGGAACGAGGGGGTTCGTTATAAAAAAAAAAAAAACCAATTATGATAAAATTGGAAAATCATTGGGGATAGATTTGCGATTAAGACGAAAGCTCCGTGACTCGTTCACCGCTTCTTTTGATGAATAGTAATTGTTTCATTTTAAGAGGGGCTCCTCCGCGCTTTGTTTCTTGATTAACGGTACAAAAAAATACAAAAAAGTAAATAATAATTTTAGAAAATTTTTAGAGAACGAATATTGAAAATGTTCCAACAATTGCGGTGATTAAAAAGCTTGTGTAAAAATTTCATAGAGAATTTTATTGCGTAGTGAGAATCGAGTTTTTCGCCAATATATCTTTCAGAGCGATTGAATTTTTGCTAGTTTTAATTTTTATCGACGATATTCAGGAATATTGATCGTGGAGTGTTGTAAAAAAGATGAAAAAACGAGAGATGGAAGAACTCGAGACGGAAGTGAATCGCGTTAAAGATCGATAAAGACTGATTAAAAAGCTTTAATAGGAAAACCGACGCATACCTATGTATATTATGTATGTATAACGTATAAGATGGAGATTCAATAAGAATGAAAACTTGGATAAAAACGTGATTAAGACCGATGCAAAATTTCCCGCCGGTATTGCTAATTGTTTTCCTCAATCAGCGTGCACTCCACATAATCAACGCTTCGTTGAAACTCGTTTAACGTCTCTTGATTTTTTATTATTTCTTCGATTACCAGAAAAAACGAACTGTCGACAATTCAACTGATCCAATTCCAACTACCCAGTCAACATGGTTTTTGGGATAAGCGTCGTGCAGACGTCGGGTCGTAGAGGTCTGATAAAGTTCCAGCTCTGTAACCTATGAAAGACGTTTTTTACGTCTTTGGATACGTTTCTATCTATCTAGTCAGATAATCATCTATCTACATGTAAGTTTATCCTGTCATCTATCTCTGTACCTGTGAATTTCAACCCCAATTCATTGTATCCGACCAAGTGGTGAGACTCACCCGCGACGCTCGGATAGAGCTGTAAGAGCGCATCGAGGAGCATTCCCTCGTGAAATTCGCCGACGTCCTGAGCCTTGTCCTTTCTGCGCCTGTCAAGGCTCCTCGGACTCCTGCCTCTTCTGCCTTTGGGGGGTTTCGGAGCTGCAGGGCACGTGCCCCAGGCTGGAGCGCCAGTGGTCAGCATTCTGGCCTCGGATGGTTCCCCGACGGACAATTCGTCCTCGGCAAATTCGTCCTCGCTAGCAGCCTTCGAGCTGGCGTGAACGCGCCGATGATTCGTTAACCTGGTCCTCGCACTCGGCTCGTTCTCGTCATCGGTATCCGGGTGGATATCACCTGCGAAAAAGCATGTCTCGATCGGACTCTTACGCAGTACCAACTCGAAAAAGTTCGGACAGTTATAGCCGTTCTTCGGTTAGTTGCGACGAAACAACTTCACTCTCAAACGGGTCGAATTGTGTTAGTCGAAAAGACATTGCATTTATTTTATCGAATTGGCAAAAGCATGGGAAAGGAGAGCACCGCACGCCGTTTGGAGTACCTGGAGATGAGGCACCTTACGGACTCCAGGTAGCCGGAGAAACTCGCCGACGATCGGCGAGGTCAGAATCGACTCTCATCTAGAAGGAGCTTTGTGTCAAATGAAAGGGTCGTAGACTCGGTGGGATATATAAGAGCAATGGTGTAGTCCTATGTAGGGCCGGATCGTCGGAATTTGGAATCAGGGAACGGAACGCGGACGAAATCTAGTGGATTTTAGAGTCCGTTCCGGGTCTTGAAAAACCCTGCGGTCCCATTTATCAAAATTGTATGGAACGACGGAACGGAACAGATTCGTATTTCTGCATTTCTATAACTGCCTCTGCAGATGCCGTGAACAGAATGCTATAATATGCGGATACCAGACGGAACCACCATTTCGTAAAAATACGATAGAATGAAATTAGCGGAACGCGCATTCTAGTGACTTTTTCGTCTGTTCCGTTCCGTTTCCGTTCCGTCGTTCCGGATTCCGGCGATCCGCTCCTACATGGGACGGTAACGTAACCGGATGTGATTTTGGGGGTTCCGGGCTCACCGTTTGCCAGTTCCTCGTAGACGGGGTTGTACGAGTCCTGGGAGTTCTTGTAGAGGTCGGATCCCGACGGGCTGCTGCAGACGAAGACGCCTCTACCGCCATCTTGGACGTCCAGCATCTGCGGGGCAGAAATATTGGCCAAATGTATAAACTCGCCGAGAGAGATCCGCTTTCCTCGTGGCCAATTATCCCGTATCTAATTAAGGAAATATCATTTGACGGTTAACCGATCGAATATATATATACATACACGTGCGGACTACATTGCGTACTCGACGTTGCAGCGAACGATGTGTGCTGCACATGTTTCGCGCGCCTCGTATAACACAGGCTATAAAACTTCCCCGTTTTATTGTAACACGTGTAATAACTTCCTCGCAGGCGCGGTTTACAGAGTTTCCAAATAGTTTGATCCCTTCGCGGCGTGTCTGCCGTGTGATAATTTGAATTTCCCGCGAAATTCAACGTTCTCGGTTTTCCGGCCAAGGATTCAACCGCGAGTTTCAAAACTTCGGTGAAACATTTCACTCGCCGGTTTGCGGTTCTCGCTCGATTATTTTTCGCAAGACACGGAGATATGTGTTATGTTTCATCGTTTTCCGACAGTGGCGCGGACTTTTTCCGCCAGATACGGTAGGCTGTTCTTCTTTCCACTCTATTTATTTTTGTTTTATTTTCTTCCCAGGCAGAAAGATTTCGCCGTCTCTCCATTCCGGTTCGAACATAATACACGTACAAAGAGAACAAAAGACGCGACTTCGCAGAGTTAATTACTCAACGACGCACCAGCTTAAGCCTCGCTAACCTCGAGAATTGGAATTAAACTTTTCACGACTGTTTACCGCGAGCTCGCGGCAAATGAACGCGGGACCGTATTTAATTTATATATACGGCCGAGCTGGAGGGGAGCGGAAATTAGGGAATAGCAGATACAAAGGGAGTCGGAGACAGAAAGAGAGAGAAAGAGAAAGAGAAAGAGAGAGAGAGAGAGAGAGAGAGAGAAACGGAGATACATCGTTGAATTAGAATATGGAGTGGCTGTTTTTACACCAACACAGCTTTACTTATGGCGGGACGAATGCCGGTGAAGCTCTTCTTCGACGTTAAAACCATGCTGCATGAAAACGGCCGGAAATGCGCTCGTTTAAAAGACGTTCGATAATGTATATTTGACTCTACCTAACCGACGGTGTAAATACTCTAGGTTTTCCAAGTATCCTCGAAATGGCCATAAAAGATCAGCGGAGAGAAAAAAAAAAGGGTCCGGCTAACGTTTTCGGATATCGAATCAGAACTCTGATTCGATTTAATCGCGCCTGAATCGCATTAATTTTTTTTCTCCAATCGAGGCAATCGAGCCTCGCCGGGGTAAATTGGTTTTCCGTTAACGAGACACGTCGTAAAGCATTTAACCCACGCACATATCTCGCGTTCAGGCTGAGCGAGAAGAATTGGCTGGATTCCCCGACCGAGAAGGCGGAATAAAGTCGGAGGATTCCTATTCAGAGTCGGAGCACCTCAGCCTCCCCCGCATTACGGGGATATTACAAGTCTCGCATATCAATGCCTTTTTTTTTAATCATTTCTTTTTTCCATATTCAGGTATATTTAAAAATTTTAAATTGTTTACACTTAAAAGAGGAAGTTACAAAGTAATAAGGAAATTTTTTTTTTCCCGTTTTGATGGTAAACCTCGCCGGTATGGCCGCATAAAGTTATCTCTGTTTTAATCCGGCTGACACGATACGTGCACTTTCAAACATCGTGAAAAAAACAAAAACAACAACCAAGAGGTTATCAAAACGTACATTTGTTGCTATCGTCCGAAGAACCATCGAAATTATTCAACGATATTAAATCCATTGTTTAAACAATTTAATTTGAAAAAATGAGTTCGAAAATTTCAAAAGTCCACAATATCGTTTTTTTTTTCTCTCTCTCTCTTTTTATCGAATTTGCATAATTCTGCTTCAGTCGATAGCGACAAGTGTACTTTTTGATAATCTCTTGTGTTTTTTGTTCTCGTTTCTTTCAAATGCACGAAAGTTGATATATCGTGCCAGCCAGATCATCGATAAATAGGGATAACTTCGGTCGGGGGGGAGGGGGGCATACCAGCAAGATTTACCATAAAAAAAATGAGCAACAAAATTTTCCGTACGGCTTTGCAACTTCCTCTTCTATGCTTGAAACAAAAATTAGTAAATTATTAAATAAATTTTACAGCGAGCCAAAAAAATAAAAAAAATAAAAAAAATCATCGAGACGTTAGTTTTTTTGACTTCTACCCCCCCCCCCCCCCCCCCCATATTATTCTACCATAACGCAAACGCGTAACACGTGGCAGTTTAATCATCTCTGGTATCGTCGCACCGGGAAAATTAAGAGGGGGGAGAATTAAGTCCCGGAATGACAATTGTCACACTTATACAATGAAACAACGCCGTGGCGGTTTCTCGGTTCGGACCGAGCGGCCACCGTGTCTCCGGAACAGAGATTGTGTACCGAGTTTCGAAACGTAACGTGGAACGTGGAACGACGACCCTTGCACCGAGCACCGACTAGTTCGCATGTGATTGTCGTTAAATAATGCCCGCCTAGACAATCGGCCTTTGTATAATGGCTCATAATGTAACCGGGGTTTCGGAACTCCCGAAGCCGTAGGTACCTCTCTACCTACCTACAGAGCCATCATTATCGCAGTGCGAAAGGGGTTTTCCCGTGTTTGGAAAACTGATCAATTCCGGTGTCCCGACGGCCATAGTTTGCTCTGATAAATTGAGAGAATTATACGGATCGGTAGTCGCATTGTCTTCGATTTCGCGCCGAATTCAACCCGGACTAGGTACACATCTGAAACTCGCGAGAGAAGGATTCGGATTATGAACGAACGAGACCATGCGGACTGAAATAGTGGATGAGTTTTGGAGAACTGGTGTTCGTTGGGGTGCTTCATTTTTGAACATTCCCTTTTTTTTAATTTTAATTTAATTAATTTTCGCTTCGTGGCGCAAATTTTTCGAGTTACAGAGTTCAAAAGTGAACCATCCTAGTGCCGTGGTCACGGTTCCCCTTTTTCACCGTTTGAAATTACATTCGTCCTTCCAAGTATAATTTCCATGCTTGGGGTACCAATGCGTCACATACTCCGATACCGCGGGTTCGGAGTAAATGATCTTTGTTATCGCGGTGTAGGTTGGTACCTTAAAATTGGAAAGAGGACTCGACGTCAAGCATCCCGGCGGCGAAGAATAGCCGTTAATGATGCCGGGGATGGCGTTGCGTGGCTGAATCGTAGTCTAAGTCGGGCGTGAATCATTACCGAGCAGACTAAATAAACGGCGTTAAAACCCGGGGCTTTCGAATACTTGGAATAATATAGCACGTTTTTCCAGACGTCGTTTCTTAGCCCGGATCCCTCTCCGTTGCAGGCTTGCCGGCTGGCCGTCTGTCTTATCTCAGTTTGTATCAGCAACGAAAGTGTAACTGCTCCGCATCGCAACATCCATTTGCGAAATTGCGAGATTAGAGGGATTTCTTTCCGAGAGGACGTATCCTTCGGACGGAAGTCTGAGGTATGGGTCAGAGGTGAAACCGCGAACACAATGGACGGAGTATATTTTTCTACTTTAGAGAGTGTCTGGATACTCCGTATCTGTTACACGTATCATCCAGTTCTCGCCTCTCTGTTCCAGGATGTCTACAAATATTCCTTTTTCCGCAACTTTGCTTTCCTTTCCACCATGCAAAAGTATTTTTTTCACTTATCGCAAAGACGACTCGTCGTCGAAATTTAATTTCGAAATAATTTCACTTCCGTAAACTCTATATACCGTAATATTATTTACCGACAAGAATAGAGTTAGTTATTTTTCGTACTAGTATACGTACTTAAAAAAAGAAATTTTTCTTCCGAAGCTTGATTCAATATTTCAATTTCGGCTTTGCTCTCTTAACCATCGTACACAAGTCTATAACGTTATTAAATAACACACAGAAGCACCTGCGTCTTTTACCCTGGAAAACTTTGAACCCAGAAGTGGTTATACCGTCTCCACGATTTACAGATCGCACGAGTAAAAATCTCTGCATCCAAACCGTATGAAAATCGGTTGAAGACGCGTTTTATGATTGGGAATTTTTTCCGTCTGCATATAATATGTAAGTATATATAATACTGATACCAAAATCGAGAATACTCGTCAGCGTTACCGATTTTTTTTTTCTTCAACTTGTCGTTAAAATTCAAAATCCTCGAAGAGCGGAAAACTCGTACAGGTGAGGAAATAGTGAAATCAGTATCGCGGGTAAAGGGGGTTAAAGAAGGAATAACGGGACGGTAATAAGACCGGGATTAATAACCACTCCTATTCAAATTTTTCATCAAAGTAATTTTATTTTATCAATTTTCTTTCATATATATGTATATATGTGTATATGTATATATATGTATAATATATATATATATTATATATATATATATATATATTTATTTGTTTTTTGTTATTTGTTCTCTGTATTTTTTTTTTCTTGCATTGTGCTTTCAATACACATACATAAATTCACTATTTTATGTATCTCCAGATATTCTCTCTATTATTTACAAAATGTTACACGGTACGTCGCTAATCTGCGTCTAAATAATAATAAATAATAAATAATAATAATAATAATAATAATAATGATAATGATAATAATAAGAATAATCACAAATATACGGATAATAATAATACGTAATAGAAATAATAATTGTACTCGTAATAACATCGAAAATAATAATAATAATAATGATAATAATAATATCGATGACGATGATGACAATAATAATAACAATAATAATAAAGATAATAACAACAAATCTATTTTACAAAAATTACAAAAAAAGAAAAAGCAAATGAATAATGCCTGTGTGATTTGTTTCCGGGTTAAACGTTATATACATACACCAATATGTATAGATGTGTGAGTACGCCATAGAATTTATAGTTATGTACATGTTACGTGGATACTTTTTTATACGAAAAATTTAACACGCATGTTGTTTGTTTTGTTTTTTTTTTCTTGTCCTGTCCAGTACAATATTTTTTCGCACTTTCTAAGCAATTAACGTTCCTTGTTCTCGATTCGACCGATCTTTTCGTCGTTCTAGCTTACTCTTTTGATTTTTTTTTTTTTAGTTCCTCTGTTACAACCGCAGAGCGGAAGTGGTTCATTCTGTCAGTTGATTTTGCAATCGGGCGAACGTTCAGTTGAAACGGTTGCGTATCCTTTAGCAATAATTAATATCTACTATGTACATTAAATATTTACGCGTGTGATTATATAATAGTAATATAACGTTTACTTGTTTCTGCGTTTATATCAACGTATTGTAACAATCATTATTACACATTGTATATAATGTATTACGTACCTATATACGCGTTCACTTTGTACGCGTAAATTGTACTTGCCATACAACATGCGTCTCTTAGTTGCCCGCCTGATTGCGCTGGTAAATTGTATGTATACGGATGTGGAGGTACGCGGTCTGCGAGCGGTGGAATAATAATGATAATAATAATAATAATAACAACAACAACAATAATAATAATAAATACTGACTAGTCTGCCTGACTATACCGCACTTATTACTGCCTTATTATACATACCTAAACTGTTCTACATAAATTCAACTTAAATACAATCAGTTGTGTCGTATATTTTAAAGTTAATATTTACATTCGGAAGTTGATACGATCAGAGAAATTATCGAGATCGAGATTTATTTTTTAGAGTGATAAGGGAAAGATAGAGAAAGAGAGAGAGAGAGAGAGAGAGAAAGAGAGAGAGCAAGAATTTACGGTCGATAAAAACGGTCCTCGGTTGTGAAAATTTACAGGATGAGGTCCATCAACCGGAATCGGGATATTACGAAAGGATAGTCGCGTCGAACGTACCCCGGAGTATCGAAACGTTCTTCGAAACGGTCCGTTTATCGCATTGTGTTTTTCAACCTTGTTGAATTTGCAGACAAACGATAAAAAAAAAAAAAAAAATTGGCGAACCCCGAGGTCCGCGATAAAACTGTGTTGGCGATTTGATAAACGACGTATTTAAATTTCAACCAAAAAGTGAAGCAATATAGGCTCCAATTAGAAAATGACTTGACTGTTTAGGTATAAAAGATGCTATCACGATTCGACAATTTATTAAAAAATAAACAGACGCAATCCCCTCGCCGAAAACGTTGCATTTTTATTGCAGTCCAAGACCTCTACAACCCTTGCTCTTTACTTTTTACCCGGTCTGCGAACGCGACCCCTCGAGCAGGTTGAAAAACACTGACCCGACACACGCGAAAGCAGAACTCAGGGGTAGGTAACGGCGCGTTTGGAATCCGGCGATGCCGTCCGTGCACCAGAGGGTGGTGATGAAGGCTGGGGTCACGAGGACCGGAGGTTATAGGCGTCGGCTGGGCGGGCGAGAAGGCCGTGGATCCTCTGCACGGTGCAGAGGGGGCAGACCTCCTCGTCGGTGGCCCGATCGCCCGGGAGAAGGACCCTCCTCGGGGGCCCGACGGCCGAATCCGGGGCCCGTAGGTGGCCGTCGTCGATATAGGAGTAACCCTCCGAGTCGACGGAGTCGGACCGCGAGCCGGAGAGTAGCCGCTTACCGACCGGGCTGCGGCGAGATGAGTCGATAAAGTCGACGAACGCGTAACCCTCCGAGTCGACCGAGGGGCGCCTGCCGCCGCCCGCTGGGCCCCGTGGGGGGGTCGGTGGCGGACGGTGGGTCGGGGTCCGGAGTCTCGGTCGGTGGGTGGGGGTTATCGGGCCGCTCGAGAGCCGTCGGAGACTCTCGGGTGTGTGGAGGGTGCGGTTGTGGGTGTGGGGGTGGGGGGGCGCCGCTGCCATCGCTAGGGGGACGCCTTGGGACTTGGCGAGAAGGGCCCGCGGCGTTCGGTAACCACCCAGCACCGCTCTCGAGGGCTTGTCGGCGACGCGGAGTATCGCTCGGGGGTCCCGGTAGTCGAGATAGTCGAGGTGATGCGGAGCCGGTGCTCGCGCGATCTGCGCCCCCCTATCGCGGGTTTCGCGTACCTCGATCGTTGGCTGGCTCGCCCGGTGACCCGGCATCAGCTGCTGGAGATGATGATGGCCCGGGGCCTGAAGGTGCTGCGCGTGGTTCCCCGATTGGTGCTGCTGTTGCTGTTGCTGCTGTTGCTGCTGTTGCTGAAGGCGTTGCTGATGCTGCTGCTGCTGCTGTTGCTGCTGTTGCTGGTGGAGACTGCCAAAGTGGCTTCGGACCCCCGACGATACCGCGTCCGGCAGGTCCTCGTACAGCACCGAACCACCCCCCGCGTGCTGCTGACCGTCCCCAAGGACCCCCACGCCTCGACCCCTGACCCCCGACGCCCCCGACGAAGCCGCCGCGACTCCTCCTGCGCTCTTGCACGGCAGAAGGTTCTGGACTTTTCGTTTATGCCTGAAACAGAGGGGTGAAATACACCGTTTAGACGCCGTACGGACATGATGCGAAGTGGTTTTGTCGCAGGATCACAGGTGACCGATTTAACGAGACTCTTTTGTAAAATGTTGGGCCTGATTTTGATTTTTTTTTTTTTTTTTTACCTCGTCGCGTCGAGATCGTTCGGACGTGTTAGGAAGTGAATTGTTTGCAATGTATAATTTTGAAATAAATAGATGATTGAAAATTGGTGCAATATTTTCAGGCAAAATTTCAAATCGTTACCAAGTTTTGAAAGAAAATTATATCGATTCTCGTTGATGGGTTCTCTTGAATCGATCGCGTGATATCCTGTGGTTAAAGCTCCCTAAGTAGGTGATAGAATTATAACTAAACATTGCATTAATCTATCTGGTACCTATCGTTGGTACTCTCTTTTTTTTTTTTTTTTGATGCCACCATGTACAAGAATTAATGCTTTTGCAATTATCAGAGCCGATTAAACATTTTCGCACATATTATCAGAATAGTAAAAACCAACACGCGTAGACGTATAACGTATCCTTATAATATAGCGAATAGTTATAAATCACGTAGAGCGATGAGTATTACAGACATATATGTATAGAGGGTATTTTATCCGGCGGTTAAGAGCCGCGTAATTCTCATCCCAAGTTAATATTTCACAAGGGTCATAAATTTCAATTATACTAAAGATCGTTTTTCAGTCGGAGCTCTCTTCGTACTTACTCTTACCGAGAGAGTTAACGGATCGTGAAGAGATCGTTCAATCACCAGATCAAGAACCCGGGGTTGAAGTGTGAAATTGTGTCCTGTAGGTTTCTGGTTATATATTAACTGTGATTTTTATATCCTCAGAAGAAGTGTGTATGTGTTACATATAACAGAAAAATTGACCGACTCGCCGACACTCAAACATTTTGCAAAGTACATCGAGTTGAAAATTGGTCGATATCCATTTATTTTTCATCAACTTTGGCGAATATCAGACAAGTATTGATTTCGTTAGAAAATCACTTGTTCTAACTTCAACGAATTTTTAACATTTCGAAAAGCGATGATCTCGAAAACGGATCGATGAAAGAATTTGAAATTCAAAAAATTTTGCAACCAAATAACGGGCATGAAAAATGCTACCATGTCCCGTTTAACGTCAACTTCCGGTTCCACCAAAAATAAATCGATTTTCAACGTTTCACCACCAAACATGTACTTTTTCTAAATAAACATTTCGTTATTTTTTTCTTTTTTTTTTTCTTTTTTCCAAAACCTACCGCGATAAGCAAAAAATTCTCATCAAGCCGAATACCTAATTCCGGAACAACTGTAATACAGACGATCGATGTGTAAGTTTATACATACATCCAACCTGCGGAAACTGCTCTGTATCGAGCGTGTAAACTCCTCGGAGAATATTACTCGTCGGTCGACCACATTCGCAATTTTGATTGCTTGTTCAGAGGGTAATAGCCGGTGCGCGTGCCTCGGGAGAAGAGTTTCGCGTTATCTCTAAAGGTATAATGAATTGCCAAGGGCTATTCTGCAAATACTGCAGGCTAGTTTTAGTACGCTGTTAAATGACTGCATGAGCGCCTTTCATCCGTTGCCAATTTCATTCGACGGGTCAGAGCGGTCATCTGAAACGACGAAGATGAAAGGAGGCGGACGAAAAAATGAGAAAACGAGAAAACGAGAACGCGATCACGCACGAATGCGAGACTTCGAGAAAGCTTCGCGAATTCGAAACGTTTGAAAACTGACGGGATTCATTTTTACACGACGAAAAAGTTGGAAAGAATTCGATAACGTTAACCTGACGAAACTTTGTAACAGAAATTATTGTTAATTTACAAAATTTGAATCTCTCGATTGTCAACTGTACCGTATCACGGTTTACCGAAGTTTCGAAACGAGGATTTGTTTTTCATTCATCTTCTTTTCGTTTTTTCGAAAAGGGATGGCAAACTTGAACCCGATGTTTAAAGCGACTCCTGTACGTCCCGAAAGGATATTCCTTGCGATTTTGAGGCCGACTCGGATCCTCGAAACGAGGACAAAAGCGGTGGGCGCGAATTGGTAAGGGATGAGAATGGCCTGGCGGGAGGAGATAATGCGTGGGCAATAGCAGGAATTGTGTGTCAAGTAATAACTGGCGGATTTCACCTCTCCAGGCAGCTCAGCTCATTTCTCCAAAATACAGTTATACAACCAACCCCGTGCACCCGGGGGTACGAAGCGAGCGGGTAATACCCCGCATAATCCCATAACCCGTGACCGTAAGACCCCCTGAATTTGAGCGGACGTTAATCCGGACTGTCCCTGACAAGTCGAGTCGTCTCCACGTCACTCGAAAATGAGACCGAGAACCGTAGAGAAAAGTCGCCCGATGCTTGTTTTATTTATTATTTTTTTTTTTTATTCTATTTGCCATTTTTTTTCTCACCATTTTCATTTTTTCCAAAAGTCTAAATTTAAAACGACAAAATAACGAAATTACAAAGGTAAACTATCATTTTTTATAATTTACAATAAACAATTCAATTCGGTGTTGCCATTTGTTGATCATAATTAATATCGGTGCAAAAGTGTGGGTGAAATTGAACTTTGACACGACTTGTTTCACTGAATCTAAAAGAGACAAAAAAAAAAAAAAAATAGTTTTCGGATTAAAATTCCAACAGAATTGATTGGAAGTGTTAATTTTCGGCAGACCGAACCCCTCGAAGAGTTCGCTTATCACTTTGCGAGTTTAGGTTTTAACCGGGATTCGATAATGTTTGCTTTGCGTTAGGTTAATCCTCTCCTCGCCAGCTCACGAATTAGTTTGCATCTGCAGAAACTCGGCAAGCTCCGTTTCACGGTCTTCGGGAATCACAATCAGTCAGTCACTCGGTCGCTCGGTCAACGAAGCATCCCCCAATTTTTCACCCCCCTTCAGGATTGTTTTTTTTTTTTTTTTTTTTTTTTTTTTTTTTTTTTTTTTTTTTTAGATCTCTTTCTCAACCCTTGAGAGGCAAGTTGGCAAAATTTGTATCTCAGGGATTCCGTTGGGTGAACGGTGAATAGCTAATTTTGCAGCTGAGCCTTTAACCCTTGCTAATTAACCGGCCCGGATGGGCGAATCTTCATCCCTTATTTCCAAAGTCCTCCTAATTTCCCAGCGAGGCTCGAATCGCACCGTTATTCCAAATTTCCGTGTCTTTCAAATATATCCCGGGAGGGGGGAAGAGGTTAAACGTTGCCCAATTTTTCCCACCACACAGAGGAGAGAAATAATTTCTAATTGGCCGGTTACCGCAAACCCCTTAATTGTTGTCATTTTTTACAATAATCAAGAAATAAAATTACTTTCTGTCAAAGAAAATGAAAACGAGTGTTGGAATTTTATTTTTTCTTTTGCCTTCAATTTTTCTTCATACAATTTCAACAATATGAAAAACCATTGAATCGCAAAGATGACAATATTCTGGGTAACTCTGAGATATGAATTTTTTTCTTTCTCAGCAGTTTAACGTTCGGTTTCGTAACCGCCACGATAACGGTATTCAATTCCCGAATTCGTTTCACCGAGAAGAACTGGCGGCGATATTTTCCGAGGCGAGAAAACACCGCGCGTCTTGGAATATTTAAACCGAATTACATCGAATCACGCTTGGAAAAATACGCGAGAAATCGACTAGGTGCAATATTCGCTGAAGGCGTGGTTCGCCCTTCGAGTTCGATAAATACGAGACATTTGTTTCGAAATAAACACGCAAAGTCTGTCTTCCCGAGACGGGGTAACGGGGGGAAAAAAAAGGGAAGCCATAAAAAAAAAAAAGCAAGAAAAAGAAAGAAAATTGTCCGGAATCGCAATTCCGCGGAATCAAGTTCAGGAAAAAATCGTATCGCCTTTAAACGATGAACCGGCATATCGAAGAGTGGTATATAAAAAAAAAAAAAAAACCAAAAAAAAAAAACACTCGTACTTGTTAATTAATTAATTTATTTTCTTCCTTTCTTTCTTACTTCAGGATACCGCTAAGCAGAGATAGCCGAATATTTGAGTTGCAGGCGGGTTGTTAGCGGGAAATGAGGGCGGAAAAGCTCTAACGAGCAAATATCATTACGAGTACCTACCGAAATATATTACGACGTCGATCAAAGCAGAAGAAGAAGAAGAAGAAGAATAAGAAGAAGAAGAGAACAGGGCGGAGAGGCTGCGGGTGTTTCGGTATCATCTTTTTCAAAAAGTTGTATGGAGTTTTTAATGGGATCGTCGGTAGGGATGAAGCGAAGAAAATTTTGACCTTGATAAATTCCCGGCTGCGTGGAATATTGGCTGCAAGTATTCGCCTGAAACTGGGTCAGAAAAGCTATATGCATATATATTTATATATATATATATATATACACGTATCAGCCACCACCTCTTGATTGAAACACCATAGATATTTAAATGACCAAAGTTCCGGAATAAATTTGTATGCTAAACCACTTTTAACTTGGAAATCCACTTTTAGAATTTTCCCCAACCACGAGGAGCCTGCGGCTTCCCGCCCTAATTTCGACTCGTGTCTTTTCCCGTGTCGCGGGATAAACATCTCGGGAAAGTGGAGAGAAAAAACGAAAGAGAATATGAAAACAAAACGGAACGCCTGACAAATGATCCAAGATCTGTATCGTATACCGTCAGAAAGAATTGTTTCTTTAAGAGTATAAATCGTAGACTAAATATCGACGATGATTTACACCTGAGAAGTGATTCTAACTTTGAGACCAAGGATAAGAAAAATGGAAAGCGAGTTTTTGAAAATTTTTCACAAATCCGATCCTCCTACAATCTGAGACACCTCGGCTGGATTCTATATTTTCTTTTACGGTTTTCTTACAATTTAATCGGATATCAGAGAATAATCTCAAGGGGGTTTGGAATTGCTTCCTCGTGCCTAATTCAAATTTCTTATTCGTCAACATGGAGTGCAAATTTCAATACTTTTAACGATTCAACGACAATCTTAGGAGCTTTTGTGTAAACTCCCGCTTATACAATCAAAGTAACGCAGGTATAATTACAGAATTTTCGGATATTTATTGCTACGGAATTCAGGTCTCTGATAAATTAAAAGATAATAAAATCAAATTTCTTCTGTATTTAATGTGAATTAATATTTTGTTATTTATCTGCCTGAGATTTACGAAATGTGAATCCTATCTCCGATTTCTGTTTCAATAATTCTTCGTTAATCTACGAATCTGATTTACTTTCGAAATAACAATACTTTATCCTCAATAAATATCAATCAACCCTTTAATTATTTCAAACTGTAATTGAACGACGAAACAGGTATTCCTCCCCCCCTTCTATCGAGACAAGAAATTTTCTTTCTTTTTTTTTTTTTTTATATCGCCAGAATTGCAGCGGTAAATATACACTCATTGTTAGCCCCGGAGGGGTTGAAAACGTTTTCCGGCAAAATTTCCGGCATCACTTTGAAATCCCGCGAATCCCCGAGAGAGAGTCTTCGTAGCTTCTAATATCGCTTCAAAGGCGATCGCTGATTACACAGAAGTATCGGGGAGTCTCTGTGCCAACACAATTACAGCCTGGCAGCATAAAGGGGGGGTTTGGAGGGTGGAGATTCGTGGGGGTGGAGGAGGAGGCGTGTGTGCGAGGAGAGGGACTAAGGTCGTCGTTCGTTTGTTTTTCGAGCAACGTCGGGCTCTCTATGGGTAATTTAACCCGGGGTAGCATGAATGGGTTATGATTGGTGGTGACAGACCGTCAGGCATGGGGAACCCATTCATTCGGAATTCACACCGAGAAGACGGGACGAGGACTCGCGGCTCTGCCATCCTCTCCTCCTGGGGCAGGACTTCCTGCACGGAATTTACTGGCAAGTTAGCCGGCCCTCGGAAATCAACGTCGTCGTCACGTTCGCGCTACCCAAACAAGTAGCAATTCGATTTTCACAAGCTGACCTGACATTCGAATCACTCGTCGCTTAACCGCGGATTTCTTTTTGTTTTTAAGCGTATTTTTTTTTTGAATCTTATCTTGTTTTTTATTTTTTTTTTTTTGCTCTCTTTTCATTCAACGCAGACTGCAATGCTTTCGATATTTCATACGCAAGGAACATTTTGTCGCGGTTCATCGATCGATGCGAAATTTTCATCGATTTCTTTACGGCCGTATGACGGCAATTTTTACTTTCAGAATTTTCAGAATGTTGTTTAATTAAAAATCGATGGTTCTTGGATTTAGAATGGCTCGAGTTATTGAATTTAATACATCGATTTTCAAATTTTCATAGAGCCATACTGTATTGTTATAAAAGTTGACTCGGCGCAATTAATGTGCGGCTAAAAGTGTTGACGAGCGATTATATCAAAGTGTTTGAAAAATTTTTCACTTTTATGAATTATATTGAATCGGATCTTAATTCTAGCTTTCAAATATAGGAAGTATAAAATAATTCAACTACTACTCGCCAAAACTGTGTCTAATTTCATAATGTAAAACGTTATTTCCTCTAACGAGAAAAAAAAAAAAAATAATAAAAAACGTCCAACCTAATAGCAGAGTAGAGAAAATTGAAAACACCATATAAATACATGTAAGGATACAAATTAGGTAGGTACTTGTGACAATATAAACTGAATACAACGAAAGCATTGCATTCTTCGTATATAATTCTTGGTTAAAAAATGATAACGATACGGGACTTGAATTCGTAAACATAAAGACACACTTATGGTGTATAATATGAGATAATGGGGAACCGGAAGTTACGTGGGTTTCTGAAGATTCCGCGATGCGGGGGCGGATGATGATAACTGTGGTATCAGTGACATGTATAAGGTACCCGACGAAGTGCATCGGGTCGTGTCAATCGCGTTCGTATATGGTGCGTTCCCGACCGTATAGTCGAGAAAATTGAAACTAGACTGATTTTGAGAATTCGTTACACCTCGACGATCGATTTTTCGAATCGATTGGGATTCGGTTTCATTCAAAATCGTTATCACTTGTCATTTAACAAGAAACAAGAAACAAAAATGTGATATTTCCACGCAACATCAAGTTTCAATTTAAACTATCCCAGAATTAAAATGCTTCAAAATTTCAAACGGTCGACTTTACACGTTTGTCGATAACGATGCTTGTTATTAATTTATTACGGCGATAATGTATAAATAAAAATTGAAAAACAAAAATTGCAAACGAAACAGAATTGATCGTTGATACGTGAATTAGAAAAATTGACCGACTTTTGCTCGCACATAAACGTACCTACTCGCTTAAATAATTCACGACGCTGCTGCAGCAGGATTTCGAGTTTCGTTATTTCCTAAACTGCACGTATACGGAAAAGCACGGTGTCGGCGAAAACGGAGCGCAGTTCAAGTTGGGAGGGAATTTCCTGCTGTATGTACAACAAAGTGCCAAAGTCCGTATAAACCCGGCATACACACTCGACCGAGTTTTCTTCTTCTTCTTCTTCTTCTTTCTCTTTCCGCGCTTTATCTCGTTAGCGAAGCCTCGAAGAAACGCCTGCAAGCTCGTGTTTGCCCTTCTCCACCCCGAGAACAGTCCGTTGTTTCGAAACGCGGATTGCGCGGATCTCGTCACTGATTTCTTTCTCCAAAAGCGTCGGCAATAAAATAATAATAATATATATATAAACCTATTTCTGACCTGCGACTCGATGCGATGATAAAAAACAAAAAATAATAATCGGGAAAAACATCTGGACCGACATTTATTTAAAAATCTGTCTTTCGAGTCACAGAGATTTGGTTGAAGTTCGAAAAATTGATTTTTGAACCGAAACGAATACTTTTCTGAAATAACGAAAGATGATTGAAACGTAATAATCCTGAGTTAAAGACACTTTCTAAATTTGAAATTTTTGTGGATTGAAAAAAAAAGATTCTCTCGAAAGAAGAGCGTTCTTGCGTCATGTCCAAGACGGTTTTCGTTCGATTTTTCACTTTTTTACAAAATTTGGAAAGAATCTTTCTTTCAACCTCACAGAAAAAAAAAAAAAAAAACGCTTTTCAGAATTGGTCGCGATGGAAATTCGCCAATTATTTTTCAAATACACCGATTTTTTTCCCTGCGATTACACTTGCAGCCGATTCGTGTTTGGAAATCATAGAAAGGGAACGAATTAACAGAGTCTATTCGATTTTCCGTACGTACGTATAACACAAATCTTGTGAATATATTCAACGAGGAATTTCAACATCCCGAATTTCGTCGGCTGATCGGAATTCGGAACTAATATTTGAACGATCGTTATGGAAACGTCCGTCGGTGCCAGGGTTTGTCTGCACTCGTGGTTATACACGGGAACGTTCAAGATTACACGAATATAGTTGGTTCACAGTATACATATAACGTCAGCTGCACCTGGGTTATAATCTGCAATCTCGTCGAACAATTATAGCATGCAAATCAGCGCTATGCTCCGCATCACTTCCAGGTCTCTTTGAATATTCTCGAAGATTGATTTGACGAATGGGTTCGTTTCTTTTCTCATTCTCCCTGACTTCCAGCCCCTCGCCCTTAAGGGAGAAAATATCTGTGCCAAAACTTTCGACAAATTTATTCCACGTAATTGAAAATTATCACAAAATTACGCGACAACGTTCGATCGTTATAACGAAAGTATAAAAAATCGTCGATCATGGTTATAAAATCAATCGGGGTAGTAAAATTTATTTTAAATATTGCAATGGTTTAACAGAAGTCTGAGATTCGTGAGTATCTAAAACAGTCGGACTGAAGGGCTGAAAAAAAAAAAAAACTTGTTCTTATTTGTCGCAGATTTACTTTTCGCAGAAAAATAACAAAAAACGAAGAAATAAAAACCGTCGAGCGAACTTCTTCAGGCGGGCCGAAGGGGAAGCGGAGATGCAATATTTATAGCGCATAACGTGTACGAAGATGGCGATCGCCTCGATCACCAAAGTATCGTCTGAAGTGTGAGGCGGTAAAAATGCCGGGCCCTACGGATGAGAATAATATTATACGATACGCTTCAACCTCTAACCGTTTTTCGAATATGTTAGGATCCGAGGGAGACGCCTCTCGACTTTACAGCGATACGTTATTTGGTCCGTTCCTGATGCTTGGAATGAAATGAAAGTAGAAAGAAACAAGAAAACCGTCCGCAGGTTCGTCTCTTAGATACGTAAGTATACGTATGCAAATGCGACATTGCCTCAAGTTTTTGGTTTAGAAATTTGTCGAAAAATGAAAAAAAAAACGATTCAAAGAAATTTGCCGGATTAATTGTTGCAAGATAATTCTTGTTTAAATTTTTAGTTCTTTTTATTTTCTTACTTCGGTTTCGCGTGGATAATATCGTACAGCAGATTTTTTCACATTTTTGGCAAAAATATCGAGCGTGATTGTCCGAAGTTAGAAATAAGGGTGACCGTCTTGTTTGTATATATATATGAAGTAAATTGGAAGGTGAACAAAACAAAAGGTATAAAGAAAAAATTCTCTCTCGAGAGAAATAAAAACGAAGGGCTGAATCTTTTTGTGAAAATCCTTCAATTTTCTTATTTGATATTTAGCGTACCGAATTTACAAGGAAAGATCAAACCTCGGTTTAGTTTTGCCCGGCATCGGTCAACCGATACACCCGAGTCTGAGGTGGTTGTTGGTTCAGTCGTCCGACGGTGAACTAAACTTAGGTGTGTATGCGACCGCAAGAATTCTTCAATCCTCATGTACAACCGGACGGGTCGAGGGGATCGAATTACGGTATTAAAGGATTATCGGAGCGTGAACATTCGAGTATAGAAAAAGGAAGGAAAAAAGAAAAAAATAAAATAAAAAATATATCGAACGCGGTCGAACAGATTTTGTGTATATTTGTGAAAAACTGACAATCGATAACTTGGAAAATTTCTGTAGCTTGTAAGTTTAGAATTTTTACTTTTCATCCACTTTTAGGTGGATATTATATAAATGAAAAGCATTGGTTTCGATCGGAAATCACTACTTCGAATTTCAACGAATTTTTTCTCCCGATTTTGAAACCCTGGAATCCGAAAAACAGCTTTTTAGAAAAACGTCGATTCGGATGTCCCGACAAACTTTAGCGACGATCTCGAAAACGGTTCGATAAAATAATTCGAAACTTACGGGATTTTACAACGAGATGATGAGCTCGAAAAATTTCAACGTCCCGTTTAATTTCAACTTCCGTTTCTACCGGAAATAAATTTATTGTCATTCAAAAATTAAATTTTTTTTTTTCTCCGATTTTTCTTCAAAACTTTTCTCTCATCTGTCTGCCAATTCGCGTCAGTTTAAAATTTTTCTCCTGCCTCGTCGCGGCGACGAAAAAGTATCGCTAAAATAAAACTGTACTTATTTCCACAGCTCGTCGTTTCTTCCCCTTTAAATTGCCCCGAGGTTAGAGAGTCTGTGTTATATCATATATCTACGGGTTCACGTTTCTGCGTTAGATGGAAAACACGACGTGTTAACGTGAATGTAAACGTCAAAAATAGAGACAGGATCGTGACGGGAGAGGACGACACAAGTCCCTACACGTTTCTGTCTCTCACAGTCAGTCACACTTTTTCATCCCGGGACTGCACACGAGGAATTTAAACTCGAGTATATCGTCCTGATAATTGACCTGCGCGAGTATGGTTGTAAATAGACGTAAATAAAATAAAAAATGAAAATAATGAAAAAAATGAAAGAAACAACGATAGGGTGACAAAGGGCGACCCGGATTTAACGGCGTAAAGTTTACGGACGAGATTTCGGGTAAATTATCGAAGCTTGCAAGAGCGCGGCGGGTAATTCTTCGTAAATCTAATAGCTGGTAGATAAATTCTATCCCGAACACCGGGGTTCGTTTCTGCTCCCGCAGAGTCACGTATGGGCGGGTAGTTACGGGTAGTTAAGGGGTCTGAGAATCCTCGTCGAGCTGTTTCTAAAGGGAAAAACATTACTGTCAGCGGCACGCGGAGGCACTAAAACAACCCCCCGATGCCGCCGGACTATTTTTGGCTAATTTAAGAGCTACTCGAATACCAATGATTTCCCATTTCTCGGGAGGACGCCTCGCCTCGCGACGTCTCCAGGGTTCAGGGGCGGCGAATAAAGAGATTATCCCGATCATCGCCGCCGTATCGTATCGATTACACGTACGTACCCCGGGACGATCTGTTGAGAGTTGAAAACGAACCGCGCATGCGCCGAATAGTTCGATGTCATTGGTCGGCGAAATCTTCCGCGCAGGCGGGCCAACCTGCGAAAAATCTGTACTTTTTTTTCTTTATCTTCAAAGAGCGAAAGCATTGGACTCCGACCGTTCCTCGATGAATCGACTTACCGACTCGACAAGAGAACGCTTCCCAAACCTCTCCGAGTCACTGCCTCGATTGTTTGTGATTCTAACCTCGAAAATTCGTACGAACCGCATCGCCGGCAGAAATAGTTTCGCGAACGGCCGGTAAAACTCGCGCATGCGCGGTTCGTTTTAAAGTTTCAAGAGTTCAAGTTTCCCGGCACATCGTGTATAGATCTGTATGATGTATCGCAGTGCGCGTGCACGTAATGTATAACGTATTTGTTCATTTACTCACTTCCAAAATACCACGGAAATTATTGCGGCCATTAGCAGCAGGATGACGGCGCTCGTGATTATCAGCGCCGTGCTTTGGAGCGACGGATTTGTGTGGTAGGAGGCATCTATCATCTGTAAGCAGAACAACGATACTCTTAGAGTGCGATCATGACCCTGACGATTAATTATTTACTCGTTGTTCGGAGGGAATCACGAGCGAGAAAAAGGCTCGCCTGTTTTTAAATGGATTTCTTTCTTTTCTAACTTCGCACGTTTCTCTGATTTCAGAGAAAATAGGAAGTTGTTGTGATCGTTCCGAGAACGAACAGTCGGGTTGTTATTAGGTATACAATTTTTTTTTTATCTTCGTCTCAATCGAAGCGGCTTTTCCAAACTTGGAACTAATTTGATTTTGGATTCGATCGGTTCGGTACTTTTTCAATAATTTAAATAACAAAGTTCCAAAAAATCAAATAAAAATTGTGATATCTTGAGAACGGTTGAATGGATTTCAATGAAAATTGGTACAACCGAGAAACAAACGAGGAATCGATAAAAATTAACTCAGTAATTGGAAGTCACCTAAAATCGAATAATGAAAATCGTTACAAGTCTTACCGCAAACGACAAACGGTTTCAATTCATCAATATTCTATTGATATTTATCTTACCGAGTTTGCTAATTTTCAATGATTTTCCAACGTTCTAGAAGAGTTTTAGTAATTTTTCTACGATTTCCCGTGATTCTATTTCATCTGAAAATTAATGAAAATCGCTTGGAACGCTAAGAATTTATCGTAAATCAGGAGTAAGATTGTAAACAAATAATAATCAATTGACATACTGTAAATATCCCGGAAAAATCACTCGAAGTCAATATCAATGAATTGAAATCATTCGCTCGATATCCCATTGAATAACATCTCTCGTTTGTTCGATTAAAAAAAAAATCGTCCGCCACAATCTATTCGTTCAAATTTTGCGACGAATGAAAATTCGAAATTTCCCCACGATTATCCGTCAAATTCTTGCGAATTTAAAAAACAAAGAAAAAGTATAACCAGCGAAAATACAAAAGAAAAAAAAAAAAAAAATAGTGAAATTCACAGCGGAACAAGGGAGAGAAGGGGAAAGAGAAAGAGAGATATAAAGGGCAGGGGGTAAAAAGGTAGGGGAATTTCAGCGAGGTTGAAGCGCCAAGT
This sequence comes from Neodiprion fabricii, assembly GCF_021155785.1. Lineage (NCBI taxonomy): Eukaryota > Metazoa > Arthropoda > Insecta > Hymenoptera > Diprionidae > Neodiprion > Neodiprion fabricii. Next base: position 3,142,386 of record NC_060242.1, read on the forward strand.
TTTAGTTCAAGGCTCTTCGCGGAGAGGAAACTCCGTCGAAAGTATATGGAAATTTATGTAAGCCGAGTGCTATGGTGGCGGGGTAATCTTTACCACGCGCTTTCGACGCCGTGGAGTTATATTATACAGACACCGGTTTATATACTACACTACGTATAGTATAATACATAGGAATCTATACGAAAATATATCCATATACATATACATATACATATACATATACATATACATACGTATACACGTACATAGGCGAGTGCAGGGCTCGATCGGTAAGGTTGTTTGTTTGCTTTGGCGGTAATATTTAATTAATAATGCGATTAATAAGATCCCTCCTTCGCCCGTAAAAGCACGGCTTTAAAATTCCACAACGAGATTCGATTTCATCGATTAATCCCCCGTCGAATGATCGCTGAAAATTTTTTACTTGCGGTGTTTCAAGTTTCTATGGTAAAAAAAAAATTTCCCAACTTTTCCGCATTTTGTTTTTTTAGATACAAAATTGTCCCTTTTCTTTTTTTTTGTTTTGTTTTGTTCTGTTCCGTTTTGTCGTCGCGCAGCAGCCACATTTCGTATATTTTTCCGTTTACAAGAAAAAAAAAAAAAAAAAAATTGAAACATCGGATAGAAAAAAATGTCACACATCTTTGTATAAATCGCGTTACATGTATTTTGGTAATTTCGACGAGTTTTTAACCCGACCGTCAATATTCGCGACGTTGCAAAATTTTCACTGGCTCTCAAGATTACTCTTAAACAGTTTGGAAAAATCTCGGTAACTTTTTTCGACTTTCTCGACTCAACCGAATCTTTCGATCCTACGGTAAACGAGAATGACGAGGGATCGAGTTTTGGGGTGCCGGCTTTTGACCCCCCCATCCCCCACCACTCACGTCAAAGAGATCCGTAGAGGGGTCGTGATTCGGCGTGTATACGGTGCGGATCGGTTGTTGTTTGGTAGTTTGCCAAGAAAAGCAGCATTTGTCAGAGAGAATGAGGGAGAGAGAGAGAGAGAGAGAGAGAGAGAGAGAAAGTGCCCGCAAGCTCTAGGCGTGTGTGCGCTCTTGCCTTTCTCTCATCTCTTCTCCTTCTCCTTCGCCTTCTTAGCGAGCCAGCGTTGCTCATCACTCATCATTACGGAGATATTAATGGCGTCCGCTAATGGATTCAGCGCGGAGACCCCATCCCGTGCCAAACTAAGAGAATCCCACTCTCCCTCTTTCTTTCTCCTTATTCCTCTTCCTCTTCCTCTTCCCCTTCATCGTCCATCCCGCTTTTTCTTTCAAAAAATTGGAAAGCCACCCGGCGAATCGTATCACCGAGCTTTTATTCTCAGCTTTCTTTTATACTCTCGTCTCTCTTTCCATTTCTTTCCACCCTCCCCTCCCCCTCCTTTCATATTCCAACTCACCTCGTCAAACTCCGGGAGAAAGAAAGAAAGAAAGAAAGAACGAAATAAAAAGAGAGAGAGAGAGAGAGAGAGAGAGACTCTCGTCTTCGCCTCGATTCGTGTCATAAGGCCGCGGGTTGTCGTATTGATCGGCCTCGTTGCCTCTCCTCGTCTTATTTCATCCTCTGCATTTTCTCTTCCGTCTTATTTTCGAAAGCGCGGACGAGAGAAAGAATGAGAGAGCGGTGGTGGGTTGGTCGGTCGGTCGGTTTTCGAACGATCGCTAATACAGCTAAACGAAATAATAAGGAGCGTAGAGATTCAATACCTTATGCCGCGTAACCCTGCAGGCCTCTCAGACATAACCCGATGCCAATTAAACGATCCAATTAACCCGAGCCGGCTCGCCCAAGAAAATCACGAATTTATACTCGAGGATGTTCCGATCTTCGATAATTACAATGCCGCGCATTTCGAGCTCCTCGGTTAGGAAATCGATCATTCGGATGCGCGAATAGTGAGAATTATTTTGCGAGAAAAACGCGACCACCGAAAGGAAAGACGTGAGAGAGAGAGAAGAAAATAAAAAAAAAGAAAAAAACAACCACAGCAAAATAAACAAAATATTTACAACTTGTTTTTGCGCAGAATAAAACAATTCTAAAAGATAATATCAGCAATTATTGATAACTGATTATTAAAAAATAATATTACTATTCAACTATATATAAAAATATTTTTCAAGTAAACGATCATATCGCAATTGTCAATTTATTTAATTATTTACAATTTAATATATATTCATTAGACAAAATTCAATCGCAGTTGCTGTGTAATTAACATTCGGTGGGTAAGACTTGCATCATAACTTTAGTAAAATATACACTGTTAAAAATTTACAAACAAAACAATAAATTCACTACCCAACAGTTTATCAAAATTCAAACGACTCGTTTTTTTGTTCCTATTTTTCGTATAAATTTTACTAAAATCAAATATTTTCCATGTAAATCCAATCAAAAAATTACACATCAACCAACGTCGTTGAACCGAATTTAAGAAAAAAAAAATGTTCAATCTTCATTTCACAAATTGTCGATTATTCTTCCTACCGCAAATGTGTAAAAAAAAATTCAAAATCATTCTCAACGATAAACAGGGCAGAATTTCGTTAGCAATTCGTCCGGCAGTTTTATCAGCATAAACTAGATTTCGATGCAACAATGTCGACGAACGAAATTGAAAATTGTCTCGTCGATTTAGCCATCGAGTTTACGCACATTTACGTACGTGACTTGTAAAGCGTGTACCTACGCATATCCGTTTATACGCATTTTGCATGTTCTCGAAATGTCGCGGCACTCCGTAATTACACGATTGTCCAAAAATTTGCATAGGTTACCCCGCTACACGTGCCTACGTTTCGATTCCGCATTGTAAACAGGATCACCGAGCGGAACTTGCGCAGCCCTTTCCCAATCGTGCCCCGTAAACCCCCCCCCCCCCCCCCCCCTTTTAGAACGCCCCTGAACGGCATGCGAAATCGCGAAAAGGGTTTCATAGTTATCAGGAGGCAAGGCACGCGACACGCGTTTGGCCGGCGATTTGTTTCTGTTTTTTATTTTTTTTTTTGATTTATTTATTTATTTATTTTTTTTTATCTTCTCTCGTTGAAAAAAAGAGGGATGAGTTTTATACTCGCATGCAGATTTTCATCGTCGTCATTCCGAATAGACTATACGTATACGTATGCATAGGTCTAGAATTGTGCGATTGATCGATAAATCGTAGAAAAATTCGTTTGATACATTTTATTTATTTTTTTCCTTGCTGGTTATGTATTCGAATAAATAAATTTTGTTTCTATGCATCGAATAATAATAATCAAAATCTTGATTTACCGCTTGTAAATTTTTGCACTTGTCCTTTTTTACGTTCACATAAACAAGCAAACCTTGTGAGCAATAATTAATTAGGTAATTACTGAGTTACTATTTAATAAAACTTAACGTTAATAAGTAATTATTATTCCTCAATTAATTACACAGGTCAAACTAAAAATATATATATATACATATTTTTTTCTTGACTTTCTGTTTCAATAAATAAATTTTGATTCCACACATCGACTAATAACCGAAACCTTCATTTATTGCTCCTTTTTTCTTTTTTTTCCGCGTTGAAAGATAAGCAAACTTTCTAAGCAACGTATCAAAATTTTGGTCATCATTCGGTGTACAGGAACAAGATTTACTTATTTAAGAAAATAAACTCGAGAAGAAGGAAAAAAAAAAAAACGTATTTTCGTGCGATCCATTAATCGCAAAGATCTATCGATGACCGATTAAAAATTTTTTTTTCTTTTTTCCGTTTTTTTTTTCTTTTCTTCTTTTTCTATCCGAGGCTGCTTTTTCGCATTACACACAAGGTGGGTATTACATCGAGATGGGTAGGGTTCTAATGAGGAACAACGAGGTTACGCTCACCTACTCCGAACTTGCAGCAGGGAATGTTTGTCCCCCCATCGAGTTACCGGAGGAGAGAAATTACTAACGAACGCTGAAGCCGAGAATATTGTTCACGAGGGATTAAGGTAAAACCGCAGAATCTGTCCCGAGCCTTGCAGCCAGGAGCCGAGGGCTTTTCCTTCTTTGCAGGCTACCTCACGAGTTAGGCCTCTCATTTCCTTCTCAAATTAGCTACCGGCAATTTTCGGGAATCCCCGATAGGAACGAGGAATTTCACTTTCACCCCCCTCGTCTCACTTATTACGTACGACAAATATGCGCCCGTACCGAGGTGTTTTTTTTTTTTTTTTTTGTTTTAGAAAACAAAGGAACGGGAATTAAAATGGAAGTACAAAATTGCGTTTGCTTATTTTTTTGCCAGAAATTATTCGCGTTTTCTTACGTCAAGTTCTTTCTTGCAGAGTTTTCATGTTGAAATGGAAATTTTGAAAAAAATAAAAAATAAGGAGATGTGTAACCCTTTCCCTCCGGGGTAGTTTCCGTACTTTGTAATACGATTACATGAATTTTTGAATTTCGAATCATCTCTCGTACTTTCAAAACTTGTACGAATCACGCTCCAAAGTTATATTACACCGCGTATCTCGTACCTTGTATAACATTCGTATTATACGGTTATAAGTTTGTACGGTAGTTGTAATGTAATACTAAAGGGAAACGTGTACCAACGTTTCGTTGGAATATTAACGTACACCGACGTCTCACGGAAATGAAGTACAGACTATTTTTAACGGAGAAACGAAAAAACCGGGTTGAAAAACCGAAAACGGCGAATCGCTGATTCAGCTTTTCTGAAAAATAAACGAACAAATCGACCCACGGAGAATTGACACAAGTATCTATCGATAGGATCAATATTTTGGAGACGTAACGATATTTTTGAGACAATTCGAAATGGGACAAGACACCTGTGAAAACGCTGAATTAAATTTTTACATACGGATGAAAGTTGTATTCAAGAATTTTCAACGTCTCGATGCGAGATGTAAAAAAAAAAAAGTCTACTTGTGTCTTAACATTTTCACCGCAAGAAGCATTTGAGAAGAATTTGGTAGTCGACACGTATAACTGGGATTAACGACGATAATTAAACAAGGGTGTAATCCTGATTGAAAGAAAGAAAGAACTGATCGGGCGTATAAATTGCCGAGTGCAAAAAAGAATACCAGGGAGAAATTCGGACACGCGCGTGATTCGGGTGAAGATATAGCCGGGGTGGAAAGATTCAACGGGAGTTGAAAACGTCAAAGAATCGGGCCGATATATCCGGTAGGAAGTGAGCCGGGAGGGTTACATAATTCAGGGTCCTTTACCGAGGAGGAGGAGGAGGGATGCCAGGATCTCGTTCAAAGTCTTCTCTGTACAAGCCTACGGAAAATTTGACGCCGGGTTAGACATCTAGATCGAGATCCGATCGAGCGGATCCTTAAACGGGAAACGAGAAGGACGAGGAGGAGGACGACTCCCGTCTCTGCTCCACGTATCCTTTGACGTTCCTCAAAAGTTCAAAGGATCTCCCGTTGAAACCTTTCGCGTTTAGAATAAGTCTTGCGAGCGATCGGTAACTCCTCGCCTCAAGGGGCTGTTGCAGCGTTGATAAAAAGGAAAACGAAACCGATCCGTAATCGAAGGTTAGCTACAACCAAAACCCGGATGTGAAGCAAAAAAAAAAAAAAAAAAAAAAAAATAAAAAAACAGACGGAGCTTTTTTTTTCGCGACAGATTTCCGAGCGATACGGAAAGCGTTGGAAAAAAAACTTTGACGAGGTTCGGCGCTGAGTCTATAATATTTACTAAAAATAGAAGTATATGTATACACATATTGTATATATATGTAATGAAATTACGAAGAAAAGCTTGGACGAATCGATGCATAGTTTTAAATCGTATAAAAATTCATCAGATTCGTTCGATTCAATTCTGACACACGAATTTACAAGCTTACAATTTTATTCAGTACACCAACTTACACATATATATATATATATATGTATATATACATTCAACAAAATAAATACCGTGAATAGTTGGTTTTTTATTGTTTTTTTTTTTTTTTTTTTAATTTTATTTTCCAGCACAGTTAATTGGTAATGAAAATACATAGCAGCGATTAGGTACGTTGTAAAAGTAAATATTCGACCGGGCGTAAATGAGGAATAAAGAAAAGCGTATCGGAGGATCTCGTAATTTGAGTAGCTAATAATATTGAATAGCTAATAAGCTTGGCCGTTTGAGCGATTAGAATTGGGGCAACTCGTTTCCCTTCTCCGGGATTGAACTCTGGCCCTCAACGGTTTTACTTTAAAGTATACAAACATCCGAGTTTCCCAAGCTACGGAGGAGCCAGCGAACTAACGCCTAGTTATAGTTTCCTCTACAGAGAGATTCGTGTTGTCTCTCGGTTCGTCCCTGGGTATGTGTATACAATATATACAGTTACACGTTTCGTGTATACACGCGACCGTGTCTAATTATAAACCCGCGGTGCCACTGCGGAGAAACTCTCATCCACGAATTACGATACCTATTCTCCATATGTATATATATGTGTGTATGTATAAAGATAGAAAGATAGAGAGAGAGAGAGAGGGGCGAAAAGAGGTCAAAAGCAGGGTCAATTAGTCTGAAAGCTCAAATTTCGATGAAAGCATGTTCCGTATTAGAGCTTTCAAATATTTCCGATACACAGTTACACGTGTAATGATTGTATGAACAGTGGAAAAAAGAGAGAGAGAGAGAGAGAGAGAAACGCGATTGAAATTTGAAATTTGAAATTTGAACCTTGGACTGCATCCCGATTTCCTGTTTTTTAGGACAGATCGATAAAACTAAAAAAAAAAAAAAAACGGCTAAACGGAACTAAGAACGGCGAAAAGAGGAAACGTAATTTAAGGTAAAAATCGGGGAACGACGGTTTCGTGAAAATGCGAGATCTGGGATTAGCCGGATTAATTAATTTATGCAAAGCGATAACCGAAAAATCGAGACCGACCTCCGGCATCGACATCGCGCTTTATGATTTATTCCCGATTTTCTATATGCTTGCTGTAAACCGGCTCAAAATGCGTCCTGCGTTTACAGGCGGTTGGGTTGTGAATTAAATAATACGCGATTTTCTCCAGGATTCAATCCACACGCGTAAGCAAATAATTTATATGTATACGTGTATAGGAACGATAATAATACGTTTGCACAGATGTCTAAATCCATATATATACATATATATATATATATGTAACTGTAATTCTGGATTTCAGAATTGTAAAAATTTTAATGGTGCAAATTGTGAATTTTGTGAACCGAGTGGAACTTGGCTTTATTCTATTTATTTATTTATTTATTTTTTTCGTTATTTTATCAAAACATTTTTTCTGTTTTCAGTCGTGTTTTCTGTATAAAATTTTGAAACAAATCGCGAGTGTGTTTGAGAATTGGAGAAACAATCTTGAAAATGGGATGAAAACGAAAAAAAAAAAAAAAAACAGACCCCATTCCGAATCTTGGGTGAAAATATTTCATTTCATAAAATTAAATGTTTTTTTCTTTCCCTCGTTTCTTGTTTCACGAAAATCAATTTGGGGTGTTTTTCCAAAGGGGGTTTAAAAAACCACGGAGCACAGACGAGCGATTGAAACGAAAGTTTGAAAATTTTCGCGTTACTTAACAAGGTAGGAAAAATCCTTGGTGGATGAAAAAAAACAAAAAAAATAAAAAAATAAAGGTCACGGTGAAACTTTTCCCGAATTGACGCGGAATGCCCCATAGGTTTTTCATCGTTACTCCGGTTGGGTACAAGCCTGCAACGCAGCCCCGAAGGTTAGAGAAAATTCTCGTCTTTTTCTCGGTAATTTTCGATACCTGTGTTTTCGTTTTTTAACCTCTCTCTCTCTCTCTCTCTCTCTCTCCTTTTCTCTTTCCTCGCTTCCTCCCCGTTAGCCCGGCGTTTTAGACTCGTTTCGCGTGCCCTTCCCCAACGTCCCGTGGGTCTTTCGTAGGTAGTCGGAAACAAAGCCCGGATTCCCAGGCGCAATAAAGCCACCCCCGAATCGCTTTTGCGCAAAAACGTATCAGAGGCGTCGGGAGTGCCGTTTGGTGCCTCCGGCTCTCGTCCTCCTCGTCCTCCTCGTCGGTAACCTGCAGCCGTGGGGTTAGTCACCTGCTTTTCGTGCTCTACAACCTCTGTTCGTGACACTTGCGCTCAACCACCGAGCCGCGCGCACAAGCACAGCGTTATTATAATACACCCTCAACGACTCTGCAGGAAACTCGAGGGTTCGCAAAACTTCCCCCAAACTCCGTACCTCCCCGTGTCTGCTTTTGCGGTGCTAAAATTTAAATTAAAATTTTACAGAGGGAGAGAGAGGAGAATAAGGAAAGAACGCTGGGACGAAGATGAAGAAAAAGAAGCAGAAGATCTTAAAGAAGCAGCCTATACATGGAAGGTTGAATATCTGAAGACAATAGAGAAATCTGACAAAAGAAAAATGCAACAATTTTGTAATATTCAACGGAACAAGAATAACAATATCGACCCCTTAAGGCGGGAGTGCAGCTTTCTTGGTCTAAAATCGTACCGATTTTTAGCAATTTGGTTTTTCTTTTCTCAAAGAAAATTTAAACACTCGGAGCAATTTGAGTTTGAGGGTTTTATTATTTATAGCTTCAAGAACATTTTACGATTTTCTCATTACAATTAATAACAAAATGCCCAAGTTGTCCGACTCACCCCTTAAATTGATTCGGAATACTAAAAAATGATTCTTCAAAGTGAAATCCGCTCTTAATTTTAATATTAACCCGTGCCCCGAAAGACCTTTAAAGAAGTTGAGATCGATTTTTTTTTTTTTTTTTTTATCTATTTGCATACGAACACTGAAATAACATTGTGCGGCAACTCAAACTAATCTAAAAGTAATTTTACCTTTGGCTAAATTTCTTAACGTGATACGGTTATTAGAGCAATGTAGAGATAAAAAGCTCAATTTTTGATATTTGACAGAAGGAATTTGACGTACAGATTTCAAATTTTGATCTTCGAATTAAGACGAACGTTCATTTTTCCGTTTTCACTGTGCGAAATATACTTCGAATGTCGGACGCGATTATTTCGTTCGTTATTACTTTGAAACAACGAGAAGCCCGCGGACCCGTGTATATTATTTTGACTTTTTCCGATACGCGCGTCCCTCCTATTTTTTTTTCTCCTCAGGTTTTATCTTTACAGCAGTAAGGACGCGATATCAATATTTTATACGCTCAGGTTAAAACGGTCCTGTTCCGAAAAAGGAGCGTAATATCCGTCTACTATACGATAATACACGCACATCCAGCTTTGCCGTTAGATATTAGAATATGTGAAACATGGATCAAAGAGATACGAGGAATACCAAACCCCAAATTTTATACCTTTTTTCTTTCTCTTTCCCTCTTATCATCCTTCCTTTCCGTTCCGTTCCCTTTTATTCCCCCCCCCCCCCCCCCCCCCCCTCTTCCCCTTCTTCTCAGATATCAATTCTCCTATCCCCTCTGGCGGCCATACGATATTAAAATATACTTTTCTTTATTTTCCCGTCAATATATAAAAGCTAAAAGAAATTTTTTTACTCCTCCACTCAACCCTGTAATTGCATCCGAATATTTTCTTTTTTACCAGTAAAAACGTTCAACCCTCAAAGCCAAAAACAACGATTATCGCATCTGATATCCATACGTTTGCGAACCAGTTTCGAATAATGATTGAATTATTTCTAAGAAAAATTTAACAATATTTTTCAACATCAGCTACGAGAGAAAAAAATTTAAGAAAAAAAAAAAGTGTTGTTTTTACGTTAATTAAACAAATATCCCATAATGCGTAGTTCGATTTTGAAAAATCATTTCGACTATTTTTCTTATATAAGATAAAAAAAAAAAAAAAAAACCCAAGACGCGGCGATGATCGGACGAAAAGCTCGCAACGTAGAATCGCTTCCTCCAATTACCGTTAACGATGTAAAATCGTCAAGCGATAACGGGACCTCGGTATTATAGTTGCGGCTGAACGGGCCCACACGTGTTTCCGATCTATTAATAGTAAAAAGTATAGTTTTTACTCCCTGTTACGTACGTATATATTTACATAGCGGACTGGAGGCTCGTATCGTGTAGAGTAAAAAACCGAGGCATGGGGGGGGGGGGGGGGGGGGGGGGTTGGGGTTGGAAAGAAATGATACGAAAGAAACCGCGTCGCTTTTGTCAAAGAGCTACCGGGTAGTATACGGTTTAAAGAAATGCCAGTAGCTCGAATTTTTCCAGAGAGAAATTTCTCTTCCTACCATAAATATTTACAATAATGATAACGATAATAATAATAATCAACCGAGAGAGTGAAAAAGAGAGGGATTGAAAAAAAAAAAAAAGAAAAGAAAAGGGGGTTAAAATGAGAGGAAAACCGGAAACTCGGTGTCAACGCTTCCGCAAGCACAACCCTTTCTTTTCCACTCTCGTTTTTCAACCCAGCGCAAAACCCTCCGAACAATATAATAAGTGTGTAAGTCGCCTTTTGTGGATGAATTGTGTTTTTATTATTCAAAGCCGGCGCTGCTCTCGTTTCGTTCTGCAACTCGCTCGACTAATTATTATTATTATTATTATTATTGTTATTATTATTATTGGACTCGAACTTGCAGCTTCGCGCGGCAACAAAAGCGGAAGGAGCGAGAGAACGAATTCAAATTACATCGCAAGTTGCGTCGTTATTATTTTATAAACCGTAGCTTTTGTCCTGCTTTACTTTTTTTTTTTTTTTTTTTAATTTTTTATAAATCGTCTTACATCTTCCTTCTCTCTTTCATACATGTATACATTTATACTACCGATTTATACTCACGATTTAAAAACCTTGCCGATATTTGTTAAAAATTTACGGTTTCAGCATACGTGTAGATCGGTATTGCATCGTAATAATATCGAATCAAAATCGATCCACGAGTCCTCGTTTTTTCGTTACGGTAAAATTTAACGTCAAGATCGCAACGATCGAAAAAAAGAAAACATAAAAAATTCCCGACTCCGCTTCGTTTCGCACTCTCTTGCCTTCCGTCAAGAAAAACGAATAAACAAACAAAATGTAACAAGCAGCAAGGTAAACGAATGAATTGTAAATCACTGAAAAACAGAATAGAGGAAAGAAAAAAAAAAAAAAAAGAACACCGCGTCCATCGTGCGATTTTTGCCGTTTATTATTACAATTTGCATCTGGCTACGATTAGCGAGGCGAGGATTTTCTTTTTCTTTTTTTTTTTCTTTTTCTTCCTATCTCTCAACACGCAAAATTTATTATTCCACCGAGTTAATTGCGCCATCCTTCTGATCGAAAGGAATTAGCGAGTCGCCGTTCACGGAATCCACTTTGCACCGAAGCAAGCTCAACGATTCCCTTAATTCTTCTCGTCTAATTTTTTTTTTTTTTTTTATCTTTCCTCCCCCCTCCCCTGCCCCGCGATCATCGGCGGAGCTTTTTTTCACCGGGTGACGGCGTAAAATGCCGTTCATCCTCGAGTGGTTCTGCCTTATTTCACCTCGCCTTGTGTACGTTTTATGACCTCATAGTCGGGAACACGGGGGTTAGAGGATTCTTCTTTTTGTGCAAACCGTTGGCGTTTTGCTCCAGCGATTTTTCCCTGTTGATTTTTTTTTTTTTTTCTTCTTCTCTCCTCTCCTCCTCCGCCCCCCCCACAAGTTCTCGGAGATATCCTATTTCTCTACATCCTCGGTGAGCCTGAGATTGTTATCATTATCACCAGACTAAACACTTCTGTTATTGTTCTTCTTCTTATTCTTATTCTTGTCGCGATTTGTCGTTTTTTTTTTTTTTTTTCTTTCTACTCGAAGTATTATCAAAGAGAATTTTTGACATTTTTACGTTCTAGGATGGAAAGAACTCTCCATGCTTGGTTATCCTTTGATCCGCTTAAAGTTACGGAGTTCTGAACCTGCTTCGCAGCATCCCTTTTCTTCGGTTATAGATATGATGCATGCATACAGGTAACTACAATACGCTTTTACAATTTTCCTCTTCGCTCTTACGTAATAACGCTTTCTTCTTTATTTCACGGTATACTCGCAGCTCCTTGACTTTTCTTCCTCTGAGACAAACACGCGGCAAAAATTATCGTATTTAAACCCTACGTGTCAAAAGCGCGCATTTTAGGAAATCGTCGTTAGCTAAACATCAATTTTTGCCAACGATACTTCCGAACTTTCGTGTCTATCAAATTTTGTATGTAATGCAGTATAACACTTTGAGAAGAAGCCCTGAAAATTTTTTTCTAATCTCTTTGAAAGCCTCTCGAACGCTTTGAAAAAAAGTCATCCCGCAAAGTGTTGAATAAAAAAAAAAAAAATGAATTTCTATAACTCGTTTACTCCATCATATAATGTCTCAACATAATAAAATGGTACAAGTTTGACGAAAAGTTGGAAAAAAAAAAAAAACGGGCCGGATTTAATTTTTCTTTCGTTCTTTTTTTTTTTATTTTTGATCACGACGGGATTCGAGCCAAGTTTTGGATATCGGTGCTCGCTGCACGATTTACAATTTGGTTGATTATTTCTTCGTCGATCGAATTGCGATATCGTCACTCACCGGAATCGCGACGCAATCCTCGATTTCGGCGAGTGGCGCCTCGGAGCAAAATGTTCCCTCGGTTAGAAATGGTGGCCGAGGCGGTGGTGGAAGCCGGAATTCAGGTGGAGGTCCTGGACACTCGGGGCAATCCGTACCTTCCAGCGTCTCAAGCTCCTCCATACTCCTCGTCGGCGTACTGAAACACGATTCGAGAAAACGAGGAATTTAACATCGGATATTTACCGAATCGAGATACGAGTGGGATTAATTGTTTACTGACTAGGTTACGGAACGTATGATTCGCAACGAGATATGCAAAGAAATATTTCACATCGATTCCATGGGATATCTTTGGTCAGTATTGTGCTGAATCCAACAATTACTTCCATTTCCCTCATTAACAATAATGAAAAAAATCAACATTTCATTACAATCGACTAAACGATATTTCTTATAAAATTACAAACAAACAATTTGTTTATGAAATTTACTCAACGTTCAGTGTTCGTTCTTTTCGCCTTTGAAATCTTTTCTTCTTCTCTTCGATACTTCTCCGAACACGCTTCCGCTTTCCACTTTCTCTTTCCCTGTTTCTATTTATTCTCGAGTCTGACTCTGATACGTATTGAATTAAAGTAAGAAATCGCTTTTGCCTAGAATTTTTAGAATCAAGAATAGTATACCAGATTTCGAGTTGAACGAGAGTTTCACGCTAAATAAAACTACGAACACAGATTTAAGAAAAAAACCTAACGTGATTGAAATTTTTTGATTATTTTTCCCGGTTTCAGTGAATAAAAATATATATAGTATATAAAAAAAAAACTGTACAGTTTTATCGTTGCAGATCTGTGTAATTACGTTCATTTATAGGTATACCCATGGAATATACATAATATTCACGACAGGGTGAAAGAAAAAAATAAACACATCGCACTAATATTTTTTAAATTTATTCCAGGATTTGAAAACTGATTTTTTTCCAAACTTCCCGACTACAATCTTTTTAATTTTAATTTTTTCTTTTCCTCTTGCATTTGTCAATCGCACAATCATATCGTCGAATTTTCACGAGGAAACATAATATCCGACGTACGCTGCGTGAGTTGTTGAAATTCGAGCCGCTGCAGGAGTTTGCATCATTTAAACTGTAACTTGCATTTTATTCATTTATAATAATTCCGTCGGACATATTTTCCGTGAAATGCGATCCTGTTGCCGCTACCGCTTCGCGTCGAATTCAACTTTCTATTTTTCTCCGTTTGTATTTTCATCCCATTTGCAAAATTTGTTCGATAGGCTGGAAAAAAAAAAAAAAAAACTAAAAACATTTGGATTTCGATGAAAATTTACACTCGTCGTTTTGTCGGGTGGCTGATTACGAATCTGAAGTCAGTTTGCAAAATCCAAAACGGCTATCCGAAATGTTTGAAAGAAAATCTAAAAACATTCCGATTATCGTAGAAATCGGGTAGGCGGAGGTTTTTTTTTGTCACCGATAACGAATCCAAGCTCTCATATCGATTTAAAATCATCCAATGACGAATCTGAATTTCTGGTTAAAAATTCGAATTACATATAATTCGCATGTTTTCTCCCCACTCTCGATAGTCAAAAAACGTCAACTTCTGCCGGGATCGACGCGTTTCAACAACGGAACGCGTGATTACAAATCGACAGAGTGATAGTAAAATCGCGATTTGAATTTCGAGAGGCTCTTGTTGGCCTCGTGACAAACTTCAGGGGGCGTGGTACATGCTAATACAAATTCTAGCCGTGTACACGCGGTTAATTACCGTCTTATAACGAATCGGTCACGCCTGTCTTGACCGCGTTGGTAACCACCGCAAATTAATTGGCTCTCGCGTTTCGGCCAACTCTCGCCTCGATTCGACTACACCTTGGATGTAGCTCGTGATGATGTTCAAACGGCCCCTCTGCAGGGTGCCATAATCAAAAATGGCGTCGGGCGCGTCTCTTTCAACGTTATTATAATTACCGGGTGTCGAGTACGAGACCTCGGTATGACATTGTAAATTTTGGGGGCCATTTTTTATTAGCTCATAAAAAAAAAAAAAAAATACATCGCTCGTAGTTCGATACAGTTATAGACAGGATATTATTTTCCAACGAATCTTCGACTCAACGAGGTGATTGTAAGAGGGTACCTGTTTCGAAAAACGTAAAAAAATTTTAGATCGTTTCAAGTTCTATTTTTTTTTTCTCTTCTCTTTTTCGTCAGGATTTTCAAATTTTTTCCGACTGTTTTGACGGTCAAAATTTATGAATGACGTTTCTTTGGTACCTGTCGACATTATGTGGAATTAAATGCAAAAATGATTGAAAAAAGTTTTTTTTTTCTTATTTTTTTTTTATTTTATTCGATTTTTAGGAAAAAGTGATTCGCGGAATGAGAAAATATAAAGATACTTTAAATATGAAATCGTTGAAGAAGCAAACGGCAGGTGGTGTGTATATAATATTATACACAAACGTACGTGGATATAAAAATTTATCTACAAGGGATATGAAAAATGTTGATGTAATAAATTACACTTTACGCAAGCGTATTAAACACGCATACATGCACGTAGACAGAGAAATTTTACGAGCTTTAATGAATATAATAACCTAAGAAAAAAAGAGAGTAAAATAAAAACAAAAGTAAAAAAAAAAAAGAAAAAAAAATCAACGAAACGGATCTTTCAAGAATTTCATATATTATATTTAATATTTAAATTTGTAATACAGTTTCGTCCGATAATTGTAAGACACGTTGACAATCCTTTGCAGTGTCAAAAATTTCGCCGAGTCGATGTCGTTTCCGTAAACACAAAATTTATTCAAAAAAAAAAAAAAACGCATTTCAACGGGTTTTTAAATAATTTCCCGGCTGCGTTCGGGTTCCCCGAGGTCCGAGGTGAAATTAGTCAGCTCCTCCGAAGGCCCAAGTTAAATTTTACGCCCCCTAGATTTAGTGTTACAAACTTGTTCCAACTACCGTGGCGGAGAGCTGCGCGGCGTTTGGGTCGGTTCAAAGTTGCAAGGTCTGGTTTATGGAACCGCTCGTAAATCGGTCGACGGGTTTCGAGTTGCTGTTGCTGTTGCTGTTGTTGACGCTGCTGCCGCTGCTTGGCTGGGCGGAATTACACGGGACGAAGGTGAGGAAACTTTAGGGACAGCTACGTTTGCGAGAGAATAGAAAAGAAAAATTATAATTTATCTTTCGATAATATTCGCGTCGGCCGCGGCAAAGTCGCGAAATAAAAATCGAAGCTCATAAAATTAAAGCTAGAAAAAACAATAAAAAACAATTAAAAAAAAAAATAAACTTACACCCGTACGTAAATTGAATTTCGTTCGCGACTAGTGAAAAACGAGTTCTCAGGATTTTTCGACGCATCTGTTGGCGGAGATATGAAGTTGAGACGAGAGGCTGAAAATCCGGGATCCGAGACTCTGGCTTCGCTAAGAGCTTTCATGAAGAGTGGAAGGAAATAAAAATCATTACCCCGGTGCCTGGACGTAAAAGCTCCATTTCCGTTGTATAAAGCTACAGCTCAGCAGTGGCGGATACGGTATCAAAGAAAGTTTATTAGACGTAGCTGCCCGCCGGGATGAATTATTACAGTGACTTCCGAATGTGTTTGAAACGATTTCGAAATTTTCCGAGACATTAATAACAAAAATAATAATAACAGCCGATAAAAACGATATCGACGAGCGTATATCCGTGAAATTTTTGTTAAACTATTTCCAACCATACGCGATGCGACAAAAAAAAAGAGAGAAACGTCCTCTACGTCCGTTTAAAATAGCGTCGACACTACGTGAGAAGAACAAAAAATAAAGTAACAACCGAGCGATCGTTGTTATTATTGTTATTATTGCAAAACGCAGGGAATGAAAGAAAAAAAAAGTTATTTCTTTTTCTCACGCTATTAAAAAACATCACGTGACTACCGTAGGTAAAATTTAATCAGGATAAATTAGAAACCGCGGTGCTTTACGGGAAAAGCTTATAGCTAGTCGCTCTGCGGACCGTGCGGGTTGGAAATTTGCCTAATATGCGGGGTAATAAGCATACGTAATTTCGGCGTGTCCCACGTGGGAATTTAAAGGGCACGTCGCCGTTCCGTTTGCGGGGAAATTCGACGCGACACGCGGGCGTGTGTGTGCTTGCAAGCACACGAGCGCGTCGACGTTGCAGCGTTTATGTAGGTACATACGGAAACGAAAGCGTTCCGAGAGCAGCTTCTGTTTCCTGATTCGCCCGCGGCGCGGATGTCTGAAAAACGCGCACGTTCGCCGCCTGCAGTTTTCCGCGTTTCCCGGGACGCGGTCGGAGCCGGAACGTAATTTAATTATCAACATTTTTGCGGCGGCCCTCTTTTTTCAGAATTTCGAAACCGTCGCTCGACTCGACTTGTAAATACGTACGGTGGGATGATTCGTTTTTTTCTTTTTTTTTAACTTGTTTTAAGGTGACACTTGACAAAATTTGTGACGAATAATGAGAAAGAAGAAAAAAAACTGTGACACTGAGAGAAATTTGTAGTTCCGGTTACCGATCGGTTCTTAACTATTTTCATTTTTTATTCATTTTTTATTTCATTTGCTTGAAACGAAAGCTTTTACGACGCACTGGGTTGAAGGTATTTGTGCCTATACTTTATACATAAATACGTATATATATATATATATATGCAATGCAGAAACGAAGTCCGCTGGTGAATATCTCTAAGAAATTACCGCCGAGCAGCCAGGACGGCATTTATCGAGCCGCGGTGAAAGCGGGTAGGAATACGGCCGCAATGAAATTTCAAGCTTAGTTAAAAACTCCACGGACATTTTTCTTTATCAACTCAAGTTTGTGTAGATATTCCGTGCGTGTGAATCGCGAGTACAACGTAAGCAGCGTCGCAAACGAGGCGAGAGAGAGAGAGAGAGAAAAAAAAAAGAGAGAGGGAAAAGAGCTTTTTTTTTATACAGGTAAAAACGTGGTAAAATCGTATTACAGCTGTATAAGGTAAAGAAGGAGAAAAAAAAAGAGTGCTTGACCGAAAAATTAATGAATTCATGCGGAATATTATAATCCTCAATCATTAGCGGATTCCGAGGCTGATGATATGATATATAAGCCGTGGAGAGGAGAGGAGAGGAAACGTGGTCTCCAGTGATCCTGAAAATCCTTGAATTTCTCTTGCCCTTAAAAAGTTCCGGAAACATCCTTGAATCGTTTCTCGTGTCCTGTTAATATTCTATTTTTAAGGTTTGCTGCGATTCATATATTTGTACATGTTCACCGAGCAACTGTTTTTAAAAATTCTATTCCCTCCTCGAATTACGTATTTCATTTTTCCCAACCAACAAGTTTTTTAGTAGAACTAACGTAGGCACACCACGTACTCTTCGCTCCGCATTCGTGTATTCGTAATTTTTGCCCGAATCTTTTCGAATATCCCGTAAACGTGGAATTTGTCGTGAACGGGGTGTTCGTTTTTTTTCTTCCTTTTATTTTATTTTTTTTTCTGTCCTTTCGTTCTTACGGGACACCATGGCAAGACGACAAACCTATTAAAAGTTCTCCCGTCAGACTTCCGAATCACCGGCAGCAAAAAGCCCGCGAAGTTAGGTATGTTTGGTTATGTAATACATACACACGTGTATACTTTTTCGTTCGCGCACGTTTTCCCCATAAAATCCCACGAGGGTGATCCCCTGCCCCTTGGCGACGTTGCGTCCGAGCCGGCCGATACATATATATATATATATATATATGTGTGTGTGTGTGCGTGTAGAACAGAAAAGCGAATCTTTTTATCCACGCGTCGCGCGAGATGATTTTTCTTCCGAAAATCTCGTCGCGCGTTGCAAGAAACCTTTTTTTTTCTTCTCGATGGTTTTTTTTTTTTTTTATCTTATTATTTATCATCCACTTTCGTTCGCCAAAGTAGAAAATTAATCGTAGCTTCGCATTATGTCAGATATACGTCAAACTTTATTCCTTTACTGTCGATTTTTCTTCCTTTCTTTTTTCTTCAATTTGGTCCACCCAAGCCAAGTAATTTCTTGTAATCGTTTGTAATCGCACGTAATCCATTGTTATCGTACGTAATCACTTTGCAATCTGGGTAATATTTGTGTAATCCTCGCAGTCTTTCGGTAATTTTTGCAATCCTTGCCGTCGCTGTAATCTTTGTACATTTTCTGATCACTTTGCAATCCGTACGATATTATCGTGTAATTTTTGCCGATTTTGTTAGTCATTGTAATCATTGCTGTTTTCTGGAATCTTTGTAATTCTTATAATTTCTTTGCAATCGGGGTAATTAATTTTCGTGCAATGTTTGCAGTCTTTGGTTAATCCTTACAATCTTTGCTGCCTCTGGAATCTTTGTAATCCTCGTAATCCATGTAATCTTTGCAGTATTTCGTTAATGTAGTTTTCCTGAAAATTACGAGAGACGGCGTCGCAGTAGGCACGCGGAAAAAAAGGGGCTTGCGATTCGACTGCAGATTTGCACTTTAACTGTTGTGCGATATATATATACACACACACACACACACACACACAATAAGATGAAAATCGTCACTTCGTCAAAAAATATCATCGCTTTAACGGTTATTATAATCCACTCATCAGCTCGTTAAACAATTTATCAGATTAAATTCAACACCGGAAATTAGATTCTCTCAGGGAAAGAATTAATATCCGTTCCAAAACTGAACAGCAACATCGGCAGAAGCTGGATAACGATCGTTTTCTTCTTTCTACAGCAACGTCGTGTGAAAGGAACAAGAATATGCACCGAAAAAGAAGAAAAAAAAAATGAGGAAAAAAAAAGAAAGAAAAGTCGAAACGAAAAGAAAAGAAAGCACAACTTTTGGTCAGTTTTTCTACCGACTACAAGAGGAAGGTGGAGAAAAAAATAAATGTTTCGTCACGATTCTTTGTCCCGTTTCGGTTTCTTATTTTTTCACCACCGGATCTTCTCGACGGACATCTCTGTTTAAAAACATAAATAAATCGAGAGCGAAAAGCTTAACTTTCTTCATTTTCTCTCTGTCTACGTTAAAAAATTCTCCTATAGCGCAAAATTTTGAACGGCTGAAATTCTGAATTTTTACATTATACATTTATTAAGCTTATCATATTTAATGTTTCTTTTTTTTTTTGTAAATGATATTTATTCAATCCCCTTCAAGTTTTCGTATTTAGAAATTTTCCGAGTTTCAATCTTTTCAACACTTCGATTACTCGATCCCGAAGTCTCGGAATAATTTTTCTCGCAAATCCCGAGTCTTTAAGTCTCGCAATTTAAACCTGAGCCTGAAAATTAACCGATTTATAAATAATAAAAATTAAAAACCGATCGCCTTGTGCGAAGATAAAGCTTTTTTACACCGAGCGAAGTTCCTCAATGTTTCGTCCAAATTCTTAGCTTTTACGCAACTAACTCGAAGACGAGGAAAACTTGATCTGAGAATTTATAATTCCGTTCTAACGGTAATTCCTTGTTGCACTGCAGCGTTGCCCAATCATTCCGGACATTCTCCATAATTTATACCAGTTTACGAGAAACTGGGAAAAACGGCGTCGCGACTCGAGGAGACCGACTTTCGAGCTTCGCTCGAGTTTCACGATTTCCTTAATCGCATCGTGCGGTGTTTCATAGCCGTGGAAAGGCTGATCGTGCCCGATGAAATAAGACGTCGAGTTTCGCCGCTGCAGCTGCCTTGCCAGAAAAGATAAACTCTGATACGGTGTGCGGACGCGTCTGATCGTCGATTCAAAGCCTGCGCCGGAAGGAAGTTGGCGGCTTTTTGGATCGAGCGAAAAATCGGGACGATGAAATTAAGTTGCAGGTAACGTTACCGGAACGATGCGTGTTTCGAGAAAAATCGTTGTAAGCAAAATTGCGTGCTTTAATTTTGAAAAGCCATCTCCTTGAAAATCATTTTTAAATTGCCGCATTATTTTCAACGCAACGTATTGAAATTCGTTTATATGTATGTACGGCGAATCTTGTATGATGAATTCGAATTATTTGATATTCTTAAACAAACAAATGTTCGAAAAACATTTTGACTTAAATTATTCCGATTCGAAGGATATCGATGTTAATTTTTTTTTTTAATGAATAAATTAAAAATAAACAAATTAACGAATATCGTGATTTGATTATAACAACTTTTGTACAATAGTTTCTGTTTTAATTGCACAAATTTCGTCGAGTGATCATGAAATATAAAAAAAAAAAAATAGTTCCAATTAAGTGAGCAGCGGTTGAAATGATAAATTTTCTCGTAGAAACGGAGAGGAGAAAAAGAAACTGGTCATTATTACGCGAATCTTATAAATCGTTGGCAAGAATTCCATCAGCTGCAACTTCAGTCATTCCAACGTACGTTATATTTAAAAGGTTGCATCGCGTTGATTTTCAATTTCTCCTACGTAGATTTTAGCGCGTACAGTTTAAGTCGCAAGTTTTTTGGTGTCCGATCCCTGAATCGGTTAATGAATAAAAACAAAAAATCTTGAATTAAAAAACAAAAAGGACATGAAAATAGATTCGTGTAAAAAAATCTGGACGAATACAATTATCGAACTCGTATCTTTGAAATTCACCTTTTTATACGCAGCGTCTTAGAGATGGTGAAATAAATCCGCTACGATGGCTGCATTTTTAATTATAATAATTATTTCAGCATTATTCCACTTTCTTTTTTCTTTTTTTTTTTTTGTACCATAAATACACACAGCTAATAATCACCTTCGGCTATTCATTGTGTATCACTATTATTATTCTTATTATATCTAACACGTTGCACCGAAAATCACTTTTCAGCAGGTTGAGATTTATTCGCAATCCGACAGGTTTCACCGTTGAAATTGCGAAGGAAAATAAAAGAGAAAAAAAATAAAAAAAAAGAAACGGAAAACGTGATTCAAGAATATTACTCCGCACTGTCGTAGGCGTTGGTTTAATCTTGCGTATTTTTACCGTTTTATCTATCCCCCTCTTCTTCTAACTTCCACGAAACTGCATTTCGACGTTAAAAAAACGATTCCACAATCACGATAAATTCAACAAATACCGCACACGTCCGAAACACTTGGAACAATTGCAACACATCGAGGCAATCATTTCACCGCATCCACACGCTGCGTTTTCCCTCATCCGTCGCATAATCACCTCGATTCTCATCAATTACATCGCACTGACTCACCTTTCAAATTATCATTTCGTTTCAACGAACTATAACTTTTACTCCACAAATTGTTACAACTAATATCCTTTCCCCGATCTCGGTCAAACATAAATAAAAAAAAAAAAAAAGATAAATTTCAACAACTGATATTACACGTTGATACAACCACTCCGAAACGAAAAGCTCCAATCAACTCTCTCGACGAAACTTTTCGAGTTAAGGAATTCGCAACGTTGGACAACGAAAAAAAAAAACCAAAAAAAAAAAAAAGAAAAAAAAAAACCAGCAATCTTCTCAATTATTCAAAAAGCTCCCGTTTTCGAATAAACTCGCACACGTCGCCGAGGCTCCGGAATTTCGTTCCTCGCACCTCGGGATCGCGGAGCAGACTGTTGCTCCGAAGCTTCGGCTCGCAAGTCCTTCCCTTCTGCTGCCTGCGCTGCGGTTCAATTTCTCTTTCCCCAGCGCCGGGCAGCCGGTCGGTGTTCTCTCCCTCCCCCCCCCCCCCCCCCCCCCACCACCTCTTTTTCCATTCGGCGTCGGAGGGGCGACGGTGGCGTCGTTTGTCGGTGCGGCACGCACGCCTCTCTCCCTCCTCCCCTCCCCTTCCGCCCGGCAAGGAAAATCTCCCGTGGGATAGGAAAGCGACGGCGGCTGCGGGGGGGGGGGGGGGGGGAGGGTAGTCGGGATCCGGAGGAGGCTGGAAACTTATCGCGTGAGTGGCGTTGGTGGGGGGGGAGGGGGGAGGGGGAGGCTCGAATTTGTCCCCGATGGCGGGGAGGAGGAGAAGGAGGAGGAGGATGGCGGGGCTGGGAGGGGGTGGGTGGGGGGGGGGTGAGGGGGGGAAAGAGCAGCCTCGGGAAGTGCCCTCCATCCAGAGGCCTGAGATCACGGCGTCTCTCTTCGGTCCAGAAGAGCACGCGACCCGTTTGTCGGCCGACTGAGGAGGAAGAGGAGGAGGAGGAGGAGGAGGCTGACCGACTCCCGGTAGCGAGTTTCAGCTTCCAATTCATGGTCTGCGTGGAAATATGATGTATAGCAGTGGAATGAGGAGGGAATTTAGAGGGATATTTTTTTTTTTTTTTTTTTTTTAGGAAACGTTAAAAATGAAAGGAGTTTAATGTGAACGGGAATTGTGGAAGAGCTTTGGAATATTTTGGTAGTTGCGAGTTCGCACCCCTTTTCGAACGATACGCGTTTTGTAATTGCGTAGAAGAAACTCGGGAAACGCGGGTAATTTTTTGGGTTTCAAATATATCGGTCATTGGTTAATTTCAATGGAAATCGATCGAATTGCGACGATTCATTGACTTTGATTTAGAGCGAATACCGTCGACTTGTCTTGTGATTTTCGTTCGTTCGATCATGATTTTCGTACAAATGATTTTTTCATGAAAATTAATGAAAATCACTTGGGGTAAACTGAAAATCGACGAAGGTACGTAGAGCTGAAAATTCATGGAATTTTAACGAATTGAAATCGTTTAGTTTTCGCAGCAAGACTTGAAACGTTTTTCACGATTTCTTCACGTAAAATCCAGAGATTCGGAATAATTTTCAACGATTTCAGTAATTCCTTGTTGCGTAAAAAAATATCAAAGTCATTCGAGTCGTTATTTTGATTCACAGTTTCACATTTTCGTTCGCAATCTATAAATTTCAGACCAATTTTCCAAACAAATCAGCCTTCGTTGGAAAAAAAATTGATTAGTTTTTTACTCGGTACATAAATTTTCCGAAACTATTTTTTATTTTTTTTTCTTAACAACGAATATTTTCACGCAACCGATTGTTATTTCCGATTCAAAACACGGTCGAATTCGTCGTTCTCTAATTTTCGTCCCCGCTAGATTTAATGCCGAACGTATATTTCGATCAATCATTCAAAAAAAATTCACATCCGTAACGATTTGGATAAAATCTCCGTAAAACTGCGACGTATTTTCGTGCCGAAACAAAAATCAATCCGTATTAACGATCGTCTCTAATAAACGTGTTCGAGTCGATACGGATTAAAATATCGTACGCGAAATTCGGATGAAAAAACAAAAATAATAAAAAACTAAAAATAAATCCTCCAACAGTTGTACTAAAATTTTTTCTGCCAACGTTGCCGTTTACGCGTGGAATAAAAAACTGGACAAAGTTTCCGACCATTCGTCCCTCCGCCATACAGGAACCATCGGAGATTATCACTCTCGTCGATGGTTCTCGACATTTTTCCTCCCCCCTCGTTCCGGTACCGCCATTATCCAAAGCCTACGAGAGAAGAGAGAAGTTCTCGAGTGGTCGCGTCAAGCATGAACGTCGAGAGAGGTGCGGCAGAGTTTTTTCGAACACAATGGATTTACCTGTGCTCGTCGACGGAAGGGAAAAAGGTAACGGAGGTGGAGATCCGTTAAGTAAATATCGGTACTTAATTAAATTTGGATGTCTCTTGGTCGCGTGTTGGAGAGTCGACACGAGGGGTCAACGCGCCAGGTTTTTCAGCCACCGGTCTCTGGATTCTCTATATCCACGTGAAGAATCACTCGGAAATTCTACGAGTCCGTCAACTATCACCAAACATCGTTAAACGCCCGGAACGTGGGCTGAACGAACGCTTTAAAACCTGTGGACACTTCATCTCTGAACTGCAGTCGCTCTGGGAAAGACAAACTTACTCGAAAATCCGCAAACACTTCGGGCCGCTTATCCTATTCGTAATAAACGACACGTGGAAAATACTCTCGAGTAAAACAAGGATGAATTTGCGACCCTTAAAACGATAGGTTCTTTTTTTTTTGGCACTTTTTTCTTACCATCGACTCGGGATAATTCCGACGGATTTTACAGCAGGGCTTTAGAATCGTTTTCACGGAAATAGATTTTTCACGCGCTGAATATGCGTATAGAAATTCTCGTTTTTTGTAGTTTTCTTTTTTTTTTCTTTCTAAATTTTCTCTACGGGGTTAAAGTTTACAGATTATTCGGTTCAAGGATGTATACATTTTTTAACAAAAGTGAGTCTCGTCGACGATATTGAATACTTTGTGATGAGATAAAAATCTGTAAATAACCGACTAAAATCAATCCGATAAGAATATAAAGTTTGAATAATAATAATAATTCCCAAAAGTTATCAACGAATTTTATAAACAAAACATTTTAAAAAAATTCCTGTCTATTCAGAAAAATCAAGGAATTCATTTCACATGACAACATGACAACAAAAAAACATTCCCTGAAAGTTTGTTAAGCAATGTGCAGTGTTTTTCTAGTATCCGAATTTTGAATTCACCTGTAAATATACCAAATCCTTTACAAATTTCATTCCATCAATTTTACTCATTTCCTTGTGCCGAATCGATCGAAGAACCAAAAAACATTGCGGCTGACATTATTGCAACAATAATTTATCCATTCGCATAATAAAATAGCGCGGTCTTAGAGTTGATGACGAAGGAGGAAGAATAAGAAGAAGACGATCGATCCGCTTCTCCCGTCTCTTGATCACCCGCGCCATTCGATTTCCCATTGTTATATATTTCCTGAAAAAGCTCGGTGCAAGTCGATCGGCCTGCAGCGAGTCCCCCCTCCCTTCTTCTCTCTGTTCCCGTAATTGGTTCGTTTCCGTGGTTCGGTGTGTGCCCCGCAACCACACGTATCGAGATGATCGGGTTGGGGAGAAAATACGAGGCTGCGGGACAGAGTTAAGCTCGTTAAGCTCTTGCGTGGCTCTCGCCCGGTAGAAATTGAACCTCGGTGTGTGTTCGTCGACGCGAATCCTCAGATCTTTTTTCATCAAGTTCTTCGCGGTGTCAAAATTTTCTTTCGTAATCATACATGCGTCGCACGTTTCCTCGATACATGTGTAATATTTTTGAATTTTCAGACTTTAAAACGTTTTCTAGTTGATAAAAAAAAAAAAAAAAAAAGAAACAAATTTCTTCAAAATTCAAGCGCCGTATTTCAACTCTAAGATAGACCGTTTTGTGATCAAAGTGTGGAAATAAGATGGGAAAAGCTTTCTTTGCTCTTTGAAATTTTAATAAATCGTTGACGACTGTATCGAATATGATGAAAAATACATATTTCTTTAGAGAATTGAAAGATCTAAGAAAAGCCCTGACGCATAAAATTCGTAAACGAAAGTGTTCGTGTGTTAATTAACGTTCAAAGTTTAATTTGTATAAAATTATCGATCCGTCAAGTGTATAGCTACGAAACAAACAACTCTATCACAAAGCATATCACATCGCATTTTCCACTATTGTCGGTATATTCGTGAAACGACTTGTAAAATTTCAACGAGAGAAAAAAGTTTTTCCCACGTTATTTCCGTAAGACATACATCGATCGCAAAGCGGACCGTGTCACAGTCGATACAGAAAGCTAAAATTTTTAGGGAATATCTCTTTTGATCAACTCGAAATCGTTCGAGCCTCTGGGCAAGCATAAAAATCAAAAACAACCCTATCAAGGATCAATATAATACATAAACGTGTAAATGTATGTATCGCAATAACGAAAAGGCAGAAGAAAAAGAGAGAAGAAAGATAACTTGTAAAATTGACGGAATGCTGTAGACGTCAGTTTTATTGCATCGGCGATAATCCTCGGCTCGAGTAGAATTTTGCTCCCAGAGGTTTCGTTTCGTCGCTTATCAAGCCCGGGGATGTCAACCTTAAGGTCTAAAAGCGCACGCGTGCCCGTGTTGCGACGTTGTTCCGCACGTACGTTGCTGCATCACGGTTTGCGTGCGTCCTACAGTTTGTCAAGCGTCAACAGGGCCCGCGGAACAAGGTTCAGAGATAATTCAAGATAAGATTACGGCCCGTCGCCGCACCGCTCCAAGTCTTAACGACCCATATACACCGCTGCATATAGAGTGACTCAGAGAGCGTTTCAGGCCTCCTAAAGTTCTAAGCCACTCTCGAAGATGTTACGAACCGACGCCGCCGAGAGACAGGCATGAAAAAAACACGTAGACGAGAAAAAGTTGGGGAATCGTCGAGCACGTGACGAAGAATTGTTTCGTGCTTTTGAGCGGAAAATTTTTTAATGACGCAAGGAATAAAAAAAAAAAAAAAAACCTTTTCATCGGCGTTCGAGCTTTATTCCGTATCGATTCTTGACGATATATATTTTTTTTTTTTTCAATTACACAGAATATTTCACGTCGATCCGATAAATATTCTCCAAGTTGCGCGCACGTTTGCAAAAAAAGCTCTGCAGCGTTTCAGAGTGCTTTTGAAACTTTGAACGTGTTTTTCTTAAAACTTGTATATTTTCAAAGTCGGCGAGGGAAAATTTCGCGGAAACGGCTGAACCGATCGATCTTAAATTTTTACACGAGCTTTGTGAATATATTTTTCACCCCTTGATCGAATATTTTCCATTTTATGAACGTATTAAGGCGAATATTTTCATGGCAAATCGATTTTTTTCATCGACAAGCCACCGATTTGTTAATAATTAACATTAACAAAGACCAGATGATATCTTGTATTAACTAATTCATTTTTGTTTTTATTCATTTCGGATGATGCCTTTATAGGGAAGCTTTAAAAATCATTATTTTTACACATAAAAATATCAGAACGAAGTTCAATCTTACCCCAATACGTATATAAATTTTTGTATTAATAAGTTGAAACGTTTCTCCCTGAAAGTTCCTTGAAAAATTGCTTTTTTCGGCCTCCAAACTGCGTATAACCCTTTAAGGTTAATCTTATCAAGCCCGTGTACCGTATGGCAAATCCGTGAGGAGGGTGCGTTGAGGGTTGATGTACCTAAATCTGCTTTGAATTCGTCCTCCCAAAACGATATCATACCTATGTCGTAGTCGGCGTGGCACTCCGGGTTTGATAAAATCATACGTATAACCCCTGAATTTCTCTCGACATGTACGGGGATGATTTCAAGTCCGGCTGATAACTTTTTAATTAAATAACAGCTTAATTAAGCTGTATTTACGAGCCGTGGATGCGGATTTCGTTTCACTGAAACTTTCGCGTTTCGTGTACATGCACACACACACGCACACACGCAGAGATATGAAACACCCATAAATACACGCGTTGTTGAAAATAATTCTCCGTTGTTCGAAGAATTTTCACTCCCCCGTGTAATAAGGCCAAAGTTGTCTTCTCAATTCACATATTTCAAAGGACCATGATTTTCAATTGTTCTGATTGGAATAAGAATGAAAATAAATGACTAATATAATTGCCGAGAGAAATTACGGAAGCAACCAAACATTTTTGCACATCTGTATACGTATAGTATGTATATTACACTTCGGTTTAAACCCCTGAGCTTCACCCCTTCGCTCGGATCTGATGAAACTTCACTGAAGACTCCCCTCGGAATATAATTTTGAGATAAAAAGAAATCTGGTCAAATAAAAAATGAATCACTGTTCGCAAATACGATATGTTCTCAAAGTTTTCTACGATTCACACAGATGTTCCAGTTTTTATTTATTTTCAACATTATTACACAACCCGAACGTTCTTCTTTTAAAATTTTGCTTCTGGAGCTGATTAGCTTGCTTTTTCTTTTTTTTATCCAGGAATTTTTATATCCTCCGGACTGGCATGTGTGAAAATCAGTTCGATGATAAAATTCTGAAAATAGGTATATAAAAAAAAAAAAAAAACAAAACAACGGTGTATTACAAAGTGGGCGAAGATTAGATCACCTGGCTAAACGAGCCGCTCGCGAAGAGGTCTCAGCGTAATAAATATGGGAAGGGTTGTTCGGGATTTTAAGTAAGGCGAGAGAGAGAGGTGTAAGCTGTGTAAGGACGACGATAATGACCGTCAAAGTCCCGAGAGTGATTACGAGGTAGATGATGAGAGGAGTATAAAATGAAGAATGAGACGAAGAAGAGGAAGAGGAAGAACACGGCCGGAGAGCAACCCGCCTACGTATTGCAATCCCGAGTAGCGTCGGGCAATAAAACCGGGCCGTATAAGGCCGCCGTAAGGATCTAGCTTCGTCCTGACTTTCGGTAAGGATAAGACGTACACGTGTACCCTTCATCCCGGGGGTACCTGCCGCCTGGATCCCGGGTTGTTCACGCTGTTACCAATTAGACCCCCGAGGATCGTTCGACGCGCAATAAATTCACCTCTCGGTCCCAAAATTACCCGGGACTTCTGGGCCCCGATGAGTGCCGCCGCGGGAGGTTGCCTTGCGACGCTGACCGTTTTGTGATCCTCGAAAAAAGAAGAAGGAGAAGAAGAAGAATAAGAAGAAGAAGAATAACAGGAGGAGAAGGAAGAACCAGCAGCGATGATCTTGGGCATGTTTCTGGTCCCGGGACCACTTCTCAGAAGGCCCGAAAACAAAGCCGCTCCCGTTTTCCTCCCCCTCGTCCACGACCTTGTTTTCTCCCTTCCTTTTTTTCATTCTGTTTTTGTTTCGGGAATTTTTTAAACAAGAGGTGAAGAGCGAAGGGCGCAGGGCGCGTCAGTTGGCACGCGAACCCCGGGGCGAGACAGTCTGATATCTAAATTATCTCCCGGTGCTCCAGACTCACCCCTCTGGCCCGCGTTCCACACTCGTTCGTTCGCGCCAGTTGGGTGAGACGCGGAGATAATTGGCGGGCCTGGCCCTTCAGGTACCTCCAGGGCCTTCGTCAGACCGAACCCTCATGGAAAGGCACTCGTTATTAACCGGCCGCATGTCACACTCGCGGAATTTGTTGCGATTCGCCTTTTCTTTATTTGGGTCGTGGGGGGAAGGGTAGTGATTGAGTCGTCGGGCCTCGGAAATGTCCTGAAATTCCCCCAGCATCGAAAATTTTACAAATGTGATAGAAACCCGTTAATTTGGAAATGATCGTGAAACCGTGAGGTGAAATGTTTCAACGTCATACCAACCATTATACGCGACTGGATATCGGCTTTTGAATACCGAACGCCAAGATAACGATCGAGTTGAATCATTCGGATAGATTAATTGACATAATCATTAGTCGATCTGTTATACTGAAATGCCTACCTACAGGAAGTTTACTTTGGATCGTTGTGTTGCAATTTCACCCGAATCTGTAACTCTGTTATTCTGCTCTTTTATGTTTTATCCATCGAAAATGATGGAAATCTAAACAATCTGTAATCCACTATCGTAAAACGTGCACCATATCTGATGCCAAGATTAGACAAAAAAGAATTAAAAAATATACAGTAATGATTAATATTTCCGTTTCGTTTATTTACGTATCAACTATTTTGTGAACGAATACATACGATCATTAGACTTGAAAAGTCTAAGGAACGTTTTATAATAACCCAACAGATCCTGAAAAGTACACAACTTCCATTGAATCCATTTCGTGCTCGATAAATAAATTCGTTCTTTGCCTGTTGATACTTATACACGAAATTTAGGTAGTACGAAACGAAAGTCAACCGTTCTAAGGATGGGTTGGAAAAATTTTGCTACAAAACGTTGAAAAATGGTAAAAAATAATAACCCAGGCGCCAATGGTTGTCGAGGGATTCGAACGAACCAAGTCTAGGCACTTAAAACCGAGAACTGACGACGAGGATCGAGATGCATCGAGGACCATATGGTCAGGAGATTGAGCGGTCTTCATTACCTGCTGCCTCCTCCTCATTATACTCTCAGCTTGAATCCTCCTGATTCTGGGTTCTCGGGTTCCTGGAGCCCCAAACAATGCTCGGACCCGCCGCACGGCTCAAGCTCATCGTCAGAGTAGACTAAGCAGTGATGAGGCCCTCGCCACACGACTCCGTCCCTCCGCCTGCCGCCTCTTCCCACTCCACTCGACACCCTGCATTTGCAATTAGATGAAAAGGGCCCGTTTGGGCCTCGTGGCCGCCGGTCCTTGTTATGGAACGACTGAATTTTCAGAGGCGGGTATCAAACCTGAGAATCGGAACGCTGCGTCGACAGTCGCGTGAAACGTTGCTCGAATAAGGGTGCCTAAACTGTTCCAAATGTGTCCAAAGCCACGCGCGCGAGTTGAGCAGCAAAGACGTGAAACATCGAGAGTGCCGGCGGAGGATGAGGCCGTGGGGCGAAATTACAAGTTGACGAAACTCGAAGATCGATACCGTGACAGGTTCTTCGGTGTTTACAAAGTTAGTGCCTTAACGTCGTTGGTGGCAGTTTCGACAGGCTGAAACTTTCACGGTACTATCCGATATTGGAACTTCTCTCTGCGTCAGTACTTTGCACCCACGTACCTGCCACCCACTTCCTGTTAATCGTCCGCCCCGTTCCCGGGTGTAATATTCACTCAACCAAACTGTGCTTTAAAAGAGCTTGGGCCTTTAACAGATTGCCTTGTCACACATGTAACGCGTCTAATCAAGGGAAAACGAGGATACTCGACGAACGGACTCTGCGGGACCACCGTCCAGCCCTTGAAGGCTCTATTCCTCCAAAGGGATGCACAGGATTCCAGCAATTCCGTCACAGCCAACCCTGCGTAAACGAAGGTCACTCAGGGGTCACCGTGTGGTTATGACAAAAATTTCGGTATTACTCAAAGTCCGGATATGTCTTGGTCAGAATTTTTTAACGAACCACTCGGATATCGGGTACCTATACAACTTCGAATCACTGATCTGGATTGGATGTGTTCGTATCAAGGTGGTGACGTGGCGTCTCGCTTGTCATCTTACAAGTGTGTATGTACACAGAACAGTTGATCTGTTTGAAGAGAATCTCTGTGCTCACTCCACGTCGTCCCGGCTGAGATTGGAAACAATGCTGTACATCCGTCACTTTCAGAGGTGAATATACCTACACGTCGTGGTGTTTCTATACTGCAGGATGACTCATTGTCAGAGCCGGTGACATTAACTCTCGCTTTTCGGACCCCAACTCCTCGGTAAACTCTGGTAAACAATGGCAGAGGGGTGGTTTTGTCGCTTATAGAATTCAGAGCGATGGCTGTTTACTGTCTCAGGTGTCTCCAGTACCCACTCTGCAAGCCTTCGGAATCGGCTCTTGAAACCTTGATCTGTGGCTTAGAAACGGTTAGATACGATTCAACAGCGCCATCGGAGATAAGACAGGTGTTTTTGGTAAGTATTATTTTTGAATCCTTTGCTCGCAGGTCTCGGCTTTTGGACCCTGTGGTTGATTCTGGACATGGAGGGTGCGAAGTTAACCAGACGAAGAAGGCGCGTTCTTCGAACCCTGAGCTTAGGATCTCCGGTGTAGGAATAAACGCAGGGACGTTACACCGAGGCACTAGTTGCGACATGATATAGGTTCCCGTAGTGCAGGCTGAGCATATAAATTTCCTTATTTATACTGTTTATGTCGCGATGCCGTTAGCCGGTGCCGTATATCGCCTCGCTATTGCAACGGCATCCTCGTTTATGGGCATTTCCGTATCAATTCGGCGGGGCTTTATACGTACTCGGACTGCCAGTCGAGCCAAAATTTTGACGTGTCTGTAAATTTCACCCCGGCATGGATTTCAACAGGCGTAGGTATACGGTTCTGAAACTTTGCCAAGTTTCAAACATCCACGATCCAAGGTAATATACAACATCGTCCCGCATTCGCCGGTCCACGCATGGAGAGAGAATATACCGTAATGAATTTACTCACTCTTATCAGATCATCATTTACATTTCCTCTCCACATGCTTTTCGTACAACCCAATGACACCGCGCAGCTGCCGCATCGTATTTTTATTCAATTCATTTCTCATGCAAAAGAGGCTCAACTTTCAAACTGACGTAGGTATTATACATTCATTGTCGAATACCATATATTGGAGAAAGAAAAAAAAAACAATGGCTCTTAAGGCAGATTGAGAGGTCAAGGAAAGAAAAGTAGTTTCAGGACATCAGCTGCAACGATAACGAATCGAGTTGTTTTCCCAAAGTTCCCAATAACCAAGACTCCAGACTTTGGCCGCAGCATAATGGATCAATTAGGGTTCTATGTTTCGCGCAGTGAAATCCGACCCCTCCGCAGTATCCGTGCGCCATTTGGCTAGCGGGAACAGAGCGGCTGTACATGAAGCAGTTAACGGTAAGCCCCAGTTTCCGGTTCCGCGAAAGCGAGAGTTCCACAGGCTGCACAGTCAGGTAAATTTTGCCGATGGTCAATTGGCGGACATTCGCTTGGCTGCTCTAGCGCATATCCTACGTTAGAAAGTTGATCGGTGCAGCTGATGATCAAGGAGCTGGGTATCGAAAATTATTAGAGTACATTTCCGCCCACCTGTGGCGTGCATTTTCGCGATCCACCAAATCCAACTTCCAATACCTTTGGAAGAGAATTAGCGACGTGTAAACGACGTGCGTGTAACGGGATGATGAGACTGCTGGAAGTACAGAGTGCGGAATTGGGAAGTGCGGGGACAAACCTCGATATATCCCCCGTTCCATCCGTCAGTCGAGGCACGCGAGCTGTCGTCATATAATTACCAGGTTCGCGGGCTAATGTCTTTATGGAGTATGGCATGCGGAGCCTTCTCCGTGTGTGCTTGTCGGGTGAAAGCGGCGGCGCTATTGAGTAATGGAATATCTCTCGTATAGTCGGCCATTCTCCATTATACGCCCGCACGCACGTTATCCCTAGTATAGCTGGCTACGGAGGCTCTGCTCACGCCCTATCTCTGCCATTGTCTTCTATCCACAATTGCCATCTCTGTGTACCGGGTGACCGTTGTCGAAGCGTTGTACGAGAGGTGCTCGGGACGACCATGATTCAACGATTCAAGTCCGACCAGGCGTCCTTCGATCAAACGGATTCATAAGACTCTCAAACACTTCACCGAGTCAAAGGACTTTTTGTCACTTCGATGAATCCAGTATGCCATATACGATTCCAGACATGTTTGGATCGATGCCTGATTGGAAAGGATTTCAAACTTCAACCAAATCATTGAACGAGTTCACTTGACTTGAACAGAATGCGTGATATCCGACAAATTCGTGTTGCTCGAGAATCCTTCAAACTGTACACCTGGCTTGAATCGACTGAAGTGACGCCTATCACTAGACTTACATTCTTCTTGCTTCGAGAATAGACAGACTCAAGACTATGAGACTAATTTTCATTCCACTACAATTTTTCTTCTTCTTCTTTCTCGTCCTCTTCGAAGTGAGATTGAAGAAAGGTACAATATTTTCACCACCCAGAGAGCGACGACATGGTTACGAGGTGAAGTGAGGTTGGTGAACAAAAGCCTAGATCTGGCGGCAGCCCCCCGTAGTCGCGAAGACGAGGACCCGTGCAGTGGGAGCGATGAGACCGGTAGTGGCAACGACCGGTTGTGGATCCAGGAGCAATACAACGGTAGCCCAGGGCTATTGACGAGTCATGTTTGATGCATTTCGGTGTGTAGATCGTCGCGTGTGGTAGAGACCACGCCGAGTGTGTATCCTGCTCAGTGTATTAAGCCGCTCCAGCGTTAGTCCTGGACACACACCGCAGGGAGTAGCCGGTACTCGCCACCGCCGCTGGATGGTACACCAGCTACTCTGTGTGCTTTAAGCTGATCCTTTGGGCGCCGGCATGTCCAGGGAACTGAACTGAACAGACCAAGGCGTCTTATTGATGCAGACTCCATCCCTTCTCACAGGGAATTTCGTAACGGCGTGCTCCAAGATTGCGTTGCACGGAGCAGCGTAAAATTTACTTTTGCATAAACTAGGTAAAAATTTATACCGTCGTCCATTTCTTGCCTCTAACTGAAATCGGTACGCCGCGCGTCGTCAGTTCGGGTTTCCAGGTTCTCTAAGGTCGTGAACCGTCGACCTCAGTGCCCAGAGTTTAGATTGTCCAACGGTACGCGAAGCCTCGACAATGGTCGTGTTGCGATTTCGATTCACTTGGGTCAGGGTCGAGAAAAAACACTTTCGTGAGATTCCCGGCCGCGCCCGCATGCGTGCCTACGAGCTGCTAGAATGTTGGAAGTGAGTATTTACGCAATAACAATGATGCTGGTAATAACATGTTGATAATGCCAGTGACGATATATACCTACAATGATCACTGTGGATATTATAATAATTACTAACTGACCTGGGTGTGTTCGTAGGTACGTAGCGATGATGATACCGTAATGTTCGACACTTGGGTCGAATTATACTCGAGAACATGCCGACCGTCTTTCAAAGATCGTTCAACCGTGAATTGTCGGCTTAACTGGCGCATTGCTTATATATAGATGCGGCACTGAGACGAGCACGAAATGCGTCTCTAGACGATCACCACGTGATTGCAACTACTTCATTGAAGGTAAACGCAGATTCTGAAATACCTGGAATGACGGCTCTTTTAGAGACCAGTAACGCGGTTATCGGTTCATTTTACTGTACCGAGACTACGAAGCTCCAAGAATACAACGAAACGAGAAAAAGAAATTCTGCTTCGAGAGTCGATTGCCCGTTTGATAATTTTCCTTACTTCCCGATCTTTTGTCGAAGCAAAGAAGCACGTTTTCCTTCTCTTTTCTTTACTTCTATATCTTTTCACCTCTCTTGACATATTATCCACTACGCTAATACGAGGTTCCTCGGTACGAAGAGACGGAATTTAAAGGGATGGTCAAAATTATAACGTCGGTGATGATGATGATGATAATAATAATAATGGTAATAATAATAACAACAACAATATTATATTATAGAGTGATGGTGAGTAGGACAGAAGCTTTTTCCACGCCGGATGAAATTTCCATAGAAATTCAGGTCTAATAAGAGTAAAGACATCTCTCTTTGCAGGGGTCCGTGTGCTGGTCTTTCAATGTGTATACACGAAGTATGTACCAGCAAGTTTCAAGACCTTTTGAAACTCGGCGAAGCGCGATAAGATGTTTAAAGACAATCCGGAGGAGTTTCCGAGTCTGTGATTGGGGGTGGGGGAAGGAGACGTCGGAGAGCAAGAAAGCGAGGGGTAAAGAGAGTCTGGAAGCCGCGCTGCCGGGAAAAGTTGACCGAGTTGACTGATCGTCGAAGCGTTCGGGAAGCGTTAGCGATTAGCGGAATCGTGAGCACTGGGCGAATGCTTTAGTAAGGGATAAAAAAAGGCGGCATTATTATTACTTACGTAGGAAGAAGACGCAGCGGCAGTCAGTCGAGTGAAAACGAAGGGTGAAATACCTCGGAACCACGAAGCCTCTTTACTGCGGTGGAATGAACTTTAAACTTACGCCCGCGTCTCAATACCTCGTGAAACTTAAAGTCCTCTTTCCTTAACCGAGGCTCCCACTTCAGCCGGTGAGGAAAACTCCTACCGAGTAACTTTCTTATTAAGTATTTCGAGTGTTTTAAATACCAACTCGTGAGAAAGTTGCCTCCCACGTTTTCTACAGAGGGGAATCAACGGGGCTGCAGGACCACTTGTCGACCAAACTTTTGCACTCCAGGACCATCGTCAGCAAAGCTCCTGAAATTTTGACGCCGAAAGTTAAGGAGTGCCGAAAATATTACCCGTTCTCGATGGATCTTTAAAGTGAGTAAGTACAAACTCTGCAACTACCTCAAGCTTCCAGTAATGATCCACGTCTGTTATTCAAGCGTCTCAGCCATCTCCGTCTTTCA
The DNA here is from genome assembly GCF_021155785.1 of Neodiprion fabricii. NCBI lineage: Eukaryota > Metazoa > Arthropoda > Insecta > Hymenoptera > Diprionidae > Neodiprion > Neodiprion fabricii. Next base: position 3,178,659 of record NC_060242.1, read on the forward strand.
CCCACTACCAAAAATGCAGAAAGATATGCAAAAAGGGGAATGGACAATTTGTCAAAATCGTTAAAACTTTTTGCCCCGTCTAGACAACTCAGGTGTTTCTCTCAAGTCGTTGCAGTTCCGTTCATATCCAACGCGCATAGCTGGTCGTGCGGAGCTTCTTCACCAAAATGATGTATAGCTTGAGAGTTTCTCCCTGCATTGCACAGAGATTTTTCATCCGCGTTGAAGCCGCAGGATGACGGTGTTGGCTGAGGAGAGACAGTGACGTTTCCATAACCCGTTTCTTGGCTCTAACGGCGCTAACGTGCTTCGTCGTCGTCGCATAAATCACTGGCTATTCTTTTAAAAACCGCGTTCTGAATTTCCGTCGCGCTTGCTGTACGCTGTTTGCTGGAGGCTAGCAGCGTCGCGACGCCTGCATGCGCCTGGAATACTCACCCCTAAATCATGCGAGACTGCGGGGGGTGTAAAGTCTGCATCCACCGCCACTCTGCTTTCCAATTTTATGCCCTTCCGTCAGCTCGTTGTTTCACGGACACCTCCTCTACAGGGGCTCTATTCACTCTCCGGCTGTCAAACTTTGTTAACTGAATCATCAGTTCGCTGAAGAGTCTAGACTTCGGACAGACACTCCTCCGTTCTTTGACTGATCGTTTCACAGCCTACAAGTATGAACTTTGTGTAATCATCGTCTTCACTGTGCTTTTGCCTTGGAATTTAATGAACACTATTTTCCTTTCTTAAAATTCTATTATTCTTCATCACGTTTGCATTCACTTTGGATCTCTACCGATTGCCAGTATCGATCTGTTCTCCAACGATCAAATTTAACGTCAATCCTACAAGTTATCACTACAGTACGTGAGAAGCTGAATCGAGATAGCGGTAACGAAAATCTCTGTAAAAACCTTTTAGTCCAACCTCGATGGTCACGGGCTTGGATAGATTTCCGGGATGATTCAGAGGTAAGTGGATAAGCAGGTCGCGCCGCGTAGTCCCGACAAACACGACTCGACAGGGACAGGGTGTCGGCTAGATGTAGTTACAAACGTGGTTCATGTCGTGCTCGGGTGAAGTGGGTGGATGCAGCCTGCCGAGGAGAGTAACGGAGAGAAGACGACACTGTTGGTACGCCTCGAAGAAGGTCTTGTGCACTCCAGCAATTCGCGAGTAAATCCACTGAACATGAAGTTAGCCGGGAACTGGGTGGCTGTCTCGATGTCCACGCTCTACGTGTGGGCGGTGCGGAGGACGGAAAGAGAGAATAAAGAGAGAGAGAGAGAGAGAGAGAGAGAGAGAGAGAGAGAGAGAGAGAGAGAGATAGAGAGAGTGCGAGGAAGACAGAAAGAAGGGGTTAGAGGAGAGAGCGAACGGTGTATATTTAGCCAACACTGTCACCAAGCCGAGTCAACTCCGACGTCGACGTCGACGTCGCCTCTCCCCTTCCCCGACGACGACGCTGCATGTATCTCTCCGTGTCGCGACGAGCTTCACCTCCCTCCCCTTCTTCTTTCCCCTCTTCACGAGGCACACGAAAGCGTCCTGCGATATTATTAAACCGTCGTCTTCTGGCGCTGATGGTGCAGAGAAGGACCGAACGCCGCCGGCTGGTTGACGACGTCGGGCACACGACGTCTTCTTTCCAATTCTGACGTCTAACACGCCGAGAATTTGCCAAGCAGAAATAAGGGGCGGAGAGAGAAGAAGAGAGTGAGAGGCGAATGAGAGGAAAGGGGAAGATCAAACACCGTTCTGATCGCGGGTCCGAGGAGCGATATTCTTCTTCCACGTTTCGTTTACGATACTCGGATGGCTCTCTGACGGCGCCGCGACAGCTGGTCTGGTTTGTTACTCTCCGTTCATCCCTCTCTTCTCTCTCTCTCTCTCTCTCTCTTCTTTCCTTCCGTCGTTTTTCTTCTTCTGTAATATCGTACGATTTCATCTCCTCGGCCATACGCCCACGCCCACTGATCTAGCGGCAGCAGCCACCGCCGGTACCACTAAACGCGATCGTTTATATCGGAGAACTCGTAACTGTCCGGAGATCTAGATTTACGGAGTGGAGTGCCACAACGCTTTCGGCCCATTCGATACTCTCGATCCTGGTTAAACTAGTCCTCGGACACGCGTGACCATTCCAAATTTCCATCTTCGATCAGCAGCTCGCGGCTATTCACCGCATAATGCAGTCCCCGATTCGGTTTCTCAATCCGTTTGCGGTTACGTGACCATCGGTGCATCGGTAAATCGACAACTCAGCTTTCGGCTCTGTGAGAAACTAATTTAAGTTATCAGCTTCGAATTCTCACCGATATTTCCGGATCCCCTGCAGCTCATTTAAACTCATCCGAAGCTGGTTCCAGCAATAATTGGGAAGCCGAGTAGAGTCACGGTGTATCTACTACTGTGGAAATTGGGATCTCCTCTGCTAGCTATTTTGGATACGTCGTAGTGGGCTTCTGTTTTTCGGGGCCAAAAATTACCGGCTATGTTATTAAGCCTGTAAATAATTAAGAACGGAGCCCCGGAGGGGCAGAGAATTGAGTGGATATGCGTGGCGGTTGTAGTGTCGGGGTAAGCGAATGAGGCGAGCGAAGATGCGGCAGGTTGGTTTGATTTATGGAAGCGAGTAGTACGTCTGGGGTACAAGGCTTGCCTAATCGCGACAATAGCCGGGTTACAGGACGCGGCGCGGTCGTCCGGTCTGCGTTTAACTGCAAGCCGCAGTTCGGAATCCATTAATCCTACTAATTGCCAGACTCTCGACTCGAGTCACGCCGCAGTGGCCGCATGCAGCCGTGTTTTTTTCTACCGGACTTTTTCTCCGTTGCGGGGGCAAGCTTGAGCGATCTGGAACGGTCTCGCACAGTTCCTCCTCCTGGTACCGTACAAAACGAACGAGAGACACATCCACGCACCGCCGATGCTCGTCATGCTGTACGCGAAGATGCCTCTACACATAGTTCCACGATGCTGCCGGTCCCTGGTATAACATATACCGCGAAGAACTCATTCTTCGAACCGACATTCGGCTCCCAGATGTAGTACCCTTATTTATCTCATTACTTCCCTCGTTAATCAAGACTCCCGGTCCCTCTCCAACTCGATCTTCGGATCTCTCTATCCATCTCGCCGCGAGACTCTCATCCCGGGTCTGCGAACGACGAGGCAAAAAAATTCGCATGCGAAACCGGTGCGACAATCACAGACGCAATATACCGTGTCGCTAAATTAAGTACGTAGTTGGTTGTCTGGTTCTCGGATGAAAAATCGTTGTCCACACTTGCCGCACAGTGTTTGAGTCCAGATTTCGCGTCTCATACCGTGCACACGGTACGGCTCATTCGTAAAATTGAAACTCGTGGACGAATATGATCGCAAAGATTACCAAACTCGTCCTCATTACGGACTGATCATAGATCAGTGTTCTGGGAATCACCTCGATCATAGGTGATACCCGGTGATTCCCACTCTACTGTCACCCAATAAATCGAAGGTGTTTCCTGCTGGTCGTTGGCGGGTGAAAGTGGTCCACAAGTTCAGTGGCAAAGATGGAATGAGATAAGGACAGTGCACGCGGGGAGGGGGGGGGGGGGGGGGAATAGGATGAGCTGGATATCCCTTAGGAAGAAAGAGAGGGCAGCGAGGAAGCAAGTACAGCCCACAGTTATACGTCGGCAGGAGTGAATTATGGGACAATTAGTTCCGGCAGATATATAAGCCTCTCTGCCTCGGAAGCAGAGTTCGGATCCCCGGTCTCCTCGTCTTACCTCTTCTCGCTCCCTCCTCCCATCGTACTATCCCGCAGATCGGAGTCCAGAGGGACTCCGCAGTCCGCAACCTGAAGGGGGACCCGAAGGCGACTCATTAACTACTTCTGCCCCCCTCCACGTACCGTCTGCCCCCTTTGTGTCTGGTCCAGATAGCCGCGAAACCAGTTGTTGGAAATCCTGAACGGGGAATCAAAGGTAACTACACTGAATCTTTCTCGATGGTCACGCGTGGTTTCCAGTAAAAAGTACGGAACACATTATGGACATTTTAAGGTTATTCAAGGACATTAAAAGTAGAATATTTCCAGGACTTTTGAAGGACAAGAAAAATTGGAGGACGTTTCCAGGACCACTGGACACCGTGTCACGTTACCGTGACTCTTGTGATCCTGGACTGTGATTGTGAGACACTTGCTGGGCTTTGATTCTTTCGGGTTTTTGCCGGATCGATCGGTGATTTTCTCCACTTTGTCAATGCGGAATAAGAAATTACAAGCAATCGTGGAAGCCCGCTTCGTGAAATGTTGCCACTGGCCTAGAGCTGATCCCACCGCCTCAGGCTGCACGCCAAGTTGCGTGCGAATTAGTAAGTTTTCCGTGCTGGTTTCTGCGGACATCAAATTGTACCCGGAGGGATTTCGAGCCATTTCCTGTCCCGTCGAATTACCTTATCGTGATCAAACGGGGTCGGAGAATAGCTGCATCGACGTCATGTTTTCAGGTTCGTACCTGCACAGCCGAGCGGCGAGATTGCTCGGTGTATATTTACAGATTAGGTAATTGTAACAGGTAGGCGAAAATATCGAATGGTCTATCTAGGAATACACATTCCCATATCGCCGCAAAATCGCGATGGATCTCGTTGATTGGCCCTCGCAGCTCTGTTTTTTTTTTTTACAAACGATACCTCGCAGCTCCAAGCGTAACTGGAGAACACGGGGATGAGCGACGCTGGTATTTTATCGGGAAGAAACACATATTATCGAAGGAGAAGATGAAGAAGTACGTGTTGCACTCACGTCTAAGGATCGCGGAGCCGACGTATTCGAAAATGGATAGAAGAGGAGGTCTTTTCAAACCTATCCAACCTACTCATGTTTCTTACACGACGGTAAACCCCTGCGGCTAAACGCACGCGTATTCCATTCTTCCTGCAGGTGTTTCGCTACAACGTCGGAAACTCCTAACATCAACCAACGTGAATTATTTCACCGTCAGAACTCAGCCTTCGTTCGTTATAAAAGCTTATCCAATGAAACGCCTCGTGGGAAAACTGCGACAAGCTTTCGGATGTCTGGCTACATATTAAGTTAAAAAGTTTAATTGGATGCGTACTACGGAAAATAGGAGCTTCAAGGATCAGGTGGATAAAATTTTTCAGAGATGTATATTATTGATTTTCTTATCAACCTGCGATATGTTTTAGTATATTGAAAACACCGAACTCGTATTTTATTTTGCATGCTAGTTTGGCCGTTTAAGTGGTAAAAACTAGTCCTAATAATACAGGTCGGCAACCAATAAACTGCACAGGTTTTTTTTATAATATTTCTTACAGATTTTCACCCACTGCAACCGAGACAACAAACTTAAAAAGTTCCACCACGTCAGGATTTTTCTCGCACTCGTTTTCGTAGTTTTTATTTAGAGTGAAACTCGTTTAACTCGAAATCTGGTATACTATTCTTGATTCTAAAAATCCTACGCAAAAGCGATTTCTTGCTTCCATTTAATATGTATCAGAGTTAGACTCGAGAATAAATAGAAACAGGGAAAGAGAAAATGGAAAGCGGAAGCGTGTTCGGAGAAGTATCAAAGAGAAGAAGAAAAGATTTCAACGGCAAAAAGAACGAACACTGAATGTTAAGTACATTTCATAAAGAAATTGTTTGTTCAATTTTATAAGAAATATCGTTTAGTTGATTGTAATGAAATGATGGTTCTTTTCATTATTGTTACGCATTTTTTTAATGCAAACACCTTGTACTTTATAAAAATACTATACGTAATGGAGGGAAATGGAAGTAATTTTTCTATTCAGCACAAGTGAAAACATAATATTTACCAAAAACATCCCGTGCAGTCGAATGAAAAAACATATTTTTATCGACCTGTGTAATCTTCGCTGTCAAAAATTAATTTCTTTCAGACCTAATCAACGGTGAGCTAAAATTTCCGGATAAAACCAATCCGTACACAATTCACTATCAACAGACACACTCCTGATTTTCTTTCTATAAATTTTATGGTCGGTTTTCACCCTTCGAACGTCAATATTTGCGCCTAAAAAGTCTACGTACGTTCTTTTCCGCTAATGAAAAATAACCGGACTTAGGTAGCGTTATTCTGAAAATTTCTCGCGGTGCTCTCACGCAGTTCGTGACGGCGACACGATGGATTCCAGTCCTCCAGCCTTCGGCCAGCCATTCAGGCACCACCCGCACAGTAATTAAGACAAGTACAGTTGTACGTATATACAAAGCCTGCACGTAACATAAAAACGTGGTGAATATTCGATTCGTGCTACGTTAGAAAAGGATTCCCAGAAAGGGTTCGCGTGTCGTTAACAACCGGTATTACCTATACGTGTTGAAAAAGTCTACCGTTACCGATCCGAGGAGTTCCTGAAACTCTATACGAGTCCGCTATATACTCCTTACAACCAACAATCGACGCTATACCAGCACGCGTATAATTTACATTCACTTTATTCCCTGATCGCGGTATAATTTCCACCCGTTACAAATTCTCAGATGGAGCAGCACCAGAATTTTTCATTTATTTATTCCAATCTCTCTCTCTTTTATTCTTTCTTCTAAAGCAGCAGATGCAGCAATCGTGACAGATCGTTGAAATTCGTCGTTCACGTTCGCGAAACGATGGTGTTATATTTCATATTACTCTTCTTCTTTTTCTTATTATTATTATTATTATTATTATTATTTTGCTTGAGAATTTTTCTTTTTTTCCCCCTTCACTCCAAGTTTGTCTTCTCTGCAACGAGAGTCGAGGCCAAGTAATGTGCTCGGTGAGACGCTCATGTTTCGAGGAATCGAATCTTGGGAAAGAATCGTGCAATCCATTTTGGCAAAGAAGCCTTGGAAGGAAGGAAGGAAAGAAGGAAGGAAGGAAGGAAGGACAAACGGAAGATGGTAAAGCCGACTGTACACAAGGTGGAGGAGGACGACTCAGTTCGGTAGCAATAATTCTAACGAGCTCATCTCTTCTCTTCCCTCATCCCTCATTCCTCATTCCTCATTTCCCATTCCTCATCTTCCATCCCGCGCATACGGAACCATTTGAGAGTAAAGTCAATCTGCCGCCGCGTATGAATATCATTGTTGGATTGTTATTATTACCATCGCTGTTATTATTGCGACATAGGCATCTCGCGTATCACCCTCACCCTCATCCTCCTTCACGTTATCATTTCCCTCTCGAATTTCTTATCGCGTAATTTCAGCCCACAAAGGATCCGCGATCTCGATCCTCATTCCTTACTCTCGACTTTCGTCGTCTCTCTTAATCTCGTACTCGGTACTCGTTTCATTTTACCCCGTAAGCTCCCCGCAAGCTATACACGAAGAATACAATGTAATCGACTTCGAGCAATTGAATCATCGCGATAACAGCTGGATGGGGGTGAGTGGAGTAAAAAAAAAAAAAATAAATAAATAAATAAATAAAAACAAAAGAAATGACCGTGAGAAAATTTTCTGCAAATCGCGCGTTTATCCTGCAAAGAATCCGATACGCGTTATAGATTTTTTTCTTTTTTATTATTATCACCGTGTCGTGTCGTTATTTCATCCCTTTCGAAACGACGTCGCGACGCAATGTTACCGGCGTCTCTTATCCGCAACGGGAAATACATATTCCATCTCGTATACGACTTTTACCCGAGATATAATACCGCGAAACTGCATATCCAACGTCCCATGAGAATCTTCGGAGTTGCATTCTCACACAGGTATAAACAATACGTGGTGCAGAAAATCTCCGAGGCGGATTTCTATCCTCCCTGATCTGACCACGTTTGCATATTTTATTTATTTATTTTTTTTTTTTTCCGGATCACCTACCGCATACGGTTTGAAATCCGTGCATTATAGGCGTGCACGGCGATACTCGCCTGTTGTGAAAAAATTTTGCAAAATTTAATTACTGAACACAAAGTGCGAAAATTTGATACGATACGTATCGTAATATGCTACAAAACGGCACGTTTGTTTTTTTTTTTTTTTTTTTTTGTACACGTTCTTCGAATCTGCGCTATTTTCAAAATTCATATTTTTCAATGAAGATGTAGAAGAAAAATAAGAGAGAAAAAAAAAAGAAAAGCGAACGTACCAACCTCGAGTCTCGCCGATCTTTGCATTTTTGACGCCAAGCGGGCAAAGAACCTCGAGACGATTCTAGTTTTGGTGAAAATACTGATCGAAAAATGTTAGGAAGATACGAAACGGTATTTGAATGTGAAACCGGAGGGTGAATCAATGTGGGGGTTGATTCGAAGAGTGAGTCAGAGCGCGATCGGGTCTCTCGATTTGATTAGCGTCTGACAATGAGTGCTGATCATCCGCGCGGTGCAGCTCGCCTCGATTTCACAATGCCTGCATATGGCGTAGAACATCAACCCCTGCCTGTATGAAGGGATCCCGGCTAGCCGTAACCACCCTTGCGGAGCCTCCACCTGACGCGGCTATAAGGTGTCGCGATATAATTCTATACGTCGTATAACCCGACTATTGTATTCATACGTCACGCGTCGAGTCGCCATATGTTGCAATTCCTCCCCCTCAATGTTTTTTGTACCTTCGATTGTGGGTGTTCGTATAAATGTCGGTGTTTGAACGAGGCTCGTACCTGAAACCGAAAAAATCACACAGTTGCTGCTGAAAAATGTATTATTTCGGCTGGATGGGATGTTTTTGGTAAATATTATGTTTTCCAGTGTCCTGATACCAATAATTACTTCCATTTCCCTCCACTACGTACGGTATTTTTTGGAACGTACAAGGTGTTTGCATTAACAATAATGAAAAAAACCACCATTTCATTATTTTTAGAATTTTTAGAATCAAGAATAGTATACCAGATTTCGAGTTGAACGAGAGTTTCACGCTAAATGAAACTACGAACACGAGTTCAAGAAACAAACTTTACGTGATGGAATTTTTTCACTATTTTCTCCCGATTTCAGTGAGTAAAAATCTACAAGAAACAGTATAAAACAAACCTGTGCAATTTTTTGCTCGAACAAAGTTAAATAATCGTTTAAATTTTGTGTGCCTGCCTCTGATTTTTGATAAAAAAAAAAAAGAAATATATAACAACAAATTAAAATAGAACGAATCAAAAATCTGGATTCTCGAGACTCCGGAACTCTGATTCTTGGGTAACCTCGAGCGGATGCTGGAGCTCCGGTGTTTATTGCGTGTACCTTTCACATGCTCTTGGTAATCAAGTATACATTATACGCACCGTAATTTCACCACTCGCAGAGCAGAGGCAAACTCGGGCTGCGAAATCTCTAAGCCTGATACACAACGCGAATCTACGTGCCTCGTAATTAGACTAACGGATCGTTCCTGGATCACAACGCGGGTATTGTATAAGGTAAAATGTATCGGTTAGAAGAATAATATAATCGTTTCGTGTCGGATCTCTGTAATCATTCCTTGCATGAAAAGCACGATGTAACAATCATTCCGTAAATCGTTATTATTATCGCGCCAAAGACTTGACGATTTTTAATACAGTTTAATTCGATTCAGAAACGTGTTGGAATAATTGTTTTAAAACGGTTTTTTCTTAGCACATGATTTGTAAAATAAGAAACATTAGTCGGACACGTTTAGGAATGTTTGAAATTAGCGATGATCGCTAAGCTAAAAACAATTCGTGCATCGATTAATCGAGTCCAAAAAAGATAAAAAAAAAAATCAACACCGTATTTCGTAAAAAGGTTTTATTTTCGGACTTTGATTATCGCTCGTCCTTCTCTCACAGACAACGGCATAACAATCAAGTAAGACCGTCTTTTTAGACCGTCGAATCGAAATAACGTATACGATGCTCTTCCATCCAGCTGACTTCTCAATTTTGCGTAGAATAAATGTGGATATACTCGCGGGGGCTTCCGGAAAATAGCGGAATCGGGGGGAAGGAGGAGGAGGAGAAGGTAGAACTTGATCGCGAATCTGCTTTTTTTTTTACGACGGACGTAAACTTTCGGACGCGAAATTTCACCTTCTGAAACGATCGGAATCATCCCTCCCTCCCTCCCTAGGCTTGCGCATAAATCGTAAATGGCTACTGCGGGATTCCCGGATTCACCGAATAACCGGGACCCACATACCTAATTTTACTATTTTCCAATTTGCCCTCTTTCTCACAAAGGAGCAAAAAGCGTCGCTTTGCTTTCCGATCCGATGCTCCTTGATATCGATCTTGCGTTATTTCCACCGCCGGATTTCTGATGCGGTTGGGATTATTCCAAGAGGAGAATTAAAAAAAGCTGACTCTATCACTGTTGTTTTTCAAAAAGGATCAATGAATCTCTCAAGTCCGCACTGAGAGAATTTTTTTTTTTTTTTTGCAGTTAACGATCAGTCCTCAACTATTTCCATTTTTTACCACAATCGAAAAATACAGTTCTGGGTAGAAAATAAAAATTAGTTTTCTAGCCGTTACCGGAAAGTCTGGTATCCGTTACTGTTCTTTCTCATTACGATCACTGTTCCTATATTTTCTTGGCAACTGTTGCGAAAATTTAACGCTCGTGATACGATAAATTGTCCTTAAAGCCTTGTTTACAAACTCAGAAACTGATTTTGCGTTGCAATAACCAAAAAAGGATCGACGATATCGCAAAATGGTTAGGCTTGGCTCGTTTTTCGTAATTCCAACAATATTCAAACAATTTTTGTTTAACGATACCTGTTTTACTGAACCTACCGTTTTCTAGTTACCGTAAGAAATGACATTTTTCTCAGTTCGATAAGTATAAGAAATATCACTCAGAGACTTTACGAATTCTAATCTTCGTTTGTCACGTTTTTCTCGCACTTTGCGTGCGAAAATGATGAAAAAAAAAATATGGAAAAAATTCTTCGAGACGGAAGAAAAAATCGGCAACACCAGCGATCGGTTTCGAAAATACTGCAAACACCGGCTTGAATTTAGCGTGTAAAGTACCGTCTCCGTGGCGACGAGATCGTGGCTTATCTTTTGTATGGGATCCGTAGGCTGTGCGTGAGCTGCGACAGATAAACACAGACTCTTGAAAAACGCCTCTCACAACCCCGCTCCGTATCTTATCGAAATTACTTTTGTTCGCTCTGCAGCGGCAAACCTCCGCGGATATTAAAATTAAATAATAAATCTCCTCCGCTTCGCCTTACAGACGCTTGAAATATTTTTCAAAATTACACCGAGACGTCCACGTTGTACGAGCAAAGTCGATAAATTTTCATTCAATTTTCTAGTACGTTATGAAATCGGACGAACGATGACGATATTCGAAGTCCGAAGTTCGAAATATCAACAGGAAATTGCAAAAGCTTCTTACAGTTTCCGTCAGTTCGGATGAATCAAAGTTTCCGTTAGAAGTAGAACAGTTTTTGACGTATCGCGAAACACGACCAGTTTCTTCTTCCGTTTCAAGGGATCGCAGAATTTTCAGACGTCGCGAAAATCTCAAAAGTTTTCACTTTTACATCAACGTTCGTCGACGTAAGAGAAAAATATTGCTTTCGGTCTGTAAAATCAATTTTTTTCCCAATTTCAACGAATCTTTGCGTTTACGAATATCTGAAAATCCTTGTAAATTTTTCGAAGATTCTTTTCAAATTGTTTACCTCGACTACGAGTATTACAAGTTCGTATTCGATGTTTGCCGTTCGAGGAAATTCCTCCGGATTACGAAACTTCCGCAAGGGTGTAAGAATTTGGAGTAGACGTTTGCCGATCGTTTGTCGCAGAGTCGACTAGTTGGACTCGAGCATTCGATCATCGCGGTTGGTTAGATACTCCTGAGTTTAACCTGTCTGAAGTGGCGGTTAGAAGATGGGAAAGTTTTCCGGGGTAGTTGGCCGCTTTTCTCGCGAATAAACTTTCCCCCCGTTGGTACTTAACCGCGAGAGCTGAACCGAAATCACAATAATTAGTGGTCGCGTGATGCGAGGCGAAAAGCTCTCAGTCATCGCACTTGCAAGGAAGAACGTATCCCAGGTCTGTCTCTCAGATTTAATTTTTTTTTTTTTTATGTTTTTTTTTTTCTTGCAGTTTTCTGTAAAATTAGATTATATCCGTTGGCTCAATATTTTTTTTATTCATCTTCTTCCTTATCCTAATTCCATATTTTCCTTTTCACAGCGGTATTTCTTTTTATAGATTCTAATCAGCCAGCTCGAATCATCAAAAATTGCACAGGGGTGGAATGAAATTATTTTCTCTCCACGCAGTGTGACAATTAATTTAAATCAAGCTTCCCGGCCTTTCTGGGTTGGCGGACTTTCACGGACGATTGCCAAACACGCGACAGTCGGTATTTGTACATATATATCAATGTATACACACATGCGTACTTGTCGAGAGAGAAAGAGAGAGAGAGAGAGAGAGAGGCCGCATTCTCGTCGTCGGCCATCCCCTTCAGACTTAATGGGCCCACTGCGAGTATTTTTGCGTTCAACGTCAAACGACCCGAGGCCAATTTACGTTACTTCTCGCCAGGAGCCCTGAAAACCGTTACGCCTCTCTGCTTTTCTCGATGAACTTTCCAAAATGCCAGACAAAGTTCGGATCGAATCGCCCGTCTAATGAGCCGGACTGAAGGCAGATACACCCAGTGCACCCTCTGTCAAATAAAAGCAAACTAAGCCGGCTGTGGCCGCTCAATTATCATTTAATTGCCGAAAGGTACGAAAACAGGAACAAAGAAAAATACTTAGCAACACTTCAATTCTCACTGGAATTTTTTCAATTCACCGCCCCGAAATAGCGTGAACATAATTATAAGAACGCGACGAGAGAGAGAGAGAGAGAGAAAGCGAGATAGAGAGAAAATAAAATAAAAATATATATTCCTCGACGCTGTAATTCCTGAACGATGAAATTTGCTCAGCGTGCTTCGTGACAAGTCTCTCGGAATAAGTATTTGCATTTCTCGTACACGCACGTACTACGTGCGAAACTATTTTCGGCCCCGCGATGCAGTTCTCAATTTATTTAAACCATTTCTCCACTGCGTACTCAATGCGAATTATTGCGACGACTCGCGTATAAATATTTCGTTTTCGATCAACATTTTTGTCCCAACGTCTCTGCGTGCGATTCGTTGACAAAATTTCCCTTTCCACCCCCCCCCCCCCCCCCCTCAAGAAGAAAAAAAAAATAAAAAAATAAAATACGATTAAGAGGGAAAAAAAATGGACAATTTTCTTTCTCGCTTACGGTACTTCCACTTCTCTTTTACCATCTTCACTCGTTCACCTTCACCCGGTCGGATGAACGAGCGATTCCCAGTCACGGGGGGTGCGTGCGGCCTTCATCACGTGCTCGTCGAGGGGTTCGGATCATGCAAAGTTGGCTTTGCGGATTCGGGCTGGGACTTGCGGGGCTAACGACTGTTTGACCATTCGCTTTCACCCTGCAGTGTAAAGTTGTAACGAGGAGAGGAGCGAGAGAGTTGTTCAATGATAAAACCCCTCATACGAGTAGGTTCGCAACGCGTGTGATATGAAGTGAACGAGGCGAACCGTCAATATTTGGTCGTTAGAGCCAATTAATAAACCGAACCAACGATCCGCGGTGAAAGGAATAAAATAAAAAAAAATTTACACGGCGTCTTTCGATTCTCTCGTTCGAGAGAAATTGTCTCGGCTGATTTTTTTTTTTTGCGTTTTTACCTTTTTCCCTCATCTTCGCGTTTTATTTATTCAATTTATTCGTTTACACCGAGATTTGCAAACACTCTCTGTACGGTATATTATTTGCACGGGCTAATTGTCGGAGAGAGAAAGAAAGAAGAAGAAAAAAAAAAAAAAGAAATAAATAAAATGTTCCGAGTTAATCGATATTCTTTCAATGCGTCGGTATTCAGGTTTTTCAACCCTTTGAGTCACGCATAGTTGTACCGAAATCAGATTTTTCAAATTCAAGATGGTGGATCCAATATGGCGGACGAAAATTTCAAATTTGACCGAATACGGACAAAAAACTCTATGCAGGGGTTCTCGGGGTAGTTGATTGAATTCGTCATACTGAGTTTTCAAAATCTGATTTCGGATTCGTAATCAGCGATCCAAAAAACTCATAATTTACATAAAATACGTACACGCGTCGAGGGTTAAATTTCTCGGTAATGAATTATTTCTACAATTTTCACGATTATCCCAATCAATTCGTTTCTAACAATAACAATTAACATCGTATCGCGATAATTACTCCGGAGTATTGAAAACCTGTTGGTATACTATCTGAAATAGCATGAAAAAAAAAATAAACAAATGCGTTTTCAAAAACAGGTGACAAGGATACCTATTACCACTATATCTCGAAAGTGTCGAGAAATTTCTTCGACGACAGTAAAACGAGGGTGGTTTTTTTTTTCCGAGCTTTCCTCCGGTTTTCTTTTTCGTTTTTCTCGGTTCGCAATTCTCCTCGTCCTCGTACCCGAAGAATCATCCCCTCAGCTCGACCGGCGTAAGTAGTCGCGGAGTGATCGGACGAGGGCGCTGCTGCTCTTATTAGGCTATATTCCAGGGTGTTGAATCAATTCCTTTACCTACTCCAAGATTTCCATCCACACCGCACCCCGCATCCCTTAGCCAGGCAACTCGCTGTCTCAGCACTGCTTGCCTACCTATCCCACCCCCGATTCTACGCTACGCTTCCTCTCCTCGCTCAGGTTTTGCCTCGCCTCGCTTTTACCCCTCAGCCACTTCACTTTCTACCCCATCAGCGAGCTTGCAACTTTTCGAAAACACCCTGTATATATATATATATATATACACATTATACGTACAATTCTGGCATCGATTCGAGCATTTGTGACAACCTCTCAAGTATTCTGGCGAATTGATACGCTTACAAGTCAAACTTCTCACATCTGGTTTATTTCAGTTTCTCTTTCTTTTCTTTTTCTAATTTGTATGGAACATATAAAAATGTATAAATGAAAATTCATAAATAAATCGCTGGTGTCCGAGAAGGGTGGAAAAAATAAATAAATAAACGAACACTCATCGAGTCTCGAACAATTTCAAATGACGTCAGAATTTTCAAAGCTCCGATATTCGAATACTCGCAAACAAGCTTTTGTCGGCGAATTGAAATGATATCGGGAAATATACGCGTGTAACAGGAGAGTCGCTCGGTTTGGTACAAGGTGTGGAAACCTCGAAGGAGGAGGAGGAGGAGGAGGAGAGGACGGGAGTTCGGCGTCCGTCTTCGACGGCGAGGGATTCCCGCGGGATTTTAGAAAGGACTTTGGATAATCCCCCCTTCGCTCCGCCTAAGCGCATCTCACTTATCGGACTTGTATCTCAACTCCTTCTCAGCCCGAAGGAGGACGGGGATGGAGAGCGGCGAGTCTGCCGGCGACAGGGATTCCCTTCCTTTCCCTTCCCAGCTTCTCCCCGACTTCCAGACTCACGCCTCTCTTTCCTCCCCCTCAGGATATAACCCATACGGAAATCCACCGTCTGCGGCGCCGTAAGAATGACCAAAAATAATCGATCATTTTTTAAGCTGCGATTATTTTTCCTCAGAATCGGTGTTCGTTTTTTCATTCCCATGAATTACGCGACACGATATCAAGTTACGCG
This sequence comes from Neodiprion fabricii, assembly GCF_021155785.1. NCBI lineage: Eukaryota > Metazoa > Arthropoda > Insecta > Hymenoptera > Diprionidae > Neodiprion > Neodiprion fabricii. Next base: position 3,194,263 of record NC_060242.1, read on the forward strand.
ATTAAAGTATCAATTATCACCATTTTCTTACTAACCAAGTACACCTATTTTATGTAACAAGTGAAAGATGAATGAACATGTTTACCTGAAACTATAAATTATCGTAAAAAAAAAAAAAAAACAAAAACTATTCCGCTGTTAAGACTGTAGTCTACGTATATACGGATTGAAATTTACGTATCAAACGCGTCGTTTGAAAAACAAACGAACAGCGACACAATCGATCAACCGATTAATTTTTACCTATTCAATCTTGTCGTGTTCGATTATTTTTTTCAACTCGATTAATCGATTAATAGAAAAGCGCCGGAACTTCCGTTCGCGGTTAGAGACGCGATATTTAGTCGATCTTGTTGCAGGTACCTGATCGGTACTGAATTGAACGTATTAACGATCTTAATTATTATTTTCTTCTCTGATTAATCGTATCGTCGTTTACGATTTCCTCTTCCTTTTTTTTTTTTTTTTCTTTTATTTTCATTATTCATTTATCTCCTTTCAAGGAAAAGTGAAAAACGAACCCACTCGAACAATATTCAATCCTCATTTCGCACAAAGGACGTCGTCCAATTAAATTTTATCACAAGTACGCAGGTGTACATAATATTATTGCTCACCCCACTTAACCGTATCGATTTTATTCCTTTCATTTCCATTTTCAACCCCGGAATTCAAGCGTTACAATTTAACCTTCCAAATTTTCACCACACTTTCCCAAATCAAGTAAGTTTCCCCGTTATATATTTCGATAACTCGACCAGGAATCACTGCGGATTTTCCAATCCAAGGTGGAAAATTATTTCGAGCCAAAAACGACGAAGAAAAAAAAAAGAAAAATAAAGAGTACCTACCAACATTTATTCATTTACTCGTCTGATCGAAATAAAGAATCTGATCAATGATAAAATAAACACGTATCGGTATAAAATTTCGATTGATTCTGTATTTGTTTCATATTCCTAAAAACAAGAAGAAGAAGAAGAAGAAAAAAAAAATCCAGTACAGCAAATTTTCTCTTCAGACTTTACGAAGGGTTCGGTTTGTAGTTCGATATTTTTTTTTTTTTTATTTTTTTTTTTTTTGTCGCTCTCTTTCTCGAATCGCTTATTTTTTTAGTCTTTGTTTTTTTTCGTTCCTCCCCCCACGGAAACGTTCAAGGCTTCAGAGGAACGAAGAGGACGAAGCGACGCCGTCGATTCGATTGATTATCTCGATTCAATTGAATCAATTAGCGTCGAAGAAGAAGCCAGCCGGCCGAGTCTCTCCTCTCCTCTTCTCTCCTCTCCTCCCCCCCCCTCCCTCCTTATCGCCACCCCCTCGGTTTGACCCCCTCGATCGTTCCTCCCTTTCCACCCTCCGTACGGTACACGGCGTCGCTTTGGAGAAACGGAGAGGCGCAGCAGGCGGAATTTCCCTCGTTACTTTAATTCGGGTTCCGTTTCAATCGTCGGTTGTTTGCGGCGAGCGAGTAAAACCCGATTCCACTCGCCCCGCGAACGGAAAAAAACACGTATTTCTCGCGAATCCTCGGGATGCGCGTATCGGGTTTTCCTTTTTCCGAAATAAGAGAGGTAGAAAAAACAAAAAAAAAAAAACAAAAAAAAAAAACCAAAAAGGGTAAGGAGAATTGCTACTGCAATTTCATCGGGATTTCAAACGCGGATAAAAACCAAAAAAGAAAAAAAAAAAACTGTACGTCTAATTCCGGTTGAACATAAATTTTTTCCGCGCTGTTCTCAACCGATCGGTATTCGATTATTCGACTAGTTCGTAAAATAACAATATCCAATAAATGACATCCAATACAAGTTACATATACATACATACATAATGCATAATAATATAATATCAATTTATATTACGTATAAAATATTATATATATACATATATATATATATACCTCGTCGATGATGAAAAGAACGCAATTTCTCATATTGTATATTTAATAACCTCTCGCGCCTCTCTGACATGGGACAGTGAATTTCCGATACGAAAGCCGAGTCGAAGAGTGACTGACTGACGTACCTTCAAATAAGGGTTCCCGAATTTCGACCCGACCTGCCAGGGATTAATAAATCCATAACATCTTGCCCGGGGGCGGTAAGAAGCGGCGAGAAGGGGAGGGGGGGGAAAGAAGTGTCGCCTGGTAACCGCAGCTAATGAGAAAAATTCGTCGCACGCACAAACACACTCGCACAAATATATATATATATATATGCCGACACGCATTTCCCTTCCTAATTTCCTCGCGCCGTTTGCCGCGAATGAAGGGGGCGTGTTTTCAACTTTTATTGCCGCAATAAACGCAAGGTGTTATTCCTGCTGCGGGTCCCTTGCTTTTGCGGGAAATGGCAGACTTTGCAAATTCTTCGTTTTTTTTTTTTTTATTTTTCATCAAGTTTCTATTTTTCCACTTTCGCATCCTTTTGCCTTTTTTCACACACTCGTTTCGAACAGGGAAACGTTCGCTTGAACGAACGATCGTTTTCGTCGCGTGTATTTGTTGTTTTTTTTTTTTTTTGAAATATTTTTTTTCCATCCCGACGATACACTATCTCTTTGAAGTAGAAAATTGTACACTTTGATACAGCCGTATCGAATCGGTAGCGACAATTCGCCGACGGTACGATTTTTTCGTTAGTTGGAATGAAGCAGGGAAAAAAATTTTAAAAGTTCGGTACAATCGCACACCGAGGAATGTTTCATTTTTATTATATTGTACTCAGGTCGCCGAGGAATATTTAGTCTGATCGAGTTTTTCGATGCTCCTTGTAATTTCCAACCTTCGATTTTCAATCGAGTTATTATCTTACCTATCATCGTCGCAACAGTCCTCGCACTTCGTTTCGATTGTCGTTCGTTCGTCGTTGATTAACGGTGTTAAAAATTTTTTACATTTCCGCTAAAATCGTGGCTACAGGTTTTAAAAATCAAATTAACGATAAAAAAAAACAAAAAAAAAGAAATAAATAACAACAATAATAATTATAATAATAATAACCGTAGCAAAGAGGCGTGTATGGTTATATAATTAAATGTGAAAGGTCAAACTTTGGAAATACTAGAATTGAATACAACGTCGGTCGCTTACCGTGTATGAACAAATTTTCATCGATCCCTGCCAGTTATTGATTTACATTTCCCCGAATCTGCGATTTTTTCATCCCTGACGTTCATTTTCACCGATCGCTTTTCGCGAGACGGTGAAAGAAAAAAAAAAAAAAAAAAAAAATTGAGGTGTTTTTCCGTTTATGATAGGCGAAAATTGGCGAACGCCTCGTTCTTCGGTCCGGTATAATATCGAAGTCCGAAAAAGTCCCGGACAGGCGGGATTTAATATAAACGCGAGGCCCTCTCGGGTAAAACCATCAGCCTGCAGAAACGGTTACTACTGTAATTTGCGTAAACGATGCGCGTGGCTCGAGGTTCTTGCCGCGACTCCGTGGAATTCAATTAAACCCTTAACGCATATCCAGGGACGATCTCGTCCCTTCCGAAACTCCCTCAATCCCCGAAAAATTCTGCCACCACTAACGAACAGATTTTTATTTCACAAGGATTTTGTTTTTCATCCTCGTTTGGGGTTCGCTTTTTGCGGTCAGGATTAAGCTCGTTAAATGTTCAATGTTTCAATAGACGCTTTGTAGAAAATAACTTGGGACCACGTTGCGGTTATTACGACAGTTCGGATAAGAGATCTGTAAGCTCTTGTGCTTTTTTCCTACCATCCTGTACGCACGGTAATAATTAATCACTCGGCAACATGCGAGATTAATAATTTTCTTAGAACACGATGCGTCGTGTTTACAGGACAAGGTTTAAAGGACGAGTTGGAAAAAAATTTATACTCTGCTGTCTGCTGTAAAAAATTCTTCGAAGTATTACAACTGTTGAGAAAAAAAAAAAAAATAAATAAATAAATAAATAAATAAATAAAAAAATTAACCTGCAAGCTCCGACTTTTCTTCTGTAATTTATTTAAATATATTTACCTCGGCAATACACGCTGCTGATAAATTTTATTCATTATATACCGTACCGTCGTTTCGTTTCTTTTTTTATTAATTTTTTAAAAACTTGTTTGGTTTTTTTTTTTTTTTTTTCTTCCAATCGTATTATTAAAGGACGGGAAACCGGTTTCACGTGGTGGAAATTGCGGCCGGCTCTTGTGTTTGCAGGGAACCCGTTTTCTACACGTAGGTAATTGCGTAAGATGAAACAGGCTGCATCGACCTGTGAGAATCAAGCTTCCTGTTTTTCAACGAACCGACGCGATACGGATCGGCAGCACAGCTCGGCGCACGGTGGCGGAAGCCCGGTTCACTCGAGTGACGACGATGCGGTTCCGGAAGTGTTTTCCACACCGATCAACCCCGGCCAGGTATCCTTAATCCGCACTTTGGTTGCCGGCGACAAACGGTGGCTAATTTCAACCCCTTCTCTGCGCTCAACTTTCGCAGCGTTGGCCTGAAAGCACTGAGCTTGTGCTTGCCGTATCTTGAGATTAGATTTGCAAGATATTCAATATTAGCTTTCAATATATTGAGCTTCGGATTGTCAGATCTGGAGATTAAGTTTGAAAGATCTTAAATGCGAGCTTTCGATATATTGAGCTTGCGCCCGTGACGTCTCGAGATTAAGTTCGCGTGATCTTAAATTTGAGCTTCCAAGATCCCGAGCTTCGGCTCGTCAGATCTCGAGATTAACCTTGCGAGATATTAAATTTGAGCTTTCAGGATCTTGAGCTTAGGCTTGTGAAATCTCGAGATTAAGTTCGCGTGATCTTAAATTCGAGCTTTTAAGATCCCGAGCTTTGGCTCGTCAGATCTCGAGATTAACCTTGTGAGATATTGAATTTGAGCTTTCAGGATCTTGAGCTTAGGCTTGTGAAATCTCGAGATTAAGCTTGCAAGATTTCAAATTTGAGCTTTCAAGAGTTTGAGTTTGAGCTTGAGCTTGCGATAACTTCAGCTTCAGCTGCCGTATCGTGTTTATTATTATCATACCTATGCAAAATTACAGTCACTAATCGTGTAAAACTGGGTTGAACTGCAAGACCTCGGGTGGGGGGGGATTAAATTTCTTAAAAAATTGAAATCGTGGCAATTATTGCATCGCGGTATTTCGTCCATTCTTTTTCTTTCTTTTGAATCGCCGATGTAAATTTAGAAAAAAAAAAAAATAACAATGTCCATATCGATAAAAGCCTCGTCCGTTATTTAACTTGACTTTTAAATCGCTAATATTGAATCTATCATTTTGCAGAGTCGAATTTCGCGACGAATTACCGCAAGGTCGGATTCATAACGGGCATGAATCTTCGGTAGTAAAACCTTGGTACAAAAAGAATGCTTATTATTATTATTTCAAAATCTAAAAGCACACCCGATTCGAAATAATTCCGGCCGCCGATAAACTTTCATTTCAAATTCAACACCGTAGCTGTTCATAGAAAATCCTACAAGACGAGTGAAATTTCCTTCGGGAAAATTGTCGCGGGAGTACGAAATTCCCACCTACCAAAGAGAGCTACGAAGTGTTTCCGAAAAATCAAGGCGAGTCCGTCCAAGTCTCTCTCATAGAGTTTCCGTGCAGGAGTACGAGCTGCAGGGTGAGCAGCCGGATGATCCTGGATGGCAAGTTTCCGGTGCGGCTAAAGCGGGATTGGCCGAGGACTCGGGTTTAGGCGGCTAACGTTCGTCCGTTTCCCGAGTGGAGCGACACACGAGGGTAATTGAGAGCCAAAGGGCCTCCCTTTCCCTTTCCCTTTCCCTTGCCTCTTCTATTCGCTACTCTTCTCCTCTCCGCGTTCAAGCTTCGTTAGTCTCCTAATCGGCCCGATGCCCCCTATCAATGAAATTAGCCACGATATGTCGCATCAACGCGACCCTTTTCTATTTACCGTCGCTTCGCCTCTCGACCTTTCAGGATAATTGTATCGCATGACATCTGGAATTCGATACTTTTGCCCGACAGAGTTACACGGGAAGAGTCAATTTTTACAAACCCCGAGAAGTTTGATTGATCGGTGAAATTGGATTTTTTATTTTATTTATTTATTTTTTTTTTGTTTTGTTTTGTTTTCACCGTTTCGATTGAGTTATAATTACTCAACATCGATTCCACAAGTTCAGTGTATTACAGTTGACGTAATTTTAATTCGCATAATAATGACTCCGAATGTCTGACGAATATCACCTTTTTTTCTTTTCCTTCATCTTCGTCTCATTCTTTCCAACTTTCGTGTATAAAAGTTTCGGCATAATGCTGTTTTTGTTTTTCTATTTCGAGAGTTATGATTATTCAACATGAATTTCGGAATCTCGATGTATTACAGTTGACGTTATTTCAATTCTCACAATAATAACTCCGAATGTTCGACGAATACCACTTTTCTTCTTCGCCATTTCAAGTCTCGCGTGTCAAAGTTTCGGAATAAACGACAAAACCGAACTCTTTCGGCGCCCAATTTTCGCTCCGAATGTATATAGCTTATCAAAAAGAAAAAAAAACGCTCGCGACAAACAGTAAGCGCAAAATATTATAATTTGTACAAATTTAGATCGAGCATAATGAATTTCGTACTTGAGGTTAAAGGAATCGGACGGTCGTTTGTATCCCGCAAAACATAATTCATTACGCAAAAGAGAATGCGGATCGGTTCGATGACATATTAAACAATTTAGCGAACCGCGAAATCATTGTTGAAAAAAATTCGCCCCGCGAGTTTCCGTTTTTGTATATCGCACATTGCCGTTTCGAAAACAAACGCTGGACTTGACGGTACTGTTGAGGGTAATTTAAATGAATTTCGCGTTATATGGGGAAGAAGGGTGAATACCTGTACGCACAGCTATGCGGACGAACCGAGCCGTTGGTCATCGAGTTCGAACCCCGGCATTTAAATATAACGAGTTCCTGGGCGGTCGGCTGGGTATTGATTTCGCAAAAATTTACATGGAATCTCCCGGCATCCCGGTTTGTAACAATTTGCATATATACATATAATTGAACCCGCCTCTGCACACGCACACACACGCGCATCAAACATACATCCGGCGGTTTTGGCAAAAACGTTAATTTATCATTACGAAAATCCCGACTCGAGTCTTTTTGATAATCCGTATGAAAATCGTAAATCTTGAGAGCTAAAATGTTAATCTTTGATCTCCGTACCTCGAGCTGTTTTTAATCCAGCAACAACTTTGCGTAACTCCTCGAGTTGTTTCTTTTCTTTTTTCTTTTTTTTTTTATCTCACATCGCACTGAGAGAAATTTTTAGTTCCGGTTACCGCTCGGTTCTTAACTATTTTCATTTCATTTTTTACCACAATATCGAAAAATATAGTTCTAGGCAGAAAATGAAAATTAGTTTTATTAATTAGTCACTGTTCTTTCTCATTACGATCACTGTTGCTAGATTTTCTTGCAATTGTTGCGAAAATTTAACGCTCGCGCAACGATAAATTGACGTTAAAGCCTTGTTTAACTAAAAAAGTTGAGTAAACCTCGAAAAATGATTTTGCGTTGCAATTACCAAAAAAAGATCCGACGATAGCGCAAAATGGTTAGGTTTGGATCGTTTTTCGTAATTCCAACAATATTCAAACACTTTTTTTAACGATACCTGTTTCACTCAATTTTGCTACTTACTGTAACAAATGAAATTTTTCTCAGTGCGTATAAAAACTATCGGCAACAATATAACATAACAATCATAGACGAATTCAGTCAATTTCAAGCGAAGGTGAAACAATTTCCGGTTTTTCTGGGAACGATTTTGAGGACTCCACGTGGGTCCGATATTGGAACGACGAACCGTTCATTTTGTTCGTTGCTTTCGTTTTTTTCATTTCTTCAAAGGAGGATTTTTTTCTAGCCTGTAGATTATAGGTATATAAAGCTTGTTGAATTAGGACCGCGTGTTTCCTTCCTGATTGCGGGTTTCAATTTCGTCAAAATCATTTCGGCGGCTGTATTTGTGCCCATTGTGCAGACTTGAACGGATCTCGTCTGAATCTCGAGTGAAAACAATGGGACACCGACCAGCCGATTTCCAATCGCCTCGAAGCGAACAGCGAAATTAATTCACCGATTCTTTCCCGTTTCTCACATTCGTTTTTCATTAATTGAACTGATTGTGAGAAGAGCAAATTGCAAATTGAAAATATTCCAATTTCCGGGGATTTGAAGACCGATAAAATTGGGTACCGTAGTTACGAATTAAGATTGAAGATTAATCAGCGGATCAATTAGTCGGCTGGCAGTTTTTGACGAATCGTTGTTCGTTTTGCACGCCGCGTTATTTCTAGGCCAGATTCTTGGTAATTAACGGAGGCTGAAAATTACCTGAAAATAAACAGGTAGCCGTTCTAACTCCTGATCTCTGATTTCCCGTAATTTAATCGACGTATTTTTTTCCTCGCCTCAGTTTTCACCGAGGCGTGAAATTTTTTAATCCATTTAACGCTAGGAAACGGCTGCAATTAGGTATTAAAAAACAACCGCAGTTCCGGAATCCGCATAAATCGTGGTAACGAGCGGTACTCTAAATATTCGCGGTGAGACCGCTGAGTCGCAGTTTTAAAATCGTGGGATAAGATAATCGGTTCTCATTCCGAGGCTGCGGCAATTCGCTGCAGCAGTTACACGTTATACGTATACCGCGTATTACGGGATATACGTATACGTGAGTACGTATGTTTGGATTCAGATTAACGAAAAATATGCCATTTTGCACGAAGCTGATTCGAATTGCCGGGAATCGAGGGACGTGGTTGAAGTTCCGAATTTAAAAAGTGCCGAAAGCGCCAAATTTTGAATCATTTGATTGCGAAACTTGAAGTGAAGAATTCAAACTTCGAAGAAACAACGAAGTTTCGAATGGCCGGGAATCGGACGGATCAAAGTTCCGAAATGAAAGATTCAAAAAATTCAAGTTCCGATAAAGAAAAATTCTGTAAAATAAAGTTTCGATAGAGTAAAATTCCGACAATTAAAATACACTCACACAGCGTAATTTACTCGAGGAGGTGTAAAGAATCAGAAAAGCCGATTATCACAACGACCAAAATCCTAAGCGTAAAAATATCGAAATTCCAAAGCAAAGAAAAATCAGAGCGGTGAAATTTCATCAAACCAGAAATTCACGTAACTGAAAATCTTCGATCATTCGAAATTTCAATGTTTCAGATTTTTTAATTTTCTTATTTTCGAACTTGCTTATTTTTTACTCAACTTTCGCCGGCAAAAAAATTCAAAATTCAACGCTTTCGGAACTTTTCAAATTCGGAATTTCCGCCCCCGGAATTGGAAGTCAATTTTACGTACAACGGACTCGAAGAATTACAACTTCGAGTTTGAATGATTTTCGCCGTAACTTCTGAGAAATAAATACAGAGAGGAATACCCAGAGCGAGAGAAAAAGAGAGAGAGGAAAAAAAGGCGCACACAGCGAGAGCAAATTCGCCAATCACTCGACGCTCTCATTTTTCCAAAGGCTTTGCAATTTCCCGAGCTTTTGCGGAACTGACAGAAGCTCCGGCGCTCCCGGCGAGATGGACCGGAAATAACGGGGCCAATCATAGATAAAAGATCCCCCCCTCCTCCCCCTCCCCCTTCCTCTCCCTTCATCTCCGCCCTCCGCCGGTCCATTCTTACCATGGCTTTTCACATCCGCGAGTTTCCTTTGACCGCTGAGAGAAACTCGCCGGCTCTTCTTCTCCTCGAAGTGGTCGTCCAACCGCCGGGCAACAATCCTCGACGGAATTTCTACTCCAGGAGTCCGACGGATTCTCTCCCTGCGCCTTTTTAGACGCGTCGGATGAATGCCTGGTATTACAAGATCCACCGCGGATTTCCTTCGATCGCATTTCTGGTCAGCCGCGAATTCGATACGGTTTTCTTTTTTTTTTTTTTTTTTTTATCCTTTCTTTTATTTTCCCCCTCTACCATCCCTCGATCTAAATACGTTACACAATTGCATTACTTTCGCGATTCCGTGATCGATTTAAATCAGGGAGTAATAAGTGAAAAAAAAAAAATTGTCGTTATTGAGATTACATTTCAAATCACAGAACCTGTGGATATTTTTACGGATTTAAAAAGATTGTTTTGTTTCTAATTACACTGGTAGCTAAGAAAATTAAAAAAAAAAATCCTCTGTCTGCAGGATCATCGTACTTGAAAGTGATTCAAATCAAAGGGGGTGAAATGCGTGGGCTATTCAATTATTAGCTTCCACGTTTTTAGCAAATTTTTGCATCCCACCCTCAACGATAACGATTGCTAAAGTTTCCCCGTTTTGCCCAAAACTGTTTTTCAACGATTTTTCAAAAAGTTTATCGACAAATCGATTCGTTACCTGAGAATATGAGAAATGCGATTCACAGTCACATTCCGATCAATTTATTCCTGCTCAATTAAATATTAATTACAATTACCTATCAACACACATTGACACGTTGATTAAAAAATGTGAATTCGTTATTCACCGAGTATCAAATACATCATACATATCAATTATTTCTCTTCTTTAACTTAATGCAATAAGCCTAACATTTGCCAAGATTTTATTACTCGTCGATTCGTGGCAATTATTACCCACCTCCTTTCAAAGGAAATTTTTTTTTTTTATTATTCTCAAGCAAACGCGGCGTGTTGCAGGCTTTTGGCAAGCTTCGTAAAATTTCCCTAATTTCAGCTAACGCTTGCCTCGGATGCCCTCCACTGAAGGGTAAGATTTGATAACGATATCTCTGTACGGTCCCTGACACGCCCGAAGTATCCAGAGAAGACCGAAGAAAGCTCCGATCGTCGAGCGGTATCTGGTTTACGGAACGTTAATTGAACCCGTCACCGCTGATCTGCGCGGCGGCAGCTGCGCGTCGGCTGGCAAAGCGATTCGCGCTAGCTCGCTCGCTCGCTAGCGAGTCAGCTTGTGACAACACATTAGCCGCGACAGGCAGACGTCAGTGTCGTTTCCTCTTGCCCCGGACCAGCGAAGCGACTCGACCCTTGCCTCGGGGCAAAACGACGCGTCGCTGTCAACCCGGGACGATATTATATTTAGAACTTGCTCTAAAACGCCTCGGTGAGAACCTGTCAATGTACCTTGTAGAGAAAGAGAAAGAGAGAGAGAGAAAGAGAAAAAGAGAGATATCCGGGAACCAGAAGTGAAATGTTTTCATTTTTCGTTATCGCGTTCCGGCTGGGTGGTCCAGGACTCCCGGAAGTTCTCTCGATTATACCTCTTAAAATTTCTCTCCTCTAGATTCGATTTTTTTTTTTTCGTCGATAATTTTTTACGACACCGAAACTATAAATTTTGTTTTTTCTTTTCTTTTTTTTTTTTATATGGAAAACTAGGATATTTGCATGGAATAAAAAGATACGGGTATCAGTACAGCGGCTTGTGTGATTGAAATGTTTAAAGCTCTACAATTGCGAGTCAATTGTTGGTCAGATCGAACGACGCGTGAGAAATAATTTTTTTTTTTCTTTTCTCCATCTCGTTCAAAAATGAACAATCATTTGTTAGGATTCGTCGGGATTTAAGAATTGCATTAATTTTTCTTTGACAAAGTGCTTTGTAAAATTGGACAAATCACAAGTTCGAGATTAATTACGCCTACGAGATTATTCTCGAAGATTCGAATCGAGGGTTGGAAAGATGAGAAAAAAGAGAGAAAAAAAAAGAAGAGAAAGATGGAAAAAAATAGTAAAAGATAATGAAATTCGAAGAGCGGAACGGCGTATGAAAACGTACCCGAAGACTCGAAGTTTAGAGGATTGAAAAATTGCGGAGGTGTCGACGGACCGACACGTAGATTAGGGATCTTGTCCAAACAGATGAACTCGACTGAAAAACGCTGCAACTTCGTTTGTCTCACCTTCCGGGAAGACATAAATTATACAATATGCTCGTTAAGGTGGTCCTCGATAGGGTTGTGTTTGAATTTTTGTTGCTCAAAAAAAAAAATAAAAAAATTCCCCTAAAAATTTGAGCTTTCTACATCAACTCTAAGACATTCCGTTTCGTGATCGAAGTATATCTTATGGAGATAACATGAGACTAACTTTTTCTGCTCTATGAATGTTTGCAAGTCGTTTGACGAATATACCGACAATAGTGGAAAATACGATGATATGGTTGTTTATTTCGTAGCTATATACTTGACGGATCGATAATTTTGTACAAATTAAACTTTGAACGTTAATTAACGTACGAACACTTTCATTTACGAATTTTATGCATCGAGGCTTTTTGTAGAGCTTTCAATTCTCTAAGAAAAATACGTATCCTCCATCATTTTCGATACATTCGTCAACGAATCATAATATTTCAAAGAGCAAGGAAAGTCTTTCCCACGTTATTTCCATGCTTCGACGACAAAAAACGGTCCATCTTTAGAATTGAAATAAAGAGCTTAAATTTTGAGGTAATTTTTTGTAACCAATTAGAAAACATTTCAAAGCTTCCGGGAGCACAAAAATTCAAACACAACCCTATCAAGGACCACCCTAAAGCTTTTGATACTTTCCCACGTCCGCAGCGTAAAAATGAGGTCGTGATGCAACGGAGCTTTTTTTTCTTTCAAAGTTTCGTTCCCTTTACAAGTCGGCGCTTTTATATCTCGTTCCAGCCGAAACGAGGGGGGGGAGGAGGGCGGAGAATCGCGATAATTGCCACCCTGATCAGCCTACGCAGTCTCTTCTTCCGGCCAAAGCCTTACACGGTTTCCGAACCCCGTAGGCGCTATCTTTCACCCTTAAAATCCCCCGGCTAACTGCAGTAGGTGGCAGCTGTGCAGAGTATGGCTATAACTATAAGATAACCGGGTTAATCCTATATAAATTAATAGCCCAAGATCCTGGCGTTGCAGTTTTGCGGGCACTATTTCCTACTTTTTCTGTAATTCCTTTTTCTCATTCTGCTTTCCACATCTCGCGGGAAATCTGCCCTCTAAAGCGTTGCGTATATATATGTATATATATTCATATATCCTTGCAGTTATGCACATTGCACGGAAATTTGGACATTTCTCTTACACTTCTGCAATTCGTTTCAGTATAATTTCTGGAGTTTTATGATTGTAAAAAAAAAAAAAAAAAATTTATACATACACATTTATATTTGTATATTGAAAATCGACGAGATTGAAAACTAAAACAAAGAGAATCGGTCAACGACACCAGAAACGAGCGAGTAAATCCTTCGATATCGATTGTATTCTAAGATCAGCATCTGTTGAATTATTTTATTGTACGGTTATACGAATTTTTGTTCAGTTGTTTTTCAAATCCTGACAATTTTTTTTTTCTATTTCTCTCCTTCTACCAAACGATGAAAATTGTAATTAAAATTTTTCTCTCACGGTTCAACGACTGAGATCAATTTGTACCGAACTTCGTATTTCCTGGATGATCAATATTTCGCGATACTTCATTCGGATGTGAACGATCTAAATTATCCCGTAAACACAGTTTCTGGAACTAAGAAAATCGAAAAAGATTTTCTCTTCGATATCTAAGAATCTAATGTTACAAAGTAGATATTTTTTTCCAGCTGAGAAATGAGTGACGACAGAGGTAAGGTAAAGAAAAACGTACGAAGATGCGTATTTATAAATAAACAACGCTTGATATATCCGATTGAAATGAAAAAAAAAAAAAAAAATAAATAAATAAATAAAGTACGAGTAGAAAAATAAATACGGAGCATTTATCAGCCCACGCGGGTGTATAAAATCCCATCGAGTCGTTGGATAAGTTGTATCATTACACGGGCGTATAGGAAGTAGTGAAAGAAGGCATCTGGCAAAGCGGAAGTGACTAACGGGTAGAGCTACAGAGGCATGAAAACCGGCGTGAAAACGTGTCGGCGTGAGGGTAAAACCGTAGGTATATAAAGGCGGTGTGACGGTGTGGGAATGGCCGCAGGGGAGATTCCTATCAGCGAACCGCGTCTCGGCGAGGCGATAAATCCGTCGACGGGGTTTTTCCGCGTCCCACCGACGCTCTTCCGCATTGTGTTTTAATAATTTAAAGTTCGGCGGCCCCCTTTTTGGGCCCGTTTCAACCCCCCGCCCCCGCCTTTACCTTCGAAAAAAAAGCGGTACATCAAAACTCGAGGTGATAAATAACGCGTGAACTTTTCTCCCCTCTTCGTGCAGATTTCACGGCGAAAATTTTCACCCCTTTTTTTTCCGCCCGAGGCCAAAACCTCCGGAGAACTTATTTACCACCCTCGGCTCGGTTTCGCGTCGCGACAATGCAACATTCTACCTGCTGCAGCTCGTGGTTCGCTTTTCAATCGAGGTAGTTGGACAGCGATGCCAACGCTATTCGACCGATAGGAAGTGAGCAGTGTATTTTTCAGATGATCGGAAAATGAAGTTGGCAACGCCGCGTGATTTTCTTGCGTCTCGATCTGCTCGAACCTTCGGTGTTCACCTCGATGTAACCTTTATTTTTGCGAATCGAAATGTCGGGTCAGTTAGGATTTAAGGGGAGATTCGCGAAAAAATAATAAAAATATAGTGTTTCAGCAATATCGTGTCTAAACGGCGGAAAATAAATAATTCGAACACCGCGCGCAATGTGCGCATAGTTGCGACCTTGCCTGACGCACAACCTAACCGAAATTACAAGAGGATTTTTTTTTTCCCCTAGATTATGTTTTTGGTTATCAAATGACGGACGAGATTCGCAAAAATCTTATATATCGTTACTAAATATCCATTTTGCCTTATTCAATATTTTTCTCCCGTCCTAAAAATTTGATTCCAAAACAACCGACTCGAAACTATCGGTTTTCATCCCAGTCCCTATCCAGGCAACATAAAATAGCTCAACTTTGAAATGAAAAAAATCAGTAACTATACGGTAAATCATTTTCAAACTTTGCAGGATTGTTTAAAATGATTCAAAAAATTGTATGATTAAAACTCGTGTGAATAAAAAATATTCAAAATTACTGCACAGCTACCTTAATACGAGAGGGGCGTCTGTCGAAGTATTGAAATTTTTTTTTTTACAGAATTTTGAAATTCATATGTAGGAGTAAAAATTTTGAAAGTCAATACCGCCGTACAAAAATGACAGAATAAACAAAATACTGAAAGGCCGAAACGTTATAGAATCGTCAGAATTCGGACGTTTTGGTATTTGAATTACGGTTTTTTACCCAACTTTATTATTCAACTTTTTGACTGTTCTAAATTCCGTTTTTTGCTGTATCGTAAAACTCTGTGAGAAAGATCATTACTGCTGAAATTTTACACCAAGATAAAATTTGTGCAACAAATTGATTACAGAATTATGCGTTTTCGGAACTCAAACCCTGCGCCGAAATTCTTCTATCTCAAGTCATCTTAGCGCCAAATTTTCAACGATACTAATACAGGCTGGAAAATCACTGGCTCATACGGGCAAGCGGTACTAAAATCGATATCAAAGCAGTGACGATAATTGTCCGACCGCAGTCTGCGGCCAGTTTTCATAATGCGATCTGGAGGGAGGAGATCAAGAGCGGCATGTGCGACTGCATATGGCACGCGTAGAGGATATGACATACGTATGGGACATCCTAAACCCCCCCACCCCATACATGCATCATGCAATGGACAATATACACATAATATAGTTGCGGGCAAATGGCAGTTGGCTAACCGACTTTGCGAGGTGTTGCTGCCATGCCTACGCTAACGCACCGATGCATTATGGGTGCACTGATTGTGAGAGAAATTTTTTATTTTTTATTTCCGGTTACCGCTCGGTCCTTGACTATTCTCATTTTTTACCACAACCGAAGAATATAGTTCTAGGTAGAAAATGAAAATTAGTTTTAGGAAAGTCTGGCATCAGTTGCAATTCTTTATCGTTACGATCGCTGTTGCTAGATTTTCTTTTTTTTGTTTTTTAACGATGCCTGTTTTACTCAATTTTTCTAATTACCGTAAAAAATGTAATTTTACTCAGCGTGACTTTTCAACGCTGTAACAAATTCCGCGAGTTGTCCCAGTTTTCCAGGTTTTCTCTGTCTGTTGTACGAACCCTGGGACGGTACCGCGTGTAAGATAAGCCGGATGTGCAAAAGCCGTTAGCGATGAAGCAAATCTCTGCAGCTTGTCCGCGATTTTCTGATACACGGTGCATCGAAAACTGGAATTACAGAGAGCAAGTCTCTCCGAGTCTCAGGGGTGTTGGAAGGACGGGGTTGAACTGAAGCTCGCAGGGCGTCATCCCTCATCGAGAGAGGCGAGTCTCATCGAGAGGTCGAAATTCCGGTAGCACACGGTGGATTGTTCGCGAAGTGCAGAGAGAGAGAGAGAGAGTTAGAGAGAGCTGCTCGAGAGTCGCGGAAATTCCGCGATTCGCGAACTATCGCATCGCGACCCTTGAATTAAGGGCTGATGCAGACACGATCCGCAACGCGGCGCTGTGTGCTGCCACTAAATACCAATCAGCGGCTAATCTTGTTACCCTGGATTAACGGATCAATGGATTAAGCCGAACGTAAGCCTGGTTAGCCACGCGGTTATTCCCCGACGAAGGTATTATACCTGTATACGTGTACGTACGAACCCTGATATTCTCACCGATTATCTACCTGGGATATAAAATATTTTTCTTCAGCTCGCGTCCGATTCGTGAATTCGAAACTTTTGAAACCTGAAGTTCGTAACGCGTTTGCGGAATGACGAGGTTGGCAAAAAAGAAAATAATTGATTTCAATTTCGTCACCATACGGTAGATTAAATGAATCAACAAATTTCGTCGGTGATTGTCGTTGTGTTGAAATAATTTAAACCAACCGGTCGAAAATTTGAAATAAATTATTTGTGCGATGAGATTTGAACGGAGAAATTTCGTTCGAAAAAAAAAAAGAAAAATCAACACGTACTCAAGAAAGAAAAATGTATCGAGACTTTTACGTACAACTTCAAAGATTGCGTGCGATAAAAACTTGTGTCAATCAAATGACTCGGCTGACTTTTTACCTAAACAGTATATTGTGTGATAAAGTCAACCCCATAATTCGCACGAAGAAACCCGAGGTATAAGATATCGAATTAAAAAAGATCTCATGGTGTTTCATTTCTCGTGTTTGTGTTTTATTTTTTTCTCGTCACATCGCAATCGCAATTATTTGCATCTAGAGGAAAATCGGAAAAGGCCGGAAGTTCCTGTAACGAAAGATTTTCAAAAATAAAAAAAAACTGAGGAAAGGTGTTTTTTTTTTTTTCTGCCGCATGGTTATATTATCGCTTGAATTCGATTAACTAATTGTTTTTTGCTTTTTTTTTTTTGAAGAAAAACAAAATGGAACTCTCAGCTTTTTTTAATACCCTTCTGCTCCTGCAATTACCTCCTGTAATAATCTCCTTTAATTATTTAACAAGGATACAGAGATTCACTTCCGACAGATTGAAATTAATATGATACCCAATATCGAACAAGATTAATATATACATATACATGTCTATATATGTATATTTTTCCAATAAACCTTAAGCAGCTTTTACTCTATAAACTTCTTCGTACTCGGGAAGAATATTTTCCCCATCTCGGAAGTGGATTCGCGGTAAATTCATTGACCGGAAAACTCGGTTTCCCGTGATAATGTAAAAATCTCAACTTCTTACGTACATATATACGAAACAACGTACCATTTGTATGCATTAATTTCCGTTGCAGCTGCCGCGTAAATGCCAATATCCAATATCGCGGCGCGTTTCGCTTATCGATAACTTATCGAACACAAAAAGAAACGAAAGTGTCGACGTATCCGTAAACCGATTCCTGACTAATTCACGCGGAAACGAATATTCCGCATTCCGGAGGCGCTGCTCCGTAAGGGGGATGATTTTCAATACGAACCGAAGCTCATCCGGCAATCCGATTCTCCGTCGGCGTAGTTTCGACAGAAGGGACGATCCATCGATCGATAGATCTATCCTTGCCTCCGATATTCACGACCCTTTCGATTCCTCTTCAATATTGTTGCAATTGTTGCGTGTAATTGTTGTTCCGTAACAACAAGCGATTCGCGAATACCGTTCGCCAAATTTCTCTCCCTCTCTCTCCCTCTCCCTCTCTCTATCTCTCTCTCTCTCTCTCTCTCTCTCTGTTTTATCAGCTAATGCGTTTAGCTTCCGGATAATCAAACAAACTCTGTTTGTCCAGTCGGCCAACACGCTCGGCTAAATGGAGTTAGAAACGTAAATTTCGACCGGCACTGTGCAGCTGCTGCTGCTGCTGCTATTGCTCCACACTTCGCTTCCCAAATGGGAACCCCGTACCACCCCATCATCCCCCCTCCAAAATATAACCGCCAATGTTGCCCCGAATTTCACCACCGGTACTGCATTTCACCTGTCGATACGATTCGACTTTGCTTTTTCACTACATGTATACATATATATATATACATATATATAAAATATAATATATAAAATATCAAGCGAACAACGTCCGAGTATGAATTATAAACTATCGTTTTTTGTTCCTCAAAAATGTCATCCAAGCAAACGAAAATGTAGAGTTTCCAAAAATTTATATCACAACTATGATATCTGTATTTTTTTGTCTTATTAGTAAAGGACGAGCTTTTCTCGTGTCCGGAAAAAGCTTACGCGCGATGAATTATTATTGTTTGCAAAACCTACGGATCAAGATCAGAGCATCGATATTACGCAATTCGAATTGAGGAATTATTTTCGCGCAACGAGAATTAACCCAACTGCAGATTTATTACACGCGTGTAAGAAAAAGCGAAGAGTAAAAAATTGACGCGAATATCATAGCAAAAAAGTTAATCAAGCGTGACTTAATACAGTTATATAATAATAATATCGGAGATCGTCGGATACTCTTATTGGTGAATAATAATTCATATCCACAGGCATGCCGTTGCGATATTTAATAAGAAAGATGTTATGATTAAATTTCCGCAAAGTAAATTAAACATACCTTAACCCTCAAATCAAATATCAGCACCGCGATTTAGCCCGAAGGATTTTCCGCGAGCTTGCGAAGTTTGTTTTTCCCGGGGTATAAAAACTTTCTCAGCTGAATTAACTGTACGACATTAATGCAATAGTGTACAAGGCTGATGTATAAACGGTGGGAGGAGGGCTGGACTGTATAAAATTGAAAAGTTTAACGCTTTCAAGTTGGTATGTGTGTGCACACGTACAATAAATACTTATGCCAGTGTAAAACCTTTTGTCGAAGGTAGAGGAAAAAACGCGTTGACGAAAGCTGCTTTTCTTCTTTTTTATTTTTTTTTTTCCTTTTCTTTATTCATTTTACCTTCGCGGCTGCACCACCGCGCGGGGGTTAAATTCCCTGGGGCAATGATACCGCCCCAATAATCCCGCAGGAGACCCCCCCCCCAGTTCCTCGAGTCGCGCTCTCGAGTTGTGTTTGCGTCGAGTAAACCGTCCGCAAACTTTATATCTACCTATATGTATGTATATATTATTATATATATGTATACATTGTATATATATATATATAACGTAATTGTTGCATGAACTTGAATTATAGGCATGTATAGGTAAATGTATTCTCGCCTCGGAGTTAATCAGGTTAAGAATTGTTGGTTAAGTTTTATTTTTATTTCATTTATTTTCTTTTCTATTTTTTCAACTTCACACGATTTAATAATACGAGTATAAAACCTACTGACGTAACGACTGATCAAAGATAAATTATTTTTAGATAAACGAATATACAAGGAAGGAAAAAATTGCCCTCGAAGCCGTGCACGACGACGTATCAGTCGGAAAACAGTATGAAAAATCTCTAGCGATTCGTACGTAATTGAAGTCTGAACGTGAAACCGATCGAGCTTTGTAAACTGTAACATCTCGCAGACATACTCAATTTCGAATTCAGTTTAACTTGCCGACAAGTTTTTGACCCCCTCCCCCCCCCCCTCCCCCCCTTCTCTGTTATTAGCTGTCAAGACTGTTGGAAAAGAGGCTGCCACCCCCTCCCCCCCCCCCCATTCCTCGTATTCACCCCCTTTGAAAACTTGACCGTATCGCTTTCGCCAGGAAGCTTGAATTGGCCCGCACTGAGAGAAATTTTTAGTTCCGGTTATCGCTCGGTCCTTGACTATTTTCATTTTTTACCACAATCGACAAAATATTGTTCTGGGTAGAAAATTTTGACGGATCGATTGTGTTTTTATTTACTTTCATTTTCAAATTCGTTGTCTTTTTTCTTTTTTTTTTCTTCCATTGCGTGTTATCCCACTTTTTCGAACCGTGCGTGTGTGGCGGAAGTTCGACGGAACCGGAAATGCAACGAGTGAGTTTCGGGAGGGGGCGTTGTTTCTGCAGCAAATCCGCAGTGAATTCTCATTGTTACGATTTCGTCTCTCCGGGACGTGAAAAATTTTTCCTATGCATGTGTACAGATTTTCATTCGCGTTCCGCTTTGTTATATCTCGTGAATTTTCTTTTATTTTATATCTTTAATTCATTTGTTAGTTATTTTATTCTTTGTGGCGTATGCTTGTTCAAAAATCACATTCCGTAAGCGCGGTAACATGTGACGAATAAAAGGAACTTTCGTTCGCTACTGGAAATGCGAGACAGAGCGATAAGGGTAAAAGAATAAAATTGAAAGAGAATAACCGCCAGCGAGTTTACGTACGTACATGTACATATGCATATTCTTGAATTGGTGTAGAGAGTAGAAAGAGAGAGAGGGAGTGAGAGAGAGAGAGAGAGAGAGAAGAGAATAGGCACCGAATGCAATTTAGTTTCGAATCAGCCTTGCGCTGTGAGGAATTGCTGGGCGTCGCGACGCCGGCTGGCTTTTCTGACGTACCAACGGAACCGTGAATCATACAAGACGGCATCGAAAAAACACGAAACACCCTCAACTCCCGATAAAACGTGAGGCGTTCCTTCAACGACATCGCGTCTCACAAGTAACTGCATGAAACTACAATATATATATATATATATTTAGTAACTTCAAAAAATTTGTCACTCGCAAATTGATAATCGGTTAGTTGAAGTGACTTGTACGAATATTTGTGTTTCAAATTTAATATTTTTCAAACAATCGTATATATTCACCAGCTTTTCCACGGCTAGCAATAGCGGTTATTGATCCACTGACCGAATCGCGGGTTCGCATATTTCAAAACCGGCGCGACACTGTCAAACGAGAATTATCAAGGGAAGAGAGCGAGAGAGTGAGGGAAAGGGAGGGAGACGTACGAAGTAGAGGGTTACGTGGGTGCGAGGATGCAAATCTATGGAAATCCCGGATAGTGCAGCAGCGAAATACAATCGACCGTTGCATTCCTGCATGAGAAAGATGTATAATTCAGAATCGCATTTGAAATGCTCGAATTTTTTTTTTTATCATTCGAAATTTTTCAAAATATCACCTCCCAGTCTCAATTCCCGTATCCTTTTATACCCAGCCAACCTTTCGTTCAATATCAATATTTTTTCCATTTTTCAACTACCGTATAAAACACCTTAGCAGTAATACAAAGAGATTTCTCGGTCCAGTTTCCTGTTACCGACACTTACCGACGTCCTACCCAGACGCAAACCGTTCTCCGCGATTTTGATCCTCGGGTCGGTACAGCAGGGATCGATCGCTGTGACGTTATCGCGGAGGAGAATTCGCGTCTGGATAAGACGTCGATAAGTGTCGGTAGTAGGAATCTGTATCCAGAACTCTCCTTGAATCACTAGTCAAACGTTTTATACGCAGAACGCGGAGTCATTATATCATCTCGGGTGTTCAAATTACTTTGGCACTGCGTCTTTTCTCATCGGAAGTATAAGGTATAAACCGTGTGCTTCTTCTCACGTACGCAGCGTCTCGCAAGCCGGGAGCTCGGGAAAAAATCGACGATTTACAACGAGCCATTGTTATCCCTGTAAAGGGAAAGCAGAAGCTACTAGAAATCGAGAAGAATGATTATGCCAGGACGCGGTGTGTATAGAATAAAAAAAGCACCGGCACAGAGGATAAAAGAGCTTTCAAAATCCGGTGGCAAATTCCGATATGCAAATTTCGCGTTGGGAAGCCAGGAACTTTACGTTGGCTGAACTTTATGATATAATGCTTAGGAAAAATTGAGGGGAGGGTAAAAGGTGAATAAGTGGGCCCAGAAACCGGAAGTGACAAGGTCTACAATATTCACTTCTGTAGGTAGGTACACAGGTATAATTAATTCTCCTCCTTGGTGAAAGCCTCCTTTCATTATCTTCGTACAGCAAAACATTCGTCGAAAAACGGATGAAACAGATTGTCACGCGTATTATAATTATATTCTTCGTCGTGTCGACTGTCGGGTAAAAAATATTACACCGCCTTACGATGAGCAGAGAGTGAAGCAGTCACGCACGCACACACACACCCAAGCAATTATGTATCAGTCAAGACGAGTAAGAAAAAGTGCCTATTTATACGAGGCAACAATAAACAAAAGGGAGGAAAAACTCGCCATCGAGACAGTGATAATGATAATTATGTATAAGCGAGTTACAAGAAAAAAAAAAAAAAAAAAAACGAAAAATGGGAAACATGGGTAAAAAATTTTCACAAGATTAAGTACGTGATGCTCGTTTTGATAATTTGCTGCGAACTAATGACTGTTTATTATTGTTATTATTTTTATTTTGCATACAACGAGGATTTTCAACATGTTCATGGGTTAGTCCGAACAAAGGTGAACAAGGTTTGACTACGCTCACCGAATTGCTTGCCGATTCTTTTTAACTCTTTCAACTTCAACAAATATACGCTCTGTAATATGAAAAAAAAAAAAATTTCATTCGTCCCTTGGGAGTAGATATTTTAAGTTTTGTCTTTTACAACTCGATAACTCGTACATGTGGTAAAAAAAAAAAAAAACAACGCCGTGTTTTTTGTAAATTGGTTGATAATAGTTTTGTCCCAATTTTTTGACAATTTTACGTCATCATTTTCAAAGAAAATCGGACAAGAACGAATTTTCTTCGAAAACTTCGTTTTTGTGAATTTTTTTTTTCTTCGATTAAGAATAAAAGTTTTTTTTTTTTTATATTCGAATCAAAATAGCTGTGACGGTTGTTCAGGAGCTAAGCTTCTTTTCACCCATCAATGTTAAAACAGGGTGTCAAACAAAGTGTTTTCAAATTTTCACCTCACGCGCAATAAACTATAACAAACGACGGCATATTTTGTCGTTACAAATTCACCCTGGACACATATATGTATATACACAATGTCAGAAACGGTTTCTGCAGGCGAGGCGATTATCACGTTTCGAGCCTCGTCTGTATTACACCTACCAACAGAGGCTTGGGACAAAAGGTAAGCATCGTGCAGCATGAAGCGAGAAACTGCGAGGCGAAGCTACGCGAACCGGCGGCGTTTTTCCTCCTGGGGGAAATCACATGCCCCCGGTTTTACGAGGCCTCCTTCTTTTTCCCTGCAGACCTCCTGCAGGACTACCCGCGGGATCATCTCTCCGCCCCCCTTTTCCTCTCTCTCTTTCCTTCGCCCCTTTTTATTTATCGTTCACGTTCCTCAGTCTCTCCTCTCTCCCTCTCTCTTTCTCTTTCTCTCTCTCACTCTTTCGCTCTCTCAGCTCCTATCGTTTGCTATCCCCCCCTCCCTTCGGCAAACCGTGTCTGCGGCCACGCGGAAAGCCGCCTTCCTTCCGTCGCCTCGGGAGCCCCGCAAACGAGTTATCACCGATTTTCTTCCCCCCTCACCCTTCCTCGAGGATTATCAACCTTCCGAGGAATTTTTACCAAGCAGCGTACCTTATACCTGTACGTGACTCTGCAGTTTCCCGCTATGTTCGTTCCATATTCTTGTCCGTAGGTACGCTATGATGATTGGAATTCAAAACGAGAGAGAACGAGAGAAAAAAATATAATAAATAAATTAGTTTATCAAGAGGACGTATTGCAACAGATGCAAAGTAAATAACGGCGAATGAAGACAGTTTCATTTATTTTTTTTTTTTTTATGTTCTCTACACGAAATAGTCTGTAAATCGTAAGTGCGTATATCGTATAATTGGCGGTGAAAATCGTGGACGGATATCTACATCCAGCTTTTTCAGGAAAATATCTCCCGACTAGACTCAAGGATTCTGACTACTGCTTCCGATTACAAAGGACGAGAGTTTTCCCCGCAAGCCGGTATGCAGGAGTAATTCATTCATTCGTACCGCGAAGTTTTCACCGAGGGATGAAAAGGGAGCGGGGAAAAGTTTCCGCAGCTTTTACCAGCCCCGCCGCAAATACAGAAAGAAGAACGTTGAAACTTACTTTATATACCTCCTTTTTTTTTCTCTCTCAAGCAGCCCGGAAATTATTTATAAACAGTCGCGGAATTAAGGAACCTCGCCGTGATAAAATTCTCCGCGACAACAACGACGAAATCGGTCTGAATTTTAACGCGCGTTACGCTATCGAGTTCTCAAGGGGCTGTAAAAACTCACCCCCCAGACCGGAAGTAAATAATCGAGGTGATCGGTAGCGGATAAAAGTACGAATATAAAAAAAACAACTGACGCATTTGTCGCAAAATAAATTCTCCAACTTGCAGAGAATTTTTCTTTCATTTCGTATTCATTAAAAATCAGTCAATTTTACAATGAATTTATTACTCTTACGGAGTAAATTTAGAGAATTATAAAAGAACGATATTTTTCGATTCTGGTAAAAAGTGAAAACAGTCAAGGACCGAGCGGTAACCGGAAATGAAAAATTTTTCTCCGTGAAAGTTAAGTAACTGCGCTAATCGTTTTATACTCGACAAATTGCAATGTTTCGCGAAACCGAATGGATTTTCAATCCCGTTGTCGATCGTAATTGAAACATGCGAAATTTATACACAAAAATCAAAAGTTATTATAATAAATAACACAACAAGGATTCGGGTAATCGGCAGCCGTTCCTCTCGAAATATCGCGGAGGCAAGAAGCATCCGGCGGTGGTCGACAGCTTTTCTTTTTTTTTTTTCTCTCTCTCTCTTCTTCTTTCGGGGGATGAAATTCCTCGGCGGAAAAGGGGGGACGCGGCCTTCTGGGTTTCGGGAACAGCACGTAAACAATATCCCGGTGCCTCTCAGGCTCCGCTGCTTTTGGTTTGACTGTATGTCGAGCACGTACGGGTTTGATGTCCCCAATATGGCGGCCTCTTGTACGCCCTGACACGCGCACCCTAAGTGATATTTCCCCCTTTCCACCCTCCGCCGTTTTGCGGACCAACGAAGAAAGGGGTGCGTCGGTGGGAATAACTAACGCGCGGTTATAAACAATTTATAATTACGGTTGAAAAATCATGTTTTTTTCATTGATTTTTCATTCCTTGTACTCGCCGTGCGACAGATAAATATTAACGTTCCGATCCGAGTAAAACGTAGAAATTATCACAGATTTTTAAGCTGTAAAAATGTGAGAAATGAAATATATATACATGATGATTTGACGACGATTAAGTGCGAATAGCGTAATATCAACCCCGTAGAATTTACAAATTTTTAACCCGTTTCTCACGTTTTTTTAATTTCTTTTTCCCAGATCGTAACTTTGTGCAGAAAGAGTTACTATATTTGTCTCATCCCCTAAACCTCTGATTTTAATTAAGTGTTAATTATGTGCTCGATAGTTTTTACGGCACAAATCGTACGTAACGTCAAATTTATATTCTGTCTAGTTTCATTGTATTTTGCTCTAACGAGTTCTTGAACCAAAGATAATTTAGCTTAATGAGATTTTCAACGATTTTCTGATAACCAGATAAGTAAACCTTACGTTGGTAATAATTAAAAATATAAATTGAATAAATCACGAGCTTTATTAATAATTGTCCTCAGTAGGAGGCTTGCATTACCCGACGCTCCCCGACACGTCGGATCCTCGAGAAACTCCAGCTCGTTACTTTCGCGTGATTATTTTATCGCGTTTTCGGTCCTCTTAACACCTTTCAGATATCAGTTGCACAGGGTCTGAATTAAAAGGATCCCGGCTTACGAACGCCTTGAATAAAGTTCGACGATTAATTTAACAATTAGATACAATGAAAAAGAGAAAAAAAAAGAATGAATAAGATAAAAGATTTATTTTCGGAAGAAATATTTAATGTAAATTAATTTTCATCGGGTGAAGTTGACACTAGCATGAATTTGTACGTCCAACACGAGCGCAAGACGTTATCGCAGAAAGAACGCTG
This sequence comes from Neodiprion fabricii, assembly GCF_021155785.1. NCBI lineage: Eukaryota > Metazoa > Arthropoda > Insecta > Hymenoptera > Diprionidae > Neodiprion > Neodiprion fabricii. The sequence goes on from NC_060242.1 coordinate 3,220,482, forward strand.
TCGTTACATTAGTTAACGATTTCTTTTTCCTTTCTCTTCGTTCCCCTTTTTCTTTACAAAGAGATTTGAAAAACTAGAACTGTCACGTAAAATATTATCAAAGTTGCAAGAAAATCTAATTTTCATTTTCTACCCGGAACTATATTTTTCGACCATGATATAAAAAATGAAAATAGTTAAGGACTTAGCGGTAACCGGAACTAAAAATTTCTCTCACAATTTAGCGAGGGAAGTAGAAATAATTGAACAAATATCGGGACGAAATTGAGGTGTGACAATAACGGTAACTCCGAAGTTCCGTCGGGAATTTTCATCTCTGGGAATCTTGACGATATCCGCCAACACATTGTGCAATTTTAAATCGTACCGCAACTGCACACATCACGTCTCGAGAGGTACGCCGGAGGTTTTGAATGCACGCGGTTCGAGGTAAACAGGGAATCCTGTCGAGATGGGAGGGAGGCTGTTTTCCTATTTGCTTAATTTTACTGCCAGACTTTATTACTTTACGGCATGCATACGTGCGTGTGTATACACATGTGTGTGTGTGTGTGTGTGTGTATATATATGTATACACATATGCACATACATATATACGACAGCTTTGCCTGACTCGAGATGTCGACTCTCAGACTGTGAAGAGTGCTGCGTTCTTCCATTCTCCGTGATCTCCGTCGCAGCTTCTTCTTCTTATTTTCATTCTTGTTATTTCGTTCTTTTTTTTTTCTTCCTCTCTCTCTTTTTCTTTCTCTCTCACAAGGCGGACTTCGCTCCGGGAAACACAAAGGGACCGACGTCCGCGGGAGGTTTCGGGGTACATTTTTTTTCTCCAAGAACATCGTCGACGTTGCAGGTCGGTAATTAAGACAATTAACAAGACAAGAACGGTACGAGATGAGAAGAATTGTAAAGAGATTACGTGGGTAAAAGCCGTTTACTGCGTAAATATCGTAAGACATAAGCTAAACAGCAGCTTACGATTTATTATCGAAATTTTTTTGTCTAAAGACAATTCGATTTTCTCGCAGGGAAAAAAAAAAAATCAAGATTACATTATATCCACGGATTTCGTATAAGGGTGAACAAATGGACCGCTGGTTTCACGGTAAATTTTACTTTAACCTCGAGGGTTCGGTGCGAGAGGTGGCGAGAAAGAAAGAAAGGAGAAGATGAATAGAGACTGCAGGAAAAAGGGGGAGGGAGGAGGGCGGGGTAGGGGGGGGGGGGGGTGAAGATAAGAGCGGGAGTAAAGTAAAATAAAGGACAAGGGAACAGGTTTTAATTCCCGAATAAAACGTGTATATTTTATCCGGGGTTGGAGGAGGGGGTGTTGTCGCTATCAGGGTCCGTCGCTCTCCGAGAGAGCGCCGGAGGCGCCGACGCAATCATCCCTTATCTGGCGCTTCCTCCTCCTCGGCCAAATAGCCTGCGCCACTCTATTTAATTTAAATAACTTTTAAAAGTTCCGTAGGCAGGTTATATATATATGTGTGTGTGTGTGTGTGTGTGTGTGTATGCGATATATATTTAGAGACGGGAGCGCCGACGGATATCAGGATCAGATCCCCGATGCACGTCGTCTCGACTCCGTTATTTTAGCCCCGCAGCTTGCTCAATTGCGTCTTACAGTGATCTGACAACGAAAGCTCAACAGGTCAACGTCGAAGATTGACCGTCGGATCGGAATTGTTCGTGAAAAAATTATCGTCGGTTGAACGTCGGATCAAGTCAAAGATCCGGTCTGAATTAATCCTTTTGGAGAGCACGAAAAGGCTGAAGTGACATGGGGTAATTGTACCTTTCGAATACTTGTGCATAGATGAGCTTTCTCACCTCTCCTAAAATTTGCGACACTTGACCCTTTCAGTTACAGAAACCGCATCAGTGGTACCCTTGTTTTTTTTTCTTTTTTTTTTTCCACATTTCATGCAAAATCCTGATTTTTTTGCATTTTCGCGTACATAAGTACTTGGACTTTGGCAGGATTAGGATTTATTGTGAATCGATAATTGTTTGTAATTGTTATAAATAAACATATGATAGATAAAAAAAGATACGTATTCTCGTGGATGTAATCAAGCTTAACGGAGATATTTGATAATACGCTTTTAATTCGTTGGTTTGCAAACAGAGATCTCAGAATGGCCGTTGGATTTACAAAATTCCATGCGTATAGGGGTAGTTTTCACCCTTCTCAGGGGTTCGCATAAATAGTATCGCGAGTTGCACCTATCCTCGACCAAAAATCCTTCTTTCAAAAAATAAATATTCATACAAACGTCATTCGAGAACACTTGTCTAAAACAATGTTTACAATTCACCCCGTTTTCACCCAATTTCAGGGGTCGTTTGTAGTTTTATTAAATTTTGTGACATCGGATTTGCATCCAATGTCGAAAAATACAAAAGGCAACGAATAATTGCAATTCCGTGTCGACAAAAAAAAAATAAAAAATTGAATCGCGTGACGGAAAGGGTTGAACTATGCCCAGAAGCATGTCTTTTAGGATATGACAGGTACAGGACAGGGCAGGAAAGGAGCATCCGGTAACATGAGCGTTGCGCATACACACCGATTACAGCTTCGGTATCGGTTGGTGGTAGTAGATACGCGACCGCGGCGTAGTTTCGCCTCAGGGTGTGTTCGCGTTGTATATACAATCTAAACACATTTGCCACCGATAGTTTATGAAAATTTACCCGCAAACCGCAGCGTCGCTCCGCCCTGAGCAGAGGACGGGTACTACACTCTCTCGATGATCGATATCACATTTGCCATACCGTAAACCATTTTCCTCTCATGAACCCTGCAGGCATCGAGGTTATACGGATAACCGGAAGCTCCTTCGATCCGCTCAAGTCGCCTTTGTCGCATTTTCGAAGCGGGTGTACAAAGCAGCTAATACCGAGAAAACGATACTGCGAGATGAATTAACGAAGAAGGTTCTGGGTATTTGTATACTCAGTGGCAAAAGTGACGGAAGCTACTGCTATGGAAATCGATATTTACGGTCCATCGTGAAATTGCGGATTGCTGATCGTGTTGAAGTGCAGTTCACGTTTACCTTCCGGTGTATGTTGTTCGAAAATTGAACCGTGTACCGGTAAAAGTCGTTAAAACTCGCCGGAAACAGTTTCTTCAATTTTCCCTCACCGCGAGGAACGTCACCGTCATATTCACAAAGCGAGTTCACTTCATGCCCGTCTTTCGTCGGTCGGACGAGTAGCTAATCCGTTATCTGAGGCACGAGACCATTAAACATTAAAATCAGCGCGACGCGGCTCGTCCCTCGTGTCATTTGTGCTTTTGTTACGGGGAAAGATAGCCACTTTGTTATTCACCCGGCAGCAGGGAAGAGACCGAGGAACAGGGGTGAGAATCCCTCCTCGCTCATTCCGTCGACATTAAACCGCCCTCGGTCCTTCCGTCGCCTTTCGGGCGGTTCATGCACGCTCGAGAGTCCTGCAGGTTCAACTCTCCAACCCCGGAACTCGGATTACAGCCAACGACTTGCCCGATGCTTTATAGGTACGCGTATCTCGATCAGGTTACATGAGCGAAGGGCTTAATTCCCTCAACGATTTCACCCTCAGTTTAGCGCATTCGAACATCGTGTCTGATAGCGTTGACTGAACTCCGGAAAGGGTTACGCGTTTCCTTTTGAATCGAGTTAGGTCGCTAGAACAACGCGTCATCGGTCCTAAAGACAAGTGGATACTGTAACGTTTGAAGTATCATCTTCCAATGGGCTGATGAAAAAACCTCAGTAAGGCAAAAAATGGGTTCGAGTCTCGGCGAAATGTCGGTAAGTGTCGGTAACTGTTGGTAATAGAAATATCTCTTCAGAAATCTCCTTGTATCGCTGTTAACGAGTGAAACGTTACGTATCGAGAAGTAAATCGCACGATGCGAGAAACTGGCGGAATGGCGAACGGTGAGATAGAAGATTTCGGATGATCCAAGCGGACTGCGAGTTTCCAAGATCAAAGGGGACACAGGGGATGATCGAGGGGTTTCAGAGCATTCTCTGCGATGTCCTGCGACCCGGTCGACCGGATTTGACGGGCGTCTAATTACCAGACGTGTTCTCGAAGGACCCGAAGGAGGCGATTGCTCCTGTCCTCAGCAATATTGTTTGTTCATGGAAATTTCAGCAGTTGCACCACGCTTTCGACCTTGCCGTTGAGCCGCTGTTTCGTGTACCCAAAACAGGAGATCATGCATACGCATAAGTTCACTTCACTTTGAGACCGGCACGCCGCCATTCTCGACCCTCGTCATTGCGCTTAGAAGTCCTTAATCAGTCGATCGATCGAAAGGCTTTTGAGTTCAGCCCGCGAATTTTTTTGTGAGAGCCAAGTAAAAAGTATTTTTCTTCACGTACGTGCAACAGTTTGGAAGTTTTTGAAATTTCGAAATCTAGGGGTTGCCTGAAAACATGCGGACGACGATAATCGGGGATTTGAAATTCAGCCTGTTGTGGCGACGGTCGTCCGTTCGTTTCGTATCTCTGAGTTTTCGGTTCGCCGAATGAAATGATACCTAATGCGGAGTGACGTGTTTCCACCCCTGTTCAGCATCGGGTGGAGAGGAGTGAAAATTTTTATTCTCATTTCATCACGAGCTTAACGACGCGTTATTTATACCTGAAAATGGACAAACGATTGTTCCGGGCTTCTGAACATTCTCTCGTTTTACGTATCACCATTTATTTCGGCCGTTTGTATCTGTATCAAGAGAGAGAGAGACATTTTTAGGCAAGTTGCACCCTCTCATCCCAGAATCGTCTCGTACAAACGCCGATACTCTGAACGAGTTGTCGGATTTCAAACCTCTGGCGTGTGTAACAAAATTCGAAAAACATGCTGCAGGTGTCCTTCCGCAGGTTTATCGCTCTATATCGCTACTAGCTTCTGCAAAACGTACGTATCCATAAACTGTGTCCACACACATCGATACCCAACGCATGGGGATTTTTGATGCTCGATGCCCGATGCTTTGTGCACGATGCGTTATTCGTTCGCTGGAATTATTCGTCGCTACAGTTTGATCAGACGGAAATATAACTAAGGCTAAAACTCTGCCCGCTGAATGTCAAACGAACGAAAAAAAAAAAAAAAAAAAAAATGAAAAATAAATAAATCAGTAAAATTGCCCAATGCGATCACTTTCAGTGATTGAATTAATAACGTGTGGATTGTGGAGTAGTAAAAAAAATTCTCTTTTTCAGGAGCTTTCGACATTCGAATCCAAAATACACTTCAACTTTGTTTCGACTTTCGATCTATCGAACGAAAATTTATCTACATCGAATGAGCGATGTGAAAATTTTTTCTAAACATTTGTTTGCAAAAAATGGATAAAATTTGCAATTATTTGTGACAAACCGCAAAGCTTGCGGATCTTCGAACGGCAGGAGCTTAACCATCAGCGAGTTAGTTTAGTCGGGATAAATGTCCGGGCGTAAACTCTTATAATTCCGACAGTGACGTCTCTCCTCAAGAGAGATAAATAGATAGATAGATAGATAGATTAACAGATAGACAGAGAGAGAGAGAGAGAGAAAGAGAGGGTAAAATGAGGGTGGAGTTAATCGGTAGCGCGGGAGCAAGAGGCAGATATGCAAAGCCGATAATCTGATTATTTGAAAGCTCTGAGGCCCAACAACCGCGAGTTCGCGAAGCACATGCAGCAGCAGCAGCAGCAGCAGCAGCAGCAGCATTAGACCGACGGCACTCCGTCAATTATACATTATAAACAGTCATAAGTATGCAAATTTTGCGAGCCCTCCGAGCAAGCCCGAAACTCCCACGGGATTAGCCAGACGCCCAGGATCCCGATCGTTCCGTCATCCCTCGCAGGAGAAACGTGGTTTGGCTTTACATTCCCCGAGGGGATTTGCCCACATGTTGTTCCAAGAAAAAAGCTCCTACTTTTTGACGTTTTTGTATTTTGATTTTTTTCTCTCCCTTCCTCGTCGCTGCCAGCAAAAAAAGGCTCGTCGAATTAGGATCGAAAACAATGTTCACGAGGCGAAGAATAATAATCCAACAAAGATGGGCAAAAACGGCGCGTTCGAGAGAGAAAAAAAAAAAAAAAAAAAAAATCTGCCACGCCATGATCGAAAGCCTTGAGACTAAAAAATTAGGGGTAAATGGAGGGGAGGGGGGGGGGGGGGAGGGGGTTGAAAACTGCAAGTACGGGAATTCGAGTCGGATTTTAAGTGCGTGTCCAACGGTTTCCTCTCGAGGCAATAAAATTTCGGAATTGGGCCAAGTCTGCAGCGCGTATCCCCTGCAGAAAACGAATTGTTCTTTACGAAAGTCCGACTCTCGAGTCACGCTACGATTTTATTACCGCCCTTTTATTAGCGTTTCTCTCCCCCTCCGCCGTCTCCTTTCCGCCCCCCCTTATTTCTCTCTTACCAATCAACGAACACGAACGGATAGATAATACACGGGGTCACGGACGGAAACATCTGGCCGACATATACCCGGTGGCGAGATAATTTTTCCCCAAATTAAACCTGCGAGTTTCTATCGTTACGCGTATAACAGCTCCGAGTAAATTTGTTTACAGAGTAAAGAGGAAAGGAGGAAAAAAAAAAGGGTAAAATCACGTCCGTAAAACGTTTCGGAACGGAATGTGCCTCGCGGCGTTTTTCACTTGTGAAAAAAAAAAAAAAAATATATACATATCATTCTCAAACATATACAATGCGTACGTGTAATAGGTACCACCGACTAACTATAACGCGTTGTATTTTTATCCGTGTCGTCGTTTAATCCGGTTATGAATCGCTTTGAAGGAGGTAAATTCCCGCTGGTTTATCGTACGGTGTGTTGATTTTTTTTTTTTTAATTTTTTTTTTCACGTTCGTTTGTTTTTTTGCTTTTTTACTCCATGCCATTTACCGCGATTGAGTTGGCGAACAAGTTGACAGAGAACTGATAATATTATCAAGGTAGGTACATCGCGAACGGTGTGAATGGGTTACAAATGGCGCGTTTTCAAAGTTTTTTTTTTTTTTTTTTAAACGTCCGAGTACATTTATTCGTTTTCATACGATACGCGCGTATAATACGTCAGTTTGATCACGTTGAATGGTAAAAAGTTGGGCAACGTTATTTTATCCGAACAGATTGTCCGCCGTGTATTGTTTGAATTTATCCAAACCACGCGGGTATAATAACCGCGTTTGAGAATATCATTTCATCTCGCTTTGAATTTTTTTTTATTTTTATTTTCTTTTAATTATTTTTTTTTCTCCCCCCTCATCGTTCGTCGTTGATTTCGTTTCTTTGACGGGTAACGTAAAGTTGAGTTTTATTTTTGCTTTTTTCCGTTATTCGCGCAAACGGGGAGGCAAAACATCTCTGATTGCGTTTCGGGTTTTTTCATCGTTTGCACATAATGTGGAATAAACAAAAAAAAAAAAAAAAGAAAGGAAACTACGCAGGCATATAACCACGTGTGTAATCTCGAAGGTTTTTAACTCGTGGTCATACACGACCCTTTCTTCAGTGAATATATTAACCCTAAATCTCCCCTTGCGAATACCTATTACGCGTATGTGAGATACACGTTTAATGTGTTGTCCGAACAAAGATAAAAAAGAAAAACGAGAATTTCATTTGCGAGTGAAAAAGAATATCTCATCAAATTTCACTTAATTTTCTGTTAATTTGGGAACAAAACGCAAAGCGAAAAAAAATGAAATAACGTGTAAATACAAATATGTGCGTGTATAGAATGTTTGGCAGTGAATTATAAATTTCTAATCAAAAATGAAAAACATGTAAAATAATCTGATTCAATCCAAGATGAAGGATGAAATATTGTGATAATCATTAATTCATTCTTCTACCAAAATTTCAACTTCACTCGTTCAAACAAATCCTTTTTTTCATCACGCGGTATCACCGTATTTTTTTCTCTCAAATATCCGTATTTTGAGAGTCACTCAGTCGATTCTCAACTAAAAATATTAAAAATTCAGTGAGTTGAGTATCTTTGTTTGGTAGAATCATCCATTTTCCAGCATATTGTTGTTATGTATAAATTTTTCAAAATTTCACTTCACTAAAGACAATTAATTTGCCTTGAAACACGACAGTTGAAGGGTATCCCAGAATTTTGATCGAGTTATTATACGTAGCCTTCTAAATTTAGCAGCAACAACAAGACCATCAACAACGACAAATAATAATAGTAATAAGAAAAATGAAAAAAAAAGGACATTAAAATAAAACATCGCAATTCTTAGGGGGTGGAAAACTCTTGAAAATCAATTGAAAGAATAGTTGGGTAGCGATACAAACGCTATTCGACCGATAGGAAGTGAGCAGTGTATTTTTCAGATGATCGGAAAATGAATTTGACAACGCCGCGTGATTTTCATGCGTCTCGGTCTGCTCGAACCTTCGGTGTTCACCTCGACGTAACCTTTATTTTTGCGAATCGAAATGTCGGGTCGGTTAGGATTTAAGGGGAGATTCGCGAAAAAATAATAAAAATACAGTGTTTCAGCAATATCGTGTCCAAACGGCGGAAAATAAATAATTCGAACACCGCGCGTAATGTGCGCATAGTTGCGACGTTGCCTGACGCACAACCTAACCGAAATTACAAGAGGATTGTTTTTTTTCCCCTAGATTATGTTTTTGGTTATCAAATGACGGACGAGATTCGCAAAAATTTTATATTTCGTTACTAAATATCCATTTTGCCTTATTCAATATTTTTCTCCCTTCCTAAAAATTTTATTCCAAAACAACCGACTCGAAACTATCGGTTTTCATCCCAGTCCCTATCCAGGCAACATAAAATAGCTCAACTTTGAAATGAAAAAAATCAGTAACTATACGGTAAATCATTTTCAAACTTTGCAGTATTGTTTAAAACGATTCAAAAAATTGTATGATCAAAACTCGTGTGAATAAAAAATATTCAAAATTACTGCACAGCTAGCTTAAGACACTTTGGTATTAACATACCTGCCTGCGCGGAGGTGAAAGGACATGTTCGTTATATCATGGAGTTCGGGGGTGGGGGAGGAGGAGAAAGAGGCGAACCGGAGGTGGGTTCAGAGAGGCGGGTGTTCGGTTCGATGGACACGGTATAACGGCAGAGCGTGGCGGTGGTTCATATCCGGCGACCACGGCGACCCGACTCCAGCCAGGATCCAGGACTCAGGATATGAGTTCCGCTAATATATCCCACTCGCGTGCTCAGCTCAGCTCAGCTCAGCTCGGTTCGGTTCGGTTCCGTCGAGATCCAAGTTTTTTTCACTCGTTTTTTCCTTTTTATATCGTGTCTCGATAGATTCGTTCATATTCGTTTGTAAAAGTGGGTAAAAAATAAAAAAGGGAATATTAATAGAGGCGGGTGTGACGGACGAAAGTCATTTCTGGGCTTGTAATGCAGGCGGGAATTGGGGAAAAGAAATTCAGGAATAAGATGAAGGTAAAAACAAGGAAGCCGGTTTCAACTTCCCGCTTTCAAACGAGTTTCGAACTTAAATAACAACAACAATAATAATGTCGATGATGTCGTTGTCTTGGTTTGAACTTTCGAAGCCGAATCTTGGATTATCAATTTTCATCGAAATGCAAGTGGTTTCAGTTGTTTACTTTTTCAATAAAATTTCAATTTTGCAAAATTGAATCTGGATTCGAAAATTTGGGCAAAAAATCTCGTGGTACCGGATTTAATTTGAATCGGTTGAACCGTACTCAAGATTCCATCGTTACCGTTTTCGTGAATCGCTCAAAGCCGAAATCTAATCGTTTTTAAATATATATTAGGGTGTATTGAGGGAAATTTTTTTTTTCAAACACGCATATAAATTTTGACGGCGAATATCTCAGCCAAATATGAGCTATGAATATTGATACTTACATTTGCCTATTTTATTTTTCTCATTTTTCATTTAAATAACAATTGAACAAACAAATCTGAAAATTTAAAAATTATTCTTTTTTCGCAAACGGCTTGACTTATAAACTATCCGAATACAGATTCTTTTCGGCAACTTCACGCTCTATAAAAAAAGTACTGAAACAGATTTTTTTTAACCGATTAAGAGATATTCAGGATGACTCAACATTTACAGGCGAATATCTCTCAATCGGTTAGAGTTAGGAAAATTTTAAGTCAGTCCTTTTTTACAGAAAAGCTTTTTTACAGTCAGCTCTACAGAAATTTAGTCGCGCGTTTGAAAAAAGACATTTTTTTTTCCATCTTCTTTTTTTTGCACCCCCTAATATATTATATATATATACATCAACGCAGCAGCGACTCCGCGTTGCCTGAATTACGGATTCCGCAGGGGGTTGAAATCCATACAACTCAAGGTGTAGGCACGAAAAGTATATTTGCAGAGATAGGAAGCACGGGGTGCGCCTGCAGCAAGCCTTAATTAAACCCATCAATTCGCTGGTTGATTAGGTTGCCGGTCTTGTAAATACTCCTTCGGCCCTTGCCTTCTAAACCGGCTGCCGCTACGACCCGGGGTTGTAAAGTAACGCGAGATTTTAAGGGAGCAAATTTTAACCCCGTCTCCGTCCCTTCCTATTTTTTCCTCCCTTATTTCTACGCGAGACAGTGACAGAACAAACCCCGTTCGAGTTCCCTCCGGCTCCTTTTTTTCCGCCTTCTTCTTCTTCTTCTTCTTGTTATTATTGTTATTACTATTACTATTATCATTATACCTACCCCCTTTTGTTTAACCCCGATGAACTGCGCCCCGCCTGCCAACCCTCAAACCTCCGTAAAATACGATCTCGTTTAAACGGTACTGTACAAACGAAGGCCCTGGCTAAATTAGAATCGAGAATACGAGGGCGTGTGCCGAACGGCTATTACCCAGCTAATAGAAAACGGCTAAGCTCGATCTTCGTGGACGGCTTGAAGGAGGGGGGGGGGGGGTTCAGTTTGGACGGTCAAAGATCACGCCTATTTTTTTTTTTTTGCTCAAGAAAATGAAAACACTTGGAGCAATTTGAGTTTGAGGGCATTATAATTTTTTTTATTGAAATTAATTGAAAGAACTGCATATATATGTATAGTTAAGAACGCCCTTTCGAGTTCGAGCTCGTAGCCCAAATGTCGAAAGAAAATAACTTGCAAATATATTTGATTACGAAAAAAGAAAAAAAAAAAAATAATCGTTCGAAAAAATTTTATAAAAAAAAATTTGGGATTTGAATTCAAAAATCTAGAGCCGCGAGCTCGAATCGATAAACAAGTTTTAAAGATCGTGTCAAAGTTTCAAGTCGATCGTATAAAAACTGACCCGGGAATCTACGCTACAGGATTAGAAACGTCGTTGTTCGTTAATTGTATGCGCCATGCCGCCATTTTGTTATTAATATCAATGAAAAAATTGCAAAATCTTCTTGAAACTCAAATTGCTACAAGTGTTTTAATGTCCTTTAAAAAAAAAAAAAACAAAAAAAAAAAAAACAACTCCTAAAGAAAGACGTGATTTTAGACAATTTTTTTGCCCCCGCTGTCGGTGAAGAATCGATTCCAAAAATCACTGAAATTCGTCAATTTTCGTCTCTTTCCAGAAGTTATCGATTATTTGCGATTCATTGAAGTCTGAAATAAAAATATTATCGTAGAAATTTAATTATCCGCAAATTCAATTCGTTCAAATATTATTCTCGTTAATGAGATGCGAGCTTTGAGAATACTCGCGTAAGCCTGATGAGCGCCAAAAGATAGAGGAAAAAGAAAAGCGGCTTGCGGATAGTAAATTGGCGTTGATTCCAACCTTGACTCGTGATATTCGCGTGCAGCGTTCAACGCTCACGTCAAGGTGAGCCCAAAGTTTGCGGAACGGACGGGCGAGAAGGGGTGCAAATTAATACCGAAAACTGTAATAAGCACGGGGGTGGAACAGCCCCGAAGTGCACCAGTTGCCGTAATGAATCCCCAGAGTCAAAGGAGGGCCGGAGGTTGGGTCTCGGGTTCTTAGTATGCCGGTCGAGTCTGAGGACCCGCCGCAAAGTTATAGGTACGTGGATAAAGGAGGACGAGGATGCACGAGCGGATGGACGCGTACGTACCCGGAGATACACCGAGGGGAAAGAATTGGGGTTTCCGATGAAATTTTTTTTTCCATTTTTAGGGGGTGCGTAATGCAGCGCGAGCCAAAATAATGAGGACGTATTTTTTGTTTTTCGTTAAAAATGATAATTTTTCATGTTACAGGTGAATGAATTTCACTGATTTTAATATATATAGATATATGTTGACATGGGTGACGTTATAATGTTATAGTTTTCAATCTGTTATATTCATGGCAATTTTGATTCATTCGAAAAAATAAAAAATAAAAAAAAATTTGATCGGAAACCCCTTAGGGCCCTTAGACGGAACTCATACACGCGAAATTTCATCGAAATAATACCTTATTTACATTGTGAAAGGAGGTTTTTACCGTGGACTAGATGCGTTAATCATGTATCACTTAACGACGGCTCGTGTTTTACTATATCGATAAAGAAATGAAATTCTGCCGTGGTGATCGTACCTTATAAAATATACGCAATATTCAGTCGTTGGGTAAAAATTATTTCAAATTTTCAATAAATTCTTACACGCGTCAAATTACTCACTCGAAGTTCGTGTTTAAAGCATGAAATCTGTATTTTTTCAGATTTTTTTTACCAAGCATTTTTTTTACCACAGATAGTAGAAAAATTAGCTTTCGACGATATCTCATTTTTTCAAGTTAACTTGGGTGGAAAAGGTTCCCGTACAAGAGTTTCGCATCTTTGTATGAAAATTGTAAAAATAATTTTGTTCAATTTTTCTTAACCCGTTAAAGTACAGTTTTCATGACAAATATTCGAATATCTTATGAAACAAAATAGCGCCCTAATCGAATTGGCTGAAATTTTACACAGCATGTCTTTTTCTGTACCAAATATTGTCTACAAGTTTCGTGGTGGGCGGAAAAGTAGTTCAAACCATTGCGAGTAATGGTTCACATGAAACTGCGAAATTTCTCATCCAATTACGATACGCAACGCATCGTTGAATTCTTACCTTGAATGAATATGCTTGAAAATGTTGTCCGGCGGTAGGAAACTCACGTATCGTGTCCGGAATCGTGATAAATCATATTCCGAAGTAAACTTCTCGAGAAAAAGTCGCCAACCGAGGTTACAAACAACACGCGCAACAGTTGAAGATCGCACTCGAGTGCGCAGAAGCGCCACGCGCAGGGTGAGCGAATATCTTGCTGCGACCGCGAAATTTGAACCGAATTCTCGCCACCGTGTGAATAATTCTTGATATATCTGAGGCCTTCAAGGCCTTCATTTGCAATGTACTCAGATACGAACAGGAGCAATATTGTCTGATTTCTTCTATCCAATTTTCGCATGTTTCTATTATTTACTTATTAAAGCTGTAGCTTAAATTGTTAATTAATTCATCGAACGGTTAATAGTGTCATATATACATATATATATATATACACTACTATATTTTATGTAAAAGTGTTTTCCCGTGAATAAAGATTATTATTGTTATTATTATTATTATTATTATTATTATATCTTCCGAATCACTGTACCGCCCACTATGAAGTTTTTGGACAACCTTTTGCATTGAAGAAGGCACGCTGTGTATAAATTCTAGTCCATTCGATTGGGGCAGTTTTCAGTTATGAATAATTTACGAATTATCTCACATGTCGTCCAGGTTTTAAGCTACGGAGCCGCGAAAAATCAAAACATTGTTGGAATCAATTCATTGGATGAATTGTCAAAAAATTCAAAGTTGGTTCTTTCGATGTGTAGGTACTTTGATTGCGCGAGAGGGAAATCAGATTAAAATTAAACCCTCGCGCAAGAAATCTCAATTTAGCCATTTATTTAGAACCAATTTGTGGAGCGTCCTTGCAAAATTACGATAAATTTCAAAAAGCGGGTCACCCTAATATGCAAACTCATGAACTCATGAGAACAAAAAGAAAAACAAACATGTATCAATGTTACAACAGTCGATTCCGATTTTCTTTACCTGCATCGAATATTTTTCTTATAATAATAGAAAATTGCTATTCGTATAATTATACCGAGAACGAGTTTATCGGTTTTTTTTCATCATCGAATAATTCGGAAAATCGATAAAACTTTAGCCTCAATGATAATGGATAAATGTTGTCACTATTTTCTCCGTATTAAAATAACGAATACAAAATCGTCTCTTACCTTGACGCCGTGATGTCAGATCGATTTATTTTCATCGCCAGCTGAACTTTGCCGAAAGCCAGAATTCCACACACACGTACACAAGCAAACACATTGATCCCGAGGAAAATATTCTGCGCCCAATTGTATACGCGACGATTCTTTGACTCTAAGGAATATGATTTTATTTTACACGACTAGAGTAAAACATTTCCATTCGAGGTAAAAAAAGAGATTGCTCATCAAAATAATACGAACCCGATTTCACTGCGTTGTTAACACTCCTCGATTTCACGAATTGAATCACCCAATTATTATCATTACAATATTATTACCGTCTTCGTACCGAGTCACACATTTCACGAGTCACATCAAACGAAGGTAGGTACGCAAAATCTATCTGTACAATCAATTGTTTTTCTCACCAGTGCGTACACGAACGAAGTGAACACCTGACAAGAAAAAAAAAACAACTACACTTAGGTTGGTACGTCCGTTTTCAATCATCCCCTTCGGTTACCCGATCGCGATTCTCACGCGTCGTGAACATTATTATCGTCTCCAGAATCGTCGACTGTGAAGAAGGCGCGTCGAGACCTGTTTGAGCGAGTTTAGTAAACGTAAACAAACGGCTGATGGGCAGTTGTTGGGGGGGGAGATGAAGAGGGGGGGTGGGAGGGAGGGGGGAGCACACGCGACGAAATTACGACTGCCAGTTTAATTGCGACGTGGAACGGACGCGTACCTGGCGTGTGAGTGTCGAGAAGCCAAGAATTTCGTCGAAACGACGAGAATTCTCGTGCGAATAAACGACCGCAGTGTTCGTTAGAATTTTGTGGTTTTGCGGTGGATTCGAGTGACGCGAATCATTGTCGTTAGAAAAAAAATCTTACACTTTTCACTTTATGTTCTTATCTTGTGGTTCGTCCGAGATTTTATACGCTTGAAAAACAAACGAACGGTTCTGATTCGGCGACGGTGGTATCGAGGCATTTCGATGGGTGAGTTCATGTCGCTGATAGACGATTTATCAAGTAATTTACATTCGCTTTAAACGACTTCCGAAACGCGGTGGGAGATTTTCAACCATTTTTCGATCGGTTTAATCCTTTGAGTGACACGTTATTGCCCTGAGTAAAATTTTATGAAAATGTAGTACGTCATGGTTCCGTGCAGGTGTCGCTGATGACGTGTCTGAAAACAGATTGAAAAAATTGAAGACCGCGGATCCATTTGGTCGATGCAAGTTTCGATCTCATCGAATATGGTCAATAAACTTTGCGCAGGGGTTCTCGGGGTCGCTGATTAGATTCATCGTATTAAATTTGCGAGATCTGACTTCAGATTCGTAATCACCGACCCCGAAAACACCTGGTCAAAGTTTTTTCTCCGCATTCGATCGAATTTGAAACTTCCGGCCGCCATCTTGTTTGTTTAACACTCGGATGTATTCTCGCAGATCGTCCGGGCAAAGAAAGTTCGCGACTGATGTTCTTCGCGTTATTATCGTTGTTATATTTGCGGTGCAGTGATCACGATCGGTTGTTTCGAAGTAGATACGCTACGCGGCTTTATTAGCGTTTGAATTACAACTGGACGAGTGTTTGATTCACCGAGCAAGCAGAATCCGCCGACGGACGTCTCGGCGTTTCCACAAGGCAAGAAATGGTGAGTAACTCAACGGGATTGAAATTGACCCCCGCCTCTTTTTGTGCCCGATTCCTTTCGTTTTTTCATTTGCAAAGAGGGGGAAAAAATGAGCGGTGGACGTGAAGGGAGTAAAAATTAAAAAATAGGTTCATAATCTGATGAGTATAATTTCTAGAAACAAGCTGACAAACTCTGATAGAGTATTTTTTTTTCTATTTCGTTTTCTTCGCATTGCATTTCAGATATAATTTCGTTCTACGATCGAATACTAATGTAACGTGGATTTAATTCGCAGGCCGAATCATTGTTTTCATTCGATTATAGGGGAGACACATTCGTTGCTTTTCTTTTTTTTTTTTACACAGTGCACGAAATTCTAACATGACATTTTTTTTCTACACAAATTCGACGCGGAATTTCTTACGATTCGACGAAAAAATACCGAAACAATTTTTTACCCCTGCGATGAAACAAATCCATTGGTATTATTTTTTTTTTTTTCCTGACAGAATTTTTAACCGATCGACAAAATCGTATCTTGCATAATATTTTCATCGTTTACCGGTGAAAGGTAACGATTATTCGCATTTATTTTACCTGACAATAAACCATGATTCGTTTCTTTCGAACTGTAATATTTCAATTTTACATTGAAATTACTGCCAACATTCTTCATCAAAGATTGACATTGTTCGAAGAGAGTTAAAACAACGAGTTTTTTGACGAATTACCACCGATTACGAAGACCGATATAACATCTTGTTCAAAGACTGATTGCCAGAGAATATAATACATCTTGTAATACCGTTCGCGCTTTGTTCAAATCATAATAACAGAAGTTTTTCAGTCCATCCACGATGAACGTTGCGGTGTAGGAAAAGCGATCGTATCGTACAACAAAGGTGGAAAAATAGAGCGAACAAAGTGGGGGAAAAAAAAAATAAATAAAATATGTGGAAAAACTCGACGGGAAAAACCGAAACAAGTGTATCTACGCACAGACGATACGGCCGATTGGCGAGTCTCGTGTTTTTCGATGAAACTAGAGTTTTCCGTGTCATCCCCGGAGGCGTTTTCGAATGAAACTCGATGCCGCGTTCGAACGATAACTCGTGAGAATAATTTCACGTTTCGATCCGTTCCAAATACGTCCGGATTATTCCGTTGTATAACCGCTCTATGTATAATGTATACGTGAGAGAAAGAGAGAAGAAAAAAAAAAATTCTCCTCCAGACACGCGAGACGAGTTTTTTGATCGAACAAAAATTTCTTTTCAAACTGCTGAATTATACGAGTGTATTATTGGAACCGACTTCTCTGTCCCTTAATTTTCTTGGAAAAGAAGAAAATCGCAGAGGGAAAAAGTTTCACCCAGATGCAATCTGGTTCGGTCTTCGTAGGTCGCAGATGTCGCTTTTCACTAATTATCCGCTTCGTTTATACGGGAAATTTTGACAGATCGGATAAGAACGAAAAATCGATTTCTTATCGGTGCTGAGTTGCAGCTAAAAATTAATGTTTGTTAGTTTGATACTTTTAACCGTTGAACAGCTAGACTGAAAGTGGTAATATTTTCACTATGCATTTCACTGTCATTTGATTAATAACAACTTTTGTAATGTTTTATTTTGAGAAAATTTTGATTTCTTACAGCGACTAGAAAACTTGAGTAAAACAGGTATCGTTAAAAAAAACTGTTTGAATATTGCTGGAATTGGGAAAAACGAGGTACGCGTAATCGTTTCGCGCCATCGTCGATCCTTTCTTTTGATTGTTTATTCGCACGGTTAAAATTTGAAATTCTTATACCGCAATATTTCGAATAGCCGTGTCAAAATTGCGCGAGTAAACCTTAGGGTGATAATAATTTTGATCGAACAATTATGAAAGTTTGCCGTCGCCTCGAGACGCGAGCCTTTCATATCATGCGCAGAGCCGGAGGCTGACACCGGGTTGAATTAGCATAATAAGATAGAGGAATTGCAGGCAGGGGCGTAAGAAATAAGTGTCTTAGGTGTTCCATCGCCGAGTCTCGCGTTAAGACCGAACCCGACCCCCTTCCTCGAGGGGCTTCGTCAGACTTGAAATGTTTCCATGCAGGGATTAGCGAGTTCCTCGTGAAACCGCGGCGCGGCATCTCTCTCTCTCTCTCCCTCTCTCTCCGTATCCTGTAATACAGCAACCCTCATCCCATGAGTCCGGAAGTTAACGCGCCCGCATTTCCGCATCTACGGGTTCACTCCTAGTCGAATTATACCGCTACATGCATGCTCCGTTTCTATACGCCGCGCTTTCTGTTCTTCCCTTGTAGGGGAGGAAAATTTCAACGAATAAACTGCGATGAAAATGGTTCGGAAAAAAATGGTTTGTTTTTTTTTTTTTTTTAAATTCGCGTTTTTTTCTGTTTTAGGAGAAAAATACGAGTTGTTTCGTATTTGGCCCGAAAATTTAATGTTTACATTTCACTAGTTATCCGCGTTTTGAATTTTAGAGAACCACCTTCGATCGTTTTCAGACGGAAGTCTGTGCTTTTGCATGTTTTCGTATATATGTACGTATGCGATCAATTTTTTTTCATCTCAATCAACGCGACTTTTTCAAACTTAGAACTGAATGGACTTTGCCTTTGATCGGTTCATTTAAATAACAATATTCCAAACAATCAAGTGGAAATGATGAGAATGGGTGAACGGATTTGAATGAATATTGGTTTCGTGAGGTTTTCGAGTCGATAATCACGAATCTGAAGTCAGATTGCGAAATTCAAAATGGCGATCGAATGTGGTGGAAAATAATCTAAAAATATACCGGATTTTGGTAGAAATTGGTAGGCAGAGGTTTTTTGTGTTATAGATAAAGAATTTTCTTGCAATATGGAATCCAAGGGCTTTAAAATCGTTAATCACGAATCTGAATTCGAATTTGATGTAATTCTTTTTTTCTCTATAAATTTGGAACCTGCGGTGTGGGAACGGAATGTTCGATGACCGTCTAACGGCCAGTCCAAAGGCAACTTGTTAGGAACTGGAATAAATTTGGAAATTGTCGTTTTCTGTCTTTATTTCTTTTTTCTGTTTATGATTAAAAAATAAACAGTTCTGAATAATATTCTGAAAATTCACTCTTCGATCTACGATACATTTCAACCTCCGAGACTTGTCTCACTCTTCTTATTTTTTTTTTTTTTTTTGTTCCGCACTCATGAATGTATATCATACGAATTTATATGCCGATTTTCCTTTCTGTCCGTGTTATCTATTTCTTCTTCTTCTTCTTCTTCTTCATCTTCTTCTTTGCAACTCGTTTTTCTTCACCTTTTCCACCGCGAGGATTCGTTTCAATTTTACCCCCCCCCCCCCCCTTTTTTTTTTCATCATCCCCCGCGGATAGCTATCGGGTCGAATTTTTTAGGGGTTATATTTAATTCCACAATGGAGCCTGCCAGAAAGCAGTACGCATCCTTTGCAGCGAGTGCGTGTGTGTGCGTCCTTTGTGTATTTATATACATACGTGAGATAATACACGGAGAGATTCGCCGCGGGCTTGCAAGCTCTAAACTATCCCTCCGCCCTTCGCAGCCCTCGAGATAGGAGAATATACCAACCTAGGACATCGATAGTCGGCGAAAAGCGCCTCCGGGAGTGATTTGCCGTTTTTCGACTTACGGCCCTGTTTTTTTTTTCTCCCCCCGCCCTCCTTCCTCAACCCAATTTTTTTTTTTTTTTTTTCGGCACACCTCGGTCGAATTCGGACGCATCTCTTCGGACCCGTGTTTGTTATGCAATATACGTAAACGGTACGGTACTTTTGCCCGTCGCGGTTTCAGGGACGAGTATCGCGGGAGCGTGTGTGGGAAAAAGATGGAGAAAACGACAAAGGCAAAGAAAAGAGACAAATGGCAGTGGGTGGAAAGAAAATATCGATATCTCTAAGTTTCTATACGCGGGAAAAATTTTTACCGATGAGACGAGACTCGCTGCTTCGCGGGCTAATCAGAACGAACGAAATACGACCATTGGATATATATATATATATCGCGAAATTCCCTGACCATCGGTAAAATTCCCAACAACCCCAAAAAACTCGCCCACGTTTTTATATTATACCGTAAAGGTTGCCCAACCGGGTGCCGTTTGTCCGTTAATAGAAGAGAGGAAGAAAAAAAAGAGAAAAACAAAATTGATAAAAATCAGGGGTATTATTTACCGAATTTTTATATATTTACAGGTTGTTTGATAAATTTCATATTGGAGATGTTTTTCGACTGTTTTGACAACTATTTTCGCTTTTCGAAGGAAATGCAAACTTGATATATATATATATATACGTAACATAATTTATGTACTTAAATCCGATTAAATGAAATTCGTGAATGTAAATGACGATTATACCTTTTTGCTTTTACCATTTTGCGTGAGAAATATTAAGGACGAGATTTTATTAAATTTTTGTTCTTCGTCTTTTGTTTTTGTTTACAGCAATGAATGAATAAGATACGCAGTGATATTTGTTAACGTTAAATCTAGTAAATAATTCTTCCAGATTCGATTATTATTATAAGGATTATTTTTCTGACCTGGATGAATTTGTTTCTCACGATTATTCTTCCATGAGAATACGACATGAAAAATCGAAAAATCAGTGCAACAAACGAAAATAGCTAGCGACAATTGATTTTCAAAAACCAAAGTGTTGATGCCAGAAGTTTTAAATGTAATAAAAACAAAGTCGAATCTCTTCTATGACTTGTCAGATGTTTTCTTTCTTTTCTTTTCTTTCCATTTGTTTAGCCATAAATAAAGAGAGAAAAAATAAATCTCATTATATTAGACAAAGATGCAAAATCGGTCATTTCGGGCCGAGCGTAAGTTTGCAAAAACGAGTCGTATGTGAAATGAAAGTCGAATATTACAAACACGCGAAGCAAAAAGACCGTCGCCTCCTCGTTGCGCTCGATTCTTCACATCCAACGCGAGTATGTGACGCGTTTTTTCACGAAGCACGAAATTGAGGTTAAAATCGCGTAACGGAAGATTTGTTGCGACAGCGCATGCGCGCAGTGCGGAAAATACGACTTTCAACACTCCTAGGCCTGGGAAGTGGTATTTGCCGTACTTGGAGCATGCGCATTCGCAGAATCACTCTACCGTCATAGAAACGGGTACTTCTGAGTACGGAAAACGTGTTAAACATGCTCGCGTTGTGTAAAATTCTATTAAAGTTGCTTAATTTTATTATCCTCCTCGTATGGGAGATTAGTGCGAAACAAAGCGCAGTAAGAATGGCGACCTGGACGCAGTCGGTGATTCATCTCAGTTATATTCCGGGTCCCTGACACATTACCGGAGACCCTGCAGATTTAATCCCACTATATTTCCAGACGAGTTAGCTAGCAACTCTCTCTCTCTCTCTCTCTCTCTAGCTTTTTCTCTCTTTCTCTCATTCTCTCTTTCTCTCTCTCTCTCCTCTTCGACTACAACTTTCATTAGCACACACCGTGTCGCTGCACGGCAAAGCACTGCGGCTGTCCGTGATAAATTGGACGAATTTTGTACATACGGTGATTATTGTCGCCTGCAGAACCTCTCGTGGCCATTTAGATGTCCGGTCCATTACTTTCCGACTGCCTTTCAATATGTGCCTTGATACGCGATACGATACACGGTTATGTATAGGTCATTCCGTGCCAATTATACAACGATCGATTTATACTCGCGAATTCTTTTCGGTACGTTTTCTTTTTATTCTTTTATTAGTTTTCTTTTGTTTTTATGGTATAACGACAGTTATTCATGTGACTATGATGATTGTTTCAAGCCTTGTACAAGAAGAAAGAAAAGTTAAGGAAAAGTAATTTTTGTAAATGATTTGTGAAGAGATTAGCTAATATAAATGATTACTTAATCGAAGAATGTGGTTTCTAAATTGGTATTAGAATGTATCTGATGGTTTTTTTTTTCTTCCCGTACAAGATATTGACTATAGATTAGATGATTTTACGGTTTTGAAAATGGCTAAGTTTCAGCTACAAGTGGTAGAAAAAAAAAAAAAAAAAAAAATTTCCATCATCCAAAAAACTAATTGATAGATTTTTTCGGAGTTTGGAAAACGATATTTGATACTTCTTATTCCTACATAGTGAAGTTTATCAGGGGTTGGATTTGTCGATATGACGATTAATTCGTCGTAGCCGTTCTGAAAAGATTTCCTATTTTTGTTTTTTTTTCTCGTTGAATAATTTTACACTTCGTTGGATCCGATCAACCGATTCTGAAAAACTTGGCAAAAAAATTTGTAAAATTATATAATAATATCGGAATCGTCGACTGGTTAAAAAAATGATGAGGATTAATTGTAAAAAATCGTTTTCAAAATTGGTACCGTCATTTCGTATTTTTCTAACCGCCGTTATTACTTCGCATTTCTTTCCACCGATCGACCGACGACTCTGAAAAAAAGAGACTCGAGAAATTTCGAGGGTTGAAATTGTCACGGAACGCGGCACAGGCAGCCGTTCGCTGTTTCCTATAATTCAATCTTGTCAAATCCATTAGCGTCGGTGCGTCCGAGAGTCGGCGATTCTGAATCCGTCAGCCGCTGCAGCTGCAGAGGGTGAATGCAGGTCGGGGGTGTGTTTCCAGGGTAACAAACTCGGAGCCGACGCGAATAAGGTACAATTACCGCGGGTAGGTTCGCAGCGTCTCCTGCGTTTCGGATTATTTCGGTTACGCCGCGCCGCGTCAACCCTTCACGGGGTCCTCGAAATGCGCTTAATGAAACTGGATACGCGAGGCGAGCTTCGGCTATAATGCCCGTAATGCAAGGGTTCGTCTCGCTTCGTCGTATCTGGGACAACGCGACGCGAGGCGTCCCTTAAAATGCAAGGAGAGATAATTGCGGGAGGGGGGAAATTTTGGGGAGGATACGTCGAACCCCGATAGAATTTTTAGGGGGACGCGCGGACAATGCACGGTTGTTAAGACAAACCCTGATTGCGATCCGTGTGTGCGGAGGCGTGATGAAATTGGGACGGGGTTGAACTTCCGGAAGCGCGTTAAATTGCGAGTATTATTTGGCGGGCGAAAATTGAGCCGAACGATTGAAACTTTGAAGAAACAACCAGGGTTGATAGTTCGGAAATTCGAGATTTAGATAATTCAAGTTACGATTTTGACCATAGTTTAGAAAAGTATAAAGGTTTCGGTGGGGAAATATTCCGAAATGTAAAGTTTCGGGAGTGTAAAATTTCGACAGTTGAAATATACTCGCACGTCGTAGTTTAATCGGATTCCCGAACGTGAAAATATCGAAAGTCCAAAACAAAGAAGGATCAATCAAAGTGGTAAAATTTCATTTTTCAATTTTCTCATTTTTGCACTTTCGGAACTTTGAGCGTGGGCTTTCGGACCATTTTGATTTCTTTACTTCAACTTTTGCCACCAAAAAATTCAAAACTCGAAATTTCAACCCCGCCCCATCAATTCATGTTATTTGCTGCTGCTGCTGCAAATAGATGCTGATGATGATTCGAAGGGGTGAAACACACTTTGTTTTTCGTTTTTCGGGGATGTTCTTGTATCTCGTACTTTGGAGCTTGAATACATTTTTTCTTCTCATTCTCTTTTGCACCAATCCACTTCTTCAAATTCTAATCAATTTTTCTTTTCTTCTACCGCAAAGAAAACGAGTATTTAGTTGTTGCAGTTGTTCTTTCTTTTGTTTTTTTTTTTCTCACCGTTGTTACCGAGTCGTCTTCGAGTGTCGATAATATCCTTTTCAGCTTCTTCGTGAAGTTTATTAAACCGATTAAAAAAATTCTCCAAACAAACTTTTAAATAAATTTCAGCTTCTTCAAACCGAATGAATTGAATTTTTATTATTACACAAAATAACGCAATTTTCGATCAACACAATTCAGCCGATTCCACCAAGTTTTCTAAACTCCTTTGATTAAAATAATTGACTTTGAAATCACCACTCTCGTCTATTTTTTACGTACGAAATTGCTTTTAAGCTCACGTTAATATCGCCAACTGTTTATAAGCATTATGCGATAAATATGCATAACTTAATTCGTCTTCAAATTTGCATATTATAACAGGATTGTAAATATAATGTAACATATACGGAACAAGTTTGACGGTGATGCAATCGCGTCACGCTGACTCTCTCTCGCGGCTGCATAATTCAAAGGGTTGCTCACCCGAGAGTTCGCGAAGGGGCGACGAGGCGCGTCGAAAAAAAAAAAAAACTAAAAAAGAAGAAAGGTGAAAGCGAAGAGTAAAAAAACAAAATTGAAATGACCGGGGTTGCGAGTTTCGCGCGGACACTTTACGCACCTTTTTTCACGCCCGATGTCGCCTCGGGGGTGCGAGAGAGAGAGAGAGAGAGAGAGAGATGAAAGCTGCAGCGAAAGCGTGTATGTGTCCCAAAATCATAAAAGTCAAGTGAATTACTGGAGATAGGGAATACGAGAGCGCGCGGGTCGCAAAGTAAAAGAAAAGGAAAAAAAAAAAAACGAAAAACGTGACGTGAAAAAAGGTAGACAGAAAGAAAAGCGACCAAAGCGAAAGAAACGCAAAGAAGAAATAGCTACGATACATGCATACATACTAAATGAATACAGCGGCTCGGGTGAAAAAGGGACGAAGTGAAAATGGCAAAGGAAATGTCCGAGAAAAATAAAAAAAAAGTGGAAGGAAAAAAAGAAAAACGAGAAACAAAAAAAAAAAAAAAAAAAACAATAACAATATAAAAGAAAAAAATGTATCCACCTCCTGGGAAATGCGAGCCGCGGAGAGAGGGTGGGGAGTAATAAATGTAGAGAGTACTGCAGGTAGGAGAGCACAGAGGATGAAGAGAAGGGCGAAAAGCGACGCGTGTCGAGGAAAAAAAAAAAAAAAAATTAATAATTACTTGTGTTCTTTTCGTTTTTTTTTTTTTGCTATATGTCTATAACTACGTAGTAATATGACTACCTTATACGTATTTGAGGAATTCCATGCGAATCCGACCTACACAACTTTTGATTTTATTAAAAAATTTTTTTTGCAATTGTCGGAATTCTGTAATGGTAGGTACCCTGATTTTTTTCAGTTTTTCTCGTTCACTTATTTAATCGATTACAAATATTGAGAGTGATGTCGAAAAGTACGTTCTTAAAGTTTTTAACGAAGGGCCAACTTTTGTTTTATTTTTTGTTTTTGCGCACCTCTAATTTTTTTGATCAATCAAAACGTTGCTTAAACTGTCCGAAAATATCTGAAAAATTCTCAAAACTTCTATTTTTAACTCAGAATATTTGTTAAAAAAAAAGAAATAGACAAGCATCGCTCTACAATGTAACCGGCTTAAAAATGTTCGAGGTGAGACATAAAAGCTTTGAGAATTGTTCAGATATTTTCAGACCGTTCAAACAATGTTGAACAAAAGTTGACCACAAAAAAAAAAAAAAAAAAAATTAAAAATAAAATGCATAGAATGGAAAGTGTTGATAAAAAAGTTGAAAAAAAAAATCGGCCCATCGTGAACCCGGTCTTCAAATATTTGGAAAAGACAACAGTTTTTGAAAATTTGAAAAAATATCCTTTTCAAAATAAGTTTACATACTTGTAAATAATTGAGCAGTCGAATATAAAATTTGACAAAAATTCAGAGCACTGTTTCAGAGTCGGGACAATATTGCGGAATTTTTTTTTTTTTTTTAAACAAAATCAGAAATTCCGAGGGTCAGATGTTTGTCGGGTTCGCATGGAATTCCCCATATATACATATATACATATGTATGGTACATGTAACCATTCGCTTTAATCATCCTCTAGACTCGTGTCGCGGTAAAACCACGTGTCTGAACCCCTCCCCCCCCTCATTACTAACCCCTTAACCCCCCCCCAAGTTTCTCTCTCTCTCTCTCTCTCTCTCTCCGAGCTTTTTGCATACATTATACCGCGCGCCGCACGCGTTTAAATTTAATCGCTCAAGCCCTAAAGGTTATTCCCGGAGATCAAAGCGAGTCGCGTCGCGAAAGATTGATACTGTTTAGAAACCCTCGCTTCGCCAGGTTCTTCTCCCTTCGGCAACGTCGTCGCATCGTCGTCTTCGCATTTACTCTTCGTTTCACAATTCTGCCCGAGAGACAACCGGCCGATACAATAAAAATATGTAACTTTACCGCGCGAGTCTTGATATCCATTTCTTTCTCTCTATCTCTTCGATTCTTCTTCACCCTTTTCACTTTTCTTTGCGTGCTATTTTCAACCTAGTTACTGTATTATAATACGCTCTCTGAGTATTCAAAGTTACGCTGCGAACGCACGTTTAATTGGAGATTTTTATTCGCTGTTTTCGTGATTTGAAAAATTTTCGCAAACGACGAGGTTCTTTTTTTTTTTTTTTAGCTTGTTGCTCTTTCGCGTTAAATCGAGATGGAATTCAATTTATCACCGTCTGTTTGTTTGCTTACATATTTACTAAGCTTGGATTCAGCCAAAAATCTAGCGTGATTATTTTTTGTTTCAAATTGTATCGAAATTTCTAATTCATTCAACTTTTTTTCGTCTTCTTCCTTCAAGTGGTCAGAATAGCTTAAGAATAATCATTGTGAAATATTGCCAAGAATAATTAAATATAAACCAACGATATAATTAGAAGACCTGTGACGTAAAATTCGTTTGAAAATAATCGGACCAATTTTACACTTAATGCATCCAAAGGAAAAAAGATCAGAGTGATTCTTAGGTACATGTATCGTTACGATTGACTATTCATGCCTGCATACCTGACAAGGATTCCGTATAAAGACCGAAACAAGGTTAATTTAATTTTTAATAAAACGTAGACTTTGAAATGACGGTCGAATTGAGCAATGATGTCGTAAAACAAATCCTCAGAATATCCGTCAAAGAAATATTCATCCGTTCTTTAGAAATTCTGTTTGGATTTTCAAGAATCATGACATCAAAGTCATTGCATAATCCAGACGATCTTTAATCGTTCAACTATTTTTTGATGCGAAACGCTATATTTATTACATTCGTAGACAAAAAGAACAAAACTAAAACAAAAACGAAAAAAAAAAACCAGTTTTTTTAAGTTCTTAATTTGTTATTTATAAACTTTGCATTTGTCTTCTTTACGTTGATAAATAACATCGGTAAACACGAATTTTGAGGCTGAGTTCTAGATATGAAGTTTTAATTTGAAAACAAACTTTATCTTATAAAACTGTTTTTTTCCTTTTCTTAGTTACATGGAAGAACTCAAAATTTGACAGCTAGAACAAAGATGAAAAATTGGTGTCAAAAGATGTTTTCCTTAAGATACATTCATTCTTCGTTGCAATTATATGAGAAAATATGTACTAGTTGGCTTTTTGGCGGTGAAAAGTATCCGAGCTTTTCGAGGTCTGGTAGCTTTTTCTCTCTTCTCATCTCTTCTCTTCTCTGCTCTTCTACTCCAGCTCGATGAACACAAATCTGTCGCAGTGCCAGGCACGCTCGGGTCGCGGGATGCTTAATTTTAGCGAGACGACGAATGGGGGCCTCTGATCTCGCGGGACATATATTCTCAGAGCTGGAACGCGTCGACTGAGACGCGATGAACCGTGGCGTCCGCAAGACTATAACGCACCCTGGGAATCATTCGCTGCGTGTTTCGAATACCCCGCGTATCCTCAAAACCAAAGGGGCATCCAGCACCACGGGCTACTGACTCTTCTCTTTCTTACAATTCCGCTCCGCAAATTTTCTTGGAGATTTTTCACCGTGAAAAAGACTCTTTCATCCTCTTTCCTCGATTCAAGATATTCATCAGACACTATACTTTGAGAGAAAACAATTCACATCGATGACATTTTTCACCTCAATCGTCGCACGCAAGCTCAGCTATATTTTTTTGATTCCAAAGTCTCGGAATAATGTCTTCTTTTCAACGTTTCTTTACGTCAACTCTGCTAACCTACTCGATATTTTTCTCTGAACGAACACCGACGATTAATTGGAAACTTGATGATTTTTCCAGACAAATTTTTCATCCCCGATGTTGACCTGAAAACAAAGGAACGATCGAGGCCAGATCCGGGAAAAGGATCCAAGGAGGATGACGGGTCGAATTCGGGATCACAGAGAGAAGCTCGGAGGTAAGCGATAAGCGTAATTTCGAAGGTAATGAGTCTCGAAGGTAATGGAGTTGGGGCATTAGTGATCCTTGCCGGTCTTGCCGAGGAATTCCATCCATGGGGTGGTAATTCATCCCCGAACAATCGTACAGCCGGGCTACTCAACGGGCGAGGAGTGAAGAGTGAAGAAAACGCGAATGGGGTGGACGATTTTTGGGGTTGAGACGAGGTCAGCTGGTACAGCACGAGCATCGGTATCAGCAGGATCAGCAGCAGGATCAGCATCAGCATTAGCAGCGGTGGTTCTTAAGGTTCTTAAATTGGCGGCCGACACGAGATCGTAAAGATCTTTCTACCAACCCGGTGCAGCAGCAGAAACAGCAACAGACGTGAGTATATTTCTGGGGTTCCCTTGCGGGGAAAGACGAATAACACTCTTGGATAAGTCTGATCTACGACTCCAGTTATTCTGCTGCCACGGAACCACCGACCTTTCCTGTTTCCACTGCAGCAGTTCGACATTGGTCAGAGACCTGGTTCCGTACCTCCAACTTATTCTTACTTACCAGTTCTTATTTCATACATTTTCCAACCTGACATTTTTATACCATTGGACCTCTTCTACGCTCGCTCCTCCAGCCTTCGACGATACCTCATCTGGTCAATGGGGGAGCTAGAGGACTCCGAGGATCAAGAGAAGAGAGTCAGCCGGTCTGATATACTGCGAGAATAGTCCGTGCCTCGGTACATTTCGCCTTTTTCTTCTTTACAGCGAACTGTCTCGGTTCGCAATCGTATTTTTCACTTGGCTTATGGGTATTTAGTAGAGATATATGGCTGTTTTTGACTACAGATCCCGATACCGATATCTTACCGACATTCTTGGCCGCTTCAAAGCTAAGACACAAACCACTCTGATCGACTTTATCGATCATCGGAAAAGTATCTTTCGCTTTGCGCTCTACGTTACCATCGTATCGATTATCGGAAAACAGGGTTCTTGTCTCAGCTGTGAACTGGCCAAGAATGTCGGTAAGATGTCGGCATCGGGATCTCTACGCAGAACCGACCCTTTATACATACTATCACTGATTTAGCAACTTCAAACGCTTTGACCTGGCGCTGAAACAATTCTGCGGAAAGAACAAGTCACGGTGAATTATTTATGGGGGCGAATTGAAATTGCTGGTCATTAGGAACGCCCAAATGATCGTTGCTTGGAAGTTCCGAGCAGTTGCAATTTTTCGTCCAGGATTGTAAAGAAGAGGAGATTGTTATTTGATTGAATCGAATCACCTTCTTTCGTGTCATTGTGTATAAATTGAATGGATTTCTCTTTCAATGACAATTTGAATGACGGCACTTTAGGATGCTTTTTCAGGATAATACAGGAGCCGGCAGTCCTGGGGGACTCTCGTGGAATTTACGCAGCTGGATCATCCAACGATGTAACGATAAGAGCGTCGGACGATCTCTGGCAAACGATGATGCAGATTTGATGAAAAAACGGAACGCGAGTGGCTAATTTTCCTACGATGGTATTGACGTCGCCCTTCATTGGCGATTGCGTGACGCACATTCGTCATTCTCGATGGCTCTTCACTCAAGGTATTATGTCATTGAATTCAACGGAATACGATTTTGTCTGGTTCAATTATTGTTTGTGTAATTCAATTAAAACCGCCAGAGTTTGAATGTTGGTTAATTACTCGTTGATGATCGTATTTATATCGTTACAAAGGGTGGAATCACGCTTATGCTCATTATTTTGGATTAATAGTTGTCGTAGATGAAACACGTGTGAAAGGCTTCAAATGTTATCAATCAAGTGAATTAGATTGCTGTGGCAATCTGTATTATTGTACAAACTATCTTGATTCAGACGTTAAACTGGAAACACGTATTAAGGATATATTACACTTTTATCTCACTGGTCACTTTATTTTTTCTCTAAAACCAATTTCATTTGCGTTGCAATCTCAGTTTTGCGTAAAATTCAATTGAATTTATGAATCGAATTGGGTTATGATATGTAATTGATCAAATTTTTATTTAAATTTGACAGCATTACGCGATAGATGTCGCGCGAAAATTTATTTACGCATCGCTGTTTAAAAACGTTCTCATTCATAATCAAAATCGTTAAAAGATTGATATTTAGGATATTAAAAACCGTGAACGAAGGTTACAAAAAGTAAAAAGAAAAGAAAAGAAAGAGAAACTGTCTTTGAAAAGCTGCTGTTTGAACAATCCGAATTAAATTGATAAAATTATTATTTATTCGTTTCTGAACCCGTCCGATAAAAAAAAAAAAAAAAGAAACGAAAAAGCGAAGAAATTTCTTCGAATTATAGGAAATTTTAATTGTGCAAAACGATAAATCGGGCCGTTTTTTAAAATTTTTTTTATTTTTTCCGCCTTTATCATTTCTTTGCTTTCTTCTCTTCTCTCCTCTCCTCGGCAACGAAAGCGTCGCCAAAATAATTTACTCGTTCGCCGATTGAGGAAAACAACGAAACGACGAAGGGAAAGAGGGGAAAAAACCAACAAACTAAAAAAAAAAAAAGAAACAAAAAGGGAAATGAAAAGGAAAAGCTGTTGCATTTCTCTCCGTGTACGGTTTGCAGTTAAAAACAAAAAAATAAAGAAAAAACAAAAAGAAGAGAAAACGGCAAAAACGCTGTGCGGTTATATAGGACAAAACGACAGTCGGCTTCGCTAGGCAGAATGAAGCAATCAGCGTCGGTGATGTTTGCACAGCTACGTTTTAAACGGGCGTCATCCCGTCTCTCGTCTATCGCTCTATCTCTTTCTCACTTTTGCTATCTCATCGTCAGCTTCTCTCCTGTTTAGCAAAATCAATCACCTCGATGCAGCTTTACGTATATATATATATATATATGTATGTATGTAGGTGTGTGTATAGTTCTATATTTGCCGGACAATGATTAAAAGTTAACAGGTTTTGTTCCGCGTTGATTCTAAAATGAAAACAAACGCGATTCCGATCGATTATACATCGTCGATTCGGTGACGACAACAACCGGACTCGATTTGCACTAAGGGAAGACTATATATATATATTAGTAGAAAAAAGAAAAAGAAACTTGAGTGGAAGCTGCCGGTCATTGGAAGTTTTTAATTATATAAGAAAAAAAAATCTAATTTTATTCGTAAGAATAACCTTGCGATTAAAAATTGTTTATAAATCGTCACAAGCAAATGGAATCTGGTGAAATTTTTTATTTTTTTTTTTTTTGGTTCTTGATTCGAAATACAATCGTCATGGTTTGAAATTTTTTTTCTTTCAAAAAGTCCGTTATGGACGTTAATTGGCTGTTATAATTAGAAACCTTCGATGAGCGATAGCTTTCGCTTAAGCTACAGAGCTTCCTCTTTCCGAGGATATTTTTTTCTATCAAAACTCGGGTTTCTTTTAGGGATAAGAAAATGAAAAATTGATGTTTCAATTGTTTGAAACCTCCCGTATAATAAAGCTTCTGCCAAAAAATGATCGTTTTACGTTACGCGGAAGATCGCGCTCTGTTTATTTTTTACTTTCAGACATTTTTTTAAATCTAAAAAAAATTTTGTAGATCGTGCCGTGGTGAAAAATGGGAAATTATATATTTCTGAAACATCCTAATGTATATATTGCAGCACGCAGGCTTCACGGACCTTCCTTTAATTGGAAAATCTTTGTCACAATGCGGTGCATGGCGAGAGAGAGGGAGAGAGAGAGAGAGAGAGAGAGAAAATCTTTGGGGGGAGTCGGGAAGCCCCATCCCTTATCATCCCGTTTCAGAACCTGGACTTCAATCTTCCAATGGCTGCCGCGGATTAGCGCGGAACGACAAGAAAGACGAAGGAAATAAGAAAATAAAAAGGGAAAGCGAAAATTCTCGTTACCTTTTCGTACCGATTTTCTATACACCGCTCTCAAGAGTTAATCTCTAATCCTCGTCCTGCAAAAGGCTGAAAGTCGAACCTGTATTGGCCGTTGCTTCGCAGGAAGCGTTTCGTCCTTTTCTTTCTTTCTCCTTCTCTCTCTTTCTTTATTTCTTTCTATCCTTCCCAGTCCTTTTTTCAGGATCCCTCCCTCCCTCCATCCCCGTAACCTTTCTTATACGCTCGATCTGTCAATGATCGAAGGTTCGACGAACCGACGTCGAGGAAAACCAGAAGCCGAGGAGCAACGAAAACAGGCGCTCCGAGGAACCAAAGGACACGTCCAATTATCGGCTGTCACCAGGACCTGGGATCGAGTAATGGCGCGTATCCTCTCGACCGAAGAAACATTCCTTTTTCCTTCTTTCTTCTACTTCATCCTCGCGTCCCTCAAAATTTTACGCTTATTTTATCCCACCTTGTTCTTCTTCTACACCGTTTTTCTTTCTCTTCTTTTTTTTTTTTTTTTTTTATTCAATGCTCGCATGCATACATAAATTGGCAGACAGTTTTTTTGTCATCGACATATCGACAAGTCGGAAAGTCAGGATTTTGTTTCGATCGAATGATTTTCTACGTTAAATTTAACTTACCGCTGAATGTTGTACATGTACGTACATATATATGTATATAAAAAAAAAGGAAAAGTATTTCTCTTTATCGAAAGTAATTAATATTGTTTTCTTTTTTACAGGTCTTCGTTTTACACAATACGATGCTTCAAATTGTCAGCACGAAACGAGATCGGTGAGTGTTTCAATCACTTTGTAAACCGTGTGCTATATCAATATGACAAAATGTGACACCGATAATTGTCATAGTAATAACAATAAAACCTAAGATAAAGATTTCGACAATTATGTGCACCGAATGTCCAACTGTACTAGAATACGATACACGGTCCCGAATTAAGTCTTTGAATTTTCATCCTCAATTTCATCCTTTATAAATAATAAAAAAAAGATATTCGTACAAAAACGATGAAAAGAAAAAAGAAGGAGAAGAAAAAAAAAAAAAAAAACCACTGATTGCCGGGTTGGGAAAAATTGATACCTTTTATAAAATTCGTACGAATTAAGAAATATTGTGCCCTGTATATGTATATAAATTTTGAAAAATTCGGGGGTTGAAACGGTGTCGGTTAATGTATACCCTGAACCCTCAACGCATACGTAAATATATGTATGCATACGCATATATACGTAGTTTCGCACCCTCGTTCATTTATTTTCATTAGGTTTATTTTCTCCGTAAGAACAACGCGGCGTTACGGCGCCCGTCTCGCCA
The DNA here is from genome assembly GCF_021155785.1 of Neodiprion fabricii. NCBI lineage: Eukaryota > Metazoa > Arthropoda > Insecta > Hymenoptera > Diprionidae > Neodiprion > Neodiprion fabricii. Next base: position 3,253,694 of record NC_060242.1, read on the forward strand.
ATTTGTAAACGGGTTTGAAAATTGTTTCTGTTTATAGTAATATAACGCAGCGGTAACATTTATCGGACGCCTACTTTTGTCCCTGTTTATTACCTGTGTGTAATAACACTTTCGACCTTTCGCATCATTTCACGTGTGCGTCTCTGAAGGTGATTTGCAAATTTTCGACCAATTTTTCCCGCACCCCTATTCAATATAAACCCCTTAACGACGCCCGATGTCGTGGTTATATATTGTCGTATCATCCCGTAACGATTCAAATACAGCTTAGATGAGAAGTAATTTTGAAACAAAAGAGCAGAAGCGAGATGATTGGGAGTTGTTATAATAAAATTTCCTTCACGTTTGTAGGAAATTGAATTTTTTTTTATTCAGGGGCGGATGAATCTGTGTGTTTTTTGTTTTGTTGTTTTTGTTTTTCCTGATCTCGTATATTATCTCGCAACGTAACGATAACTTTTGCACGGTTATTTACCGTCGTTCACAAAAATTCAAATTCCCGAGAAGAGCTGTAATAACCGATAATTTCATATTCCGTAATATAGAAAAAACAAAAAAAGCAACCGAAATGAAACTTTCCACATTCAGAATTCGTTGAAAATGACTCCAACTTTAATCATTTCCCTGAACGTTGCACGTATTACGCAATATTCGTACGAATCAATTATTATTTAACAGTGCGCGCTGTTTTCTTCGTTAGAAAAAAAGGGAGAAAAAAAAAAAAAGTAAATAGAATCGAGCCAAATCATCCCTCGTAACACGTTACGCGATGCTAGATTCAGTCAGCTGTTTGATCGCATTTGCCATACCGTAAACGACTCCTGCTGTTTGTTGACATACGATTTTGAATATTTTATTAACAGGCGATTTCGAGACGACGCGATACGGTAAAAGTATAAAAAATTAAAAAAAAGAAAAATAAAACCACAGACGTGCCGGAGGGTGCTGATCGAGGATCGGGGAAAAATATACTCGAATGAATTGTTGAACGGTGGGAAAATAAGTGGGAGAAGAAAAGAATGAAGAGGAATAATGAAAGGGGTAGAAGAGGGTTTGCAGGGTGAAGGAAAATTGAGAGAAATAACGGTAATAGCAGTGATCGAAAAAATTAATACAAGATACAGATACACTAAACGTGTTCCTGCCATGTTAAACTTTTTTCTATCACGTTGTTGGTATATTTTGTTTGTTTGTTTGTTTGTTTATTTTTTGGTTTTTTTCTTCTGCCGCGTTGTATCGAAAAAAGCGGGGATGGGAAAAAAATTCTATTCAATCTAGCGGTGAATTTTTGTACATGCAAACATTTTTGTCTGTACGATAGCAGGTTTTATCGAAATATTGGTTCAACGGTTTTTGAATGAATTTATTATATTGCGTTACATAGACTCTGATCGTGCAATATTATTTATGTTTAGCAAGGTAGTTTTACATATTATGATTTTAATAATGAAGAATAATAATCGAATCGTTGATTCGACGACGAATGAGAATGAACCTTGTTAAGTTCGTCAAAAGTTTTCTTGCGAAGTAATTTTACAAATTTCATTTTTCACGTTTCATCGTATTTACCAATGACAAGTATTATTGAATTGTATCAAATCAAAGCATTGATAATTATCGTATTACACAGACGGTCAAAATTTTGTCATCAATTAAAAGTTTTGACTGGACAAAAAGTGTTTGCACAAAAGTGACGTTAAAAATTCACGGTATACAAACAAATATAAGAAAAAATACTTGTATCGTTGATAGGAGAAATTTTTCTCGCCAACTTGAAAACACTCGACATCTCGTTAAACGTGGACGAATGGATGAAAAATGACTACTCTTCGTTGATTTGTTACTGTAAAAAATGAATTTTGCAAACTTTTGCTTTTTCATTCCGTTCGTTCATTTTTCCATTAATGTATACACGTACAATATCATTATGCATACGTGTATCACAATATACAGCCGACGTAGTTTTCCTCGGCAAATGGTTCGGACAAGGGGGGGGGGGGGGGGGGAACCGGGTGACACTTATTCTTCCGTAAAATAATTACACCTTACACACCCTGGTTGAGACGTGTAATAAAGTGCGAATGTTATACACGTTTGTATGTATGTATAATACACGTAATACATATATATATATGTATATGTGTACGAATGTATTACCTTTAATCGTATTCCCTCGTCAAGTTGCCCCGTATAATTTTTTGTCATTTTCCCTTTGCCCCAAAGCGTTCCTAGTCACAAAATATACCGATCTATCCATCTATCCATCTATTTTTATTTCTCGTATCCTTTTTCATTGATATAATCACTACTGGCACAATGGCATTCAACAATTTGAGCACACCTGAACGTGAAACTTCCAAAATTGACTTCTATACACACATACACACATACACGCGGAGGTATCCTTATCATCGAATTTTCTCACATCAAAGCACCGCATTTTGCCCCCCGCCCCCCTCACCGTCACCCTTCAACCACCCAGCAAGACTCGGTCGGAAGGGTTTGCCTGCTTTTCTCCCTTTCCTGTTGGTCGTCTACCGTTCCGGGGGCTTCAGGAGCCGGTGAGAGTGCGAAGTTGGTCGGCCTTGCTCGGGGTTTTTGACGGCGCCAAGGGGTGGTTGGGGGTGGTTGGGGGTTGGTTAGGCAGCGGTGTAGCCGTAGCTTTGTCCGGTTGCAGACGACCCTCGCCTAGCTTCCGCGGGCATTGTTTCCCCCCGGTAATAAATCGTCGAGGGCCCGCACTTTCCTCCACACCCCCCATCCTCCCCCACCACCCCCGTCACTCCCAAAGTCAAACCAAGCACCGCGTGTGCCGCGTCCTTGTAACTTGACCGTTCCCTCGCGTACGTGTTTTTGGAGCTTCACTTAATGTCGTCTCTCTCACTCTCTCTCTCTCCCTCTACCGAATATCTATGAAACAAAGGTGGAATAGGGGAAGGGGTGGAAGGGAAGGGAGAAAGCTCGGAGCTTTCGAGCCTCCGGGCGCGCCACGTCTGAAACCATTTTACCGCGTTCTCTGACGCTCCTTAACAGAATTAGGAACTGCCGCTTGCTACGGAGATGCCGCGTCTCGGTGTTGGGTACCTGTAATAACTAGGCAGAAAGTTTGTTTAAACGTGTGCGTGTGTGTGTGTGTTCGTGTGCGAGAGACAACAGGGACGTGGAGATTCTACGGATGAGGAAGACGCGTGATAACTCGAGGTTTGTAATTTAACGACGATACGTTGTTTTAAATTGTTGAAAATTAGGCGCGAGTTACGTAACGTTAGCCGTTTTTTTTTCAGACCAGCTGTTCGTACGTTTTTTTTTTTTTTTTTTTTTTTTTTTATTTTACTTATCCGTACGTTTCGTTTCGTTGCGTCACGAGAGTGGGAGGGGTGGATTTTGAAACACAGATAACGTCAAATCCGGCACCGGCAGCTGCGGGAAGGGTTCGTAACTCCCATGAATAGATAAATGAATATACAGGGGAAGAGAGATAGCGTCGCGTGTATATAACAACGCTATTAATTCATATATCTACCCCCCCATCTATTTTCATCGGCAAACGTTCAGGGGCGCCCGGACCATTTTGAAAACGTAAAGGTCGCGCCGATGCTGCATGCCGGGAAAGATCCGTCTTCGAGCCAAGCCTGCGTGTTACATGCGTATATACATAAGTATGTAATACGTATGTAGGTATGTTTATTTTATATGCATATTGTACGTATCAGGTGGGTATGTGTGCATCGGGTAAATCAGATATCGTTGATATTGTGTAGGTTTAAGGATTGAAACACGCGGTGAAATTGGCACGACCGATACTCAATACCGATGTCCGGTGATGGATTTGAACGAAACGCGGAAGGGTGATGAAAAATTTCAAACGGAATAATTGGCGAATTTTATTAACGTTTTCGGGGTAGGATTGGAATTTCGAATTTGAAAATTTACGAAAGCGTTGAATTCCGATTTTTTTTACGGCCAAACTTGAAGTATGGGTGTAAAATTTTGAGGATACGTCAAAAGTTTCGAATGGTCCGAAAACCGATGGTCAAAGTTATGAAATTGCTAAAATGTGGAAATTTATAAATTCGAAACATCGAAATTTCGAATGATCCAAGATTTTCGGTTCTGTGAATTTCTGGCTTGGTGAAATTTCATAGTTTTCATCGTTTTTTTTTTTTTTTGTTTTAGATTTTCGATATTTTTACGTTCGGAATCCTGGTCATTCTGATTTTCGGTTTTCCTGATTTTTTACATCCACTCGTTGAGTAAACTACGCTCTGCGAGCATGTTTTAATTTTGGGAATTTTGCTCTATCGAAACTTTAGTTTTTGGAATTTGGATAAGTTGAAAAACATTTTTTCACCCGATTAATATTACGAAACTTTTCTATTTTCAGTATCGCACAACTTAAACCTGAAACGAATTTATGGTTTCTTGGAATTCCGAGCTCGAAGTTTTGGTTTGGTATTATAAAAATCGTCCTGACTTTGAGTACCGTGATTCAATGAAATTAGAAATAAATCACCAGAATGGATTCCGAAAAAAAAAGAAGAAGAGAAATAAAAAATGGTCGCGACATCGCTCAAAGGGTTGAAACGTGTTTCAAACGCAATGAACTTTTCACTTTTCTACTTCTTTTTCTTCCGAATACCATTCCAGCTATACATCTCGGTTGAATAAATACGGCAAAATCCGATGCAGTCGAACTGGAAGCTTATCGATGAAATTCGGTCAAAGCTTGGAGCCACTCAAAGCGAGCGTGACGTTAAGGATGAAACCGGGAGTCTAATCGGCAAAACGTCCGAACGAAAGAATTTTTATGAAATAAAAGTTGATCAAATTCGAATGAAGCTGTTCAAGCTGATTCAGGTCGGACCAAACGTACGTTACTCTAAAATCGTGAAACAAAGGGAAAGAAACGAACGAAAATAAAGAAGTAGAAACAAAACGAAGCGGTATAATATTTTTCACTTTTTGTTAACGAAAAGAATCCACGCTTCCTATCCGATTTCAATGAATATCGCACAGCTCGGTTTGTTTGCGAAAAGGATTATCCACAAGTCACCTGCAGGATAAAAGTTTTTATACGACTCTACGTTTCTGGCGGAAACAACAAACAACTTGTGCGAAATTAATACGGTTGTTCGCAAATGATAATAACAAACTCATGCTTTTTATTAAAATATATTCACGCTGTCGACAATCCGCGTGTCTCGGGTTATTTGATCCGAGTTGATTGGCGAAAAAGAAATTGGCGCAAAAACATATGTGTCATATTCAACGAGATCGGAGAAACTATCCGTACGGATTTTGGAACTGGGAAAATTTACTGGATAGCAATTATGCAACTCGTCTGCGATTATTTGCTCCGTATAATTAATCTTCGATCGAGTCTTGCAGTTTTCGATCGATTATGGACGCACCAAAAAGAGAAAAAAAAAAGTTTGACTAGTTTTTGGGGATCCGGAAGAAAGTTGTCGCTGTATATAATACTACCGAAATTTGGTAGAAATTTTTTTCACCCATTTATTCAGTTTCAGAATTCGAAAAAAAGTCGATATTTTGCCAAACTCTCGTTTTTCTCGCCATATTTCTTACCCAGAGAAATTTTTTCACGTTTAAAGATAATCTTTCGGTATTTCGAGTCAATTTAAGGGGGTGAAAGAAGAAAACATTTTGGTCCCACCGATATCAAGGGCCACCCTAAATTATACCCACAAAAATAACCCCTTTTAAAAAACGATTTCCGGCCCTCGAATAAACAACTTATGGAGAGCGAGACGTGGAACGAGCGTTTTGAGAGCCTTAAGCCGGAGACACGATTATCCCCTGTAATCGTCATCCGCGCAGTCCGTATCTAACCCCCACCCCCAACCCCCAACCCCCAACATCGAGGGCCGCGTGCCGCGTCTGCGACGCCGACGGCGATGCAATGACGCCTAGTTCGAGAGGGTTAACAACTCGGGAGCAGAAAGTCCGCCCTGGATTACTCTCGTGCCGTATTGTCGGGGGTGCGAATACCCCCCTTTAACCCCCTCCCCCCATCGTCGCTGAATATACAAAGATAATGTCACGGTGCGGCCGCCAACGCCGGCCGAACGAACGAACTCCGGGGGTCAGAACCCCAAATGCCAACCAAAGGTCGCCCCCGAATCTGTGCGGGGGTGATAAGCCTCGTGTTTTTTTATTGGTTGCTATTTTTCTTTTTCTTTTTTTTTTTTTTTTCACATCCGCGGGACGTCGAAACGTAACGCGAACGAGAAACTGGAAAAGTAATTTAGAAAAAAAACAAAATCGAAATATTGCAAAAACTTGAGGTGATGGTGTTTTTTTTTTTTAATGACAGGTCGAACGAGAGGTTAAAAAAAACAAAAAGATTGGGGATACGGTGAAAACTTGAGGCTTGATAGACTGATTTTATTCACACTGTAAACTTTTTTTGTCTTACCTCGACAAGAAGTGTAACGTTAAATTTGATTTACTTTGTTTTTCTGGATTGGTGGATCGATTGTTAAATAAATTGGGAAACGTTGAAGGAGAACGTACGGTGAAGTTGAGATATTTGTTTGAAGCAACGAGACGTAGAATAGTTAAAGTGTAGTCTTGATTCAATTATTGTTACAATAAATTAAATAACGGCTTTCGAGACTTTGAATGTATAAGGAATTGAATTTATTATATCTTTGATTTGTTGGAAGATGCGAAATGATAGTAATTGTTATTGTAATCATAATTGAAACAATAGTAGAAAGAAAGAATCGGGAGTGTAAAGTCTGACGGTGGTTTAAAATATAGAATGATTAGAAAATAGACGATTCTTTCATATATTACACGTTTTGACTTTGCTGTATTTTTGTGTAGAAACGGAGTTTACCCGTTTTTGAAAATTTGATATTCTTACCAGTTTATTTTACCCTGATATTTCGGCCGTAACGTACTTTCATCTTCAACCGTAAAAATTCCAGATAGTCGGAGGTTAAAATCCAAGGAAGTGTAAAATTTTGTCAATTGTTTCAATTTCCTAAAACAAAAAAATCTGAACTCTTTCATCCGAACGTAAATTTAAAAGTAGTTTAAAAATATCGGTGAAGATAACATGGAAAGGAATAATGAGAAAATATCTTGTACCATTTTACTACATAGTGATAGAAGTATTAATTATTTTCATTTATATTTATTATTAATTATTAAGTAAATAATTATCATCAGGTACGTGTGACAATTTTGTTGATAAATTTTTTTACTTCCACCCCCGCTCGCGAGTTTCTTCTCGCGTTTGGAAAAAAAGTAAAAAAAGTAAAAAAAAAAGTAAAAAAAAAAAAAAAAAGAAACGAGAAAAAAATGAAGTCGCATGCAAAAGCGCAAGTGGGTGTGCAAAATGCCGATGTGTCGCTTTTTCGCTCTTTTTCGCGTTTCTGCTGAGCTTTTTCATCTTCGCTGCCAGCACCGAGATTTCCAACAGTCGCCGTAGAGGGTAGTTAGGAATATTCCAACTTCGCTTGCTCTTCGCTCGTTCTTCACCAACGCGAATATATATATATATATATATATATATATATGTATTACTCTGAAGAGAAGCTTTTCCAGAAGTAGGTCGAGCCTCGACTCAACGACGCTCTTCGGCTCGCTCTTTCGCATCTGCAGCCGAGAGAACCGCGGCCGCCACTAGAAACCGGGGCCCACGGTGCCATGGGGGGGGGGGGGGGGGGGGGGGGTCGTTGCCCGACGCTTCTTCGCGATGACGAGAAAAAGGAGAAGAGAGAAAAAAGGAAAAATTCGAAAAGAAAAAAGAAAAAAGAAAAAAGAACGCACAAGAAGTTCCGAAATTCCGTTCGGGATGCACGGAGTTAATTAATTGAAACTCCGAGAATGGGAGGAGCTTAATTTATAAATCGTAACCCCTGAAAAATTATAGCTGAGATACAGCGAGTAAAGGAAAGACGACGGAACGAAATGATGACAATTAGGTTCGTGTTGTGTCATAGGCGTATATTTGTGTGTACCTACTGAAAATTCGCTAGATCGGCTGAAAGTTTGTCGGCTAAGCTCCTCCCATTCTCGGAGTTTCGATTGAATCACCCTGTATATCTGCTGTGGTTTCGGAATCTCGAAAAGAAAAACTACGACGCGGTCGATCGGGAGGTAAAAGAATTTTTACTTTTCTCGCTGCCAAGTTCTAGTAGTTTCGTACCTTTCGCTCGACCGAAGTTTGCCGGACAGAACGAACGAAAGACTCCTTTTTTTTTAAATTTTCACGGCGATGAAAAGTATCTGATTTGCGAAAAAATTGTTTTTTCCGGCTTGTTTGTTTTTTTTGTTTTTTTTCTCTTTTCAATTCCGAATACAAAATGCGATTATTGAGCAACTCGAATTTACAGTGTCGTTGTACAAAATATTAGAATATGGCCAGTTTCACTTTTACACCCGTATTTTCTTCTTCTTTTTCTTTCTCTCCTTCCTCGGTTTTTTTCACTTGATTTTTATCACCTACCATAAAAATCGGAGGGAGGTTTTGGCGGCGGATAGAGACACTCGGATAAGATATCGGATCCTCCTTATTCGTCTCTCACTCGCTTCACTCCCCCCCCCCCCCCCCCCCTTTCTCTCTCTCTTTTTCAGGTTCTCGAGAAACTTTCAACGAAAACCACTCAACCGTTGCACGCATATCGTTCTCTTTCTCAAACCTCCGTCATATATATACATATATCTATATATGTGATGGATTTGGATTTTGACACACACACACACACATGTATGTATATATGTATTTACGTACCCGTGATGAAATAAAATGAAACGATAAACCCGCGTGTCCATTTACCTCGCCATATAATACATCCGAATCCTGATCTGCAGGCTCGCTTTAAACCTGCAACCCCATTGCACCGCTCTGTATTTTCAATTATTTGGATTTAGTTTCGCACCTGAAACTCTGATGTTTGTATCGACGCGTTGGCGAAGAATGAAAGAGCAAAACAGAGAGAGAGAGAGGGGAGGGAAAGAAATTTGGTATAAATAATTTTGTTTGCCTTGATTTTTTTTTTTTTTTTTTATTATGAATAAATAACGGTAACGTAAATTTCGTAATTTAGAACGGCGAAACACAGTTACGAAGATCATTAAGTTACTTAATTTGTTAAATCGTAGCAACAATCGTAGTTATTTGACAGATGTAATTTTTACACGATACACCGTTTCTTAAAAAAATCTTTGGGTAAAATTGAAGTTTTGAAAATAGGATTAACATCGTTCGAAATCTCGAATAATTAATTGCCTTGAATTTTCTTTTCTTTCTTTTGATTGTTCTGTTTTTCTTCGCGCAAGACACTGAATCGTTTGAATAAAATACTTGCAGCCTGATATTTGTTGCGAATTTTTCCAACGACGAAATATACGAGCACGTACGACAAACGGACGAAAGCTGAAAGTTTGTTTTAAAAAAATATGTAACGCCTAAATTCTCATCGAAGTGAAAATAAATCAGACAATTTTTCTAATGCTTATACCGGGGACAATCTCTAAAAATTTTAAAATCAATCGCGCATGCGCAGTTGATTTTCAAGTCTCGATGAGATTCTCTCGGTACAGTTGATAAAAACGGAAGCGTTAATTTTGGCAAAAATTGTGCTATGCGACAAGCGGGCAAGTTCGAGATCAGGTTTCTCGAGATTTCATTCGCCGAAAATTCGTCGTCGGTCTCTCGGCTCGTTCAGCTGCAGTAAAGTCCATTTGAGTAACGGGAAACTCTCGTAGCTTCGTTTTGCAATCCCCTTCCGACTCTCCGAGGTTCTGACACGCGTGTATGCCAGGGTTGTAAGAGGGTCCGACACGCGGAAGGCGTACCTCACACTCGCATGCAGGGGTGGCTAAAAGCTCGAAGGGTCAGGAGGGCAGATCGCATTAAGATACACCCCGGCATTTATAGGCTTTCAAAGAGTGCATTGCGGGATTGACGTCACGTGGCAGACTCAATTTTCCTCAACCCGAATCGCCTGAATTTTACCATCCTCGTCCCGAAATATTTCTCTCTCTCTCTCTTATTTCGTACCATCCCTAGTCCCTGAGTTCACTTTTTATACTCTCCGTTTTCATTTAGTTAAATTTTTTCTCAATACGCTGTTTCAACTTTATTGCAATTTTTTTATTCTTAGAATTTTTTGGGTGTTAATTAGTTCCGAACGCATCTATGAATTTTTTTCTTCACTCGGAAGAAGGTTGATAAAAATTGATACAATTATGTAGCGTGTCTTGTACGCGATGGTTTCAATTTTTTCAAAATTTTGGAATCCCTTGACTTGCCGATTAAAAATCGATTTTCATAATATGTGTGTTTCGCTGATTCTCTATTCAGATCTAAAATCAATTTTTACCTTGTTGCGAGTAGGTACATTTAGAGTATTAAAATTGTAACAATCGACGTAATAAATCGGTTCGAATTAAATGCGAGCGTAATTGCCGATCGTAAAAATGTAGTAAGAGACAAAAAAAATTCGACTTTGAACGAGCTACGAGAATAATTTCAACCCCCGAAAAACAACAACTTGTTGTATTGTAAATGTCAAATAAATAAATATCGTGTGTAAGTAGAAAACGATTCGTCAACGGGCTATAAATTTTCTCAATTTGTGAGTTTGTATAATTTTATAATCGTACAATCGTACAATCGTCAAAGTACGGTCGAACAGGATGTCGATCGAAATTAGCCGTCGTCGTAAAGATTTGAGAGTAAAAGCCTCGAGGAATCGGATGAAGTATATTTTGAAAAATATTATATAAAAATGGAAGAAACGCGATATTTTGGCCCCGATTTTTTGCAAGAACAAGTAAATATACGTATACATCGTAAGTATATGTACAGATATATATAATGTATATACGTGTGTATATAGGGTGAAAAGCTCTGGGAGTATAGAAAAGCGTTGCGCCCTCGATTTGAAGAAACGGGAATCCAATTTGAGCCCGGGGCTGAACGCCGCCGCCTCCTAAACACCCTGTTGTCGAAAAGAGAGTGACTGCGTGCGGGGCGCACTTAGCATCCCCCTTTTTTTTATCCACCCGCTTTAACGTCAGTCGGGATCGCCGCGCTATTATTCTCGCGGAGGAAACTGAAAAACATTTGGATTCGTTGATTTTTTGAATATTTTCGATAACGGGAATCGGGTGAATTATGGAAAATAGGTACTGCTTTACAGATATTTTATTACAATTTATTTGAAATCGAAAAGTGTGACGAGTCGAACCATTTTATTACACAAGATAGTATTGTTGTACGATTTGGAGTCGGATTTTGAAAATTTAAGATGGTGGATCAAATATGGTGGACGAAAATTCTTAATTCGATCGTATATGGTCAAAAAACTCTGTGCGAGAGTTTTTTGGGGACGATGATTTGATTCGATATACTGTGTTTTGAAAATATGATTTCAGATTCGTAATCAGCGAACCCAAAAACTTCGGGACAGAGTTTTTTCTCCGGATTCGATCGAGTTTGAAGTTTTCGTCGGTCGTATCGAGTCCGCCATCTTGAATTTTTTAAATTCGATTTCAGATTCGTAATCGGCGACCTTAAAAAACTTATAATTTATGTAAAACGTGCGTACCTACGTATAGAGGGGTAACTTTCTCGGTAACGAATTATTCCTACAATTTTCACGATTCTTCCAATCAGTTTGTTTCTAAGAACAATAATTTACATCGTACCGCAATAATTACTCTCGATTGTTGAAAACCTGTCGAGAATACCGTCAGGAGAAGGAAAAAAACGTTAAAAAAAAATATGTTTTCAAAGTTCTCTAAATATACAAAAAATGGTTACAAAATAGGTGGTAAGAATGTTTACACCACTACGCTGAGAAAAATTTCATTTGTTAATAAAAAAAAAAAACTGTTGGAATTACGAAAAACGAGGTACGCGTAACCATTTTGGGCCATTGTCGATCCCTTTTTGACGATTGCAACGCGAAATCAGTTTGCGAGGTTTGCTCTACTTTTTTAGTTAAACAAGGCTTTAAATAATAGACTTTCCGGTAACAGCTGGAAAACTAATTTTCGTGTAACGATCGTGGTAAAAAATGAAAATGGTCAAGGACCGAGCGGTAACCGGAAATAAAAATTTTAGGGTTAAATACGGTAGGAATTAGGTTGCGAGTGAATATTTTTCGAAAATATTGCATTTTTGTCTTCTCTGGTAACCCCGTTAAATATTTCACGGGTTGAATTTGAGGATATTGCGTGGAAATAAGGCGAATTCACTGCACGCAACTCTCGCGTATATAATTCATTTCTTCATTTATTTATCCGAAGATATCTTCATTTTTCGTTTTCACCTTATCTCGCGTCGAGGATCGCGCGGATTCGTACGGATCCCTTTTTCCACATCTTGGACCGCGTGACCGGAATAACACCGCGATTTTACGTTATGCACACTTGTACATACACTCGCTCGCCTTTACAGGCTGAATCCGAAACTCCGAAACTTGCCGCTATACGCTGTGCAGCGGGTTTCTTTTCACCGATTTTAAAATGCCGGCTACGTTCAAACCGAGGCGAGGAGGAGACCAAACGCCTGCGGCGAAACCGTAAAGGACTCCCTCGACTTTTTACCGTCAAAAAATACGGGGGCAGGGGAGTAAAAATGGGGGTGAAAACCACCCTCGGATAGGGGGAAAAATTATACGAAACAAGGAAAACCAGAAGTAAGAAAAAAATCTTGGTCTGCGTTTGCGGAAATTTATTTTCAGTTTTTTCGGTGTTTTCAAAATTTTTCTTTTCAAATATCTTCACTACTATTTTCTTTTTGTTTCTCTTCCTTTGTTTAACTTGGCGGAGAACGTGCACAGTTATTGTCAACGATCTAATCTCTTCTTGCCTCTACGGCTGTTACTTATTTTTTTGTCCGTATTCGTTTTTCAACTTGTCGTAGCTTGCTCGCATCTAAATCTAGACGTTGCTTTGCAATATTTATACATACGCGTAGCTCTGCTACAATTAAATTAAATTCAACAATTTCACTAACCAGACTAAATAATCGCGAATCCTTAACCATCGTTCAAAATTTTTCAACAATATTGTCAGTCCGTATATTAATATAGATTTAAACTTTTGCAGTTTTTTACTTGTTAAAATACTTTTATGGTAATATCCGTTGAGTTTATTGATTCTAAATGTTCCCTGTACAATATTTCCAAGTTTAAAAGAAAAAAGAAACATTTGAAATTTATTTATCTATTTATTGCAAAAAGAATTCTCTGTTAATTTTCTACCATGAAACAGAATTTTTTCAAAATTTTTCTTCTCGCTGCTTTTGTTTGTCAGCCACATTGGATTCACCATTTTGCGAATCTTCCCGTGTAAGGAAAAATGCACGCACGAAAGGGTTGAACAAGTTTCTCACCCTTTCTTAACGATACGTTGCCGACGAGATTATCTGCTCGTTTATAACGGTTAAAAGTTCGTGTAATAACGAATTTATCAGTCCAACGGCAAAACTTGAAAAAAAATTATGGTGTGCCTATTACCTATGCATGTTACTTATTCTTCAACGTGTGCGAGAAAAAGTTCACACTTAATTGAAAGATGATAATCTGTACGCTGTACGAGTATTTATCGTAACATTTATTTGCACAGTGTACAACTTGTATGTTTTTTTTACAGTTTTTTACGTCAAAAAAAAAAACAAAAAAAAAAATTTATCCACAATACGTGTAATGAATCCTGTATAACCATAAAATTTATATGACTTCAAAGGATATAATTCGGAAAAAAAATTTCAACTCCGTTGAACGAAACTATGTATTTCCACCTTATGGAAATTGGATAAATTGATATTTCATACCTTAGTAATGAAACGAACAAAAAAAATACATACATATATATATATATATATATATATATTGACTCGAGAGCGAATACCGACTTTTTTAGTCTCAAAAGAAATGAGCGAAAAAAGTTAGACGTGGAGGAGGAGGAAGGAATGAAAAAAAAAAAAAAAAAATCAAAAAAGAAAAGAAAAGAATTCAAACACGGAGAAAAACTTCCGTCGACCGATTGAGTAAAAATCGAGGCGCGTGTTCCTGTCAGTGTGGCGATGTGTAAAACTTTTGGTTTCTTTTTTGTCCCCCACCGTTTTTTTTTTTCAACTTTCTCCTTTTGCTTCGCGTGACACGACGCGTAGAAACAGCGAGCGAAGGAGGATTGAGGAGTTTACCCTTAAACTTTGAGAGTAAAAGTCACACGCGCACGTGTGTCAAATGCATTTGAAAATGTGTATACTATATACTATGTATATATATATATATATATACACGCGTAGGTACGTACGGTGTATTTTGGTTTGAATAGTAAATCTAGCGCCGTTAAGCTAGAATACGCCGATGTTCATCCTGTGCAGCATTTCTCAAATCCTGTTAACACGCGTACGTGTTAGCACGTAATATACACAGCGAATGCGCAGGCTCGACGTATTTATAGAATTACACATATTTCATCTCAAGTCTCGTTTTTTTTTCCCCATTCGTTAAAGTAAGACCTTGACGAGCACGAGTTTAATCTCATACAAAACTCGGATGTACGTCTATGATTTGTATAAACTGTGGTGATAAATTTTTGCAAACAATTTTCGGCAATATGTCAATTATTTTGTCAATTAAACTAAGTTTTCACGGTTAATGTAATTACTGTTTCATTAATACGGATGAAATCGATCAATTTCCTTGATCATTTTTTAACTTCCCGTTTCTCTTGTTTCAGTTGAGTTTATACTAAATTTTCATGCTTTGAAGCTTAGAGATATCAACTTCGATCATTTTCAGATGGACGTCTGTGATTCAATGATTTTCGTTTCGATCGACGCGACTTTTCCAAAATTAGAATTAGAACTGATTAGATTACGGCTCTGATCGGTTCGATATTTTTTTTTATTATTTGAATAATTTGAACTTGTGTAGAAGGGTGTGAATGATTTGGAGGTAGAAGAAGAAACAAAAAATAGAAAAACTCGATAAAAATACGACGCGATGAACAGAGAAAGAGAGAGAGAGAGAGAGAGAAAATTTTTGTCGAATTGAACGGTAAGAGTACGGATTTCGCGAATCGAATTCTCATGACGATGTATTGAGGAGAAGAAGAAGAAGAAGAAGGAACGCTTTCGTGAGTATTGGCAATTCCCCCTGCATCGTCGGTTCTGAGGGTGAAAAGTATAACCCACCCTTATACAACAATATATATATATATACACACACACACACACACACATATATATATATATGTGGGATATTGGTATAATATATACTGTAGAATATACGAGACGACTTTGGGGTGAAAAATCGATATTTTGTGCGTATAAATAAAAGCAAATCAGGATGAAGCGACGTTGACGAATGCTTCCGGAGAAATCCGTGACCAACAAGCGATCAAGAATTTTTCAACCCTAAACGCGAAATTTCACCGCCTCAGAACAACTCGTATTTTCTTCACGATCATACAGACCTACAAAATTACAGGTAGTTATCTGCTGTATGCAAATAATCGCATGACTAACCGCGATATCAGCTGTTATATTATCATTATTATTATTATTATTATTATAACAATTTTCATCAAACAGCTCCTTGAAATTCCGTTGAAATTTTTCCTTCGTTATCCGCGTTCCTTGTTGATGAATTTTTTTCTTCTCTTCTTTCTGCCGCGGCTATCGAACTTTTTTTATCTTTTTTTTTTTTTTTTATTTACAATCTTTTTCACTCGTTACCGATATCGCTTAATTCAAACTCGTATATAATTTCCCCGTTTTATTTATTTATTTATTTGTTTGTTTTTATTTCATTTTTTGCGAATTTCTATCATTTTCATTTATTTTCTTTAATTTTTCACCTCACTTGACAAGTAACGAAGAAGTCGCCGCGCCGCTGCCTTTGGCTACGACAATTATTAAATCGTACGCAAACTAATTAGCGTAAAAATGATGGAACGGAATTGACTCGGTCACGATGGGAAAAGGTGGGGAAAATATCTTTGTCAAATGCAGTCGGCGGTGGAAGTGTTCGCAATTAAAATCCAGCTGAAAGTGGAATAAATTGGGTATCTCGGTGTCTCTGGATATGGCATTTACATGCTTTTTATTACCATCGGAGAAATATTCCGTTATGCAATATGTGGGATATAAAATATCATTTCCTTCACTCCTGTTATACAAATATATATTATGTAATAATAACGGTATGATAATTATTTATGTATATACGTAGCTGTGATTTTACCAATTAATTAATTTTTAATTGGTTTCATGGGAAATGTGTATAATTTTTTTTTCTTTTATCTTTTTTCCTTCATTATTTGCCATTCGCGATGTTCAACATTGCGAATTCAATACGTTTCGTTTTGCTCGACATTTAGTCAAATTATGAACCGATAGTCCACGTTGTGTGATTATAATTATACTGTCGATAGAAATGATCAAAATTTCCGCGTGTAAGTTTAATTATAACTCGTGTGGGTAAAAATTTCATCATCAAATGTAGGAAAAATTTCGACTTTTTTTTTTTATGTACATATACAATCTTGGACGATGTAATGGTTTGTAAGGGTTGGTGGGGAAGAATTTCACCTCGATGAAAATTTACCACCGATCGGGCAATTTCGAGTAAATTCACAACCCCCGGCTTTTATTAATTTCACAATCCTAAGGCATGCGGCTCATCGGATTTTTGAATAATCAAATACTTCGAATCCCTGCGGTGTAGAAAATTTTGCAACTTCGACGCGAGGAGAAAGGTTCTGAAAGTAACATATCGTACGAAATAAATATTTATAATGTAACAGAGAAAAGAGAAAAAAAAAAAACCAAACCGGAAACGGTAACGATAAAATTAATGAAAATAATTAACCGAGTAGCGTAAATTTGCTGAACGAACAAAAATAAAAATCTTCTTCAATCCGTTTACAGTTCTGGCTTTTGAACGATAATATTCGTCGGAGGAGGAATAGTTATTTTTGTTTCTCTACGATTGAAAGCTTGCGGCTCTGGAGTAAATTCACTCGCTAATACCGGCGAAGAGTTATTTCAGCGCGAAGAACTTTGCGCACGGTAGGAGGTTTGTTATTCGTTTCGTGCGGAAAGCTGATTAACAACGATTCGCGTTCGCGGCGTACGCGAAAACGTATATATGTGTACATGCACATGTATATATATATAATTCGGGTGTAAATATTGCTTGAAAATTGTTTTCGTCGACCTGCAGTGTTGTTTCTGTAATATATCTATACCCTTGGATTTTGTTACACCCTCGTTTTTAACGTGCTGCCGCCGTTTAGAGATTTAACAGAACACACTTCTTCGTCGAGGTTTGGTAATTGTTTGCACAAACTGAATCCAAACACGATAATGTATATGTACGTACGGAGAATTCCATGCGGAACCGGTCAGAACTTTTGACCCTCGCCATTTTCTATTTTTTTTTTTTTTTTTTTTTTTTTGAAAATTTTTTCTGCAATTCTTTCAACCTTGAAACAGAACCTTGAATTTTTTCAGATTTTTCATACGATTATTTGAGGATTTGTAAATGTTTGAAGTGATTTTGAAGAGGAGCTTTTTTCCAATTTTCAACAAATTATTGTAAACTGTATATTGTATTAAAAAATGACGAGCAGATTTTTTTCCTATTCTTCGTTACAGCATTTTTAATTTTTTTTATCGATGTTAATACGTTGTTTAAATGGTCTGACAATTACCGAAAAATTCTCAAAACTTGTATTTTTTGACTTGGAATATTTTTATGCCAGTTTTCATTGTAAGGTTGATAAAAAAAAAAGTTGAATGTGCCAAAGAAATGGACAGAGATCGTTTCGTAATGGAAAAACAGTCTTGAAATGTTCTAGGAGTGAAAATCGAAGTATGGAGAATCTTTCGGGAGTTTTCAAATCGTTTAAACAATGTTTCAGTTGACGAGAAAATAAGAAATGAAAATTGAAAGTGCTGAAATGAAGTGGAAAAAAAATCGTCCCATCGTGAAACAGTCGTTGAAATATTTGGAATAGAAAATACAGTTTTTGATAGTTTTAAAAAAAGGTCGATTACAAAATTACTTTAAATATTTATAACCAATTGAGCAGCTATTAGAAAAAATTCGGAGTACTGTTTCAGAATCGAAACAATTACAGACACTTTTTTTTTTTTTAACAAAATTGAGACGTTGGTTGATTTCACATGGAATTCCCCATGTACACGCATAGGGTGTTTTCCATTATTTCCGTCCATTCATTCTCATCCTGCATCAGCTTTCTCCCCTCAGCTTTGCCAGGCTCGTATAAATTCACTGGTCATTCAAGAGCTCGTTCGTTTTTCACCCTCGATTTTTTACTTCTCCCTCCCCTTTTCGCGGCTCACTCGCCATCTTCATCCCAATTTATATACCCACGCGAAATTCGATCGTCAACGATTCGCGTCAGCTTTAAATCGTATAAGATGCCAGACTTCGATTAGTCGCTTTTTCCAAACTTTCGCTTCTCGGTTGTTTATTCATTTATTGTTGATTCGAAATTGATGGCAAATTTTTTTTTTCTCACACTTTTGTTCCTCTTTTCATCTGTCATTTATAAACTAGAAAAATGTATTTTCAAATAAATTCGCAAAAGTGATAGAAATATATGCGGCGAGGATAAAGTTGCGATAAATTTCTGCCAAATATTTTTTTTCAACCGTTTGCGATTAGTATTGTAATTTTTTTGCAAACGAGAAATGCCAATTGATAGAAAATTATACGTGTTACGATTATTCTGTATGTGGCGAAAGATTATTCTGCGAATCTTTACCCGTAATATTTTCCGCAATGTTTCTGTATTCGCAAATCCACAATTCTGTTGGAAATGAAAAAGTTTCCCAAAAAGCGAAAAAAAAAACAAAAAAAAAAAAAAAAAAAGAACAACTTGCACAAGTCTGAATATTTCTGAGAAATATTTTTCTTTAATTGAGCGAGAAATTATTTTTCACATTGCGATTTGTTTATTACAGACTCGTGAATTTCGATATCCGTAGAGTGAAATATAGGGTGAGAAAATTCGGTTGGTTGAGTGGATCGCGATCTTTGACAAACATCGATTATTATCACCGAGTTTCAGTGATGCTTGGTAAAACGAATGGCTTGAAAATTCGGCGAAACAAACTTCGCTTAATTTCACCAGAGTGAAAAGCTGGGAGGCGTTGTTTACTATCGTCAAATGAGGAATTTTTCATTTTTTCTATAATTTTAAAACGAAATTTTTTTTTTTATCATACGTTGCGGAGTGAGCAGAACTCGGCAATTTGCTCAATAATCGTACATAATCATCTCGGGAATGTAAACAGTGAACCTGATTTCTGCGTAATGCGGAGAGTAAAAATGTAGAAACATTGGAAAATAGGAAGGACCGATTAGAATTTCAAATGGCGGAAATTTGAAACGTAACTGATAAAATCAAAATGTGTAAAATCGAAGTTACGTACGTTGGGATATTGTTTTTTTTGTTGTTTTCTTCATTTTCTTGAACAATCGTTTAATTTTTTTTTACCGACGTTGGTGATATAAAATCTTATTATTGCGATTAATTTCTCCTTATGGTAATGAAAATTTTTTATGCCATCAACTGGACCGTACGGTTTTAATTTTAATTTTTTTTTTCCCGCCATTTCGTTCCTCTTGCAAAGAAATATTTATCAACCGGTTTAAAAAATTCTTTTCTTAGGAACGTAATAAAACGTAGCAGGTAAAAATTCTTTCCATTGAATACCACTATAATGTTTTTTTTTTTCCCCATTTTGCTTTCGATTTTTGTGTACAACAATTTGAGATTGTACAAAAGAAATTCAGTAATATTAGACAAGAAAAAAAAAAAAAAAAAACAAAAGAAGGATTTTGGGGGTTTTTGGAAAATTCGATACATTAGTCCAGACACTTCATTTTCTACCTTCTTACGCTCTTACATTTTCAACGCGACGAGGTTCTTCAGTTTCGCGTCGAGAGCTGCTTGGGCATCGGGGTTGTCGGTTTATACATGGGGGACAGAAAAAAAAAAAAGTACGGGGCACTCGACGTACAAGGGAACATACGTGTAGAGAGAGAGAGAGAGAGGCAAAAAAAAACAAAAAAAAAAACAGAGAGAGAAGACGAGCGCCGTTCAAGAGGCAGTTGCGAGTTCTCACACGAATTAAGGGACGGACAAGGGACGGGGGTGAAGCGGAGGTGTGACCGCCCCTGGGCCCTTGAACGACCCTCGTGTTTCACCTCTTGAGGGCGCGCATTACCGTGTTAAGGAATTCAACCGGCCGGAAGTAGCTCTGTCACGTAGGACTTGACGTCCCCCATGCAGGTCTCGCTTCTCGATCTCACCCTGGATGTTTCTCACATCAGGGATGCGAACTATCGTTAAAAATGATTCGGATTGTAGCTGCGATTGATACGGCCGTCGTTGGAAGAGAAAGAAGAAAAAAGAAAAAAAAATTGATACAAAGATGTTGAGGAAATTCAGTTACTTTATTCCCTACTGGACCATAATGTTAAATCTTTTGACCCGAAAAGCGGAACGAAAATGGCATATTCAAGTTCATATTTACTTTTTTTTTTTTTTTTTTTAACCTCATCTGTGGGGAAAAAACTTTCGATGATATGATAATTTTCAGACTGATAGATCACACTGTAACATGTAAAAGAAAAACACTTTTAAGTCAATAATGCGGCCAGAGTCGAGTCGGGAATAAAGTCCTGTGATCAATACAGGGATAAAAATCAATTATTCCCTTGTTACGTAACGTATTATTTCTTATTTCTTAATTACGCGTGACTCTGATACAGCTGCGATATTCGCTCAACATCAAAGGAGGTACTCAACGACGAGTGATTAATTTTAAACGGAATTCTTGGAGTTCGAGATAATTATCTTACATTGCCTGTGTATAATATTATACCATGTACGTATATGTACATATATGTATGTATGTACGTATGTGTGGGTGGATGAAGGTGGTAGGTAGAGAAACCTCAGGTGGACGAGCGGTGTAGTTTAAGGGGTGCGGTTATCTTCACCGTCGATAAATCAACCCCTACCCTGAGTTAGTATTGATAAACAAATAATAATACTCGACTTGGTCATAACTCAGGGGTTGTACGAGCATTTAACGGCAGTTACCCGAACTTTGTTGTTTAATGTCAACTTGATATATCGAAGGTCGACGAGAAAGCCGGGAAACCGTTTACGAGGTGATACCTTCTCCTTCTCGCCCCCCCATTCCGCCCTTTTGGCACGAGCCAAAGAAATTTCGCGTTCGAGTGATTTATCATATATATATATATGCGAAACGAATTCAAATTTTTACACAGAGTTGTTTACCGCAGGGCGTTAGAAATATTGCACCCGCTGGGAAAGTCGTGATTATTTGAATAATTCAAATATTCGCGACCAATTCAAGTTCCGCCTACCGCAACTTTCACGAATATTATTATTATTGTTGTTGTTGTTGTTGCTGTTGTTGTAAAAGTATGGCATACGAGAATTTGGAATCGTAGGAAATTGAAGAACATTCATTTTGCTTTTTTTTTTATTAATATATTTTAAGCTAATGTCCGTGTATCTGGATTTCGTTGAAACTAACTAGTTTCCAAATATTAATATTTATATGCCCAGAATTTTTGGCAATCGTCGCGTATATTATTCGGAACACGATTGTTGAATAATATCGATGTACACGTATTATCGCTGTCAAGTTTTGTAAAAGGAAATGAATATCAACGTATCTAGGTTTTTTTTTTTTTTCTTCATCTCTTTTACAAATAGTAAAGTTTCGAATTCTCCGCGAAGATAAGATTTTCGTTGAAAAAAGAAAAATAAATAAAAAAAAAAAGAACAAACAAACAAACAAAAAACAACAAGAAGGAAGTAAACAAATACACAGATAAATAATTAACTGAGGTTAGAGGGAGCGGAAACGTGTTTAATGTAAAGAATTTGTTTTCATTTGGTTTAAATTTTATTCCGTCTACTTTTTCAACGTCATTCCGAGCCGTCCAATCCCCGCATTTGCGCTTCGTGCAGGGTGTCTACAAATTGTATTCACAAGTTAGAAATTTCCCTCTTGTTCGGTAGAGAGTAGAGTGTAGAGCCCGTCCCCTGTAGTTACACGTGGTTGCTGACAGGCTGACTTACGTTTAACAAACAGAAGCTGATACGTTTGAACGCTCGCAAAGCTGAAAGCGTCTGTTAGGACACGGAACGTGATGCAGTCTATGTGTTTGTTTGCGTGTGTTTGGTAATGTTCACATACACACGTATCGGTGTTGGCGAGAAAGAGAAACAGAGAGAAAGAGAGAGAGAGAATGAGTCGAGTCGTTTAAACGATCCTAAACTGTGAACAATTCGGAGTGGTCCTTGTTTTGGAGATTTTTTGGAAATTTTATCGATCACTTAATTTCATTTTTAACATTTTTCACCACATGAGCTTCCGATTGGTTGAATAAAATTTGCAAACCAATCAGAATGCTTGGATGATGGGAAATGTGAGAAGTGAAATTTTGTATAATCGATTTTTAGGTCTCTGTCTAAATTCTGAATCCTATCGCAAGGTTTCCGAAATTTGTATCATGTAAAAATGTACGCATTTTTAAGTGCCCAAATTTTAAGTACAGATGCAATGTTTCGTCGTGGGACTGAGTATTTGAAGAAAAAATATTCGTACAAGTGTGAGAAATCAATGAGCTGTTGGTGACAGGATTTTGATGAAAATATCAGCATCGTCAATGAAAAATTTTATGTCGATTGTACACCGATATCGAAATTACAAGTCAAATTACAATCGCTGTCACAAATTACGCGGAATGCACTCTAGACGATGCTTGATATGATTTTTTTTTATTTTTATCGAGTATTAGAATCGACGCTAACGGTAACAGATTTGTTATTTTTTTTTTTTTTTTTTTTTTTTTTTTTTTTTACAAAAACTTTTCCCCGCGACTAAATATGTAGAAAAAATGAAGTGAAAAATATGCGTACCATTTTAAATGGCAAACTTCACCGCTCTTGCAACAAGGGTTTAGATTTGAGATACAGATCTGAGCCTTAAAGGAGATATTCATTTGTTTATTCTTGAACGACATGGAAAAGGGGGGGTGGGCTAAGTTGAATTTTGAAAAATTTCAAAAAACACCGTATACATTACCATTTCTTATTCTTAGTCACGTTATACTTGAAATCTTCTGCGTACGTAAAAAAAAAAAAAAAGAAAACAGTAATATTCGTTCAGGGATTTGAATAAATATTCCCTTTCCAATCTTCTTCTGCTGTTTCTTTTTTTTTCCTCACTCTCTCTTCTTCTTCTTCTTATTCTTCTTCTTTTAATTCTCAGAGGAGTAAAATTTAAACACACCCCCGCATCTAGGTATAAATTCTCTCAAGGCAAGAACGCGAATCTCGATTATCTACACGTTTAATCCATTCTGTTGTCGTTTCTTTCTTCGGTAAAAAAAATAAAAATAATAATAATAATAATAATAATAAATCTTTTCACCGTCCCCTCGAACAGTCGATAACGACACACAAGATTCGATCTTTGCCTTTCCGTTGTATCGAAAAAGCGTTGTATGTATGTTTTTTCGATTTTGTTCTTTTTCCCTCTCTTTCTATTCTCTTCTTTTCGAGTTTAACGTACCGGGGTAGGTGGCTGAAGGAATTAGGGCCTTAGTTGGTCGACTCCCTTGAATTCTCGGCATCGGCCATTCTTCCGTTGATTAGTTTCCTTCCCGATATATCCGCGGCAGCCCTTCGCGAGTTCTTCTTCCGTCTTCTCTCCCTCCCTCCAATCGCAGAGGTCTCAGGGGACGACGGAATGCATCGCGATCCTTGTTTCTGAGTCAACCGTTTCGATGCTGGTAAATAACCCTGCGCGACGGAGAGAGTAAGCGTGTAACTCGCCCGCGGAACGGAAGATTCACCCGCCGCGATATTTTTTTACACGTTGATTCAAAAGCAATCGGTTCGTAGAAGAGATAATTTGACGTCGAAACGGAGTGGGAAAAAAAAAACGAAAAACGGAGCGACGAGTTTATCTTTGTTGGCGGAAAATTTTGAATTTAAAAATTTTGAAATGAAGGGAAAAAAAACCACAAATAACGAGGCAAAATAAAAGCTTGTACAACTGCCCGATGTGAGGTTTTTCGGGGGTTGGCTTGTAACGCCTGGTATCCTGGACCCCCGTTCGCGGGACGATACGAGACGGGGGAGGTAACAGTGACAGATAACTAGGGGGGTGGTTTTGCCCAAGGCGGAGAAGTGAACGCGTTTTCTCACTCCGAGTCTCACTCTCTCATTCCGTAGCGTCACAGTTCACCCCGCCCCGACCATCCCTCCCTCCATCCCTCCCGCCAACGCCCATAAATTATTCGACGCGGTGTTTTCCGGCAAAGATTGTTTTCCGTTGTTGCGAAATAAGGGAGGCAGGAAATACTGCGTATGTACGCACACGCGCACACACAGACACGAGGAAACGACGCGGCGACTCGAGGGTAGTTTCGAGATCGAGATGGGGTGTATAATCTAATGTTATTGCGCGTCATCGTCCAACGTTCTTCGGAATTGTCCGCGTTAAAGGATGGGGGGGGGGGGGGGGGGGGGGCGCAGTGACGAAAAATACGGCTGGGGATGAAGACCGCGTCGAGAGATAGAAAAAAAGAAAATAGAAAAAAAAAGAGAAAATAACTATATCGGATACTTGGACGGAAAGTACAATAATAATAGTAATGATAGTGGTAATAATAATAATAATAATAACAACAACAACAATTGTGTAAATTATCGGGCATTACAGTTGAAACATTGTAAATTAGCGAGAGTTGAATTATTCCTGGTAAGAAAACGACGAGATGATCGAAGTTTGTGATGAGACGTGTTAGTTGAAGAGAGGATGATTGTTTTTTTTTTTTTTTTTTCATTTTTCTTATTTTTTTTTCGAACACCATCGTTCACGAGTGTGATTTCATTCGTCGGAGCTCATTTCGATTGCGAATGAACGATGAACGATGATGACAGGTATAATGATGAGAAAAGAAAAGAAACAAACTCGAAAACGATGCAATGATGTTAGATTTCGTTAAAATTGTGTAAACTATTACGTTTCTTACTTTCCTTCTTTCTTTTTTACAAATTTGCGATAAAAGCGCATTTTTTTCCTGTTAACAAAATTGCTGTTCCCAAAATTTTTTTTTTCTCACGTCGTATGTTTTTCGTTATTTCGTTTTACCTTTGAACGGTTCAAATGCCACATTAATACGTGTATTACGTTTGATTGCACAGACGACGAAGTATATAACCGCGGACAATCCCACGTAGCGATCAAAAAACTTGAGACGTATAAAAAATGTCCTTCCTCAATTTAAATGAAAATTAGCGTGCGGAGAATTTTCGGGTTCGGTGATTTCACCCTAAATCTCTACCTCGTAACAGGAATAATAAAACTATACAGGCTTACCGAGAGTAAATATATATTCCTTCTGCAGGGTTTCTTATATAAAGGCGAGGCGAACTATGGAATATAAAATATAAAATTTAAAAAAAAAAAATGAATAAAAAATAATGAAAAAGGAGAAAAAGAACAATTGCGAATATCTATATACACAAGGCGAAATAACAGCTCACCGAAAATATAAAGCAAGCTTCACCGCATCGCTCAATTCGAATTCTCCACCCCAGAGTTTTGTATAACTAAATATAAATATACACATGTGCACATGTATATATGTATGTATATATGTCGAGTCTAGTCCATAATAATTGAACCCACAACCTTGTAGGGGTGGTTGAATTTCGACGAAGGGTGTTTTTGCGGACTTGAGAGCACACCGCCGCGGAGGATATGTCACAGTCGTCGATTCGATAGAAGGACTTGTGAGTTTTATGTACCATTTCTATTCGTACACGGACACACACACACACATATATATATGTATATATATCCATAGGGGCATAGCAGCGCGAAACTTTTTGAAGAACCATTTAGTAGTAGCCAGATGCGCGTATATATACGACAGATCCAATCAGCCGTATTTATTCAAGCTGTTTGTACCCTCCTGCGGAATAAATAAAAAGTAGAAGGAAAGCGAAGTGAAGCCGAAAGAGAGAGAGAAAGAGAGAGAGAGAGGAAAGAGTATAACGATAAAAGGAATGGGAACAAGGGACGAAAAGTGAGAGAAAAAAAAAAAAACACATCTCATATATATATATACATGTGCACATGCAACTGCAGGGGTAGTTCGCATCCCCTGGAGTGGAAAAAATTTTTTTTTAAATAAATAAAAAGAGAGAGAAGGTATAAAAGAGGTCAGCATGTCGCGCTTTCGAGTATACGAAACGACTCGCCACTTGGATCGCTTTGTTTGGGTAACGGGCCTAAGTTCGCCAGGAAGTGCCGCTTGTTTTTTCAATGGGTGCATACGTGTATCGAACGATTTGAACGTAGAAGGAATAAGAGAGAAAAAAAAGAAAAAAATATATTTGCGTAACAATTTTTTTTCTCTCTTTTACAACGTTTCAAACCCCCCGCCCCGTCCCGACAAACGATTTGGATGAAAATTTGTTTTTATACCGAGTGCAGAAAAGCTTGTGCCCTAGGCGAGGATTGGTTTTTTGTACGTTTTTTTTTTGTACAATCAGTGGGGGAAAAAAAAAAAAATGGGAACTTCTATTCTGTTTTCAACTTTCTTCTTCTTTCTTCTCGTAGTCGAATATCTTGACAGAGAGAAAGTAAAAGATTTAGAAAAAAAAAAAAAAAAAAGAGGGACGGGTAAAGGAAAATATTAAGAAAAAAGAAAAGATGAAAGGGAAAAGAGGGACAAAGAAGAAGAAGAAGAAGAAGAAAAAAAAAATAATATAAATCGTTTTTTTTCCAGCTCGACAATATCACTTGACGAAATAGCTGGCTGTAGAGGCGATAAAAGTATAGACCTGTTTACGAAGCCTCGGGATCAGATCGCGTCGCCTCGTCTCTTGACAACTCGACTGTGAGTAGGAGTTATCAGTTTTATATCCGCCACTTATGTTTTCTTGTACGTTGATATGTCGTTTTGTATTATAGGTATAAATTCTCGCATGATTTTATATACGTAGAATATATACCGTGTGAATTATTAACGACAAAATGGTTCCTCGTCCGCTGTAGGTTTAACTTTTATAAAAGTTTTTTTTTTTTTTCACTTTGGTGTAAAGTATTGATTTTCTTTTGCGTCTTTTTTTCTTTTTTTTTTCCAGAACGATCGCGTATCAAATAATTGTCAATTGTATGAAACAGGGGTTAAATTTTTTCAAAAATTTATCGTGTAGCAAATTACACGTGAATTTTATTCGTAACTGTTTTCGAATTTGACGGGTGATCATGTTTAGTAGGGTAGCTGCGTTTTTTGCTTCAAATATAATTTAGGCAATGTTACAGCTTATCATTTTTTAAACATGTGGATATGTTTGAAGATATTTTTATTGGCCAAGGAATGGAAGTATATTAATTGGGCTTACGGTCGCAGTTAAAGTCTTTTTTTTTTCGCTTCACGGTAATCAGAACAGGAGGAAATCCGAGCGACGATTTATTTAAGAAATCCAGTAAATGATTCGAGTTCATCAACATTTATTTTCACCGATTTTCAATGATTTCTGAGCTTATTAGGTTAACTTCACGTGGTATGGAAACAAAGAAAATAACTCAGAATGCTGACGTTAGTAACGATTGGAAATTAATGAAAATCACGATAAGATAGACGAAGTCGATGCAACGTTGACGAATCGAAGCCGTTAGGCCTTTACACCAATCAGACTTGCAACTATTTCCACGATTTCCAAAGCCAGTCTCACGTCCATTTCCATTTCCTCGTATAATTGCGATTTAAAGCGATTGCATGATCCGCTGAACGATTTCATTGTCACTGACCACTGAAAAATATACATCAGTCATTCCATTTCCATTGATCAACGGTCTGATTTTCAGATGTCTAATTAACCACGAGCTCTTTGAAAGCATATAACTCTGAAATATCCCCCGCCACCCTGCGGATTTTCGCATGCGTGACACACACGCGTCATTATTTTCAGCCCCGCAATTCCATTGTGCAGAAGCATCAGCGGCCGTCTCGATTCTGCGGGGAAAAAAAAGATTAGGCCGTATATCTGGCACAAAAGCACCGCGGCTCGTTTCTTGCGCCTTTTTCCTCTTCCTCTTCTTCTACTTGTTCCTCTTCTTCTTCTTCTTCTTCTTCTTCTTCTTCATCCTCAGCAATCAGTATTCAGTATATGCGCGACCTTTATTCCCCTGGCTTTCATACTTTAATGGCAAAAGCTCTCGACGCTCTAATCTTCACCGCTCATCTTTATATACCTTACACTGCCATAGGCATGGGTGGTAAAAGAAAAAAGAGAGAGAAAAAAAAAAAAAAAAACGAAAAGAAACAAGCTTTTGAGAAACGAAGAAATCCGATTTCACTATTCTCGCTTTTCTATATATCTGACGATTTTTCAGTCTTACTTATCTCAGCGTTATTTTCTTTACCGCGTTATTCACCTGCAAAACAGCGCGTATCAATCTTTATATATATATATATATATATATATATATATATTCAAATTGTTTGGAACGCGTCTTCGTAGCTGCCACGTTGTATGTTTGCACGATGATAAAGAAGAGATGGCTGTACTTTTTTTCTATTTTTTTTTTATTTATTTTTTTTTTTTTTACCGTCACTCTATTTTCTGTTCCGATAAGATTAAGTACACAACAACGTGTCTGAGAATTTGTCTTCCGATATCTAAGTCAGGCCAGACATCGTTGAAATGGAAGACGATAAAGAAATAGCCTAAGAAAATAAGAAGTGGAGGAAAATACGGTCAATTGATACGAATATCGCCGTGAGACGTGAACGAGGCAAAAATTACACAATGAGAAAAAATTTCATTTGTTACAGCAGATTGAAAAATTGAGTAAAACAGGTATCGTTAAAAAAAACTGTTCGAATATCGTTGAAATTACGAAAAACGAGCTACGCCTAACAATTTTGCGCTATCGTCGGTCCTTTTTTGGTTATTGCAACGCAAAATCAGCTTGTGAGGTTTACTCTACTTTTTTAGTTAAACAAGGCTTTAACGTCAATTTATTCTCGCGCGAGCGTTAAATTTTCGCAACAGTTGCGAGAAAATATAGCAACAGTGATCGTAATGAGAAAGAATAGTAACGGATAACTAGACTTCCCTAAAACTAATTTTCATTTCGTACCTAGAACTATATTTTTCGATTGTGGTAGAAAAATGAAAATAGTTAAGGACTGAGCGGTAACCGTAAATAAAAATTTCTCTCAGTACAGAGACGAAACGAATCTGTTTATAAATACATATCGTACGCATGGAAATCTATGACGTATACGAATTGACGAAAAATTCGAGGCTTACACGCGCCGTTTGAGGATGATTGATGACGCTGTTGGTACGAATAAATGCTCGAAACATTCCTCTGATAAGCTCGAGAAGTTTTCGAGATCAGCGAGCTTGCATGCTTTCAAAGTACGAACACCGAGAAATCTTGATCGAGTCGATTTACGTGGAGGGGGGTTAAACAAATTACACCGCGATGAGTGTCGACGATGCTTTCGGTTTGTGAAGTTTCTTTTTTTTTATTTTTTCAAGTCTAAATTGCAATATTTCGTATTACTTCGTACAGAATTGTGAATGAATTGTTAATTCTCGTCACAGATGATAGCATCTTGTAGAGATTTTTATTGTAAAAATACAAACTTTAAACATTTATAATTTTTCGCAAAGAATTCTTAATTCCCGTTAAAAATTATAGCGTCTTGCAAAGATTCTGTTATCGTAAAAATAAATATTTTCACCAACAACTGCACGTTTTTACGTGAAACCGTGCATATTTAGAATTTTCTACGAGAACAATTTTTTTTTTTTTTTTTTATTCTAAATAACTCAATTTTCCTAAAAAAAAAAACGTAGAAATCATTTTTACCAGAAACGCATTGCGGAGTTTTTGTTGACTGGAAAATTTACAAGAGAGGAAAAAGGAGAAGAACATTTTTTTGTCTATGCTGGTCTAGAGTACTACCTCGTAATAGGCATACAATGTTCACGATAAACTCGAGCGTATCGGGAACAGCATCGAAATTCCTTCCCGGTGACGAAGTCGTTGAACGTTTTCGTCGAGTTGATATTCCGGACTTTTCGACCTTTGAACTTCGTATCGCAGCTCGGCTTATTTTTTTCAAACGAGCAGCGTCTCTCATCGCCTTGAGCGCGCGTTGAATCACGTTCGAATCCCCGTTTCGTCATGTTGTTTCCATCGACTTTGCATCGATTTAAGGTAAAGCGTACCAGTTATTGATCCAAATTATTAACCCTTTTATTTTTCAAAATTATAAATTCACGGCGCATGTTGAGAATTTATCGACGAATAAAACCAATTGCTGAAAAGGGTTGAACGCGGAAAATTTATTTTTTCGTAATTTTAGAGTTTTTAATTTTTAATTGGTACGTTTATCTTATCGGTAAACACGAATCGCAGATGAGTTCAAAGCATTTTTGGCACATTAAAGGGAAAGACGGAATCAGACCTTAAATAAAAGCTGATAAGAAGAAGACAAAAAAAAAATTATTACGCTGACAAATTTCCGTTGAATCGAAATTTCAACACGAGTTTCATATTTTTTATTATCAAACTAGAAATTCGTTGACATTCATTCAAATTTAATACAACTAATGTCGATAAATTCATCAGAACTTTCGCAGCAATATAATTTATAACGCAGATATATTCAAGAGAAATTTATTTTCCGAAACCAAAGATTATCTTCTGTAGTATATCTGAAAAAATATCTTTACGGTTCGTATATATTTTTCCAAAATTTGTTGAAATTATTCAATCCTAAACGTGGATTAAACTTGTCGGAAACAGTCCTATTAGAAACAAGCTTCGATTAATTTCCTCACCGTACTTATTGGAGTAATTCTCAACCGTCTCGCACAAAAATTTATCCTCCCATAAACGAATACGTGCAATTTATAATTCGTTTCGGGATAAACAAATGTCGAATCTCGTTAAATACGAACGGTAAAACTATTCGCAAAGATTTCTTAATCGAATACGCAGCTATCGACTGTTACATATAGTTACGTGAAAAAACTGTTTTCACTTGGCTTCGCCATTTTTTTTTTTTTCTCTCGTTTTCACGTGCGATTGGAAAAAAAACAAACAAACAAATTTACCAAACGTCATTCTCGTACTCCTTTATTTCTGCGCGTATCGATCGGCTCGTCGGGTTAATTTGAACGCCACAATTTTTTGGTGCATTGAAAATAAAAAAAAAAGAATATAAAACAAATAAAAAAATTAAAAAAAACAATCCCCACCACCCGCAGCGCGGATAACCGTTAGAACCTAAAGCGATATTCCCGTTGTTAGAACGAAGTGCGTGACGTCCCGTGGTTGGTTACGTGCACTCCTCCGCCCACTCGAGAGGTAAATTTATTTACAAAGAGGCGGGGGTGGCAGACGGTAGCGCGGCATAGCGATATGGTGGGGGTGGGAGGTGGGGGTGATTTACATACATATCAGTTTCATTTCGTCGCTTGGTTATAGAAAACGGGCAACGCTGTCGGTTGGGAGGGAGGGAGGGAGGGTGAGAGAGGGTGAGAGGAGAATAGAAAAAAGAGAGAGTGAGAGTGAGAGAGAGAGAGAGAGAGAGGCTGGAAACCCCGCCGAGCGACAGACGCCCGAAGTACAATGTTCCTAATTATGGTTATGCTGCTCGCTATCAGGACGTCATAAATGTACACGTAACACCATAACGTGGGCCGATGGACCTCCCTTGGTCGTATCTTCGTGCCTCTCTCTCTCTCTCTCTCTCTCACTCTCTCTCTATCGCCCGTTCCCCGAGATCTCTCATTGATTTTCAATTTGATTTTACAGAGAGATATTCTTACTCGGACACAAGCCTCAAGATCACGATTATTAAAGTCGAGACATTTTTCTCACGCGAGGAAATGTATCCTAGAAAATTCGACATCCTTATCTTACGCTCAGCCATCCATTCTCTGTCCTCCTGCGTTGATATTACGCGTAATGGCCCATGCGTATATATATGTACACATTCTATAGGTATAGGCTCTTCATATTTACAGATATTACTGATTTTTATCGTTGAATCGTTTTTATGTAACTACTGTAAGCTCTACGCTTTGATACATTGAAGGTCGATTGTTGTTATCCGGTTGAAAATATACTCGTGGGGTTGTATTCTTTTTTTTTTTTTTTCTTCTATTCACGATCTAGTTTAGATCGAAGAAATGGGATGGAAAAATTTTGAGGAAAAAAAAAAATAAATAAATAAATAAAATAAGAAGAGAAATGATGAAAAATTAATGAAGTAATTACATTTACAAGCTATTGTTGATTGATCAAATTGTGAGAATGTTTTCGGTTTTAAA
This sequence comes from Neodiprion fabricii, assembly GCF_021155785.1. Classification (NCBI taxonomy): domain Eukaryota; kingdom Metazoa; phylum Arthropoda; class Insecta; order Hymenoptera; family Diprionidae; genus Neodiprion; species Neodiprion fabricii. The sequence goes on from NC_060242.1 coordinate 3,286,160, forward strand.
TAATATCGAGGATAGAAGGACGGAACACGGATTAATCATATCCTGATGAGGTAATCGATTAATAACTATTGTACAAAGATATTTATTAATCTTTTATTCTGTACTAAACGTTGTAAAATACATTTTTCTGACAAACAGAAACATATCATCAATTGTTTTCAATATTATTTTCTATCGTTGTACGCAAATTGGTTTCTTCATCGTGCGTCGTCTTTATTCACCATTACTTTATAAAACGTTACGGAAACAATTTTCTAAAAGATGAAATATATTCATTCGACAATTTTTCCCAATCGATTTTTCATTCGTACAATGTACAAAATATACAAATACAAAGTACGGCAATTTGAGTGATTGCTGAAAAACAAAAAAAAAAAAGAAAATACCGAATAACGCTTCAATCTGTTAATCAAATTCGATTCGAGTGTAGAAAATCCATTAAAAATTTTTTTTGTTCTTTGTTCTTTCTTTTTTTTTAACATTCTTTGATGGAAATTTTCACCTCACTGTCTGTAAATATGCATGTGTAGGTGCGTATGCGATTAAAAAATAAGAAAAAAGAAGCTTAAACAATCGTCTCGTATAATTAAATTTTTCATCCACTCGCTGTTTGTTATTTACTGCATTGTTTTGACAAAGAAGCGATAAGTCGAGGTTATAAATCGAAGGAACGCGAAGGCGTAAGCGACGTTGTTTGCTCAAGGGGGGCAGGAGACTTTTCTCCCCTAATTATTCAAAATTAGTCAATTCTAAGCCCCCGTACCGAGCCCTCTTCGTTTCGAAATTAAACTTATTAATTCCTTCAGTAATCTCGACGACTATTTCGAGGGATATTTCGCCCCTTCCTTACTATATAATAATATGCGGGGGGGGGGGAGCCTTTTGTACATTCGTATACCTATACGCATATTCACGATATACAGGCGTGTACAAACGTATATATGGGGCATTCCGTGACAAATTTGCAACCCGTGTACGAATTTTTTGCTACGACGTTGCAATAGGTTAAAAATGGTCGCAGAATTCTTTTTCAGATTTTCTTTCTGGCCACCGGTGAAATTTAAAAAGAAATCGAAAAACCAGTTACGAAACACCGTGTTTTAAAATCTGAAAAAAATCCACACCGATTTTACGATTTTTAACCATGACACGATAATGAGATCTCAGCAAGTTTTTAGTTTTTTTCTTGTATGTATACATATATTGTTTCTGCTTTTTTCTTTTTTTTTAAATCCCACCGATGGTCAAAAAAATCAAAAAAAAAAAAAAAAAATCACATCGTATTAAAAAGTTATTAAAATCGAAGAGTGTCAGAGGTACATGGGTTTGAAATTTGACACGGAATGCCCCGTATATAGATACAGGCACGCGCCTTGCGCACGGGCCGCGCCTTCGAGGCTCAATCATGCAAATTTCACTCTTGGAAATGTGTATATATAGGCTGTAATTATAATAGTTCGCGGGGGTTGATTGCAGGCGACGCCGACGTCGCGACGCAGGCTTTGTACAAAAGGGGGGGGGGGGGGGATGTCAGTCGCAGCTGTTTCTGATGTTGATGCCGCTGCTTGTTGCTGCTGCTGTTGCTCGAGTCAGTCGGTCATTACGGGCCTGATCGGTGTTTGATTGCCTAGGGTTTTTTCCCTTCCCCTTCATCCCCTCTTCTCGTCTAGCCAGCCTATGTGTTTTAATATATGTTCAAGACGCGTTCCCTTGTAATTCGGGCCTCTCGTCGATACCTCTTATTTTGAGCTGAGCGTCCTTCGGACGGGAAGACAGTTTTGGACTAATGCATCTGATTTGGCAGACGCGAGTTTTTTGGGTCGCTAATCACGAATCGGAAGTCAGATTGCGAAATCCAAAATGGCGATTCAATATGGTGGAAAAAAATTTTTTAAATATTCCGATTTTTGTAGAAATTGGTAGGCGGAGGGTTTTTGGATCACCGATAACGAATCCAAGCTCAGACTTTTCAAATTTTTTACGTTAGATCCGTTGTTGTAGTTTTTAAAAATAAAAATAAAATGGTTATGTTTTCATGTAATACGGTATCCGAGGACTTTGAAATCGTTAATCACGAATTTGAATTAGTAGTTCGAAATTCGAATTCGATATTATTCTTTTTTTCTTTCCACAAACTCGGAACCTACGGTTCGAGGGCTGGCTCGTGGCCAGTCAAAAGCCGCTTGTTTAAAACAGGACGCCCTTTATTAACAGTGGTCCAAAACGGTGCGTCCGATTTGTCCGGCGTTATGACGACCGGCTTGCTGCTGAATCCCGCGTGTATAACCGCAGTAGAGTCGGTCATTTATAGTTGATATATCACGGCTCTGCGCTAACGACCCGGAGTTATTTCACCGCCGATATAAAGCGGTCGAATATAACAGGTTAACAGGGGCAATATAATTCCTACCTTATCAACCGAGTCTGCGCGCACATGTGCAGGAAGTTGCGGAAGAAGCGTTTCACGATTTTATAGTCCACGGGAGCGGATCAAGTTTCGGGCAACTTCGGACGACTGGAGGGCAGTCTGGAAGACCCGAGATCTAAGAGATCGTTAATAAGCGGTCGGAACTCGACAGCTTATAATAATACATCCAGAGTCTCGGTCTGTCGCGCCTTGCAACTTGTCCTCGTAATCGTCGGTGAAACATTTATCCGGGTGAAAATGTGGACACGAAACGCTTCGTTCTTTCGTGCAATCTAAGCCGCCTATTTCTGAACGAGACTCGGTCGTCAATCGCATAAATTGACCTCCCCCCCCCATGTCGAAAAACCTCTAAATTCCACTTGAATCTAATGGATTAACCCGGTCCTGGCTTCGTGCCGATCTTCAGACGCCTGGCAAAACACCGATTTTAGTTCGTTACAGAACTGCCTTACTTCAAACACACGCGTATTTGGATAGACGATTCTGCGGTGAGGTTATGTAACAGTCATACCATTACCGACCGAGTAAACTCGCCATTTTTTTATTCCCATGTATTTGATAAACAAACGAACGAAAAAGGTTCATCTTTTGACGATGCATCGCTATTTCGTAGCGGAATTCAAGAAAGTTATTCATATCCCGCACATTGGCAAAAAAGATTGTGGTTTTTTTTACACTTGTTACCGTTTTACACACATCCCCACATTTCAGAGGCTAACAAAGCGCTTAGTTGAGATAATTACCGCAATTTTGGAAAGTATGAGGATCATAAAACGAGCCATCGTGAGACTTTTTTCGTAAAAAAAAAAAAAAAATTGAAATAATTTCGTAGAAAAACGATGCTCGGTCGGTAAGTGTACGGTTGTTACGTAACCTTAATCAAGGCGATCGAAGAATCATTCTTTCACCGATTTTCAACTGCAGGGAAATTAATTTTCGACTTCGTCGTGTTCTTCGTTCGTCCGTTATAACAAGCAAACGGAGATTGTGCAACGCTGGGGGATTTTAAAGACTAATACATATAATATACTTTATATAACGAGGTGAGAAGAATAACTGCTGATTAGTTCTAGCCGGTATAATCTGCTGGCTCGTCGATTCGTCTTTTATTCCACTTTTCACCCTTCTACATCCATATATATATATACACACTCGCCGTCGGCGAAATCGAGACGGTGCCGGGTGTGAGTTACCACCTTGTAGATGTACGTATGTATTATATATATATATATATATATATATATATGTATATGTATACCTGGGTCACCGTGAATCGAGGGAAAAATCGATTAACCGGAGATTTAAAAGGCGTGAGTAGTAACATAAATCGGCTTCGTTACTTCGTCGCCGTTTCACCCCTAGTTGGAAATATCCGATTATTATGTAACACCGTTACGATGTAATAGTTATACCTACGTATACCTGCCGCCAGGGATTATTTAAAAGAGGCCCGACCCTTCGAGCGAGCCGGGTTAATTACTAATTAAATCTTATCACCCTGATTCTCGACGCTGATGCTGACGTAATATAGTCGCCAATTTACCCCCGTCGTCCCCATGGATACACACCTCTGATTGGATATTTATTCTTATTTATATGGTACATAGATTGTACATGGAAAATATAATAAATTTATCTACCTATAGCTCGAGGGAAGCTCGACGAGCGCGGAAAATTTATTATATTGTTCGATGTTAAATAATTGCAATTTTGTTTGATATTTTTTATTTTATACGTATATAATATTTATTTGTTCTTTCATCACGACGGAAAATTATACAATTCTTATCTTATGTTTCGGTACTGAATCGAATACGTGATAATATATATACGTATACAATGGCGTATATACGCATAGGATATGTATAATTGTATAACTGGGTTAAAATTGATCTCATACGCCGGAACCAATTAGACTCACTGTGATGTGAATTATTAGCAAACACCACCGGCATTTCCCTTAATTAACTTCCGAGCAAACGAAGAGCCCACCCACCTTCAACCCCACTTTTTGCCACTATCAATTATGTACGGAGTGGGTAAATGTTTAATACAATACTGTACGTCATACCTTAGGAACCACGTATACGAATAGTGTGTAATATGAATATACCTATAGGTATATATGTATATAAATTTCACGTTGAATATATTTGTTTGTAATAATTATTGCAAACAAATATTCAACTTGAAATTTATCGTTAGTCGTACTATTTACGAGGGTGAAATAATGCGGAATATTGTTTTTACAATTAACTACGTCTAGATTCAAAAAGCATACCCAAATTGTTTTTTTGTTTCGCCGGATGAGAAAATTTGCGAGCAAATTTAGGTTCAACGTGAAAATCCGTGCGAGCTATTGTATAATATAACTGTTGAAATTTTACAATCAATTCATAGCCTGCGGACTCTGTTTTCATCTAAATAGTAAATAACGAACCTTTGTTACAGAATAATGGGTGGGTAAATATTCATGACTTTTTGAATAGAAAAAGAAAACAAAAAATTTACCTTCCAATTTTTTTCTTTTTTCCTTCACTTCTAGTGGTTGGTGCAAAGTTTGATTGATTTCCATATCCCGGGGAACAAAAACGTTGGAGGATTTCACTAATTGAGAGTGGGGAATTTTCATTGTGATCAAATATCATAACGCACTCAGGGTGGTTCGAATCGGTATTTCCGGTGAAATCTCGCCGTTCCGGGTTTCGTAATGAGTTTATACCCCGCGGGTATGGCTTTGCCACATGGGAGTTGGGTTAGGGGCTGTCACCGAAAACAGTTTCGATCTGCGTTAACACGCTTTTCTATATGTATAAAGTGATATTCCGATGTATAATCAAATAGTCGGACGGAGAGTTGATCTGTCGTCAACTTTTCGGTTTTTTCTCATTCTCTCTGCTCGTAGGATTGTGAAAGTCTAATTATAATTATCCTTGTTGCAATTTTTACCTGAAAACAATTTCGAGGCTGAAAATTGAATAAAATAAGAAAAAAAAAAAAAGAACAGAAAAACGAAGCAAAAAAGAAATTGTCGCAAAACTTGAGAAGTCTCGAAGTACGAATCGTCCAACTTCTTCTTGTAAGCAATTTTCTTTACTTTTCAATTTTCCACCCTCCTTACGGGTACAGGTATAATAATATCACCTGTCACCTTTCAATTTTTTTTTTCAATTATTTATTCTTTTTTTCTTAACCCTCCTTCATCCTGCGTATAAAATTCAAGAAGCACGCACGCGGTCTACTGATCGATTTACATCGCGGAAAATATAACACCCGTGTGTTGTGCGCGTTAATTTTTCGTTTGTATAAATATGGAGGATAAAAAAAAAAAAGAAAAAAAAAAGAAACAACGCGAACAACTTCGTTCAAACTTTTATAAATGATGGATGGGAAAAAATAAATCCGAGCGACGAGATGTTTTTTGAATGAATAGATAACTGAAAAAAAAAAAAAAAAAACATATACCTTTACTAATCGCTGTTATATTCGTTATACGAAAGACGAATTTTTAACGGTGAAAACAATTTGTACGTATTATGAAAAATTGCGGACTCACCAAAGGCTTGGAAAGGTCTCCACGTGTCACGTGCAGTTGGCGGACATTACTGATCCTCCTGTCGATCCTTTGGACGTGGCAATTTTTGTCGATTCCACCGACGATGATCACTGACTATATATATGTATGTTTTTCCTTACAGTTGTTTTACCGCTGTTTTTTTGATTATCGAATGGAATACCTGTGAATATCTCACGAGAAGTTTAATTTTTTTTTTTTATCACCGATAGAAAGTCGAACGGGATTATTTTCCTCGGTAGTTTATTTCTCGTGTTATTTTTCTGTTCGTTTGATTTTTTTTTTTTTTTCACACGTGTTCACGAACATCAGTCGGAAGTTTCATTCATCGGCATAATTATCATCCTGATAATTTCGAAGTTAATGAACAATATATTTGTACTTCTCAACGTTGTAATTATTGTTACTGTATTTTCATGGAAATAAAAAAAGAAGAAGTAGAAGAGGAAGAAAAAAAAAAAAAGGAAAAATTACTTCGGCATGATTGTTCTCACAGCGAACCAAGGTATTATAATTGGCTTGGCGTAAAGTGGTGTTAAGTATGTAGTGTCGACTCGCTAATTGGTCCGGAGATTGAGCACTACCGTATTATTCCGGTGTAGTTTCGTGATTATTACGTACAACGTTTCAGGCATAAGAGTTTCGTACTCCCGGGTACAGGTGTAATGCAAAAAGTGTGTCGTATTACGTGTGAATTAAATACGTGAGCGCAGGTATGCAGGTAGACACAATGACCAACCATACACGGACGACACTGGGGTTGAGAGTCGCAGGCGTTAATTATAATAATTAATTGAGTCTAATTAACAATCGCGCAACTGGCGAGCGTGTAACGCGTCTGATGGAAAAAAACAATTTAATTAGAGGGGGAAAGAAGGGTGAAGGCAGCGCATAGCTGCACAGAGATCTTTGAACTGCGTTGAAAAACCGCGTGTATGCGTGTGTGTGTGTTTGTGTGTGTGCGCGCGCGTTAGGTAAATTTCCGCTTTAACGATGCCAATTATAAACCAACCCTCCGCGTAGAATCGTCCTTCGACTTTTCCGACCTAAGATTGAGCGGGGTTCAAACGGCGAGACCGGGAAAACCTCGAGAGGGAGAATAAATCTTGACCATTTCACTATCGCCGGGGTAGAAAAGCGGCGGGGTTGAAGCTAGTCGCGAGGACCTCACGGCTCAACTGAGGGTGAAACCTCGCCTCGCTTCCAACCCTCCGTCGCCTACGTCGCGACGACTATCCACGATTTTCCCCGACCCGTTTCGCGGACAAACCGCGCAGCCGCTTCAGGTAGACGACGTATATACTTGCGGATTTCGCACGTTCTCGATAAGAGCTTCTTTTTCTCTTACTCCATCTCTCTCTTTCTCTCCGGTAGTTACTCGAACATCGCGAAACTCTTTTCGGGACATGAAAAATACTTCTGTACATTGGCTCTCGATGTCGCTGGCTCGCCGATAGATTTTTAGATCGTTTCTGTGCCGAGTGTTGGGTGTTTTTTTTTAAACACCCTTTGAGTCACGGATGAATCCTCGGCATCCCAACTCAAAAATTTTTAAAGTTTATTTAAAACTTCGAGTGATCTTTGTTACTTCGTACGATTGTTGAAATATGAAAAAATTTGATTTGATAGTTTTTTTGCGATTTTACATTTGCCGTATTGGATCCGCCATCTTGGATTTAGAAATGATGAAATACTGATTTCAGATTCGTGATCAGCGACATCAAAAACCTCCGAGTAACACAATTCAGGCCAAAATATTGATTTGAAAAATGTGTGACTGAAAGGGTTTGTGTATGAGTGTGTTTACTAACCTAAATCTTATCGTTAATATCGTAATTTGAAAGATAATGACGGACAGTTATTCTTTCATACGAAGATTATTATTTTCCAGTAAAACTCGTACACAGTTCGACCGATTTGCCTCGATGTTATTAATCTGACCAGTTATAGGCAATTAAATAGAGCTCAGTTGATTGACCGAGTCTCTTGGTATAAATTGGCGAATTAATTTTTTTCACGTTATTTTTTAATAAGAAAATATACGTTTTCGCAAATTAATCGGGAACAGTTGACACAAATTCGTTGAAAATCTAGCCAGGATAAAGTCGGATAAATAAAAATCGGTTCGGTCGATACGAAAACCACGAAAATCCAGTCACCAGTTCTCGAAATATAATCTGCGTAAAAAATGAATATTGTACCGAGAAACGGGGCCCTTAAAAACGTCACGCGAGTAACAGCAGCTGTACGTTTTCAGCTGACCGTGCTGACTGCAGGTCCGCCGAGCGGCAGGCCGCACCTATAAACCATAAACATAACGCGCCCACGAAGATCCAACTCCTCAGGGAACGCAAAGAGCTCTTTAAGACGCTTGCGGCCCACGGGATTCAGCCTTAGACCACCTTGTCAACCTTCCGAAGCACCCGAAAGGTCCAAACTTTTCGAGCAATTTTTTCACGATTTTATTTTCACGCGTGTCTTGGTCTTATCCCACCGCTGTCACCAAAAACAAATTTATTCCCTCTTCACGGTCCTGTCCGTCGACGTTTCTCCGCGTCGATTTGTGTCTCTCCTCGGAGAGTATACAATTGTAGTGTGAAATTGGTCTTTTTTTTTTTTTTTGCAACGATCGAAAACGATGAGTAAATATATAATTTTGTTTAATCGGTTTTTTACATTTATGGTAGCTGCATTGATAGCGAATTTTAAGCATTAACCCTTTCAGTCACAGAAGCCACTGCAGTCGCTACCTTAATGTTATTTTTTATTTCTTTTTTGGTCATTTTTGTATATCTCACGCAAAGTCCTGAAGTTTTTTTTTTTTTTTTGCATTTTCAGGCAAAATGATACTTAAACTTTGGTACGATTGCGATTATTTGTGAATCCGTAATTGTTTGTAATTTTTATAAGTAAATATATGCAAAAGAATAAGTGTTTTCGCGAATGTAAATCGTTGGCCGAGAAATTTGGTAATAAACGTATACTCGAAACGCTTGGAATTTATTGGTCTACAAACAGAGATCTCAGAATGGCCATTAAATTTAAAAAATTCAATGCATAGGGGTAGTTTTCACCCTCTTTAGGGGTGCATACCGATAGTATCGGGGGTTGCACCTATACTCGGCCTAAAATCGTACTGTCTCAAAATAAATATTCATATAAATCTCATTCAAAAACACTGTCTAAAACAATGTTGACAATTCACCTCGGTTTTTCACGCCATTTTAGGGGTGGTTTTTAGTTTTATTAAATTTTTTACATTAAATTCACATTCAGCGTCGAAAATTGAATAGAAAATGTGTAATTGCACATCCGTGCCAAAAAAAAGAAAGAGAAAAAGGAAAAATGAATTGCGTGACTGAAAGGGTTAAAGGGCGTCGTCGGAACTCGATTAAATTTAATCGATCCCAAGATCATCAAGCAACCGGAAACGGTCGTTTTATCCATCCTTATACACTGTTTATAGACTGGCAGTGCTTTCGTTTTGCGGTTTTCGCCAGGTCGATTAATTAATTCGACTCCGATACGCAGTAGATTTTCTGTTTGAATAAGCGTGTTTGTGTTTTTTTCCACCTTCTTGGCGAGTGTAATTAAAGCCGAGTTCTCCGAATTCGGTGTTTAACCCAGGGGGCTTTCTGCTTCTTAACTCGGCTGAATAAATTTACCAGGCGCAGTATTTTAACACGAGGAAAGTATTGCGTCGGTGAGGGGGCGGAGGTATTAGGAATTTGGTGATTTGAGCGGGGAGATTGCGAGCTTGAAAAACCATTGACGAGTTCGTGACTCGGGGTGCACTTGCATTGCCTTTCAAATAACTTTGATATTTCATCTTTGGGAGACCTCGGCTGCTTCCCTTTCTTCCCGTGATGTTAAAATTTTTTTCCCTGACACCCGAGCTTGACGATTTTTGTTTCTCAAATTAGAATTTATAAATTTCAGTTCTATAGATTCTCAGTATTTAGAACTTAATTTAGGTACTGATGGGAAAAAAAAATTGGAAAATTGGACTTGATTGACTTTCAGTATTATTCGAAAAATCTTTCATTGACGTAAAGAAAAAGAAAAAAAAAATAAAAACATGTTTTCTAAGTGTAACAAATTCTTATTATTTTCCTTCGTTTCTTCCGATTGAGAATCAATTTACATTGATATTCAAAAACGCAAATGCATTTTCAATTAATTCATAAGGCAGGGAAAAAATTTATTACAGCAGTTTTGCAAAGAATCGTTTATCGACAAAACTAAGTTAAAGTTTCTTGTGTTTTTAGTCAAAAAAGGAAAAAAAAAGATAAGTCAGTCCCTCAAAAATACGTTATAGTTCACCTGAAATGATAAACGATGAAGCTCTTTGTCTTTTTCACAATAACGTCAAACTCCAATTTTTGTTTATAACATCAGTTTGATTTTAAAACTTTTTCGTTCGAAAAACTCTCGACACTCGCCGGCGAACGAATGCCGTGCAAGAATTGGAAAAACAAAAAGAAAAAAGAAATCGTGCACCGTTGGAGAGAATTTTTCTCGTCCAGGTAATTAACCAGAAGTGTTTTTACCGATTCACCCGAGGTGTTCTCGACGACTACGACGCCGCGGTTTCTCGTTTCAACCGTCCGCTATAAGCCATATATTTTATTTTTTCCTCTCGAGTGAAAAGCTGCAGAAAGTAGCCGATGGGGAAAAGAGTCGAGCCTGAAGAGTGCAAGCGCTCGGCGTCTGGACGACGTGTATTCACTCCGGAAACTCGGCTGACCCTTGTCCGCGTCTGCGGGAGACGTAGTCGTGTCACGGTGTGTGGGACTTGACGCCGTACTCGCATTAGTTGCGGCGTGGTCGCAGCGTTACGCCCCTGGTGCCCCCCGGCCGAGGGGCGCCGGCTGAGGAGCGGTTATTTCGCTATTTTCACCGACACAAATGGAGCCGGCGGAGCCCCGGGCACTTTGCTCGGCCGCGACATCGTGTTACAACTCGCTATTGTATCGCGCGAAATTCACTACGAAAATGTTTCGGCCCAGGCTCCGCCAGACCCAAGAGCTTTCCCCGTTTCAGCCCCCCCTTTTCATCCCTCGTTCGCCGCAAACCCCCGCACAACCGAACCCCTAAGTCCTAACTCTTGTCCGTTTAAACCACTTTACCGAGAAATTATCCCTGCTCCTGTTCAGCGGTTTTATCGCGGTTTTTTTTTCTTTCGCGGAAATTGAGCGAAAATTCAGGGCAACGTGTGAAAGTTGCGTATTCGCATCGATATTTGTCCGGTTTTGTTTCATTACGTTTGTGTTATACGTCGTGTAGGATTTCTTACTTATTTTAATCTTTTAGTTTTCTTGTGAATTTTTAACATGTGCAAAAAAAAAAAAAAAAATACACGCTTAGAGGTTTCTCTTAAAAAATCTAATTATATTACACTTGGATTAGGAAGCTTTCGTGTAAATCGTCTCATGCTTCGACTTGTCAATTTCCCTGTTCATGCATTCGTTTTGGTATTTTCGAAAAGCTCATTTCAGATGTGATAAAAATTGAACGAGACGCAAACAGCAATGTGTATAATTCAGTTCGGGGAACTCGGCTCGTCAAATTTCACAATCAATCTAATGTTCGAAGCTTTCGAGCTTTCGGTTAAATTCTGTGTATCTATGGACACCGTATACCCAACAGTGAAATCGATTTTCATTGAAATTTCCTTGCCTCAAATAATACTAAATAAAAGGCTATAAACGTCAGATTTCTGTCTAAATTTCCTTTTGTCTAGCGATGGCGTTACAGAATTGTGTGAGAATAATACTTTCCGGAATTTGGATATAATAGCAGAGTTGATGCGCGACCTATAACGGACGTTGAGACTAAAATAACTGACGGGTCTTTACCCCTTGGCGAACGGGAATAAGAAGAACCGAATGAGAATAATAGCGACGCGGAGAGGAGAGAATGGAGAAGATCCTCGTTGACTGATAAGCGTGAAGAAAGAGGAAGAAAACGGGAGGAAAAGTCTTCGCGGAAGATCCGAGGCAATAATTCTAAGAGACTTCTCACCCTCCGCCCGCAGACCCGAACCTTCAAGGGATTGGAATATCCTCAAGGAATGAACGCGTTCGAGCCAACGAAATCAGCATAGGGCTGACATTAATATCCATTATATTCCGTCCTCCCGCCGCTGTCTTCTGCCCCCCACCCCCCACCGCCCACCCCTCGTTTTCATCTCTCCTTCATCCCCGCTCTCCGATCCATTTCGTGATTTATCGTCAAAGTTTAGCCTCCCGATTACCCGCAAGCTTCTCTGCGACAGTTGGCATTCCGCTTTTCCGTTCGCCCCATGGTCACGCGACATTCGTCGGTTCCGGTCCCGTCTCTCTTTCCCTGGATCTCTATTTCATGTAGGTTACGCAAATCCCATTGCAGTTCAAGCAGAACCATTGATCAGTTCGTCCAAATTCATGCTCACGTTTTCGTGTACCTGAAAATCTCGATCGATCTGAGCTTTGTTGAAAACTCTTGAAAGATCTTGAAGAGTAAGATACGATACTCATTGTCAGATAACTATTCGAAATCATGAAACTGTCAGGTTGAAACGAATGAGTAGATTCCGTTACCGACAACTTACGCGAATGTTCTAGAGTAATGTTTGTGTCTTGGATTGGATGTCGTTAAAATGTCGGTAACGAGATCTGGATCCAGAACCAGCAGTTTAGATCTTGAATGTTCCACTAACGGAATTGGTCTATTGTAGGAACTCGGAATATGTGAATGGATTTAAAAAAAAATAATTGACTTGATGGCGAAGCTGAGACGCGAGGCAATTTGAAACCCCTTCGAAAACTGAGCAATCTCATTTCAGATGAGCGTTATGACGCCATCTGTGGCATGTAATGATTTGTTTTACGTTTGCGAGGAACGATCATCCGCGGTGAAACTGGCGGACGGATCGTTCATCCCCAACATTCGTCGTCGTGCCGGATATCCTCATCACGCGGTCTTTCCGCCTGGCCGATAAATCCTTATACCGCCTGTTATAACGTCTTGGCTGCAAGTACGATGATGATGATGATGATGCTCGCGTCTTTATTATCTTTATTATAATCACCTTCACTGAAATATTGATATCGCGAAACGGGGCGATTAACGTAAACCACGATGTTCTTTATCGCGAGATCTTATGCTGTCAGACATTCGCCAAGATTTTACGTTCACCACCATCAGGGCTAACCTTCGGAAAGTTGGAGAGACGCTCTGTGCTCCCTTCTTACCTAAGGTTCATGATATGAACGATGTGCTTTATCGACCAGTACAAAGAAAGCACACCAAGAAATTTCTAATTTCAGTCTATATGTACGGCTAATAATTTTCTCCTCTCGGTTTTCGTCGTCCGCTGATCGTTAAAGGTGGCGAACGATTCTAGCCGACACGGCAATTTCAATACCGAACACGGCGATGGCCGTGCAGGGACAAGAAATATTGTAACGTCTTCTTCGTCGGTGTAACCGGGGTGTAAATCAAGTTTTTTGCCCCTCCGCGATGGCCGATGTAGTACCTGGGCACCGGGACCGAGTCTTCTTGCAGCCCCTGAACCACTCCCAGGACGCGTTCTAGCAAGGCACCAAAAACCTGCCCCTAGCTCATCCTCCAGTCCTTCCTTCCTTCCTTCCTTCCTTCCTTCCTTCCTTTCGTCGGGCCCCGCCTCACTCGTTCCAAACAGATGTCGCGTTATGACTCTTGTGCAACCAACTACTGCCAGCCACCACCAGCACCTCCATTCTCGACGACACCTATACTCGCACCACTACAAGCTCGGATCTATTTTTTACCTCGACGCTATCTACCCGCGGTCGACGACACATAAAAAGCCCATTTAACACAGACCTTTTCGTCCTCTTCGCCGTTATTCTATACATATGTGTGTACCCAACGTGTTTGCATAGCGCTGCATACGGAAAGTGAGGCTTGTGACGTGGTTACAAAGGATCCCGCAGAATCGTTGTGGAAATTGTCTGGATTTTCAGTATGTTATCATACATATCTTCTCGATCTAATTTCTCATGGACACAAATTCCAAAAATTAGGAGTTTCCGAGATACAGGCTTCGGAAGATAGGTGTCGACATTTTTTAACATCTATGGATTTTGTGATATTCACGAATTGTAAATCTTCAAGGGGACTTGAAACCAAACAAATCACTCTAAAAACTGCACGGTAGATTCTTGAAGATAGGATAGAAGCTGTGATTAACTTCATCTATTCGTACTATGTATTATGACATACTTAAAATCTTTGCCAATTGAGCCAACAATTCTGTTCTTTTTATATACCTTCTTCTTTGTACATGCGGTACATGATTTCGTATGTTTGTCGGGTGGAAATTGAACCACGCCAAGGTTTTTGACGTGCACCTAGATGTACAGATCGCGAGAACGTTGGGTGAATGAGAAATTGATCCCTTGGTCTAATATACCGCAATTATCGTGAGTAATGTGCGGGCGAAGCGTTTAATCTGTATTTCGCAACACGTGTCAAACTTTTCTCCGGTTAGAGGGAGCGAGCGATGTCTTTGTCCTCAATTTCACTGGTATTCGCACATTGCCGATCACGCTCTGTGCCTTCCAAATGTAACGTCGCGTGCCGGTTTCATTCCCTCTGCAACGGTATTAGGTACTTGTTTGATATAGCATCGCGGATATATTTGTCGCGTGTTATAAGCTCGGCCGACTGCTGTGTTGGGGATAGGGATATTAAAATTTCGAGGATTACTGGGGTCTCGGTGGATATTAATCACCCTACGTTAATGCCGCGTGGCAGAACTGCCTCGATTTAGGGTCGCGACATAACCACCGACGATAATTTTATACGCCGAAACCAAATTTGACCGATTTTCTCGATGGTCGTTATTTATCAGGCTCTTTGCTACTTCCTCAAAAGGAGAGAGAAATAAATAAATGAATAAATAAATAACCGGTGTGATCAGGAATCGACTATGCTTGGTTTTGGAAATTTGTCAACACTCGATTATCGAACAAGTAATTGCTTCCCGCAGCTAAAACTACACTGCATATCAATTCGACGATCGATCATTCACTGTCCATTAGATGAATGACATTATTGTTGAGGGTGAAAATTTTGAGACCGTCAATTGATATCCATGGTTTGGAATATAAGCTATACCTGATTTGAGAGTTGAGTATTTTGTCGACGTAGCGAAGAAAACTGTTACAATTTAGCGATCGTTTTATCATTGAAATGCGTAGTCGGATGCTTCGCGGGGATCTAATCCAAAGCCAAACTGGAAGTTGGCATTAGTCTAATCATTCGCACTTGCCAGGCTGCAGTTGTTGTTCCGGTAAGTTCTGACTGGATTTGTAGTTTCTAGTTCTCGCTTCGAAGTTTGAGTTCCCTGATGTACCTACCTACCTACCCGGAATACGACAACGTCTCCGCAGAGAATCTCGACGTTGAGCGGCAGACAGCGTCGCGGAAATCCATACGTACGTACCGTTGCTTGTGCAGCACTCCGTGTCTTATACGTACTACCATTACATACCCGCACCACCTACGTGTTTCCCTTAAAGTAGGTTTAGTACCTCCCTTGCCAAGTCTAATATCCGCCGGCGTTCCTGAGCGCTGCAGACGTCCCAGCGTCTCCGTTCGCTTCGCGACGAATAGACCAGACAAGGGTCTTCATGAATCGAGCTTTGGAAAAGTCACTCTGAAATTCACCTGCCCAGACAACCTTCAGACGCGCTCGAATGAGTTGAAAATAGTTTGCCGACTCTTAGGTCAACGGCTCAGGTATATGTCGATATGGAAAACAAGTATACAACCTCGAAGTTTGAGCTTTCCTTTTTTTTTTTTTATTTTTTACATCAAACAACGATTGACAACTACGCGTGATGAGAAAAATGTAGAAATACGTAATACCGAATACGGGAGAAAGTTTTCCAGACTTGAGGGTTGGGAATTGAGTCCGGGTATGGCTTAGGTTGTTAGGCCTTTTGTCCATCGGGACGTTATTTGTCACAGATTCCCATGGGACCAAGTGACGGGACCATCAGGTTTCGCCCCCTCGAAACGGCGGCTGCAGGAGCGGCCCGAAATCCGGATTCCCGACGTACGTCGCGAAGGCCGCACGGCGCACCAACCGACGCCGCGACGCTCCTTCTCACCCTCGACTTCATTCATCTCCCGCTCTGTATGGTGCGGGTAATATTTAATTTCTTGCCCGAATGATTCCTACCCCAGTATATAGCCGGGTATATACGTATGTATGTATGTATGTATACGCGCATGCCTCTCGGGACGAGGGCACCGTCATCCCCGAGGAACCGTTCCTCCCTTTCTGCCGCACAACACGCCGGTCTACGATGATAAAATGCCGAATAAATGGACTTTGAAGCCATACCATTTATTATATAGGTTGGTATGTGCGATCCGCACGACGCCCAATTTTTTGGTCATTGCCCGCAAAGGCGGTCCGGAAAAGTCTACGCTCACACCCCTTAATCCGCAACCATCACTGCAGTATCACGATGCCTCTCTGCACCTTGGAGATTTTCAAATTCGCTTTTATCCTGCGATTAAATAGCTAGCTTGCTAGGGGAAGATATGGAGGGGATTTATCAACTCTGTCACACTCGACCCTCATTGAAAATATTCAAGGCCGTTTGCACTTACAGATCAAGGCTCAAACGATTTCGAACCGGTCAAGAGTGGTTTTAAGGTATTTAAATTGCGGTTTAGTGATTATTGCGAACGGTTTCAGATTAATTCCGCGGAGGCGGATAATTTATACGTGGTCGCATGGTTTCAAGCAGTTTCAAACGGTTTATCGTGATTATTTCAAACTGTTTCGAATTAGGTTCATGGAGTTCGAAGCGATTCCAACCGGCTTGTAAAATCTTTCCAAATGGTTTCAAATTTATTTTGAGGAGTTTCGAACGATTTCACACGGTTGAAGATGATTACAAACTGTTTCAAACTGATCACAACAAGCTTAGAACTATTTGAAAGTGGTTTCTACGTAACTCTGAACGAGTTCAAGCGATTTGATGCAACTTGTAACCGATTGTAATCAAAATTAGCTTGCGGACGATCTCAACAAGTGAACAGTCCCTCGATCCAAGGTCTCAAAAAATACAGATCATTCTTCTCAGGATAAGAAATTATAACACGAAGACGTATTTTAGTGACGATAGTGATTAATTATTAAATTTCTGAATAAAAAATGAAAAAAGGTATTTCATCGAGAGGAGGAGGATGAGTTTCCTTCGAGGATTCTGAAACGGGCGCTACTTAACGGCGATTTCGAATATTCATCGTATACTCACCTCTCTCAACGTTATCTTCACTTGACGATAAAACGATATTAATTTTCGCGGTTCGAAAGCAGCCGTTTAAAAGCACTTAGACCACGCTATACATGCACTCCCATCAGCTAAAGTATAAAATGGGCGGAGTATGGTTTACGTGTTCAACAGGCGCTGTTCAGAGGCTCGTGAATTCCCAGGATACGAGGATAGGTACAACATCCTCAGCGTCCAAACTTGGCCAATATAACCCGATCCTTTGGACTTTATTCATTTGCCTGAAGACTTTTCCGTTTGGCCAAGCATATAGAACTTTTGGAAGAGGCCGCGTATAAGCCCCTCGTTCTTACGGGTGGTTTTTTGTTATTTTTTTTTTTTTTTTTTCTCGAACGATCGGGCATATCCGAAACGCCTCGTCGTTTTGACTTCCGAGGTCAATTTCCTGGCCCACGGCCTCCGCTCAACTAATTCCGATCCTCTGGCCAGCCGCGATATATGTTTATCGCCAAATCTGCGCCGGCCGGGTTTCGATCCGGACTTCAACCCCCGGGGGGTGGTGGCGGCGGCTTGGGATTCTCTTTACGAGGTAGAAGAGATATTCTCCCCTCTTTCCTTCCCTCCTCCCACCGCCATGAGGCGGTAATTGATTCCTGAGCCTCCCGAACACTCCTCGCTTTTCAAACCAGCCGTCCTCCCTCAGCTCGCTCTTCTTGCAACTTCTACCCCCCTTCCCCCAGGTCCAATCAACCAGAATCAATGAGGGGTTGACAGATTAGCCGGAACATCTATCTCTCGCGTCCACACTTTTCGTCAAAATTCTCGTCAGATTTAAAAACTTCCTTTATACGTTACAAGGTGTACCTTTGGAAGAAGTGCCAGAAATTATTATACACGCGAGTAGCTGAGTGAAATTATTTTGTGAAAATTTTAAACGCCTTCTCCTCTCACCCTTCTCTTTTCTTCCTGAGTTTTCTTTTTTTTTTCATCATCCTCTTTTTATTGTTTTTGACGAGGGACCTCCAGGCATCTCGTCGAAATAGCCCGGCTCGTATATTCCGGTCGGTCCGGGTGACGGTACTTTTTTCCTTCCATCTTTCTTTTCTTCCATCCTTCCTTCCTTTCGTCCTTCCTTACTTTCTACAGGACACATATTACCTATCCGAGGGTTACGAGGAGCGCGAGCAGGGGGCATATGTGACAGGAGAGAAAATTGTCGGGGGGAGAGAGGGAGGGAGGGAGGGAAAAGCTCTCCCTCCGTATGGCACGTATGGCCGCACATGCTTCGCATAATAGGGCCTGTGCAGGCATTATTCCGATGTCTGTACGCATACAGGCGAGATGTGTGTGTGTGTGTGTGTGTGTGTGAATTTTTGCGGATATCGAAACTGTGCATATATTGTACAACCGAGTTTTATCTTTCTTTCTACGTGAATACTCAAATTTTTCTACCCTTGTCCGGTATTCTTTTTTCCCGTTCCCTTAAATACCTACCGACGTTCGTATCTGTTCCTGATACACGCAACATGTTATTCACCTATACGCTATTATACACACGTAAACGGAGACGGCCAGTCGTAGGCCTCGTACACGATGCGAAAACGCATGGGATGACCAAATTGAAATATCTCGAGAGTTGAAAGCCGGCGAATTATATATATACATGTATACCTATATACTTTTCCGGGTGACGGGAAAAATGGTAGAAAAAAAGAAATAAAAATAATACAAATGAATAAAAATGGAAATAACAATGCCACACTCCCCTAAAATGCGAGGAACATAAATTCCGGTTAAGAGGATGTCTCTGGCTTTCCGTTTTTAGAGATAATTTGCTCCAACGTATACCTACGGTAAAAAAAAAAAAAAATTCTTTTCGCAGGTTCAACAATTTTTTATTTATCTTCGTATCTTCCGACGATGTTCAAGTATTCAGTTATAATTTGTCTTTCCTTCGCATCTCAATGAAAAAGTAAGAAAAGATACCGTACGTATGATCGTATAATATGTATATATATAGACAATAATAATCTAGTAATTGTATCAGTTGTATTATCTGACAATGCGCATTTTTGCTCGCCGCGCGTTTTTGGTAACTAATTATAAGTAATCATGATTAATATGACACCATCTTTGACTACGAAGTTTGTTTGGTCGATAGATTTCTTGGCTATCCTGTAAGTGGGCCGTGCTTGTGTTCAAAATAATAAATAAATAAATGATTATAGACTTTTCGTTTCGCGTGATACAAATTGTATGGGAATGTAAAAATTCTACGACATTCCGAGTGACGAGACACGTTTATTATGGTATAATTCCTTATTCTTCTACGTATGTGTCGATGATTTTCTAACCTCAGACAGACAGGATACATCGAATAAAGGACGTTTGCACTTGCACGTGTGAGAAGATTGTTAGAGATGAGTTTGTCGGGCGGGAGAAGTTGAGCAAGAAACAATGGCCATAGGAAACCCTAATCGCGGAAGATAGTACGACGGATAGGTACGATCATTGAAAGTTTTGTTACGGAAGCGAGAGTAACGGGGAATGATACGATGCCGGGAATATCCCCGAGTCTCGTTTTCGACTTCCGTATTGAGACGGGTCTCGAGGTTCGGTCGGTAGGTCGTCGTCTATGGGTTTCGGCTTGGTTCCGATCCCGGAATCTTTGGGGTGGGTGGATGGGTGGAGAAACCAGGTCAGGGAGAGGCTCCGAAGTGGAGACAATAAGCTGGGATACAGTGAATGAGTATAGGTCTGAAATGCACGGGCTCAATTGAAAGCCTTTGCCAAATGGGACGCAAATACAATGAGAGAGAGAGAGAGAGAGAGTGAGAGTGTGAGAGAGAGAGAGAGAGTGAGAGTGTGAGAGAGAGAGAGACGGAGAGAAAGAAGGAGAGGGATGGATCTCTTCGCTCTCCGTTCCTTGGTTTCTTCGTTCTTGGCGAGCGCCAACCTCTGATAAAAGCCAATAATCCTTCGAGCAATAGAAATCTCCTAGGGTATAGGCCATCCTCTTCTATCCACCACGTGACGACCCGCTTTATATCACTTCACTCACGATCTACCGGGTGATCCGCATTTCCGTATTTTCAATTAAAACCGTATCTTTGATATCCGGAGTTTTGGTCGTAGAAAAAAAAGAAACGGTAGAGCTTCTATTCACCTTGCGAATTTAGCGAGTAACTAGAAACATGAAAGAAACTGGTGCTTCAAAAGAACACGTTTATTTCAACCACTGGTGAAAAATTCTCCGAGCTTGTTAGACGTTATTTTCCTTCATTCTTCACTGCCTACTCGTTACTTTTCACACACCCTGCGTATATTCTAATTAAAAGAAAAAAATCCCGCATCCTTGTCAGTGATAAATTTGCTATCGGCGATTGGTCTCCGCCTATCCATTATCCAATCTTGATAGCAGTTTTGGGATCTCCGATGATTGTTGGGAGAAGCGAATAAGCCGGGTGTCCATTCTACACGCAGGAGTTACGAGGTCGACATTTACTGGCAAACTTGTAACTCCTCGTATCCAAGCACGGTACTGCAAATTATTATTTCTCGGTCCTTGTAGCTGCAACTTGCAGCTGCAGCTACAGCGGATTCTGGATAGCTGGTAAGTTTATTTCAATTTGGCTCAGGCGGCAAGAACCACTGCAGGGTTAGATTTACGGAAGCGTTGTTTGCTTCAACCTCGGTACCTTCCTTGGACGTCTTGTCAACGTTTCCAGTTTTGGCATTTACAGTCGTCGTGCAAATTTACTTTGAAAAGGTATCACGCACGTAGAAGAGAAATTAACTTTGCTCTACAGTCCCAAGGAAATATTATTAACGATGTTGTGTTACTTATACCTGACTTTATAAGCTTAAGCCCGTCACTTTGATCATCCTCGCATCGATGCTTCTCATCCAATTGACAGATTCGTTTTCATACCTGAACGTATTTAGTGACGTAAGAGAGACCCAAAGACCGCGGAATGTAGGTGGATGTAGATCTCTTGGTAGTCAAATATATCTTCCCCAAAGGGATTTCCTACCGACGTGTAATTCGCGCTCCTCTGTCACATTGACAAATTATTCAACAGGGTATTATTGGAGAGGACTTCGAATCTCGGATATTGATATCCATCAATCGGTCCATAAACTTTTATCAGAGTATTATCCCGGTGTACCACAACCATCATTTCCAACGATCGTTTTGGTAACCAGCTGCACCGGATCATCGTCCAGCGTCGACTCACAAATAACCATCAACTCTAGATGTTTGTATGTATAGGTGAGAGCTTACACCGACGCGACGACCAATGCGTCACTTGACAAATTATCAGCGTCTCAGTTCATGCTTTGCAGTGCACACGAGCACTCCGCATACCAAGCTGGTCTCTCAGGGCTATGAGAATATCGTCCCGGCTCATTTAAAATTCGAACATTTAGTCGGGCACGTGGTTATCGGAGCTTACGGTTCAGTGGCTTTCGCCCACTGCGCAAGCCGGCTTTAGCGATGGGTTTTCGGTCGGTGATACCGAATCCCGAGTGCTGGATTTTACCCGCTCATACGATGGCCTGCATGCAATCCTCTCTCTCTCTCTTTCTCTCTCTCTCTCTCTCTTAGTTTCTAGTTTTGTCGAGGAGCCAAACAACCCCGCTGCAATGCACGAGGTGGAAGCGCGCCAGCGGTGGCCAGACTATTACAACCGTGAAGCACGGGATGCAGCGACGAAACGGCTTAGCTAGTCGGCGTCGAGTGTTAGCTGGGAAAATTGCGAACCTGGACCGCGCGAGGTGCAGCAAAAGCGGTGCCTGGGCGAAATGGTTAACGGTGACAACAACAACAACAACAACAACAAAAACCTCTGTGCTCGAAGCGATTCGGGTCAGGGGTGTAACGTCCGCCACAGGTAGCAGCTTTCTATATTTCACTGCAATTGCACCCCCTGCTCATTCCCAGTTTTCCCATTCACCAAGTGGAGAGTGGAAACGAACGAACGAACGAACGAACGTGCAATCAGATTCCCTGTCACGTTTTTGCTGCACCACGTATGGCTCAATGTGTATCCGTATGCCGGGACATAAAAGACAACCTCGAACTAGCTGTAAAATTTTACATCAAGCCTTGGTGATTGCCCATAAATGAACGTACGCGACATTAAGGTGGTTTATTTTTTTTTTCTCTACTTTTTTCTTATAAGGTGCTACTCGGACATTTGTGACAAATACATAACGTGACGTACATTTAGCGGAATTGTTGAAACAGCGAAGAATTTCTTGACGTTCACAACGCGCCTGCAACCGTCCAGAACAGCTTGATTCCCGGATTCAAACACGAAGCTGATTGTTCCGATGGTGGTCCTGATTGTGAGCAACCACAGTTGAGTCGTACCTGCAGTATTTACACCCCCGAAACTCAGCTAACGCGATAATTATATTAGCTTTGAGTGTGGACTGCTCTATCGAACGCTCGACGCCGTCTCGTTAGCGACACCTGAACACACAGCCGATTGCTCTGGAGACCGGACTCGGACATCCCGAACCCAACCACAACTCGGGAGAGTCGCTTCGCTCTGGGCGGGTTCTGCTTGCTAACCTGCCATTGATATTCTATTTACAGACGGACAATAGCGGATGATCACCACGTCTAATAGACTCCTCGTGTTCGATCCACAGACATTTCCCCCCTTTTCGTCATGGACGATTCTCCGACGAGGATCAGCTCGCCGATGTTGAGCTAGGTCGGGGTCCGCGGAAAGGACCGAATGACCAAATCGTTGGAGCCATGTTATTACTACATGCATTTCGACCGTCCCATTTCTCGTCGTCTCATCGTATACCACCACGATCCTCTGATACCGCGCCAGCTGTATAGCTGATGGCAAAAATTTACCAATTCCACTAGCTTCAGTTGCAGCCTTTTCAAATATCTCAACCTTAACGTCGGTATTCAAGTGTCGATAGAAATTATTATTCTGCTCAGAGTGCGATGTATTTAATATGCTTCAACCGCGTGGTTATCCCATTCTGAAAGTTAAACTTGCACTGTCGAAATATCGATGTATGAACTGGCGGACCTCGTATTTGTTAAAACAAACAAAGACGTGTTTGAATAACCTTTAATATCACATCATTTCCTGACAGTGGGTCATTATCATGTTTGCTCCAATTACCAAGACCTCGTATTCGAAGCTAGAGGAAAATTCTCAAGCGTAGGTAACGTGAGTGATTTTCATCGGGCGTGAGAACGGGTGAAAATTGTGTGAAGAGCTGTACTTGTGCACCCATTCTTGGCACGGTGCATCGTTGGTTTGGGTCGAGGGTACGTGGACTACTACTCGGACGATGATAGCCGAGGCGTATGGAGCGGCGGTTGATTTTGACGTTGAGTGAGTGGTACCCGGTGTAAACCGTGTAGTCGGGATTGTCTTTGAGATTTTATTACGCCGCAGCAGGTTACCACACAGGCGTATTATAGTTTCGGGCACAGTAGTCCGGAGATGCGGTGGGTCGAAGTGGGGTCGCCCACTTGAAAAGCGGTAAAGGGAACAAAGCACAGCTGCTTGTCTTTGACGCGTCAAGTTTTACTCCTTGAGTGTTTCAAATACCGCCAAGGCAACGTACCTACTACAACGTGTCTCAATGTCTCGCTCTGTGTTAAACGTGACACTCGTAAACTTACAGAAAGACCACTCGATCCTGGTGGTTAAACGAACTCGCATAGAGTCACTTCGCGTTTTAGTCGAGTGATCGATTCGGGAACAAGAACTCGCGACAACGGCAAAGCGCGCTCTCGACCACCCTGAAAACTTGGGATTTACCGAACTTGATAAGGACCTCGAACCAAACTACAATCTCATATTGTTCGACATGCTCCGCACTTGCCGACTAACCTTTCTCGTGCCTACTTTGTACTACGAACGAACTTGGACGTTTACCCGAGTCGGAGTAGCAGGCGAAATATTTACTCTTGAGAAATGTGGGACGACAACAACGGGAGGCTCAACAAAAGCGATTTATCACGAAGAGACATTTCAATTTATTAGTATCAAAATTTATATACATATTGGGGTAAGATTGAAATTCATTCTGATATTATTGATTTGTAAAAATAATGATTTTTAAAGGCTCTAAAATAAAAAAAAGATTTAGTTAATACATGGTATTATCTGATCTTTGATCGAAGAAATAAGCAAAATATTAATTTCTAACGAAACAGCAGCTTTTCAAAAAAAAAAAAAAAAAAGGTGGTTTTTGCAAAATCCTGACTGGGTTATAACCCCTTAATCGGCGGTCAGGTGGTGAACGATTACCGGAATTTCAGAGTGGCTTAGTAATTAGTGGCTACATTTACCAGGGATAGCGAATTGGCGCAGGTTCAAAAACCTCCTTGGTGAGGAATGGGGTCTTTGGTCCTCGGTTTGACCCTCGTTTTCTCAAAACTAGAGTCAACTGGGGTAGTCTCAAGTCGTTTCACCGCAGTCTCTGCGATTACCGCTGCGGCTGCTGCTGCTGCTGCTGCAGCTTCTGCTTCTGCTTCTGCTATAGGCCTCGACGGGCTAATTTTATGCAAACGCGCCGGGCGCGGGAGAGTTAATTTGTAGACACGGACAAGTTAATATTTCACCGAGCTAATAAGACCGGTATAACTTTCAGTGTGGTACGGAGATATTTTGCTCCTTCCTTCGTTTTCTCTTTTGTGCCGCTGTAACTTCCTGCGTTGAATTTCAGGACTCGGGGTTCTCAGGTTGGAATGACGGACTCGACTCCGCGTAGCAGACTCCAGAGCTTTGTTACTCCTCAGGTGGTTTATTTTATTTTTTTTTTCGCGAACCGTTTCAAGAGGTTGTAACTCAATCGGGAGGCCGCAAGAAGCGATTCTTCAAAGGTTTTTCATGAAGAGAAATTTCAATTTATTTATATAAAAATTCGTGTACATATTGGGGTAACATTGAACTTCGTTCTGATATTTTTTATTTGTAAAAAATAATTAGTTTTGAAGCTTTTATAGCCGATCTTTGAGAGCAACTCTAAAAAAAGGCATCTTGCGGCGAGCGAGATATCTCTGGACTGGATTATCCGAATCAAAAAAACGAAAAAGATTTGGTTAATATAAGGTATTATCTGGTCCTCGATCGAAGGAATGAAGAAAATGTAAATTTTTAACAAAATGGTGACTTCTCAAACAAAAAAATTCGATTTTACATCAAAATTATCGCCTCAACTTGTTTATAAAATGGAAAATATTTATCGGCGAGATGAAATCTTTGATCCAGGACTGAAAAATATATTCGTAAAGCTTGTGCTAAAATTTGAGACTGATCGGTTCAGCCGTTTTTGAGAAATTTTGCTCACCGACTTTGAAAACATAGTTTTGATAAAAACGCGTTCAAAGTTTCAAAAGCACTTTCAAACGCTCCGGGGCGTCTTTGAAAATTTGAGCGTAACTTCGAGAATGTATGTCGGATCGATGTGAAATTTTCTTTGCATATGCTTGAATGTATGTACGTTACGAAAGTGAGGTTGAAAAATTGAAAAAATGAAAAAATCTATTTTTGACAAATCCCGACTGGGTATATAAACCAAGGCAGGGTGTCCCGTCAAGTGATTTGGCCGACGGTTGAAAGGACTCTTATCAATCGGATCCTGGTTTCGTAACACTGCGCATCCTTCGATCCTATCACTCAATTAAACGAACGATAATATCGGCTGATCGATTACCAATAATCGAAACTGGGCCCTGGCCCGTAACGCGTACAAATGCGATCGGGGATGATGCACCGACGGTATTCATTCCACGTTTCCCACCCCCTGGAAATTCGAACGGGGATGGTTCCGTGCTGATGAAAGATATCGGCGAGGCGCTCGCTATCTATACCCCACTTTCAGAATATTGAACAAAGTGAGCTTCCTCTCCACGTCCTATTTAACTCCGTGTATAATGTTCGACGTCGAGTGCCGGGGCTCTCCGCGTATAGTTATGATTTCTATTCCGGAGCCACGGTTATGGGGGGGAATTATCCCGCAGCCTGAAGTCCGCTTCGACATCGACGAGTAGCTGAATGAAAATCGAATGAATTTTGTCTTCTTCTACCCTTTTTCACCTTATAATAACCGGTGCCTTGGCCTCTCCGTTGAACACAGTGTCGATAAGTGCTTTCGGGCTACCTTTTCGCCCTCCTCGCTCCCTGCACTTGGTTTTATTAAAAGCTTAATTACCCAACGTAATTTCATCAGACTCTTGCAACGGCGGCTCTTTCTATCCTCGGTTAAGTACCCGTGCAGCCTACGTCTCTACCTACTTTCAGCGGAAAGACGATCATAAATGAAGAGAGAGAGAGAGAGAGAGAGAGAGGGGGGGTTGAGGAGGGGAAATAAAAGCTCCGTCTTATAGGCGTGCGAGCCACGATGTCGCCGATAATTGAACCGCTAGAGATTTCATCCACCTTGTTACCACTCGGCTATCTTTGGATCATTATCGAAGTTGGTTGGAAAAAATTTATGACAAAAAATTGCATCCAAGCATCCCGTCATTCCGTTACCCTGCAGCTCTTCTCTCCCCTGAGTGCAGACCGAAGTTCCTCTCGCTCGTGTTTAGGCTGAAATTCGAGCATCGGCATCGGCATCAACATCAGCATCAGCATCATCAGGACCATTACCGGAAGCAGTAGTGGCAGCATGGCCAGGCATTGTATGATTGATGGAGTGACGTGGCGTAATTAGGCGGCAGCATCGATTCATCACGTAATTTTCGCTTATACCTCAAATCCACACAAGGGTCTGACGGTGTTTTTTTCACATCCTCTCCCTGTTCGCTCCGACACACCCTTTATTATTCGCTCTCAAAGTGCGGTGGGAAAAAAAAAAAAAAAAAAAGTGAAGAGTCCTTGTTTACGTCGGTTCGGTCAAGAGTTTTACCGAGGGTGTGAACCGGCAGCGAACGGTTTTCTTTCGATACTTTGTGTGAGGAGTGGAACCCTGGAGCAATTGAAACGAATCGGAAGAGGTGCAAAAAAGCTGAAATTGAAACGCTATCTTTACAGCTTGGACGGTATAAAAACACACCTGTTTTTGAATTTTTTTTTTTTTTTATTTGAAGACAATAAAACACTCGGAGCAATTTTAGTTTGTGGGCTTCATTATTTATAGTTTCAAGTAGATTTTTTAATTTTTTTTACAAAAATTAATAACAAAATGGCGCTATGGCGCATATAAGTAGCGAACGAACATGTTTTTAATCCGGTGGTGCAGATTCCTCGGTCAATTTCCGTCCGATCGATTTGAAAATTTGATACAATCTTTAAAAGTTGTTCATCGATATCAGCTTGTCGCTAGATTTTTGAATTTCAATCCCAAAATTTTCTTATACAAATTTTTTTAAACAATTTTTATGGTCGAAGAATGAAACATTTTGTTTGTAATCGTATATATGTAAGGATGTTTTTGATTCTTTTTACAATTGGGCTACAAGATCAATCCCGAAAAGGTGTTTTTAACTCGTCAAAGTTTTTTCATTCATTACAATTTGGACAGTAATGTCAGAAGATGCACCAACGCAAAACACCTCGAGTTAGGAGTCCTTCGCTATTTATATACGCCACGCCGCTATTTTGTTATTAATTTCAATGATTAGAATTGTGAAATGTTCTTGAAACTATAAATAATAGAGTCCTGAAACTCAAATTGCTCCAAGTGTTTTGTGATTCTTTAAAAAATATCCTAAACATAGATACGATTTTAGAACGTCCAAGCTGTAATCCCCCCCCTACACCCCTTAAAATCGATCCTTCAGCCAAGGTGCTCTGCTTATTCTTGTACTACCCTTTACCGACCCTCGATTAACGATGAAATATTTAGTTCAGAATTTCTAGTAGGTATACCAGCGATAGGCTGCTTCCTGCATTCCACATTCATCCATCATCCAGTAGCCCAACCAAGAACTTAATGGCTGTGCTTCCGACTCTCTGATTAAAGCACAAATAATTTCGTGACTCTTCGAAGAGTCTCGAAAATTTCACTGTCAAAACCCCAGGGATTGAGACTTGGAGTAATAATAACTGTGCTGTGCAACAAGTTGAATAATTTTTTCTTTTTTTTTCACTCGGTTTACAGTATTTGATTATGATTCGTTACCTTAAAATCAATTGAGGTTTATAAGTAAAATTGTCACATCACGTCAGGTTTCATGATTAAAACGAGCTTGATAATACTTCTCAAGCAAATTGAAAATTGTTTTGACTTTCCACTTTTAGATGTAAATCGACCACCAAAGTAACTAAACACGTTGGAAGAGTTAACGCAAACGCTTGAAATTTTTTCGATTTATAAGTAATCTAAGCATTTCAATAACTTTTTTACACACCAGAATCAGGTATATTTTTATCACTGCCCTCAAACAATCGTTGCAAAGATTAAGCAAAGTAAAATTTTATTTATCCATATTTTGGGCACGTTTCGAGACGTGATATCCTGAAGATAAAAATTATTTTCTTTTTCCTTGCTACGTGTACAACCAATGAGAATAAGTATTAAAAATATCGGTGAACTTTCCAGTATTGCACGGTGTAACCAGCGATCAAGATTGATTGGACAAGACGGGCTTGCGAATTCGAAATTCATACGAAACCGCCTGAAAACGAGACATCTTATAACGGGACCCTCACGAATTAAGCACTCGTAGACAGCAGAAGTTTTCGAACAGAGACAGGACCAAAGGATCCGATATCCGAATCCTGTCTCCGACCTCGTCACGGTCGTTGTCGTAGTCATTAGCCAGATATGTATAACGGCTCGACTTACCTCCGAATGCCAAAAGCTAATCGGGGTTAAACGCCCCTTGGCAAACACCTTCGCTTACTCGAAAGCTTTCGCGTAGCTTCGCTGCCGTTTCACCCACTTACTAGATGCATGTATACGGTATAGGTATGAGTACGTGCACAATGTGTATAAATATGAGACCTGGTTAACCCGGAAGTGACTTTGGACCGTATTAGTCAGACGCAACGTATACGGTGCGATATTTTCGATGTTACATTATACAGAAAAGGAAAAGAGCTGATTTAACTCGGAACTGTAGGTAACGAAGGACGCGTCAAGGATTTTCATTTTTTTTTTTTTATCAACTATAAACACAGCAGATTTTAGCCTGCACGCAATTTTTTTCACTGTTTCTACGAGTATATTCTGCATTTTACGAAATATATTTAATCCAAAAAAAAAATGTCACGTGTTGATTTTACCCTTCGGAATTCATGTGATTATTGTCATGGATATTTTTTTTTTGTTATCAATTCGTCACTGAGACTTCACATTCGCCACGTTACAATGTCGCAGGTTGGAATATTTGTATAACAGATTATGAAAATTATAAACTGGGCGTAAGGAATTATTATTTTATTACGAAAATTATTATTATACCCTGCTATAACAGATGACTCATACTGTGATTTTTACCTCCCGAGTATTAATTAATACGGATGTTTACGCTGTATACAATGATTACGTAATCATTGACCGAAGGAAAGTATACAACGTAATAATTGGAAAAATTATTTAATTGATACTCTTGCAACGAATATCCATGCATAATTGTAACGCGTTGCATTCCAGTTCGTAATTAAATTACCGGACGATTCGAATATTCCTGTACCTCTATATAATGTACAACAATGCGTGGATACGTGGCTAAATTAGTGGGCCCGCAAACTATCCGGTACGAATCAATTAACGTTTTAAAATTATTTTTCAAATTATCCTTGAACAACAATTGAATTCCTACGGTAAATAATGTGAAAAAGAACATTAAAAGAGTAAAAAAAAAAGACTCTCAACCGTCCAATAAACGCGCTGGTGGGTATAATCAGTGAACATTGAAAATATTTGTGACGATACCTCGGCGTGGATGGAACGAGAACAGAGAAGATATAACGTAGCTATATCGCTATAATTATCGTTATTATTGTTGCTGTTGTTGTCGTTGTTATTTTTATTATGGTACGTGTACGCGAATGGCTGGCAAACATGTCGGCGGGAGGATCAAGGAATAGTAGAAATAGTATAAGAGGCGATAGAGTAGGAGGGACAGTTTTCTCAGCAGTAAATAGACGAGCGAGCGAGCCGCGTTAAATGCCAACAATGCGACCTGTGCAACGGCGGCGCTGGGTCGGCATCCATTGTTGAATTTCTTAGATTCTTTCTATTTCATTCTGTACTTGTACTCCCTTCCACGTCTCTCTCTCTCTCTCTCTCTTTTTCTTATTCTTTATTTTATTTATTTATATATATGTATATATATATATATTGCCGAATGCCGAAGGAGTCCGAGGAGCATCGTCGTGGCCGCTCTAAAGCCACACAATGGCTTCCAGGGGTTTTCTTTATTGTGACGCCTGATCCGGAGAGCGGTCGACGACGAATGATTTCCATGATTGCCGGGACATTCGGTCGAACGCTTGTGACTAAACTGCGTGGCGATAGACCAAAAACGATCCGGCCTCAAACGGCGACAAACAAACGGCAAACAAACTCCCCCGTTCTACCAAACCGTTCATTGGTGGGTATATTTTGTTAGTCACCTAATCGTGAATACTCACAAAGGGTCTCACACTTGTCTCGCGAGCATTTTGACTCAACTTTTAACCCGATCGTATATATGTAGCGACTAGATGTATATGTACATAACGGCCAAGTGCGTGGGGACATTTTTTTTTTTTTCTAATGCATTTTGTTTCAACGACGAAAGTCAGACGTTGATCAGGTTTGCATAGAATCCGTACATACCTACAGGTGCAAATTAAACGTAAAGGGATAGGAGGATAAAATTAAAATTAAAAAAAAAAAAGAAAAAAAAAAGAAATAGCCGAAACATGAATTTCGAAAATTGAAACACCGTCTGTAAGTCGGAGTGAATATTCAAACATCTTGTTCCGGTTCCGGGATCGCGGGGTAAAACTGAAATCGGTATCCGCGTTGGGCGTCCGAAGTTTAGTGTAATGGGTGCTTCGAGGGGGTGAAACGGGGGAGGAGGGATGGTTTCCGGATAACGACGTTCTCGCTGTTCCGTGTCTACCTGTTCTATAACGGCACAGCTGCACTGGTCGACTACGTTGCGCGGTACGTAACGCGCTACGTTACGTTACGTTGCGTTACGTGGAGCGGAGTCCGTATCCTCGGGGCTCGGACGGAAACGGCGGTGTAATAACGGTGCGATGTATGTATATCGGCGTATTAAGGGGGCTGCAATTGCCCCTTTAACGTCCCCCAGTCAGTCTCAATTTTTATCATCTACTTAGCTGAGAGCATCGCCGATAATAACATCCGCGGCAATTAGCCAATAAACACTTTGTTCAACCCCGCGCCTGTCTTTAACGAATTGTGTGTTTGATTTTTATTTATTTATTTATTTTTTTTTGTCGTTTTTTTTTCTCCAATCCCCGTAGTTGTTTTTAACCTCTCGTTAAATTTCTACCAATTCCGTATTCGTACCTCGACGTAGGTTAACACTTGAAACTGGTCGATGGGTAGTTATTCTGAATTTTCTATAACACCGTTGCCCGAGGGATCCGGTAATAACGCGATTCAATGCCAGCGGAACAAGCTCGTCGTAACCCGACACTTCCGAACGTTATATCGCGCTTTTAGGATCGGAATAAACAAGGATGTTACGTAAAATGAAAAAGTGTAAAAACTATCGAAAACACCTGCGTGTTTGCAGGTATGTGTTTATAAATTCATACTCGCGTGTGGAATAAAATCTGCAACGCGAGAATATATTCGGGAGACAATCTTTTTATTATTTTTATCAATATGGTTGTACGACTAATTTATACAAGGAATAAATTACAATGGAAATGTAATTTTTTCAGTTACAACAATCAAACAATCATTCTTTCAGACGGGAATGAAATACTTTTATCTTGCGTGTTGGATAGTTTGATTAAATTTTTTCGTCGCTTTTTTTTTTTCAACCAACTAAATGGGGTACTTGTTAAACCTAAACTATACTCGTTGTGAAAAAAATGTTCACTTCTTCGAAAAACTAAACACATTTCCGAGCCTAGCGCGTAGAATTAAACAAGTCGCTGAAACGAAGAATATAATTCGAGATACGATGTAATAAAAAAAGCAAGTAAATAAAAAAAAAAAAACTCAACTCTACGACGCACATCCACGTTTATGTATATTATATAATTACCGAGGAGCGCGAAAACGGAAAACTGGGGTGTGCTGGGGGGGGGGGGGGGGGGGGGTTGTGGGAAAAAGGGGTTGGTTTCTCTGCGTCGGGTAGACAGACGGTAATATAAGCCCGGTGAAAAGCTCCGTGAAAATAATTACTTCGGGTCCAACGAGCCGCCGCCGCCGCCGCCGCCGCCGCCGCCGCCGTGCCGAGTCGAGTCTCTCTATAATACCAAGGCGGCTTTCGCTTTTCCGAGGTACAAGATTCGGGATTCCATTCACCGAGTTGCAGACTTGTACTTTTTGGACATTCGAGCGAAACTCAGTTCAAGACGACGATTTATCTTCGTCGCTGTTTTCCTTTTGTTTTTTGTTTTTTTTTTTTTCCTTATTTCTTTCAGTTTTTTGTCAGAAATATTTAACGATTCGATAAAGGTTTTTTATCGACATTTTGAAAGGGTGGGGTGTTGAAGTTCCGAATTTGAAAAGTTTCGAATTTTTTCAGTGGCGAAAGGGAAAGTAAAGAAATCAAAGTTTCGAATGGACAAAATTCCGAAAGAGCATAACTCCGACACGTTAAAAGTTCCGAAAGTGCGAAAATTGGAAAATTTAAACATCCGAAACGTCCAAGTTCCGAATTATCCAAGATTTTCAGTTCCGTGAATTTCTGGTTTGGTGAAATTTCACCGCTTTGATCTTTCTTTTTTTTTTGATTTTTTACACTCACTCGTTGTTCAAACCACACTGTGCGAGTATATTTTAATTATCGGAATTCTTCTCCATCGGAACTTTACTTTTCGAAAAACTTTGCTGTATCGTGACTTGAATTTTTTTGGGAATCTTGAATTTCGGAACTTTGACCCGTCGGCTTTCCGACCATTCGAAACTTTGCTTGTTTCTTCAAAGTTTGATTTCTTCACTCGGAGCTGCGCCGCCAAATAATTGGGAATTAGGCGCTTTCGGAACTTTTCAAAATCGCAACTTCAACCAAGGCCTAAAAATTGTAAAGGGGGATGTTACCGTCTCCTCGCAATTATAACGCTCCGCGTGACTGGGTCAGAGTTATTATGCGGGTAGGTATACATTATCCAGTGCCAACAACCGCTCAGAGCTTGCGAGAGGAAAGAAGAGAAGGGACGAAGAGGGAAGAGAAAGAGAAGAGAAGGTACAGCCGCAGAGCCTGGGTACCGTCCCATTGTCTGTTCTGCATTCAACGATTCTATTACGCCAGAGTAACTCTTCTAACGATGATGCTGCAGCGGCACAGAGACGACCATTAGTAAATTTGTAAATTTGCATCCTCTCTTTCTCTCTCTCTCTCTCTCTTTATCTCTCTATCTCTCTATCTCTCCTTGTCACGCGCTGATCCTCCGCCTCCCGTTACGCCAATTAGTTCCTTCTTTGCCGGACAGGATGTGATGAATATTATGCAGGCAAACCGAACCCGAGTTCGTCGCACGTGTTCAAGATGATAGAAAACTCGTTCCGAGCATCCTTTCAAAGTTGAATCGCTTTCAATTATCGTTTTGGGACAAATTTTCTCACGATTTTCAAACCTGGAAAGGTAAGGTTATTTTTTTTATTTTAATTTTTTTACCTTTACCGTCAAACTGTGGGGATGAACAAACGCACCAATCTTGTAAATTTCATCTCTCGGGCACGTCGTGTCGTTAAGAGTCTTACAGGGTTTAATTTTTTTCGTGCTTTTGACAAAGAATCACGTGAGCCAAAAGACTTTGTACCCAAGTTTCAAAACATTAGATTACGGTCGGTTACCGTTCTATGGTTAAACGACTACGTCTGGTTGAAATTCATCAACTATTGATTATTTGATTAATTATTACAGAATTATTCCTGATTTGATGCGAACGGAAAATGGAGAATGTAATTTTGTACCGTAGATACGAATTTCTAAAATTATATGAATATCTTTTCAAAGCGTTTCGAAATATTGTAAAATGTCAAAGGAGGTTGGCTTTATTCGGAGCTGCTTATTCTTCCTTTTCTTCTTCGTCTCCTTCGTCTCCTTCAATCCCAAATAATAACGGACCGCGGGTAAGAATTACCTACTCGTTGTCCGGTGGATAGTGAAAAGCTGTTCCAATCATCGAGATTCGAGACCTCTGTCATAACGAAGGCAGACGGAGTCAGGCCAGCGTAAAAATATCGCCTTTTAAGACGCGGTCCGTAAAGTTGATCCATGGTCCTTACAGAGAAGCCATTTCGGACGAGCGACTCGACGACGGTTGCAAGAAAATGTCTAAAATTGGGAATAAGACTGAAAGCAAAATATCCGAAAGCGTCTGATTCCCAATTATTTGTTGGCGAAATTTTAAGCAGAGAAATGAAACTTTGAGGAAACGACAAAGTTTCGAAACGCAAGATTCCGAAAATTCAAGTTAAGATTGAAAAAAGTTTCGCAAAGTAAAGTTCCGAAAAATTTTGGAATTTCGAGGTTTCAGATTTTCGAATCTTCTTCCTTTTTGCACTTTCGGAACTTTGGGCGTAACGGATTTCGGACGATTCATTCAACGAAAGTTTGATTCCCTTCCTTCAACTTTCGCCAGCAAAATAATTCGGAATTCTTCGCTTTCGGAATTTTTCAAATTCGCAACTTCAACCTCGCCCCGGCAAAAGGGAGTCGAAAACATGACACGGTGGGTAGTTCTGGACTTTGATACCGCAGATTCGGAGGCGAAGCAGCGACCCGGAAGGCCATAATTGTGCGGCTGAAGGTGATGCGAGCTCTAAACATCGGTTTATTGTCAGCGTGGACCAGGTGTCGTCCTCCTGTCGTCACCTCAAAGTGCCGCGTTACAGTGTCGAGCCCCATGAGCGGGATGTCAAAGCCAACCTGCAGCGTCGAAAATGACTTTTCTTCTTTTCACGTACCCGAATGACGAAAATATTTCGGTTAACGCGGTGACGGGAAACGGTGCGACCGACGCGTCTTAACCGAAAACCGCTCTAGGAATTTCAGGAGGGTCGAAGAATGTTTTTCGAACGAAGCATCGGACGTGCGGTCATCCCCCGCAAACAGGGGACATCAAAGAGCCGCTCGACCACCGGTCCTTTGATACTTTGAATCGCTCGATCGGTAACCGAATGAAGATGAGAAGGCGAAGCTTTAACGCGTAACTCAACTTCCGGTCCGCGTATTGCGCAAATAGACATCCGTTTTTGTTTTTTTTCCCAAGTACGTTCTTATCGTGAGAGAAAAAGCTTTCTACCACATTCTAAATGTGGGTCAGAAAAAAGTCGAAGTCTCGTGAATCGCGGGAATTTTAGAGCGGTAGAAAAGGATGGGAAAATGGTTTAGTTCACTTGGAATGGCGGGGAAGGGATCCCGAGGATCAGGTAAAAAGATGGACGGATAGCTTTTAAATACGATTTAACTTTACAAAATGGTATATAACCGGATTGCAGAGGATGAAATACACGCCAATGAATTTTTGCCTCGACGATGCTTCCGAACAGAGAGGAGAGAATTAGGAGAGGCAAAGGTTCTACAGTCCTGGTAATTGTTGGGTTACTATAATCCCCAATTGTTGGGAGCAATGCTCAGCCTTCCTCTCTACAGCCTCTTAACACAATTATAAATAATAACCAGGCCGCGGTTGCGCGGGATAATCGTCGGGATAAATTATATCTCCTTCGCAAAGTTATTACACGTATTACGTACACCCTTTGTACCAACACCTTAAACACACAAACACGCGGTTATACGTTTATAACTCTGCGGATGTCTGGAGATTTTAATTTATATATTATTACTATGCGTGTATAATTCGGGTCTTGGGGAAACTCGGTTACCTGGGATAACTTTGATCAATCACCGGCAAAAGTACGAGGTTACTACGCAACCTAAACTCAATCACGGTCTTGATTATTTTCAAACAAATATTTCATCACCAATTCGCCTTCGACAAACGCTGAATTGGTATAATTTTTTTTTTTTTTTTTTTTGTTTTTCCAACTTTGGGATCACAAGCGATTTGTTCTTTGGAAAAATTTCGAGGTTAGAAAATATTGCAGCGAGAAGGGTGGGGGGGCTTTCTGGAAATTGAACAATATATTTACAAAGTATAAATTATACAAGAAAGATATGAGAATATAACAAGAAGAAGCCAATAAAAGACCCAAAAATAGTCGAAATTTTTTTTTTTCAACAAACGTACCGTTTCCACGAAATAGAAAATATTTAACTCGCTCGAAAATGTTATCACCTTTACGTTAGCATCTTTACGCGATATGTGATAATGATAACAAGACGTTTCTACGTGAATATTTCAATTACAGTTCTGCTTTGCGGTGAACAAACAGAAATAAAAAAAAAAAAAATATGAAATAAACAAACGAATAAAACACTTTGCGACGCGTCGAGTGGAAATACGCTCCGCTACTGGTTTACAAGCAAGGTATTAGATATCGGCAACACGACAAAAAAAAAAAAAAAAAAAAAAAAAAACGAAAAAAAAGAAAAAGGAAAAAGGATACCTGACAATCTGTATCAAAATAACAAACGGTAGATTCGATGCATTGTGCGTTGACCTACCGAGCATAACCGCAGAGGGTAAAAATCCCGACGGTCTATGGAGTCGAGGGATGATGCGGAGGAATCGGGAACGTGTATCTCCGAACTTGTATTGACGAAATCCGGTAGAACGGCATTCGGAAACCTCGGTAAAACGGGCATAGAAACGGCGGCCCCATTATGGATGGATGCTTGGGGGGGGGAGTCCCATTCTCGAATCCGAGGATGAGAAGCCGCAAAGGCCCAGGGACAGCTCCTCCAGATTTGAAGATGGAAGAGGGGGGGGGTTCAATATTTCAATAATACGCAGGTACGAAAAACACCCCGCGGCGCGTTGTTGGGCCCCTTAAGGCCCAGCGGTCCCTTGGATGATGCGGGATGTGCGGCCCCGATGAGAAGGGCGCCGATGTGAATGAAAATCGTGGAAAACGTTAGCGACGCTCGAACGGCGACACCGCAACTGCCTCACAGAGGCAAATTGCTTAATTTACCGTACCCTCGGGGCCCTGGGACCCTTGATTCTTTTGTTTTTTTTTTTTTTTTTCATTTCTAAACGTGAGCAAAACCGAAGACGCTCCGTCGACTCTACTCGACTCAGATCATTCATTGTGATCGTTAACGCGTTGTAAATGGAAAGATCCGAGGGATAATGATGTTAATGGGATTATAAGAAGCTGCGGTGCTTTTACACACCGCATCTAAAAATTCACCCCCTCCCCCCCCCCCCCCCCCCCCTTTCCCGAGAATCGGTGCTTGTGCCAATAAAGTTCTTGTTAAATTGCATTTTCTGAAATATTGATTGGAAGAATCGTCTAAAATCGTACCTATTTTTGGGAGTTCTTTTTTTTTTTTTAAGAAAACAAACACTTGAAGCAGTTTGAGTTTGAGGGATTTGTTATTTACAGTTTCAAGAAGATTTTCGAATTTTTTCATTGAAATTAATAACAAAATGCCGGCATGGCGCATATAAGTAGCGAACGAGCACGTTTTCAATCCGGTGGCACAGATTCCTCGGTCAATTTTTCACCGATTGACTCGAAATTTTGATACGATCTTTAAAAGTTGCTTATCGATTCGAGCTGGCCACTAAATTCTTGAATTTTAAACCTAACATTTTTTTTTGGTCAAAAAATGAAATTTTTCCTCAACATTTGGGTTAAGAAGTCGAATCCTAAATGGTGTTTACAACTTTATAAAAATTTTCTATCGAGTTCGGAGTCTTTTTTTTTTTTTGTTTCACCAATTTTAGGGGGTTTCGACCACGGATCACGTACTGAGAAAAATTTCATTTGTTACAGTAACTGGAAAAATTAAGCAAAACAGGTATCGTTTAAAAACAACCTAGAACAATATTTTTAGATTGTTGTAAAATAAGAAAATAGTTAAGAACTGAGCGTTAACCGGAACTAAAAATTTCTCTCAGTGCGGCCACTAATCGAATTTCGATACTAAAGCTTGAGTGAATACTCGACAAAAAAAAAAAAAGAAAAAAGAAAAAAACTGCTGAAAAATAGTATTTCACCGTTGACTGCGGGTGCGTTACTTACTTGGAGAGAGCCGGGTTTTCCTCCATCTTCTCGGATCCGCACGTATACAGTGTAGCTTTCCGGGAACCCCGGGGTAAAGTTTGAGGATCTAGCCATAGAAACGAGGGGAGCCTGTCGGAAACTTGTAACGGGGTTTTGTATACGTATACCGAAGAACAAGTGTTGCGGCGTTGCGTTTCCGACACGGTTTAAGGCTAGAGACACGCCGCGTGCACGCACGCGAAAATGTCGACACGTTTCCCCCGCGTGTACTCGTGTAACATATAATATAACGTAGGTAATAGGTATGCACGTGTACGTATACGTATATATATATATATACACGCGCGCGTATATCTGTGCTTAAAGCTGCAGCTTCGCAAGCTGAAGACTCGCCGGTATTCCGAAACCGTCCGCTTGAAGAAACTTTTTGAAAATTCTCGAGGGGACGGTTTTCTTCAACGCTGTAACACGCTGCCGCTGCTGTATCGCGTACGGTGAAAGCTCGTTATTCACGCGAGCTTTCCAAAAGCACAACCTCTCCGACTACCCGCGCAGCAGGCACTACAAATTCGTCATTCGTCGCTAAACGCCGAGAGAGGATTTATCAAAATTATCAAATACATATGGCAAAGGACGTGGTTCCTTTTTTTTTTTTTGCACGCTATATCAACAAAAATATAAAAAAAAATCGTCACATTTACTAAATATATAGCGATCTAATGTGCCAAAAAAAAAAAAATGTGTTACGTTGATTCGAATAAATGTGGATCTCGCTCGATAACCAAAATTACATTTTTTTTTTCCGATCGCTCGTTCGACGAATGAAATAACATTTCTTTCTTTGAATCGGAAAAAGAAGCAATACAATGAACAAAATTTCTTTTGTCGTGTATCACAGATTTTCATATATTTTGTAGATTTGCATCTTACTCATTGATTTGAGAATTATTGTTATTTCTGTCATTTGTTTTTTCTTTTTCTTTTTCTTTTTTTTTCCATTTCAAGTAACTTGGAAGTGACACACACACGCGTATATGCAGTTCCGATCGTACAAGTATAGTCTTGAATGGTTTTGTTTCCGTAATCTTCCGATCGATCGGCCACTCGGCGTTGATCAGGTGTAAACGATACAGCCTGTAAGTATTATTAACCTAAGCTTGAAATAAGCACTGGATTAAGAAATTGACAGAGGATGTATTTAATCGGGCGTGTTGCCCCGCGACGTCGGAAGTGTCTGATCGATCAAAGAGTTTGCAAGTTGTACGGTATTAATATCTGTGTACATATAGACCGAAGGGTGCATCGGACGTTTTTTTGTCGTTTTTTCCTCACACAGTCGACAAAGCCGATATGACGTCGCGCGGCGATGCGTGGCGTAAAATTAAAACAAGATGATGGAATAAAAAAAAAAAAAAAACGGAGCGGCAGCGAAAGTAAGAAAATAAAAGTAACGAGAGAGAGGAAAAAAAAAATGTGAAACGAAAAAAAAAACGGCGTTGTACGATGCTAAAAAGATCGGCTGGAGCATGTACTGGTGGTAGTGGTGAAAAAACGAAAGGGTGAAACGCGTCGTCGGAGGAGAACAAAAGCCGTTCGATAATGCTGCGTTGTGGCTTCGGACATTGCCTACGGGGGTGGTGGTGGTTGGTGCTCGTCGTCCTCGTCGTTCATGGCCTGGCAACTATCTGTATAAGAGAGAAAGAGAGAATGGAATAGTGTAGTATAGGATAAAATGGAATAGAATAGAATAGAACGGTTATTATTATACTAGGGTGGAAACCCACAAGTATAAAGAGAGAGAGAGAGAGAGAGCAGATTATACAAAAAAGTAGTATCTTAATAATTGAGTAAAGCTAGTGAACGGGGAAGATGAAAGCGTGGATGAATGCAAGACATCAGGAGACATTAGTGTCTCAAACAACTAATTAATAATAATGCGAAACAGTGAGTATACTTTAAAATAGATATTTATAGACAGATGTAGGGGAAGATGATGTTTGTTATGCCCGTGGCAATGTTTGGCAAGAATTGGATACACGAGTAAACAGCGGTAACGCTAGATATTAAATAATCACAAAGTTCGAAAACTTGGATATCTGGTGAAAATTCAATCTTTCATTTTCGGGATGGTTCCTGTGACTTGTTCGACTATTCTCTGAATACTGTGTTTAATTTTCAGCGGGTACGAAACAGCGGATAGTGGAAAAATCGCACGCTACACAAGTCGGCAGAGAAAAGTTGTTTTTTTTCCCCCTTTTTACTGAGTTTATATTTAAATGAATAAAATTTTGATTCCAGATCTTCGAATAATAACCGAAATCTCCATTTGTTATTTATTAAGTTTGCGCTTTTCTCCTTTTTACGTTGATAAATAACACCGATCAACACGAATATCGAATCTGGATTCTAGATGCCAAATTTTGATTTCGCCATAAATAAAGTTTAAAGTAGGCTTCGCATTTAAATGACTGTTATAGAAGAATTTTAAATCCGAAATATCGTTCTGGTTTCTACAAAAATAATCTTTATCCGACGAAACGATGATTTTTTTTTTCTATCACTCAAGTAGAATATATACAAAATTTCACATCTAGAACCGACACTCAAAATTCGAATTGACCCCGCGTTATCAGCTTCGAGTGGATACCTGGAAAACAAAAAAAAAAAAAAAAATAAATAAAAAATTAAAATTAAAAAAACAAAAAAAAAAAAAAAACGCGAAGAAGGAAAAATAGGTGATAAAATTTGAACTCTCGATCCTTTCAGACCCCGCCCCCCCACCTTTTCGAAGCACGTTGTCCTTTCACCCGTCGCGAAGTGATAAAACGAGGTGTAAAAATTTCCAACCCTGGCGGAGGTAGGTTTGGCACATGCACCCCTGCAGAGGAGGTCGGGCAGCCCTTTGTACTCTCGACAAAACTCTACACCCTGTACTTGGCGCGCCGTTAAACCCCCCCGCCCCCAACCCCGTGGAACCTGCAGCCGCTGCAGCTACTATTCGCCCCTTTCAGCCCCCGGAGTTAGAAGAGGCGCCAAAGCCGCCAATTTCGCGAGAGATTCCAGAGGCGTTTATCACGCGGTGAAAATATCACCGGGAGAAGATCGACGCGACGCCTGGCCGTGTTCATTCGTTCGCCGTTCGTCCGGTGTTTGCGCTGGATGGAAAAGAGGAAAAAAGAAAAAAAAAAAAACAAAACCAAAACTAAAAATATCGATCGAAATAGATTTTACCTTGGATTTTTTTTTTTTTTGGTTTTTTGCATCCCCGAGATTTCCTATTTTAGATATTCGCTATTCTCGGTCACGGTAAGCTCTTCGCTGAATGGATTTTAATTGAAATATATTAATCATACTCGAAGGTATCATGGTCGTTATTATTATTATCATCGTTATTATTACTATTATACTGTACAAACTGTCTGACGATCAATCTGTAATATCTCGCTTCTCCTTTCTCTCCGGATCCGGAGGACGGAATTGGAATCCACTGTTCAAAGTTAGAAAACGATTATTTCAACGTTCTTGCAGTGATGATAATTGTGTTTTATTTTTTTTTTTTTGTTT
Organism: Neodiprion fabricii; assembly: GCF_021155785.1. Lineage (NCBI taxonomy): Eukaryota > Metazoa > Arthropoda > Insecta > Hymenoptera > Diprionidae > Neodiprion > Neodiprion fabricii. Next base: position 3,328,227 of record NC_060242.1, read on the forward strand.
TTTTTCGATAAAAGGATAATTGGAAAATTTCGTATGTATAGGAAACGTCGAGATTATATCCTTTTGTTATGGGAAAAAAGACAAATTTAAAGAGGCTGAAGTTACAACATAACTTCAACGTAACGAAACGTGAGGAGAAAAATACGAACATTTGACTATCTTTTGTACATACGTTTTTTCACCAGATCTTTGACGATCCTAAAGAACAGTGCTGAGAAACGATTTATTCAAAAATATGCATCGTTACAGCAACGTTACTAATATTAGTTTCGTCAAATTTGCTTCCACACGTTTCTTTCCTCTTTTTTTTTCTAGATCTGCTCAAGAAATATAAAAAACTTACATTCACGTGGATTTTTTGGTTTGTTTCGGTAAAGAATAATACCGGTAATTTTTAGGAATTTTACCGCCATTTTGTAAGAGTGCGGCAACCTCACGGAGCGAGGAAATATTCTAGGAAACTTGGAAGCATATTTTTTTCGAGTTTTTGTTTATCGCGAGAAAGAAAAAAAAAACATGTCACGGAATTTATTCTTAACAACAGTTTCTTGTAGTAAAAAGTAACATAAAAAGAATCTCCGTTCTGGTAAAACTCGATTTTCCTTTTGTTTCAAGATTGAAACAAGAAAAACAAGCATAATTCGAAAACAAATAATTATTCAAGGAAGGAAAAAAAAATCCATTGGTCGGAAAAAGAATCCCAGGAGGTCAGATCCATGACCCGTTCGTTGGACGTGGAATGCCCCATATATATGTATACACGTATGATATATTACGATCGTTTGAAACGGAAAGACGTCGGATAAAAGCGGGACGTATAACCTCCGCTGTTTTCACCCTAATTTCGAAACAGATTCACCGCTAACTTAGCCCCGTGAGGTAGTTTCTCTCCGGGTAACGAATGTGAGGTTTCATTAGCGGAAGTAAATGCAGAGGCGAAATTTAATGGCCGTGACACTGGCAGGCAGGTACGGGGAGAGTTCCTTATACCCCCGGAAGGATGGCTCGTTCGATTCGAGGGTGTAATTATAAATGAGAGCTCTTAGCTGCGAAGCCAAGAGGAGCCGGCGCCGCGCTTTCTCGATCCCAGAGCGAATTTGTCAGTTTGTCGATCGATGCTTTGCGATCCAGTTTCCGGGTACACGCCCGACTTTCTCGAGCTGCTCGTCGATAAAATTCCTTACATGTACGATAACGAGTTTAGCGAACCTCAGCCGGATTTCCGCCGCGGTTAGATTGTAAGAAAAAAATGGAAAACGAGAAAGTTAAAAAAAATATATATATATATGTATTATGAATAACATCAACTTGCAGGAAACCAGAGACAGGTTTTTTTTTCCGTTTGTAATCCGACTTTGTAAATTATGTTTATTTTTTACGTGGTTTTTTTTTTTTACACTTTTCGGTGATACGCTTGATTCCTTTTTGATATTTAATGCAAATTCGAGTCTCACTTCACGGCTTTTCCACGATGATTTTGTCAAGGTGGTTTGCTGATTTTTCTTTTTCTTTTTTTTTTTTTCTCTCATATTTGGAAACGAAACTTTCAGTATACGCGACTTTTGATGAAAAGAAGATAAAATAAATGAATAAATATTAAGCGTACGATTGATGGAACAAAAATCGAGCAGGTATCGACTTAGCGAATGATCGTTACGAGAAAAAGTTTGTTGAAAGGTTAAGGAAATTGAATATAAATTATTTTTCTACTCCGCTCGCGCCGATACCTTTCTAAAGATTCGTGAAAATCGGTGAATTGAACCGAACAAATTAAGACAAGCGAAAAATCAAAAAAATTAAATCGAAATGGTCAGGGAAAACCTGTAAAAATCTCAATCATCAGAAAAGGCAGGATAATTCTTCCTGTCCCGCAGGAACAGGCAATTCTCACAAGTGAGCGAAGGACGAGGGACGGCGATGCTGCATTCGCAATTCGCCCCTCGGGCTACGAGCGACTCATGCAGTGATTTCTGAGGCTAATAACCGCGGGCAGAAGTTTGGCTCTCCTCGAAAACGGGAGACGCGTTTCCATCCCGCAAACACGTAGAGAGAGAGAGAGAGAGAGAGAGAGAGAGAGAGAAGGAGGGTCCATTTTGCCATCACGTCCCGCCCCATAAGTTTTAGATTGCGGCTCGTAAGTTTTTTATACCCCATTCCTGACGCAATATGATCCGTCTTGCAGCAGGATGTTGAGACGAGGGAGAGAAACGGACGGGAACGAATTACATATTAATTGACGTACGAATAATAAAAAAATATGGAGAAGAGTGATTCGGAAAATTTGGAATATCCAGGGCGGGGTTGAAGTTGCGAATTTGAAAAGTTCCGAAAGCGCCTAATTTCCAATTATTTCCCGGCGAAAGTTGAAGTGAAGGAATCAAACTTTGGAGAAACGACAAAGTTTCGAAACGCAGGATTTCGAAAATTCAAGTTACGATGGAGGAAAATTCCGAAAAACGAAGTTTCGATAGATTAAAATTCCGATAATTAAAATATACTCGTACAGCGTAGTTTACTCGACGAGTGGGTGTAAAAAATTTAGAAAAACCGAAAATCAGAATGACCAGGATCCCGAACGTAAAAATATCGAATAGGGAGAAATTCACGGAACTGAAAATCTTTGAAGTTTCCTGGATTTAACTTTCAACTTTTCAAATTCGGAATTTCAACCCCACGACGTAAATCCGAACACCGATGGATGGGGAAAAGAATCTCGGTTAACCCCGTTTGCGACCCTTCGCGATCTGTCCCGACTCCCTTATCAGTATCATATCCTTCGCCTTGCGTCCGGCGATTCTGTCGTCGCTATGAAATCCTTTGATCCTTATTTGCCGCAAGTGACGGACGTTCGGTTAATTAGCTACTTCACTCCTCGGCAACGACGTAAATTGATAGCTACAAGTGAATTCGTTCATTTTGCGGTATTTTTTTCAGTTGTAATATCGCTTTTGCTTCTGCGACATGAGTAGAAATAGAAATTTTTATATCTACCCGATCGACGAAGGGATTATTTTTTACATTTTTCTACGCTTAGTTTTTTTGGGGTCATTATTCAAGCTGAATGACGTTATTCAACGGGGTATTTTTTTTTTTTTTTTTAGACACGAAGGTTAAAAGTTTAAACAAATTTGTTTACGTTTCGGTCCGAGCGACGAAATTTTTATTGAAATATTAATTTGTCCGCATGTTGTGCGCACAGAAAAATTATATCTTGGATCAAAGTTAAATCTTATTTGTTTCGATTAGAAAGAAAAAAAAGAAAAAAAATTCAAAACGATTGGTTTCATTCCCCCTATTTCGTTCGGTTATTGTATCCGAAATTTTTCAAACAATTCTAAAACGTAATCGAGTCAATTTTTTGACCAACGATTTTCTCGCCAATTGCGATGAGAGAAGAAAGATTACGATGATAATCGTCCTGAAAACTAACCATCGAATTTCAAATTTCGCAGTATTTTGTCTGCTAACTTTTCTTTCGCGAAGTTGAAGCGTGAATCCGGCATCCGAAAAAAAGAAGAAGAAGAAGAAGAAGAATCGTAGAGTGGGAAATTTTCTCAAATCGAATTATATTTCAGCCACATGCATATTATCGGAATACCGGATTCAAGAGCCGTCATATCCACGGAGAAATTCGAATTTTGATACGACGTGACGGACTCGAGAAACGAGGAGCCAGCCTTCCGACTTCCCTTCCGGCTCTCCCGTTTTTCCTCTCCCCTGGGAATTTCGCGAAATGCACTCACGGAACAGCATCCGGCTGGTCCACCAGTCCTTTCTGCATTCCGGCCACGTTCCAACGCAATCAAACGTAGAATGGCCGCAGTATCGCTGTCGCTGCGTCGTCGCGTTTTCGAAAACTCGGTTTCTCCCTTTTCCCTTCGCTCACCTTTCGGCAATTCCGCTTGTTCTCCTCCTTACGCCTTTAGCTTTAGATCCGAATTAAAAATATTCCGGATATGGCTGAATTTTTCTGCACAGGGTTTTTTTTTCGACCTTCGGTAACTCGAGTCTGATGCGGAATTCGACGTTTTTTTGCCCTTTGCTCAAAAACTTGTATCGATAGATGAAAAATTACTTGACCGTCGTGCAGAGGCGGTAAATTTTGCATCGAATTTTATCCTCGTATGTAGGAAACGAAGTCACGTTAACAAATTAAATAAAAAAAAATGAAGCTATTTTACCAAAATTCCCTAGATTCCATCGATGAGTAAAATTTCTTTTTTCTTAATTTGTTGATGCGACTCCGATCCCGACATGCGATGACACAATTCGATGCAGAATTTTCCGCTCTACACGATGATCAAGTCATCTTTCATCCGTCGACAACAGTTTCTGAGAAAAACGAAAAAAAAAAAAAACCCGTCAAATTTTACCGTTTTCTACCGACTTCAGATTTGAGTTACCGGGGGTACGAAAACGCCTCTGTACAAAAATTCACTCGTATACCGAATATTTTCAATTTGAAGCTATTTTGACCGGACTGCTTTACACCATTCTGCAAAGGTGAAAAAATTCAGGATATTTCGAGATGAAAGGGAAAGACGAGACACTGGAACGCGGACTCTCTCCTCTCCTCTCCTTTCTCTCTCTCTCTTTCTCTATACACGCCTCTCTCACCTGACACACGTCTGATATACGTCAGGCAGTGTTACTTGTTCCTCGTAACCTGCCCCGACAACTCACTGCAAATTTGAAAAGACAGCGGATCCTTTTCCTCTGATAGGATTCCACTCGGCTTCTTCCATTTTCCCCATCTCTTATACATATATATACTTTCTCTGCGAGGTATTTTCGTATACTTTTATTCACTAATAAAACGTACGAACTTGTAACCATTAAAGACACGAAGGAAACGAAATAAATAAATAAATAAAATAACAAAACGAAGGCGCAATTCAATCTTACAATTAGTTTTAGACGGATTTTCACGCGTCACGTTATCATATAGTCATAAATGAATTTTCTTACACAGTTTTATTGTTAGTTATTTTTTTGTTTTTACCTAAAAATTTAACACACCTTTAGGAATATTCAAGGTAATTACGTGTATTTTAATGTGAAGTAAAAATGAAACCAACGATTGCTTGCCTGTCGCGATATAAACGCAGCTACAATTGGTTGAAAAAAAAAAAAATTAAAAAATCAAACAATGTGTCGAATAAAATAATAACGATAAATTAAAAATAACGTTGATCATATTGAATTATAAAATGATAGAAACAGGCCAGAGGAACCGTTTTTCTGGTCTGTATGTTAAACTTCCGCGATTATTTGGAAAACGGGCAATAAGTGAAAAACCAGAAACTGATCGAACAGCGAATATAAAACGTATCGGACTAAAAATTGGAAAAAGAATTTTCTGAAAAACAATATATTTATTCATTTTTTTTAATAAATAAGTATATAAACTAGGAAAATCATAATCGTTTAGGTATGTAGAAAAAAGTGACAGGAAAGGAAGAAGTATATAAATTTTGTCATTAAAACATTGAAAATTGATTTATTTCCGATAGGAACGTAAGTCGAAATTAAAGGGGAAATTGAAATTTTTCATACCCGTTCGTTTGCTTTTAAAAATCTTGCATGTATTCTAGTTTCTTATACGTCGAGGTAAGGCGATTAAGAATTAAAGAGAGAAAAATCTTGCTAATTGAAAGAGAAAATCGCTTCGCCGCGGCGGCACGCCTAATTTGTATTATTATACGTGTAAGTGGAAATAATCCGCAACGTCGTTCGCCGCTCGTCGTCAGTTGGAAATAATAATCGAGGGGGTCGTTTTCGCGATCAGAACTAAGCGGTGTCCCCTTGCAGGTTTAATTAAAATAGACGCGTTCCCCCGCGTCCCGAAACTTAAAGTTCCACCTCAAACGCTCAGATCGCGGCGTTTCCCTTGCCTTAGCCCCGGCCGATCGGAGCCGTTTTAATTAAACCGTGTACTTTGCAATAACGTTTTACGTAATTAAGTACGCGCCCTGTACACGCGCGGCAGAAATTGAAGCCTAGGCTCGACTCGTCCTCCAACCGACGGATGCTGGGATTAGGCGCTCTCGGATGACGGCTGACGGATAAACGAGCCATTAAACGAACCCAGACGAAGCCGTTTTCTGACGCACGGATCAACCGCCCCGATCGACAAATACCACGCCTCGTCTTTCGCGAAACCGCTGATTTTTTGATACTAATTATCGGCCGGATAATCGGGAAAACGGATTTTTTTGTTTTTTTGATCCTTGAATGAAATTGGAAATTAATTTTGCAAAACTTGACGCAGGATAATTATTTGAAGGGCTGTATAAATTTTGAAATTTAAACCTCGTAGATAGTCCAAAGTGTATAAAAAGCCAGAGTATGTAATTTTCGCAATTCTTATAGATTTTCGCTCGCTTTTCTGTATTTTAACTCTTTACAATATGATTTTGAAGTTCTGTAAAACAAATTTACACCTCTAGAAATTCAGTGTCCCTTTTTTATCTGTTCTTCGATTTTTCCACATTTTTACCCTCACCTGTAAAATTTTGTCACACCGATGATCGATTTCGGAACAGTTCGATTGCCTGCCGTTTTGTATTACCTAACGGTTCGTATAAATTGTAGATCTGTTTGATGTGTTCGAAATTCACTGTACGAATGAATAGATTAATAACAATAATTTCGAGGTAGTTGTAGAATTTGAATAAATTGAATGCTAAGAAATTGATGCATGAAATTTGAAATAACGAATTTTTAGGAATATCAATTTTTAATTCATGACCCTCAAGTGATTATTATTACTCTTAACGTACCGTCGATTTATAGGTTTAGATATTTTATAACAATACCTAAGTGCAGGTGGACCGAGCTTGACTTAATCCGGCTGTTGATTTATTTCGATACAGTTAAGCCCATTTACGACGGGTTATTAAATTTGGAGACTGATGAGGATCGTGCCGAAAAAGAAGGAAGAAAATAAAGCAAGAAACAGGAAAAGTATAACTATAAGAGAGAAAAATCGAGGGACAATTTTTCCCAATCACCGAGTTTGCGGTTTAAGCCGATTTCACTTGGCAATTATTTAATAAAGAGCTTGCAACGTAGACGAATTCGCGAATGGTCGTGGAATTATACTTAAAGAGGCTAAGAAATTTTTCGAAGTGAGAAATCTCTTTGACAAATTGAACATTATTTTAGTCAGTTCTTTACAATGCTCGAATATTTATACAAAAAATTAACGAGATCTCTTTGAAGTGAGAAGAGAATAACTGATTATACGAAACGAGGCGAGAGCTGAGAAATTATTCGGCAGTGCGAGAGTTGGCTGAAAAAAATTCTCCGGTGATAATAAAGAAGGACGGGGATGTTTACCCCATCAAATATCCATTCGCTAGAAATTACTTCGAGGAATTATTGTTCGTTTCTTCGCGCTGCCGGTGAAAAAGTTTTGTTCGCGAAAATAGAACGTCGACGACAGAAAAAATTTAAAAAGATATTTAAAATGAGAAAATTAATAATAGAAAGTAGGATGAGGAAGGTCCTCCACGTTTTACGAAGATACAAAATTCTTCGCATCACTTTCAACAATTTCAACATTCGAAGGATGGAAAAACGATCGAAGACTTCTACCAGCCGACGAAAATTATCATTGTTCGGTTTGGCAAGATTACGGAAACTGAATTATCACATAAATGGGTCGATAAAAAAATTTTTCGAAACTTATAAAAATTCTATTTCCAGTTAGTTTTCTCTTGGGGGAAAAAAATTTGCGACGGATATATTAATACAGTTTTACTTTTTCCCTTAGGATTTTATTTTTTGATGGGGAGGGGGGTTCTAAGGATCTTTCTGACCGCTGCCAAACGGTTCCACCCTACACTTTCATCAATGGAGATTCGACGTCAAGCTGCTTTGACGAGGGCAGTTTTGACAGACTCTCTACGTGACGCACAATGCAAGTGTCATCGCCTCGTTTTATCCCTCCTTGGATTAACGTCTGTATTTACCCGTGCTTACAGGTATAACACGTTTAACGTCCCGGCTATGTAAATAATGTCCCAAAAGATATAGAGTATAATGGACACGAATGGAATTCATATCTTATATCCACCTTTCAAGGACCTCGACTGTGCTTAAATCGATTGACAGTCCGGTCTTCGTTTATTCGTTGAAAGTAGATTTTCTCTATTGTTGCGTTCCTTTGGTCCGCATACAATCCTATTATCATCGTTCGATATTCTCCAACAGATTTCTCTTCCGCATGCAATTGTCCAGTAAAATTTACAATTTTTTTTTTACGAAAGTGAAGAAAATGTTATCGATTATTCGTTACAAATGAAGAAAAAAAAAAAAAATAAATAATAAATTGAATCGTCGTGCAAGAATTGGCAAAAAATAAAATGGAAATGGAATAAACGCACGCGGTGTAATTGAGCGGGATGCGAAATGACGCAGAAATAGCGAGTCGTGATTTTTTTTTTTTTTTTCTTCTCATCCCCAGGAAAGATTAATCCGAAAATCTTTTTACCCCGCGGCAATTTTATCGCCAAGATGCACTCGCCTCGCGGAGCGTTAAATTAATCGTATCCCGACAAGAATGGTGACTGTCCGCGTCTCGGTGGGGTGAAAATATTCTCGGCGCAGTGAAACACGTGTTCGCTATTGTGGAAGCGTAAAGCGGGGCTCACTTTTCATCCCTCGGGAGGCCTCTGCTCCCTGCACATCCGAGACCGGTAAGGAGTAAGAACGACGAGTCAGAGGAAGAGGAAGAAGAGGAGAAGCCGAGGATATATATCGGGGTAGTTGGTTTTTTATTAGCTCGGCTATAAAATAAATTAGGGGTGAAATTATAAAAGCTCTCCCGCATCCCGCGCCGTTTCTTCCTTCTTCCTTCTTCCTTCATCTCCTCAACGCCGTACCGAGAACCGAGGACCCTCAGGAGGGGGAACACGAGTTCTTTAAGAATCTCAACCCGTCCATAAGTTACCTCTCGACGTGCCGCGGTAAAAAATCACCTTCTAAGCCGCGGTCGAATACCAGCCGCAAAAAAAAAAAAAAAAAAAAAAAAAAAGCACCCCCGACCCGAAATATTTTCTCGAGATAAGCTGCGATCTCTTTCACAAGGAATTCCCGACACCTCGATGACTGGAAAATGAATTTTCACACCCCCCGCGAAACGTTCGGGGAATTGAAACTGCGCGTACGATTATTCGGGGAGCTTTTGTGTGCTTAACTAGGTTACGTACCTTCTCAAAAAAAAAAAAAAAAAACAAAAAAAAAGAAGAGAAAAGAAAGCAACAAGCTCTTGTCAAATTTTCACGAGCTTACAATTATCGGTGAGCAAGTGGGTACGATTAAAAAAAACTCATTGTGCCACGGTCGAAAAAGTTTTTTTTTTTCTTCTCCCATTAAAGTACACACGCACTGTTTTTTCGAATGTTTTTGTAAATATTTCACAGACGTTTTATGATTACGCTCGGTAAACTTTTCTTTTTTTTTTTTTTTTTCCCCGTAATAAATGTTTCGTTCAAATTAGTCTACTACATGGTTTAATTAATTTTTCTCGGCCAACAAAAAATGCCGACTCTTAATTGAGAGACGTATTCTTGGATTGAATTTTTCTGTTGAAACGACCAAATTAATATATATATATATATATGTATAAGAGTGAAGCTATTTCACGGGTGATGAATCACCTTAAAATGTGAAGCATTTAACCAAAAATACGACAAATTAGGAGGAAATTAAATTGCGCAGAATAAATTTATTTCAAGATTCGTATAACGGGAGGAGTATATAAAAGGAGGGAAGAAGAAGAAGAAGAAAAAAAAGCTTCAATCCCAAGTTTACATTCAAATTCACATCGCATAACGAAACCGAAGCTTCATCCCTCCGACGATTTTTTTTTTTTTTTTATCCTGTTCAACAGTTTCGAAGCTTTTTTCTCGTGCACAAATTTACGTACGGATACGTATGTACGTGTGCATAGTAATTCTGTTAAGTAGAGCGATGTGTCTTGAATTAAAACCCACATGACGTACGCGTAGGTTTCCGAGAATCGCAGAGCGAGCTTTGGTTATTAGTAAAAAGCATGATAAACGGGGCTGCGGTCTTAGCCGTAACCCCGCAAGCTCGAATCCCCGCTCAACCCTTAAGAGATACGATATATTAAACGCGGCCAGGCTTGCGTGTGTGGCTGCGGGACCCGGGATTAAATATACATATGGGGCATTCCGCGTCAATCCGACGGGTGATCGGCTTTGTGAAAATGTCGCGGTCTCGTAAAGTGAGGAAATATATCCTTGACATATCAAGACGGACATTTTTAAAATCTATGAAACATTTTTTTGTAAAATCAGGTACTTGAAAACACATCTTTATGGTCACGGTTCCAAAATGAAATGAGAACGATGAATATTTATTTATCCTCAACGATGATTTCTTGTGGTAAAAAAATTAAACTGAGCGAAAATCCGTTGTGGTAAAATTCGTTTTTTTTTTTTGCTTCAAGATTAAAACGAAGGAAACGATGCTAAGTTCGAAAAAAAAGAAATTAATAGTAACTCAATCCACAGGAAGCCTGAATAAAATACATCACTTGTTTAAGAAAATTGCGTAATTTTTATCATATTTCAATATCACTTGCACAGAATTATTCATTTCAACGAAAACGAGTAAAAAATACCTATACCTTGTGTGATTTATACATATGCGTTCGTGTGTGTGCGTGTGTGTGTACAGTAATATACGTTCTTTGCATATATATATATATATATATATATATATACATACAACGTATACGCGTTATGTATAACGAACGCGTTTTGCGCGGATGGAGCGACGTCGCCATTCGCGTGCACCGCTTGGTTGCAGCGTGCGAGAATATATTGCAATTTTTAGTCACGCTTCTGTGCCGCGGGTGCAGGGAATAAATTCACCGGCTCTCCCGGTTTTCCGCCCGCCGTGACTGACGAAACGCTTCTGCCGCCACCGGCAATATCTCGGGCATTAAATATCGGGACGAGGGGCTGATGTTGATTAATACGTTACAATACCAACTTCCTCCAACCGAGCAGGTCATCCGGCTAATCCTCCGGCCGTGTTTCAACAACCCGAAACCGAGTGTCGCTCTTTGGTTTTTTCATTTTCGCGACAAAGTTTGAACCTCAAAAAGCCGGGAATGAAAAAGTAAGTTGGAAACGACTGGGATGGGAGTTCACGTATCGAGTTACAAGCATCGTTCGAAGCACTAGATACAAGAAAAAAAAAAAAGAAGGAGCAAACGAGCGTAATGATTCACGGAATTTGAGAGAGGCACTATTGCGCTTTACCTCGGTGTTATACCATCTCTCCGGCTAATAGACTCTTCGCTTCGCGTGTTTATCATACGCGAATGTACGTATTTATGTATGTATACAAAAAAATTATACGTGTAAAAAAATGTAAGTCTAGACGCTACAGGTGATTTTACTCATTCTTTCCCTTCTTCGAAATCAGAATGAACCAAGCTCGGTTTTTTCTACCGAATGAAGATGAGAAAACTGATTTAGTGAGAAAAAAATCACTGCTGTGCGCAAAAAATTTCGCAAGCTTTCGAAATGAACTGTTGAAAAAAAAAAAAAAAAAAAACATATACGAATGAAAACGTATCCCTAAGCTTCAAGTCTTCGCCATCTGTAGGGCAAAGGCGATCACCGTCATCTTTGTCCTGTTGCAAGGTCGTTTTTGAGCCTCCAATTACAGTGGCTACCGTTTTTTGGAATGATTTACGACTCCGTGTCACGAACCTCCGGCGATTACCGGACACGTCCTTCACGGTCAGATGGAATCCACGGACTCGCAGAGGGCTGAACGCCGTTCGTTCCATTCGGGACATATTTACAACCCTTTTACGTAATATTTACAACCGGCGATAAACACCCGAGCTGTGAAGTTATGTACCTAGCATCCCGTCGCGCGTCGGACCGAAATTCGTCTCAAAGAATAACGATTATCATGTTCATTCGTAAATCAAACGTTCGGCCAGAGTGTGTTTGAGTATTTTTTTATTACCCCAAGATTTGTATCACATTCTGGCCTGAATTGAAACGATCAGCTGCACTTTCGATCAGTAAGAATAAAAAATAAAAATCAAAATAAGGGAACAGAATTTGAAGCAGGAATTTAACGGCGTTTAATAAACGCCTTATAAAGCTTATTATTATAAAACATGATGGTGGATTGTAATAAATGAACAGATGAATTTCAACTGGTTAAATGGAATTAGTGATTTTTACACTCGACAACAAACAGTCAATTTAGTCTATTGTAAATCGGACGTTGTATCTTACATACCCTCGACGACTGGACCGGGAGTTTAAGGATGGATGTAAATTAAAGGAAAGTAATTAAAGCGCGTCCTTATCCTTGCTCCGAGATAGTATAAACGCGTGATCTGTTCGCAGTACTAAAAGTAGAAGGAGGTGAAAAGAGGTGAAGGTTGTTGAATTCTTGTTGCCGGAATACGAGGGGTGGGGGGTCGGCGAAAGGGTTGAGAGGGAGGGACGGGCAACCGGTGCTATTTTATTAAATTAACGCTTATTAGCTTTTCTTAGTCGGGGCGTAAATTTTCGAGCTAAGCGTACAGCTCCTCGACTAATTTCGAGCGCCCCTCGTCCTTCGGGCGCAGATATGGTGCTAACGGGGCCCGCCAAGATGTGCCGAAACTATTTCAGAATTCTCAACTCGTTTGGTCGTCCAAATAAGAAGGCGAACCCGCCAAAGGTAGCCCATATTGTACCCGTCTTCTTGTATATAACTCCCCGAAGCCACCCTCCCGTTTGCCCAACCAGTTAGGAACTCGGTACGAGAAAACGCGAGCTTAGCTATTAGGCACTTGTGTATGTACAAGTTAAGAAGAAGGTATGCGGTGCTCATGTATATGTATGCATACACATACATAAACATGTAGGTATACAGGCAGCCACTGCTTGAGAAAACAATTAGACGCTTTACTCTGCATCGGTATTATACAACCCTGCGTACAAACTCCGCAGTTATTTACCTACCTTCTTACCTTAACAGGTTCCTTCCTTGGTACGCTGAAATATAAGGTGCCACTTTGAATATTTCACCCTCTTGTTTAACCCTTCCTCGCTAAGACTGGATACTTTTTTAACCCAGGAACCATGTAGCTCTTGTGGGACGACAAACAAGTCTGACCACGAAGGATCGAAAGAGCAGATGCAGAGAATTTTTCACGTGTCGATTAAACGAAGAAGCTTTACGTCCAACAGACGATGCCGATGACTTGTCGTGCCAAAATGACACGTCAAAAATCATTAGGTCCACATTTACAATCCGATAGAAGTTTTGTTGGTACTACATGTTTTCAAGATTCTATCACAATGATCGCTCAACAATGTTTCCAGGATGGTGGATTATATCGTCGGGCAATCGCGTTGATCGGGACACGTGAAGATGCTGGGAATCGAATTTCGTTTGGGCAAAGAAAAGTAGCCCGAGTCGTACCGAGTCACGAAACCCTGAACCGAGTTTAACCACGTGGTCACGCCCGGTCGGTCCTGGTCTCGCTTCGCCGCACGTGGCGGTCGAAATCTCTTTTCGTTTTCCTGCCCAGCGATGATCCTTTCCACGTGTTCACCAGCTTAGCCAAGAACTTAACGGCTATTAGCGTTTCCTGGAGAGCGAGGTCTCGTCTTACTCTTGGTATTCTATTTCTCTTGTTGTTTGGTTTCAGTCGTATTTCTTTTTCTTTTTGACGTCTTGCTTCTCCGCTCCAGCCTCCGACTCATCCCTCTTTTTTTCCTCTCTCCTTCTACACCGAGATTCTCGTCCCAGTCGACTTCCCAATAAATTATATGCACCGGTCTTGAGACTTGCCGTAGTTTACGATTCAATTCAGTCCGCGGATAATTCAGTCAGTGATTATAACCGATGAAAACCGTTTTCCTCATCATCGAGAAGTCTACGAGTCTTCGATTCGGAGGTGAAAACTGAAGGGTGGTTCAAAATCTTTCAACATTAGTCGGAATTGGAGCAGCTTTCTACGGTATCGGATAACGTGAGAAATGAAAGCTTGTCGGATTTCCTCCTTTTTCGCATTTACACGTGGGAGAAGCCTATCAAAAGTTCTTATATACGGCAAGCTTCGTTCCGCAGCGGGTTCCGCATTCATCGGAGCGGAACGCAGTACAGAGAAATGAGGAAAAGTGAACCCTGGGTGGCTTCGGACGCCTCAATTCCGGCGAGAATTATCAAAGGAATTCTGCACTATCACCCGGGACTGGAAGCAGCGTATATCCAAGGTACCGCAAATACTGGTCCCTGCAAGAAGGAGGCGGCGGCATCAATCCCTCAGGAGTAATCAACGGCTGCTTTTGGTCGCGCCTTTTGCTGCGAGGCTATTGAGCCGCGGCGACTCGTTACCAGCATAAATGTACCGCAAAGCAAAATTGCAAAGAGAGAATAAAGAAGCAAAGGCATCGTGGAGAAAACGGGCATTCAGTCCATTCATCATCGCCTCAAATATAATCCGTGTCGCGTGAGAGTAATCACTCCTGCTGATGAGGACGTGCGTCTGCAGAGGATGATCTTCATGTCGAATGTTTTCAGTTTGCAGTGTGAGCGAGGTGTGCAAACCAATGAAGGAATCCGGCGACACACCGCGTCTCATTAACATCTAGTAAATTACGGGATGACTAACCGGGACAGGAACCGAGCGGGATTTGTCGCGCGTTATATGGAGGGGTGGGTAAAGTATATGCACAGTGTTGGAAGTTACCAAGACAAATAGTAAATATGTGAACAGCGAATCGCGCGCCTCAGGCTTCCCTTCGTTGTAAAGTACAATAACTTTGGTTTGTAGTCTCTTTGTCGAACAACGATAAGGGAGAGGAAAAACGGGACTCGCGAGAAAAAAGGAACCCATGGTCGGCAGAGATTTTTCCGGCTTCCTGAGGGGAGCCAGTTGTTATTACGGGAGACCACATGATGCTCCAGGAAGTTGGGACGTACGGGACACTACTGGATCCCCGGATGAAACAGTCCTGGCGTGGTTCGCTTCCTGGAGGCATGACCCGAAGCCATGATCTCCCGCCGGTGGTTACCACCTGCTCTCTCGGTAGGCGCTTCGTTCCGTGCATCCCGAGGGACACGGGCTGAAGTCTCCGCAGGGATGAGAAGGACTCCGGTATCCAGTTTCCGAGGATGGTTTCAACGACCACGTGTTGAGTGAACGCTGCTGATCTTCTCCCTGTTGTTTTTCTTCGGCCGAGGATTTCGCGGAGTTTCTTTCTCCTTCTTCCTTTCTAATCATCAAGTACGACCACCTGGACACGTGACGGATTAATCATAACTGCTCCGGTCAATTCGGTCGTCATGGGCAACACACCTTTCCTCGAAAGAGCTGATCTTGGACAAGAAATAGGTGTGGAAGGGACTTGGCGATAAATGGCCCGTTGGCCACGCCCGGCGGTCCGCCGTCTCGGCTAACGTCAATAAATCGTCAGAGGATGACGGTGACGTTATAATCCAGGGGTTTAATAAAAGCTACGACCTTAGAGCCACTTCTTTGACACCAATTCGCGCTCAGAGATCGGAGATGGGCTCCACCTCCGGCAGATGTTGCGGAGGAGATGCAGGAACGCCTCGAAAACCTCAGGGATGTCGCTCCTGAGCTTGGCGGGGGTAAAAATACTCTGGTGGAAAAAAAAATTACCTCAGAATACCATGTGGGAATTATTGAAGGATAATGAAAAATAGAGGAGAGTAGATAGGAGCCGTAGCAGTATGCATTTTAGCCTCAGCAGTCCAGAAGTGTTTCATCCACTCCACGTAGTCTCTCTCTCTCTCTCCTCTCTTTTTAATCTCAAAAATGCGGACAGGGGGTGAAAATTTTCTACGAATTTCGAGTAGGAACGTTATCCACGGGTTGTTTCGAAAACGTGCATGAGACTTATCGGCAACATTCCATCCCTTATCTCGCCGGTGAATTATCCGAGAGTGTACGTCCACTGTGGGCTCGAAAAGGGCACGTTTACCTGTGTGAACAAACTGCAGGAACGTGCAGCATCAAGACGAGGTAAAAGAAAAGTCCGTTGCCAGCTCCGGGTTTTCGAGGATGGATAATCACGTAAGTGAGAAGCCGGCTGTACGGGGTGATTGATAATGTCGGGGCTGACGGAGCGTGTGTAAGCCGGTGTTTTGAGTAAAAATAAACACTAAAAGCATAGATATCTCAGCGCTCCCTCTGCCTCGGTATCAGCTCTCGGCGACAGTAAATACCAATCCTAACGAAAAATTCCCGAAGGAAGACATTTGTTTTTCTAGTTCAGGAACGGCGGCGCGACGTTGGAAAACAAATCGCGCCTTTTACCCTAACGAGCTTTCCACCTCCGTCTCTCGCCTCCTTCCATCCTCACCTTCCAGTTCACGCGTCCATGGGGCGTCGGTGCCGAAAGCTTGACCACTCCGGAACAGAGGCTGCCAGACTTAATGAGTCCAAAAAAGCTACCGATGACTCCTCGCCTCTTCCTACAGTGCCACCGTCAGCACCGAGGGTAGCTCTTAAGTGGCGAGTCGCTTCGAGCGCCTAATGAGGCGGCGGGGTGGGCCGAATGTTGTACAAGGTGGTATCTCCGGTTACCGAGAACGCGTGCGCGTGGTTTCCGCGCGTAAACGGTGCCCCGAAAGAGCAACGAACTATGCAAACTATGCGAGCAGTGCGAGTGGATGTCGGTAATGACAAAGGGATCCTTCCTCACCTCTCAGGCGAACGGCGAACCGGAGAGCGTAAGGTGAGCCTGGGATCCAGGGCGGTTAGATAGCGATCCACTTCCATGGTGGCCTCAATTCCGTGAGGAGTAAAGACTCGCAGCTCTCTCAGAGAAATCGGTAGGTACACCTATCTCGTGAACAAATCTCCGGACGCGTGCTCGACCCGAGGGACTTGGACAAAATGTGAACCGGTTCGCATTTTTTGGAAGAGAGTGTCCTAATTTCCCCTCTTTGGCTGAATGACTTTTCTTTGGTCGACGAGACGCACACCGCGGCTCTGAGGAAGTCGGAGGATATATCCTTTTATACCCTTTATATCCTTCCATCAAAGGGGAAGACTACTCGTATACCTTGTATCACTTCGCGCGGTCGTTCCGATCCTTATCCAATGCTGCTACCCCGGAAAGTATTTCGCACCTCTCACTCCGACCACTCCCGTATATTGATATACCGAAAGTAATTACGTTTATACGTCTGATTCCTATCGGGAATCGAGCTCTTGAAATGATTGAACGGATCCACTTCCGAAAGCTCTGTCGATACCCGTCAGTCACACCTACTTATAAGAACCCCCAATTCTACTATCTCGATTTTGGTCTACAGACGGAACCTTCGACTCGGCCATTCGCACGTCAAGCGTGGGGACAACTGACTTCGTGTTTTCGAAGGACCGCGAAGGCCTTGAAATACTTTTATAATATATGGCCGAGGTGTTTGTTACGGGACCTCAAATAGTAACGTCAAAAATTCGTGTAACTTGACACCATCTTATATAGTTGACACTTGCAAATGGTTAAAAATGAATAACACTCGAGTCTGTGAGGAGGTTCGAGAGCGCATCAAGATCAAATTATAATACGACACGAATGAAACCATCCATAACCGAATTCGAGTATGAAGAGGAAAAAGAAAAACGAAAATGCTTTAAAAAATGGAGAAAAAGAACTGGGATAGAAATGAAGGAAGTAAAAATGGTTGGCAGTGCAGCATGCGGCATAGCAGTGGCTCGAAGAAGCTTTATAGAGGAATGTTCGCCTCTCCGTAGAGACGTGAAAAGTATGAATATACCTTATGCGCTGGGGGTTCGGCGGCTCTCGGCACACCGACATCCGCGCACACAAACTCGGAAGGATATTGGCTGAAGGAGTTGCACAGGGTACGTAAGGAGAGGGTGGAAACTGGCCTCGAGAAAGGAAGATTTCCCTCGTCCATATAATATCGCGCGCGAGTCTTGTAACGGGGCAGCGGCAGAGAGAGCGAGAGAGAGAGAGAGAGAAACCTGCACCCTGGGCATTGATGTCAAGATGACGTGGGTTGGGATGCCGGCTCGTTCGTTCTCCGACGAGACGGTGACGGTGGGGAAGGAGGGAGAGGGTTGGCAGTCACATCTGCGACGTAGGTAGGTACCTTCCTGCCCCAAATCGCCCCACTTCAGCCAGCTCAAGACTCCTACAGGGTCCGTTGGTGTCCTACAGGCCCGATGTCCATTGTGTATCCCTGGTCCTTTTGTGCCCGGCACGCGTTCCCCGAGAAGGTAAT
Source organism: Neodiprion fabricii (assembly GCF_021155785.1). Taxonomy (NCBI): domain Eukaryota; kingdom Metazoa; phylum Arthropoda; class Insecta; order Hymenoptera; family Diprionidae; genus Neodiprion; species Neodiprion fabricii. Next base: position 3,346,512 of record NC_060242.1, read on the forward strand.
ATACGAGCGGGTTACACCGACGTGTGGAAATTGCCTACGGAATATCAGCCGCCACTCTATATACTCGATATTTAATCATTTTCTTACCCCTGCTTTTTTTTGCCCATCACCAACGGTCGATGTATGTACGTCTATGTGTGTACGTAGAAAGGTGACAAGCACCAAAAAGCCCCACTCGTGAATCGGCTGACCTTGACGTATTTGTTACCGATATTTTTGCGCCGTTGCGAGATTCGTCTCGTTGAGTAGTTACGTGGACATTTTTTAGGTTCAGGGCACTTTCTTGGTTGCTTGTTGTTTTTTTAAATTTTTTCTCAAATCGCAAATTTAACGTCAGAACGAAATAATTTATTGCGTAAACAAAAGTCACATTCAAAGTCTAACAAAAGTTACAACGACGTTATTTATTACTGATCACAATATTTACAAAGTCTGCCAACTTTCGGTTTTTTCGAACAACAGGACGTTAAATCAAAAATACTACGCAACTTTCATCGATTTCGACACCGCTGTAATCAGATTGGCCTCTGAGTTTAAATTTTTATCTCACTTTTGGCTGGGTGGTTTTTTTCATAAAGTTTTCATTAATTTTTTTCACAAATTCGTTATTTTCCATCAAAAAGGGAAATAGAATTCCGCTTGGGTACGTGTTCTTTTGATCGATGAAATACTTGCGAAAGGTTGAAAGAAGTTTAATGCCCGGCATCGTTTCGAAAAACGCGGCGTATTAATCGGGGAAAATTCAAAAAAAAAAATAAATAAATGAAAAAAAAATGGATTTTCAAATTGAAGCAATATTTTCGCGTAAGCTTATGTTCTCTACGAGAAATCGGCAAGAACATATGTATACATATACTATCGTCGAGACGCATTAAGAAGTACCTACCCTGGTCTGAAGCGAAGGGTCGTAAACATGAGCGGCAGCCTGCAGAGGTTGCATTTATATCGACATTGAGAGTCGCTGGTTGGTATAAATCTAAAAGTAAAACGAAACGTACGATGTAGGGTGGCAGTAGCGCAGGGACGCGTACAGCCGCGATGTAATATGAATATAATAATTTATGGTGTATCGGAGGCATCACTGCAAGGTGTTACCACGACCCCAGTCGACCCCGAACGGCACGGGGTCGTTTCTGAGTTGAGTTCACATCTCGCTGGCTCTACATACCAAATTCCTTTACCGCATAGCTACGCAGAAACAGCCCGAGTTGACGTAATAAACTAATGCCTTTTCCGCGGCGAATGCATTGCTCGGATTATTTATCCAACTCTAGGAAGAAATTTTTAACGGAGATATCTTCACGTTCAATTTTTGCTGGGATTTCACGTTTTCAGACTTGTTATCATCAGGTTTTAAATAAAACGGTACTTTAGAACGGGCAATTATCAAGATCTTAATGGGGGCCGAGTGAAGGTTGAGTTTCACGCATATCAGGCCTAAGACGGAATTTACCAAGGCTTCCACGTTTTGCAACTTGTTTTTTATCAGATTTCAGGCGAATCGCAAGAATTGAAGAATTCATTGTCAAGATTTCACTAGGGATTTAGTATGAAAACCTCGGTTTGACGTAGATAAGGCCCCAAGTTGGTTTTGTCGTGGCTTCCACATCTCGGAATCACTTTTCTCTGAGAACTCAAACAAATTGATAAATTGAAATTTAAATATTAAACCCTGGGCTTTATCGGGGGCTTAATTGAACTAGCAATGTTTTCGAAACAATTAGTAACCTAATCGCCGCCGAAAAGAAATCATATAGATTCTGTTCACTTGGCTACTAAAACCGGGGCTTCTTGAAACGGGAAGAAAATCAACTTTGAAGCCAAATCACTGGGAAGAATATCGGCCTTTTAAAACTATCAGTTATCCCCGGTTATCCAATGATTCTTAACCACCGATACCGATCGCCTGGTTCGCGATATCGTTTTTCATCACGGTTTTCAGCTCGGGCATATACGCGTAAGCAAACGCTCAGTCGTCTAAAGAATATGAAATATTATTTTCGTCACAGGGCGGTGCAGCAGAATGGCTGCAGGAACCGTAGGAGGACAAAAAGCCAAATGGCGCGTGTCGTTCGCGAAGCTGAGCGCCTGCAGCATCGCTGGAGCGTAACCATGCAATTTACGCAATTTACGCAGCGTCGTAAATCTGGGAAATTATACGACAGGTGGTGGCATACACTGTCGTCTTTTCCGGCCGACAGTCTCGACGTTTTCACCGCGTTCGGCATATGTGTGCACTCCATACTCCCTGCGCTCCGTTATACAGTGCAAAACACACATTCGCAGACCGTATTTATTTTCGCAACCACCTCTATATACCCATGTCTCTACAATACATACGCAGTATGTGCACTCCGGTACGCGCTCTACGGAGTTTCGGTTTTTCCCGAGTTCCTCGGCGTCGTCGGGAAAGAACGAACGAACCCCTTCACCCTTCACCCTCTCCTCTCCTCTTAGTCTCTCTCTTTCTCTGCATTCGGCTGCTGCTGGCAGAAGGCTGGCATATGGCGCATTTACTCGAATAATAAAAACTAGACTAGCAATAAAAACCTGGCTTTTCCGGGCGTTCGCCGCGCGCACACAAACGTGTTTTCTACCCACTTTCCTCCCTCTTTATACCACCCCCCCCCCCAACTCACGTTTAACGTGTTGCTGCTGCGCTCAAGTGTATACAAGTGCTTCGTAAACCGACGCAACGCTGCATCACGGTAATACGAGTAATTGTTGTATGGGTACCTGCGTTATTTCACTACTCCAGAGGTGATGTTGAGAAAATTGTTTATGTCACAGGCGTAAGTACACCGAGAGAATAAAGTCGTTGAAGCAACTACGGTGAAACGAATATTCATTTGTTGCAATTCACGTTTCTTTTTGAATAGTTCAACCGAATGTCAATTTGTCAAGCTAACAAATCTCGAATTAACGGAAACAAATATTCATTTCGCCACCGATGAGCGCACATCTAATTGATTCGACGACTTTTTTTCTCTCACAAGTAACGGTGAGGCGTGTAACACGTATAGGGAAGACCTTATATTCCCACACGTTTTCTCCAAGGTTCCAATTTTTATATTGTTATTGTAATATTTTTACACGTTATAGGAACGGGAGTGAATGTAAAAGTCATGGGACGAGTACGCGTTGCAGCTTTAGCGAGTTTACGAGGGACGGGTGTAATGTATGTATGGGAATTACACCCCGTCCGTATATACGTCTAGGTCGTTTCATATGCGAACATGGTAAAACACGCCTATATGCGACCAACGTACGTACCTGCATACGTGCTATTTCGAAATTAATAACGCGCGGAGCCAGGCGACTAATTTGCATTTTATGAAATTAAAAACTTGACACGGCACACACGCGCACACACAGACGCGCGCTTTCGTATCGCGGTTCGAGAATTTTTCCACACCCTGTCAACACTGGGAAATTTGCTGAATATGGGGCAAGTGATTGAGCTGACGTTTTAACCGATGTTGTTTCAATTGCGCGCAGACTGCACGCACATATGCGAAATGTTTTTAAATTCAATCACAATGCGTGATTTGCTATGTTTTGTACCGTTAATATGAGACGCGATTTTTTTATGACACGATCCACGATCTACGTGAACAAGAAGAACACAAGCGGCTTTAGACTGGCCGTGAGCCGGCTTTCGAACTTCCCGTTTTTACATTGAAGGTTTCAAGTTTGTAGAGGAAGAAAAAATTATATTCAATTCGAATTTCAAACTACAAATTCAGATTCGTGATCAACGATTTAAAGCCCTCGGATACCATATTGCATGAAAATATGACGATTTTTTTTTTTTTATTTTGAAATTTTGGAAGTCTGAGCTTGGATTCGTTATCGATGACCCGAAAAATCTCCGCCTACCAAAATTTTGCAAATTTGATCTTAGATTCGTGATTAACGATCCAAAAATCCATCACGGCACGAATTTTAATTCAAATCCGTTCATCCGTTCTCAAAATGTCATCATTTTTATTTGATCTTTTGGAATTTTGTTGTTTAAATATTTTAAAAAGTACCGAACCGATCAAAGCCAAAATTTGAGTATTTCTAAGTTTGGAAAAGCGACCTTGATTGAGACCGGAATCATTGAAATCCGGCAACTCGTGCTCAACTCAACTTTTCATTTTCGGAACGATTGCAACAACTTTCTTTATTTCTCTGAAAACAGAGAAACGGGAAGTTGAAAATATTACACGAGATAACAATTAAATCCGACTTATTATACAGTTTCCCAAGTGCTGATGCAATTCACCCATTTATTATAACAATAACACATCGATCCGCTGGCGTCGAATTACTTATGTCACATATTGTTATCAGGATGTGAAAATCAGTCGGCTCAATAGCCGGGAAGTGAGTAAAACGGTGCGCAGGGATATTTCGGGTGTTTGGGGATTACCTTCGATTGTGTATCGTTGTAATAGGGAAACGGGAGAGATGCTTGTTCCCGGAGGCAGCCTGGAGTTATGTCTAACCCTAAAGTGGTAACAATGGGTCCGGCGACCCTTGGATTATGGGCATTACCGTACAGCGCGGTGGTTTATCGTCCTGTTTACTCAACGCCTCGTACCGTTTGGATTTCGGCTTGTCGGCTATTAGCCCTCGGGATTTTATTCTTTTCTCCTGTTCCTTTTTTTTTTTTCCCCGTGTTATACTATACCTCATTGTGCGGTCAAAAAGTGGCCGACGATTATCGGAGCTAATCGTTTTTCTCTCTTTGCTTCTATTTTTTTTTCCATCCTCGTCATTTCTCTTCTGATAAATTAATCGTTGCGAACTTTTGACGTTTTCAAAACGGACAATTGCAAATGTTTTTGAAAATTATTGAGTCTCTAGATTCGAGTTTTTGAATTAAGAATCGAGACGATTATATCGAATTTATTGTACACGTACAATTTTCTTAATAATAATAATAATAATAATAACAATAATAATAATAATAATAATAATAATAATTCAAATTGTATTACAAATTTATGTCGACAATATGAATTTCTCAGTGAGAGAGTAAAAAGTAAAGGGATTATGATAACGGTTTTTGCGTAATATCAATTTGTGTGTAAAGCAGTGTCAAAATTAATGATATTGTCATTAAAAACAAAAAACAAAAATGTATCCGATTGCGAAATAAAAATATCCACGTGCGAATATTGTAAAGAGTAATTTGAGATAGGATTGAGCGGCATGTTTTTAAATTCGAAAAAGCACAAAGCGGGGGCTTCCTCCAATCTCCTTGCTAAAAGTAAGTAGCTGGTAAACGACGAGGACGAGAGGGTAGTCGGGGGTTAAATAAATAACGTTGACTCGGTTGGGAGGGGTGGTGGTGGTGCGAGGGTGTGAGAAGCGTAAGTACACGAGGAATCAAACACTTAACCCTCCCCTTCTTCGATCTCCGGAGGGGGGAGGGGGGGAAAAAGCGTGTCTCGAGTGAGAAAAATAAGAACGGGGGAGGGGGGAGGGTAGCAGCGGGTGAATAGAAATAGGAAGCGGGACTCGAAGGAGAGGATGAAGCCTCGGAGAAAGCTCCGGTATAGAACGACACTAAATTTCACCCCATTCTTCGACTGCGACAAAATCGGCGGGCAGCCCTCCGCGGCGCGTTTCTCTCGTTTCGGGGAAGCAACAGTTAAGTTTGCCACGCGCCCTCGAGTTCCTTCCACTTCCACCTTCCACCTTCTCCACCTTCCACCCTCGGTTCCAAAGCGGGGGTATATATCGTAGATGTCGGGGATTGATTCGTGAATATAAAGAGACTCCTTTCAGCGTCCCTCCTTTCTTCGCCTCTCCCCGGATACTCACCTCTTCTATTTTATCCCCCGCTCTTCGTCCCCGTTCCCTTCTTCGCATATACAGTTCCCTCAACTTTTCCAAAACGGGTAAAACGGACTGTCGTCACTCGCCGTGCGCAGGAGAAGCTACTTCCATATCCCCCCTCTCAATTCTCGCGGCGCTTTCCTCCGACACCCGCCACCTGCATTCGCGCGTCTCGCGAAAAGGCGACAGTTCCACATACCTACCGATAGTTTTCCTTATTTTCCATATTGTCAGACACGCTCCATTTACCCCTGCAACTTACCGTCGACGTATATACACGTATGCTCTCGATCGCTTTCAACGTCAGGCGACTGCTTTTTACACGATCTGTATATTCTACAAAGTCTACAGACACGTATAATACTTTCTACGAAAGTTTCATCCAGCTTCACTCGCATATTTTTCTCTACTACGGAATTATTACCGAGATAAGCTTTTTCTAGTTTTAAAATCCTTCAACTTTCATCGATTTCATTTGCGGTACGATAGATTTATTTTTTTTATTTCAAATCAATCCATTTATTCTTTCACATCTGAAATTTTACAAGAACGGATTTTCAATATCGGTAGAATAAAGGGCAGAACCGATTGAATTACGAGAGTGTCTCGACAATGGGTGTGCAGGAGAGTAGCGATTAGCGCGAGGGGTGTGACAGAGAGATGGGAGGGGGAGGAGTGAAGAAAGGAAGACAGCAACTGTAAGGGGGGCGTCCGTTTCAGCCGTCATATTTCCTCCCTTACAATGGGATCCTAAAGCGTTCAATCAACGATTTTACAAGTGAAAATTATATTCAAAATCGAAGAAACGGGGATCCCGGGGGATGCATCAGGGGAGACGTCGTTTAAGGTCGGCTAATCCATCACACAGCTCTTTGGTTGTGGCTCTGGCGAATTTACACACCACCGGTGAAAGAGGAGCGTTTAGGACACATCCATTGTCGAGAAGGGAGGTTGTTCGCGAAGCGACGGGATGATATTTACAGGCGCGACAAAAATATCTCCTCTCCGAGGAGGTGAGGAGGAAGGAGAGAAAAGAGAAGAAAAAAAAAAAAAAAAAAAATTGAGAAATTGTAAAGAAAAGAGTGGGAAAACGGTGCAAAGATAGAAAATTTGTAAAAATCTAATACACCGATATTATTTCGTTTCATTCAAGCTTACCGACACATATATACGTTTGACATGTTTGAAATTTTCTTCACGCCCGCGGGATTAACTGCGATTTATAAAGTACCGTACCGCCGACATAAAGGACCCATTGACGTACCTTCGATGCGATTACAGTCCCATCGTTCGCTTCGCTGCCGTTAAAACTCCTGCGGATTTGCGGAATTCGTATATTATTCTTGAAATTATTATTTTTTTTTTGGTTATCCTCTCTTTTTCTTTTTTTTTTTTTTTTATCGAGAATACCGAATATGCGTCTGTAAGGTTTAAACAGAAACTCTATTTATCTCTTCACATCTGTGAATATTTTATTTTTCTACGAAAGGAATGAGAACCACATTAATTTTTTTTCCTTATTCTATTTTTGGGTCGCGGCGTTTTTCGAGCTTGCCCATTTGCCTGTAAAATTTTTGAAAAATTTTTTTCACTTTCAGTTTCGCACCCTAGTGAAAAAGTAAATTTGACACATAGTTAACAAGTCCGAAAATACGAGATTGTTTGCGTTGGAAATAAACGAGCATAAACGGAGAACGCCCCGGGAATTGGTGAAATTTGTCAGCTGACTCGGCAGCTGTGTTTCAGGATTCTACGGCTCTGTATATATACGTGTGTACGTACGCGCCTGTATAACGTATATAAAGCAGTAATTGTAATAATTTACCGATTGTGTCGAGGTATAATAGAATAAACCCCCGCCGAAGTGGGAGGGGCAGCTAAACCTACCTTACTCCGCATCCCTGGCTCATACAAACTCCACCTCACGTACGATTCTACCGGGTGATCACGCTCGGCAAACCAAAATTACCGATTCACCGTCTAGATTTTTATACGCCCGCACGAATCGCTCATCCTCGTGGTGTAAGGGGAAAAAAAAAAAGAAATACATTAAAAGAAAAAAGGAAAAACCATCCACTGCCTAAGAAAAATTTCATTTCTCTTTCCGCGAAGCAAATCAATTCCGTTTGAATGTAAATTTTTTATATCTATAGGTATTAGAGAAATGTCGTTGATTTGCCACAGAAAGAAAGAAGTTTGATTTTATTAGATTTAAATTCGTAGGAATTATGCGCGGCGAATTGATAAATATGTAAACAAAAAATAAAAAGAAAACTACTGCCGAACACACTAAATCAAGGTATAGTTATTAATTCAACTGTTGGAAATCGGATTGTGAATTATCGATACATCGATGACTGGAATATTCTTCGAAACAATGAGGATTCAATCGAGATAACTATATAAATTATTGCGAATCACAATCGAATTACGTATCAAGAATTAATTGTACGCGAAATTGATGTAATTCGTTAACATTGTACATTGGCTTGTAGTTTGTCGTGTGCTTTCATTAATTTCGATTAAACCAAGTAAATTTTAATGATTTCTCATAGTTCTACGATCCTAAAATTGATACAAATTCCAAAGAACGGTTGAAAATCACCAAAAAACAGAGGAAAAATTGGTCACTGACCCAAAATCAACACGACAAGGTGAAAACGAATAAAAATTACTCAAAATCAATGCAGATGCATTGGAACAATCATTTGTTTGATTTTCAAGCGAATCACTGTCTCTCCAGCAATGCATTAAGAATTATTAAATCTATAATCTTTTTCCGATTAATCGAGTATAATCGACTTTTTTTCAAAATCGTTTTTGTTTTTTTACTCCCATGAACGATGCAATACGAACGATGTCTTGCATACTGATACACCTATTCGATTTAATAAGTGAAAGGCGAATGAATATTGTCACCCGAAATTGAAAAATATTTTGAAAGAAACTCGAAATTACCAAAAATCTATTCCGCCATTAGGACTATGTACTAAAATTGACGATATTTTCGTTTCAAACACACCGTTTCAGAAAATACGAAATAATGGATTGATCGATTAATTTTTCACCGATTCAATCAAGTCATGTTCGATTATTTGCGTCAACTCAATTAATCGATGCATTTATTATTTTCAGCTCAACGGGCATCGCTGCAACGCGTAGAACTGAAATTCAAAAAATCGGTGCAGCCCGTGACTGATTTATAGCGATCACCCGGTATGCGGAGGCATAAATTCGGGAGTCGAAGGGCGGGAGGGTGAAGGTGGGACATGTCACTGCTACAGGGGGTGCAGACTGCATCACATCGGCACGGGGGGTGCGCGTCTATATTCTTCCATTGTGCCGTGAGTATCGATCTTTAATCTATAACACGGGGCGAGACTGTATAGAGAGTTGTGTTGTAGATTTTACTCGTGACAGAGCAACACTCCGGTACATACAGCCGATTCCATTCTACGACACTCTCACGCTCTCTCTCCCTCCCTCTCTCTCTTTAATTCACCATTCCCGCGGTTCTCCATTCGCTGAGCAAACTTTCGCGAAATCAATTCCCCAGACGCGACAAAAGTGCGAATTGATATCGTGCGATGAAAATTTGTCGAAATATTTGCCCAAACTATCAATAATTCACAGTGGAGTGAAAATTAATTTCATGCCGATTGCAGTGACTGATTTTTCCCACACTTTGAACACCGGTATTCGATGTTTACACGCCAAGTAAACGATCGTTGCTTTATCAAATTTTCACACGTGCAATATTATAACGATCGGTGATCCGTCTACGCCGTTTGTACATCTGCATAGATGAACGATAATCAGGGATTAAATATAATTATTTCGATATTAACGATTAGGCGGGTCAGTGCGAGGATCGATTATCGACGATAATTGGATTAATTACGCTATATTTTCCGCGCTGCAATCACCGGTCCAGATTACTGTTTACGAATATATAACAACAACAACAACAGTAACGATAGTTTTGCGATAATAACAGTGGTCGACAAAATTTTGTAACAAGGATTGCGCTTACTTGTTTTTAAATACATATAATCTATCCTCGTTATAAAACTATATTTATTTTGATCCGATCAGATCTATTTTTTGTGTTACAGCTGCTACAAGTAAAACTGAATGTTTATCGTTTTGATTTACCTTTTTTGATTCAGGGTATTTTATTCACTGCAAATACCAGTTGATTGGTTACAATAAATGACAAAACACCCTGAATCAAGGAAGATAAGTCGAAACGGTAGACATTAAATTTTACCGTAACACAAAAAGCTGTAACACAAAAACTAAACCTGGTCGAATCAAAAAAAAAAAAAAAATATACTTCTAGAATGAGGGTAGATTATAGATATTTAAAAATTAGTAAGCACCTTCCTTGTTAGAAAATTTAGTTGACCAGATAACTGTAACATTACGTATAACCTAATTGTTCTTGATAAAATCAGTATTTTTAAAGAAACTAAAAAAATCAAATTAGAATAAAACTGCTCGTACGTAAAATATTCGAATATCAATTCCACTACACTGGACGTCGTTCCTACCATAATCGGTGAAAAGTTTTCACGTTTCACACAAAACGTGAATTTTTGTCAACCGGTGTAATTTGGCAAATAATAATGCAGGGTGACCGGCAATATTGCTGAAAACCGAAACGAGTCGCTGACCAGCTTTTACGCAGGGTCTTCGGCTCATCGAAGATTGATTCCTGAGGTGGCCGCGGTTCGGAGGTAAGCCGAAACTCGAGGGCGATTTTGGGTCCAAGTTCACGGGGATGTGAGGCGTCTATCAATATTCAAATATGCTAAACCGAGGGCTGACCTACAGCCTTTACATTCATGCGAGGGTAAAACACCCTCTACTCACTTCGGGGGCTCTCGCGTGTTTCTTTATCTTCGTTCGTTCTTTATTTTTCCTTTTTTTTTTTCCAAGCTTTCGCAAAAATTCCAACCTATGGAAGACTGTCCGCAGAAACGAAGAGGTAAAACTATAGTCAATTTCATCGGATGGATTTTTGGAATCCGGCCAATAGTAACGGCTCTGCGTATAACTCTGTTTTTTACTTTTTTAGTTCTCTCTCTTTCTCTCTTTCTCTCTCTTTTTCTCTCTCTCTCTCTCTCTCACTCTATTCTCTGAGTTGTTTTCTTCGGCTGCGCAGGTTTCTCCCCGGTAAATAACGATCCGAAAAATATTTATGCCCGGTGTTTCACCCGGCCCAGAGTTTTAGGTGGGTGTTAATTTAGATTTGTTCTTCGTCGCTACGAATTGCCTTTCCGTGTTAGGACAAGGGTCTCGTTGTTGCTCACGATCAGCCCCCCATGCAACAAACATACGTGTATACGTGTAAGGTTAATTAATTCGTACAGGGGGCCAATGTCCGGTCCAGTCGACCGCACGATCTATTACGATTAGCTAAATAGATCGGGTTAATGTTTGCCTTGGAATAACAAAACAAAGCCGGTCGGTATACCTGCAGGAACAACCTACAGGCCGGAGGCTCGATTCGGGATTATAATTTCGCCGGCTATCTCGACCTGCACTCGATTCGTGAACCGAATTTCATTTCCGGTATTATCTGCATCTGACGGCTCTTTGCGCCCCCGAGTAGTCAGGTTATATCGGGCCGAATTTAAACTCTGATTGACATACTCGAGTGGTCGACAAAGTTATATAATACAAATAGCGTAAGACTGTGCATTAGAGTGGTTCATTTTTTAAACTGTTTTTTTCTTTTTTTTTTTTTTCAACGTCGCACTCGAAAATTTGTGCCGAATGCTGACAAAAAAAAAAAAAAAAATTGTCTTAAAACCTGGAGGAGGTAGGAGAATATTTAGAGGCTGCTATCAATTATTTTTATATTTTTTATTAATTTTTATGTATACACTTTCCGAACTTGTATGTATATTAGTTTATATTTATTTTTTTGTATCGTGGTCCACTTAATCATTGCTCATAAACCTCTAGATATTTTACTACGTTATCCAAGTTTCGCGATAAGTATTTTTTTTTCTAGTATTTGATACAAATTTTACGAGTGGCAGTTTAAAAAAAAAAAAAAAAACAATTCAAAAACAAACCTTCCTCCTGTGCATATTTTCACCGCATTGTGTCTAGGAATTTGAGACTCCTCGCTGTGCTAACCTCGAGTATTTTCGAAAGCTTCCAAGTGTCGACGGAGCTCTTTTCCCAGGGGTGGACAATGACTGCTGACCCTGATTATTCATGGGATGGGTTTGGCGTTGGCGATCCGAGGCGAAGGCACGGTGCCCGAGGACAATCGGCTGCGGGAGTCGTGACGGATCGACTACCTGGCGAGGTGTCGTAACTGGACGTTCGCCAAGCCAGCCATAATACCGGGACTGGATTGGACCTCCTGTGGAGAGTCTAGTCACCCCGAGGTGGCTACCAGTGCATAGATGGTATCGTCGCCATCAGGTCTAAAGCCTACCGATTAGAGCCGCATCAACAACTCTGGGTCGTTTTAGGTGTGTATGTTTGAAAAATTTGCCCCGACATTCACCGATTGTGAATGTATCTTCGGCATTCTCTTCACCGCGTGCCAGTAAGCTTGTGACAATAGAAAGACAGGATGTATTATCGTCTGTTGATAGCGAATGATCGGGGTCGAATTCAGTTTGATGAAAAAATTTTACGTCCTCATCGAGATATTACAAGAAATCTACTTAAGGGGTAGTTTTCAACCCTGAAACGGCCGAGTTGGCAGATGATTGAAACACATGTATGATGTTTTATCATGTACTACAACGTATCAGAGAATGAGGAATATTGTTGAGGTACATTTGGGGCACTTTTCTTGGAAGTGGAAGTGCTTCGGACGCATGAGGAACATCAGAAACGGACAATGATGACTGAGATATTTCTTTCTCGGGTAACAGAAGCAAGGCCCCAAGGTTATTACCGGTTCCGAAGAAGCGATTCCTGACACGAATGATCGAACGCTCAAGTTCCAGGACGTGGTGCGGAAGAGTAAAGAAAGTAAGTCGAAGGACTCAACGAAGTGAAATGACGAGTGAGACCTCCCATAGCCAGTGTTGTGGTCCAGAAAGTAATCTGGTCGGAAGAAATTAGTATCGTAGATTAACACCGTCGGAAATTGAACTCGCACCGGGACATTATACGCTCAGTCATGAACTGGTGGGTACATTAAGTCTGTATTGAAGAGTCGGCGGAAGGTGTGGTCGGTGAAATTGGATTTAAAAAAACGTCGTGAGATACCGTCCAAGCCGGCGAGTTGGCTCGTAGACAAGCCGGGGAATCCGAGTCTCTGTCACTCTTGGTTCTCCGGAGACCGATCCTGAAGAAGGGGGATCAGCACGGACCGTGAAACCATTCCAGATCGCTGGGCCCGATATCGCCGGGATCGGTGAACAATGCGGGGTCCAGCCCAGTGTCCCAGTCATGCGGAGTTGCAGGCGCAGCGGTTAGATTTTCGCAAATCCCTGTTTGCGTTTTTCTCCTCTCTACTTTTTCCTTTTTTTTTCTTTTTGGCTTTCTTTTCTCTTCATCATTTTTTGTGTCCCTCTGCTTACTTTTTGTCCCTCTTGTCAACGGTTGCGTGTGCAGCGTTTCGCATTCGCCGCGTCTGTGTATACCTCTAATGCTCGAGTCGCTAATCCCTGTTTACATAAACCGGCATATGTCACAACTGTTTACGCTCCTATTTTTCGATCCGATCTCGGCTTGCGGGACACACGGGGAACTCGGGAACTCGGGAACTCGGGAATGGGATCCCTCCGGCTAGCTGATGCTGCTGCCTCCCTCGACCTCCTTTGTACTCTTAAAGAGACGTCGCTTCGTGTCACTCCTGTCACGGTCGAGTGGATCCGATCCGCACACCGACCCCTGGCTCTTCTCCCCTTTACACGACACACTCGTTCCTGCTCCTGGGCTCCCTCCTCATCGCCGCGGGCTTTCCAACTCCTCTCAATCTTTACCGGTATATACCCATTCGAACGTCTTCCGTGATCGTAGACGAATACAAATGCCTCGCTACTTTATTTTCATTTATATATTTTTTTTCCCTTCTTCTATCATTTTGGCTCCTTTATTTTTTATTTCTTCCGTTTCTTAAATCTCTTCTTTGTACAATATATACATTTTACGAAACGTAATTCGTCGTTCAGCTCCAAAGTGTTTCCTACACGTAGTTTCTTCTATTTCTAACCACACCGTGAAAATTTCAGCGTTTCGAACAACATCCGCACAGTTGAAAACATGTTTTACTTGTCCCAAAATGTCTTCAAAAATATTGAAAAATGTGTTCATTTTTTGACATGTTGATAACAGGTTTTACAATTGATACAACAACAAAAATAATGTTGATTCAACGAACCTGAAATATTAAAATCCTAAACGTAATAACTGTTGCAACGCGGGACCTGACATTTATAAAATGTTAATTTTATATTATTATCTTGTTGATAATAACACGGAATTCTTACTCTTTGCCATTCCACTTGGATTACATTTTGATTCTGTATGAATCTTCTGCTGAAAGTAACTCCTTAGAACCGTTGGATTTTATTATTTTAATCATGTTTCATGTAAAGTTAACATATTTTTGCTTTTCAATTTGCACGTTCATAAAATATCGTACGACACTGTTGAACGGGTTGAAATAAAATTGATAAACGCTGCAGTTTTGCACATTCTCTCGACGTATTTCTGCTCGTTAAAATCCGACTAATTCGGTAAAGTATCCTATTCCATCGCAGCTCCGCGATTGATCTTACAGCAGGTAAGAGGGCGCAGGTAACTTGAGGGTTCCAGAATGTTTAGAAAGTGGTGAAAAAAGAGAAACGAGTCGGAGATTTCAGTCTCTAAGAAACGAGCGAAACTGGAGTAGCTATTTTATACATTGCGAGCGAACTTCATTCGCTGCGAAGATGCCAAACTGTATATGTACATACATCGTATGCGTCCCTGTATATACGTGTCCGTGTGTTACGTATGTGTGCACATGTATATACTCATTCGCCCGCCTTTAATACTTGCGGTATTCCCACAGCGAGTGTAAATACCAATACAGGAAAGAGGAAAGATAACGCCGCCTCGACTACTACGCTTGCTAGCTACCCCGGCGGCCGCAAAGCACCAACTTATTATACGGAATATTATCTCTCCTTAATAAGACTCTTCCCTCCTTTGCCTCGGCCGTAGACGTTGCCTTTGCCTTTGCCTTTGCATTTGCCTTCTGCCGAAACCAACGACAGTGTCTTTCCGCACTTTCGCATTTGCTTCGCCGGAACTCGAAAGTACTGCTTATTTTTCTTGATTAACTCGAGTTGCTGGAGATTGTCTCCTCGGCGAAGAAAAGCTGGCGGTAAGAAACAACGGCGAGGTGGCGGGGCGGGGAGGGGGGGGAAGAAGAATAAGAAAAAGGGAAGAGGTAAACTAAATAAATAACCGAGTTCTTGGTCGTAGTCGTAGTAGCCACGCAGTGCTAGTTTTCTGTTTTGTCATGCCAAAGCTCGCGGCTAGCTGTATAAGCTACTTGCACAGGCTTCACGCAACCCTGAATCACCCGGTTCTTTCAGAGTTTCTGCGGCTTCCCGTGGCGTGCTTTATTCTCTTCCTTTTCCCCTTCTCGGCTGCAATTTTTTTTTTTTTTTTTTTCTTATCCTACTCCTCTCTATTCTTCGCCAGATTGATGTTACTAGATTTATGAATACTCTTTCCGCATCCGGTTTCTCGACACGTCGCCGATCCGGACAGCGGCGCGTGCTTGCGTCTCTATATCTATAAGCTGCGGATCCTTGGACCAAGGCAGGATCGATCTTTCTCTTCTCGTGCATTTTTTTTTTTTTTTTCTTCGTTTTTTTCTTTCTTCTCTACACCAGCGGAAAAATTTCACCCTGCGAAATTTATCCGCGAATCGGGGAATCGGGTGGGAATAATTCAGGGAAATTAAAAAAAGAGCACAACGGGTAATGTAATCAGCCGTTGCCCCTCCGTCAGCTTTGAATTCGGTACGAACACTGCGAGAACCCCTTAAAACCCGAAACCCTCTTCCTCCCATATTTATTGCTCCAAGGGCAAGGGGCGTAATTAAAAAACGAAAGGGATACCCTGGCACGTGCAGAACCGAGTTTGAATTCAAATTCAGCCCGAATCGAGCCTCCGTCGATTCTGGCCGACTCCCAACGAGTCGAACAACCGTTATCTCCGAACCTTTGTTTTCATCTAAAGGAGTTTTTTTTTCCCCATTTCGAAACCGTGACTCAAAATTTAGCGCCAATAAAAATGAGCGCAGAGTTTGAGACTGATGGATAAATTTATTGAGGGGACAAGTATCGGTTTCTTTCTTTTCGAATACTGTAAATTCTCGCGGTCTTAAGTGATTCATTGTTAATGTTTACTGTTTAAACATGACAAAATTCACATTTCACGTAATTATGTAGTACATAGGTAACAACCCATAGGTTTATTTCACAAACGAATCAGTTCAGGGTGAGAGTTGAAATGCTTTTCATTTTCAACCGACATTAAGTTAGGTACAAAATAACGATATAGTTTCTTCAAATTTTTCCCAAAGTGCAGTAAAGAAACGATATTTTCCGTACTAATTTTATTACCTAGAAATTAACATACTTGAGCGGAAACGACGTGTTTTCTGAAAAGTACAGTGTTTTTTCTTTTTTTTTTTTAGTCTGTTGTAAAAATGTTGTTTTTAACATTCAAACAGTAGACATTGACGTACCAATATTTCAAAACATCAAGTATTTCTAAGTACTCGAGTAGTAAATCGGAGTTTGCGTCGCATAATGATTTGTTTGCGTAACATCCAGGTATACTTGATTAAAAAATCGACCAGGCTTTCGTTCTTGGCCGGGTGTCGGCACCCTAAAGTTCGTCGAACCTGGAAGGATAAGATTTCCGACTGAAATTTGCTGGAGAGTTCGCTCATACCCGTCGCTGTAGGAATAAATCTTGGAGATGGAATTAGAGCCGTTTTCAGGATCGTATTAACTGAAGTTTAATGAATAGCCAAGGTTTCAGATTTACATAATCGAATACGCGCCCTCCTCCCCCCTTCCACGTTCGTTCATCTCTGGAGGTCGAAACCAAGGGTTCGAGTCTCTGATAGGTTCGAATGCCCGCGTACCTGATCCTCGTTTCGCATCTTCGTCGTCGACGTCGTCGTCGTTGGCGTTCGAGTTGCCTGGTTATATTTACAAGGGTGCCCGAAGCGGTTCTTCCGCCCGGTTTCACCCAGCGTAATCCCCATTAAACTGTTTGTTGAATCATATTGAATTACCCGCCTTTGACCTTTGTGCAGCAACCTCCCTCAAGGCCGGCTCGGCGTCTTTCGAATTGGATTAATTCTTTCCAATTTTATTACGCGATATCTATCTCTTCGGCTGAGCTCCTCTTCTTATTCTCAGACAGCCCGGTGCGCAGCTCCCTCTCCCTCTATCTCTTTCTCTCTTTTTCCATAACGCGTAGGTACATACCTACCCTCTCTTTATCTCACCGAAGTGGTGGTGACATTTTACCTCGCAATACCTGCTCGGAGCGCCCACAATGCATGGAAACCGTCCATGCGAATCGTACAAATACAGTTCCTTCTGCCTTTTCTTCGTCTACGTTTTTCTTTTTTCCCCCTTTTTTTCTCCCTGTTCCGTCCACCCGACAAAAATTAGTACCGCATTGCTGCGTCTTCTTAACCGTGACGCGATTCTACGACGACGGAAGAACCGTCGGCTAGGTAACCCGCAGGGCGAAACAGCCCCCGGCCAACGGTTCACAATGGTCCCAAAAACTCCGGGTGAATGAATCCATGGCCGGCAGCTATCTGTGACGAATAATTTTTACGCTAATTTTCATTCCGGATTCTCGCGAGCAGCTCGTCGTTTTCTATTATACGAAACGCCAGATGTCAACGCGAGCTTAACCCCCAGAGCTATGACGCGTTTTCTCATTGTCTGGCTCTGGGGAAATTCAGCTCTGCAGTCTCAACCGGTCGTCCAATATTACCGGTGGTGATGCGGCAATGTCGTCAAATCGTCCAAACCCAATACCTCGATCGTGAAGAACCTCGACAGTCTCGTACAGTATCATGAAATCATAAAAATCTAATGTGAAACAAACAAATCTTTTCCATTCTCCGGCAATGCAGTGTTACTGGGTAGAACGCGTAGTTTTCGATGAGCGACTACCTGAACCCATTCTACGCTTAGCCAAGGCATTGTTTGACTGTTTTAGGGTTCGTACACGTCGATTATGAACTTACGTGCTACTACTCCCATTGCAGGAAATGATAATAGAAGAAAGGAATCGGTTTTAAAGGAGGTACACGATTTAAGTGGTATAGTTGGCTTATTGTTAAAGATCAAATAATTGAATTATGACAGTGGTTGATGCAAAAGAGTCGGCTTGGACAGGGATGCAGAGATAGAATGAGAACTGACTCGTGAGAAAGCTAGGATGGGAGTATATGAGGTTAGAAAATGTAGAAGACTTGCTAGTTGCAGTATAAAGATAAACCTGCTGACTCGGTGAAGATGATAATAATAATAATCATCCTTGTTTATCACAATTATGTTTTCGAACTTACAAGAGTAAGAGAGGAAGGACGAGAAAGCAGTAGTTTGGCAGTCACGGTAGAAACACCCAGATTCGCACGATGGACACGGAAAACCGCCGAAAACCTTGTCAAATATATGAAAATAAATAAAAAAAAACCTTCAGAGAACGAAGGAGAGGATGCAGGGTGTAAAGTGACTATAATTGAGTGTCGGAATGGAATATAAGGTCTGGAGGACGTAACAACAGCGTTTTTCTGAACCTCAACTCGAGGCTCGTTACTTTTGGAAAACTCACCAGCTGGAGTTTTGCCACGAACCGGATGATAAGAGCCGGACTCGGTAATCTCATCGAGTTAACACTACGCGGCATTTATCTAGGTATGTGCCGCCACGGCGCGCATAGATCGAATTGTAATCTCCGAGAATGACGCGTTGTGGAACGTCGGTGTACGTGGTCTGCGCTCTCGCTTCATCGATCCGAATTCTCAGGGCGCCATACCGCGCGAGGCTTCATCATCGTTCCGCAAACCGAGGCTGGATAGTATGCGGAAAAGTAAACGGATCTCAAATTGTCCATGCCAAGTGTGATCGAAGCGATATCCGTTTCTG
Organism: Neodiprion fabricii; assembly: GCF_021155785.1. Lineage (NCBI taxonomy): Eukaryota > Metazoa > Arthropoda > Insecta > Hymenoptera > Diprionidae > Neodiprion > Neodiprion fabricii. Next base: position 3,365,510 of record NC_060242.1, read on the forward strand.
ACGAAGAAGGTATCCCAGGTTGATCTCTCCAATTTCGTTTCTTTTATAATACGTTATAGTAGAGTAAAAACTAAGCGACACATATTTTTTTTTTTTAATCACGTACTCTTGAATACTTTGCGGAGGATCAACCACCTGCCAAAGTAAGGCATGTCAAGAGGCGATTTGGCAGTGAAATGTACTGGTCATAAAAGAATTCGGGAAAGATTGAAGAAGGTGAGAAATGGTGGCAGCAGCTTGGACATTGAATTCTCGTGTTAAAAAGTTCCAGAAATGGTGAAGACGTTTCGAAGTCGAAGTAGCAAAAAACAATTCTACCCAGCTCGGTATAATCCAAGGAACTAGACGACGATAGCGCTCAGAATCTATCGGAGTCAATAACGATGTCATTGAAATTGGAAAGACATTGGGAGCCGACTTCAGTTTATAGTAGCACCTGAACACCTACGCAGAGTCCAACGTCGAGCAAAACCGATTACTTCGATGAATTTCTCATGGGGAAAGCGTTGTGAAGTGGCATAGCTAATAATACATCGAGTGGAGTGCGATTATTGTTCTTGGGTCAAAGCAGAGGGGAAAAACGAAACTAAACTTGCGCCTTTCGAATACGAGGACTCCTCTCTATATTTCATCACTCCACGGCTCAACCTTAGCCTGCAGCTCATAAGCCATCCGTGGAATCGGCTCTGACGAAGCGCGGAAGGGACGCCTGCAGGCCTCTTTGGACTTAGGCTCTATGCTCGATTCCCGCGGGGTGGTGAACGGGGATTCTACCACTTTGCAGCTCAGTCTTCGTTGAATATTTGATTGCGACCGCGGAATCCGGGATGCTGGCCGGGTTTCCATCAGCCGCCGCGTCTTAATTCTGCCCCGGCTTGCCGGTCCGCTTATGCATTTTGCCCGCAGGACTTCATCCGCAAGCTCATCTGCGCGATCCGCGAAACTCTCCGTAGGTCCAATTGGTACCTACCGAAAGATGAAAATCCGATTCAGAGAAGATATCGATGCTCGGATTCCAGCGCTGATACTAGGAGAGGTATGATGCTTGTCTGCCTCTGATAGAGTCCCGGATTACGATCCGCCGACAATTAGCCAACTCCCTAAGCCGGTTAACTGGATTACCATCCGATACTCACGTGCGACGGAGTTTTGTACAAAACTCGTCGTTAGGGCGATTCACTTATTAGCATCGAGGAAATAAAATCGACGTTTCCTCTGATACCTCATCTAAATTGGGTGTCGCTATTCGATTGCGTTTAATCTGGCAAGCTGTTGGAAGAATTTGCCGTTGAAACGCATGGCAATTATCGCTGATTAATCATCCTTGTGCTTCCGGTATCATTCGATACGTTGAAATTGCGCCTAAGTGTTGCCGTTTTCCCCAGGGCCGAACCCGCCCAGATCATTGGATCGGAAACCTCCGGCTGCTGGGTTCGGTCTGGATTAACCCGACGCTTTCCTTGATAAATAGAAGCTAATCCTTGATCTCGCGTTGTGGTTGGACGTGAAACCTGAGGTCAAGGTCATCCGAAAGCTGACTCAAAGGTGAAGCCCTGTCGACTTAGCGTTTTCGAAAAACTGTAGTCACGGAGTTGAGTTAAAAAGTTGACGTCTCACTCTACTTAGAATAATGTTGAACACGAAAGGGTTCAAAGAGGAAGGAAACAGCAGTCAAGCCGTGAACGAGCAATTCAATTATGATCTCCGAGGACGAAACGACGCCCGTTTTCTGCTCGATTTGGGGAAAGACACCGACCAAAGTGCCATGCTGAGGCCATTAAGCAGCAGGACATGAGAAGCTGGCGACTATATGAGCTTCCGTAATTAAAGGTCGCTTAACGGGAGGTCCGATGCAGCCCACCTGTGACAACAGTGATTACAAGACCACCGACTTTAGGGGGTAAAGGAGGAGGGGTGAAAATGGTGGAAGGGCTGGAGACGAGTCAGTGGCAGCGTCGGCGGGTGGGTGTTGAGCGGTAAAAGGAAAACGCCAAAGTCTCGAACCGTTTAATCAATCTCTCCCATCTTCTTCGCACCTCTCCCTTTTCCTCGACTCAGGGTATAGTAGGAGACTGACTGGAAGGTAACTCAGGCGCAGGAAGCAACCGGAAAAGAATGGGCTCGTGTATCTCACCCCATTTCGCCTCGTCTCGTACCCGTAGTTTGTATAGTTTCATTCAGCGAAGAAGGGCTACTGTTATGGCGTCCCGGGAGAAGAGACGGGAAGAGGCTTTCACGATAGATAATGGGATGTTTTATGCTAGGTGCGCGATACCGCGTTGACGTCAACGTCGACGGCGTCGTCTATGCCCGTGCAGAAGAGAGTCTGAGTACAAAAAGGAGCGAGGGACGTGCGCTTGATAAATATTCAGCCCCGTCATTCGACCGGCGAAAGAACCTCCGCTCCCGCCTCTCTTCTTACTCACGGTATACGATTGGCTCTTCCAGTCGAACTACCCGACTATTGCGCGAGCTATGATGACCCCCGTCACCTCCTCTCTAAACTTTTCTGCATCCAAAATTCAACGGTTGGATAATGCAGCTCTGGAGAACGAGTGCTCGCCAAACATTCCGCCACTCTTGCTTCCCGGATATACCTATACATCCCCGTTATAAACGAAGCCAAGATTTTCACCCTTTTCACAAAGCGGCGATTGCCTTCCAGTATTGACTTTCGCTATTCCACTGCCATACTTTTTATTCCACATTTTATTTTCCATGCTCTGGACAGTTCAAGGAATATATGACGCGACGAACGATGAATATGTCATAGCGATGTCCATGATCTTAGATAACGCCAAATTTCGGGACAAGATTTTGGCTTCTGATAACGCTAAGGGTTTCCACTTGTTATGGAAAGTGAAATTTCAAAAGCGTGGATGATTTACGTATTCGTGGTCGTCCTACTTGGTGTATTTCCCACGTGTTGTATCTCTCCATCGTCGCGTTGGCAAGGATTTTCAAGAGTTACATTCCAGGGAGAATAAGAGAGAGAGAGAGATGGAGAGAGTCGACGCGAGGGGGGATTAATATTCAAAAACTAATCGTTTTTTTTTTCAGACCATTATAGCTGCAGCATCTGCTTGGATAGCCATTCGACGGAACAAAATAACAACAAATTATGCATGACCTCTGTAGATTGTAAGCAAGGCGGTAAAGTTCTATGGTATTCTTGTAACATCTTCACCCCTCGAGGAAAGCCGAGCAGCTCGTTTAGTTCGTAAGAGGAGTAATCGTTCAGTTCGCATTGGAGTTTTTCGCCATTCTCCTATTTCCACCCGGAATCCTCGATATATTTCTCGGTTCAACACTTCTTGCAAGAGTGCAAAGCGCTGAGTTGCATGTCTGCCGGTAAGGAGGTAGAGAAAGGAGCTTCTGCGTTGGTTCGAACGAGGGTGTTCTCTAATGGCCGCCACATCATCACTATACATCACACAACCGGCATGTCTCGTTTGAAAAACATCTCGGTCTGAGGGTGCAGCCGAACGTTAAAATCTACCTCTTTTCATTCCACCCCGCTAGTCTCCGCTATTTGAATATAAGTCCCTATAGCGAACTGCAGCTGCATGGCATGAGCTTCGTCCACTGTAGGCTGCTCTGCTATCTCGCCACAAGTCTCTGACCGCTCTGTACCGGCGACCCTTTTGACACTCGACTCCCGGTCCATGGCACGAGCAACTGCATCGCCGTCGACGTGCTAACGACTGATCAGTGCTCCGGATAAACCCTGTTAGCCGTCTACGCGCTCGTAAGAGGCACCACACGTCCAGCAGTAGGCCGACACCCCGACGGACCGCCGATCGAATCTACGTCCGAACCACTTTTAACCGAAGAGATACGTTCCGGAGGCGCTTGTTCAATGAAAACCCGATACACGCCCCCTCGTTTGCTTTCCACGATAATCTACTGACCCTCTGGGTCATTTGTGCCGGGACATTGGTGCGCTCTCTACGTTCTCCACGGTAGAGGCCAGCTAATTATTGTCACGAGGTTATTCATACTTGAATGATGATACGGGCCCTGTAATACTTCTTTCATCGCGGTGCCAGATCATGGACATGAATGAGGTGCCGATGAGCTGCGTTCCACGAATTTTTCATCGTCCGGAATTTTACTGTCACAGCTGAAGCGTTCACTGACAAACAGAACCTGACAGAAATAACGCAACGTATTTTCCCTCGACGTCGTGCTTGAAAAGCCGGTCCGAGGCTCTGGATGTAATATGGTATGTCATTTGCCGTATAACGGCCCCGAGGAGTCCTTTGGATCCGCTTCTATTGAATGGTAATCTCGGCCTCGGGACTGGGAGACCGGGGTCCTCCACCTTGTAGCCGGCGATAGGTGCGTCGAGGCGTGTGTTTATTTACACGAGACAAACACCGGCTGACGTAACAGCGTGTAATTAATCTGGTACGACGGTGAAAGCCCGGCACGCCCTTGCCCTTCCCTCCCCCCACCCCATCATTTGAGGAACGCCGTTGAATACAATACGTATAAATCGTACTCATGAATTTTGAAAGGCTGCAATTTTAGAATTCAATCCTCATTATTTTCTCTCTCTCTCTTTCTCTGTCTCTCTCTCTCTCTCTCTCTCTGTCCGTTTCAGTCCTTCTCTCGTTCGGGCTTCGGAATGAGCAGTGAATATGCACTGCTCCTTCGTAAATACATACCATGTTTGCGGTTATATTGATTTGTGGCAACGGTTATGTCTCCTCCAGCGGATAAACGTACCTGGTATATCGATGCATAACGCAACGTGGCTTTATGCCAGTCCTATATTGCACGAGGGAACTATTTATATGTAAACTCCAACGTTTTCGGGAATCCGATCTTTCCTGCCGAGATACGAATTGCGATTTATTGACGAATTATTGCAGTACTTGGGGTTATATGCACGCAAGGCACGTGGATCTTCTCACTTCTTTGCAAAGAAATTATTATACATCTTTGAAACAACTGCTGCACATTTCACTGAAATTCTTAAAAAATCTGGGGTTTCAATGGAGAAGCAGAATGAGAACGAGAAGTAACAAAAATAATAATAATAATAATACTTCAAACCAGATGTGAAAAATGTATCTGGTAGCTTGCTGGTAGATTCAATGTATTTTGTTTTTTGTTCATACTATTATAATATCATTTCTTTGCCACCGTCCTACTTTTTCTTCGGCTACTTATCTGAAGCATGCAGTTCAAACAGAGTTGAAAACCGTTTTACTCCGCGACTGGAGACAGGGGTGGTGGCTCAATTTGCTCGTAGTCTCTTACTCGAGTAAAAACCATCCATTGCATCCTGTCAAACGGCAAATGTAACCGCTTGCATTACCACTAGGGTAACATTAAACTGACGCGTCGTTTGATTCCGTCAGCCAGTTTCCGATGCGTGGCTCTCTCCCTTCAAGCTTTCATCTAAATATATACAATAAGCATGTAACCGTGGGCATGTTTGCCACGCCGCCCAGGATGTGGATCACGTAAAGTCGAGCAGAAGCCCCCGGCTCGGTTTCCCGGTATGCAGAGTCGCGGTTACTATCAGGCTCATTCCGACTAGTTAGGGTTACCGGATAGAGCAGCTAGTTGGCAGAGCCGTAGATAACGGAACAGTTTTCTCAGCCAAATCGGCATTCTGGACCAAAATGGACCATGAAAATGTTTACGGTCTACCATCAGCTTGAGGTTCATATGCAATATGTTTTTTTTAAACCAAGATGTTGAACTACTGCACGGTTCTGTCCATAACCCCAACCATCAACTGGTCTCTAGTTCGGTGGATTTTTATGACCAAGTTGTTCGTTTCACGGCCCCTGGTTTTCTGCATCTTGAAAATGGGAAGGACCTCTGAGTGGGGGGACAGATTTGGAGCTCCTGCGTATAGCCGCGTATACTTTATACGAGGTATACCCAACGGGGTGAGCTTGGGATCCGGGAGCACATGGCTTCACACAGTTGCAGGGCTACGTACGGAGACTCCATCTATCATCTTGATCTCGTCCCGGCTTTGGGCGACCCCGATACGTCATTTTCAAAATCTCGACACGTCGAGCAAGCCCGGGATTCTTCGAACCTGGATAAAACCTGTGCGGCAATGAGATATGGATTGTGATGCATCTTGAATTCCCATTGATTAAGAGCCCGGCCAAATACCTCGGCCAATTTCTTATGTGTATATATATGTATATGTATATATATTAATACGCAACGGCCGATCTCTTCGATTTGATTTCTTTTATAATATGTTATAGAAGACTGAGCGACACGTATTTTTTTTATCTGCAAATCAACACTTTTAGGGGGGTGAAACCACCTTCCACAGTAAGGTATATCAAGGGGCGATTGGGGCAGTTATTTTTTTAACTGAAATTAAGTACATTTTTTATATCGTTATGAGAAAACTTTTTCAATTGGACTAGTTAATAAATATAATGTTTTTGTTGGTGAAACTGGCAAATCGCTCTTTGACAGGCCTGACTTTGGAGGGTGGTTTAATCCCTTGAAGTGTTTAATATCAGATGAAAAAAAATACGTGTCACTTAGTTTTTAGTCTACTATAACATATGGCAAAAGAAATCGAATTGCAGAGATCGACCCGGGATATCTTCCTTGTGAGCCGCTCACGCACCTAGCCTGGCTCAAAGGGGTGACAAGAGGCGTTTGACGATAAAAAATCGAACCTCCAAACTCGCGGGCATGAGAAAAGCCGATAGGCGATCTTCATTAACTCAGAGCCGGCTGCAGGTCACAGAGGCGAAAAAGAGATCGAGAGAAAGGGAGACGAAGCTGAGCTGGGTCTTCGAGACGGAAACCCGTACTTAAACCGTTGCTGGATATGTTTGTTTTACATATGTTCGCCCGCCTGGCGTTGGTTGTATGTAATTACTCGGCGGACAGGTTACAGAGAAAAATGCTGGTTATGTTTCGTTGTGTGGGTAGGATTACATATTCGAACGAATACCGAGGCATGAATCTTCGATGAGCTGGAAATACCGCGGTTGTGCCTCTTGCAGTGTACCTTCTCCTCCCATTCGATATACAACCCATATCTTTTAAAAGTATCAACGCTCCGACGGTAGAACCACTCTTCCGCTGAATCAGAGCTCGGAGCTCCATCAGGAGTGAATAATATTGAAGGGAATGTTGTTTCCACTATCAATCCACTGCTGCAGAGCCTGTCAAACGGCCCAAGAGCATTTTGGTACTTGGGTAGTCACTCGTTGAGAAAGTAGTGGTCAGAATCATTCTAACATAAACGAGCAGACGTAAATTGAAAAAATTCAACTTCCGCCCAGAAGAACGAATTTTAACAAAGCAACTCGATCGCTATGAAGCTTAATTTATTGTACCGTTTGAAATGTCAGTATAACTCGCAATTATGTGGTTTTATCTAAACGTACGATTTCAGCATCAGCAAGTTCTTTTGCTGTGGACTTTTCCTACATGGAACTGAAGTAGTTTTCTTTTTTTTTCAGAGCAATGCTGAGCAGACACGATCGGTTCCTGTAACGATGTGAAGACGTCAGTATAACACAACGATCTTCCTGGCCGGCGGGATTGCGGTGAAGTTATTGATTCAGCGCGCTGGATTTCGGGTCGCAATGAGTGGAGCAGGAGCAGCAGACGACTGAACGAGGTATCCACTCGTAACACGTAGGTGTAGTCTAAGTACAAGAGCTAGGAGAGATGATAGTCACTGCGGAGTGTTCGGTCCGGAGCCGTGGGCCCTGTAATCATACTTAGAGGCCGCTTCACCGTGTATCGAGTTGGCCGTCGTGGTAGTCGGACGGACAGTATCGAAGCTTCGAACAAGTATCAGGTAGAAGTAATTGAAGGGCGGATCAGTACGGGCAGGTAGAACTAGGAAATGTCTTGATCCCCGCGAGGTTTCTGAGAACGAGCGGATCGAGTGCAGTCGTAAAAACGGAGAATCGGGCGTCTGATGGGCATCTCTGAAAGGAACAGTGTCGCGGTACTCGGAAGGTGAAATTGGTTCTTCATTGTCATTGCCGCGCAGATTCGAAGCACGCGATGCAAGTCAGAGAAACACGTTGCTGAAAGAATCGCGAACTCCGTCTGGAGCCCAACGTCATATCTGGAACATCTTTTGAGGGTGGAATGGAGTCCATTCCACGGAAAAGGGATATCGATAACGGATCGAGTCTCGAATTCTCAGTTCCTCTGTCCGGGTCGTCTTCCTCGAGCGGAACTTAGCCGATCGTGATGCGGGACAGCCGGCAAAGAGAACCTACCCTGGTCTCGGTGATGGTTTGGGGAAATTGGAAATGTGGCTGAAGCGAGTTGAGAGATAAAAAAGATGGAGAATTCGGCGGGGCCGCGGCGAGGAAAAAGTTAAATTAAATACTCCGGGCGAGCCACGCCGCGCAGACACCAACACCACCACCGCCCGGGGCAGCGCGGTGAGCCCGATCGGGCTTTTCACTGGATTTTTCAATTTCCTCCGGAGAATCCCAAAGCCCTTGGAGCTCAGCCGACGGTGTCGCCGACGGTGTTCACCCGGTGCGATGGTAGACACTCCGTCAGCGGAGTGTCTAGGTCCTTTTTGGTTAATCGTCTGAAAGATTTTCCACCTCGTACGTTCCCCGGGATGCAAGGTACGCGAGTCGAACCCTCGTTCCCGGCGACGAGGAAGAGGATCCCAAAACGAGCCCACGGATGCACCGCGGCCGTATTGATTCGGCCGTAAGATGCGAAGATTCGCCGCTCCGTGGCCTGGTTGATCCATATCCAGCACCCCGCACTCCGCCAAAAAGCTTGTCCCTGACAATCATTGTTTCTAAAGCACTTTGCGCCACTTTGGAAGGCGTTGCCGCCTACCCAGCTGAGTTTTGGCCTGAACTCCGGTCTCTGAGAGGCGAAAGGATCCTGCAGCATACCAGGACTTGTGTGAAAAGGGGGTGTGAAGGATCTTCGATGGGCTGTGGCAGGTTGTCAAAACTCTCGAATACTCTCAGGCTCTCAACCACGTGCCACCTCCCCTGCAACCCCGCTGGCTTTATTTTATGGATGGAAGGAAAAATTCGCTATCCGCATCACCTCACGACCCGTAATCCATGCAGGTATCTTTTTTTTTCTCTTTTTTCCCCTCTGATACCCCGAGTGACTGACAGCACTCCCGCTCCTTTGACACCTGCGCTAGAAGTTCCATTTCACGCAGCGATGGTCCTCTCGCTTTTGGCTCACAGAGATCCGAACCTCAATACTTTTACACTTGGGCTTAGAACAGGGTCGCTTCAAAAGGATATTGAGTCTGAGCCAACTTTGACTGTTGTGAAAAAACAAAAACAAAAAACAAACTAGTAGATTCTTTGACCAAAAACGCTATGACCAGTCGATGACACCTGAATTAAAATGACTTTTCGAGCATACAAATTATACGAAGTTTCCGGTCTTCGGTTGTACAGATTGAAAACTTTCTTCTCAACATGAATGCAGAGTTGGTTGTAAATTGAAGGTGAAAGCATGACGTGTTGCAGATAGGAACAGCATTCCGCTCCTCTGTCTTGGCTCGATTTGGATTTCCCGATTCTCGGAGCAGAGTGTCGACGCCCTGCCGCGATAAGATAAGGCCGGTAATGGTAGAAGGAATCAAGGTTTCCAGTCGACCTGCCAGCATAAAAAATGCTTCATCGTTCATAGTCCGGCTGCTTTCTCGAGTTGAACAATTGAAAAATTCGTTCATTTGATGTTCGCAGAGGCGCGTCCGGAGTAGCCCGGATTCTTTGATCTAATGCCAGCTCAAATACGGAAAGCTCGCTGCGAAGGCGATTGCAGAGTCCTGCAGCATCAGCGTTTATCACTCCCCCCGTTCTCTAGTTTTATTCTCATAGCGCCCGGCTCCTCGCTCCCTTTGAACTCACCAGATATGATAATTGCCCCTGACAGACCCGCTCGACCTCGGAATCCGTCGCCCTCATGCCCTCGGCCCTGTTTATCGCCCCTTCTCCTCCTCGCTCGACTATCTATTTCTGTCGTTTTATTTACGAGATCGTCCCGGTCTCGGTATGTATACCCCGATTTTCAAGCCCCGACTACCCTGCACGGATGAGGCTAATTGCGGCAAAACCGGGAATGAAACGAAGCCAATCCAAGCGACGCGGAAAGCACCACTACAAGACTCAACGCACGGAACCTAATTATTTCTTTCAAACAACGTTATTCGATCGAGCGCCGAGCAGCCCACTCGTGACTTTCGTTCTTTCCATTGCTCTCGACTACGTTTCACGCTCCGATATTCCAGCGGATTAAAATTATCCCCTGCACATCCGCACTCTTCATTATACTCCGCGTAGCTACGGCAATTTCGAGATTCGCTTACAGTTTGCACAATCCGAAGAGGCAGAATAACACAATGTGTATTTTAACCTTCGTTTTTTATTCATCCCCACTTCTTCTCCGAGTGAGCCAGTTCGCATCGGATGATGAATTCGAGCCGCACGGTGCTGATAAATTGCTCGAGTCGACAGCTCCGGGTCTTATACGTATATGCAACAGTTTACCCGTGATCCCAGTCAACTGCAGGCTGCTGCTCTCGGATAAATGGCAGGGAATTGGAAAAAACAGCTCTTTTTACCCGTAGAGTTGGAGGACGGTAGTCGCCGGTGCAATTTCCCTATAGAAATCGTCGAAACAGTCGGCAAGTTTCTACTCCAAAGTCGAAGACGTGGAGGGTGGAGAAGGAGTCGAGTTGTGGGGCAGAAGAGAGTCGAGGCGAGGCGAAAGTTGGTGAAATTAATGAGGGGAAGATAATCACGGCTGAATCTCAAACAAAGAGTTGATTAAGTTGAGACAGAAGAACCGGAGCTCAAGGGTCGCCGGTTCGCCCGGTTTTCTCGACTGCTGCTGCAGCTTCGCAGTGGCTGATATTAAAATTATTAATGAATTGCGAGGAGTCCTCGCCCGTTCCGCCAAGGGAGATGAATTTCGGTTTATTTTCAGGAGCTAAATCCGCGCCCGTCTCGTCCTCGGATTACATTCGTGGAAAAAAGAAGATATCTGAGAAAAGGAATGAAAGGGAGAAAAAGAAGAGAGAAAAAGAAAAAAGAAAAGTAAACGGTTCTCGGTGCAAAAACACACCACGCGTTTCAAAAGGAACGGGTTTAATGGTACAGATTTCATTTCACTTACAAAGCAAAGCTTACCGTCTCTCGCTTCCAGCCCGCGCTTGTATTTATTCGAACCCGTTCATTTGAGGCGCGGGCCAGGCGTGCGGTATGCGGTGAAAATGATCGCTCCGCAAGGCCCGCGGGATGCAGGGAGGGAACGGGCCCAAACTCACCTGCCTTGTAATGACTCTATCAGAGGACCGCCCCTCCTTGTTCCCCTTTCTTGGGCAGCACCTGCTCCCGTCAGAACTCCCAGGTTTGGTTCAAACCGCTGGGACTGCAGTCTTTTCGGGCCCGACACGGCCGTGTTGTAATAAGCCTCGTACATCATCACAATCGCGGTTCCATCTCTCGGACGGTTGCTGCGTGGCTCTCAAAAATAACCAGAGACAATAGAACGGCCCGAAACCCGATAAAAATCTAAGGGGTGTAAGTGGTCAGGCTTTCTGACAACAGAAACTCGACTAACGTTCTCCCCCCTTGTTAACCAGAGATTTTTTAACGATATTCCGTTTCGGACAGCCATGCTCTGGAAACAAGAAGCTATCAACTGCCCGATGAATTGCAGTCCGGAAATCTGCCTCGGGTTTGGAGGATGTAATTTATTTTACTATGCGTATTAGGGTGGTCCTCATTTAGGGTGTTGACGAATTTTTACCGCCCCACCCCTAAATCAACTCGAATTGCCTCATTTTTTCAGCTTATTACCTCAGCTCTAAGATAGTCCGCCTTGTGTTCGAAATTTTTTATGGAAACAACACGGGAAAAACTTTATTTCTCAATATATATTTTACTCTAAAAGTAATAATGTTCCAAAACATCTGTAACTGCAAGGTTTTAGTGGCTTTTAGTGCTATTATTTGGAAAAAATTCACATCACATCAGTCAATCTGGACACCCTCGAAATCTGACTTTTATTTATTTAGCCTAGTATGACGATGTGAATTTTTTTTCAGATACTAACACTAAAACCTTGCAGTTACAGGTCTTCTGGAACGTTATTACTTTTACAATAAAACATATACTGAGAAAAAAAGTTTTCCCTACGTTATTTCCATAAGATACTCTGATCGCAATGCGGACTATCTTAGAGTTGAGGTAAAAATCTAAAAAAATTAGGCAATTGTTTTTGAATTATTTGACGTAGGTTTGAAAGGAGGGGAGGGAGGACCAAAAATTCGTCAACGCCCTAATCTGTATACTTAAAGTTCCCACTGGAGTTTTTCTAACCATTCAGAAATCCCGAGTTTAGAACCGTGGTCCGTTTTTTCTCACAAGAAGGTTGTAGAACTTGATCATTTCGGAACTCCAAAAGAGTTGCGTAAATTTTCTGAAGAACACGTTTTTCCACCTCTCCTTCTCACCCTCCCTCGAATTCGTTCCTTTTCACTGCTTTGTCCTTTTTGCCACTTCGCTAGTTTCAAATTTCCCCTACCTCCGGGAACTCCAGTCCTGTCACATTATTTCCTATTTTCTGCTCGATTTCTCCCTTGTTTAATAACCCGCACCCTTCCCCCTTCTCCTTAAATACCACGAAGCAAAGTGTGTGTAAGGCGTGTGTTGGAAGATCTCGTGTGACGAAAGGTGACCTTAGTTCGCCTGTGGAATTTCGAGACATCATGAAAAGGCCTAGCTTTCTTTATCGAGGTTTTTCAGTACCTTCCGGATTTTTTTTTCTGCTCATCATGACAGAAATCATCACCACCACCTTTCTCCAAAGACTTTAAAAAGACTTTACCGACCGTTTTGTTCAACCGGTTCGAAAATCCGGCACCTTGCGGTTATATAGCGATTGAGGTATATCTGTGTGTGTATTATAATTATGACAGTATTATAAGATCAAGAAAATTGATGGCTTCACCTGCTAAAAAAAATGAAGCAACAAAATTGTGCCGCCTTCCGCTCCTCACTTTTGGATCGTTCTTTTTTTATTTAACTTTCCTCCCTTTCCTCGCCCTCACATTCACCGATCTCGTGTCGGTTCTTTGGACCACGCGGCCACCGTACAATGTGAGTCCTTTGTCCCTTTACCGAATTATCATTCGTCCGATGAGCACGAGAGTATAAGCCTCGGAGGGGTAACAAAAGGTGAGGGAAAAAAATTTGGTGTACATTTTTTTTCTTTCCCTTTCAGTTTTTGCTTTGAAAAAAAAAAAAATGAAGATAAGCCACCTCGCCGGCAGCCGTGGTTCATCCTTTGCCATATAGTCTTGAGGCAGGCAAACGACACGGCTAATTTGGTCAGAACGATAAAAAATACGCTCTAGGGTGGCCGGCTTCCTTTCTCTCTTTTCCTTCCTTGTCTTTGTCGGTCCCTTTTTCCATTCTGTAAATTGGCCGTGAGTAATAAAGTAATTATCGCCGAGACGTCTCTATGAGACTTGTTGAACACCAGTCAGACCGCACACTGATCAACCGCTGGTCGAAATCCTGGACCTGAATTTCGGCGAAGCGAAAATTTTGCCATGCAATTAAGGCCAGGCAATTTGCTGGCAAAACCGCAAGCTTGTATATTTGGAATTTAGATACGCCAATTACTTCCCATATTCGCTGTATCGACTGATCAAAATCTGTATTTGGGTATCTAGGTCTGTAAATTGATGGAACAATGTCGCGGTCTTGGGTTTGAACCGCTTTGAGATCAACACTGACAATCCAAAGTGACTATTAAATTAAATATTTAATCTCCGAGTTCTTTTGGACAGGAAATTCCTAAACGGACGGACCTTTTAACAACTCCGCCAATAGAAGGTAAGATCAGTACCGAAACTAAAAGACCTAGAAGTGTGATAAACAAGGCCAAGAACCAACGATGCAGGTACGTATGGAGTGGCGTGGAATCGAAGATCGCGAAAGTCCAACAACCTTCTGCAGACCCTGTTAGCAGTCTGACAAATGCTTCGGCCAACAACCGACTCGTCCTTTCGATCCGGAGTGTTAGATTGGCTCAATAACACCTAACGAGCTGCCATATAAGTCCAGGACTATGGTTCTGTTCCTTCTCGTTGTTATACTACTGTTTATTAAGATTGTTTTGGGGGTTGTCTGATGATTTTTTTTTTATTTCACAAAACAGCGTTCCGTTCTAGATCGTTTGACTCGCGGAGAACGGATTTGTGTAACAACTCCCCAAAGGATACAATCCCGAATTGATGTACCTCAACTGCATCGAGAAAGAGAGAAAGAAAGAGAGAGTCAGTCTTTGTTGCACAGAGTTGAGTGTTCTCAGTGCCTCGAATTGCGGTTTTGGAAGGGAGTTCGAGGCGAGATGTAAACCGTGAACTGTAAATTTCTACCAACTGTGATGTAACTAGACGCGGTACGCGGATGATCGGGATGGTAAGGGAAAGAGCGGTGTATTCGACGCTGGTAATTGCGTCAAAGCGTGGGATAAGTAATTATAAGTACGCGCTGCAAGGTTGGCGCTAACGACGCCATGGAGGAGGGCTGATGTTATTATCAGAATTCCAAGACTCGGTCCCTCGTCGTTTAAATACATTACGCAACTCGCCCGCGGTGCAAAAAGGTTTTCGTCAAAAGGAACTGGAAATTCTATTCCGTCGTGGTTGGTTGCGGGGAGGTGGATGGATGAAGTAAAAGAAGCGAGACACTGCTGCGAGCCGTACCGTGTCTACGTAAGAGATATATTAAAATTCAAACACTCGAGTGCAACTCGAGGTTTCTTGGAGCTCGGAGCTCTCTGAGCTGCATTAAAGAAAGTGCTAATGAGTGTAATTTGCGCCAGAGATTATACTACATCTCTTTCAATTTTTTGTCAAACGAATCGCCGATCCCACTAACGCTTAGAACTCAGCTAGCTAGTCTCGATTTCACCAAATGGCCAATCCTCCAGGCGAATCCTACGCCTATTATCACTCTGGCATAAAAAGAAGTGAAAGAAGATGAGGGAGAGAAGAAAAGGGATATCGGAGGTGTCGTAACCTTCGATGTAATAGAATACCTACACCTCTCCGAACTACACTCGAGGACTCGTTTGTCGAGCCTAACGACCACCTTTACATCGTACTCCCTCATCTTCTTCCGATCCTAAAACACCAAGGGCAAATTCCACGATGTTTTATACCGCTCTATCCCGTGACGTAGGTTCACCATGGATGCCTATCCTATCCACTTCACGGTGTCAGGCAAATTCACGGAAGACGCAAAGCCGGTATCGCGGTCGTCGAGCACCTGAGGCCACATGAGATGTTCTGAGACAATCTTTCGCAACGGCATGTTGAATCTTTTATCAATTTGTCAAAGAAAGTCAACAATCTGATACTCACGTATGAGATGTGTCTACTGATCTTCGAAGGTATAATACTGGATGTTCGTTACAGCTGGTAACATTAATGCGGATAGGAATAAGCCGGGTCCATTACCGAGAGCTCCAGCAGCGGATGGAGTGGCAGGACCACGAGGCAAAAAACGAAGAAAGCGAAGCGACTAACTCGAGTTAGAAAATGCGGCGCAGCTGCCAACGACCTAATTGACTTATTCCACGGAGAGACAATTGCTTCGTGCAGTGTTGATGGAAAGCAACGATCCTTGTCGCGTTATAATCTCCTTTTCTTTACTTCGTTATTTTTCTTTCTTTCATTCTTTCTTCAGACAACCGGTCATTTCGGTCTGCCAGTGTGCGCAAGTGGACCGGTGGTTCGTATTCTCGGGATTGATTCCGCCTTTGACGACGACTCGGTGTAATTCTACGGAGCAGTCGAGTCTTCATGTGGTAACTTTGGGGAAACTTGGATGACGCCACTCTCTAGCTCTACGTTCGGTGTTGGAAAAGCCTGACGGCGTTGTAATTAAAGAGCTCCCTCATCCCGCCACGTCTCGAACGGTGTGCATACACACACGTGGCAGATGGTGACAGTGATTACTGCAGTTTCCGCATAAACGACGTGTTTCACGGGTTACACAAGTCTCTGAACCAGCTTCCAGCCACTACCTGCACCTCCTCATGCTCAAGCTCAAACTCGCGACGAATAGATAGCGTGCGGTGGACAGAACCGGCGGTGTGTGTATTATATGGAGCAATTACTTTAATCGCAGCCCGGCTCCCAGACGTCTTGATGAACTCATCATCAGCCCGTTCTTGTCTTCAGCCGCATGCTAGAGGAATTGAAAAGCACGAATCATACCGACGAGAAGTTCGAGGCTGAGTCGCTGCAGCTGTGAGCAGGAAATTTTCCGGGAAAACTTCGGCCCATCGAATCTTGTACAGACTTGGTGCGGAGCTTCGGTGAAAGCTCGTGTGTGCATCACGCGGCCGGAATGGTCGAGAGTGAGTAATTATACCCCGTAGTGAGAAAAAAACAGATGAGAGCCAAAAATGGAAATGAACTGGATCGTGATTACTAGTGCCAGTGGGCAGAGGTGTGGGGTGAAACACCTGCTTGATCGAGGGCTGCGGTTGATGGTAATTAGTCGATAGATCAAGCGTCTGTGAAGAGCTGCAGGACGACGATATAATAAAGGCAGGCTTGTGCCGGGGACTAAAATTCATAGCAAGTAGTTTCAGATGAGGAAAATTGTACATTCGAGGTGCTGGCTGATCAAGATCGACCCGGCAATAAATCGTCAATTATTAGATCAACCGACGCGATCGGCGATCGGCTGTATTGAGTAATTAAAAAATCCATACACGCCAGGCACGCGGACGCCTCCTACAAGCAGGGAAAAGACGTCGACGAGGACTAACGAGCCCCGACGAACGAGAACCGCCTTTGAATCGTCGATCGCCTGCGGCCGGTTGGACCGACCCGGCGCTTCTAATTTCGAGTTTAAGATACACCTCGTGCAGTCGCGCGGTATTAAGTCATTACAGCCGGGGCCTGGCCTAATGATACCCTTGCCCGAGAGACGGTCCGACTAACCAAGGCCCGTCCATCAGACCGTCCCTGGCGTGTCTCGAAAGCGCGGGTTCTCATCTGCGTCGAACCCCGTATAATTTTACGGTGAAAGCCCGCTAAACCAGAGAACTACAGAGCGGTGACTGCAGCTGCGCGTCCTGATCCAGTACGAGATAAAGTCGTCCGAAGATCCTGGCACCGCGCTGGTGGTCCAGCGATTGATCGGCGCCGATACTGACAATCGATAACGTCACTTCGCTTCGCGGATTACCATACGTCGATAACAGAAGCAACCCTCGTTGTCACCCGGCCTCGTCTGTCAAAAATCATTGTGAATTTACTAAACATGTACTGTATAATAGCGTTGTCAAATTACAAAATCAGTTTGTAAATTTGCGAATTTAGTTTCGTGATGTAAATTACCGTATACTTGCCTTAAATTCACGATAAAAATGTTTTCTTTTACTCAAATTTATAAGAAAAACACAAAGAAGTAATTTGAATTTACTAAATCGTGTATTAAATTTGATACAGTGTAAGAAGTTCCATAAAGAAATTTTTAACAATGGCACGACGCCCGATGATAGAAAAGAGAGGGGTTACAAAGCTGTTTCGCCAGATGATCGATGCATCGAAACTTCCGGAATCGTTAACATAGGTATGTCAATTTACTGATCCCGTTGAAATCCACCGTTAGATCGTCACACCGCCGTTTCAGTTCGAGTGCAACGTGAAATTCGATATCCTGGTCGAAGATTGCATCGGATTATCGGCTTCGAATCGGCCACCGGTGGCCAGATTCCAACCGACGACGGACTGGTAGTTCGGTTTCGCGTTATCGCCGGCTGATCGATCAGGCGTGATAATTCATCCGTGATAAAGATACGCGATCGACAGTTTTCCAAAGTACAACGACAGATTGAAACTGATCAATCAGACAGCAGACAGACACCTTGGAAATCGCAACACTGATCTGCATGGGATGTGCCGCGGGAAGACTGAAAATAAGTGAAATATCGAAGTTGAATACGAGATACGTAGAAATGATCTATGAATCAATACAAAATGGAATCTTCACTGGTAGGCGAGTTGAAATTTGTACAAAGTAAGTTGACTTTCTTTCTGGTTACTATCCGTCTCACTTGAGCGCTATTGTAAAATAGTGTTTCGTGTAAATGACGCAGTAAACAATGTCCCGAGGAGAATACAAACCGCGGTTCGAAACGCTGACACAAAAAATTATGTTTTTTTTCTGAAGATCCAAATTTCCAAGATTCTTTTCACGTACACGTTGAATATGAGACTCTGAGCATAATAATCGAAGTATCATTTTAGTGAAACTGATTCGGCGAGCGATCAATGCTTGCATTTCGGGTGAGCGAAAAAACGTCGAAAAATACTCAATGTTGCAGCGTGGGTTCGGTAGGGGAAGCTTTTGATCGCGAAAGGCATTAACGCCGGTGGGCCGCAACTCTTCCGGCGTTATGAGGCCAGCCGGGGGAACCCCTGGGTCGTCATTTTCACTCGAGCCGACGTAATTGCATGCTGCTGCCGGCGGTAACATCGTCGTCCGTTGGGATAACGCAGTTACCTCGTTGTTTCTGTCAGCCTATCGCCGCCTGTGTGTCGGTACACGCCTACACGCCCATATATGTGTATAACTGACAGTATAGCGTGTGCACACATATATATGTGTATATATATATATATATATTATATATGTATGTTTCGAACAATAATTACTGATCGGATAAGATTTCATTAAGCCAAGCTCAAAATTATACCGGGTTACGGGATGAGATTATGCAAATTATTACGAGATTGGCACTGCGTCGGCTGTTGCAGAGTATAACAAACCAGTATTTACCCTACTTCCATTCTAAGTCTCGCGTATCTCATTACCCAATCATCGGATAATTAATCTCAAAGTTGAAAGGAAAATTGAACAAAATAGTTCTGAAACGGGACGAAGTTTGTCATTCGTGAGTTTCGTTTTCAATCTTTACAGTTTAATCTCCGTAATATTTATCTCTTTGCTTGTTTTTATTGACAGAAATAATCTTCAACACCTCAGCTGTTACACCGATGAATTTATAAGCATCCGAATTTCCCTTCTCTTCTCCAATCTTTAACTTCGGTAAAAATATGCCGGGATCCGCGAATCGTGGAGAGGAAAATTTGAAACACACAGCAGTGCATTAATATCGGGCACTGACAACAGCAAGAATACGTCTATCCGGAAATACGATTTTTCTCCTTATCTCCGGGCTCTGTAAGTTCTCTGCCGTCGAGTCTGCCATCTCGGTGCGGAGCTGCGGAGCGTAGAATCTGGATTTTACAGTCTAAAATCCGACGCACTGCAAGCCAGAAATGGGAACAAATTTCATCAGCATCAATCCCGAAGCCAGACGTCATATCGGCCGAGAGTTTTCCGTCAATTTAATCGAACAATACGTATCAGAAGGGGGACCAGAGTGACTGACAACTGTACGCAGTTTTAATAGACGGTACATCACATTCGTTTTATCTCCGTCGGCTAAACTCCCGAACGATAGAAGGAAAACTTCCATAACAATTTCGTATTTTCTTGTTTCATGAAAATCGGCCCAGCGCCGCGAAACCGGAATCACAAATTATTTATAATCACAGCGATGTTTCCGATTGAGCGTTGCTGTTGTTATTCTATTTTTTTATTTTCACTCGTTTGGCTTCCATTCTGCTAACACTTTGCATCGCGTGTGGCTAGTTTTTGACCTGCTGATTCACCCATCAACGCTACACTACAGCCATATTTCAGGAGCAAACGACTCGATGGATTGGGACTAATAGCCCTCGTCACGATAATGATAGATATAATGTGCCGAAGGTAATTTGCCACTCTATCCCTGTGGGAAAAACAGACGAACAACATCGCTGATCGATCTTCGTGTGGAAAAGTCTATTTTTGAACAATATATACCTCAATCAGTCTCGCCAATGAAACTCATCAGAGTTCATTCCATTACGAAAAATTGTCTGATCGAACAGAATCTCAAATTAAGATGTCAGGCATTTTCTTGATCTGCAATTCCAAACCAATAGATACAGTTAAAGATGCAATAGATGTTCAGTCTAGTAAAAAAATAACATTCAGAATTGAATGATTGAGAATCAGAGATCTGAAATCAACAACTGATCTGAATTTCGATAAGTTTTATCAAAGAACCATTCGGTTGGTATAAAAAAAAAAAGAAACGATAAACATTAATATGGATCGGTACAGTTGAGTGAATGATAATCTATCGACAGATTATATCGTCAAGCACCTGTTTTATAATGCCAAATTCTTATAGCTCGTCCAATTACAATGAATGATACCTCAATTTATTCGTAAGTCAATTCCGCACAAATCAGCTGATAAGACAAAGACAGAGCATCAGTTTATCGTGTAATGTAACCACCTACATTGGTTTTATATACATTATATTTATAGATACATTGAATAGTTCAATAAACATTCAATGTTTAGGTAATTTTTAGACAGTTCAATTGCAAACGGAACGATCTCTGATTAACGAAAACTGGACGAATGATATTGAACAAGAAGAAAAACGTCATCAAAATGTTCCTAAAATCCGTAAATTGATTTTTTAATCATCTTTTCGTTTTCACATTAATAATATGGGAAATACCATTGACCCAATTGAATCTGATTAGCCTCAGTCTCTTCGATACGAAAATGGTTTGAATCGAATCATAGACCCGATGCATCCTCAAAGTGGTCGAAACAAGTAGAATTAAGTGCAGACGAGATTGTCAGCGTCGCTAAATCGCAGCATTCGGTGCGAAAGAGGTTTCATCCCTTGTTCAAGTGCTCATTTGCCTAGTCAAAGGCGACTCCCTTCGGTTCATTTCACGGCCTCCCTGGAGGAGTTGTCAGGGCACGTCCCGGTTCCCAGAATACGCTGACGTTTCGGCCTAGGGTGTTGACGGTGCGGCGAAGCGGAGAAGGGGCGCATCGACGGATAAAGCGTTTCCCGCGCCACTTGCCCACCCTTGTCTTAACCACCACCCGGTGAGACCTGAGAGTAATACCGTGTCGTCGCATCCCTTTCACCGTGGGGATGAATTAAACGTGGTAAACAGGACGTGGCGCCTCGGTACAGAGAGTATACCTTCTCCTTTCCGTTTCCTCGCGTCTAGTCTTACCGCCTCACGACACCTCGACTAGATAATGCAGGTCCTCGGCGTCTTCCTCGAGTCCCGATTCTCCCTACCTACAGCTAGACCGGAAACAGCGACTCCCTCCGTTTCTCCATCTCTCTCTCTCGTAATACCAACAATATGTTATACCAGAAGTAATCCGCGCCCCCTCAAGCCTCTTGATTTAATCCTCCTGTTTTTGCGGTAAATTCCGGCAGGCTATGCGAAAGCTAATCCTGCAGGCACAGATTTATAATGCGGATGTTCGCCGAGCGCCGCCGCGGCGCCACCGAGTGTCACCCTGAACGCTATATACCGAGTACGATTCCCGTTTCGTTAAGGGCGGGATAGAGCTTGGACGGTTCAAAATCGTACTTATTTTTAGAAGTTTTTTTTTTTTTTTTTTTATAGAAAATGAAAACAATTAGAGCGCTTTGAGTTTGACGGCTTTATGTTTTAATTATAAAACATTCATGAAGCTATAAATAATAAAGCCCTCAAACTCAAAGTGCTGTAATTGTGTTTATTTTCTATAAGAAAAAAAATGTGTGTTTTCAATTCAAACACGCCGAATAATCTTTTTATTTGTCTTTCAGATCACCATGTAATTCTTACCCGAAAAGACTGATTGTTTTTAGTTCTGTGCAGCGGGGTGTTAACGTGTGTTTAAGGGCTGACCAGGAACCCGACGAAAGTCGGCCGTAGGCAGAGGACGCTGTTACAACAACCTCTAATTTCCTCTCCCTCCGTTTCAACTCCTCCCCAAAGCCCAGTTTCCCATTATCCCTCGGGCCATTCGAAACTCTCACTTCGTCGCCCTTTTTCTCGTTGCTCATCCCCTGCAGCCGGTTACGGGTGGAAACAAATCAGAGACTTTTTTTTATTGCATCTACTGATGGGAACCCGTCTCGGCACGATGCTACGAATCTGTACGAACTATCCGGTCTAGTGATACACTTTTTACGTAGCCGATAAGCCGGCCTGGGATTCCCGAGAAAAAGTTTGACCATTCGCGACGCGTGACCAATGGGAATTCGTTTTGGAGAATTGTTTTCCAAGTAATACACTCGTTCAAATTTCGATTGTCGTTCGAGCAATTGAAGCTCACATAATTTCAGTAGGTAAGAAAAATTTGCACTTAGAGGTGGCGGAAGGTCGGTAAAACGATCACTGTTCGCCTAACGATCAGATGCTATGATGACTGTGAACCTCAGTCAAAAATCGGAGCTGAATCAACCGTACATCGACAAGTTTCCTCGGAAACGTCAATGTCAAGACAACATCAGAACAAAATTAGATGTCATACGGAACTCGGCATAGTGAATGCAATAGGGTTTCATAAAATCTAGTAATTATCGAAATTTCAAAGTTCCGCTTGACTATTCGTTGATAACTACAAGTCAATTTACACTCAACTGCTAAGCTGTGGTCAAGAATTGTCTCCAAATACGTCCTCTTCATCAGTGTCTAGGAATTGTTTGGTCTCATTTCATGCCCAAATCCTGTAAAATCAAGTCAACTTCTACATTACTGACTATCAATTGACAACCCAGCAGACATCTGTGAACGCGTGGGTTGCCATGTAGTCAAGAATCGGCTCCAAATACTCCCTCTTTATCAGTGTCCGGAAATTGGTTGACTTCATTTTAAGCCTAAACCTTGTAAAATCAAGACGTGCCCGGTTTCCGAACCGAGCTGCTTCCGGGGCGCATGCATCAGGCAGAACCGTCAACTTCTGATGGACCATAAAAGTAGATGTAAAATGTCTTCATGAATTCCTAGCTGGAAGCGGGGAAGTAATACCGGCAGGGTAGGTAATACGGCTCTCTTTGGGTCGGCGTGGCTGCAGCGACCGGCACGTGGCATAAAGTTTACGATGATGAGAGCCGACGTCCCGGGTTCGAGGAGGAGGATGAACCAGCGCTGCAAGCGCAGGACTGCAAGGCCTCCCGGGATTAATACGCCTCGAGTTATCATCACCGCTCATCAAATTATCCCCGGATATCGCACGCTTTACCCTCCTCCTGTAACAGCTCTCCTCAACTCGGGAATTTCTTTTCACGTACCTACTCTCCGACCGCGGAAAAACCGGGCCGGATATGTGTGCAGTTCTGGCACCTGCGCCTCTCGACTCTTACGTACCTGTACCCACTTTGCCGGAATTACTTGAAGCGTTGAACGGATCTCACCCGATTTCAAACCCCTCTCCAGAGCCTGGCCGGATGCAAAGCGCCGAATTTGCAACACAATCACGCCCCGACATCCCTCGATTAGCCCCTTCAACAGAGGGGTCTTTGCCTCCTCGTTGATACCAGAATGTGCTATTCACCCTTACGCGCTGTTCAATCCTCCTCCTCCTCCTCCTCCTACTCCTCCTCCACCTCCTTTTCTCTTCTCGCCCTCGTGAATCAGAAATGGTTTTTTCACCAACCATTATACCAAACGTTCAAATTTGGTGATACCACAATTGGATTGACTGAATAACACAACTCTGTCGTTTTACGTGAGAAGTCCAAGTTTAGATTCCGATCACAAAGTTGGTTTGAGTCGCAGGAGGTTGTATTGAGATTACGGCCTGAGGAAGAATCAATCCACCGACTCAATGGGATCTAGAAGATGAATTTGGATGTCCGTTGGCGCCGGGCACGTTTCAAAGGAGCTGTGCTAATCACATTGAGTGGCGTGGCCGTAGGGTGTACATATATATCGGAGGTCGAACACGTCGAGACAAAGGAAGCACGACCGTTGACGAGGGGCAGGAATTGAGGGAGCTGAAAAATAGCATCTCCTTGTGAGAGGAATGGAAAAAGAAAGAGCGAGGTAGGGGGGGAAGGGGGAGAAAATCTTCCAGAGATCGGCGCTCCGTGTATAATCACATTAGTGGCTCCATTAACCGGCGACTAGCACCAAAATTTGCCGCACGTTCGATCGCCCGCGGCCGAACTGCTGCAGAGAGACGCGAAATGAGAATCGAAAGACCTTTCATCCGTCCTTCTAACCAAAAGCTCCTCTAGGGGTCTTGCCAATTACTTCATTCAATATCCGCGTCTCTTAATTCATTCCCGCCCAATTTCAGCTCATGCGACGCGTGGCTGCTGCGGAGTTTTTAAGTTCCTTGAATTCCAAATGTGATAAGAATCCGGGGATGTGTGTAAGAAGAGCTAGTGGAAGAGGTATGAACGGATTGATGAGAAACATAAAAAAAAAAAATAAGAATGAAAACTGATGGTATTTCAAGGGGTGAATTTTTACTCTAATATAACAAGTCTCAGTGAATTGTAGTCCAAATTTTACGGCAGCTTCTCTCTTGGGGTAAAATTTTTCCATCCATCCTGTGTAACGTCCCGATGCCGCCATCGTTCGCGAAGTGAATTATGAAATATCGAGAGGCGGATCGCCGAGGAATACCTACACACTTAGAGAGGTACGGAAATTGTTGTGAATTCAAAGTCGAGTTGATGTCGTTGTATATTGATTATCCGTTTAACCGGCCAGCACTGCAATGCACCATTTTGGTAGGCCGGTACAGCATAACGTTGTATACCCAACATCAGCTTCGCCGGCTAAACGGCTAACCACCCGGTTGCATTCCGTGAATTATTCGGCGATGCGTTTTCCACGCCGCAAGTCAAGTCTGCGAAACCTCGATCATACAGCTTTCGCTGATTACGAGTTGAGGTTTGTTCCTCACACCACGGCGATCAATCTCCTAAGGGAGTTTCCATAAATTACGTATAGAAACGATATTTTTCCGTTCCACAGTACATTATATCCAACATATTTCCAACAACAACCCTTACGTCAAATTTTCGATATCTTAGCTTGCGTTATCCAAATTTGTTCAGATTCATTTCTATCGCGTAACAGGGACGCTGATTGATCGGTGTTCAACGTCATTGTCGCGAACAAGATTTCCGGTAATTTTTTTGACGCTTTTTCTCTCTGCCCAACTTTTTACCCGGACTGTGGGTCCGGTTCATCCTTAATATTGAAGAGTAGGGATAGTGTTCCGGTTCGTTCTCGTGCGCGGCGCGATGCCGATCGTAAAACGAAGCTACCATTCGTTCGTTCGTTCGTTCATTCGTCCGTTCGACCGATTGATTACATGAATTATAGATGCGCCCCATTTCTCTCGATAGTATAGCCCCTCGTTTGAAACGCCGTCCGCCTTTCGACCCTGCACAGGTACCTCACCCACACACAACACGCGTATTATACGTCCTTTCCACGTCGTTAACGCGTCCCAGGAAGAATTAAGCTCCCACGTTTACTGCCCCCCGTCTTATTCCCGTAAATACCGAGGAGTTGCCGCTTCGTGCTCAACCGTTGTTCCAGGCTCGACTCTCGAACTTTTGTGTGCTTGCGCTCAATCGATTCTTCAGAGTTCCCTTTTGCCGTTTGCCAATCCCTCTCGAACAAAGGTACCTACGTTTTAATTCAGTAGATAATTGTGTAAATTTTCTTTCTCTTTCACGCAAAAATTACACGCGTCTGTCCTTTAAGGTTGCGTACAGAGATAAACGATATTCATGTAATTGGAGTGGTTAAGGGGGGTGGAGGTACTGGACGATTTAAAATCATACCTATTTTTAGGATTTTTTTTTTTTTTTTAAGGAATTGAAAACACTTATAATCAGAATAATTTGAGTTCGAAGACTTGATTTGACCTAAAGCAACCTGAAAATAAGTAGAAACTTCCGTGAAACTTTTGATTTGAAAAATGCCGTTCACATTTCTACTCACGCAAACAAACGGAAGTGAAGAAAAGCTTCGAACAAAGTTAGTAAAACAAAATTTTGCTAATTTCCCACCCTCTATTCCACTCTTCACTAATTCTAATCCATTCCATTATTATCCATCACTACTCAAAGTAAGCTTCGTTTTTTTCCCGCGAGTGGAGCTTTGATCTTTCATGTCTGACGAAAGAAATGAGCTTGAACAAAAAAAAAAAAAATAAAAAGGAAAGAAAAAATCGAAATCTCACTGCACGGGGCAATCAAACTATAAAAGATAATATCCGCGCCAGTTAATGATTTGAATAATAATGATATTAACCGCTCGCAAGTGCAAGGTACAAGTTCAGACGACTCAAGTGCCCGACTCGTGCACAACGAACGAGCTTTTCACCCCCGCCCGAGTCTCGGCGAGCGTTGCACCCTGCAGACGGTGCAGCAGGAGAAGCGGCAGCAGGGAGTAATGGGTGCTTTCTCGTTAAAAATGTACGCGTCGCGAAGCCCTCTCTTGCCTCAACGTCGGCACACGTTGTCGTCGTGCGGTCGCCTTGTAAGCTCGAACCCCGAGGGATCGATGACGAAGCGAAGAGGTGAAAAACTTTCCCATTTCGCATAAGACGCGTCGCGCAACGATTCCGTTTTCGTAAATTATAGGTATACAATTAAGGGTGGTCCATAAATAGGTCATTTTTGAATTTCGACCGGCTTGCCCCGCTAATCGGCTTCAAATTATTCAAAAATAATTCCCTCTTTTTTTCAGATTCCAAAGGGGGTGGATTCCATTCAACCCTTTCAGAGGCACATTAAACCTACCCAATGGATTTGCATGAAATTTGGTACAGGGTTTTTTTTTGGTCAATGATTACGAATCTGAACTTAAAATTTAAAAATTCAAAACGACGAATCCAATATGGTGGACCAAAAACCCAAAAGTGACTTGATATTGCTGTATTGAATCCACCATTTTGAATTTTGTAATTTCGAGTTCAGATTCGTAATCAGCGACCCAAGAAAACCAACAATACCAAATTTCATCCAAATTCGTTCGACAGATTTGATGTTCTCCTGAAAAGGTTGAATGGAATCCACCCTCTTTGGAGGTCAAGTTAAGAGTTGAGATAAAAATCTGAAAAAATGTGGAAATTATTTTCGAAATTTATGAAGCCGATTTGGGGGGTGAGCTGGTCAAAATTCAATAATGACTTTTTTGAGGTCCACCCTAGCTATACGTATAATGCATTGCGCAGACACAGACAGGTGAATCATAGCTTAATGTAAATTATAATAAGAACCGATAGTCGTCTTTGCAGATGTTTGATTCGAAACGACGAACGGCAGCGGTTTTCGCAAGCCTTGGAAAAAGCTCCGGACCCCACGAGCTTCCTGCACGTCGCGATATATCAGTCTGGGGAAAACCGGAACCGGAAACCGTCAATCATAGGACTAAGTTACCGCCACCACGGCCAACTCACCCCCTTTTCACCCCTCCGGAAAAGAGCCCCTCGTATCGCGCCGTATGCAGCGAAGTATATAACGTACCTACGTATAAACTAGTTTGCGAACCCCGTTCCATATACCGACCGGGCTTAAAATATGCTCGCCAACCCAAACCCATCAATTTATGCTTTTTCATCGTTTTATTCGATTTTCCTTCGCTGTGCTGTTTACTTACCTTTTTACAATTTTTTATTTCTTATCTAAAACCCGGCCCATAAATAACTGACCACCTGTCCAACCTTCTAATACCGCGGACCTCGTACATCTTTTACTTTCCCTCGCCTCTGCGTATATACACATGCAGTAAATACATGAAGTATTGCCAAGGGTTGACCGTAATCGCATGGGTATATTTTTTCAGGGCCGGGGTTCGACTCTCGGGAGTTTTTACCTCTGCATTTCTTTTTTATACTCTTTTTATTATTGTTGTTATTATTATTATTGTTGTTATTATCATTATTACTTCAATAATTCAATCACTTCATTCCAATGTTTCGTGCACAGTTCACAGTAATGTTAATAGTATTTTATAGAAATTCGACACAGTGGGGGAAGGGGGGATGAACAGCTACAAAATCCTTGCTACTGTTATTTATTTATTCATTTGTTTATTTGATCAGTTGTTTTGTGTGTTTTTTTTCTACAGTATTTTATACAAATACCGCTATATCTTTGCACAACTTAAGCCTTTACGGACTGTGGCACTGTTACATTCTCGCTAAATTCGGTGAGTTTGCTCTGAGCAGACTGCTGAGCGGAGTTGAAAGTGTTCTGCATCGTTTCCTTGGCCGTTTCGATAACGCGAGTCGCCTTCTCCTGCATCTGATCAATCGCACCTTGAACTTTCTCTTTAAGCGTATCGTACATCTCTCGCATCTGGTCCATAGACTGCGGTGCTGGTTTTGCCGAGACCTGAAGACGCGTGTAAAAATAAAAAATTAGTCTACCACTGGATTTTTTTGTTTTTTGAGAACCGATTGCGCAGCTGGAATGACCTTCCAGCTTTGAAACAAGCGGCTTTCGACTTAACATGAGCCAGCCTTCGAACTTCCCGTTCTCACACTGTAGGTTTCACGTTTATAGAGAAAAAAAAAAGATTAATATTCGATTCGAATTTTGAATTACAAATCAAGATTCGTGGTCAACGATTTTAAAGCTCTGGCATACTATTTGAACACCGTTACAAATTTTAGAAGTCTGACCTTGGATTCGATATCGGTGACTCGAAAAACCTTCGCCTACTAATTTCTACAACAATCGGAATATTTTTAGATTTTTTTTTCTACCGACTTCAGATCGGCGATCAGCCATCCAACAAACCGACGAGTACCAATCTTCATCAAAATTCAAACGTTTTTAGTTTCTTTTCACGCGTCTTACCTCAAGTAGGAAACACGCGGCCAGGCAAACCACGATCAGGGACAATTTCATGACGCCTCAGGTGTCGGAACAAGAAAGGTATGATAAACGAACTACACAGTAGATCGATGAAGTCAGGCGTGTGTGAAAAGGTCCAAAGCGCAACAATTGTAGCACGGATAAAAATTGTCTTGCAAAAACGAGAGCTGGGTAACGACTGAGCGTTGATGTCGAACCGCGATTCTATTTATCTATCCTATTTTCTATTATGTCTATATGTTCCTGTGTACCTGTATACCTTCCTGACCGGATGTGGGAACTGTTATTAACTCGCGATAAGCACTCATCAAACAATCCGCTCTTCGTGCAAACCGACGATCGTTTCAAGCCGATACCCACAACACATTCACCAACTTTTGCCTGCAGTATTCAATACAACTTCGCACATCCTGCCCTTCAACGTTTTTCAAATGGCAAACACCTCGACTAGCTTTGTTAACTTCCATTGTGCCGCAAACGTATGACGTTTGTTCCCGGAATGAAATTCGTCAAGGTGTTTGTTTATCGTTTGTTTCTTCATTTTGCAATTAATTTTTTTTTTTTTTTTTTTTTACCGAACTTCCGTCATCTATTACAAATAAAATATCGACTCGTTTTTGATAAATTTCTCTGCTACATCGGCGGAAATGATAATACAAATGTGCAAACAGTTTTCTAGGTGGTAATAAATCGATATCTATCTTTCGATCGAGGAGTGTCGTGTCGTGCCGATGTCTGTTTACAAGGTCTGCAAACAATGGATGACCAGCGTTATGTTTTCTTGCAACACCGTTCGTGGACGATCGCGAGATTTTGTTGCAGTGAAAAGGAATTTCAGGGCACTGGTAACCGGAACGAGATAACTTTGGTGGCGACAGGAAAGTGCACGACTAATCTGGCCCGATGTGTATTATGTGGAAAAAGTAATGAGCTAACGAACCTGAAGCTTGAAGGGATTTAGTGCGTCGCGTCGAGCTGCCGCAATTAATACCGGGGGAGGGATTCGAGTCGGTATATTTCAACGTCAACGAAAATACATCAGTGGCAAAACACGGAATTAATATTAACGGCTGCGGGGCCCAGGATGAAGATGACGCATTGGCGATGCGGTGACACCGGCATCCGGTAACGCCGAAGGTCCCTTCAAAGTCCCCGTTTTTATTCCTGGATCGGGCTTTGTGCACCACTGGAACAGGGTACTTAGCAGTGGTTAAGTTCCTGTCGCCGAAACCTCTTCTTCTTCTTCTTCTTCTTCTTCTTCTTCTTCTTATTCCTTAACGTGATGCAAGCCTCGGCCAACATCCGTTCGTCCGTGACTCGAAGAGCACTCGGGGTAATTTGACACCAGTTTCAACATGACGTCTCAATCCTCTAAATCACCCTTCCGAATCTCGAGTGGTTGACTTTGATACTACTTTGATGGACCAGATGCAGGTGATCTTGGGATCCGATCAATTGGAGCAGGGTTGAAATGTTCCGAAAGTGCAAAATTCTGGATTTTTTGGTGGCGAAATTTGAAGTACAGCAATAAAACTTTGACGAAACATCAAAGTTTCGGATGGTCCGAAACCCGACGCTCAAAGTTCCGAAAACCAAGATTTCGTAAATTCAAGTTATAATTTGAAACTTTGGTCTTTCGTCAAAGTTTCATTTCTTTAACTTCAACTTTCGGAGCCCTTTCGGAACTTTTCAAATTTGGAACTTCAATCATACCCCGATCAACTGCAACGTGTATAAATTGCGACGGATTCGACAAACTTGCGGGTAGGTCTTCTTCATCCTTTCTTCGTCACTTTTATCACCATCGTTCAGTCGACGAACTTTGCGCCAGGATCTCCAGATTGACGAATGCGTTTATGTCTGTTTCGATTCGTCCCGTCGTCAATCCCGTCGATTAAACTAATAATTTTGACTCACTGAGTTACAGTTCCCGCCTCTCGCGATACTAGAGATCTATGGAGCCCGCTGGTATGACGTCTAGGGGTCGAGAGTTTCGGGCGAGAAAAATCGTTGTGTACACTCGTGAATCAATATATCGCAGCCCCTTGTTTGTGCGGCGATACCGGGATCCCGTACAATGAGAAAAATTTCATTTGTTATATCATTAAAAAGAACTGTTTGAATACTGTTGGGATTACGAAAAACGAGGTAAGCCTAACCATTTTGCGCTATCGTCGATCCTTTTTTGGTTATTGCAACGCAAAATCAGTTTCTGAGGTTTACTCTACTTTGTTAGTTAAACAAGGCTTTAACGTCAATTTATTCGAATTTTCGCAACAGTTGCGAGAAAATATAGCAACAGTGATCGTAATGAGAAAGAACAGTAACGAATACTAGACTTTCTGGTAACAGATACAAAACTACTTTTCACTTTATACCCAGAACCATATTTTTCATTTGTGGTAAAAAATGAAAATAGTCAAGGAGCGGTAACCGGAACTAAAAAGTTCTCTCATTGTCAGTGTAGTCCCGAATCGACCCAACTTCCGGCCGATTTCACGCCGCAGGCGAGCTTAGATCGTTCAATAGAAATCCGGCGAGATCAGACTCGCGGCTAATCGGAAACCAAGGATTGCTCCAAGTCTGTAGTCAATTTTCGCAGCCTTCACACCGCGTAGGTTCATTAGCGTCAAGTTTCCCGGACGGTTGGTCAAACTCGGGGTATCGACAACGTAAAAAGGTCCACCATCCAGATCGGAGTCTGGAATCCGGAGCGCGAGAGCCATGCGAGCCTCAATTTTCCATCGCATCGATCATCCCCGTCGGTTTATGCCTCTGCAGGTTGATGGCCCGCGCCTCCTCGTCCCGGTGCATTAACGTATTTTGCGCATTGTTCCCCGGATCCATCCAACTCCCTTTTCGCGCATCGATCACTTTGCCAGACCGACCTGCCGTAGGCCCTCCAGCCATGCTTCTCCGGGGCCGCCGGAACAATTATGGCTTATGTATATATACCGTCCAATCGGTGAACCGCAATCCATTCAAAGCCGGTAATATGCACGCTGACTTATAGCATGTGGTGATGGTTTCTCATCGACGCGTCGGTCTCAATAAAAAAAAACCATATTCTCAAATTTTGTTTTTCATATCATAAAAGAATCGTTTTATGAAAGCTTTCGGCATATGAAACAACAATATTTAAACGGTATTTTATGAAACGTTGATCCAAAAATTTTTAAAATTCATCCGTTGAGAACTGGTTTTCGGAAAAACACGTATCCTCGCGTTGGTTGGTCGGGATAACTCACGAATTTTTGTCAGAATTGTATGCGAAAAAAGTAAAGTATTCGTTGAAATCTCCACCGTGTATCGCCTTGTAAAATAAGTTGTGATCTATGTAAAAAAAAAATAAAAAATTTTTTAAACCCTTCTAGAATGTTGACTTCCGGAATCGAGTAAAAAAATTATACTATACAATAATCCGCACGGTAAAAAAAAAGAATACGAGCAATTTTAACAGCGACCATTTTTCACCATGTAATTTCTCTTTTTCCTTATTCCTATTCTTATTTTCTTCCTTTTCTTTTTCGCAAAGGGGCTAAAACCTCGTTAAACCAGAAGCGGGTGTTTCGATGCGCTGCAAAGATCCAGTGTTCCCACTTTCGGGTTGTAGGTACCCGCCGTCGCCGGTTCGGAAGTACGTGAGAAAATTTTCAACACAACCGGCGGGCGTGTGTATTTCCTTGGATTTTTCTCTTTCCTTTTTTCCTTCTTATTCGGGAGAGGAAATTTTCTTTCCTTTTTTTTTGGTTTTTTTTTTTTGTTTTTTGTTTTTTTTTTCTTCTTCTTTTTTTCACCCCTCCACGCTGCAATCCTTAGTCAAAGTCTCGGCTAGGCTGGAGGATGCAGGACGGGTGGGTGATATCTTGTGTTCACTACGCCCTCATGTATACGAAACTACCCTCCACGCATGTCACCCCGACCACCACCAACCACCACCACCACCACCACCACCTCGCAGTTCACTCTTCACCCGTGGCAGAAAGTGCGTCACGTTCCTGGCTCGCTTCTTGGTTCCACTTTTCATCTTTTCTTCTCGGGGCGGATTTTTTTTACTTTATATTTATTTTTTCTTTATTATCATTTTTTATTTTTTCTTCTTCTCTTGTTCTTCTCTCGTTTCTTCTTTCACTATCTTTCTCTGTATTCTTATTCCTTTTCCTCTATGCTCGCTCCTCCCTCGTTTCCTCGTACGCGAGAGTAAATCTCTCGAAAAGGTATTCATCCGGAGTGACGACATATCCGAGTCCACGGATTATCCCGCAATCCGCATATTCCGCAACCAAAATGTATAGTTCTGAGTATTCGTTTCTTTTCTTTCTTCCTTCCTTTCTTTCTTTCTTTCTTTCTTTACCTTGGCGTTGTACTTTTTTTGTTCTCTGGCATCGTTTCGTCACAACGAACAATAATCACGAGATCGTAAAAATTTTGTAATATACTTGCGAAAATAGGTTTTCAACCGTGTAACGAGGTACAG
The DNA here is from genome assembly GCF_021155785.1 of Neodiprion fabricii. NCBI lineage: Eukaryota > Metazoa > Arthropoda > Insecta > Hymenoptera > Diprionidae > Neodiprion > Neodiprion fabricii. The sequence continues at coordinate 3,398,769 of NC_060242.1, forward strand.
TTTGACACGATCGTGAAAACCTTTCAATCGTCACAAATCAATATACGAAAAGTAAAACTCCACGTTGCGCGAATAAATTCGAAACCTGTCAAACCTGAGCTTTTTCGAATTGGAAAAATGAAAATTAATACAGCCGATGAAATGCGAATTAAAAAAAAAATTAAATGCGAGAAGTAGAAAAAAAGAAACCAAAAGCGATCCTCACTTATATGTATATGTTCTATGTATTATATATATATACATCATTCGGAGGGATAAAAGAAAATTGTTCCCTGTCGTTGGCGGGGATAAGTGAGAAAAAAAAAAAAAAAAAATGCCTGACGTACAAAAGAAGGAGAGGGAAGGTGGTGAGAAAAAAAAAAAAAGAAAGTAAAACAGTGAAACGGACAATGAACGAGCGCCGTAATATGAACGGGGTGGGCTACAAGCTGGCGCTAATTACAAGGGTGTTTGTATTAATGCGAACGTTAGCATTCCGTTGTCACGTCGAGGTGTATGCGTATATATACACAAGCGGATGTGCCTTAAGCGTGTCGGACAGAACCAGGTGGAGCAAACGACTCACGCACGATCCCATTTTTTCCTTGAAAAAGCCGCACGAGCCCTCTATGTATGTATGGGGAATTCCATCCGAACCCAACCTGCGTCTGACCCTCACAATTTTTGATTTCGTTGAAAATTTTTTTCTGCAATTCTCCCAGCTCTGAAACAGAAACATGAGTATTATCGCTTTTTTTTATTTCACCGCTCAATTATTTATGTATATTGAGAGTGATTTTGTAAAAGGACCCTTTTTATAATTGTCAGAAAATTCTCAAAAACTGTACTCTCATTTCCGAACATTTCAAGAGCTCTGGCCCATGATGAACCGATCTATTTTTCTATGTTTATTTTTTTTTTTTATTTTTTTTTATCGCACTAATTTTTTTGATCAACGAAGACATTGTTCAAACGTGCTGAAAAAAAAATATAGAAACAAGAATTTGGTCCATCATGCGCCTGATCTTGACATATTTGAAAAGAAGATGAGAGTTTTTGAGAATTTTGAAAAAAGTCCTTTTCGAAATCGCTTTCAATATTTCTAAATAATTAACTAGTTGAATAAAAAATCTGGAAATATTCGGGATAATGTTTCAGAGTTAGGAAAATTGCGGAAAAAATTTTCAACAAAATCAAAAAATGGTGAGGGTCAGACGCTGGATGGTTTTGCATGGAATTCCCCGTACAAGTTCCGGGTTCTATGTACACCTATACACATACAGATATACACGCGGTGTGGTTAAAACTTTTCCTAATCTTATAAAAACGAAGTTACGCAGGTAGAAGATTGCGTATCTGGTATTTCTTAAATACGGGGAAAACGGAACGAGAGAAATTAGACAGAAAGAAACAAGAAAGAGAAAGATGAGAGGAAAGCAAGAAAATAAACTAAAAAGAAAGAGAAGGTAATAATAAAAAAAAGCATATCTCGCGCTAAAACGCGAATGGAGGAAAATCTCTTTGATACAAAATAAACAATAAGAATAATAATAATAAAATGGTGTTTAAAAAAAATGAATATCAAGAAAACTCTTGGCAAAGAACGTACGTCGCGGCGTAACTTTCTGCGGAGGAAATATGTTGCGTGAGTAGGAAGGAAAAAAAAAATTTATATGTCGTCAGCGTTTTATGTATATATATATATATGGGGCATTCCATGGCACCTCGATCAAAATTCTACGTCGTTGTCTCAGATTGACTTTATAATTTTTTGTATGGAAGCACATGACGAAAAACGCAATCGGAATTTTTTTCAGAATTTTTCGCACCAGCGTAACAGAAGTATGATTTAAAAACTTGAAAAAAAGCCCACTTTCTAAGATTGGAAAAAATTCAAAAAAAATCTTATAAAATGAAACGAAATTTTTTGACACCCATTAAAAGATGGAGGTTTCCTATATATATAGAATAAATATTTTTCGGCCCGTATTATAATTTATAGTTTTTTCGTTCACTCTTATGTCAAAAATACAATCCAATAATAATTTTTTTTTTCCCTTCAATTTATTTTTCGAACTTATGAAGCTGTTATATTTTGTAAGATTTTTTTTTTAAATATCTACAGATTTTAGAAAGTAGGTTTTTTTTTGTAATTTTTTATATTACACTTCAGATACGCTGAGTCGAAAAATTCTGAAAAAAATTGCAATCGCGTTTTTCGCCGTCTACTTTCATATGAAATATTAAAAAGCCGATCCGAGACATCGACGTAGAATCTCGATCGAGACGTCATGGAATGTGCCCCATAAGCGGTGTAACCGGAGCGTCGTAACGTGATGTGAGTAATTTTTTAAGAAATTTCCCAGCCTCTTTTCTCTCGTATGTACTTGTGTGGAATTTTTTTTGTTACCTTGTAGCTGCATATATGTAATACGTATATGGGTATGTATATTATATATACATATATATAAGGATATAACATTCGCGTTTACAGTTTTGGCGAAACTACCGAACTTGGGTAATCTCCTAGTTTTACGAGGTCGCGGGTCGTGGTGGTTATCATCCCCGGACGGCTTACATAATTTCCTCCCGGTGAAATGAATTTAACATGCGCCGAGTTTTTGCGTAATTTTAGAAATTCAGCCGTGACCGGATTTTCCTTCTGGCGCAAATTGCTAACCGGCCAATAGAGTCTGCAGACGGAAGTTTCGCAATTTATTTTCAGGCTTTTTTTCCAACCGGACGAAATACGCAAAGAGGGGGGTGGGGGGATGAAAACACCTGTAGATCAGAGGCGAGAATACGCGAAACGCCTTTGAAATAATAGTTTTCAGCCGGCGTGTCGTGGGAGAATTTTATTATCGCCGACGGAATAAAGGCCGCCGGAATCCGGATCGAACTGCACTTTCCGCAAGCTTCCTTTTCTAGGTTACGCAAACATAGCTACACGATATAAGACGGGCGGCAATCCACTTCGAGAAGGAAAGCTCGAGCACCGTTCGATACGCAGCTAACCAAGGAATGCAGGCAGCGTCTATCCGTGCCAACGGTCGAATAATAAATAATATCGCATGTAAATGCAAATTGGCAGTTGAAGATATTTACGATAATGGAAAAATCTAATCACCCTACCGCTTTCCTATATCTCAATTTATCCAGTCTAGTCTCCTGATCGTCGAACTTTGTAAACAACTTGGAAATTTATCAATCCTTTCAAATTTCGTTCCTTCTGAAGAAGATTTTCATCGGTTTTTATTTTTATTTATTTATTTATTTTTTTTAATCTGTTTTTCGTTTATATCGTCTCGCTTGAAAAATTCGCTGATTAAAATCGATGCCAAATTCAATCGATTCTTTCTCCTTCGCGTCCATCTCGTCATCGGGTGAAAATTTTCACCAAGTAAGTGAGAAACTGTTAGAATCCGTTTACTCGACGTCAATGCATTTACGGGTACCAAAATTATATCGCGTTCTCTCATGAAACTCAACTCCTCGGGCTTACAATTAGAAACAATGCGCGCTCAGACGTTGTAGTAAATTCAGAGCGTGAATTTCAACTGTGCATACTATCGCCCTTTATTTCTCTATCTTTTTCACACCTTTCAATAATCCGTGTTGCCAAAAAATATTTTTTTCACATTCGTGAAACTAGAGTGATTCCAATTTTTCACTATGAAAATTAGATAAAATCGAGGCAAATTTTCTCCAAGTGAGAAAAAAGACGTCGGTTGGATTGAGACAAGTTCAGAGACGGAATTTAAGGAGCGAAAGAGGCTAAAGAGAGAGATGGAGAGAGAGAGAGAAGAGGGGGGAAAAATGATTTGCCGTAGTTTTCGCGGTGGAAAATCGCAGCCGAGCGGATGGTTGCGGCATTGTTTTGCGCGAAGTATGTTTTTAACGAGGAAACTTTTGGGAAATAAATTTAGCGAATGGTTGGTGGCGGGTTTCCCGGCTTGAACGTAATCTCGAAAACTTACTACACAGTCCAAAGAGTTTACTATTTTATTCCCGCGGCGCTCACAACGACACACCGCCACACCGTGCATTCTAGTATATTTACAACGCTACACGCGGAGCGGGAAACTTTTCCAGTTTCGTTCGCTCGTTGATTCGCAACTAATAATCCCGAGGTAGGTTTGTGTACGATGTACATTTCTCTCGGAACTCGCTCCATCGGATTATAATAACGTACAATAATGTTACTACCGTTGCGTAAGACTCGATACTCGCCCCTGATTCGTTGTTTCATCGTTCCGATACTCTTAGCCCAGCTGTAACGAAATGAGAGTTAATTTGCTCGTATTTAGATCCATTTTTTTAGTTGAATAGAATCGAGGAACTGAGGCGTGAAAGGTTTTACTGTTTTATTTTTCAAATTCCCCCACGGAAATTTCAATTCCTGTTTACCCGGTGATACACACTAGCGATATGTTTGTACTTTTTTAGCGAAAGGTAATTTAGCTGTGCGGTTGTTGCAGAGTTTCAACGTTTCAACGTAATTTTTATTATTGGACAAATACGGTCTATTCAGAGATTAATTTATACTCGCGAAGCAAGCGAGTTGCTGCAGTTTTTGCAAGGATATCATACGTCTTGATATTTCCGATACTCTGCTCCTCGATAACTTCCATTTGCCATTTCAGCATTTATTTTTGCCCCAGTTTCAAATACCAGAACTCCGTTGAGTACATATAATGTAAGTTTCAAGTCGTAGCAAAACAACGGCGATTGATATTTCCGTATCACTTACTCGAAGGCGTGTCGATATTCTTGGATATTATATTATTAATTTTAAACCTTTAACGACCAAGCCTCTTTCCCGTTGAAAAAAATCTTACGTCTCAATCAAAATGTTTTAAAACTTACACTTTTTAAAAAGAGTTTTTCTATTTTTATGCCCAAGTGAAAAGTTTTTCAAACGAAATTATTCAGTGAAAACTTTCTTCAGAGTTCGTTAATATATTTCAAATTATTTCAGGATTCAGATATTTTTAATAATAGCAGTTAATTATTCGTCTTGTATCTGCGACTTTGAACCTCAAAGGGATCATTTTGAAATCTGTCATTTCATCGAATTCACTTTTCGAAGTTGTTTGTTTATTCATTAATTTATTTATTCATTCTCGTATGACGAGATAGGTATTCGGCTCAATCCCGCTTCCCGACTACCAATTCCGATCGCTGTGAGCGGAAGCAATAATTTTGAATCGCATCTCGCCGAGGGTGATAAAAATTCCATGTACGAACTTGCCGGGAGTTTAAAGTGGCATGGAAGTCACGTTTGACCGTCATAGATCCGTGATAAATTTTCAAAGATCCGACGTTTTCTGAATTATCGAGCCACGCTCGCTGCTTTTTCAGTGTCTCAATAAACCAATTCGTCAATCTTTAAACTGGATCGTATCGTCCAAGTGCGGAGTGACGATCAAGGGTTGAAAAAGAAATCCTACGATCGAAACTCCGGCTCACTCTCTGCCGGAATCAAAGATCCTGACTGATCCGATGAAAATGTGGATTCCCAGAGTGTCTTGACGCGTTCATTATCACCGAAGATACCGTCCTTAACCCGGTTCTGGTATCTAATCGAGAATTGGGAGGGGCCGGTTCGGTAGTTGCCAGTACTGATTGTAGTTTTCACCGAGAGTGTCAAGCGGCCCAGAGAGATTAAAGGCGCGGAATATTTGCCAGGATGCAGGTAGGTGTTGGATGAAAAAATTTCGCGAAAAATCCTCCGACAAAAGTCTGCGCAGACGAATAGAAATCGTCCAATTTATCCGGACAATCTAAATTCGAAGAAATTTTTATAACTGCTTGTTGAACGGTTTCGTGTGAATTTTTTTTATTTTTTTTCGTCTGACTATGTAAAATCAGTCAGCGGAAAGTTTCGATCCGGCAAATAATTCAACAGTTGTCCAGGTTCGTTTCGGAATTACGTGATGCTTGTCAGGCTAGTACAAACTGCTCAATTATCGCATGAATATTACGTAAGGTTCGTTGTACCTGTTCAAAGATAACCCGAGAAACTACGTTAGCTGAAACGAATTATTTATCGCTCATTGTTCGAACGGGAATAGTTCGGTTGTAGGTTTGAATCGGATATTTCGTCAAGCTCAGGCTACGTACAGAAATTTATCCGTAGTAAGTTTGCAAGTTTCTGCCGGAACGTTATAAGGATAATTTGACATCACTTCATACCATATGAAGTCGCAAACTTTCTAAAACAGGAGAACACTTAACGAGATTCATGCTTCACAGAAGTTGCTGCTGGTCCTGGTGGTCCTGATCTCTAGAGTGTCAGGGTCCTCTAAGATGGATGATCATGCCTTAAACCTTACCTCAGTATCCGCGAAGACGTTACCAGCGGTGGAGAACGCTATGAAAGTGAACGAGGGGAGATTAAAGATCGATAATGAGATCAGAAAAAAGTGCGAACCGCAGCCGGACTATCGAGCTTACATAGAGTGCCTTCTGCAGGAGACAAAGCGGAAAAAACGACAGTGCGGTCCGACTTTGTGCGGAGGTTATCAGACGTGTTATGGGAGCAGTTGCATGCCGACTAATCAGCAACAGCAGTCAAACTGTCCGGGAACAGGATGCGCGCAAAACGGACAGCCAACCTGCTCAGGATTTGGCTGCGTCTTCTTCGGGCACAAGTGCCAAGGAAACGGGTGCATCCAGATCGGTGAAACCTGCTACGGAATCGGCTGCACTCCTCCTCAGATTGTCCAGATCGGTACTCCTAGTCAGGTCAAAGAAGGCGCGGAAAACGACGGGAACCAGCCTGCAACTAATAACAGACCCATGGGACAGAATTACGAACTTTTGAATGACAGTGCAGAGATTCCAAATGTACAACCGGAGAACGCTGACGTGACTGCTCTCCGCAAGGAGATTGCGGAAATTAGAGATCAACTGAGGTCCGTTAAGGAGCAGAACGACAGGCTGATCGAGATCACCGAAAAGGCCACGACGCTTATACTGTCTGGTAACGAGGAGCGGGAGAGGGACAGGGACAGGGAATTCGACGAACCGATATTGGCGCACAACTTGACCACCAGTATCGACATCAGCAATTACGTAAACAACACGAACGTCATTAACGTGCCTTCCCAACTTTCGAAGAACGGTGATAATTATCATCGGGAGCGAAGTGAGCCCGACAAAACCGTTCCTGGCTTCAACTCCAACCCATCACAGTGAGTGTATTCATCACGTTCACCAAGTCATTGACACCTAAGGTTCTAGTCGTTGTCATTTTAGTCAGCTCACATATTGAATCTGTAGTATCTCAGGTACTAATCATCGAGCAAATGACAAAGCTTAATTCATCGATCGCAAAGTCAGCGTCTACGTAGAATGTATTGTGATATTGTATGAGTGATGGTCTTACTGACAGTGCTTCAACAAAGATTAACGTTAATTATGACCTCACGATGAACTCTAGGCTCCAGGGTACCACTGGAAATTCTGCAACCGAAACCAAGTCACACTGCTGTGTCGTCGTGCGGCCTAAGACGTGTCGCACCACTTGGCAGCCTCCATACGTCGTCTGCGGACAGAAGAAGCATCGGACTTGCGGATCGCATTGCTATGGTAAACAAGTCGTTCATAGTCAGGTGCGGCCGGAGTGCGTCAGGAATGCTACTGGTGAGTGTGTAATTCGTAATTTTTTCAAAACTACCGGAGACAGAGCATAAGGATCATTTTGTAGGTCAAAAAAATCTTGGACGAAAATTACACTGAAATTAGAAATTCAACATTTTTACCGAAGTCAATCTACGAGTTACAATAATATATTTGTAACTAATGTATATACGAGTATATAATAAGAATATTACAATATTGAACTTAACTGCATCACCTCGTTATATCAACTAGCATCAGAGAAATGACGCTATTTTATTCTCTTTCTTTGCGGAAATATTCATAGTTATATACCTATGTCCTCATAATTATACAAAAAGGCTCATTTTATCCGTGAATTGAATACTTCACAAGTGGTTGGAGTTTAATTTTGGATATATCCTGCTGAATAACAAGTTTATCATCAGTTATTTATAAGGATTTTACAAAACGTATTTTTTTCACCAACTTAATAGAAGCTTGACTAAAATTCTGTCTTTGGACAATAATTTGTAGAAAAATGTATTTCTCACCATAATCGAAGGAACTATCTGATTTCGCTGATAGTGATAATACAGTAATTAGGTGTTTTATGAATTAAATTCATTACGCAAAATTTGACTTCTTTTTGTTCACAGGGATCTTTTTATCCATGTTTGTCCTGTTCAGCTTTGTCAGTTTCACTTTTTGAACCCTTATCCCGTCGTACGTCCCAATTGCCTCTTTTATTCTGCACTTCTTGCCCTTAAGTTTTATTTTTCGCTTTCCACAGAAAACTGCGTCAGCTATCATCCCGCTCCCTACGTACCAACTTACCCGGTGTATCCAGCCACCGGTTTTTACCCTCCGACCCCGACGTACTATCCGGTTGTTGGAGCTGCTCAGTATTATCCAGTCTACGCACCGGCACCGATGCCAATTTATGCCCCGGTCTCAGGGCCAATTTACGAACAGCCAACATCGATGCTGTATCCTTCGCAAACGGGGTCCTGGAACCTCGGCGAGGACTCCGATTACGCGGATGAGTGCGAAGACTGCGAAACACAGGAGGTAATTTAAACCTTGCCGAAAGTGTAATTCACCGAAAAGCTTTTCAGCAAAAGTGATTACCGTACAATCATCACACATTTACTTCCGACTTGTCGTCATTCCTCAGAGGAACTTGGGAATCGATCAATCGTAATCTCTTTCGGGGCGGGGTTGAAATTCCGAGAGCGCCAAATTCCGAATTTTTTTCAAGATTGACTTCTGGACTTTAAGTTTCTCCACCAAATAATTTGGAATTGGGCGCTTTCGGAACTTTTCTAATTCAGAACTTCAACCCTGCCCCATCTCTTTCATAATTATCATCGATTGACCGATCATCCACATCACTTTTCCCCAGGGTCAAGTTATAACCGAAGAATGCCCGGACGGAACTGCCGAATGTAACCCAGTTGTGAAAAAGGGTGAGCGAATCCGTTACGGCCGAGGGTCAACCTGACCTCAAAAATCCTGAGGGACCTGGAATTTATCTTACGGTTAATGAATTTTCAGGTCAGGAAGACGATCGGAACAACTTCGAGGATAGCCTGTCAGTTTCGCAACCAGGACGCGGCGACACGACTTTCGGAAACTCCGTCGAGAAGAGGAAACCCGAAGATCTGAAAACGCTGCCAGAAGAATCTGGGTTCGATCCGTTGGCCCAGCTTCACCAGGTGGGGAAGGAGGCTCAGGCCATCAAGCGATCGGAGGATCAGCTGACCACCTCTTTGGGGATGCTGGAAGAAGCCGTGGAGCTGAAAAGGCTCGAGGAAAAGGATAAAGCGGCGCGGAGCGCAGACGGGGGAAAATCTGAACCCAAGAGCGAAAGCCAAGCCAGAGAAGAAACGCAGCCACCTTTTGCCACGATTAATTCCAATTGAAACCGTTTAGTGAATACACATAATTAGCCAAAAATCATCGTCGAGACTGGGATTCGTGATCTGACGAATTTGCTCTTGATTAATTCCAGTCTTTAACGCATTGAGAAAAACTTAGGTTTTTTCGTTTTTTTTTTTTTTAGATTTGCACTCAAAAATTTTATAATAACGACCATTTAAATGAAATAAGTTGTCGGGGCATTGAATTCTTTCGTTTCGTTTGCCACGGGCTTAAGTCACATAAGGCATTAAAATCGTATCTATAACCACGATTGCAAAAAATATAATTTTACGAACGAGGATAAACGAAAAGAACCACAGCTATAAATTTTTCTCGATGCATCATTCTTCATCTCCCCGATGATCTTACACCGACGTTGTACGATTCATGCGGATCGCCAGGGGTTCGTTATATATCGACCATTTCCGGTCTCGTTGACGCCGGAAATTGAACCGAGAAATCCGCGCGGAGACGAAAAAAAAAAAACAACACATCTACATCAATTAGAAAAAGAATGTATAATCGTGTTTTCTGGTATTTTTCCTTTTCATTTTATAATAAACGCTGATCCCAATTTGCTTCTCTTTTCACGGTTCGTTGTGCACGTTTTTAGCCGACCGGTGACCGGAAGTAACCGCGTTCACCCGCCGTTACGACTTTACGAGCAACGTATATCAGGCGTATTTGACATTGGCATTGAATGGAAGAAGGGAGAAGAGGAAGAAGAATGAATCGAAAAAATTAGATAAAAAAAATAAATAAATAAAAAATACATTCCTGCATATTTGACGGAGGGTTTAAGGCGCCCACGTGCCCGGGACTCGCGTTTGTATATAGAAAGAGCGGAAGTAGGTTGGAAATAAAAGTTGGCGTAAAATTGCTTCGGCCGCAGAAAGAAGAAGAAGAAGAAGAAGAAGCTTCGGGCTGTCGGGGAAGGTTCGTTCTTTGGTTATTTTTCTTCCCCGGCATTTATACGTCTTCCGTCTTTATATCGCTAATTCCTTTACCTTTCGTTTCCCACTCCTTCGCGTCGTCGTCGTTCTCCTAAAACAATTTACAACGGCTTAAAATCGACCCCAGCCTCGGTCGGACGGTTGGCTGGTTGGTTGCTTGGTTGCTTGCTTCTCTTGACTTTATTGTCTTCATAAAACGTCTCCCGCGGATTTATCCCCTTCTTCCGTTACTTCCGTTAGGCATCCCTCTTCCCTTCCTCCTTCCTCATGCAGAAGCCATTCGTACTTTAACCGTGTATACATGTATACATCTACCTTACACTCGCTTAGCTGCAGCTTTTTCTCTACAAAATGTTATAACAAGAAACTGACGACATGCCGCCCTGGATATCTTAACCGAACTTTTCCGCCTCGTCGCTGATGCTATGCGGCAAAACACCGCGCAACGCGTACGTCTTTATGGCTTAGGCTTTTCCCGCTGCGTTTTTCTGTCATTAATTCAGACTCCTGTCCTCACCCTCCGACCCCCTTTTCACCATCCCTCCGACGACGTTTCAAATTTATAAACAGCTTGCGGGTCGGCAGTTATACAGCTTTTTAGCTACACCCCCCGTCTCACGTCTCCTCCAAGGGGCGAGGTTGAAATTCCGAATTTGAACAGTTCCAAAATCGCCAAATTCCGAATTTCTTGGTGGTAAAACTTGAAGTAAAAAAGTCTAATTTTGACGAACCATCAAAGTTCTGAAAGGGCGAAATTCCGAAAAGACAAAAGGCCGAAAGGGCGTAACACCGACAAGTCAAAGTTTAATATCGAAATTCCGAATGATCGAATATTTTCAGTTCTGTGAATTTCTGGCTTAGTGGAATTTCACAGCTTTGATCTTTCTGTGTTTTGGATTTTAGACATTTTACGTTCGGAGTCCTGGTCATTCTAACTTTCGGTTTTTCTCATCTTTTACACCCGCTCCTTGAGTAAACTATGTTGTGTGAGTATATTTTAATTTTCGGAATCTTGTTCTATCGAAACTTTATTTTTCAGAATTATTCTGTATCGGAACTTTACTTTTCGGAATCTTGCATTTCGGAACTTTGACCCGTCGCATCGGCTTTCCAGCCATTCGAAACTTTGTTGTTTCTTCAAAGTTTGATTTCTTCACTTCAAGTTTCGCCACCAAATAATTTGGAATTAAGCGTTTTCGGAACTTTTCAAATTCGGAACTTCAACCCTGCGCGACGTCCGATAGGTCAGAATGAGCGGCAGCCTCTTTTCTGCACCGAAACGAGACAAAATAGACGCTGTTTCGATTTAGGACACCCATTCATTCGGTGCTTGGACCGATGCTGTAACTCTCTATAAACTTCGTTATACTCCAATAAATTGGCCCAGCGAAATGCACAAGAGCACGGCTAAAATAGTTGACATCGAAGCGTTCCGGTTCGTTCGAAAATCTGTAGACCATTTGAGTAGTGGAAGAAAAAGAAGAAGAAGAATAATAGGAGAAGAGAAATTTTCACCAGGGAATCGTTCGATCGAATTCTCGGTGATAAATATTTTCCCCTGAATCGGTATAAATTAGAGTCTCTCGTCCGAGGCGAATAAGAAACTGGCAAGCAATCGTTCATTCGGAAGGGTTAGACAGTGGGTGAAGTAGCCGGGAGACTGAGGAGCCCCCCAAGGAGATTTCGTTCTCGTCTCTATCCGACTGGCTGCCGTGACGTGTAACTGCGTCTGGAAATCGTGACGTGAACGGATAATAAAGTATCGCTCCGATCGGCGATACTTGTTGCTCCGGTAAATCTTTAATCGAGCTTGCGATGTACGGAGCTTTCGACGGGGGGTTGCAGGGGTGGATGAGAAACTCGCGGAACGTTATCGCGCGGGTTTCCTCTCCTTCTTTTTTTGTTTATATCATTTTACGTGCCATTTCCGCATCGATCGACGATTTGCAACCGACGATATTCATATTAACGCTTACATTAACATATACGCGGGGATTTAATTTGCCAAAAAACTTGTTTCGCCCCTTTTTTTTTTTTTGCAATACATGCTATACGGCTCTTCTCCGCAGGAGCTGGATTTAACCCGACGAGCTTCCAGACGAACCCGAAAACCTACCAGCAGCCTACGCTCTCTGCTCGCCGGCAATAAAAGCGATTTATCGATGCCGCAAAATGGCGGCAGCCGCACCCCCAGAGCAAGTCGTGCTTCATTTCGCTGATATTAAACGCTGTAAATTCATGGCCCAGCTTCGCTGGCAATCCGCGTGAGAGGAGAGAACCTCGTTGCATGGCTTGAGTGTTTGTTTAATTTTTTTTTTTTTTTTGTTTTTTCGAAACGGATACACAATGCCTGTTTTCATTATCAGTTTTATTTATTTATTTATTCATTTTTTTTCATTTTTCTTCTTTGATCTCGGCTTCACCTCCCCCCCCCCCTTTTTTTTTACCTAAACTGCAGACCGTTAGCGCTGAACTCTCGTGTATTTATACTATACGTTGCAGGGATGGAACGGCGATCCTGGCGCTCTGCACGTAGACGCATGATTGGATTGTTGCATAAAATTCCGCCGTAAAGCTCGAACGGTTTTACTGCCCTAATTACACCGAGGCGACAACGCTGATCGGATCGTATAACGCCGGTTTATTATCCCGGTGATTTACATCTTCAGCTTGGAAAACTGTTAAGGCGGGAGGTGGAATTTAAGCACCAACTTAATGCTGCGCGGAGCCTTTTCGCTATACTTATTGAGCGACGACAACAACGACGTCTGCAGTTGCAATAAGCTTTATGCAACTCTCGGGGCAGCTTTTACGTGGAAGTAGCTTAATTACTATTTTTAATATTTTCATTTACTTTGGATTCCTTCCTACTATTATAAATAATTAATTGAAATCAGCTGGAGAAAATTTTGCGCAATTAAGGGGGGAAACCGGTTTATGAGGTCGAAATTTTGCTGTTTTTCATGATTTTTTTTAACCAGAAAGGAATAATCACAAAATGTTTAAACTTGGAGGATATTTTATTTATGTTTTCAAGTACATTTTGAAATTTTTTCAAATCATTTCCGCCGGAAATAGTGGAGTTACCGCGTGCAGTCCATGGGCGATTGCCATCCGAGCATTTGGCTTCCGTACATCCCTGACGTCGCAATTTTTATCTGTAATCGTGAGGATTTTTTTTTTTCATTAAAAACATATTTTCTAAGAATATGAACCTAATTTTGATCAAACAAATTGAAAATTGCATGTTTTTGAGGTGTTTGAACACAATGTCATGTTTTTATACTATATTTTTTCATCTTTCTTGCACAAAAACATATATTTTTAATAACAATATAATCCCCGAATTAGGTTCATATCACGTGGAATTGAATAAAGAATATCTACACCATATTTCAGAACGATTGATCAATAACTTTTTGAGCTAGAATGTACGCAAGTCAAAAAAAAAATCGTTTCGAGAATAACGCGTTTGAAATAAAATGTGGCGAAAACGAGAAATTCAAGGCAATAATGAACTATAAAAAATGCTCACCGGTTAATCAGCTATTCCAGCGTCATATAGCAATCCCTCTTCTTGCTCAATGCGTCATTCTAATATTCAATAGCACAGCGGTATTGAGGCAGGTAGCTGGAAAAGAAGGGTCTGGGCGACCGCTCCGTTATAATTACCGTGCGCCTTCACAGAACCGACGGGCGGTCACTTAAGTGCTCATTGCATTCGAACTAATGGGAATTTTGCTTTGAAATTTTGACCACATATTCTTGAATAGTTATACTAACGATTCGTGCAATAAAAAAAAAGACGATTTTTCGATCGGTCTAAACTGGGTTCCCCCCTTAAGTCCTAGCTCAACCTAGAAAATAGTCGCTGCTTTTGCTCTTTGGGCCGACAGTGAGAGTTTGATGAACGCGGTGATTCGATCGATGTTCATTTTTGTGAACAACCGAATTAAATTACATATTCATAAGATATTGCTAAAAAAAAGTATCACTATTCGATTTGTGATTTCAAATTATTTGCACACCCTCAGCTTTTTTCTTCAGACTTTTGATGTCCTGATTTATTCTTGGTCGCTCAGTTTTTAGTCTACCATAAGATGTTACAAAAGAAAAAAAAAAAAACGATTCAGAGGGATTGACCTGGGATCCTTGTTAATGTAGGAAGTAAAAAATTCAGAGCTTGACTGCCAGTTGTTCAGCTATGCTGGGGTTTGGTATAACGACGAATTAAGCTGGCGAGATACGCGACGAGTTTGTCGGCAGCGGTGTCGGGGCACAATCGAGCAAGCACTAATCCCAGCTTGTCACGGGCATCAGGATTTAATACATCCAATTATGATACGAAGTTCGTTCGACGTTAAATGTAGCGTGTCAGAGGATGTGCGGGTTGTTCCAAGTCGGAGCGACGAGCGCTGGCTGCGCAGCACCCAGAAGGCTCGACGTGACCGAAATCACCAAGGTTCTGGTTTCCCCGCTCCGCAGGTTGCCCCTCAGGAAATGTAACCGGTAGCTGAAACTCGTTTAATTCAATGTCCCGACCAAAAGTCGCCATGACATTTATTACGACTCAGCCAATTCTCCCCCGCCTCACTCGGGGACCCCGATCATCGTCTTCGACTTATTAAACGATCCAAGGTTGGATGGTAGCCAGCATTAATTTTCTTGCTTACCATCCACAGTATCCTCTTTAAAAATCTCCCCTGAAAAAATCCCCCATTGAAAAAATTCTCACTGCAGAATTTTATATTTTCCTCGTCAATTTAATTTAATCTGTTTTTTTATTTTTTTATTTTTTTTGTTTTTTCTGTCATAGGTGATTTTAACCTGCGGGGATTTTTATCGGAGAGATTTTCTCTAGCCACTATTTTCTTGGATCTAGGATTAAACTCAGACCCCCTGCCGAGGTTTTTTACCACAGAAAGAAACCCCCTTTTCACATTCTCAGGGAGTATAGGCTATCAATTTTTAAGTATAAAACCGCAATACTGATCAAACATTTTTTATTAACAAAACTTTTACCCAGATACCCCATGTATAATACCCAGAATTATTGATTAACAATTTTATCTTTTGTTACAGCTATGCGAACTATAGGTAAGTGTATAATATATACAGAAACGTTTGGCCCATAACCACAAGATCAGAAATAGGAATAAATAAAAGTTACACATTACAATGTTCACACAACTGAACGAGTTGCCCTCTTTTATCCACGTTTAGTTAAAGTAAGCGTTGAACATATCATCTAGAGTCAACGTCGAGAGAAATAATTCAGCCGCAACGCCAAGTCATTTTTCGATAATACACCTCCTCAATGTCGTTTCAGTTTAAGGCGATTCAAAAACTATCGACGGTTAATCTTGATTTCGGTTTGAACGCGGATTGAACGCATTTAATCTCATGCGGTAGCGTCATAAATGGTTTACAATCTAGCATCCTGTGAAGGATTGATCGTCACCGTTTGAAAATTCGGAACTGTTGCCAAAAACAACCCTCCTGTAGTTGTTGTAGAGCATTTCCTGTAGCTGTCGGGCGTGATGGGCGTCCCTGGTCTCGCATACGACCTTGACCTCGACGCTGAATATGTCCGACATGATCCAGGCCCGCTCGTGCATGATGTCTTTTATGGATACCCCGATGTCGGCGACCATCTTGCAGAGCTCGGAGATCCCTCCTGGACGGTCGGACACCGTCACTGTGAACTTGAGGAGGCGACCCTCGGCGGCAAGTCCGCGCTCCAGGCACCTACCCAGGATCGTCGTATCTATGTTGCCACCGCAGAGGGGGAGGACCACTCTAAAACAGATTTTAACCGATGTAGGTGAGGCAGCAACGCCCTCGAAGAGGTGCGGGCTAAGGGATGGCCCGTTTAACGGTTAATTAACTTTTACGATTATACTTCGTTTCGGGTCGTTACGTAACGACGCCCGGAAACGACGACGGAATGACGCGCGAACTCTGGATGGAACGACTGACGAAGAACCACCACCCCCATGCTTCGTTGTTTCTCAAGGATCGCTACTCCTTGTCGTATACCTACCATCTTCCTGCGGGATCGAGTATCAGAAAACGGGAAAACCGGGGTCCCAGGAAAAACGGTCTTACAGGTACTGTGAGGAACATTATGCATTCGAACTACCAGAAATCACATTCCATGAGCTCGTAAAATTGTACAAAATTGTTTTATGAGTTACGAAACTACTAAGTTGGTGTGGCATTTGAAACGATGGCGATCGGAACATCGTTCAGCTCTTCGTTGGAGGAACTGAGCCGTTACTTTCCTAATGAGCTGCTTGAGAGATGTTGGAATCTTTGGTTGCGAACTCAAATGGTGTCACCTCACCTTTTTCCTTTCAGTTCGTCGAGCTGTCCTGCGAGAATGGCGGCCAATCCCGTAGCTCCGGCACCCTCGACTATGCACTTCTCACTTTCGACCAACTTCAAGATCGCTATGGCGATCCACTCCTCCTTGACGACGACTAGCTTGTCAATCAGCGGATCGGCAGTAACGAAGGCGTTGTAGCCAACCATAGGAACGGCCAGACCATCGGCTAGAGTCGATTCGATCGGTGTGTAAGTTGGACGACCGGCTGTCCGGGCTGCCGTGAAACTTGCGCACCTGTGGGACTCGACGCCCTGGGAAAAATCGGTCAAAAGTAGAAAAGCGGTTCTGAGAGGCCTTTTGGGGAGAAAGAATTATACAGTTTCATTACTTTTTAACTTTTTTTCTCTTTTTAACGTGTCACCCGAAAAATTTGCCGTAAAACCCAGAGAAAGTAGGAAAATATTTAGAAGTCACAATATTTTCCTACTTCCACCAGTTTCTTTTAGTATTTATCAAATATACTTCGAGTGGCTCGTTATAAAAAAAAAAAAAAAATGTCAAATAAGGAACTACTCTGTTATACTGTATTTTAGGATACGTTGGAATTAATGCTTCTGATTCTTCCAATTCTTACTATAACTTTCACATGCGGATGCAGGGTTTTTATCGCCAGTGCAACACCGGCGATGAGACCTCCTCCTCCGACGGGAACGACAACGGCATCGATATCTGGAACCTGCTCCACGACCTCCAATCCCAATGTTCCTTGACCGGCCATGATGTGCGGATGATCGTAGCTGGAGGAGGGAAAGACCGCATATCACACTTGTGACAGTGGACATAGACGCCAAACTGAGTCGGGAATATTGTTCCTACCCGTTGATGTAGACGAGGCCCTTTTCCTTGCCGATCTGCATGGCGTTCTGCTTGGCCTCACCCATGTCCGAACCCTGGACGACGACCGTTGCGCCGTGCTGTTTGCACGCCGCGATTTTCATGATCGGCGCCACAGCCGGCATCACGACTGTCACCGGTATTCCAAGTTTTGCCCCATGGTAGCAAAGTGCCAAGGCATGGTTGCCCAGGGAGGCCGATATCACTCCGTTACGTTTCTGCTCGTCGGAGAGCATCAGCAAAGCGTAGCGAGCGCCTCGCTCCTTGAAGCTTCCCGTGGTTTGCAGGAAGTCCTTCTTCAAGTACAGCTCCATGCCCATGGAGTCCGACAGCCGGGATCTCTGTTCGACGGAGGTTTCGGGTGAGTGTCATGAAAAATGATGTTTGTGCTATTGGAAGCGAATCGAAGACTTCCGATTGCTCGATATACAGTGATATTTACATACCGCACATGGTGTGTTGATTATCCCCGACTTGATTTTGAACGCGGCTGAGGTCACGTCTTCGAAGGTGATTTTTTGCGGATTTCCTTCGACGCAGTAAGGGTCAAAGACTGACTCATCTCCCTGTAAAATCAAATCGTTGTACGTATATGCGGGCGTGAAACCATTGAACTACTGCGATAAGTCCAAGCAATATTCAGTTAGTAATTATTCAGTTCCTTGATTTTACGTAAATACTCCTGCTGTGCCATATCTCCCTATTATGATAGAATATGGAACGTCGATAGTCTTTTGTCACCGCACATATTGACTCAATGACTCGACGCTCATTACTGATAACGCGCGTATATTGGGTCAAAGGTTCGTGCTGAGTCAAAAAACCGTTAATCGGTACTTACACGCGTCTCTCTTTGCTTAAGGGCGGAACCCAGATTAGACCGATCGAAAAATCGTCTTTTTTTTATTGCACGAATCGTTAGTATAACTATTGAAGAATATGTGGTCAAAATTTCAAAGCAAAATTCCCATTAGTTCGAATGCAATGAGCACTTAAGTGACCGCCCGTCGGTTCTGTGAAGAAGCGCACGGTAATTATAACGGAGCGGTCGCCCAGACCCTTCTTTTCCAGCTACCTGCCTCAATACCGCTGTGCTATTGAATAATAGAATGACGCATATGAGCAAGAAGAGGGATTGCTATATGATGCTGGAATAGCTGATTAACCGGTGAGCATTTTTTATAATTAATTATTGCCTTGAATTTCTCGTTTTCGCTACATTTTATTTCAAACGCGTTTTTCTCGAAACGACATTTTTTCGACTTGCGTACATTCTAGCTCAAAAAGTTATTGATCAATCGTTCTGAAATTTGGTGTAAATATTCTTTATTCAATTCCACGTGATATGAACCTAATTCGGGGATTATATTGTTATTAAAAATATATGTTTTTATGCAAGAAAGATGAAAAAATATAGTATAAAAACATGACATTGTGTTCAAACACCTCAAAAACATGCAATTTTCAATTTGTTTGATCAAAATTAGGTTCATATTCTTAGAAAATATATTTTTAATGAAAAAAAAAAATCCTGACGATTACAGATAAAAATTGCGACGTCAGGGATGTACGCAAGCCAAATGCTCGGACGGCAATCGCCCATGGACTGCACTCGGTAACTCCACTATTTCCGGCGGAAATGATTTGAAAAAATTTCAAAGTGTGCTTGAAAACATAAATAAAATATCCTCCAAGTTTAAACATTTTGTGATTATTCCTTTCTGGTTAAAAAAAATCATGAAAAACAGCAAAATTTCGACCTCATAAACCGGTTTCCCCCCTTAAAGTCTACGATTCACGTTGTTGGTCTTCAAGATCAACTCTGTGATAAATGTTGCTATGATAAATTCGCAGAATCGGTTAATGTTCTCAACCTTGGAATATGGATGTGAATCACAAAAAGTATCGAATGCCTGAACGTTAGTCATTGAAACTGTCACAGGACTGTCGTTATTATTCAATGGAATTTCATTTTTTTTTTTTTGTTTACAACACTTTGTGAAATATGAATCTCAGTGTTATACTTTTTAACTGTGTTAAACTTACGTGAAACCGATAAATCGAAAACCCATTATTGGTAATGTTAATTCGCGTTCGAAGATGTGACAACCGATCAAAGTGCATTGTTCAAAACGAGTGCGTGATGGATGAAATTATTTACTTCAATTTTTCACAAGGTACGGAACTTGAACATAAAATTCAATCCTAAATTATCCCGTGTAACACCCTCGCCCTGCAGTAGAGTTTGATGAAGATTATAAGGGAATTAGATAACTTACCGTAGAAATCGAGGAGACGGAAATGTTGCTAGTGCTCGAGTAACTCTTGTTAACTCCATTTGAAGCAAACAAGTTAAGAGGCTGACTTGGAAGCTTATTCAAATCCCTCATCTCGCACCTTGTTTTCAATCTTCGGAGGTAAACTTTAATTACGTTATTGAACAACTAATAACCTGAACTTCAGACGAGATACTGCGCGGGATACGTGTTTTATGGAAAATTGCCTCCGACGAATATAATCGCGAACCTTGTGACCTTAAGCTCGAGTCTCCTCTTGTCGAGAAACTTTACTACTGCTGCACTTACGAATGGGGGCGGGTTACTTGCTTCACTCGGCAACAGCACGTGCTGTGTCACGTGGCGGTCACTTATCGTCGTCGGCTGTTTCTCGGACGGAACATTTTCATTATATATATACGTATACATAGCCTCGACACGCCTCACCACCGCCGCATCGACTTTGACCTTATCAACCATTATTTCGCAACACGGTTTACTGTGGCAGCATTTCTTTCGAAAATCCGCCATAAAATTCTCGGGCTCAACGCGTGTTTTTTTTCAACTACAGTGAAAAGTCGCGACTTGATCGAACGGAGAAGAGATTGCCAGTAATTATGATAACTATTGATCGTGAATATGTAAGCAACTGCAAACACGTGGATGGAAATAAATTCGCTGAGAAGAATTATTTGTGGAATAATGAGCGAGCACGGAAAATTTCCATTACACTAAACGCTGTTAGCAAACCGTTAGAAATCGTCTGATTACAAGGGTCAAGTCCACTTACCACATTAGCCTGGCGCCAAATTTTTCTGTGCTCCATTCTTATACAGTGGTCAGAGTAAAATTGAAACAGTCACTCTCGCCGGACGTCAGTCAGTGACTCAATAAAAAAACGCAATCCAACCAACGACTACGAATCAATGACCTCGCTCTCTGATATCTAGCCAGAAAGAACTGGAAAGAAACCACATTGCACTATTCTGTAAGTCTCGCTGTAATGATTAGTTGAAATTCGGTCATCGCACATGTATAGGTGATCCAGCCTTGACCCCATCCAAATGTGTAGATCTTAAATCTATCTTAAATATAAGCTCAAGTGGCTCTTACTTGATCATCGAATATTCACCTACTAATTGTTTCGTGCTGACATTTTACAGCGACAAATCTGTAATACCGTAAAGATTTGCTGGTTTTCAAGAGGGTGAATAAATTTCATTGCCAGAATGCACATTCTGGATCGAATTTGACTATAATCATTGCTGCATCATTGTGTGAATCATAATACTCGGTAAATCTCCTTAAACAAAATATGGTCGGTAGTAACAATCGGAGTTGCGCTACATTGAAGACTCAAACTTGACTGTGTTCATGTTTGTTAATTTAATCTTAAACAGATTGCTTGGTAAAAATAGAATTTATCACATTTTATAGCAAGATAACTTCTCTGGACCTTACACAACAACCGTGTATGATCGTTGTCTTGAAGTGTTTGAATTTGTGGTTAAAAATTGAACTACTGACCCCACTGTGATATTATCGTAAATTATCTCTAAGAAACAAAATGTCTCCGATAAATTGAGTGACACTAATTTCGTACAAATGTAGCGTACTATAAATTCATAATCTGAGGAAACCTAAAATATAATATCATCACATTTGAAAGTTTTCGACAAAATTGCAGCATACAGAAATAATTTTTATTCGTCAGAAACACACAAACATAAGATAATATGATAATCTAAAAGTAAGGCACAAATTTGTGAATAGCAGATACATTATACATCGAGCAGTATTTGAACTCAGCAACAGATAATCTCATTATTCTGTACAAATTCTCGCATATCGCCGGAACGCAGATTGTGCAGGAAACGTGTTTTGAGCGAGCCACACTCAAATCTTTTCTTCGTTGAATAAACAACGTAATTCACAACCCCGGCTCATTTTCTGTGCCTTTGCAGGGAATGATCTCGAAGCATCTTAGCGTGGACTCGGTGCCTCGCTTCTGCTACGATGAACAATCTGTCGGCGTTCACTGACCAGCTGCATCAGCTTCGCTCTCGGGCTTCCCGGGTACCTGAACCCGTTCCTAACGCTGGCCACGGTGTCAATGGATTCAGAACTAGCACCAAGTGGATCGCTGGAGCTGGTCCCACCATCGCTGCGATATTCCCTACCGGAAGAGTCTCTCCCTGCTTCTGGAACCGTGAGAAAACACCTTGGAACCTCAAGGTCGCCGGGCCGCCGCAGGACCTTCGGTTCCTCTGGGTCGTGGTGCCTTCTTCGTGGCCTCGGACTCTTCACCCTGAGATCGGAGACCCGCGTGGATCGCCGAAAGTAGGGCTTCGCCGACCTGGCGAGGCGACGGGGACTCGTCGCCTCCATCAGCTGCTGAAATATCCTGGTCTCGACGTCACTCGAGAGCTTTTTCGGACTGGAAGCGGGCGTCTCTTCGTCGGTTACACAGGCAAGCTCTTCGAAGCTGGAGCTGAGGTTTTGCGGATGGTGGAACGGAGCCTGGCCTGGGTCTACTAGATTGAAGCTAGTAGCGGCAGACTCCAAACTGAGGCCACACTTTCCGAATAGGAACTTGTCGTGCTGGACCGCGTTTTCTATACAGTTTTCCAGTTTCTCAATACCCCTTAGACAGTTTCTGTACGAATCTATCGGGACGTCGAATTCCTCCTGCTTCAGGTACTCGTCCGTGTCGTCCTTTAGACTGACCCGCCGGCCCTGGTACTCGATAAAGTCCTCGTCTCGATCGTCGTGTAACGTCATGCTCGCACCGAAAAACTCATTCATGGTGTTCATGTTGTGGACGAAGGCGGTGGCCTCGTCGAGGTACGAAGCGAACACTTCCATTCGCGCGTCGCAGCAGGGACTCTCCTCGTCACTAAGCACCGCGTTTTCGCACCCATCCGAATCGCTGGTCCCGGACTCCCCACGCTCGCCGAACACCAGTGGCGTGAACCTGACCCTCTTCATATCCAAGTCAAGGCTCTTCGCCTGCAAAGCGTCGGATTCTTCGTCCGAGTTATAGAGTGGCGCGGACCTGACCGTCTCCGAACTTTCGGAAATCGAGGATATGTCGTCCCTGAAGCTGGCCTCGCTCGCGCTGCAGTCCTGCGGCGTCGAAGCATTCGGTTTCTTGTCCGTCAGGCCATCACTGTCCGACGAAAGTGCGTTCTTTATTATCGGTTTCGGCCTGCGTATGTCACTCCCACGGGGCCGACCGGACGGTTTCGAATTCGAAAACGAGACCCTCTTCTTCAGGTTACCTCTGCAGCCCTCTTCGCTCTCCGGAGTCTCGATCCGACTCGTGTCACCCGAGTCTTCGACAATCGGGATGAAGCAGTTTCTGCCCAAGACAAGGGCCTCGTAATCGTGAACCCGAGACGTGTTGCCCACCGATATCATTGTCCTTGGTAACTCGATCACCTCTTCAGCGAAGTCTTCCTCGATACGAGACTCGTACGGCTCCTTTTTCGTATGGGCTACAACGTCCGGAGGGCAGAGAGTTTCGTCCATTCTCAACGTCCCCTTTCCGCTCGTTTCTTCCGGGTCTAGACTATCGTCAGAGAAGCTTGAATCGACGTCGATACCGCTATTCGCAATCATTTTAGCGACTAGGAGTGGCGACTTCAGCTCTTCAGCTTCGAGCTTTGCGCTGGGTTTGAGGAAATTGTACTTGGCGTCACTGACCGGTGTCAAGACAGAATGTAAAGGTGGCCTCCTCGACGTGGTATCAAAGAACTTGAGGTCTTCAGCCCTGAGCTTTCGCCAACAAGTGTCTCGCCTCGACTGCCGAGCAATTCTCGCGTCGAAGAAATTGACACCCTCGATTTCGGTGCTCCTCTCGCTTGTTTCGGGACCGAAAGATGTTCCGACGGAATTCGTCAGCTTCAGCGATGTCTTCGGAGTAACGTGCTCGGTCAAATCCGGCATCAGTTCAGCTGCCACGCCATGGTCATTCACCTTGACGCAGCTCTTCGGATCTTCGAAGATATTCTCGATCCTGAAAGTCCTTCCATCGCTCTGGCAAGACGCCGACCGCGTCGCGACAGTCGGTGACGATTCAGCAGGCAGAATGTGGCTCATTTTTAGATCCTCGGCTGCCACGCGCGGAGACTTGCTCTGACCCTTGGTCTGTGTTTCTTCGTCTCTGACCCTCGCTGAAACCCTTTCCTCAGACGTCGAAGAAGCATTCGCTTCCGTAACTGCGATTTTAGAGTCGATTGAATTCGGTGACTCTATAGTGATGCTCAGCATATCCGGTAAGGTGATACAAATCACGCTGCGCTCCACGCCGCAGGGAACTGGATTTGAAGGGACCTGGTGACAGCATTCTTGCAGACCGTGACAACTGTCGCATCCTTTGTGACAATGAGCGGACTTTTTCGAGCAGTGTAAAAGATCTTCGGGACAAGTTTGCGACGCGGTACAAGATGTAGTCTGCGAAAACTGCAGTGTTGTATTGGTCGAGTTTTCCGCGTAGCTTGGGTTCCGTGAGGCGCACGTTTCCAGAGTCTCATAGTCAGACATTGCGTCAAGGTCACACTCCTCGGTCACCACTCCAGCGTCTTTGCAACGCACTGTTTTGGCGAACCTCTCAGTCAAGGTGGCCATCTCTTTGACTCTGGTGACGGGAAAGACTGGCAAATATTCAGTTCCAGGTTGTTGGCAGTCTTCACTCAGGTCAGTGACGACTGCCACATCCTTGGTCTCCACCTTGGGATCATCCGTGATAGATGCAGTGTCCTTAACACGAACTGTCGAAGCAACGTCGGTCTGGGTGTCAGCGCAGGTCTTCCTCCGTTTGGCCAACATCTTCCGCGATATCTCCTGGAGCTTCATCCGCGTCGCGTTGGCCAATTTCACTTCAGCGCTCTCCGATGACTTGAACTCCGCGCCTTGACCACCAGCCAGGGTATCTTCAGGTGATTTTTTCGCCGAATATAATCTCTCCGTGACTGCGGCAACGATCTTCGCCCTCCTGTTTGCCCTCTGGATCGGCGTCGAGGTCCTGCAGGACACCTCACTTCCAACTGAACCCTTTCTCGCCGTCTTCAAGGCCGGTGCCACTACGGAATCGTCCTTGCTAACCCTCCGCTTAGGACTGTCAGACTCCTGCTTACGTGGTAGGCTGTTCCAAGTCTTCTGCTGGCCCGCCTCCTTCGACGACCTCTGTCTCTGACCGTCCTTGTCCAAGTCCAACTTTTTTGGTGAGCCTGGCGTGATCGAGCCCCGAGGACTCCACGTACGTTTGACCTTCCCTGCAAGGCTTACAACACCCACCTGGGACCTGCCCTTGTCCAACTGCAGGTTGGTGTACGACCTCTGACCCAGTCCAATCTTCGCCGCACCCTTTCCAGAGGAAGCGAAACTCTCCGAGGAGCCAAACTTCTTCGAGACGTTCAAACCCCCAGACTTCTTGTCTTCTGTTGGATCCGTAGCATTCGGCTGCTTGACGTATCCCTCTTCTAATACAAAATTTTTCAACCCCACCTCGTTTCCCTTCGCAAGGAAGTTTGGAATGGAGTCGTCCACTCTCTCGGCTAGGTGTTCGATGGAGCGCGATGCCAGTTCTTCGAGGTCAGCTGCGTCGACGTCCACCGAACTTTCAAGGATGTTTTCACCTGTGATTTCCTCTATCTGTACTGGTCCACTCTGGTCATCCTCAGGCTTTATTAGAACCGCGACGAGAGTGGGAATGTCAACCAGAGCCAAAGCATCCACCCGGTCGTAACTTACGGTCGAGATCCTCGTGCGGTCCTGATCCTTTTGAGGATCGATCACCTCTTCCGAACTGTTCAAGGATTTCAACGAGCCAAATCTACACGGTGGAGAACTTGACTTGTCCTGAGCACGTTTGGATGATAAGCTTTCCTCCGAGCTGTATTTACGATGCAGAGTCAACCCCGAACCGAATCGCGAAGAGGTCCTGTAAACAACTTCGTTTGGTTCGCTCCTGATGGCCGGTTTCTCTTCGGACGTCTCTTCTCCCGCTGCATCCTCCAATAGCGGTTCCGCTTCAAGTTTCTGCTTGCAACAGCAGGAAGTCCCGGATTCCCCTCTGATCTCCTGCATTTCAGAAGACGATGATAATTGGTAAGCATAATCTGGGTAACTTAAACTTGTATTCCATAGCATTATCGATCCTTGGATCGCGTGTGGTATTATTTTGCAAGCAAATTATGTATTCTGAAATTTCCAAAAATAAGTATCACCTTCTCTTCACTTGGATAATTTCAGACGCGGCTCTTGCAAGGAAGAGGTAACAGCGAAACAGGACTCACCTTTTCGGATAGCAACGACGTTAGCCTCGAGATCTCGGCTCTAAGCTCTCTGATCACCCTGGCCACCGGATCCTCGTTGACCACCGGACGATTGACCACGCTCTGTGCTCTGTGGGCAAAGCGTAGGGTGTGGGCTGTCTCGTTGTAACTTCCGCTGGCCGGTGATATCGCTGTAAAGCAAATCAACACATCGTTAAATCTCAGGTATCATGTATAACTAACCTTTTTTTACTCATCATACAGATAGAGACGCGCCATGAGTTAGATTGGAATATATCTTACTATTCGTTTGTTTCACAGTCATAAGATCAAGTGACGTTTCTCTGCATGCCTGATAGTCGCTTCTTGAAAGTTTCCATTTAAATAATTTGCGTTTAATTTTTATAGTGCGTAGTTCTCATGCATTAATACTTGATTATGGTTTTATACTGAGTAGTCAAGAGCTTCTGTAGTTCTTATTCTCAGTAAAGTATTTTCTCTGTAGTAAAGTCGAGAATGTCGGAACTACTTGATCAACAATAGCTACAACTAATGTACGGTATCACTCGAGTTGACTCACTTTTTGTGCATACTAGGTGTATTCTATACATGTACCATCTAATGTTCTTTTAGTGCATTGTACTAAAGGAATCTTAGTATTTTTTTTTCCGGATGAAATGGTAGACAGTCTGCTCTATAGGTTCCTACGGTTTCATCACCCCTAATTTATCCGTTTAATTCTAGAGTATTACAGAAATGGTAACTAAAAGTTTTCTACAAAATTATAGTATTTACCGATTTCCATACGATTTTCTCAACTCTTTTACCACGCTCTATCGGAATTTATTCAATCACCGAGTGTAAGCTAATCTGTAAAACGATTCGTCAAACGAATTACAATCCTGTAGACATTGGAGCATGAATACACATGCAGTTGGCGAAGCGGAAATCTGATTGAATTTGAGCTGTTTAATTTATCCCAGGTAACGGTTAATCACTTAATCGATCTGGAACCCGATACAACGAAGTCCGAAAGGACTTACTGGCGAGCATGATGGTCGTAGCATTGCCACCGAGAGCATCCTTGAGGAGCCAGGTAAGCGCGGAGTCCCTGTAGGGTATGAACCTCCGTCCAGGACCACTTCTGGTGGCGCCCCTCTCCGCGAGTGCTGATATCACATTCCCCAAGGCCACGAGACTCTTGTTGATATTCGCACCCTCCTGAAATGCAGATCTCTTTTATTTTCGTGGAAATTTACTCGCGCTTGGACGGGTAAACGGGGCAATTGGACGCCTTTATACTAGTTTATGGACTAGCCTTGAGCCGATGGAGACCGTAATTACTATTTCCGGCCCTCTCACTACCGGCCAGATCCACCAAGTGAAGTCGAGCACCTCGACCGCTGTGCTGCCTCTTTTCTAGGCCACTGCTGGTTCCCGCAGTAGAGTTGCTATTCTCGGACCTAGACGTCAAAGACACCGTCAGTAACGCGTGGCTCCTGCTGCTCGTCGCGTTCTGTGTCGTTGACGCAGTCTTTCTCGCTCTTGTGCCCTCCTCTACCCACGACATCAACGAACCCAGCGTTGACACCGTCTGACGAGTTAGTCCTGCGAAAACCACCCGCATCCTTCACCCTGTTCCAACTACTTCGTCAATCTAACACTAATACCTTATGACGAATTTCCGAATTGACCACTTAAATTGTTCTACAGTATTTTATCTCATCGCCACCATATTTTAAAGTGCACAGGCTGCTTCAGCTGCAAAAGCGCTCACCGCGACAAGGGGAAACAAATCGTGGAAAGTATGGACTATTGTTACCTTGAACGTAGGGTCCCAGCCTAGGGTGTTCGCGAACTCTGAGCCCACTGGAGTTCGTTGATGGTTTCAACAGATCCCTCACCCTCTCGTTGTAGATCTCGAGATAACTGCAGGCGGAAGGTTATACAAGTAATTATTAACTACCTACTGTGACTTCAATCACCTTATCGAGCTAAATTATAATCTACAGTATCTCCGCACGTCTTGCGTCTAGTGATGAGAAATTAATAATAAATGTCGCGTCCTCGACTCCCAAATTACAAGCCAACGTTCGAGGAACGGTTGCATTGTTTCCAGTCGATTCACCGTTACAAATTGTTTTGGCCCCAGGGATAGATTAATTATAGAATACCAGATACGTGCATCGTCGAGGAGGCACAACCGCAAAAATCAGTTTCAGCATCTGAATCAATGAATGACAGTCAGAAACTCTTTGACACCCGGTAACCACGAGGAAGCATCCGAGAAATTGCTACGATGAGCGAATTCCTTCGGCAGTACTTCCTTCCGTCAATCGATCGCCATTCGCAAGTTTAACCCTTCTTTAACACATTTACTTCTGGCCAAGATTTTGACACCCCAGGTCAATTTAACCCGGATGGTCTTTCATCTACCTGCCATTAACAACCCTTTGGTCGGATATGAATTTAAAAATTCAGGTATATATTCTAAACATTCCTTAATACATCTGCAGAAATTGAAGTTTTAAATATATAAAAGTAATTGTTTAAAAAAATTATTGAAAATCTTCAATCATGGAAAAGTGAGCATTCAATGGAAAATTCGCCCAGATCAAAATGACCCGGGGTGTCAACGAAGGGTTAATCGGAACGACCATTAACCATTATATTTGCTCCTGCGAATCGTGCGGTAATCACGTGAATCAAAAGAACGCACTCGCATCGATTCACGCGACTGAGAACCTGGTGAAAATGAGATTTGATGCACCAAGGGTCGGAGTCAGGGGAGGAAGAACTCTGGAGATCAGCTTCGTGCCACGTGGTACTTTCCCACGCGGCCCTGATACAACGCGTTAACGTAGCTCGACCCGGGTTCCTAACATTTCACAGGATTCTAAGCCGGCGCTTACGACGACGTGCTTTAGAACGCTCGCGTGATGCACCGCGTACCTGCGACTTACACTTTCCATATATTTCCACCAGCAACTCTACGCGTGTAATGCGCCACTTTGCCAGAAAATTGGATAACGTGGTAGCCAAGGTCACCAGCTCCCATTCCCGACAGTGTGAAAATTTCAGACCAGACACAATTTGGAGCAGTAAATATTTCACGAAGAGGCTCGATTTTTCAGGCCGGAAAAAAATACGCCCAGGGCTCTGACCTTCTGATACACAAATGATCGGTTCCTTGATGAACAAGTTCACATTGTTCAATCGCTTAGCAATATGCTTTGTACACTAGTAACAATATTCATCCCTTTGGATTCTTTGTATAGGTATACGAGACCAACCCTGAAATTGATTCTTGAACGGTTTCATTCGACAATCAGTTAATACTTCCAAAATACTTGGCTGACAGTGAGTAAACAAACGAAAAATCATACATTCAGCTCCCAGGTAACTTTATCACATCGAGTAACATAACTATGTGTATATTTAGGGCGGTCTTTATTTATGTTGTTGATGAATTTTTTCCACCCCACCCCCTAAATCAACAATGCGAACCATCTTAGAGTTGAGGTAAGAATCTAAAAACATTGGGTAATTATTTCTGAATTATTTGAAGTTGATTCGGGGGTCGGGACGGCAAAAATTTGAGAACACTCTAAATAAGGATCACCCTAACGTATATATAAATCCCTACCAAGTATTAACGATCATGTATTTTGTGAAAGAGTAGAGGGAAGAGGGGGGGGGGGAGGGGGAGTGCTCTCTGAAAAGCTGATCGGTGAAACTTTTCAAGTGGCTTTCGACCGTCTCTGTTCAACGATATCGATGCTTGAAAATCGGGAAGTCGAAAGCCCGGCTTCAACTCGGAGGGTGGTGGGTCTTCACCCTTATTCGCCGGCTCCCAGGTGAGGCATAACGCCAGACGACTGACACCCCGGGGCTTCGTGTCTGTCGGGTATTACGCCGGTCTCGGGAATAAGAATCGATCCCACGGCGGTGGGAGCTGGATGGAGATTTTTCAACACGGGAGGCAGAAACTGCATCGTACCAGGGATTATAAAACTACTTGCCAATGCCACCGAGGCGCATGCACGGCACGGCGCAAAGACGAGGGGGGCGGAAAAAAAGAAGGAAAACAAGAAAATAAAAGAGAAACAAACTCTCGACCGAAGTTAAACTCGGTACGGAAACTTCTATACATAGCCCTCTAGCCCGCCGGGTTAACTGACCCACCCCAACTAATTCTGACCGACTACCCTGAGGTCTTACACCTTCTGATTGCACGGCCCGCTGGTTGAAGAGCATCAAGAGGATAGTCGACGATGATGTTCAGAATTCAGCAGACTATATACCTACAATTTTTGCATCAAGGCATTGCGCTTATACCCTTAACGTGAGGCGAGTGAATACGCTAAGAAACGAATTTATTACCTTTCAATTAACCAAATAAATGTTTCGTTATTAATATGAACCTTTAGTCGAGCCAAATGATGATTTTTTTTAACTATTAACAAATTTCTATCGATCATTCTTTAGCTCAATTAAAATTTAAATATAATAACAAAACATTTATTTTGTTAGGTTTTGTTAACGGTAAATAAACTTTCTGCTCAGTGTATTGAACGTCGTTTTGAACCATTGATGAAATGCGATCTTGACTATGAACCCGGCCGCATTACTTATGGTTGATTGATCGATAGAGCTGCTATAGGTTTAATTTCACCCTAATGCACAGTTTCGATCGATCAATCCACCGGCCGATTCTCTGTAATCGCTCAATTACACCGAATTACAAAACGGATTAAATTCACTTTGGAATTATATGTTTGCAATCGCCGCACGGATTATAAATGAGGTTGCAAAATTTTGCAAACCTAATTTCAAGGCGTTATTATTTATCCACAAATCTCGGATTTCCTGCTACCGGCTCATTTTCACATAATTAACGAATCCTCGGTACACAGAAGCGTTATTATATGTACCTCACGCAGCCTCATTCGTTTATATTCAAACTTCCTGCCAGCTGAAACACGCTTCGCCCCAACAACCGCGTTGCATATGCACAGGTGGTTTTCACTGCGGAATGAGATGCCGTTCACTGGGTCATTAGAAAAGCTCAAAAAAATACCAGGTATCACTTTCACGATATAAAAATTCAACATGCATACAAATCATTTATACCACAAAGAACCATGGTTCTAGTTTGTGTTAGACAGTGGTACTTGCTTTCGAATCAGGATTCCGAGGAGTGAAAACCGAATACCGCAATATGTAAGTCCTATACGTACACTTGGCGTCAGTGGTTATGAAACGGCTAATTTTTTCGACCATTCGGTTACGTTGGCAATGCAGAATCAGCTAGCAGCGCCACCATCGGTTGTCGCGAAACAGGCCCAATCTGTGTAAACATAACATAACCCATGACCGTCGAATTTTGTGTTTTTGGGGTTAGATTCGACGGTCACGAGTTACGTTGTGTTCACAAAAATCATCACCGTAGAATTTTGTAATTTTAGGTTAGATTTGACAGTCACGAGTTACGTTATGTTCATAAATATTCAGACCGTCGAAGTTCGTATTTTTAGGTTATCTTTGACAGTGATGGGTTGCGTTACGTTTATAAAAGATGGCAGTGGCGCTGCGATCGGATGCTCCATTGCCAACGTAACTAACGGGTCCAAAAATGACC
The DNA here is from genome assembly GCF_021155785.1 of Neodiprion fabricii. Classification (NCBI taxonomy): domain Eukaryota; kingdom Metazoa; phylum Arthropoda; class Insecta; order Hymenoptera; family Diprionidae; genus Neodiprion; species Neodiprion fabricii. The sequence continues at coordinate 3,430,643 of NC_060242.1, forward strand.
CGTCTCAGAATCACTGAAGCCAAGTGTACGTTATATAAGGGAGCCGCGGGAGCGGATTGCAAACATGAATTTATCGGACCACGTTATTTCTGCGGTTGTCAGTCGATCCGTTCGGAATCGATGATTTAAAACTGAAATGTCGCGTCATTGAGATTACAGCTTCATATCTCTCGCGCTCCCGGCGATCCGATTGGTGTAATGCAATTTGACATACCCGGCAGTCCGCGGTTCGAAACCCCCTTTGTTTGACCGTCTATCGTTGCCGTCGGGATTGTTTGTCGATATTTCGAATGGAGCGCGGTATTTCGCATTGTGTATAGGCCGGTACACGTCCGCAGTATCCGGCCGTTCAACCAAATGTTTAATAATACTATTTCATTCCATCCATCCACAATATTGCCCGGATAAATATATTACAATCCATCAGAGTGCCGCACGCGTCGCTGGCTCCGATTTCTGCAGTGTACGGTCGAATGAATGTCCGCCGCACGCATCCCTTTCCCAAATCCAAAGCCATGACGTGAGGGAGTGCGGTACGATATTCGTTCATTCGGTATTAATAGACTGTGATAAAAGCCTGATTAACACTATCCATTAGCATTTATAAATTCTCGTCCAAATGCGCACCCTCGTCATCGGCGAGGGGGAAATTGGTGGAACGATATCGAACCTCCTCTACTGCACCGAGACAAATCAACCCCACCTCAACTATTGGCCAGGTATGTATATTCACTGTTCAATGGTACCGCAATTTTGCGGTAGATACTATCTGCAGTGCAATCATTCTCAGAATTCCAATTATTATTAGAGTTACATTCCTCCACGAACCGTTGTTCCGCACATGCATCCAGAAAATAAGTTTGAGTACAAAGTTATATTGAAAACTTTTTTTTTTTCATCAAAACGAAAATCAATTTAACTGTAGTAATATTTTTTTTGGGCCAAGGCCATGCGTAAAGTACCAAAATTATATATTTATATTCAAATAAAATATATTCGTATCAAAAAAATCCATGAAAGAAAAATTTTCAAGGTGCGTTTCAACCGAACTAAAAATCCGTGATATTCAAATTGACAACAAATTAATTTAGAATTGGGGGTGCACAATTACGTGTGAAATAATTTCGCTTCGGACTAATATTCACCTGTGAAATAAACGAGGCACCGTTTTTTCGCGGATATTTTATTACTTGTACAGCCACCTCACCCCCAATAAGGGTATGCGTCCGTCTAGGATTGCGAGCCGCGAGGTACTAAGCCTTTAGAAACATTCTCGGTCTCCAATTCCCCGCCACCTTGCCGCTCCTTTCACCGAGTTCACGCCTCGCCCCGGTATCTTTACAGCCCGAGGATCATTGCTCGCATTATGTGGTCTTTAAGGAAAATCACCAATATCCAGGCACAAAACTCCGCCGAATCGGATCTAACTCTCGTTAGAATATCTCTCTATATCTGTACTCGCATGCACGGTCGCAAAATTCTCTGCAAAAATTGTCGGAATTACGTACAGAATGGTGAATTTTCAGAGTGATTGAAGAGAGAAAAAAATTGGAGTCTTCTTCGGAATACGAGTAAACGTTTTTGCAAAACTATTATTATTTCGCCTTGGATACATTAGCTGAATTTTTCATTTATTGGTTTCGATAAGTGCAAGTACCCGTGCAATAAAATTGATCGAGGGGGGGGGGATTCCGATACGCTCTACTGGGTAGGGGTAAAAAAACTAGATTTACAGACTCATAGGAGTACCAGAATATCAAATTTAGATAAACGCGAAAATTTCAATCGTAGAATATAAAAATGAGAAAGGATCAAGTACAGAAAATAGAAACCATAGTCAGTAGAAATACAGAATGGCAAAGTATAGAAAGGTCGAATCGTGGAACATGAAAATCGAGAATCTGTATTCGATTCTATATTATCATTGTATGTTCTGACTTTCATAATCTTTTACTTCTCCACACTTCGACTTTCAACATTTTTAAATTCTGTATATAAGGTTTTCGCTTTTTTTAAAAATTCGATATCGTGGCCCTCTGATTTTTTTCATCTTTCTATATTTGTTCCCTCAGCCGCTTTACGTGAACTTGGATACAATCGTTGGAAGCGTCCTGAGCTTTTGAGTAACATTGACGATAATAGGACGAATTAATTGCAATCGTGACAGCTCGACGGGGGACCTTGACCGAAAGCGTAAAGCTGGGAAGCGGCAAAACGAGGTTGGAATTACAGAGCTGCACGTCTATTACGCGACGAAGGCTGTTTCGCATCGTTCGCAACTGCAGGTAACCCGAGAAGTTGCAGAGGAACGTAGCGTGAGCCCTGAAAGCGTCGAGCTTTATTATCGGGAATCTCCGATATTCCGCGTCGTAATTTACGCAGCAGACGGGATTTGCGTGTGCTGCACACGTGTATGAACTTCGCTCATTTTTGCACGCTTCATTATCACGAGTTGGAAATTTTAATGAGCGAGGGAGCACGTATTTTTCAGTGTGATAACACAGGTCTGGAACGGAATCCTCTTTCAAAAAATAAAACCAAATTATATCACACGTACGAAGGTTTCAATATACCGAATCTACATCTGCTCTCAATTTTTTTCTGTCACGTATATATTGCATGATATGATTTTTTCTTCTTCTTTTATTGTTAAAAATTCTTAATTTGTTTTGTTTTTGTATTTACACTACTTCAATCTATTTAATTACTAAATCCAGGATATATTGGACATAAAGAAATGATAAAAGCGGAAAATGGTCAGAAGGAATGCTTCCAGATTTTTGTTGGTCGATTCGCAGCGAAACTCCAATCTATGATATGAAAAAAAAAGAAAACTACAAAACAACTAGAATTATCCTAGTAGATGGATTTTCTGACGATTTTGATGCCTAAACTTTTTAACTTTGTAACTTTTTTTCTATAAATATTGTTGCTATGATTAATGTCTAATTATAATTTATAAGTAAAGATAACGTTTTATTAAAAAAAAACAAAAAAAAAACATTAAATGACAAGTATACGTGGTATATATTTTTTAAAATTATATTTCGAATCAAGAGCATCAAATCTATTATAATTACACATAATAAGAAGAAAAAAAAAAAAGTTTTTTTTTACAATATTGTCGATACGTAATCGTGACTGACGTTTTATAACAACCGAGTCGACAACTTGAACTGAAAGTTTGGGAGCCTGGAATGCATTTCTTCACTTATTAATGCAGTAAATTTCTCGGAACGAGATAACATCAAGAGCACGTTGCAACCGATTTCCACTCGCTTTGCTCTCCCGAGTCCCTGTATTATTGCGAAAGTTTGACGGGTGTACCAAAGTTCGACACGTTCGAGCTGCGTGGTTAAAGTTGCACCTACACACGTGCATCCACACTGCATCGTAAATGACAAATTTTGCGTTCAACTTTTCTGCAAAGTGGTATATTCGGATTAATTGTACCATTAATCCGGTAAGCGTGATAATATCGGGAACACGTTTCAACGAATCCTGATTTTCACGCGATAGGTGTTACACGTTACACACTGAGTTTCTCGAATTTCGTTGCTCTGGAGTAAAGTTAGCCTCCATAGAGAACAAACTTTTCCGTACGATGAAAATTTATATTAATTTTAATACTGGTTTATTAATTCTCTAGATAGCGAAATTCCACTCTCAGCGTAGCGGTGTTTGCCCGGTTATTTTTCCTAGTTAACTTTCTGCAATAACCTCCCTAATTTTTTAATTTTATCTCATTCGACTACCTTTCAGCCACATTAATTACAAGATCTGTGTATAACGTAAAGTCAAGAAAAGTAAACCCTCGTGATTCATGTCTCTTTGACGGTAATCAAATTTGCAGAAATTGAACGGTAAGCCTGAACTGAAAAGTTTCTCCTCAATATCTCCGAGTTCTCTCTGAATCTACGAGTCGGAGAAACTCACGAGCTTAAAACTAGTTTAAAAATAGGGGAGCCGACGGTGCAGGTTGATTGACGACCTGGAACCCTTCCGAATCGTTGTAATGACGGAGGAAAAAGTTCTAAAAAGTTGTACAGCCGACTCACCTGACCGCGGTATCGTAGTAATTTCCCTTCTGCTGCTCCTCGAATATCCGGAAAAAAAGGCCCTCACAGAGCCTGGGCGTGAGACCAGGGTCGTTCTGTTGAAAATAATTCGACAAGCCGTTATTTATGCATTTTTCCATCAGCGCCCTACGCTCGGCGTGCGAGCCAGCTAATTCAACTTTTAATCAACCGACCGCGTCGTTTACTCCACGCTCCATCGATCCGCTGATCGTACCAATTATCCTTTTTATCACATTTCGAATTAAACGGGTAAATCATACAGCGCTTTTGCAGCTTGTGCAAACTGGGCGACGGTATGACCATCATTTCATAAGGGGGGAGACCTGTGTGATTCGCTAAAATGAAGGTGATTTTTAGGAATTTTTTTTTAACGTAACCATTCAATCGATCATTTCCAAATTTTCAGGTTTATCTTATTTACAAGCTTAAGCGAAGAAGCTCAAATTTTCTTTTGTATCAGAGAAAGGTTATCACAGTAATTATAGATTGATTAATTTGAGGCGATGATTTGGCGAGCACGATAACTTGAAAACTACTAATCCGATTGACTTTTCCTTTTCCACGTGCCCCCCCCTCCCTGATAGCGATCCGCCAAATTCGCTCACCTTGGGACCCATCATTGTGTACGTTTTGCCAGACGCGCTTTGTCCGTAGGCGACCAGACAGGCGTTGAACCCGGAAAATAGCGCGTCCAGAGCCGAAGTGCCGAGGCTCTCGTAGACCTTCTCCTGGGTCGCGTGTCCTTCGGAGTCCAGGGTGGCGGAGTTGAAGCAGTAGTCAAAACCGTAGCGTCTCGTCCGCTTTCGACTGTCGCCAGCCTTGCTCGCCGAGACTTTCAGATTCGTCAGTGATACCTCGTTCCCGTCGGTGTGAACCACTATCTCTGATCCGGTTAGGCTCATCTCCCTATGGATTGGAGAATGCACACTTTTTAAGATTTCGGAATATAGAGATAATGGAGCGGATTTTTTTTTATGATACGCTATATGTTACAGGTAGGAACGGGAATCCCAGTGGGAAAGAAGATCGAGATTTCACCTTTGGATCCGAGAAATCATCAAAATTCTGGGCTACTTGAGTACCATGGAATCTGTGGCAATCTCAATTTGTGAACGAGTTTCTAAAAAGGTATAATTTATTGTGAGAAGTAATTGCGATAGCGAATAGAGTCAGTGTCGTGGGATAAAGAAGAGAGTGTTGAGTGTAATCACAAGTGAGAATGTACTTTAGGGTGGGGGCTAAAACTTGGATGGATCAATATTTGGAATGACCGATATATCGATATTTCAAACATGCGAAAGTAAAATAATGGAAGATGAATTGTTCGAAGTTTTGATTTTCGAAAATATCACTGATTAGAAACATTATAATACAAGGTCTTTCGAAATATGTTTATGGAATGTAAATGGTTAAACTCAATAAAAAGATATACCTCATGACCGTCTGCAATTTATTCATCCTATCTCCAATTTTAATAAAGCATAGTTACGGAATCATCTGCAAATAATATATTAGTAGTTTTTTCTTATGAACATGCCAATTTTTACTCAATTACAGATAATTTATGACAAACATTGACTCTCAGATTGGGGTTTGTATGTCTTTTTCTACTTATAAGATCCTCAGGAATTTGCGAAACAACGTCGAAAATATCATCTGGTGAAGAGCTGGGAGAATACGACGAAAGTTTTCCAATTTTCGATCTTCCTGGCTTTACCAAATACTATGTATGCTACGTAGAAAGTAGAAATGGCTAATATTGCCTGAAATTAAATTTCCTTTGTAGGCGCACGTTAAGGCGCCTGCATATGTAGATTGGAAACAGTCAGAACGGTTGCCAGTGATAAGGCGAAATAATTTACATTTCGTTGCCTACGATAAGGCGCTTGTATTATAAAATTACATAAATTTATTCGCGATGAGACGTTTGAATTGTACACTGTGACAAAAAATGCACATTTGAATAGAAAATTGTGAGATAAGTTGTTGAACATGGAGAAATGTGTCAAATTTATACGTCTCCTCGACCGCGATTGTACAACAGAATCAGACGATGTCGAAATCCAGATTTACGCTGCAAACTCGTTTGAACGTCACCCGAGATATTTGCTTACATAAATCATACTTTCGATTGGAATGATAGCACCGATTTACGGTACGATGTGCACAAGATTATTTGGATATTGTATCGTTATGACAGAAATAGTAACTAGGCGGACGAGGACTATTTTTAATTGTTTCGTCCTCCGCAATTACGTCGGTATGACATATATACGTTAGACGATTGAACTGAGCCTGAAGCATGCAAGATGTAATAAATTTTCGTTGCAAGAACGATGAAGGAGTTGGCGGAAGTAGTTCCTTTTTTCGGATTCCAAGGCTCGGAAACTAATTTTTCTCGGAATCAATAGGGTAAACACATATATCAATCACTAAAGCCTCGTCGATTGAATGAGATATTCAGAACGTCGTGGATTTTGCGGCTGTAAAGATATCTTCAGAGTAATTTGAGATTGAGCTTGAAGTCTGCAGATGTGGGATAGGACGACTACAGACTATGCGCGATCGGTATATGTAGCAGAATGTTGTCGATTAAGAGTCGAGTGGAAATATGGCTTTATGTTTCACGATTCTACTGAGTATTAGTAACACAATTTTGAACAAGGTTGACTTGCATATTGATGAACATGAGGATACGGTCAGTTTTTTGGCTGTAACTCTTCATGCGTTGCTCGCAGCGTATTGGGACTGCGCCCAATCGATTTCTCTCGCAAAATTACGTCGAAATAGTGCCACAATTGATTTATTCCAGCACTTTTGAAAATCGCGAAAATTTTCGCCAAAAATACAAAGGGGTTAACCTTCCTTTTTTTTTGACCAAAAAATTTTTCGTCTCAGAATTGATTCATATGACTCTTTCCCGCCCAATTGGACCCCAAGGAACTCAGAAAACGCAGCGAAAGGGGCGTGGGATCAACGGGAGAGAAGATACGAGGAGAAAAGCACCTGCTGAAAAATGTCGAAATTTCAGGTTTTCGTTTTTTGGCTGTAACTTTCGATGCGTTGCTCGCAGCGTATTGGGAATGCGCCCAATCGATTTCTCTCGCAAAATTACTTCGAAATAGTGCCACAATTAATTTATTCCAGCAGTTTTGAAAATCGCGAAAATTTTCGCCAAAAATACAAAGGGGTTAACCTTCATTTTTTTTTGACCTAAAAATTTTTCGTCTCAGAATTGATTCTTATGTTTCTTTCCCGACCAATTGGACCCCAAGGAACTCAGAAAACGCAGCAAAAGGAGCGTGGGATCAACGGGCGAGAAGATACGAGGAAAAAAGCACCTGCTGAGAAATGTCGAAAATTCAGGTTTTCGTTTTTTGGCTGTAACTTTCGATGCGTTGATCGCAGCGTATTGGGACTGCGCCCAATCGATTTCTCTCGCAAAATTACGTCGAAATAGTGCCACAAATGATTTATTCCAGCACTTTTGAAAATCGCGAAAATTTTCGCCAAAAATACAAAGGGGTTAACCTTCCTTTTTTTTTGACTAAAAAATTTTTCGTCTCAGAATCGATTCGTATGACTCTTTCCCGACCAATTGTACACCAAGGAACTCAGAAAACACAGCGAAAGGAGCGTGGGATCAACGGGAGAGAAGATACGAGGAGAAAAGCACCTGCTGAAAAATGTCGAAAATTCAGGTTTTCGTTTTTTGGCTGTAACTTTCGATGCGTTGATCGCAGCGTATTGGGACTGCGCCCAATCGATTTCTCTCGCAAAATTACGTCGAAATAGTGCCACAAATGATTTATTCCAGCACTTTTGAAAATCGCGAAAATTTTCGCCAAAAATACAAAGGGGTTAACCTTCCTTTTTTTTTGACTAAAAAATTTTTCGTCTCAGAATCGATTCGTATGACTCTTTCCCGACCAATTGTACACCAAGAAACTCAGAAAACACAGCGAAAGGAGCGTGGGATCAACGGGAGAGAAGATACGAGGAGAAAAGCACCTGCTGAAAAATGTCGAAAATTCAGGTTTTCGTTTTTTGGCTGTAATTTTCGATGCGTTGATCGCAGCGTATTGGGACTGCGCCCAATCGATTTCTCTCGCAAAATTACGTCGAAATAGTGCCACAATTAATTTATTCCAGCACTTTTGAAAATCGCAAAAATTTTCGCCAAAAATACAAAGGGGTTAACCTTCCTTTTTTTTTGACCAAAAAATTTTTCGTCTCAGAATTGATTCGTATGACTCTTTCCCGACCAATTGGACACCAAGGAACTCAGAAAACACAGCAAAAGGAGCGTGGGATCAACGGGAGAGAAGATACGAGGAAAAAAGCACCCGCTGAAAAATGTCGAAAATTCAGGTTTTCGTTTTTTGGCTGTAACTTTCGATGCGTTGCTCGCAGCGTATTGAGACTGCGCCCAATCGATTTCTCTCGCAAAATTACGTCGAAATAGTGCCACAATTAATTTATTCCAGCACTTTTGAAAATCGCGAAAATTTTCGCCAAAAATACAAAGGGGTTAACCTTCCTTTTTTTTTGACCAAAAAATTTTTCGTCTCAGAATTGATTCGTATGACTCTTTCCCGACCAATTGGACACCAAGGAACTCAGAAAACGCAGCGAAAGGAGCGTGGGATCAACGGGAGAGAAGATACGAGGAAAAAAGCACCTGCTGAAAAATGTCGAAATTTCAGGTTTTCGTTTTTTGGCTGTAACTTTCGATGCGTTGATCGCAGCGTATTGGGACTGCGCCCAATCGATTTCTCTCGCAAAATTACGTCGAAATAGTGCCACGATTAATTTATTCCAGCACTTTTGGAAATCGCGAAAATTTTCGCCAAAAATACAAAGGGGTTAACCTTCCTTTTTTTTTGACCAAAAAATTTTTCGTCTCAGAATTGATTCGTATGACTCTTTCCCGACCAATTGGACACCAAGGAACTCAGAAAACGCAGCAGAAGGAGCGTGGGATCAACGGGAGAGAAGATACGAGGAAAAAAGCACCCGCTGAAAAATGTCGAAAATTCAGGTTTTCGTTTTTTGGCTGTAACTTTCGATGCGTTGATCGCAGCGTGTTGGGACTGCGCCCAATCGATTTCTCTCGCAAAATTACGTCGAAATAGTGCCACAAATAATTTATTCCAGCACTTTTGAAAATCGCGAAAATTTTCGCCGAAAATACAAAGGGGTTAACCTTCCTTTTTTTTTGACCAAAAAATTTTTCGTCTCAGAATCGATTCGTATGACTCTTTCCCGACCAATTGTACACCAAGAAACTCAGAAAACACAGCGAAAGGAGCGTGGGATCAACGGGAGAGAAGATACGAGGAGAAAAGCACCTGCTGAAAAATGTCGAAAATTCAGGTTTTCGTTTTTTGGCTGTAATTTTCGATGCGTTGATCGCAGCGTATTGGGACTGCGCCCAATCGATTTCTCTCGCAAAATTACGTCGAAATAGTGCCACAATTAATTTATTCCAGCACTTTTGAAAATCGCGAAAATTTTCGCCAAAAATACAAAGGGGTTAACCTTCCTTTTTTTTTGACCAAAAAATTTTTCGTCTCAGAATTGATTCGTATGACTCTTTCCCGACCAATTGGACACCAAGGAACTCAGAAAACGCAGCGAAAGGAGCGTGGGATCAACGGGAGAGAAGATACGAGGAAAAAAGCACCTGCTGAAAAATGTCGAAATTTCAGGTTTTCGTTTTTTGGCTGTAACTTTCGATGCGTTGATCGCAGCGTATTGGGACTGCGCCCAATCGATTTCTCTCGCAAAATTACGTCGAAATAGTGCCACGATTAATTTATTCCAGCACTTTTGGAAATCGCGAAAATTTTCGCCAAAAATACAAAGGGGTTAACCTTCCTTTTTTTTTGACCAAAAAATTTTTCGTCTCAGAATTGATTCGTATGACTCTTTCCCGACCAATTGTACACCAAGAAACTCAGAAAACACAGCGAAAGGAGCGTGGGATCAACGGGAGAGAAGATACGAGGAGAAAAGCACCTGCTGAAAAATGTCGAAAATTCAGGTTTTCGTTTTTTGGCTGTAATTTTCGATGCGTTGATCGCAGCGTATTGGGACTGCGCCCAATCGATTTCTCTCGCAAAATTACGTCGAAATAGTGCCACAATTAATTTATTCCAGCACTTTTGAAAATCGCGAAAATTTTCGCCAAAAATACAAAGGGGTTAACCTTCCTTTTTTTTTGACCAAAAAATTTTTCGTCTCAGAATTGATTCGTATGACTCTTTCCCGACCAATTGGACACCAAGGAACTCAGAAAACGCAGCGAAAGGAGCGTGGGATCAACGGGAGAGAAGATACGAGGAAAAAAGCACCTGCTGAAAAATGTCGAAATTTCAGGTTTTCGTTTTTTGGCTGTAACTTTCGATGCGTTGATCGCAGCGTATTGGGACTGCGCCCAATCGATTTCTCTCGCAAAATTACGTCGAAATAGTGCCACGATTAATTTATTCCAGCACTTTTGGAAATCGCGAAAATTTTCGCCAAAAATACAAAGGGGTTAACCTTCCTTTTTTTTTGACCAAAAAATTTTTCGTCTCAGAATTGATTCGTATGACTCTTTCCCGACCAATTGGACACCAAGGAACTCAGAAAACGCAGCAGAAGGAGCGTGGGATCAACGGGAGAGAAGATACGAGGAAAAAAGCACCCGCTGAAAAATGTCGAAAATTCAGGTTTTCGTTTTTTGGCTGTAACTTTCGATGCGTTGATCGCAGCGTATCGGGACTGCGCCCAAACAATTTCTCTCGCAAAATTACGTTGAAATAGTGCCACAATTAATTTATTTCAGCACTTTTGAAAATCGCGAAAATTTTCGCCAAAAATACAAAGGGGTTAACCTTCCTTTTTTTTTGACCAAAAAATTTTTCGTCTCAGAATTGATTCGTATGACTCTTTCCCGACCAATTGGACACCAGGGAACTCAGAAAACGCAGCAAAAGGAGCGTGGGATCAACGGGAGAGAAGATACGAGGAAAAAAGCACCTGCTGAAAAATGTCGAAAATTCAGGTTTTCGTTTTTTGGCTGTAACTTTCGATGCGTTGCTCGCAGCGTATTGGGACTGCGCCCAATCGATTTCTCTCGCAAAATTACGTCGAAATAGTGCCACAATTAATTTATTCCAGCAGTTTTGAAAATCGCGAAAATTTTCGCCAAAAATACAAAGGGGTTAACCTTCCTTTTTTTTTGACCAAAAAATTTTTCGTCTCAGAATTGATTCGTATGACTCTTTCCCGCCCAATTGGACCCCAAGGAACTCAGAAAACGCAGCGTAAGGAGCGAGGGATCAACGGGAGAGAAGATACGAGGAAAAAAGCACCTGCTGAAAAATTTTGAAAATTCAGGTTTTCGTTTTTTGGCTGTAACTTTCGATGCGTTGATCGCAGCGTATTGGGACTGCGCCCAATCGATTTCTCTCGCAAAATTACGTCGAAATAGTGCCACAATTAATTTATTCCAGCACTTTTGAAAATCGCGAAAATTTTCGCCAAAAATACAAAGGGGTTAACCTTCCTTTTTTTTTGACCAAAAAATTTTTCGTCTCAGAATTGATTCGTATGACTCTTTCCCGACCAATTGGACACCAAGGAACTCAGAAAACACAGCAGAAGGAGCGTGGGATCAACGGGAGAGAAGATACGAGGAAAAAAGCACCCGCTGGAAAATGTCGAAAATTCAGGTTTTCGTTTTTTGGCTGTAACTTTCGATGCGTTGATCGCAGCGTGTTGGGACTGCGCCCAATCGATTTCTCTCGCAAAATTACGTCGAAATAGTGCCACAAATAATTTATTCCAGCACTTTTGAAAATCGCGAAAATTTTCGCCAAAAATACAAAGGGGTTAACCTTCCTTTTTTTTTGACCAAAAAATTTTTTGTCTCAGAATTGATTCGTATGACTCTTTCCCGACCAATTGGACACCAAGGAACTCAGAAAACGCAGCAAAAGGAGCGTGGGATCAACGGGAGAGAAGATACGAGGAAAAAAGCACCTGCTGAAAAATGTCGAAAATTCAGGTTTTCGTTTTTTGGCTGTAACTTTCGATGCGTTGCTCGCAGCGTATTGGGACTGCGCCCAATCGATTTCTCTCGCAAAATTACGTCGAAATAGTGCCACAATTAATTTATTCCAGCACTTTTGAAAATCGCGAAAATTTTCGCCAAAAATACAAAGGGGTTAACCTTCCTTTTTTTTTGACCAAAAAATTTTTTGTCTCAGAATTGATTCGTATGACTCTTTCCCGACCAATTGGACACCAAGGAACTCAGAAAACGCAGCAAAAGGAGCGTGGGATCAACGGGAGAGAAGATACGAGGAAAAAAGCACCTGCTGAAAAATGTCGAAAATTCAGGTTTTCGTTTTTTGGCTGTAACTTTCGATGCGTTGCTCGCAGCATATTGGGACTGCGCCCAATCGATTTCTCTCGCAAAATTACGTCGAAATAGTGCCACAATTAATTTATTCCAGCAGTTTTGAAAATCGCGAAAATTTTCGCCAAAAATACAAAGGGGTTAACCTTCCTTTTTTTTTGACCAAAAAATTTTTCGTCTCAGAATTGATTCGTATGACTCTTTCCCGCCCAATTGGACCCCAAGGAACTCAGAAAACGCAGCGTAAGGAGCGAGGGATCAACGGGAGAGAAGATACGAGGAGAAAAGCACCTGCTGAAAAATGTCGAAAATTCAGGTTTTCGTTTTTTGGCTGTAACTTTCGATGCGTTGATCGCAGCGTATTGGGACTGCGCCCAATCGATTTCTCTCGCAAAATTACGTCGAAATAGTGCCACAATCAATTTATTCCAGCACTTTTGAAAATCGCGAAAATTTTCGCCAAAAATACAAAGGGGTTAACCTTCCGTTTTTTTTGACCAAGAAATTTTTCGTCTCAGAATTGATTCGTATGACTCTTTCCCGACCAATTGGACATTAAGGAACTCAGAAAACACAGCAAAAGGAGCGTGGGATCAACGGGAAAGAAGATACGAGGAAAAAAGCACCCGCTGAAAAATGTCGAAAATTCAGGTTTTCGTTTTTTGGCTGTAACTTTCGATGCGTTGCTCGCAGCGTATTGGGACTGCGCCCAATCGATTTCTCTCGCAAAATTACGTCGAAATAGTGCCACAATTAATTTATTCCAGCAGTTTTGAAAATCGCGAAAATTTTCGCCAAAAATACAAAGGGGTTAACCTTCCTTTTTTTTTGACCAAAAAATTTTTCGTCTCAGAATTGTTTCGTATGACTCTTTCCCGCCCAATTGGACCCCAAGGAACTCAGAAAACGCAGCGTAAGGAGCGAGGGATCAACGGGAGAGAAGATACGAGGAGAAAAGCACCTGCTGAAAAATGTCGAAAATTCAGGTTTTCGTTTTTTGGCTGTAACTTTCGATGCGTTGATCGCAGCGTATTGGGACTGCGCCCAATCGATTTCTCTTGCGAAATTACGTCGAAATAGTGTTACAATTAATTTATTCCAGCACTTTTGAAAATAGCGAAAATTTTCGCCAAAAATACAAAGGGGTTAACCTTCCTTTTTTTTTGACCAAAAAATTTTTCGTCTCAGAATTGATTCGTATGACTCTTTCCCGACCAATTGGACACCAAGGAACTCAGAAAACGCAGCAAAAGGAGCGTGGGATCAACGGGAGAGAAGATACGAGGAAAAAAGCACCCGCTGGAAAATGTCGAAAATTCGGGTTTTCGTTTTTTGGCTGTAACTTTCGATGCGTTGATCGCAGCGTGTTGGGACTGCGCCCAATCGATTTCTCTCGCAAAATTACGTCGAAATAGTGCCACAAACAATTTATTCCAGCACTTTTGAAAATCGCGAAAATTTTCGCCAAAAATACAAAGGGGTTAACCTTCCTTTTTTTTTGACCAGAAAATTTTTCGTCTCAGAATTGATTCGTATGACTCTTTCCCGACCAATTGGACACCAAGGAACTCAGAAAACGCAGCAAAAGGAGCGTGGGATCAACGGGAGAGAAGATACGAGGAAAAAAGCACCTGCTGAAAAATGTCGAAAATTCAGGTTTTCGTTTTTTGGCTGTAACTTTCGATGCGTTGCTCGCAGCGTATTGGGACTGCGCCCAATCGATTTCTCTCGCAAAATTACGTCGAAATAGTGCCACAATTAATTTATTCCAGCAGTTTTGAAAATCGCGAAAATTTTCGCCAAAAATACAAAGGGGTTAACCTTCCTTTTTTTTTGACCAAAAAATTTTTCGTCTCAGAATTGTTTCGTATGACTCTTTCCCGCCCAATTGGACCCCAAGGAACTCAGAAAACGCAGCGTAAGGAGCGAGGGATCAACAAGAGAGAAGATACGAGGAGAAAAGCACCTGCTGAAAAATGTCGAAAATTCAGGTTTTCGTTTTTTGGCTGTAACTTTCGATGCGTTGATCGCAGCGTATTGGGACTGCGCCCAATCGATTTCTCTTGCGAAATTACGTCGAAATAGTGTTACAATTAATTTATTCCAGCACTTTTGAAAATCGCGAAAATTTTCGCCAAAAATACAAAGGGGTTAACCTTCCTTTTTTTTTGACCAAAAAATTTTTCGTCTCAGAATTGATTCGTATGACTCTTTCCCGACCAATTGGACACCAAGGAACTCAGAAAACGCAGCAAAAGGAGCGTGGGATCAACGGGAGAGAAGATACGAGGAAAAAAGCACCCGCTGGAAAATGTCGAAAATTCAGGTTTTCGTTTTTTGGCTGTAACTTTCGATGCGTTGATCGCAGCGTGTTGGGACTGCGCCCAATCGATTTCTCTCGCAAAATTACGTCGAAATAGTGCCACAAATAATTTATTCCAGCACTTTTGAAAATCGCGAAAATTTTCGCCAAAAATACAAAGGGGTTAACCTTCCTTTTTTTTTGACCAAAAAATTTTTCGTCTCAGAATTGATTCGTATGACTCTTTCCCGACCAATTGGACACCAAGGAACTCAGAAAACGCAGCAAAAGGAGCGTGGGATCAACGGGAGAGAAGATACGAGGAAAAAAGCACCTGCTGAAAAATTTTGAAAATTCAGGTTTTCGTTTTTTGGCTGTAACTTTCGATGCGTTGATCGCAGCGTATTGGGACTGCGCCCAATCGATTTCTCTCGCAAAATTACGTCGAAATAGTGCCACAATTAATTTATTCCAGCACTTTTGAAAATCGCGAAAATTTTCGCCAAAAATACAAAGGGGTTAACCTTCCTTTTTTTTTGACCAAAAAATTTTTCGTCTCAGAATTGATTCGTATGACTCTTTCCCGCCCAATTGGACCCCAAGGAACTCAGAAAACGCAGCGTAAGGAGCGAGGGATCAACGGGAGAGAAGATACGAGGAGAAAAGCACCTGCTGAAAAATGTCGAAAATTCAGGTTTTCGTTTTTTGGCTGTAACTTTCGATGCGTTGATCGCAGCGTATTGGGACTGCGCCCAATCGATTTCTCTTGCAAAATTACGTCGAAATAGTGCCACAATTAATTTATTCCAGCACTTTTGAAAATCGCGAAAATTTTCGCCAAAAATACAAAGGGGTTAACCTTCCTTTTTTTTTGACCAAAAAATTTTTCGTCTCAGAATTGATTCGTATGACTCTTTCCCGACCAATTGGACACCAAGGAACTCAGAAAACGCAGCAAAAGGAGCGTGGGATCAACGGGAGAGAAGATACGAGGAAAAAAGCACCTGCTGAAAAATTTTGAAAATTCAGGTTTTCGTTTTTTGGCTGTAACTTTCGATGCGTTGATCGCAGCGTATTGGGACTGCGCCCAATCGATTTCTCTCGCAAAATTACGTCGAAATAGTGCCACAATTAATTTATTCCAGCACTTTTGAAAATCGCGAAAATTTTCGCCAAAAATACAAAGGGGTTAACCTTCCTTTTTTTTTGACCAAAAAATTTTTCGTCTCAGAATTGATTCGTATGACTCTTTCCCGACCAATTGGACACCAAGGAACTCAGAAAACACAGCAGAAGGAGCGTGGGATCAACGGGAGAGAAGATACGAGGAAAAAAGCACCCGCTGAAAAATGTCGAAAATTCAGGTTTTCGTTTTTTGGCTGTAACTTTCGATGCGTTGCTCGCAGCGTATTGGGACTGCGCCCAATCGATTTCTCTCGCGAAATTACGTCGAAATAGTGCCACAATTAATTTATTCCAGCACTTTTGAAAATCGCGAAAATTTTCGCCAAAAATACAAAGGGGTTAACCTTCCTTTTTTTTTGACCAAAAAATTTTTCGTCTCAGAATTGATTCGTATGACTCTTTCCCGACCAATTGGACACCAAGGAACTCAGAAAACGCAGCAAAAGGAGCGTGGGATCAACGGGAGAGAAGATACGAGGAAAAAAGCACCTGCTGAAAAATGTCGAAAATTCAGGTTTTCGTTTTTTGGCTGTAACTTTCGATGCGTTGATCGCAGCGTATTGGGACTGCGCCCAATCGATTTCTCTCGCAAAATTACGTCGAAATAGTGCCACAATTAATTTATTCCAGCAGTTTTGAAAATCGCGAAAATTTTCGCCAAAAATACAAAGGGGTTAACCTTCCTTTTTTTTTGACCAAAAAATTTTTCGTCTCAGAATTGTTTCGTATGACTCTTTCCCGCCCAATTGGACCCCAAGGAACTCAGAAAACGCAGCGTAAGGAGCGAGGGATCAACGGGAGAGAAGATACGAGGAGAAAAGCACCTGCTGAAAAATGTCGAAAATTCAGGTTTTCGTTTTTTGGCTGTAACTTTCGATGCGTTGATCGCAGCGTATTGGGACTGCGCCCAATCGATTTCTCTTGCGAAATTACGTCGAAATAGTGTTACAATTAATTTATTCCAGCACTTTTGAAAATCGCGAAAATTTTCGCCAAAAATACAAAGGGGTTGACCTTCCTTTTTTTTTGACCAAAAAATTTTTCGTCTCAGAATTGATTCGTATGACTCTTTCCCGACCAATTGGACACCAAGGAACTCAGAAAACGCAGCAAAAGGAGCGTGGGATCAACGGGAGAGAAGATACGAGGAAAAAAGCACCCGCTGGAAAATGTCGAAAATTCAGGTTTTCGTTTTTTGGCTGTAACTTTCGATGCGTTGATCGCAGCGTGTTGGGACTGCGCCCAATCGATTTCTCTCGCAAAATTACGTCGAAATAGTGCCACAAATAATTTATTCCAGCACTTTTGAAAATCGCGAAAATTTTCGCCAAAAATACAAAGGGGTTAACCTTCCTTTTTTTTTGACCAAAAAATTTTTTGTCTCAGAATTGATTCGTATGACTCTTTCCCGACCAATTGGACACCAAGGAACTCAGAAAACGCAGCAAAAGGAGCGTGGGATCAACGGGAGAGAAGATACGAGGAAAAAAGCACCTGCTGAAAAATGTCGAAAATTCAGGTTTTCGTTTTTTGGCTGTAACTTTCGATGCGTTGCTCGCAGCGTATTGGGACTGCGCCCAATCGATTTCTCTCGCAAAATTACGTCGAAATAGTGCCACAATTAATTTATTCCAGCACTTTTGAAAATCGCGAAAATTTTCGCCAAAAATACAAAGGGGTTAACCTTCCTTTTTTTTTGACCAAAAAATTTTTTGTCTCAGAATTGATTCGTATGACTCTTTCCCGACCAATTGGACACCAAGGAACTCAGAAAACGCAGCAAAAGGAGCGTGGGATCAACGGGAGAGAAGATACGAGGAAAAAAGCACCTGCTGAAAAATGTCGAAAATTCAGGTTTTCGTTTTTTGGCTGTAACTTTCGATGCGTTGCTCGCAGCATATTGGGACTGCGCCCAATCGATTTCTCTCGCAAAATTACGTCGAAATAGTGCCACAATTAATTTATTCCAGCAGTTTTGAAAATCGCGAAAATTTTCGCCAAAAATACAAAGGGGTTAACCTTCCTTTTTTTTTGACCAAAAAATTTTTCGTCTCAGAATTGATTCGTATGACTCTTTCCCGCCCAATTGGACCCCAAGGAACTCAGAAAACGCAGCGTAAGGAGCGAGGGATCAACGGGAGAGAAGATACGAGGAGAAAAGCACCTGCTGAAAAATGTCGAAAATTCAGGTTTTCGTTTTTTGGCTGTAACTTTCGATGCGTTGATCGCAGCGTATTGGGACTGCGCCCAATCGATTTCTCTTGCGAAATTACGTCGAAATAGTGTTACAATTAATTTATTCCAGCACTTTTGAAAATCGCGAAAATTTTCGCCAAAAATACAAAGGGGTTGACCTTCCTTTTTTTTTGACCAAAAAATTTTTCGTCTCAGAATTGATTCGTATGACTCTTTCCCGACCAATTGGACACCAAGGAACTCAGAAAACGCAGCAAAAGGAGCGTGGGATCAACGGGAGAGAAGATACGAGGAAAAAAGCACCCGCTGGAAAATGTCGAAAATTCAGGTTTTCGTTTTTTGGCTGTAACTTTCGATGCGTTGATCGCAGCGTGTTGGGACTGCGCCCAATCGATTTCTCTCGCAAAATTACGTCGAAATAGTGCCACAAATAATTTATTCCAGCACTTTTGAAAATCGCGAAAATTTTCGCCAAAAATACAAAGGGGTTAACCTTCCTTTTTTTTTGACCAAAAAATTTTTTGTCTCAGAATTGATTCGTATGACTCTTTCCCGACCAATTGGACACCAAGGAACTCAGAAAACGCAGCAAAAGGAGCGTGGGATCAACGGGAGAGAAGATACGAGGAAAAAAGCACCTGCTGAAAAATGTCGAAAATTCAGGTTTTCGTTTTTTGGCTGTAACTTTCGATGCGTTGCTCGCAGCGTATTGGGACTGCGCCCAATCGATTTCTCTCGCAAAATTACGTCGAAATAGTGCCACAATTAATTTATTCCAGCACTTTTGAAAATCGCGAAAATTTTCGCCAAAAATACAAAGGGGTTAACCTTCCTTTTTTTTTGACCAAAAAATTTTTTGTCTCAGAATTGATTCGTATGACTCTTTCCCGACCAATTGGACACCAAGGAACTCAGAAAACGCAGCAAAAGGAGCGTGGGATCAACGGGAGAGAAGATACGAGGAAAAAAGCACCTGCTGAAAAATGTCGAAAATTCAGGTTTTCGTTTTTTGGCTGTAACTTTCGATGCGTTGCTCGCAGCATATTGGGACTGCGCCCAATCGATTTCTCTCGCAAAATTACGTCGAAATAGTGCCACAATTAATTTATTCCAGCAGTTTTGAAAATCGCGAAAATTTTCGCCAAAAATACAAAGGGGTTAACCTTCCTTTTTTTTTGACCAAAAAATTTTTCGTCTCAGAATTGATTCGTATGACTCTTTCCCGCCCAATTGGACCCCAAGGAACTCAGAAAACGCAGCGTAAGGAGCGAGGGATCAACGGGAGAGAAGATACGAGGAGAAAAGCACCTGCTGAAAAATGTCGAAAATTCAGGTTTTCGTTTTTTGGCTGTAACTTTCGATGCGTTGATCGCAGCGTATTGGGACTGCGCCCAATCGATTTCTCTCGCAAAATTACGTCGAAATAGTGCCACAATCAATTTATTCCAGCACTTTTGAAAATCGCGAAAATTTTCGCCAAAAATACAAAGGGGTTAACCTTCCGTTTTTTTTGACCAAGAAATTTTTCGTCTCAGAATTGATTCGTATGACTCTTTCCCGACCAATTGGACATTAAGGAACTCAGAAAACACAGCAAAAGGAGCGTGGGATCAACGGGAAAGAAGATACGAGGAAAAAAGCACCCGCTGAAAAATGTCGAAAATTCAGGTTTTCGTTTTTTGGCTGTAACTTTCGATGCGTTGCTCGCAGCGTATTGGGACTGCGCCCAATCGATTTCTCTCGCAAAATTACGTCGAAATAGTGCCACAATTAATTTATTCCAGCAGTTTTGAAAATCGCGAAAATTTTCGCCAAAAATACAAAGGGGTTAACCTTCCTTTTTTTTTGACCAAAAAATTTTTCGTCTCAGAATTGTTTCGTATGACTCTTTCCCGCCCAATTGGACCCCAAGGAACTCAGAAAACGCAGCGTAAGGAGCGAGGGATCAACGGGAGAGAAGATACGAGGAGAAAAGCACCTGCTGAAAAATGTCGAAAATTCAGGTTTTCGTTTTTTGGCTGTAACTTTCGATGCGTTGATCGCAGCGTATTGGGACTGCGCCCAATCGATTTCTCTTGCGAAATTACGTCGAAATAGTGTTACAATTAATTTATTCCAGCACTTTTGAAAATAGCGAAAATTTTCGCCAAAAATACAAAGGGGTTAACCTTCCTTTTTTTTTGACCAAAAAATTTTTCGTCTCAGAATTGATTCGTATGACTCTTTCCCGACCAATTGGACACCAAGGAACTCAGAAAACGCAGCAAAAGGAGCGTGGGATCAACGGGAGAGAAGATACGAGGAAAAAAGCACCCGCTGGAAAATGTCGAAAATTCAGGTTTTCGTTTTTTGGCTGTAACTTTCGATGCGTTGATCGCAGCGTGTTGGGACTGCGCCCAATCGATTTCTCTCGCAAAATTACGTCGAAATAGTGCCACAAATAATTTATTCCAGCACTTTTGAAAATCGCGAAAATTTTCGCCAAAAATACAAAGGGGTTAACCTTCCTTTTTTTTTGACCAAAAAATTTTTCGTCTCAGAATTGATTCGTATGACTCTTTCCCGACCAATTGGACACCAAGGAACTCAGAAAACGCAGCAAAAGGAGCGTGGGATCAACGGGAGAGAAGATACGAGGAAAAAAGCACCTGCTGAAAAATTTTGAAAATTCAGGTTTTCGTTTTTTGGCTGTAACTTTCGATGCGTTGATCGCAGCGTATTGGGACTGCGCCCAATCGATTTCTCTCGCAAAATTACGTCGAAATAGTGCCACAATTAATTTATTCCAGCACTTTTGAAAATCGCGAAAATTTTCGCCAAAAATACAAAGGGGTTAACCTTCCTTTTTTTTTGACCAAAAAATTTTTCGTCTCAGAATTGATTCGTATGACTCTTTCCCGACCAATTGGACACCAAGGAACTCAGAAAACACAGCAGAAGGAGCGTGGGATCAACGGGAGAGAAGATACGAGGAAAAAAGCACCCGCTGAAAAATGTCGAAAATTCAGGTTTTCGTTTTTTGGCTGTAACTTTCGATGCGTTGCTCGCAGCGTATTGGGACTGCGCCCAATCGATTTCTCTCGCGAAATTACGTCGAAATAGTGCCACAATTAATTTATTCCAGCACTTTTGAAAATCGCGAAAATTTTCGCCAAAAATACAAAGGGGTTAACCTTCCTTTTTTTTTGACCAAAAAATTTTTCGTCTCAGAATTGATTCGTATGACTCTTTCCCGACCAATTGGACACCAAGGAACTCAGAAAACGCAGCAAAAGGAGCGTGGGATCAACGGGAGAGAAGATACGAGGAAAAAAGCACCTGCTGAAAAATGTCGAAAATTCAGGTTTTCGTTTTTTGGCTGTAACTTTCGATGCGTTGCTCGCAGCGTATTGGGACTGCGCCCAATCGATTTCTCTCGCAAAATTACGTCGAAATAGTGCCACAATTAATTTATTCCAGCAGTTTTGAAAATCGCGAAAATTTTCGCCAAAAATACAAAGGGGTTAACCTTCCTTTTTTTTTGACCAAAAAATTTTTCGTCTCAGAATTGTTTCGTATGACTCTTTCCCGCCCAATTGGACCCCAAGGAACTCAGAAAACGCAGCGTAAGGAGCGAGGGATCAACGGGAGAGAAGATACGAGGAGAAAAGCACCTGCTGAAAAATGTCGAAAATTCAGGTTTTCGTTTTTTGGCTGTAACTTTCGATGCGTTGATCGCAGCGTATTGGGACTGCGCCCAATCGATTTCTCTTGCGAAATTACGTCGAAATAGTGTTACAATTAATTTATTCCAGCACTTTTGAAAATCGCGAAAATTTTCGCCAAAAATACAAAGGGGTTGACCTTCCTTTTTTTTTGACCAAAAAATTTTTCGTCTCAGAATTGATTCGTATGACTCTTTCCCGACCAATTGGACACCAAGGAACTCAGAAAACGCAGCAAAAGGAGCGTGGGATCAACGGGAGAGAAGATACGAGGAAAAAAGCACCCGCTGGAAAATGTCGAAAATTCAGGTTTTCGTTTTTTGGCTGTAACTTTCGATGCGTTGATCGCAGCGTGTTGGGACTGCGCCCAATCGATTTCTCTCGCAAAATTACGTCGAAATAGTGCCACAAATAATTTATTCCAGCACTTTTGAAAATCGCGAAAATTTTCGCCAAAAATACAAAGGGGTTAACCTTCCTTTTTTTTTGACCAAAAAATTTTTTGTCTCAGAATTGATTCGTATGACTCTTTCCCGACCAATTGGACACCAAGGAACTCAGAAAACGCAGCAAAAGGAGCGTGGGATCAACGGGAGAGAAGATACGAGGAAAAAAGCACCTGCTGAAAAATGTCGAAAATTCAGGTTTTCGTTTTTTGGCTGTAACTTTCGATGCGTTGCTCGCAGCGTATTGGGACTGCGCCCAATCGATTTCTCTCGCAAAATTACGTCGAAATAGTGCCACAATCAATTTATTCCAGCACTTTTGAAAATCGCGAAAATTTTCGCCAAAAATACAAAGGGGTTAACCTTCCGTTTTTTTTGACCAAGAAATTTTTCGTCTCAGAATTGATTCGTATGACTCTTTCCCGACCAATTGGACATTAAGGAACTCAGAAAACGCAGCGTAAGGAGCGAGGGATCAACGGGAGAGAAGATACGAGGAGAAAAGCACCTGCTGAAAAATGTCGAAAATTCAGGTTTTCGTTTTTTGGCTGTAACTTTCGATGCGTTGATCGCAGCGTATTGGGACTGCGCCCAATCGATTTCTCTCGCAAAATTACGTCGAAATAGTGCCACAATCAATTTATTCCAGCACTTTTGAAAATCGCGAAAATTTTCGCCAAAAATACAAAGGGGTTAACCTTCCGTTTTTTTTGACCAAGAAATTTTTCGTCTCAGAATTGATTCGTATGACTCTTTCCCGACCAATTGGACATTAAGGAACTCAGAAAACACAGCAAAAGGAGCGTGGGATCAACGGGAAAGAAGATACGAGGAAAAAAGCACCCGCTGAAAAATGTCGAAAATTCAGGTTTTCGTTTTTTGGCTGTAACTTTCGATGCGTTGCTCGCAGCGTATTGGGACTGCGCCCAATCGATTTCTCTCGCAAAATTACGTCGAAATAGTGCCACAATTAATTTATTCCAGCAGTTTTGAAAATCGCGAAAATTTTCGCCAAAAATACAAAGGGGTTAACCTTCCTTTTTTTTTGACCAAAAAATTTTTCGCCTCAGAATTGTTTCGTATGACTCTTTCCCGCCCAATTGGACCCCAAGGAACTCAGAAAACGCAGCGTAAGGAGCGAGGGATCAACGGGAGAGAAGATACGAGGAGAAAAGCACCTGCTGAAAAATGTCGAAAATTCAGGTTTTCGTTTTTTGGCTGTAACTTTCGATGCGTTGATCGCAGCGTATTGGGACTGCGCCCAATCGATTTCTCTCGCGAAATTACGTCGAAATAGTGCCACAATTAATTTATTCCAGCACTTTTGAAAATCGCGAAAATTTTCGCCAAAAATACAAAGGGGTTAACCTTCCTTTTTTTTTGACCAAAAAATTTTTCGTCTCAGAATTGATTCGTATGACTCTTTCCCGACCAATTGGACACCAAGGAACTCAGAAAACGCAGCAAAAGGAGCGTGGGATCAACGGGAGAGAAGATACGAGGAAAAAAGCACCTGCTGAAAAATGTCGAAAATTCAGGTTTTCGTTTTTTGGCTGTAACTTTCGATGCGTTGCTCGCAGCGTATTGGGACTGCGCCCAATCGATTTCTCTCGCAAAATTACGTCGAAATAGTGCCACAATTAATTTATTCCAGCAGTTTTGAAAATCGCGAAAATTTTCGCCAAAAATACAAAGGGGTTAACCTTCCTTTTTTTTTGACCAAAAAATTTTTCGTCTCAGAATTGTTTCGTATGACTCTTTCCCGCCCAATTGGACCCCAAGGAACTCAGAAAACGCAGCGTAAGGAGCGAGGGATCAACGGGAGAGAAGATACGAGGAGAAAAGCACCTGCTGAAAAATGTCGAAAATTCAGGTTTTCGTTTTTTGGCTGTAACTTTCGATGCGTTGATCGCAGCGTATTGGGACTGCGCCCAATCGATTTCTCTTGCGAAATTACGTCGAAATAGTGTTACAATTAATTTATTCCAGCACTTTTGAAAATCGCGAAAATTTTCGCCAAAAATACAAAGGGGTTGACCTTCCTTTTTTTTTGACCAAAAAATTTTTCGTCTCAGAATTGATTCGTATGACTCTTTCCCGACCAATTGGACACCAAGGAACTCAGAAAACGCAGCAAAAGGAGCGTGGGATCAACGGGAGAGAAGATACGAGGAAAAAAGCACCCGCTGGAAAATGTCGAAAATTCAGGTTTTCGTTTTTTGGCTGTAACTTTCGATGCGTTGATCGCAGCGTGTTGGGACTGCGCCCAATCGATTTCTCTCGCAAAATTACGTCGAAATAGTGCCACAAATAATTTATTCCAGCACTTTTGAAAATCGCGAAAATTTTCGCCAAAAATACAAAGGGGTTAACCTTCCTTTTTTTTTGACCAAAAAATTTTTTGTCTCAGAATTGATTCGTATGACTCTTTCCCGACCAATTGGACACCAAGGAACTCAGAAAACGCAGCAAAAGGAGCGTGGGATCAACGGGAGAGAAGATACGAGGAAAAAAGCACCTGCTGAAAAATGTCGAAAATTCAGGTTTTCGTTTTTTGGCTGTAACTTTCGATGCGTTGCTCGCAGCGTATTGGGACTGCGCCCAATCGATTTCTCTCGCAAAATTACGTCGAAATAGTGCCACAATCAATTTATTCCAGCACTTTTGAAAATCGCGAAAATTTTCGCCAAAAATACAAAGGGGTTAACCTTCCGTTTTTTTTGACCAAGAAATTTTTCGTCTCAGAATTGATTCGTATGACTCTTTCCCGACCAATTGGACATTAAGGAACTCAGAAAACGCAGCGTAAGGAGCGAGGGATCAACGGGAGAGAAGATACGAGGAGAAAAGCACCTGCTGAAAAATGTCGAAAATTCAGGTTTTCGTTTTTTGGCTGTAACTTTCGATGCGTTGATCGCAGCGTATTGGGACTGCGCCCAATCGATTTCTCTCGCAAAATTACGTCGAAATAGTGCCACAATCAATTTATTCCAGCACTTTTGAAAATCGCGAAAATTTTCGCCAAAAATACAAAGGGGTTAACCTTCCGTTTTTTTTGACCAAGAAATTTTTCGTCTCAGAATTGATTCGTATGACTCTTTCCCGACCAATTGGACATTAAGGAACTCAGAAAACACAGCAAAAGGAGCGTGGGATCAACGGGAAAGAAGATACGAGGAAAAAAGCACCCGCTGAAAAATGTCGAAAATTCAGGTTTTCGTTTTTTGGCTGTAACTTTCGATGCGTTGCTCGCAGCGTATTGGGACTGCGCCCAATCGATTTCTCTCGCAAAATTACGTCGAAATAGTGCCACAATTAATTTATTCCAGCAGTTTTGAAAATCGCGAAAATTTTCGCCAAAAATACAAAGGGGTTAACCTTCCTTTTTTTTTGACCAAAAAATTTTTCGTCTCAGAATTGTTTCGTATGACTCTTTCCCGCCCAATTGGACCCCAAGGAACTCAGAAAACGCAGCGTAAGGAGCGAGGGATCAACGGGAGAGAAGATACGAGGAGAAAAGCACCTGCTGAAAAATGTCGAAAATTCAGGTTTTCGTTTTTTGGCTGTAACTTTCGATGCGTTGATCGCAGCGTATTGGGACTGCGCCCAATCGATTTCTCTTGCGAAATTACGTCGAAATAGTGTTACAATTAATTTATTCCAGCACTTTTGAAAATCGCGAAAATTTTCGCCAAAAATACAAAGGGGTTGACCTTCCTTTTTTTTTGACCAAAAAATTTTTCGTCTCAGAATTGATTCGTATGACTCTTTCCCGACCAATTGGACACCAAGGAACTCAGAAAACGCAGCAAAAGGAGCGTGGGATCAACGGGAGAGAAGATACGAGGAAAAAAGCACCCGCTGGAAAATGTCGAAAATTCAGGTTTTCGTTTTTTGGCTGTAACTTTCGATGCGTTGATCGCAGCGTGTTGGGACTGCGCCCAATCGATTTCTCTCGCAAAATTACGTCGAAATAGTGCCACAAATAATTTATTCCAGCACTTTTGAAAATCGCGAAAATTTTCGCCAAAAATACAAAGGGGTTAACCTTCCTTTTTTTTTGACCAAAAAATTTTTTGTCTCAGAATTGATTCGTATGACTCTTTCCCGACCAATTGGACACCAAGGAACTCAGAAAACGCAGCAAAAGGAGCGTGGGATCAACGGGAGAGAAGATACGAGGAAAAAAGCACCCGCTGGAAAATGTCGAAAATTCAGGTTTTCGTTTTTTGGCTGTAACTTTCGATGCGTTGATCGCAGCGTGTTGGGACTGCGCCCAATCGATTTCTCTCGCAAAATTACGTCGAAATAGTGCCACAAATAATTTATTCCAGCACTTTTGGAAATCGCGAAAATTTTCGCCAAAAATACAAAGGGGTTAACCTTCCTTTTTTTTTGACCAAAAAATTTTTCGTCTCAGAATTGATTCGTATGACTCTTTCCCGACCAATTGGACACCAAGGAACTCAGAAAACGCAGCAAAAGGAGCGTGGGATCAACGGGAGAGAAGATACGAGGAAAAAAGCACCTGCTGAAAAATTTTGAAAATTCAGGTTTTCGTTTTTTGGCTGTAACTTTCGATGCGTTGATCGCAGCGTATTGGGACTGCGCCCAATCGATTTCTCTCGCAAAATTACGTCGAAATAGTGCCACAATTAATTTATTCCAGCACTTTTGAAAATCGCGAAAATTTTCGCCAAAAATACAAAGGGGTTAACCTTCCTTTTTTTTTGACCAAAAAATTTTTCGTCTCAGAATTGATTCGTATGACTCTTTCCCGACCAATTGGACACCAAGGAACTCAGAAAACACAGCAGAAGGAGCGTGGGATCAACGGGAGAGAAGATACGAGGAAAAAAGCACCCGCTGAAAAATGTCGAAAATTCAGGTTTTCGTTTTTTGGCTGTAACTTTCGATGCGTTGCTCGCAGCGTATTGGGACTGCGCCCAATCGATTTCTCTCGCGAAATTACGTCGAAATAGTGCCACAATTAATTTATTCCAGCACTTTTGAAAATCGCGAAAATTTTCGCCAAAAATACAAAGGGGTTAACCTTCCTTTTTTTTTGACCAAAAAATTTTTCGTCTCAGAATTGATTCGTATGACTCTTTCCCGACCAATTGGACACCAAGGAACTCAGAAAACGCAGCAAAAGGAGCGTGGGATCAACGGGAGAGAAGATACGAGGAAAAAAGCACCTGCTGAAAAATGTCGAAAATTCAGGTTTTCGTTTTTTGGCTGTAACTTTCGATGCGTTGCTCGCAGCGTATTGGGACTGCGCCCAATCGATTTCTCTCGCAAAATTACGTCGAAATAGTGCCACAATTAATTTATTCCAGCAGTTTTGAAAATCGCGAAAATTTTCGCCAAAAATACAAAGGGGTTAACCTTCCTTTTTTTTTGACCAAAAAATTTTTCGTCTCAGAATTGTTTCGTATGACTCTTTCCCGCCCAATTGGACCCCAAGGAACTCAGAAAACGCAGCGTAAGGAGCGAGGGATCAACGGGAGAGAAGATACGAGGAGAAAAGCACCTGCTGAAAAATGTCGAAAATTCAGGTTTTCGTTTTTTGGCTGTAACTTTCGATGCGTTGATCGCAGCGTATTGGGACTGCGCCCAATCGATTTCTCTTGCGAAATTACGTCGAAATAGTGTTACAATTAATTTATTCCAGCACTTTTGAAAATCGCGAAAATTTTCGCCAAAAATACAAAGGGGTTGACCTTCCTTTTTTTTTGACCAAAAAATTTTTCGTCTCAGAATTGATTCGTATGACTCTTTCCCGACCAATTGGACACCAAGGAACTCAGAAAACGCAGCAAAAGGAGCGTGGGATCAACGGGAGAGAAGATACGAGGAAAAAAGCACCCGCTGGAAAATGTCGAAAATTCAGGTTTTCGTTTTTTGGCTGTAACTTTCGATGCGTTGATCGCAGCGTGTTGGGACTGCGCCCAATCGATTTCTCTCGCAAAATTACGTCGAAATAGTGCCACAAATAATTTATTCCAGCACTTTTGAAAATCGCGAAAATTTTCGCCAAAAATACAAAGGGGTTAACCTTCCTTTTTTTTTGACCAAAAAATTTTTCGTCTCAGAATTGTTTCGTATGACTCTTTCCCGCCCAATTGGACCCCAAGGAACTCAGAAAACGCAGCGTAAGGAGCGAGGGATCAACGGGAGAGAAGATACGAGGAGAAAAGCACCTGCTGAAAAATGTCGAAAATTCAGGTTTTCGTTTTTTGGCTGTAACTTTCGATGCGTTGATCGCAGCGTATTGGGACTGCGCCCAATCGATTTCTCTCGCGAAATTACGTCGAAATAGTGCCACAATTAATTTATTCCAGCACTTTTGAAAATCGCGAAAATTTTCGCCAAAAATACAAAGGGGTTAACCTTCCTTTTTTTTTGACCAAAAAATTTTTCGTCTCAGAATTGATTCGTATGACTCTTTCCCGACCAATTGGACACCAAGGAACTCAGAAAACGCAGCAAAAGGAGCGTGGGATCAACGGGAGAGAAGATACGAGGAAAAAAGCACCTGCTGAAAAATGTCGAAAATTCAGGTTTTCGTTTTTTGGCTGTAACTTTCGATGCGTTGCTCGCAGCGTATTGGGACTGCGCCCAATCGATTTCTCTCGCAAAATTACGTCGAAATAGTGCCACAATTAATTTATTCCAGCAGTTTTGAAAATCGCGAAAATTTTCGCCAAAAATACAAAGGGGTTAACCTTCCTTTTTTTTTGACCAAAAAATTTTTCGTCTCAGAATTGTTTCGTATGACTCTTTCCCGCCCAATTGGACCCCAAGGAACTCAGAAAACGCAGCGTAAGGAGCGAGGGATCAACGGGAGAGAAGATACGAGGAGAAAAGCACCTGCTGAAAAATGTCGAAAATTCAGGTTTTCGTTTTTTGGCTGTAACTTTCGATGCGTTGATCGCAGCGTATTGGGACTGCGCCCAATCGATTTCTCTTGCGAAATTACGTCGAAATAGTGTTACAATTAATTTATTCCAGCACTTTTGAAAATCGCGAAAATTTTCGCCAAAAATACAAAGGGGTTGACCTTCCTTTTTTTTTGACCAAAAAATTTTTCGTCTCAGAATTGATTCGTATGACTCTTTCCCGACCAATTGGACACCAAGGAACTCAGAAAACGCAGCAAAAGGAGCGTGGGATCAACGGGAGAGAAGATACGAGGAAAAAAGCACCCGCTGGAAAATGTCGAAAATTCAGGTTTTCGTTTTTTGGCTGTAACTTTCGATGCGTTGATCGCAGCGTGTTGGGACTGCGCCCAATCGATTTCTCTCGCAAAATTACGTCGAAATAGTGCCACAAATAATTTATTCCAGCACTTTTGAAAATCGCGAAAATTTTCGCCAAAAATACAAAGGGGTTAACCTTCCTTTTTTTTTGACCAAAAAATTTTTTGTCTCAGAATTGATTCGTATGACTCTTTCCCGACCAATTGGACACCAAGGAACTCAGAAAACGCAGCAAAAGGAGCGTGGGATCAACGGGAGAGAAGATACGAGGAAAAAAGCACCTGCTGAAAAATGTCGAAAATTCAGGTTTTCGTTTTTTGGCTGTAACTTTCGATGCGTTGCTCGCAGCGTATTGGGACTGCGCCCAATCGATTTCTCTCGCAAAATTACGTCGAAATAGTGCCACAATCAATTTATTCCAGCACTTTTGAAAATCGCGAAAATTTTCGCCAAAAATACAAAGGGGTTAACCTTCCGTTTTTTTTGACCAAGAAATTTTTCGTCTCAGAATTGATTCGTATGACTCTTTCCCGACCAATTGGACATTAAGGAACTCAGAAAACGCAGCGTAAGGAGCGAGGGATCAACGGGAGAGAAGATACGAGGAGAAAAGCACCTGCTGAAAAATGTCGAAAATTCAGGTTTTCGTTTTTTGGCTGTAACTTTCGATGCGTTGATCGCAGCGTATTGGGACTGCGCCCAATCGATTTCTCTCGCAAAATTACGTCGAAATAGTGCCACAATCAATTTATTCCAGCACTTTTGAAAATCGCGAAAATTTTCGCCAAAAATACAAAGGGGTTAACCTTCCGTTTTTTTTGACCAAGAAATTTTTCGTCTCAGAATTGATTCGTATGACTCTTTCCCGACCAATTGGACATTAAGGAACTCAGAAAACACAGCAAAAGGAGCGTGGGATCAACGGGAAAGAAGATACGAGGAAAAAAGCACCCGCTGAAAAATGTCGAAAATTCAGGTTTTCGTTTTTTGGCTGTAACTTTCGATGCGTTGCTCGCAGCGTATTGGGACTGCGCCCAATCGATTTCTCTCGCAAAATTACGTCGAAATAGTGCCACAATTAATTTATTCCAGCAGTTTTGAAAATCGCGAAAATTTTCGCCAAAAATACAAAGGGGTTAACCTTCCTTTTTTTTTGACCAAAAAATTTTTCGTCTCAGAATTGTTTCGTATGACTCTTTCCCGCCCAATTGGACCCCAAGGAACTCAGAAAACGCAGCGTAAGGAGCGAGGGATCAACGGGAGAGAAGATACGAGGAGAAAAGCACCTGCTGAAAAATGTCGAAAATTCAGGTTTTCGTTCTTTGGCTGTAACTTTCGATGCGTTGATCGCAGCGTATTGGGACTGCGCCCAATCGATTTCTCTTGCGAAATTACGTCGAAATAGTGTTACAATTAATTTATTCCAGCACTTTTGAAAATAGCGAAAATTTTCGCCAAAAATACAAAGGGGTTAACCTTCCTTTTTTTTTGACCAAAAAATTTTTCGTCTCAGAATTGATTCGTATGACTCTTTCCCGACCAATTGGACACCAAGGAACTCAGAAAACGCAGCAAAAGGAGCGTGGGATCAACGGGAGAGAAGATACGAGGAAAAAAGCACCCGCTGGAAAATGTCGAAAATTCAGGTTTTCGTTTTTTGGCTGTAACTTTCGATGCGTTGATCGCAGCGTGTTGGGACTGCGCCCAATCGATTTCTCTCGCAAAATTACGTCGAAATAGTGCCACAAATAATTTATTCCAGCACTTTTGGAAATCGCGAAAATTTTCGCCAAAAATACAAAGGGGTTAACCTTCCTTTTTTTTTGACCAAAAAATTTTTCGTCTCAGAATTGATTCGTATGACTCTTTCCCGACCAATTGGACACCAAGGAACTCAGAAAACGCAGCAAAAGGAGCGTGGGATCAACGGGAGAGAAGATACGAGGAAAAAAGCACCCGCTGAAAAATGTCGAAAATTCAGGTTTTCGTTTTTTGGCTGTAACTTTCGATGCGTTGATCGCAGCGTGTTGGGACTGCGCCCAATCGATTTCTCTCGCAAAATTACGTCGAAATAGTGCCACAAATAATTTATTACAGCACTTTTGAAAATCGCGAAAATTTTCGCCGAAAATACAAAGGGGTCAACCTTCCTTTTTTTTTGACCAAAAAATTTTTTGTCTCAGAATCGATTCGTATGACTCTTTCCCGACCAATTGTACACCAAGGAACTCAGAAAACACAGCGAAAGGAGCGTGGGATCAACGGGAGAGAAGATACGAGGAGAAAAGCACCTGCTGAAAAATGTCGAAAATTCAGGTTTTCGTTTTTTGGCTGTAACTTTCGATGCGTTGATCGCAGCGTATTGGGACTGCGCCCAATCGATTTCTCTCGCAAAATTACGTCGAAATAGTGCCACAATTAATTTATTCCAGCACTTTTGAAAATCGCAAAAATTTTCGCCAAAAATTCAAAGGGGTTAACCTTCCTTTTTTTTTGACCAAAAAATTTTTCGTCTCAGAATTGATTCGTATGACTCTTTCCCGCCCAATTGGACACCAAGGAACTCAGAAAACACAGCAAAAGGAGCGTGGGATCAACGGGAGAGAAGATACGAGGAGAAAAGCACCTGCTGAAAAATGTCGAAATTTCAGGTTTTCGTTTTTTGGCTGTAACTTTCGATGCGTTGATCGCAGCGTATTGGGACTGCGCCCAATCGATTTCTCTCGCAAAATTACGTCGAAATAGTGCCACAATCAATTTATTCCAGCACTTTTGAAAATCGCGAAAATTTTCGCCAAAAATACAAAGGGGTTAACCTTCCGTTTTTTTTGACCAAGAAATTTTTCGTCTCAGAATTGATTCGTATGACTCTTTCCCGACCAATTGGACATTAAGGAACTCAGAAAACACAGCAAAAGGAGCGTGGGATCAACGGGAAAGAAGATACGAGGAAAAAAGCACCCGCTGAAAAATGTCGAAAATTCAGGTTTTCGTTTTTTGGCTGTAACTTTCGATGCGTTGCTCGCAGCGTATTGGGACTGCGCCCAATCGATTTCTCTCGCAAAATTACGTCGAAATAGTGCCACAATTAATTCATTCCAGCAGTTTTGAAAATCGCGAAAATTTTTGCAAAAAATACAAAGGGGTTAACCTTCCTTATTTTTTGACCAAAAAATTTTTCGTCTCAGAATTGATTCGTATGACTCTTTCCCGCCCAATTGGACCCCAAGGAACTCAGAAAACGCAGCGAAAGGAGCGTGGGATCAACGGGAGAGAAGATACGAGGAGAAAAGCACCTGCTGAAAAATGTCGAAATTTCAGGTTTTCGTTTTTTGGCTGTAACTTTCGATGCGTTGATCGCAGCGTATTGGGACTGCGCCCAATCGATTTCTCTCGCAAAATTACGTCGAAATAGTGCCACAAATAATTTATTCCAGCACTTTTGAAAATCGCGAAAATTTTCGCCAAAAATACAAAGGGGTTAACCTTCCTTTTTTTTTGACCAAAAAATTTTTTGTCTCAGAATTGATTCGTATGACTCTTTCCCGACCAATTGGACACCAAGGAACTCAGAAAACGCAGCAAAAGGAGCGTGGGATCAACGGGAGAGAAGATACGAGGAAAAAAGCTCCTGCTGAAAAATGTCGAAAATTCAGGTTTTCGTTTTTTGGCTGTAACTTTCGATGCGTTGCTCGCAGCGTATTGGGACTGCGCCCAAACAATTTCTCTCGCAAAATTACGTCGAAATAGTGCCACAATTAATTTATTTCAGCACTTTTGAAAATCGCGAAAATTTTCGCCAAAAATACAAAGGGGTTAACCTTCCTTTTTTTTTGACCAAAAAATTTTTCGTCTCAGAATTGATTCGCATGACTCTTTCCCGAACAATTGGACACCAAGGAACTCAGAAAACACAGCAAAAGGAGCGTGGGATCAACGGGAGAGAAGATACGAGGAAAAAAGCACCCGCTGAAAAATGTCGAAAATTCAGGTTTTCGTTTTTTGGCTGTAACTTTCGATGCGTTGATCGCAGCGTGTTGGGACTGCGCCCAATCGATTTCTCTCGCAAAATTACGTCGAAATAGTGCCACAAATAATTTATTACAGCACTTTTGAAAATCGCGAAAATTTTCGCCGAAAATACAAAGGGGTCAACCTTCCTTTTTTTTTGACCAAAAAATTTTTTGTCTCAGAATCGATTCGTATGACTCTTTCCCGACCAATTGTACACCAAGGAACTCAGAAAACACAGCGAAAGGAGCGTGGGATCAACGGGAGAGAAGATACGAGGAGAAAAGCACCTGCTGAAAAATGTCGAAAATTCAGGTTTTCGTTTTTTGGCTGTAACTTTCGATGCGTTGATCGCAGCGTATTGGGACTGCGCCCAATCGATTTCTCTCGCAAAATTACGTCGAAATAGTGCCACAATTAATTTATTCCAGCACTTTTGAAAATCGCAAAAATTTTCGCCAAAAATTCAAAGGGGTTAACCTTCCTTTTTTTTTGACCAAAAAATTTTTCGTCTCAGAATTGATTCGTATGACTCTTTCCCGCCCAATTGGACACCAAGGAACTCAGAAAACACAGCAAAAGGAGCGTGGGATCAACGGGAGAGAAGATACGAGGGAAAAAGCACCTGCTGAAAAATGTCGAAAATTCAGGTTTTCGTTTTTTGGCTGTAACTTTCGATGCGTTGCTCGCAGCGTATTGAGACTGCGCCCAATCGATTTCTCTCGCAAAATTACGTCGAAATAGTGCCACAATTAATTTATTCCAGCACTTTTGAAAATCGCGAAAATTTTCGCCAAAAATACAAAGGGGTTAACCTTCCTTTTTTTTTGACCAAAAAATTTTTCGTCTCAGAATTGATTCGTATGACTCTTTCCCGACCAATTGGACACCAAGGAACTCAGAAAACGCAGCAAAAGGAGCGTGGGATCAACGGGAGAGAAGATACGAGGAAAAAAGCACCTGCTGAAAAATGTCGAAAATTCAGGTTTTCGTTTTTTGGCTGTAACTTTCGATGCGTTGCTCGCAGCGTATTGGGACTGCGCCCAAACAATTTCTCTCGCAAAATTACGTCGAAATAGTGCCACAATTAATTTATTTCAGCACTTTTGAAAATCGCGAAAATTTTCGCCAAAAATACAAAGGGGTTAACCTTCCTTTTTTTTTGACCAAAAAATTTTTCGTCTCAGAATTGATTCGCATGACTCTTTCCCGAACAATTGGACACCAAGGAACTCAGAAAACACAGCAAAAGGAGCGTGGGATCAACGGGAGAGAAGATACGAGGAAAAAAGCACCCGCTGAAAAATGTCGAAAATTCAGGTTTTCGTTTTTTGGCTGTAACTTTCGATGCGTTGCTCGCAGCGTATTGGGACTGCGCCCAATCGATTTCTCTCGCAAAATTACGTCGAAATAGTGCCACAATTAATTCATTCCAGCAGTTTTGAAAATCGCGAAAATTTTCGCCAAAAATACAAAGGGGTTAACCTTCCTTTTTTTTTGACCAAAAAATTTTTCGTCTCAGAATTGATTCGTATGACTCTTTCCCGCCCAATTGGACCCCAAGGAACTCAGAAAACGCAGCGAAAGGAGCGTGGGATCAACGGGAGAGAAGATACGAGGAGAAAAGCACCTGCTGAAAAATGTCGAAATTTCAGGTTTTCGTTTTTTGGCTGTAACTTTCGATGCGTTGATCGCAGCGTATTGGGACTGCGCCCAATCGATTTCTCTCGCAAAATTACGTCGAAATAGTGCCACAGTTAATTTATTCCAGCACTTCTGAAAATCGCGAAAATTTTCGCCAAAAATACAAAGGGGTTGACCTTCCTTTTTTTTTGACCAAAAAATTTTTCGTCTCAGAATTGATTCGTATGACTCTTTCCCGACCAATTGGACACCAAGGAACTCAGAAAACGCAGCAAAAGGAGCGTGGGATCAACGGGAGAGAAGATACGAGGAAAAAAGCACCCGCTGAAAAATGTCGAAAATTCAGGTTTTCGTTTTTTGGCTGTAACTTTCGATGCGTTGATCGCAGCGTGTTGGGACTGCGCCCAATCGATTTCTCTCGCAAAATTACGTCGAAATAGTGCCACAAATAATTTATTACAGCACTTTTGAAAATCGCGAAAATTTTCGCCGAAAATACAAAGGGGTTAACCTTCCTTTTTTTTTGACCAAAAAATTTTTTGTCTCAGAATCGATTCGTATGACTCTTTCCCGACCAATTGTACACCAAGGAACTCAGAAAACACAGCAAAAGGAGCGTGGGATCAACGGGAGAGAAGATACGAGGAGAAAAGCACCTGCTGAAAAATGTCGAAAATTCAGGTTTTCGTTTTTTGGCTGTAACTTTCGATGCGTTGATCGCAGCGTATTGGGACTGCGCCCAATCGATTTCTCTCGCAAAATTACGTCGAAATAGTGCCACAATTAATTTATTCCAGCACTTTTGAAAATCGCAAAAATTTTCGCCAAAAATTCAAAGGGGTTAACCTTCCTTTTTTTTTGACCAAAAAATTTTTCGTCTCAGAATTGATTCGTATGACTCTTTCCCGCCCAATTGGACACCAAGGAACTCAGAAAACACAGCAAAAGGAGCGTGGGATCAACGGGAGAGAAGATACGAGGAAAAAAGCACCCGCTGAAAAATGTCGAAAATTCAGGTTTTCGTTTTTTGGCTGTAACTTTCGATGCGTTGCTCGCAGCGTATTGGGACTGCGCCCAATCGATTTCTCTCGCAAAATTACGTCGAAATAGTGCCACAATTAATTTATTCCAGCACTTTTGAAAATCGCGAAAATTTTCGCTAAAAATACAAAGGGGTTAACCTTCCTTTTTTTTTTGACCAAAAAATTTTTCGTCTCAGAATTGATTCGTATGACTCTTTCCCGCCCAATTGGACCCCAAGGAACTCAGAAAACGCAGCGAAAGGAGCGTGGGATCAACGGGAGAGAAGATACGAGGAGAAAAGCACCTGCTGAAAAATGTCGAAAATTCAGGTTTTCGTTTTTTGGCTGTAACTTTCGATGCGTTGCTCGCAGCGTATCGGAACTGCGCCCAATCGATTTCTCTCGCAAAATTACGTCGAAATAGTGCCACAATTAATTTATTCCAGCACTTTTGAAAATCGCGAAAATTTTCGCCAAAAATACAAAGGGGTTAACCTTCCTTTTTTTTTTGACCAAAAAATTTTTCGTCTCAGAATTGATTCGTATGACTCTTTCCCGACCAATTGGACACCAAGGAACTCAGAAAACGCAGCAAAAGGAGCGTGGGATCAACGGGAGAGAAGATACGAGGAAAAAAGCACCTGCTGAAAAATGTCGAAAATTCAGGTTTTCGTTTTTTGGCCGTAACTTTCGATGCGTTGCTCGCAGCGTATTGGGACTGCGCGCAATCGATTTCTCTCGCAAAATCACGTCGAAATAGTGCCACAATTAATTTATTCCAGCAGTTTTGAAAATCGCGAAAATTTTCGCCAAAAATACAAAGCGGTTAACCTTCCTTTTTTTTTGACCAAAAAATTTTTCGTCTCAGAATTGATTCGTATGACTCTTTCCCGCCCAATTGGACCCCAAGGAACTCAGAAAACGCAGCGAAAGGAGCGTGGGATCAACGGGAGAGAAGATACGAGGAGAAAAGCACCTGCTGAAAAATGTCGAAAATTCAGGTTTTCGTTTTTTGGCTGTAACTTTCGATGCGTTGATCGCAGCGTATTGGGACTGCGCCCAATCGATCTCTCTCGCAAAATTACGTCGAAATAGTGCCACAATTAATTCATTCCAGCACTTTTGAAAATCGCGAAAATTTTCGCCAAAAATACAAAGGGGTTAACCTTCCTTTTTTTTTGACCAAAAAATTTTTCGTCTCAGAATCGATTCGTATGACTCTTTCCCGACCAATTGGACACCAAGGAACTCAGAAAACACAGCGAAAGGAGCGTGAGATCAACGGGAGAGAAGATACGAGGAGAAAAGCACCTGCTGAAAATGTCGAAAATTCAGGTTTTCGTTTTTTGGCTGTAACTTTCGATGCGTTGATCGCAGCGTATTGGGACTGCGCCCAATCGATTTCTCTCGCAAAATTACGTCGATATAATGCCACAATTGATTTATTCCAGCACTTTTGAAAATCGCAAAAATTTTCGCCAAAAATACAAAGGGGTTAACCTTCCTTTTTTTTTGACCACAAAATTTTTCGTCTCAGAATTGATTCGTATGACTCTTTCCCGACCAATTGGACACCAAGGAACTCAGAAAACACAGCAAAAGAAGCGTGGGATCAACGGGAGAGAAGATACGAGGAAAAAAGCACCCGCTGAAAAATGTCGAAAATTCAGGTTTTCGTTTTTTGGCTGTAACTTTCGATGCGTTGCTCGCAGCGTATTGGGACTGCGCCCAATCGATTTCTCTCGCAAAATTACGTCAAAATAGTGCCTCAATTAATTCATTCCAGCACTTTTGAAAATCGCGAAAATTTTCGCCAAAAATACAAAGGGGTTAACCTTCCTTTTTTTTCGACCAAAAAATTTTTCGTCTCGGAATTGATTCGTATGACTCTTTTCCGCCCAATTGGACCCCAAGGAACTCAGAAAACGCAGCGAAAGGAGCGTGGGATCAACGGGAGAGAAGATACGAGGAGAAAAGCACCTGCTGAAAAATGTCGAAATTTCAGGTTCTCGTTTTTTGGCTGTAACTTTCGATGCGTTGCTCGCAGCGTATTGGGACTGCGCCCAATCGATTTCTCTCGCAAAATTACGTCGAAATAGTGCCACAATTAATTTATTCCAGCAGTTTTGAAAATCGCGAAAATTTTCGCCAAAAAGACAAAGGGGTTAACCTTCATTTTTTTTTGACCTAAAAATTTTTTGTCTCAGAATTGATTCTTATGTTTCTTTCCCGACCAATTGGACCCCAAGGAACTCAGAAAACGCAGCAAAAGGAGCGTGGGATCAACGGGCGAGAAGATACGAGGAAAAAAGCACCTGCTGAGAAATGTCGAAAATTCAGGTTTTCGTTTTTTGGCTGTAACTTTCGATGCGTTGATCGCAGCGTATTGGGACTGCGCCCAATCGATTTCTCTCGCAAAATTACGTCGAAATAGTGCCACAATTAATTTATTCCAGCACTTTTGAAAATCGCGAAAATTTTCGCCAAAAATACGAAGGGGTTAGTTAACCTTCCTTTTTTTTTGACCAAAAAATTTTTCGTCTCAGAATTGATTCGTATGACTCTTTTCCGCCCAATTGGACCCCAAGGAACTCAGAAAACGCAGCGAAAGGAGCGTGGGATCAACGGGAGAGAAGATACGAGGAGAAAAGCACCTGCTGAAAAATGTCGAAATTTCAGGTTTTCGTTTTTTGGCTGTAACTTTCGATGCGTTGCTCGCAGCGTATTGGGACTGCGCCCAATCGATTTCTCTCGCAAAATTACGTCGAAATAGTGCCACAATTAATTCATTCCAGCAGTTTTGAAAATCGCGAAAATTTTCGCCAAAAATACAAGAGGGTTAACCTTCATTTTTTTTTGACCTAAAAATTTTTCGTCTCAGAATTGATTCTTATGTTTCTTTCCCGACCAATTGGACCCCAAGGAACTCAGAAAACGCAGCAAAAGGAGCGTGGGATCAACGGGCGAGAAGATACGAGGAAAAAAGCACCTGCTGAGAAATGTCGAAAATTCAGGTTTTCGTTTTTTGGCTGTAACTTTCGATGCGTTGATCGCAGCGTATTGGGACTGCGCCCAATCGATTTCTCTCGCAAAATTACGTCGAAATAGTGCCACAAATAATTTATTCCAGCACTTTTGGAAATCGCGAAAATTTTTGCCAAAAATACAAAGGGGTTAACCTTCCTTTTTTTTCGACCAAAAAATTTTTCGTCTCAGAATTGATTCGTATGACTCTTTCCCGCCCAATTGGACCCCAAGGAACTCAGAAAACGCAGCGAAAGGAGCGTGGGATCAACGGGAGAGAAGATACGAGGAGAAAAGCACCTGCTGAAAAATGTCGAAATTTCAGGTTTTCGTTTTTTGGCTGTAACTTTCGATGCGTTGATCGCAGCGTATTGGGACTGCGCCCAATCGATTTCTCTCGCAAAATTACGTCGAAATAGTGCCACAGTTAATTTATTCCAGCACTTTTGAAAATCGCGAAAATTTTCGCCAAAAATACAAAGGGGTTAACCTTCCTTTTTTTTTGACCAAAAAATTTTTCGTCTCAGAATTGATTCGTATGACTCTTTCCCGACCAATTGGACACCAAGGAACTCAGAAAACGCAGCAAAAGGAGCGTGGGATCAACGGGAGAGAAGATACGAGGAAAAAAGCACCCGCTGAAAAATGTCGAAAATTCAGGTTTTCGTTTTTTGGCTGTAACTTTCGATGCGTTGATCGCAGCGTGTTGGGACTGCGCCCAATCGATTTCTCTCGCAAAATTACGTCGAAATAGTGCCACAAATAATTTATTCCAGCACTTTTGAAAATCGCGAAAATTTTCGCCGAAAATACAAAGGGGTTAACCTTCCTTTTTTTTTGACCAAAAAATTTTTTGTCTCAGAATCGATTCGTATGACTCTTTCCCGACCAATTGTACACCAAGGAACTCAGAAAACACAGCGAAAGGAGCGTGGGATCAACGGGAGAGAAGATACGAGGAGAAAAGCACCTGCTGAAAAATGTCGAAAATTCAGGTTTTCGTTTTTTGGCTGTAACTTTCGATGCGTTGATCGCAGCGTATTGGGACTGCGCCCAATCGATTTCTCTCGCAAAATTACGTCGAAATAGTGCCACAATTAATTTATTCCAGCACTTTTGAAAATCGCAAAAATTTTCGCCAAAAATTCAAAGGGGTTAACCTTCCTTTTTTTTTGACCAAAAAATTTTTCGTCTCAGAATTGATTCGTATGACTCTTTCCCGCCCAATTGGACACCAAGGAACTCAGAAAACACAGCAAAAGGAGCGTGGGATCAACGGGAGAGAAGATACGAGGAAAAAAGCACCCGCTGAAAAATGTCGAAAATTCAGGTTTTCGTTTTTTGGCTGTAACTTTCGATGCGTTGATCGCAGCGTGTTGGGACTGCGCCCAATCGATTTCTCTCGCAAAATTACGTCGAAATAGTGCCACAATTAATTTATTCCAGCACTTTTGAAAATCGCAAAAATTTTCGCCAAAAATACAAAGGGGTTGACCTTCCTTTTTTTTTGACCAAAAAATTTTCCGTCTCAGAATTGATTCGTATGACTCTTTCCCGACCAATTGGACACCAAAGAACTCAGAAAACACAGCAAAAGGAGCGTGGGATCAACGGGAGAGAAGATACGAGGAAAAAAGCACCCGCTGAAAAATGTCGAAGATTCAGGTTTTCGTTTTTTGGCTGTAACTTTCGATGCGTTGATCGCAGCGTGTTGGGACTGCGCCCAATCGATTTCTCTCGCAAAATTACGTCGAAATAGTGCCACAATTAATTTATTCCAGCACTTTTGAAAATCGCAAAAATTTTCGCCAAAAATACAAAGGGGTTGACCTTCCTTTTTTTTTGACCAAAAAATTTTCCGTCTCAGAATTGATTCGTATGACTCTTTCCCGCCCAATTGGACCCCAAGGAACTCAGAAAACGCAGCGAAAGGAGCGTGGGATCAACGGGAGAGAAGATACGAGGAGAAAAGCACCTGCTGAAAAATGTCGAAAATTCAGGTTTTCGTTTTTTGGCTGTAACTTTCGATGCGTTGCTCGCAGCGTATCGGAACTGCGCCCAATCGATTTCTCTCGCAAAATTACGTCGAAATAGTGCCACAATTAATTTATTCCAGCACTTTTGAAAATCGCGAAAATTTTCGCCAAAAATACAAAGGGGTTAACCTTCCTTTTTTTTTTGACCAAAAAATTTTTCGTCTCAGAATTGATTCGTATGACTCTTTCCCGACCAATTGGACACCAAGGAACTCAGAAAACGCAGCAAAAGGAGCGTGGGATCAACGGGAGAGAAGATACGAGGAAAAAAGCACCTGCTGAAAAATGTCGAAAATTCAGGTTTTCGTTTTTTGGCTGTAACTTTCGATGCGTTGATCGCAGCGTATTGGGACTGCGCCCAATCGATTTCTCTCGCAAAATTACGTCGATATAATGCCACAATTGATTTATTCCAGCACTTTTGAAAATCGCAAAAATTTTCGCCAAAAATACAAAGGGGTTAACCTTCCTTTTTTTTTGACCAAAAAATTTTTCGTCTCAGAATTGATTCGTATGACTCTTTCCCGACCAATTGGACACCAAGGAACTCAGAAAACACAGCAAAAGAAGCGTGGGATCAACGGGAGAGAAGATACGAGGAAAAAAGCACCCGCTGAAAAATGTCGAAAATTCAGGTTTTCGTTTTTTGGCTGTAACTTTCGATGCGTTGCTCGCAGCGTATTGGGACTGCGCCCAATCGATTTCTCTCGCAAAATTACGTCGAAATAGTGCCACAATTAATTTATTCCAGCACTTTTGAAAATCGCAAAAATTTTCGCCAAAAATTCAAAGGGGTTAACGTTCCTTTTTTTTTGACCAAAAAATTTTTCGTCTCAGAATTGATTCGTATGACTCTTTCCCGCCCAATTGGACACCAAGGAACTCAGAAAACACAGCAAAAGGAGCGTGGGATCAACGGGAGAGAAGATACGAGGAAAAAAGCACCCGCTGAAAAATGTCGAAAATTCAGGTT
Organism: Neodiprion fabricii; assembly: GCF_021155785.1. NCBI lineage: Eukaryota > Metazoa > Arthropoda > Insecta > Hymenoptera > Diprionidae > Neodiprion > Neodiprion fabricii. The sequence goes on from NC_060242.1 coordinate 3,472,937, forward strand.
TTCGTTTTTTGGCTGTAACTTTCGATGCGTTGATCGCAGCGTGTTGGGACTGCGCCCAATCGATTTCTCTCGCAAAATTACGTCGAAATAGTGCCACAATTAATTTATTCCAGCACTTTTGAAAATCGCAAAAATTTTCGCCAAAAATACAAAGGGGTTGACCTTCCTTTTTTTTTGACCAAAAAATTTTCCGTCTCAGAATTGATTCGTATGACTCTTTCCCGACCAATTGGACACCAAAGAACTCAGAAAACACAGCAAAAGGAGCGTGGGATCAACGGGAGAGAAGATACGAGGAAAAAAGCACCCGCTGAAAAATGTCGAAGATTCAGGTTTTCGTTTTTTGGCTGTAACTTTCGATGCGTTGATCGCAGCGTGTTGGGACTGCGCCCAATCGATTTCTCTCGCAAAATTACGTCGAAATAGTGCCACAATTAATTTATTCCAGCACTTTTGAAAATCGCAAAAATTTTCGCCAAAAATACAAAGGGGTTGACCTTCCTTTTTTTTTGACCAAAAAATTTTCCGTCTCAGAATTGATTCGTATGACTCTTTCCCGCCCAATTGGACCCCAAGGAACTCAGAAAACGCAGCGAAAGGAGCGTGGGATCAACGGGAGAGAAGATACGAGGAGAAAAGCACCTGCTGAAAAATGTCGAAAATTCAGGTTTTCGTTTTTTGGCTGTAACTTTCGATGCGTTGCTCGCAGCGTATCGGAACTGCGCCCAATCGATTTCTCTCGCAAAATTACGTCGAAATAGTGCCACAATTAATTTATTCCAGCACTTTTGAAAATCGCGAAAATTTTCGCCAAAAATACAAAGGGGTTAACCTTCCTTTTTTTTTTGACCAAAAAATTTTTCGTCTCAGAATTGATTCGTATGACTCTTTCCCGACCAATTGGACACCAAGGAACTCAGAAAACGCAGCAAAAGGAGCGTGGGATCAACGGGAGAGAAGATACGAGGAAAAAAGCACCTGCTGAAAAATGTCGAAAATTCAGGTTTTCGTTTTTTGGCTGTAACTTTCGATGCGTTGATCGCAGCGTATTGGGACTGCGCCCAATCGATTTCTCTCGCAAAATTACGTCGATATAATGCCACAATTGATTTATTCCAGCACTTTTGAAAATCGCAAAAATTTTCGCCAAAAATACAAAGGGGTTAACCTTCCTTTTTTTTTGACCAAAAAATTTTTCGTCTCAGAATTGATTCGTATGACTCTTTCCCGACCAATTGGACACCAAGGAACTCAGAAAACACAGCAAAAGAAGCGTGGGATCAACGGGAGAGAAGATACGAGGAAAAAAGCACCCGCTGAAAAATGTCGAAAATTCAGGTTTTCGTTTTTTGGCTGTAACTTTCGATGCGTTGCTCGCAGCGTATTGGGACTGCGCCCAATCGATTTCTCTCGCAAAATTACGTCAAAATAGTGCCTCAATTAATTCATTCCAGCACTTTTGAAAATCGCGAAAATTTTCGCCAAAAATACAAAGGGGTTAACCTTCCTTTTTTTTCGACCAAAAAATTTTTCGTCTCGGAATTGATTCGTATGACTCTTTTCCGCCCAATTGGACCCCAAGGAACTCAGAAAACGCAGCGAAAGGAGCGTGGGATCAACGGGAGAGAAGATACGAGGAGAAAAGCACCTGCTGAAAAATGTCGAAATTTCAGGTTCTCGTTTTTTGGCTGTAACTTTCGATGCGTTGCTCGCAGCGTATTGGGACTGCGCCCTATCGATTTCTCTCGCAAAATTACGTCGAAATAGTGCCACAATTAATTTATTCCAGCACCTTTGAAAATCGCGAAAGTTCTCGCCAAAAATACAAAGGGGTTAACCTTCCTTTTTTTTTGACCAAAAAATTTTTCGTCTCAGAATTGATTCGTATGACTCTTTCCTGACCAATTGGACACCAAGGAACTCAGAAAACACAGCAAAAGGAGCGTGGGATCAACGGGAGAGAAGATACGAGGAAAAAAGCACCCGCTGAAAAATGTCGAAAATTCAGGTTTTCGTTTTTTGGCTGTAACTTTCGATGCGTTGCTCGCAGCGTATTGGGACTGCGCCCGATCGATTTCTCTCGCAAAATTACGTCGAAATAGTGCCACAATTAATTTATTCCAGCACCTTTGAAAATCGCGAAAATTCTCGCCAAAAATACAAAGGGGTTAACCTTCCTTTTTTTTTGACCAAAAAATTTTTTGTCTCACAATTGATTCGTATGACTCTTTCCCGACCAATTGGACACCAAGGAACTCAGAAAACGCAGCAAAAGGAGCGTGGGATCAACGGGAGAGAAGATACGAGGAAAAAAGCACCCGCTGAAAAATGTCGAAAATTCAGGTTTTTGTTTTTTGGCTGTAACTTTCGATGCGTTGCTCGCAGCGTATTGGGACTGCGCCCAATCGATTTCTCTCGCAAAATTACGTCGAAATAGTGCCACAATTAATTTATTCCAGCAGTTTTGAGAATCGCGAAAATTTTCGCCAAAAATACAAAGGGGTTAACCTTCCTTTTTTTTTGACCAAAAAATTTTTCGTCTCAGAATTGATTCGTATGACTCTTTCCCGACCAATTGGACACCAAGGAACTCAGAAAACGCAGCAAAAGGAGCGTGGGATCAACGGGAGAGAAGATACGAGGAGAAAAGCACCTGCTGAAAAATGTCGAAATTTCAGGTTTTCGTTTTTTGGCTGTAACTTTCGATGCGTTGATCGCAGCGTATTGGGACTGCGCCCAATCGATTTCTCTCGCAAAATTACGTCGAAATAGTGCCACAATTAATTTATTCCAGCACTTTTGAAAATCGCGAAAATTTTCGCCAAAAATACAAAGGGGTTAACCTTCCTTTTTTTTTGACCAAAAAATTTTTCGTCTCAGAATTGATTCGTATGACTCTTTCCCGCCCAATTGGACCCCAAGGAACTCAGAAAACGCAGCGTAAGGAGCGAGGGATCAACGGGAGAGAAGATACGAGGAGAAAAGCACCTGCTGAAAAATGTCGAAAATTCAGGTTTTCGTTTTTTGGCTGTAACTTTCGATGCGTTGATCGCAGCGTATTGGGACTGCGCCCAATCGATTTCTCTCGCAAAATTACGTCGAAATAGTGCCACAATTAATTCATTTTAGCACTTTTGAAAATCGCGAAAATTTTCGCCAAAAATACAAAGGGGTTGACCTTCCTTTTTTTTTGACCAAAAAATTTTTCGTTTTAGAATTGATTCTTATGACTCTTTTCCGACCAATTGGACCCCAAGGAACTCAGAAAACGCAGCAAAAGGAGCGTGGGATCAACGGGAGAGAAGATACGAGGAAAAAAGCAACTGCTGAAAAATGTCGAAAATTCAGGTTTTCGTTTTTTGGCTGTAACTTTCGATGCGTTGCTCGCAGCGTATTGGGACTGCGCCCAATCGATTTCTTTCGCAAAATTACGTCGAAATAGTGGCACAATTAATTCATCCCAGCACTTTTGAAAATCGCGAAAATTTTCGCCAAAAATACAAAGGGGTTAACCTTCCTTTTTTTTTGACCAAAAAATTTTCCGTCTCAGAATTGATTCTTATGACTCTTTTCCGACTGATTGGACCCCAAGGAACTCAGAAAACGCAGCAAAACGAGCGTGGGATCAACGGGAGAGAAGATACGAGGAAAAAAGCACCTGCTGAAAAATGTCGAAAATTCAGGTTTTCGTTTTTTGGCTGTAACTTTCGATGCGTTGCTCGCAGCGTATTGAGACTGCGCCCAATCGATTTCTCTCGCAAAATTACGTCGAAATAGTGCCACAATTAATTCATTCCAGCAGTTTTTAAAATCGCGAAAATTTTCGCCAAAAATACAAAGGGGTTAACCTTCATTTTTTTTTTACCTAAAAATTTTTCGTCTCAGAATTGATTCTTATGTTTCTTTCCCGACCAATTGGACCCCAAGGAACTCAGAAAACGCAGCAAAAGGAGCGTGGGATCAACGGGAGAGAAGATACGAGGAAAAAAGCAACTGCTGAAAAATGTCGAAAATTCAGGTTTTCGTTTTTTGGCTGTAACTTTCGATGCGTTGATCGCAGCGTATTGGGACTGCGCCCAATCGATTTCTCTCGCAAAATTACGTCGAAATAGTGCCACAATTCATTTATTCCAGCACTTTTGAAAATCGCGAAAATTTTCGCAAAAAATACAAAGGGGTTAACCTTCCTTTTTTTTTGACCAAAAAATTTTTCGTTTCAGAATTGATTCTTATGACTCTTTTCCGACCAATTGGACGCCAAGGAACTCAGAAAACGCAGCAAAAGGAGCGTGGGATCAACGGGAGAGAAGATATGAGGAAAAAAGCAACTGCTGAAAAATGTCGAAAATTCAGGTTCTCGTTTTTTGGCTGTAACTTTCGATGCGTTGATCGCAGCGTGTTGGGACTGCGCCCAATCGATTTCTCTCGCAAAATTACGTCGAAATAGTGCCACAATTAATTTATTCCAGCACTTTTGAAAATCGCAAAAATTTTCGCCAAAAATACAAAGGGGTTGACCTTCCTTTTTTTTTGACCAAAAAATTTTCCGTCTCAGAATTGATTCGTATGACTCTTTCCCGCCCAATTGGACCCCAAGGAACTCAGAAAACGCAGCGAAAGGAGCGTGGGATCAACGGGAGAGAAGATACGAGGAGAAAAGCACCTGCTGAAAAATGTCGAAAATTCAGGTTTTCGTTTTTTGGCTGTAACTTTCGATGCGTTGCTCGCAGCGTATCGGAACTGCGCCCAATCGATTTCTCTCGCAAAATTACGTCGAAATAGTGCCACAATTAATTTATTCCAGCACTTTTGAAAATCGCGAAAATTTTCGCCAAAAATACAAAGGGGTTAACCTTCCTTTTTTTTTTGACCAAAAAATTTTTCGTCTCAGAATTGATTCGTATGACTCTTTCCCGACCAATTGGACACCAAGGAACTCAGAAAACGCAGCGAAAGGAGCGTGGGATCAACGGGAGAGAAGATACGAGGAAAAAAGCACCTGCTGAAAAATGTCGAAATTTCAGGTTTTCGTTTTTTGGCTGTAACTTTCGATGCGTTGATCGCAGCGTATTGGGACTGCGCCCAATCGATTTCTCTCGCAAAATTACGTCGAAATAGTGCCACAATTAATTTATTCCAGCAGTTTTGAAAATCGCGAAAATTTTTGCCAAAAATACAAAGGGGTTATCCTTCATTTTTTTTTGACCAAAAAATTTATTGTCTCAGATTCGATTTGTATGACTCACTCCTGACCAATTGGACCCCCAGGAACTCAGAAAACGCGGCAAAAGTAGCCTGGGATCAACAGCGATGAAGTTACGACGGAAAAAGCACCAGCTGAAAAATGTCGAAAACTCAGGTCCTCGTTTTTTGGCTCTAACTCTTCATACGTTGCTCGCAGCGTATTGGGACTGCGCTTAATCGATTTTTCCCGCAAAATTACGTCGGAATAGTGCACGAAAGAATTTATTCCAGCACTTTTCAAAATTGCGAAAATTTTCTTACCTTACTTTTTTGCCAAATTTTTGACCGGAAATTTTTCGTCTCAGATTAGATTTGCATGGCAATATTTTGACTCATCGCACCCCCAGGAACTCAGAAAACCCATCAAACAGCGTAGTTAACCAAGACTTTATACCAGGTGCAGTTAAAATCGTCAAAATTCGTGTTAAAATTTTGAAGGGTTTGAAACCTGAGTGTCTGCTGGTTTAGCCCTCTAGGCTCTTTGGAGCCGGAGGATCACAAGAACGACATGTAGTCGATTGCACGATCATCAGTTGAACAATCACGAAAGAAATTCAGAGATATTCAATAATTTTTTTATTCATTTATTGATTTCAGATGTCGTTACATAAAATAGTACAGGAGTCAATGCTATACATATCGCATTCTGCAGAGCTGCAATTACCTGTTTGCAGGTCGGAACTAAATCTATACTCACAAACTACAATAATATCTACCTTATTTAAAATGTCGGATGTTTTATTTGAGTCAACGTATATTTCACATCCCTATGTGGTACAATTGTCAGATATGCCATGTACTGTTGAATTATCTCTCCGCACTGCTAATCGTTTTTTAGTTAAATACTATCTTTTAACTTATGAAATTACTGTACACTGACATTTGAACAGTTGTTTTGGAATTAAGGACTATTAAACAATCTAAAACTGTTCACTCGTAGCCAAAGTTTTGATTCTCCTCCCCCAGAGCCACAAAAATCTGGTACGTATTTAATTCCTGTTGGTCGTTTCTTCTGTTTTGTTGACTGCAGTGAGGCGAGAGTTCCGTTCTGTGCCTCCGGTTCCGCAATTCGCATTGCATACCATTTTCTTGTACCTTCAAATGTACTTTCACATCTCGCAATCACCTTACCCTAAAATTCATTTTACGTAAATCACTGAGCGAGTGTTCAGCCTTATCTTTATTTATACATTTCTTCCTAATCCAGTCTTGCTGCATTCCCACATTACGCATGTTCAACCATTTATATACAAGAATTGTACATCAGCCGACGCGGTTACTTCAGGCTGTTGTCTTCATTACGAATAATACGTTTCGGAAAAACTCCAGCTCCATAAATTTAGTATCTTTGCCTACCACAGCGGGTTAGTCGTTCCGTGATTACAGCCGTCAGATATTGTTTCGTCACGTGAAATTAAGATTTTCTCAACCAGTAAAGCCTGCTTACCATAACACCATTATAAACTGCCTCACTTTGAACCCCGAGGTTAGAAGCGCCAGCGGTACAGTTATTTCGAGTACACGACACTTTCTGACTTTTCGTTTTATTCACGACAAAGCCAAGGTTTACGACTGTGGAAGTAATTCGCAAGGTGTACTCAACTTTATATCTTCGGTCATACGTTTAACACAATTTTGGAAGTATAATTCGAATAACAATTACATTTCGTTGTTTTTATTTTCTGTAGACTGTAAGATTACGTCTTATCGTGAGAGTCAATGGACAAAGACTTTTTCTTTAATTAGATTAATTGATGCAGCTAGAACGATTATTTCCAATCAGGAATAATTACGAAATTGAGCATTCCTTGTTATGAACGGTATTATTCCGCGCATTGTCGATGCCTCAGATTCCAATGTTTCACGTAAAATTGCAACGATCAGCTAAGAATATAAATATTACGGTTACGAAACCGTATTTATAAAATATTCACTTCGAACACAGTTGCATAATCAAGATGGCCGCTTTCGCACTTTGCACTTGCGCCTGCAATTTTTTTTTAATTACAGTACAGCTTGCAGTATTTGCCTTTCAACGAGCATGATTACGAAATCAAGAATATGATGGCAAGAATAGTTAAGCAATTCTTTGCCTCCGATGAAAATTCGAAAAGCTAAAAATTTGGCGTGCAAAGTGTAACTCACGTGGTTGTAAATGTATTGCCTATGATCAGGCACTTAAAGTTCCCTAAATTATACAATTCGGGACATTAATGAGTGGAATAAAGTTGAATGAGAGCCTTAAGCGCCACGATCAGCGTGTGCTGGATATATACTCACCCATGTATATTACAGGGCTTTGACTATAGGTTACGGGCGCTGTGGAGATTTGTATATTTGGACTTGGTCGTTTGTGTCTAGTCGGTGTCACGGTGACAGTCGCGTCGCTGAACTCTTAGGGACTAGGGCTGTTTTTCTAGAACGGATGTCGCTTGTCGTTCGTGTTGGAGTCGTTAAGCTGTCGAGTCGTGTGTCATCGCAGCTTCGCTATATGCCCTGGTCCCTTAAGGTACTCGCTGTGTACAAGACATTGCGCCACGCTAAGAAGCGTGACTTTTTCTCCCCCAGTAAGTTTGCCTCCAACCCCTGAGACTTTCTACACAAGGAGAGAATTTATTCGATTACAAAGTATATAATCCTTTCAAACAAGAAATAGCGCGTCTTATCGTTACCTGGAAAGTAATTACTGGTTAAACTAAGGAAAACAACATTTCTATCGCTTTACACTAATTGTCAATTGTAGTTAGTCTAAATCTCTCTCTCTCTCCAAATTACTACGCACGTTAATTATCATGCAACTGTTAATAACTCGCAAAAAACAGTTCAACAATATATTCAACGATTATAATCGCATTTAGTATTCTTATGGATGTATTGCAATTTTAACGTAAAATTTTTAAGATTTCAAATCACGATTAACGATTACGTTAAATGATATGGAAGAAAAACTCCATCTGTGCCCAATATTCTTCATGGCTATTTGAATTTATTTCAATTCGAAACCTTCGAAAGATATTCAGATCGGTAGATGATGTCGTTTCTATTCATTCTAAAATTTGTTTCCATTACCTTTAACAAGTATGACAATTTCAATTCGAAAATACGAATTCTATTGCAGCTAGGAGAGTCAATTAATGTAATAAACGAAAACCTCTAAAGAGTACTGAAGAAAAACATGCGGGGGTTCCCCGCTACTCGACTAACTCCCGTTCCACGGCTGGTAAAACTCTTTCTTTTCTACCGGAGGTACTTCCGGTCCCCGTACTTCTTCCACGACCTCAACGCGGCTCTCGGCGCCAGGCGCATTTACCACATAGCAGCCGTTGCCTATATATAGGAACTGATCCGCGGCGTTCCTTCGGGGTTATACAGTCCGTCAACCTTGCGCAAATTGACCGAAAATAAGCCATAAGCTCCGCTGGTACGAACCAATAAAAAATCTAACGCTTTAACCAATAATCTCGGAAAAAGGAACGGAACCTACCTCTCGGAGATGGGCCGGATCCGAACGGCGACCTTGATGTTCGCCATGGTGATCGAGGGCTAGCGATCAACCTTGAAGTCGGACCGATGAGCCCTGAAGAATCTGAGACTTCGTCTCAGAGGCGGGAAGCCCGATGGAAGCAATTGCACCACGAGTAGTCATGTCACTTTAATTTCATCGGGAGGGGAAAAAACAGTTCGGAGAAAGACACGTAGCGCGATACCAGCATAAAGAAAGCAGCGAAACGACACTGGGACCAGAAAATTACGTCTGCGTCGACCGGGTGCACGTGCGGCACTAAGGCGATGAAAATACTCACAACCCGTCTCCAGACCAGAACCAACCCAGGCTTGGCTTTCAGGCGAGATGCAGACGCTGATGCTGCACCACCCGGACCGGTAGAATGGATGCAAGAACCGCCAGTCACTCAGTTTGCAGGAATTAAGCTTATGCAAAGACGTGGTAAAAAAGTTACAACTAATTAGACCGACGCTGAACTCACGCATTTACCTGCGGCTCTCTGACCGAAATCTGGTCGAAAATATTTCCTAGGACCGTGTAGTTTGAACAATTTATAGTTCTTAGAGATGCTGAGAGAACACAAAACCAATGTTTGATTATAATCAGACTGCTGAAAAGTGCAATTTTTCGGTTCAATGATCGTGAATAAGTTGCATCGATGAAGATCCAAAGCTTCTGCAAGCTCGCTTTTAGTAATTCATGATATATTATAGTTGTAGATTACAGAACTAGATGAATCGCAATTTTTCAGCAAAGAATTTTCACGAAAATTGGAACATTTCGTATTACTTCATCCAAAATTGTAGTTTGACACGCGTAGTTTTTCGCAAAGAATTGTCAATTTTTGTTAAAAATTCTAGTAGCTTGTAGATTATTTACTGAAAAAATACAAATTTTCACGAGCAACTATGCGTATTTACAATTTTACGAAATGACCCAATTTCCCTAAACATACGTAGAAAATTGTATAAATCACATTCGCCAGGCAAGCTTAGTTAATTCTAACGAATTTCAATTAAGTAATCAAGATGTAACGCTACGTGGAAAGTAATCGGCACACGGAGCATGGGCTTGAAATGATAATAATTGATAAGAATAGGAGCCGCTGTCCGTACACGTGAACATTAACACGAGTCATAATGATGCTGGATAAACGCTGGCCACCCTGAAATCACAGTGAGCAGCTCAACTCCGTGCTTCTAATTGGGCCCCGTTACATTAGACAGCATAGAGCTTACCCGCGGTCCTTTGAAGTGCTTAGTTATTTTTAGTCTTTAGGGAGAGGTGCTTTATTCTTCGGTCCTTTTGTCCTTCGGATTACCGAGGGCAAGTGCACCGCGTACAGAAGGGTTCCCTGATTTATGCTTTTTTGTTGCGCTTAAAACCCTCAGGCCGGGTGCTCCGTGTGAATAAAAGCTTTAAAGAATCAAGAATATTAAGATGTGATTGAGATTTTTTGAAAAAAGAACTCTAGGCACTGTAAAAGTAGATATTACGTAATCATGATTGATCAAGAAGATATGAGAGCGAAATGAAACGCGATGCTGTGATCCAGCTGTCCATCCTTTGATCCGACCGAATGAACGAGTCGCTCGTATCTCTGCAGACATATCTTGATATTTCTCCGGATAACTGATACTGACAAGAGTGATAAATTTAAAATGATAGTGAAATTGAGCAGACTGCTACTGTTGAAAGCGTGCGTATTTTTATCTCTGTATCCCTTCCTGCCGGATTGTGGTTTACACAGGGTTTATACGTTAGTGCATCTTAAAATTATTAATTGCAGGATAAAGTAGCATATTTTGATACAGGAGTTAAACTACACGTCTTCCATATCCATACGATTTATTAACGTAGGTACAGTTGTTATACTCGTGTACAAAATATGAATACACGTTTGATCGTTAGGCACGAAATGAATTAAAGTGTTAAAAAGTCATTCTTACAACATTTCTCAATTAATCCAAAACTGACAATTAATTATGACAAAAATGTCGCAAGGCAATTATATACAAAGTAAATTAATGACTGGAAAAATAGTAACGATATTAAATATTCAGTACATTTGAACACTGAAGGTATCGAATATTGGTAATGAAAATAAGCGATACGATAATCAGGTTTACAGCTTGTGGAAAACAGTCGGGTTTTCAACGTCCAAGAATAGAAGTTTGAATATATCGTTGTAGAAATTTGGATAATAATCGCAAGCCCTTTTACAATCTGGCGTAAAATTAACTTCTAATAATACTGGGTTGATCTCTTTGTCCCTCCATTCCAACATTATGTCAGCAGCGTAAAGTGCCCTACTTTGCAAATTGTGGGCAATTCCGCGAGGTGGTTTTTCCGCAACCGCAGCCTGAAAGACCTTTTTCAACATTGAGAGGATCTTTTTCTCCACGTCGTTTCGCCAAGAAAATTTGGGATACTGTTTTTCCCATTCGTGAATAAAATCAGCACACTTTACATGATGCAGAGACGTATTGTCGTTGACGTAGTTCATTACTGTGAAGTGCTGCTCGTACTGATCAAAATTATTGAGGGCGAATTCTTTGTTCGCAAATCTGAGGAAGAAATTTGAATAAACGTACACGGTCAATGGTTGGACGTACTTCAATAATACTACATATCTGACGTCGAATTTAACTCTTCCTATTTCAGGTCGGGAGTATAAAACTGGATCCGATATATACTTTTGGGCTATTTTTGGACCGGTGCTGGGAAGCCGCAATATCTGATACAAGTTATTCGTTATATGAGTGTCCAGACCCCTAGCCAAATTCCAAGGCTTACAGATCCAGTGATTGTCCAGTCCCTTGGCTTGTCTCCTTTCGAAGTAAGAAACGAACTTGACTAATTCAGTTCTCAAGTTATAAGTAGTCGGCAACCATAACGGATAAGTTTCAAGCGTATCAAAGTCGCACTTCTTGGCATCTGCGTGTCTTCTGCAGACAACGCACAGCAGGTCCTTGATAGTAATAACATTTTCGAACGGAAATTGGTTAACAAATACATTAGGAGCATCGGTGCTAAGCTCGTTGTACTCTTTGAAGTGAGAAGTGAGCCATAAAATATTGGCGTCTTGCTCACTGTCCACTATCTCGAACAAAGGATTGGTCAGAAACTCTTTGACAAGATTGTACTGTGAATAGACCCTGATTCTTTCTCCTGGGTTTAGCTGAGGCGCAGTATTAACCTCCGCCAGAGTCTCCCTGACATGTCCTTCGAGGAAATAATCATCGCCAGGTTCTATATGAGTGAAATCCTCGTCAACGAAGCTATCGTCCTTCCGCCATGGTAGAAGCAGAGCACGTTTAGTGATCGAATCGTTAGTCTGTCCCTCGACGAAGTCTCTGGTGACCTCTTCATCCGGTTCCACATCCCTAAGCGGATATAAAAGCGTGTAAGTAACACCTTCTGGAACGTGGAGAAATGGAACAGTGCGAAAATTGGGTTGATCAGAATGGTTGATGGCAGATCCAACCTCGTCCATGATGTACCAAACGGGCATGCGGTCTTCGACACTGGCTGCGTCTCGCAGAGCATAGGATTGATTGTATCGCCACATCTCACGCAGGACGTATTCCGTCTTTTCTTCGTTATTGACAGACTCGTCTGCATCCAGGCCCATCAGAGTACACATTCGATCCAGCAAACCAGGAACTTGAAGCAGATTCTGTCTGGCTGAGTCGATACTATAAGTCCACGCATGATCGATCAGGTAAATGTTCTCCGGATTATTAGCCGAAACGGTGCTCTCCGAGGACACAAACAACTTCCAGACCGGCTCTGTCGGAGGTCGCTCAATTTCCTCGTAGTCGATTCTCGCCAGCTGAAATATCATCCCGGAGTCGAAGACCTGGCCTTTCAGCTTCTTGAACAATATTTCCCAGAATACTTCCGGTACTCCTGAAGATTGTAGCTGGGGTCGATGGATCTGTAGAAATGTGTGATACAGACCAATGCCATCCATGACTTGGCTTTACCTTATTTGCTTTCCTTGATTAGGTTCTTTTTATTTTTAACGAAGTATGGATGGTGGTGGAACTCAGTGGTTAGGGTGTGTCTTCATTTAGGACTGTTTACACTCTTTACCCGGTTTGAAAAACACCTTAACTAGTTTCTATTTCAGCTGTATTTTTACCGGCCTCAAGCGCGCTAGGTAATGTAATGATAACACACAGCTGCCGGCTGAAAATATCACGTGACTTCGCGTCGTCTGTTAAGCTCACGTGCTTTTAGATATACGAATAACACATACTAACATTGGAGTAGAATCGTCCGTTTGCGAGACGCGCGCAATTTGAAAATGGATTTCCGTTGGTGAATTCAAACGTCGATTTATGGAACAGGAGAATTTAATTTTGAATTTGAAAACACGTTTTAAACCTCAGGAGTATTTTTGTTATTGGTATAAAATAATAGACGTATTTTCGTTGTTGTTTAACACCGTTCGGGGTTCCGCTTTAACTCTTCTTTTCCAAATTATTATTCTTATATTCTAAGTTTATATAATATATAGATATATACATTTGTACAAAAGTAACAGGATTATTGCTTCTGTTAAAAATTAGTCCGCGTATTCACATTCCCAAGTTCCATACGCACAATCAATTAATTACGTATCAATTTTTGTAGTGCACACTCGACGAGGGTGTCATGTTGTTGGGGAACTGAGCTGATTCAGAAACCTGGAAATAAAAGAGTCGGTATTAGAACCAAGAGGGTAAAGGAAGTGCCAAGAGATATGTGTCAAAAAGTAATCTTATACCTGGGGAACATGGCCCAGCGAATTAGAGTAGTTTGATCTTTGAGTATAATTTGACGTGTGGCCAGTTGGCTGCGTTAAACCAGGCAGCATACTATTTGGCGGTTTATATCCTGCAACCTGAACCTAAAAAACAGGGAAAATGTAACGCTGAACGAGTAAAACTGAGCAAATATAAATAAGCAAGTGAATGAGGAATCTCTCTATTGATTGCATACCTTGTCATTGATCTCGGGAAAGATTGTGCTCAAGTTGAAATTGGTAAGGCTAGTGCCAGAAGGATGTGCCATAACCATGGGACTGTTGGAAGTGGTTCCTCTTGCGGTATTCGAATTCATTGGTAATTCACCAGAGCCAATAGCGTTCTGGTTCCCGGGCATTGGCAATCCAGGCAAATTAGTATTCACAGCTTTTGGGTATATATTTGCTTGGGGTGGATTTTGGTACAAGTTAGCGTGCGACAAGAATGAGGGGTGATAATCCTCCAGCGGTGAATTAATTCCAGGCATTGGAAACTCTATATTCTGTGTTATTTCCGGTTTTCGTTTGCTTCTTTTGGGAGTAGAATACGACCGTTTATCGCAGTTCTGATGCTTGCTTGTATAGTGCTGGGACTTTAGGGTGTTAGAAGCGGAGGCATTTGGCAGAAGGAATGAATTTGGTTCCAAGTAGTCCGAATTCTCGTGCAGAGGCATCATGTAGCTAGACGGCGTATTTGATATACTAGTTATGAAATTAGTTGTTGGATAAATGTTTGCGTTCGAAGAATAAGCATACGAGTTGAAGTTCTGATTAGTTTGACCATAATTACTGCCATCATCGGCATTAGAGAAGTAATTAATCGGCATCATAGTGTCAGTGGGTAATGCGCCTGAGAATTTATTTTGAGCATAGTTCGGAGTGAACTTTATAGACGCGTGTTTATCCTGCTGGTTATCGTCCTGCACGTTCGTGTTGGTCCCGATTAATGCCTCAGCTGTATAATTGCTCTTGCAATTTCGATTCCTCCAGTGAGCATCGTTCTGATGATACTTTTGCTGATAATTTTGCTCGGAGAAAGTTTGAACGCTAGATTTTGGATCTTCGTGATGCAGTTGATCGCTCGGTCCTTGCTTTCTAATGTCCAATTGGCGTTTACCGTTACCGCGAGGACTCGTGCTCTTTCTTTGATGTTTTCTAGCTTGCTGAGATTTCTCAGCCTTCTCGTGCTCTACCAGCTGACTCACGGACAAAAAGGTTCCCTGTGGCACCTGCTGCCCGTTTTGAGGATTCAATATAGTATGGAATTCACGAGTAGCATTCGACTCCTTCTCTTTCAGCAGATCTTTATTGTGTTCGGTTGGAAGCCTGGCTGGCATCTGCCCAAAAAGGAAATTTTGCTTCTCAGGTATATTTGTACCCAACGCTAAATCACCTACCAAAGTTGGCAGCGTAGATGGTACGATATGCTGATCGATAGGTTTAACGGTCTGGGTCTGCTCTGGAACGTGCGTATTTTTATTAGGTGACCATGAGAAGGGTTGATCTTCCGAATAAAAAGTGTCAACCTTCCTTGGTTCGTTTTGCAAGACGGGTATGTTAGGAAAGCTGTGAGTTACGTCGTAGTTGTTGTAAAACTGATTGGTAGCACCTTGATTGTAGCTCGTGTTTTGGGCAAACAAATTGTTCTGGCAATATTCAAGCTCTTTTCCTATTGGTGGCAAAATTATATCCGATATATTGGTGTTGTGTTTTATTTCTGGTGTCATCATCCAATTAACTGGAGGCCGGATTTGCTGTGCTTTCGACTTATTACCATTCTGACTCTGCTTGTAAACTGAATTTGTTTGTTCCAATGGGGCAGGAACAGCATGGCTCTGACCAGCTGGCTGATATTTTTGATTCTGCTGGGGTTTTTCTGTGTACTTAAAGTTGGCCCCAGTGTAGTTTTCGGTAGAGTACTTCACTTGAGGCATGGTGTCTGGAACATTAAATAATACTTGCGGATTATAACTAGGCATCGGATAGTTTGACTTCTCCTGTTTGTTAGGTATCGTTTGATGTTTCGCCTGCTGTTCCATGTTAGCATAAATGGACTGCATAGAATTATTTTCGATCGTGTACTTAGCTTTTGTTTTATTCTCGTTACTAAATTTGTAATCCGCAGACGGATTTTGATTCTGCTTCTGCAGAGCCAATGTTGTTTGAATGTTCTGAGACTTTGGTTGATCGATGAATGGCTGTTTTTGCGCCTGAACCATCGGCTTGTTTCCCAATTTGTTCACGTTCAATCCAGCGTCATTTGAA
Source organism: Neodiprion fabricii (assembly GCF_021155785.1). NCBI lineage: Eukaryota > Metazoa > Arthropoda > Insecta > Hymenoptera > Diprionidae > Neodiprion > Neodiprion fabricii. The sequence goes on from NC_060242.1 coordinate 3,488,743, forward strand.
AACTCAGGCAGCATGTTAGTAAAGCCAACATTCTCCTTATGCAGTGGAACGTAGCCAAAATTTTCGCATATCGTTTTATTCTCTGTAGTATCAGCTGATACTTGACCCTGTTCATAATGCATTGTATTATTATTCCCTCCGGCAGGAGAAAACGTTGTCCATGACAATATACTAAAGTTTGATGAATTGTGCGCAACCGTTGTCGTTGATTTCATATTATTATCCGTAACAGTGCTTTGCTCGTAGTTCGACGCTACAACCATAGAATTTTGTGGGTAATGAACTGTATTTTCCAAAATTAGTTTCCCACTAGACACAGTCGGAACCATACTGCTAGTAATTTTCTTCGAATCCTTACTGTAAGGCATGTAAGTCTGAGTAGTTGAGTGTTTATCTTGGAACATCACTGCATTCGAATTACCCTGAACTGTTTGATTTTGCGGATTGACCACGTTGTTATCTTTGGTGAATGAAAAATTTTGTCCAAAGTTTTCTGCCTCAACTTTTTTTGTGTGATAGGTCTCGTGTCTGTGATCTTGATTTTGTTGTTTCGATCGTAGAGAGTCGCTCAAGTTTTGAGTTTGATCTGTGCTCGTAGCAACATGCGATTCTTTGTTATGAACAGGGTAATTTATGTGCAGATTTTGAGAGGACGTATGATTTTTAGGCATAACGTGACACTGCGTCAACGTTTGCGAAACATTTGTAATTCCGCACACATTACCCAGCGAATTCTGGGGTGTTTTATGAACGGAACTGGTAAACGTTGGCGGAGTATATTGGGGTAGTTCCATATTCCTACTCAGATTGGTATAATTTGGTATGAAATTTTGCGTCGCCGTATATTGCGGACGTAAATCGTATTTTGACCGAGAAACAGGAATCGAGGTATGAGATTCCGCAGGCATTTGAAATCTCGAATTAATTCCTTCTGCCAAATTAGTCGAAGAATCCGACACAGAACTAGCGCTAGCTACAACAGGTACAATGATATTTTGTGTATTCTTTGTCACAGATCTATTATGGTGAACGACAGGGGAAGATTGAATTTGAGCAGGTGCGCAAGTTGTTATCGCCGATGGAGCACTGTAGGAAACTGTCGTTGAAGTCGGGGATGTATATGCAAAGGTGTTATTCATCTCGACAGGAGTTGTTAAAGATAACGGTATCGATGTCTGGACGATTTTATACTGCTCCTTAACATTCTCGGTGCGTATAATTTTCGGCATTGACTTTGGCAGCTCAACTTCCATCGATTGAGGCGTTCTCTTATCATGCGTCTCCAAATTTCCGCCAAGATTCTGACTCTCTTTAACATCAGGTTGTTCATTAGTAATTTTTGACGAATTCCCCACCTCCTTGTTATTCTCAGTCATCGAATTTTGCATGGTGCTTGTTGCCTGCTGAGATACGACATGCGAACTGACAATTTTCTTCTCACCCTCTATGACTTCATGTTGTGCATTAGTTGCGCCTTCTTTCGACACAATAGCCGCACTCGTCTTGAGCTTGAAGCTATTAGGCTCCATGGCACCGATTTGCAAAAGCATCGGTGGTGTCTGACTACGATCTTTAAAGTCTTCTTTCATTTCTTCTTCCAGCACTTCAGTCTTTCCGTTTAGACTCGAAACGAGAGGAAAAGCCATCAGAAATGCCGCAGTTGGAGATATAGATTCTGGATGATGAGAACTTGATGGAACTTGCAATGACGCGAATATGTCGTTAGACAAGTCCGAGTGCAGCGCTTCCGTTCTACTGATTGGAATGAAACTATTGTCAGCACTGTATGACAGGGATTTTAGTCCCTCGTCTTTAGCAAAACTACCAATTTTATTTGCTTGCAAGTTGTCGTCCTCGTTTAACAGAGCTGCGTTGATGGACTTGGGAATTGAATTTGCTTCTGGTTTCAAGGTCGTCGTAGTGTTGGTATCAAGATTCAATATAATTTTGCTAGCTTCTAGAGTCGGGATGCTTTCAACCATGTCTGGTCTCTTAACATTCGCTTGAAGTAGACTATCGAATCTGGTACCAAGATTGCAGACAGACTTCACATTTTCAGAAACTGTTTCTTCTTTTTCAGCTCCTTTCCTTTCACTCCCTTCGCATACAGCTGATGATATCGCGACAGCGGATCCAGACGCCCCTACATTTGTTGGCGATACTTCGAGCTTTTCATTCCTCGTCGCAGAAGAATCTGTAGATACCGTCATTCCTTCAGAGAATCTGGTCGCCGCTATAACATCGTTCAAACTGGGCATCGGGCAATTCCGGGTTGAAATTTGCGCTTCTCCTAAGCTTGCAGCATTCAATGAATCTGTTGATTTTATGATTGCACTATCAGCTTCTTTCAAAGCGGTTAACGAGCCTGAATTTGAGCAGGCTGATAAAACGCTGGGTTCAGCTGTTTCTAAGGTACTGGAATTTTCATTGGTGGAAGACAATGGGAGATATTCATGTTTACTAGAATTATTCGGTGATTCGCTATTTGTATTTAAATTAGATTTATTGGTGTGGATTTCAAATGTAGGCGTGTCATCTTTTGCAAGTCCATCGGTCATTTCAGTGCCTATTTTTTGTACAACATGTTGAAGACTCTCAATAGATTCACAAGTAGAAACTGAGTTGTTCACTTGTGAATTCTTAGTTTGCATGTTATTTTCGTCTTGGTTCATATCGTCGGAACCATCTACGCTTTTTAATTTCTTACTATCAGGCTCATCTTGGTTCGTAGATTTCGTATTCAAAATACGTTTCAACGGAATTGATCCAGACAATTCTTTGTTGGTGTTAGTAGAATTGTGATTTTTCGTATTCGCCTTCGAAGTTTCCTCAACGTTAACGGATTTACTAGAACTTTGCTGGTTTTTAGCACCCTTGGCAGCATTTTTGATCTTCGTTTTCGCTTCTGCATCTTTCCGATTTACTACATCCTTAGATCTGTCTGATTTCTCTTTGTGAACGGCTGGAATAGGAACCTTATAAGTCATCGTTGTTTTCGTAATTTCTTTGCCCTTGGGTAAAATGCTTTTTCTTCCACTGATTTTCGTTGCATGGATTATGCTCTTAACGTTCGAAACCCAATCTTGGGAACTAACGATGATGTTGGTTTGAATGCTGGGAACAGGATTCAACGTAACTTTTTGAACGGCATTGATAAGAGTCTGATTACACACAGGAATGACTGAATTATGAGCAGGATTTGGTAGATGTTGCATAACGATCATTTGATTTGGTTGCGCATTGCTCAAAATAATCGGATTCGTCGATTGCGATTGACCGTTGACAATTATGTTTGATGCCAGTGGAGTTATGGGTGTTACAACCGGCATTATTTTTCCGCGAGACAGTATGAGCGTTCCAGAAGTTATGTTCGCTACAGGTTGATTGATAATTTTGTTCTGCTGGTTCGTCTTGGTTTTTCTTTTCACCGTTTTGTGTGAACCTACTTTTTTTGCTCCTGTAACAGATAAAAACTACTGCTACACCATATACAAAATTTTGTCCCTAATATGAAAGCATGATTTAAACAAACTATACTTACCAGAATTATTGTTACGACGCTTCGGAGGAGTATTATTAGCCTCTGTACTCTGACCTAATGAGAGACGAATAGAGTAAAAAAAAATGATTGGGCAAGTCTGAAAATTATTCAATGTAATGTTCTTTTTAATAATCTTAAAAATTCATTGTTTTTTAAAATCCGCCTTTACATCCGTCCCATGAATCACAGTCTGACCAAGCGATTATATATCAGGTGATTGGACATTGATATGTAGAATCAACTCCCGTAATTCTCTCATCATCATCATACCTACTCACTTGAACTGGTGGTGGCAGGAACGTTCGTTTTTGGTCCCCCATCTGGAGCGTCACTGTCCACCTCATCATCGGCCCGTTTACTATCCTTGTTAGAGGTATTCAAACGATTCTCTTGATCCTCAATTTTATGATCAGTATTTTTTGATGCCGCATTATCATTCGATGCAATTTTCGACTTTGACTGGGATGAAACGATAGATTTCCGTTTAGAAGGCACTTTGTTTCTGGCAATTTTTTCTTTCTTTTTCTTGGAGCGTTTTTCTGTAAGAAAAATGACAAACAGAGATCAAAAATATCTTCAATTTTCATTCTGAAATTCACGACAAATGTAGTAAAAGGTTACTCACTTTCTTCTACCCTTGGAAAAAGTTTCTCAATGTCCTCGGCACCAATTCTGTTCACCCATTTGAACGCCGATACCTTTTCGATGGCCGGCTCAGCTGGAATAGATATCCCAGCCTCTTTCAGCAGCGCGGAAAGCAGTTGGGTGCGTGAAAATAGTTGAGTGACAAGTTTTTTCAGACGCACGAGCTCCTCTTCTACGAGAAAGTAAACAAGAACAAATTAAAGAGATGAGAAGACCCAAAGTTATAACCGTCGACTCACTGTGTACGTCCGAGGCATGAGCGTGAAACAATTCCTCCATCCGCCCGTGAAGTTCTTTTATATATTTTGCCGCGTGAGTTAGAATGTCGACTTTGTTCCGTTTCCTGCCATCCTGATGAGGCGGCAAAAGATCGCCAAGTGTTTTGAAGTAAGTGTTCATACGCTCTCTCCTGTCCCTCTCCCATGTTCTCGCCTTGCTGATTTTGCCGATGATGCGTATGAAAAAAAATGACACCAATAATGCTTAATTACCGTTTGTGAATCGAGCGAATGATACCGTTGAAAATTTGTGGCGGACGAATTTTTAACGAAAGTTTCCAACTTGCATAAAATTCGTAATTATCCAGCCGAAGAATTGATGCCAAAGTGTTTTGAGGTTAGGCGAATAGTAAATACAACTTACGTGTTCTCCTTTCTTGGCATAATTCAACTACCTCGCTATCATTATATCTACCAATCAACCTTCACCGTTTAAAATATCATTTCTATCGATTATTTTTTGGCGAGACATTGTTCCGGGGCTGGTTTGGGTTGATCATGTCGCATGTATTGACATTTTCTTCCGTTTCTTTTCTGCTCCTCTCGATATGCCGGGATCCACCTTACCGACTTTATTCTCGGATTGCATTAATCGAGGTGTCGAGCAATGGCGCTGAAACTGTTGATTCAAATTTCAGCTTGACTGGTGCTGCTCCTTAACAATGAATAACGAACTAACATTCTTTTTAAATTAAACCTGCGATATTCGAGTTATATAACGCGTTGGACATTGTCCGGTGAGACTAAAAGAACGTGATTCGAGTCTTTACGCGAATCGTTGAACCTTGCAACATATTCATAACAACGTTTAGTGAAAATTGAGCAATTCAAATTAGAATTCAAACGAGTACAATATTACTATACTACGATAATTATTTATTCCTACTCTTCGTTGAATCAAATTTTCTTCCCAAACTCCGTGTCAACGGATCAATTTTCGAATGGAAAATTCAACGGCCTTAACAAACCGTGTTCATCAATTTACCGAGAATCACTGTTGAATTGGATAAATGCAAGCATCCAATTATACAGATTGGTTGAGATAAATTCTTCCTCGTTCAATTATAGTACATGGCATATGCTACAATGTTGCACATCGACGACTTCGCTTTCTGCACACAGTCAACGGCAAATTATTCCATTTCTCTCTCTCTCTCACTCGCTCTCTCTCTCTCTCTCTCTCTCTCTTTTTACATCTCATGCGATAAACAACATGCGGAAGTTTGCGAATGCAGCTGTATTAAAAACAAAGCGATTAATCGTGTATGCGAAACGCATATAATCGAGATGGTGAATCACAAATACAATTGCAATTACATGCGTTGTACAAGTACAAAGAAGCTGATACTTTGCAAGTCCGAATGAGAAACCATAAAAATAAAAAAAACGGCGGCATAAATATTCATCAACAAATATTACGCGCAAAATACAGAAATATTATACGTGCCTAAAACTGTTAATATATTGAATATACACAATCTCGTAGCCGTATACCGATATTGCAAAATAAAAAACAAATCCCATTGTCAGCGTTCCACAAGCAGTAATAATAAACTTCTTCGATACGATACTAACGCGGTTTATCCATTTTTAATTTTTATTTTTTTGCTCTCTCTTTAGTAATTCTCGTTCTTGTTTCAGCTTTTTTCGCACATCGCGCACCGCATGCGATAAATTCGTCCGACGGAGGGAATAACGGGAATGCGAATATCATATATACGGCTTATATATTTATATATATATATATATATAAGACATAATGTACGTATTCGTGTATAAAAGCTAAGAGCAATTAATCAAACGTTGTGAAATTGCAGGCACAACGTGCGCATACATATTCTACATTATTGTTGTACAGTTATGCATAATTGTGACAAAAACGTAGTCGTGTGTGTTATAATAAATTAATTTAGACGAGGAACGCGTTTCAGAATTTGCTAAAAAATCAATTTCGCCTCGTTGTTCGTTGGTCAATTCGCGTGTTTTTTTCTCCAATTGAGAAATCTCCGTAAACTTTTTACTTTCGCAAGTGTGACGACCGCTCGAATCCGCACACACACACACACACACACACCGATACGTACAGTATTATAACATTGTGTGTTGTGTAGGTATAATATGCACGAATGTACATTAAACTGGAGGCTCGGCATTCTCAAGGCTTCCATCGGCAGCCTTTTTGTCATGCTAAACGCATATTCCATTTATTCTTTGCGAGTAGGAGTTAATTTTATTGTAAACACTCTGACAGTGAAATATGCGCCCCGCAGCGTTGCCAAATCTATACTTACATGCAACTTTCGTATATGTTGCATATACATACACCTGCTTATGGTTCTCACCACACGAACGAATTCGTCGAGGAGAAAGGAGAGAAGAAGAAGCAGAAAAAGAAAAAGAAGACGAAGAAGAAGAAGAAGAAGAAGAAGATACGATCTTTTATTTTATTTCCTCGAACCAGCTTGCGAGAATTTTATTACTCGGTAGCTGTATTATATACCTGTATATATTTTTATATATATATATATATATATATATATATATATATTATACGCAGCTCTCCGTCCTCCGATCAAGCTAGTAATCAAGATGCAAATTAACTTCGACGCGAATATAATCACACCCGATCGATGCTGGAACGGAATTCTGAGAGGAGGATGATAGAGAAGGTTTAAACTTGTGATCGAGATCGAGCGATCATCGGTTGCCACTGTAATCGTCGTATTTTTCACGCACATGCAATTATTATCCATGTTCCAGTGTCGTCGGGGCAGCGTGTTTTGCGAAATGAAACTGCATTATTGATAAACGAATTATCACGTCGTTCGACTCGTTTAATTAACCCAAAGTCGTACAAAGTTTCTGTCATACGCAGTGGACACGTATCGCTGATGCGTGTCGTGTATCACGTATCACACAATTATCTTTGTTCGGATCAATGAATCGTCTCCCGTTTATAGAGTCTCGCTTTTCCATCGCGGACTCTGTTTGATATAAAAATAGCCAACTGCACACTGTCGGCTGTTGACGAACACGCTGGCTGCATCGGGCAAAGTGCGGAGGCATCGCAGGCTACAAAGTACGACTTTTGTATACGTAAAAAACGAGATATTTCAACGTGTTATTCATTATTATTTTCTTTTTCTTTCTTCGTTAATCTTTTCACGTTGAATCGGTGTCGGCCGATTTATTCGTACCGTTTGCGTTTCAGATCGTCGCGTATGTACCTATACGCTGATCAATTATAGAATATCGAATCGAATCGAATCATCTGTTAGGTGGAAAATCTTTGACGTAGGTGTATTAAATTTTAATTAATATATTTTTTATATTCTTAATATTGAAACACAAAATTTCTACCTCGATCGAGTATTTATATCCCAAGGCATTATAATGAAAATACTTGTATGAATTTTTTATCACCGAAGACGTTAATTTTATAAAACTGAACGTACTCGACTTTGTAAAACGAAGAAAGAAATCACCTGCGGCTATTAATACGCGCGTGTCGTGCAGGTGCAAATATAACTCGGTGGGAAATCGATGAAAAATATTCAGTATTTTCGTACGTAGTACAGGTATAGCAAATTAACGTGTTCTCGATATGTTGTAAAATAATAATCACTGGATTTCACTTTTTTTGTTTCCTTTTTTTTTCGTTCTTTCTTTTTCACGTAACTACACATTGACCGTTCGTTCCCAATATTTTATTGCTCGATTTGGAAAATGAGAGATAACGAAAAGAGTTTACGTGTGCACAGAAAGAGGGAAAAGAATAGAAGTGAAAAACAAAAAAAAAAAAAAAAAACACACAACGTTAACGCGACGATGTCATGCCACACAACCAGATACCAATTAATCTTCGCAGGTAGTTACGTTATACCTATAAATGCAGAGAACGCATTACCGGAGGGTTGACTAATTAGCTGATAATTAAACGGCGTCTATTAATCATAGGGATGTATTCAAGCGTAGGAATGGAAATTCATTAGAAAATACGCGAGTGCCCCAGAGACAATGTTTTCCAAAGAAGAACAACTTTTTATTTGTTTATTTTCATCTATTTGTTTGTTGTTTTTTTTTTTCGTTTATTTTTGTTTTATTCTCAAATCGCACTTAAAGCCCTTTCTTGTGACTTCCCTCTTTAATTCTACGCCTCCCGAGAGAGCTGGTGGAAAATATTCAGGGGCGTAGCTTGTACGTATTCGTTATATTATTTGAGATTGCGCTTCCGGCGACGGAAACACGCGCACGCGTTCTTATCTCGCATAGCACAGACGCTCCGTCGACACACTGCACACCTCAACGTACGTCTGAGAACATACGAAGTATGCCTATAATGTTATGTATATGGACGTAATAATATCCGTCTGTGTGTTTTTCTACGTGGTTTTACAGTTGGCGTTTCTAATCTTGTACAATGAAACAACGATACAAAAATTGTTGCAATACTCGTGTCGTAAGTAGACGTTCGTAGAGTCATTTGATACATCACTCGTGGAGCTGTATTTGTATGACCAAAAGTAGATTTTCAATTTTTTTTTTTTTTTTTTAGGATACACATCAATGTTTTTCCTTTTCAAATACCGAAATCGAATCAAATAACTGTTTCGAGATTGGATGAATTCTAGTAAGATTATCACAGGCGCAACGAATCGAATAAACCTGTAATTAATTAATAATCATGGAATCATTGCGCGGTATTTAAAAAATTTCGCGACTGCAGAGAATGGAATTTTCGTTTTACGAAAAAGGGAATGAACTGTATTTTCGTTTGACTAGTATTGTGAGATTCGATCGATTAATCGATGAATTGAGTTTTTCCAATTAGTCGATGAATCGACAGTTTCGATCCACGTACCGATTGACCTGCAGAATTATTATGATGCAACTTCGATTGATCTATTAATCGAAAGAAGGATAAATCTAAACCGTCGATTGATCGAGTAATTGGAAAAACGATCAATTAAAGCTGCATAGAAATTATTTTCACCAGGTTTGCCAATGGAATGTTGCGCAGGTTTTCGTTTTTTTTTTTTTTTTTTGTTTTTACTGGCACTCGTACTTTTCAAAATTGTAATTCTTTTCCATAGGAAGTCAGAATTTTTGACAGAAACTTGTAGTTTGCTAAAAATTTCAACGCGATTCTACGAGCAAAAAAAAAAAAAATTCATCATACTTGGACCTGAATTAAAATGATCTTTTATAAAACGTCGTAGATATTAACAATTTTCCGTTAATTCCGGTAGTTTTCTACCAAATTCAACGGAAGAACCAAAAAAAATTCAATCTACTTCCCAATATGTCATTTTTATGATACTTCGTAGAAAGTCGTAGATTTTTATAATTTTTCACGATTCTTTCCAATCTTTGACGCTTTTATTTAAGATTTTCTGCTATTTTCCACATTTTTCTACGACCTGCAATTTTTCTCATTAGTTTGACGTAGATATTATTTCCACCAGTGGTTTAGTCGACTGGATAATAGGTAATTGGTTTCCTGTCTGACTAACGACCTGATAATTACCAACGTCCCAAGCAATGCGTTCTCCGAATTGTATCTCACTACAGTCCGAAGTCGGTAAACCGAACTTTTAAGCCGATTTCAGCAAGCTTTGGATACTCGGGTGACAGTTAATAATGACTAAAAATTCTATCAAGTCATATTTGATTTTTTTTTTTTTGCATCGATTATTCTTAGCCAAGTGGCTATCGCTAACTGTGACAAAGTCACTGGAGGGTTTCCCCGAGGCGTAAACGGGCATTACGAATCGGAAACGAACCGGCAATACGGATCAGAAACGGCGATAACATTTTTATTTTATTTTTTTTTTCTAAAGGGGTTACAACTCCTCTAACGAATGGTATTAGCCGGCTGTAGGTTCGGAGCTGATTCGGGGCGAGACTCGCGGAGCCTTGGAACGGTGGCTGAGGTATTGATCCTGAAACGGTCCGAAGGCAGCGAAGCCGCGCCCTGCGACAGCCTCGTCCTCGTCTAGTCGCAACCGACGTCGACGCTCCTTATTCGATTCGTTAACGAGTCGAAACGACTCCCTCGTTTCTTCCAATTTCAGTGGCGTATCGTCCAATCCTTATCGCCTCTTTCCTGTCCAATGTTTGCCGCCTAAAACCACAATTCCTATCTCAATTTCCCTCTGGAATCGTTAATTTTCTCGTAAAAGATCGGTTTAGATTCTAAATATCTTGGCATGTGGTCGTTCAGGGGATAGGAAGTGGACTCTGGTCAGCTGGGAACGATAAATTGACGCATACGGCGGTAATCGAGTTGTTTGAAACACATAACCTCAAACCCCACCTCGCGGAGAAATATGTGGATTAAAACTCTGTGCGATATTCGTTTGGCCATAGATGAGCGAAATCCACTTTCTAACGACGGCACGATCGTATCGTCATTTCTTAAAGTATTTCAAATAGATTCGAAGGTTTGAAAAAAGAAAAAATAAGAAACAATCGAAACGATTCTCGTGCTTAAAGCGCTCGAGTCAAAGATTAATAATGTGTTATTATGAATGCATAGAAATTAATTAACGACTTTTCAACCAGTACTACACAAATGTGAAGAAATTCGAATAGCATAAGCCGAGAAACTCACAGTTTGTGAAAATGTTTTATGCAATTAGAAAGTTCAAAACGATTAAACTAAGACTTTCCGTTTAACCCCGTTCCAATATTTCCAGATTCAGATCTTCAAAAATTCTTTCAAAAGTCATTGAAAATATCTTACATCCGTTACACAGTATTATACAGTTGTAATGCGAAACAGTGATTTTTAAATAACACTACTGGAGATTTTCCAAACAGATTTTCATCTCTTTTCCTAACTCTTCAGTCGGACGACTGAAACACATAATTATAATCCTTAATAGTCGGCTCGCAACTTGCACGGAAGAGAATAAAAGAGCGAAACTATTGCAACACCACATTTATTACGGCCCTGATATAACCATCCAATAATTTGAACGTTTATGTAGGCGTTGTGTGGTTTCCCGATGGTCTAAATGAGATCGCGTGATATCGTGTGTGTTATACACACATATACACATTCGTGCCTGGGGAAATTCGACCACTAAATAACTGCCTTCGGATTCATGGGTAAAAGATAAGAAACATCGGGGATGCAGGTATACAATGGTTTTTCACGGTAGCCACTAAATCTCCACCACAAAATTCCGTAACTTTTCCAAGGTTTCCACAAAAAAAATCTTGTTATTTTCCCTCACCAATTCGGATGAATTGGTAATAGAAAATTGAAAAAAAAAAAGTACGAAGTAAGGTAATATTTAGGAATATTCAAAGTTTGAAGACAACCTTCCGGCGATGGTAAAAAATTTGTATCCGATTTAATGTACCTAAAACTTGAAGAAAAAAAAAGAAAAAAATTATGGGACATGTTGATACGAGAAAAATATATAGTATACGATTTTCTAACTTTCCGCAAAAATCCCTGACATTTTTCTGACTATTCCAGAATTTGCGACCATTTTTTGTACCATGACAATTCCAGGTTTTCCAGAATTCTCTGAACAGTTGCCGCTCAGAATTTTTTTTCTTTTTTTTTTCGTTCCAACGTGGCAGAGAATTCTCCAAAATTGCATCGAAATTTCACTCCGACCGAATCTCGCCATTTTTTTTTCTCTCCATTTCGTCCTTACAATTTCCCGTACGCATGTGCCGTATGCAGTGATTGTGCTGAAATTGAGAAGGATGAAGCAGGGACTCCATATTCTGATCCCCTCGCAGCTCTCCAATCAAAGAGAAGGCGGGGAGGATCGCACAGCATCCCTATGGACCAACCCTCCGGATCGCGGAAGATGGCGGAAATTCGCATCATGGAGTTGAAGCTGAATACAACCCGTTACCCTGTACCAGGGATGATAGAAAAAAAAATATTATATAATTAAGTTTATTTCTAGAACAATGAAATGTTTTTTCAATCGATAAATTACATCTTGGATAATAATAATGCATTTTCGATATCAGATATCAGTATATTCCGTTCGGCAATTTTCGTTCCATAAAAATAGGAGAGATTCAAGTTTCTATAACTCGAGAAACGAAATTCCGTTTTATCCGCGAATACTGCGCAATATTTCGATACGGTGCCGTTTATCAGCGTGATTGGGATTGTCGTACGTTGAAATTTGCAAGCCCCTTCTTCTTCATCGCGCTTTTCTCTCGTGCCTTAGTTCTTTTCGGGTATCTAAAGAAAAGATGAATTTGAAAAAAAAAACATTTAAAGTAAAAAAAAAAATAAAAAATTATCCAACCCGTTGTCCGAGACGCAGCGTGAATGAAAATGCAACTACCTTAGGCACACCTCTCTATAGCTATACGTGTGTACCCACGTGTGTACAATATGTTTTTCCTCCGCAGGGATCAACGTCCCAACGAGACGTTATCCTGGCCTCCGTATCCTTATTGCCAACTTGGCAGAGCATGAGCCAATGATTAACTCTGCGGGAGAAGAAATTATTCATCGGCTTAACAAAGATGGATAACGAAAGAATTGAGAATAACCGATTGCTTCGGTTTTTCTTCAAATTTATTAACATTTTATTTCCTCGTACTTGTAACTTGAGGTTCTAGGTTATTTATAAATAAATTATTACAACAGTGTTATCCGTGAATGGAAACGGTCTGAATCAATTTTGAATAAAAAATAGTGAAAATATTATATGTACAATGTGTAAACATTTTCCCAGTCACGTATTGTGATTGTTTTCCGAAATATTGATAATCGAATTTTCAGACTCAAGATATCTGGCTTCAAATTTTATTACAGTTCTTGAGACTATGCAAGAAAAAACGGAGCTCATTATACATTCTACCTCCTACGAGAAGAAATATAAAATGTAATATTAATGAACAATTGCCAGCCAAAGGTGTTTCAATTATATTAAAAAAAAAAAAAAAAAATGAGTCTGAGAAAAGTGGTAATTCCAATTCCGGCTGAACAATACCGCACTAGTAATTAATTATACTGTAACAACGGTTGAACCAGTAAGACTCGAAAACCATGTAACGAAAAATAATCGGGGAAATTGTTTGTTGAAAAAAGAAAAAGATAATTGTTAAGATAAAAAATGTCGTAGGCATCTTTCGATCGTGTAACATTTCACGACTCGGGTTGCGATGTCTAGCAACAAATCCGAAATCGAGCAATTATTACGTGAAAGTAAAAATAAAATTGACGTTAAAGAGCAAGCAGGCGATGCCGCGCGATGGTTCCGATCTTTTTGAACAGTTATCCGGCAGACGGTGAAGGAGGAGCTGGTTCGAAACCGGGGATCGTCAGACCGGTTGACCGGTTTGCCATATTAGTCCCGAGACCGGGCGGCCACCGTGACGTCACATCTTAGCTGCTCAGCTGCACCAGCATCTCCTCGGAGAGAAGAGAGTCGTTGCGCCGGCTGCATCCAAGCTGCAACCACCCGTCGAAATGTCCGGATGATCTGGCAGGTGCTCCGCACCGGCTTCATCCGGAATTACCGCCGCTGTTTTATCCCCGGCGTCGCGTTCCCCCTCGGCTTTTCACGCTCTTCGAAAAGCTGTTGGTTTAAAAAAAAAAAAGAATTTCGTCTTGTTAAAAAATCGTTACCTTTTTTTCCTTCAGCGAAAAGTTCCTTGCGTAAAACGTCGAATAAGTTGTACGTATATCTGTATGGTTCGATGATTGTGTGATAAACTTGTTGCTAAACCGTTCAATTTGATATGAAAATACTGACTCGGGATTCCTTTGTTTGAGTAAAGAAATACTTTTTGCACGATTATTGAGATGTTTTGGGCATGTTTTATAAATTGAGTTTTTCTTTTTCGAAATCTGCGCTTTTCTCCCATTGCGAGAACAATTCTGCGATATAAATAGTCGCACTTGATTTGTTAGACAATTTTACCCCTGTTTGATGCGTGCGGTATTTCTCGCGAAAATTGTAAGTAACGAAAATCGAGATCGTAGACTATAGTGTACAATAAAGCGAATGGGTTAATTGTAACCTATGAACGAGGTATTATATGCAGAGTACGTCGTCTGCTACAACGTATTGCGCATACGCGAACCGTTAAATTCAAAATTTTTGAGGTTACGTTCACGATGGTTGGTCACCCTGGCAAACAACTGCTCTTGGATCTTGGCGCATGCGCATTACATTGTAACAGACGGCGGACCAATCAGCTGTTAGATAATCGTTCTGTATATATACAGGGCGTTCTTTTAACGCGATTAAAATTGTCTTCATAGTTGAGTCATTTTCGATCAATACTGCGTAATGAATTTTGAATTCAATGATTTATCGACCATCTATAAGGATGGCGACTGATTATTATTTTTAAAATTCCGCTAAAACGGGCATCGTAACAATAACGGCTTAAATATTGTTGGAATTTGGAGAAAATATAGTTAGGTATACATACTGGTGATTAATTTTCACCCTGTATCTAAAACTGTATTTTTGAGTTGGAGTACAAAAAAAAAAAACATATTAAGCCACCGTAACCACTGTAATTAAAATTATCTTTCCAATTAATCTTCTTCAATTTATATATTTTACGGAATTTATTCAATGCCATTTCTATCCTTAATTCTCTCTCTTTTTCTCTCTAGCTCTATTTTGAGTTTTGCCTTGATTTTTTCTCTACAGCACCTCATCATCTTCATTGAATAATAATCGGTGAGTTTCGTTATTATTCACAATGAAAGTTGAAGCAAGGGATAAGATTCAAGATTGAAATGCCTAGAGAAAGAGGAACAGCCGTGCGTCTCAATAATAATTGGCTCCGAGTACATAAATTCGAATTAATATCCATGCGATCCACATCTAGTCTCACGTATAATCGTACGCATAAACACGTTATAATTACACGTATAGATCAAAAATTTTTAATTGGTCCGAGAGATGACAGCTTACATAAACTATATAATATACGTATAAAATAAGAGTTGTTATCCGAGTGGTTATAATAATGAGATAGGCTGTTTACTCGCTGGCTTCCAAAGACCCGCGTCGCCCTTTCGTATCACCCGATAACCCTTGCCAACTTACGGAGATTACAGGGGATCTAGAAGCTCGCGCATGCGGCATCACGGATACTCGTAAATAGCGCAAAATCTCTTGCATCTCGTTCTGCGTCTCGAAAAACTTTCATTTCAACATATTTCATTTGAAAATCGATCTCATTTATTACAGTATCGCAATTTCTACACGTCGGTGGATCATTGCAATCGTTGTACAAAGGATAAATCCACGAGTAGTAGATATGTTAATGCCGATTCTGCGTACAGATTCCGATACCGACGTTTTACCGATGATCGATAAAGTTGAACAGTGCGAGGATAATGTGCGTTTGAAAAAAGGGTTTGCGTTTGAGCTGTAAGGCGGCTAAAAATGTCGGTAAGATGTCGGTATCGGAATCTGTACGCAGAATCGGAATTATATATCTACTGCCACGATTTGGACTCGGCTTAATATTTATTTAAGGCTTACCATAATTTCTATCGTCTCCATCAAGAATCGTATCGATCAACTCGTCGACGGTATGATTGGTGCATGAAATCGAGAAAGAAGAAATTTCGTTAGTTTGAGAATAAAAATTTATCAACTGGCTAAATACCACGTAACAGAAATTGCATGCTCCTCGTAATTCGTAAGAACTAATTATGAATTATTCACGTAACCTACATCTGAGGATTTTTTTTTTCCTAAAGCATATTAAATCACGACGAGAGCAAGAAATCTTGAAAGATTATTATTTCCAACGAATAGGAGTGAAGAAATTGCGCCATCGACTCGCGGATATCAATCTCGTGGTATTACAGCATATTTCTTACGTATTACGTTACACATATTAAATGTATTACAAGCAGCATAGCTTGCAGACTTGACCCAACCTTATCTCGAAATACTGATGGAAAAAATGAAATAAAATAAGAGGAAACAAAATGAAATAAAATAAATACCCTATTTGTATGCACAATATACGAATACGCGATTACGTATACTTTTCGCAAAACGTTAAAAATAACTCCATCTACTGGAGTGAAGAGTTATCGTTTATGAGAAATACCGGCTTCCTTTGATTGGCACACATTATTAATTCGAGTGTCGCCACTCATGTGACGTAAAGAAAATAAAGGATAAAGCGTTCGTTCTTCGTTACATAATAATTAGCCACGAGTCAAAAAAATCGGTGACTGAATATTTAAATACGTATAAGAAACTACTGTAGAAATTGTAGTTCATGTTTCTAATTTTATTACTAGTGTTTAATTATTGTTCTTTTCTTTTTTTTTTTTTTTTTCTTTACGGTATCGTGAAAATCGTGTCGGCAGAGGGTTGGAATCAGTATTTTTTTAAATTCTTTTTAGCCATTTTCTAACATGCAGAAACTCAATCGCTCAACGCATTGCCATCGACCAATTGTATCGTTACTCGTGGCACGGTTCTAGATATTGTACGAAACAGAGTAAGAAACAAATAAAGAAATAAAATGTGCCATCGACCAAAATATATTTATCTCGTGGCATTTACACGTATAAAACAAACAATTAAAATGCCATCGGCCATAAAATTCTCTCGTGACACGAATATACGTACAAGCGTAGGTAATTGAAACTATATTGCGCAGATAATTAATTAACATTTCGATGATTTAGGGCTAATGATTTTTTATTTTCCTAGTATCATCAAGTTCGTTACTGATTTATGTACATTTCCTACTTTTATTTTTCAACTTTTTCCAACTCTATTCGACAATCGTTTCGACTTCTAATCGTATAATTTATATCCGTTTTATTTCTTATAACGGACTTTCAAACGGTTATACATTTTTTTTTTCTGTTTCTTCTCTTCTCGTCAATTTTATTTCATCATTGATCGAACACTTGGTTCAACGATATCACAAGTTTTGAAAATTATCACCGTATCGTATGTTATAAAATAGTAATTAACTCACCGTATTCGGTGTATGTATAACTGAACGTAGATCTTCTTATCTTGTTTAAGACCGTAATCAGGCTGCGTAATACCAGTCTTAATTAAAATACATCATAACATGGTTCGTGAAATAAAGAAACTCCGGAAAGTTTCTCATAAGCGATATATATGCATGGTTAAAATTTTATACGCAAATTACTTCTGCATAAATGAGGCTACTTTTACACATACGTGTGAAACATAATCGTCGAAACTTTCGACCGTAGAAATAAAAAAAAAAAAAAAACAAGAACGATAGAATTTAATATCCTGTCAAAACTTTTTCTGATTTCTTTCATGTAATTATAGAAAAAAAACGAATGCAATGAAAATTAATATCATCAGTAAAATTTTTGTATACCTTAAATTCCGTGTCAATTGAAGTCTTATTGTTAATTTATTGACAATATTTATCTGGCCTTGTACAGCGCCTGGTACAATTTTTCACTTCAATTTTCCGTAATATCTGAGATTACGACTTTCTTTTTGCGGCCTGCAGAGGGAAGAGAAAATAAAAATTGTCGTTTAAGTAAACGAGAGGATAAAAAAGACTGAAAGAAAGTAAAAAGAATATAGTAACAGTGATAATAATACACGTATACAAAAGCAGCTACAGCTTGCTTTTGACACGTTCTCACAGAAGAGTGAATAAAGGTAAAGAACGACGATCGAGATGAAAGAAAATAGATGCAGAGAAAAAAATATATATATCGCAAGTGTCCCTGAGTGTTTGATAAATGAGAAGAATATAAGAAGAAAAGAATTAACCGTGTGCCCAACAGAGGTGATTACAAAAGGGTAAGAAATGGTGTTTCTTATAACAAATTGAACATCCTCCGGTACTCGAATTCCCGTGCAAATAGAATATTGTATAGTTACCGACGCGACGGGCCAAAAAGCCGTCAGAAGTCAAGTCTCGTAGCGTGAACAGTGAATATATAAACTGAATTGAATGAATTAAATTCTCATTCATTTCACCGTAACGGTGAAGAAATTTTTCATTCGTTTATTTATCATTTCTTTAAACGAAAACGCAATTTATACTTTTATAATATACGACACATGTGTAGAGGTTGAATTATGTGAACCTTTTTACCTAACTCTGATGTTAGTTCGTATTTTTAGTTCGACATTATTGTTCAACTTTGAATGCTTGTCTACTACTTTACTTACTAGAAAAGGACCTGACGCATTCGACAAGCTACGAAAAACGAGCGTTAATTTCGTCGAAGTAGAGGAAGAAAAAGCCAATGAAGAAAAAGAGGATAAACTTAAGCTCAATATTTTTTTTTCTTTTACTTTTGTTTTTCTTTCTTTTTTTGGAAGACGAAATCCAACGAATTTAAACCGTGCAAGTTTGTTGTTTGTGTGAAATTATAATTAGCAGAATTTCTTATATTAACATAATAAAATCAATTCGCAACAAAGTGTTAAGATCCGGCCACGCAAGATAAAAAAAAAATTCACCATAATTCCGCATATAGCAAAATACAATCCGCAACAAAACTATCGAACAAACGCGGTACAAAAAGTCTTCCGCCAATGACAAATTAAAAAAAAAATATACATACGTATTCACGATCATAGATTAATGATTGCTGAACAAGTGTGAAATTCTACAAAAAAAAAAATGTAAGTAATAAATAAATAAAATAAGTAGAAAAAATTTCAACTTACGTGATTAGAGCGCAACTCATTCAAATCATATTATTATAATACTTATATAATACGCGCATTATATTTGTCTTCCGCATCGATATTTATGTAAAATATCATCTCCTCTCCGATTCCGGATATGTGTAGTTGCGGGATCCCTCCTCTTTGTTAACAAATATATGCTTACAGTACATCGTTAAACAACAACGTGATCTAACGTAAGTGAAACTGAGGATACCGAGTGTGCGATGAGAAGATTATAAAAAAAAAGAGAGAGAGGGAGAGAGAAAAAAAAAATCAAAAACAAAACAATTTATAAAAATAGTTGGAGCAAATTTTTATTTTTTTTTATTTTGCAAACGACAAACGGAACGGATAGGAAACGCGTCCGTCCGGATCCGTTGCAACGAGCGACTAGCCAACGCGGTGCAATTTCAACTGCACGGGCAAAAAGGGCTGCCTGCAGCCTTACTCGCTCGCACACACACACATGTGTATACATATATGTATAATTTTATATATATTATATATATTTAGACACGTGTTGTACGCTATGTTTCGCATGGCAAAAGCGAAAAGGAAGTAGGTACATATGTATAACAGAGTGAAGGGAAAGAGGAATTAAAATGAAAGGGCAAAAAATAGCAGGGTTCGAGTCGCCCCTTCGGCCATGGGCTGCATTACTTGTATGCACCTTGCGGAATTGCGTGTTGGTATATTGTGCGTACAAGGCGTGCACAATTCGAGGGTTCGCGTGCAGGCGGCGGATTATTGCGGATGTGCATTATGGCGGGAGAAATCGCGAGTGGCGCATTGCGCCCCCAATTCCCCTTTCCTTTCCTTTCCCTACCGCTCGAACGAGCCGTCGCAAAACCCGTTACCCCCGGCAACGAGGGCGGACCTGAGGAATTTTCGCAACGCCATTTTTAATTCGCGGTTGAAACCATTTTATTTATCCCTAGAATAATAACTATAGCTATCGCGGTGAGACGTCTTTTTTTTTTTTTTTTCGACGTCGCGTTTTTGCCAATCCCCTCGATCTTGGATTAATAATCCCTCCGAAGGAACCTGATGAAAGATTTGAAAAAAATCAAAATCAAAATAAAATGAATAAAAAATTTCTGTAGGCATTGTTTAAGGGTAGCAGAGAAAGCTCTCTCGGCTTTCCAGACTAAAATTGATTGTTCAAATGTTTTGGAACATCGGCAAAGTTAGGGGAAAGACTATCGATTTTTGTCGCTAAAAATTTTTTTCTACCTTACCCCGTAAAAATACCGGCATGATCAACTATAGCCGAGTCACCAGCTGGGCCATCGGATCATCGCGTTTCCGCGTTGAAAAATGAATATTTACAAGGTGCCCTCGCGACTCTTACGCTATTCTGCATACTCACAATGACAGTCGGTGCCTGATTAACCTTTGCTTCCTTTGGTTGAAAAAACCTACGGAGGAAACGCCGCGCGCGTTACCCCGAATATTTTATGGTTTATACTTTATACCGGCTGCAACGCGAGTCGAAACTTTTCAATATCCTGTAGGTATTAATCTGCAGCAAGGATTATTCTTATTTTTATACATTTTTCTTTTTATTTCAATAAATTACAAGTCCGAGGTCGGTGATTACGAATCTGATATCGAATTTGAAAAATTCAAAATTTCCAACTCGATCGAATCCGTAGAAAAAACTCTGTCCAGGAGTTTTTGGGGTCGCTGATTACGAATCTGAGATCAGATTTTGAAAATATCGTACGGCTAATCCAATCAACGAGCCCGAAAACCCCTGCATAAAGTTTTTTGACCGGATATAATCAAAGTTCGAATTTTCGTTCAATGTATCGAATCAGCCATCTTGAATTATCGAAATCTGATTTCGGATTCGTAATCAGCGAACCCACAAACCGCAGAATATAATAATACTAACATCTATTATTATTATTACTATTTTTATATATCGACACGTCTCTAAGAATTCACTGTAGCATTTTATAATTTCTCACAATCCTTATACCCTTCGCTCAATTTTCTTTACTTTCAAATTTCATTTCGTTATCAACGTTACACATTAGGTATATATATATATGTATAATATATTGTATCATTGTCGATTGACCTGCAGAAATTTCATAACTGAAGCATAGAAACACGTCAGCATATACATTATATATATATATTTATTTATTTCATAATAATATTCATTCATGTCGGTACAAGTTGATACCCTTCATTATGCGAAGAGTGAAATTGGGATGGCAGCTTGTTGGTTAGCATTCTGAGCCTTAGGCCTGCAGCGGGAAAGTAAAATTGTGTGTATGCATGTAATACACGAGAAACATCGGCTTCGTACGTATCTGCATATGTATACCTATATCACGCGTGTAGGTTATATCGCGTGGTTGGTAACAGCTGCAAAAGGTCGATACAATGTACGGAATTAAGTTATTCGCTGAACCGCGGATGTTAATTAAATTAATTGAACATTTTACCGGCAAAAAAGAAGGGCTTAGAAAACAATAAAACAACATACACAAATACCAACCCAACTGTTATCCGAAATTTACTGCATTTTGTGCACATAATAAAAACCCGGATGCGTAATGTTGATTTTTATCTTAGATACTTTTTCGTCTCACTCGAAGTGCAAATTATTATTATTATTATTGTTATTATTATTGAATATATCAGGGCGGTTCGGAAAAGCGCTTTTTGTACACACATCTTGCTCTTTTTCAAGACACTTGTACTTTGTCACTGCGAAAAAATTTTTTACAACTGGCTCAAAGACGTTAAAATTTCGAAAATCGTATGTTACAGGAATAATTGCACAAGTCGCATGGTCGAAAATTATTCTCACTTTCGAATCAGATCTTCTAGAGACGCTAGACGAGATAAATGGGTACCGGTATTGGATTCAGTGCCAGAATAACGATGGTTTTTCGATAATGGGACATTTTTTTCGGCTGGTCAAAGCCGCCCGCCTTCAACTACCAGATAATGGAATACCTCGGTTTACCGTTAATACTTTAATGGATTTATTGTTTACAGAACGGCGATCGGCGAGGGAATCGGGCAGATTCTATAACATGGGTGCAACCTATCGTACACTTCACGATGTTGACAGCCAATCCCATGTAATCGCGTTGTATACGGTTACAATTTTACATAATATATGTATACACAGGGACCCATTACTCCGATGGTTTCACAATCGTGTTTTTATTAACATGTGTGCACGGAATATAATCAATCACTCCTTATATGCATATGCAACGCGCTGTCAGACTCCGAATTAAATCGAGCCTTCACCCTACTTTCGGGATATAAAAAAAAAAAAAAGAAAAAAAAAATAATATCCAATTCGAGTTTCGAACTATATATTCAGATTCGTAGTTAACGATTTCAAAGTCCTTGGATCAAATCTGACCTTAGATTCGTGATTATCGACCAAAAAAGCATCGCGGTACAAATTTTCATTCAAATCCATTCATCGATTTTCAAAATTGGATTTTTTTGGAATTTTGATATTCAAATAATTAAAAAAGTACCGAACCGATCAAAGCCAAAATCTAATCAGTTTTAAGTTTAAAAAAACCGCGTCGATTCAGATAACAATCATTTCAATTCTGTAACTCGTTCTCGAGTTATCGTCGGTCAAAAAAATTTATCACAAACATACACGCGCATACACACAGACAGAGACGTCCGTCTGAAGACGATTGGATATGATTCTCCAAACTTCAAAACGTTGAGATCTAGTGAAAACTCAACTTTTCAGTTTCGGGGTGATTGCCATGAAAACGGTGAAACGGGAAGTTGGAAATTAGCGAAAAAATATATATCTCAGAGATTTCTTCGCGTTATGGTGGTACAAAAGAAAAAAAAAGCAATAACCACCGATAACTCACGGTATACAAAAACGGGGGGGGGGGAGGGGATGAAATAAATAAAAAAAATAAACGTCGGGACGGTGATTAGTGAGAAATCTAGGGGGGGGCGAGTCGCTGCCCTGATAAGAGCTGGACGACGGGTTGCGTGCGTCCCACTTTGGCCATCGCTGACCGTTCCGTTCCCTTCCCTTCCCTTCCGTTCCTTGGCCTTCGGCCCAAAGGCTGAGGGCTCGAAAGGCTCGCGAACCTGTTCCGTATGTGGCGAATAAGTATCGACCAGGCGTAGCCGGGCCAGGAATAATGCGCCGGTATAACTTCATTTGCATTTTACCGAGGCCCTTGGGCGACCCGAACCGACTTCACCTTCGACCTCTTACCTTTGACGACCCTCGATGCGTATCGCTTCGACTGGATATCATTAATTCCCGCCCTTTCCAATATTCATCAACCCTCTGCAGCGATCGGGCCGAGAGATTTTCTATCGAACGGAAAATTTTACAGGTGTTCAAGAAAATGTAATGGGAAAATCCAAGTTGTTTTTATTTTCACTGCGTATGTTGGGGTAGTTTTTGCTTTCAATTTTTTTTTTGCTCAAAAAAAAAAAAAAACAAAAATACAACAATATAAGGACCTAACAAATATCCCTACATACGTACGTAATTACGATGTAAAAGTTGTCCCCAATTTTTATCCGTCGTACGCCATTTTTTCTTCACTGTTTTATTCATTTTTATGCGATTTTTTTTCCACGTGAAACGTCAGTTCTTGTGTACATCTCGTCGTATGTCGAATTTGTATGGAAAATTCTTCAAATTGCGAGTGGAAAGCATTGTTGTTATCATAATATGCGTGTACGTATATACATATATATATAACATTGCCAATTTTAAGCCCATTTAAAACTCTGTAATAACTGCTTATAACATATTATTATTATTATTATTATTATTATTACACGTACGTGATTTTCACCTGGATAAAAATATCTTGCAAAAAAATATCCATCGAGTATAATATAATATATAATTTCTTGTACGCAGATATGCAGAAATCTTGATGAACTTGATCTTAATTGACGATGCCTCAAATAACGCCGAGTATAACCGATTTCTAACATTCACTACCTTAACAAGGACAGGAATTCCGAAAATAAGCCCACAAGAAAAAACAATTAACTCCAAAAGTAGGAAGAAAAAAAAAACAAAAAAAAAAAAAAAAACACCGTTACAGGATTACGAGTGTCAAATTCGGTCCATGAAAACGTACGGCTTGGTTAGTAATTAGGTAATTCCGTTAAATTTCTTGCTGCATAAACCGCCAAAGAACGGTGAATTCGAAAACTCAAAGTACCAACTTTGGACCAATAACAGATACCGAGATATTCCCGTTAAAATCAAAATTAAATGTAATGAGGATGCCTAATGCTGATCGTGATAATGGCGCTAAGCCCGAGGCTGAATTCGCTGAGGTTTCACATGAGACGGATATGCGATGCCGTTCAGTTATATAATTACCGGTTATTTATAATTTTAATTAACATAATTTATCGAGTTTTCCAACCTCCTCGCGGCATCGCCGAGCCGCAAATATTACGTTATACCTATTCGCGTTGAACGTGCATAGATTTCTGCGTTACGTACGCGGCGTATTGCAAAATGAAAAATACGCGCAAACTTGTTTAGAGCGAAGTTGCTCGTCCGCGGCGTAAACGCGTTGCCGCCCTTCGATCTTCGCAGGTGGATATTAAACTCGACTCGATTCTCACCCAGAGGCAAGAGAGGAGAGGAAAAAGAGGAAGAGTAAGAAAAATCATCATCGTCATCATCATCATCATCATCATCATCATCGTCGTCGTCGTCGTCGTCGTCGTCGTTCTCATCGTCGTGACTCGCTTGTTACGATTAATCTGCACGCCGTATTAAGTTGCTCCAAGTTTTTGCTATACCGTGTCAGATTCAATTTTGTAACCTCCTTACATAACGATTATTAAAATATTGCACTTGTTGCATGACGATTTGTGCGCAATAATTTTCAATATCGTCGTTATCATCACATGGCTTTGATGAGGTCAAGATCAGAGAATGAACAAAAGTATTGGGAAAAAGAAATTAAGAAAAAAGAGAAATCGGTAAGTAGTAAATTTTTTTTTCTACCTGCACAGGAAATTTCAGGAGTTTTTCTAAAACTTGTTTTTTTTTTTTTAACGTCAATCGGTATCTGAAAGTTGCCGATTTCGATTTATATACCTATTTTCGATCGATTTACAGACACGGAAATATACTGACAAACTTGAGTTCAGATATACCTAACGATCTAGAAATAATCGTTAATCGGTATCAAGAACTGTGGTGAAAGATTGAAAGTTATTTTCAATCCTGCAGCGGAGGCTGAATCTTCTACACATGACTATTTGCAGCCACCGATCGAAGGCTCGAAGTGGGAAATTAAAAACTGATCGGTTCTGCGGAAATCGGTGAGCTTTTTTTGAAAAACTTTTCATCAGTCGAGCACGATATGGCGCCAAATTAATAATCCTCGAATGAGGATGGTGTATGGGGACGTTTACCCTGGGTGTGGGGTCAGTGTCACGTGAAGCTGGAGAGTTCGTTGACTGAGTAAACCAGCCATGGACCGCGATCGCGAGACCGGTTGGTCAGCCCTTCGACTCTCGGTCGGCCGTCTCTCGTACTCAAGACACTCTCCTCTCCTCTCCTCTCATCATGCATTCGCCTCTCCCCGATCCCTGGCGAACCTCCATCCCATCCGAATACTCACCCGCGTTGTACACATGTGTGGACGACGATAATCATACCGGCGTATCATAACGCCGATCGGCAACCCAAGAACCGAGGTAACACCTCCCCGCCTTATATCCATCCGACATCGCCACCCTGCACACACTTCGGAACCGATCCTCACACGCGCGTAATGCTATACTTTTTCCCCTCTTCCATCCGATCTCGATCTACGATTCGAGTCGCCCGATTATCGCTATCATATTTGTCTCCATTTTCATGCACGACGATTAGGTAAAGAAAATTAGCGGTGAAAATCGGTAGTGAAAATCGGTATCTAAAATTTACCGATTTCGATTATTATACCGATCTTCGATCGATGTATAGACTTAAAAAACATGCCGATAAATTTAAGTTCAGATACGACTAACGATCTAGAAATAATCGTTAATCGTCATCAAGAAATGTGAGCGAAAATCGGGCGTAAATTGGACGAGGCTCGAAGAATGTGCTGGGGATGGAATAAAGGAGCTTTTTAGTCATACCGATCTATTTGTAGACCTCAAACCGTACCGAAAAATTTAAATTCAGATACAACCAACAAGCCAGAAATAATCGTAAATCGGTATCAAGAAATCTGTCCGCAAATCGGGCATGAATTGCAATCGAGGTTCGAGGAATGTGTTGGGTATGGAATAAAAGAGTGTTCCAGTCATACCGGAAACGCGTTAACCAGCCGATCCGGGAGTTCGGAACTTCGGAGGTGCAGAATCGGAAGAATTCGGTCGAAAGGTCGGTGAACTCTGGGTATAGGGATACCAATCGCGAGCAAAGTAACAACTTGAAACCGGTTCGCAGTCGTCCGTCCCCATACATGCATACAATGTCTGCAGCGCCGAAATGTAAAAACGTTAAGAGATCTCTCACTTTTCCAGCGCCTCGGCGTTACATGTAAATTTTTCTTGATCCGATCTGTAGTGAAAAATCCAACCGCAAAATGATCTGTTCGTATTACGAATCGGCAAAAATTAGGCAGATTCTAAGACTCGTTTATCATCGCAAGAAAAAAAGAAGCAAAAAATTACGCAACATGCAAGGAGCGGGAAAGAATGATCGGATCGTTTAAAAAAAAAGTGTCTTTTTTAACGAGAATCAGTTTCTCGAGAGGAATACTTCTGGCTCTCTAGGACTAGGAGGTGACAGTGACTCGCGGGTAAAATTGGCTCCGTGGCAGATTATAAATAATCGCTAAATTGAAGAGAACGCGGGCAGGCATTGAACTGATTGGATAAAGACCGACACTCTGTTCAATCGGGCTTTCGAGGCTGTATCGTCGTAACATTCGCCAACGCGTGCGTGCACTGTCCTTTGCAATGCACGATCGTCCGACCACGAGATCGTCAAACGAGATGAAAAGTATACGACAGGGTTCTTTTTTTTTTTACAAAATTTCAACACAAGAAATCGCTTAAAATTTACCAATAATTATATCCAATTATTCATTTATCTATTCCCAATAATCTAAGCAACGTTTCGCGATGATATTATTATTACTATTATTATTATTATTATATCATAAAGGGTAGGAACTTTTATCCACAACTATTGAAACACCTTAAATAAAATATCGTCCGTTAATTTTTAACCCGGATTACAGAAATCCGACGAAACGCGTTTCGCAGGAATATTATTGTTTCCTCTCTCAACTCCATCCTATTTTTGTTTTACACGGATTGGTATAGGTATGTACATTAGTTACGTACGTGTACGCTGTTATATATGTATACGGTACGCATGTGTTTAGTTATTACACTAGTCCGAGGACCGACTGACGAAAATTACAAAACGCTATATTTACTCGATTGAACAAAGATGGCGCTGTTTCTGGACTCTCTGAAGTTACGTGTTTGACAAGTAAGGAAAAGTGCAATAGAGAAAGAAATCGAGAAGGATCTCCGGGATTGAAAACATTTAGAATAAAAAGAAACGATCAGAAAAAACGCACTTTTGCACACGATTCGTTTAAACTTTCAACAACTTTGTTCAATTATTATTATTATTGGGAAGGTTAAACGTACTTCTTCCGACCTCTCGACTGCAAATATGCAAACGAATTTCAACGAGTCACGTAAGGTGGGGGGAAAAAAATGAGAACAAAGGTAAGTTATTAAAAATAGATAAAAAAAAAAAAAACGTACGAAATGCTTATTCTATATGGTGAAACAATTTCCATCCTATACATATTTCGAACCGCATGCTGCAGCTGCTGCAGCTCGGTTTACTGCAGACGTGCATCGTGAATTATAAAATACTTCAAGAATAATAACGCACGCGATACATTATTCAATTGTCAGCCCTTCGCGGTCACTTCGGTTTCAATTTATTACACATCGTATATCAAATCGATACGTATAACACCACTATTCCTATTAATCTCACAGATGTCACAAATTGTATATTGACAAATGACAGAGAAATATGAATCCCCTCGAGTGTATTACAATTGTAATAATTTCTCAGCTGCACTGCATCAATTTTTTTTTTTTTTTTTTTTTTTTAAGAGAAAAAGAGGAAAAGTACTTTGCACAAATCAAAAAAAAAAAAAAACTTCTCGTTACTTCTACAAAGGGGTAAACAATTTCTTCCGATTTTCATTGATTATACATTGTGAAATTATTGACTGTACGACAATGAAAACGTCTTCGCGTCAAGTAAAAACGGATATTTATTCGTATACGAATCGATATGGAAAATAAAATTTATATTACCTATATGTATAAACTAATTTTAATACTGGACTAATTTTTCCGGTGTCAAACGGATAACGAGACGAACGGATCTGAGAACATTACAGATACGGTGAATAAACCTAAGAAGTGGACAATAAAAAATTGAAAAAAAAAAAAAAACCATACAAACCTGAAAATTCAAAAAGCAAAATATACATCCGGCGATAAATCTGATCGCATCTGTAATAAATCTTGAGGCAACAGAACCCGAGTTTACGGACACTGTGTATAGCTGCTTTACAATATGTAAGTAATGGTTGGTATAAATGTATAAATATATATATATATGTGTGTGTGTGTGTGTATGTATACCCCACATATGGTTGATATTGGTGGAGGTTGATTTTCCATAAATGCAATGCTAATTAGACGACATCTTACACGTCGGGACTCGGTCTGTACGCGTTCGAATACGTATATCGTGAAATCGAGTCGAGTCGAGTCGAGTCGGTCGTATCCAAGTTTGAGAAGGCAAAGTCGACGAGAGAATTCCTCGAGTGAGCAGCAGCCGCCATGGCTATGGTTAAACCTGATTTTTATCTCCATGGAATGTTAATTTATTTTTATTTTGACTTGCATGAATCGGACCTTCCCCTATGGCGCTTCCCATTGGTTAACCGCTGCCCAGTGCCGGTTTAGGCGTTTAAAACACCGACGAACCATGCGGAAGATCACCGTCTGTTCCAAAAAGCCGAAAAGTATGATATTCGGTGAGAAGGGGGAGGGGGGTTGAAATTCCGAATCACAAAACTTTTCAAATTCGAAACTTCGACCCCGCCTCCGTTCGGCAAAATGATGAAAAAATTAATTACAAAAAAATGAACATTTTTTGCCTGCAGCTCGGAACCGAGGCCTAAAAAACGACTTCTGTGTCTGCGTGCATCTCGTAAAGACTCCGAGCAGGCCGATTCGATGAAAGACGAGAGCCTCGGTCCTCGGGCAAAAAGTTGGGAGTGTGTGCCGTGTGTTAAACTCTGGTGCAAGTAACGCGACGGCTTCTCTCGAGAGTTGCAGATGAGGCTTAATACTGCAGCTCTTTCTTCCAATTTCTTTATACCCTCTTTTTGTCCGTCAGTCCGTTATACGTACATGTGTATGACATCGCTGAGAATCTTGCGCACCGACAATGAGTCGACTCATTCATGCATCCGCGTGCGTTTAACCGCAACACATGTAAAATAATAATTGTATCATCGTTGAGAGATAATTCTTTTTTTACTTCTTTGAAATTATTTTTTTCTAATTTTTCTACAAAAAGCTTTTCACTTCGCTGCAAAGTATGATCGGTTTGAGAATTTTCAAGATCATCGCGCGCAAGTTTGTCGGACGGACCGACAGATTCTTCCGTTTTTTTTTTTTCTTTTTTTTTTATGACGATGAATAGTATCGCCCCATTTTTCGTTCACTCAAACTACGCAATTTTCACACGTAATATAAATATATCACGATTATCTCTATTAATAAACACGGAAATTTAAAACACGATTACAAACAAAAAAAAAAAAAAAACAATATCAACCGTAATAATGGCCCAACAATTATTAGTGATTTTTTCTCACATCATCGGGAAAAAGTTTCCCACATATAAGGTGTGTACAAAAAATGGATTTTTCATCCAATGCAGTGACGTATGCAGTTTTCAGTGCATAATCAATAAGCGGAATAAAATGACGATGGAGATTTTCGTACAGAATCGGGGGCGCCGATCGAGATGCGTGGGTATGGGAGTAAAGCGCGTGCATGACTCCTGGAAGCACTCGAGTGACAAATTCGATCAGACGTAAGGCTGTGGGTATCTCTTCACATGTGAGGGACAGGATCCAGACGAGATCTATCGATCACCGAGATCGAGATAGGTCGGATAAATATACCGTATATACAATGAACAACACATTCATTCCGATGTATTTTTGTGACATACATATATTTTAATGCGGTGGTTTATTTATTTTTTTTTCTTTCCTTTTCTTTTTTTCTCAGACGTACCCTATGTCTGATGTCACATAACGGAATACGTAACACGTAACGTGTGATAATATGATGTTACATACGTATACACATAGATACGTACAGTGCGAGTACGTGATGCGGAAAAAAAATAATTTCAGATGTGTGAAAAAAAAAAGAAAAGAAAAAAGAAAGAGAAAAGAGTAAAGAATCTTCTTTCCCGTAATAAAATCTTTCTCGATATCAATCGGGATTCTGATGAAAATTTTACTATTATTCAGTTCCTGATTTGCAATGGAATAAGAGAAGAAAATTCATTCCGGATATACTGCACTAGACTATTGAATCTATTAAGGTATTTATAAGTTATAAGGATTTTTTTTTTTATAACGAAGATTAAAATGTATTCAAATATTCGACATCATTTTTTCATTTCAAATCGATTGAAAACGGTGAAGAACTTTGTACATTTTTTTTCGATATTAAGAAAAAGAAAATTTCTTAAAAAAAAAACCATACCCACTTCATCAGTATTCGGTGAAATTTGATGTAGTTATTTTTTCATCGACATCAATAAAGTGTTTTTTTTTTTTTTTAAATACATTTTACGGTAGATATGTATAAGAATTGTTTTTATGATGAAACAGAATCAATAAACTCGGAGCGAAATCGTAGGAATTATATGCTAGATTTTTTTCTTTTTTTTATATCAATACGGTTATTTAATATCGAAAATCAATTTACAACTTCCCAACTTTAGCGCGGTGAAATTTGCGTTCAGGGTAAGAAAGTAAAAAACAAAATAAAATACGAATGTGAGAGAAGGTGGGTATAAATTTCAATTCCGAAACAATAATAATTGAATAAAAAACAAAAAAAAAAGGCATAAAAAAAAGAAACGAATTGAATAAAAGTATACTTGTTGCCTCAAAAAATAATTTCTTACAACTATGACATAAAACTGATATTTCTAGTTTTTTCCACGACCCGTTTCGAATACCCCGACGTTTCCAGGTTCTCCAGATTTTACGAATGTGTGACCGGCCCGGTAGAAACCCTGCAAAATAAAAAAAAAAATAAAAAAGAAAAAAGCAAAGAAAGAAAAGAGGAAAAAAAAATGGCTCGACGCAAGTGCGCCGTGTGCTGTCAACTGTCCGCAAAAGCCGGTAGGTGTAACACGGTTGCAAAAACGAAGGTGGCCGGAGGATCTCGTTCGATTTCACATCTCATTCTCAGGTTCGTTAGTCCGAAGCCCGCAGCGAGTATGCGGTAGGCGCACGGACAGTCAGTCGTCATTGGAGCGGATGGTTGGATACGTAAGGTAGGTAGGTAGGTAGGTAGGTAAGTGTATACGCAAGATAAGAGAGCCTGACGGGTGATCCGCAAACCGCATACCAACCTAACATGTATTTAAATAGGCATGGGACGTATCTAATCTGTTAAAAGACTCTGACAAACAACCGCAGTGCGCCTCTTGTCCATGTGCAGTGCGTGCAGGTATGCTCATCTCTCTCTCCCTTGGCTTGGGTCATTTCCTTTATCTCTGCCGGATCGTTCGCTATCTCCTGCGGAATGGTTAGTTCAGGATCTGCTTCGACGACCACGTTACGTGTCTCTTCTTCTCGGAGTATCCGGACTCGGAAACTTACCCACTTTTCTTCTTCTTCTTCTTCTTCTTCATGCGTCTGGCACACTGTCGCATCGATTACAGACGTGGATGTTATCGTATCTCATACGATTGGTTATCGGTTATGCGATATATATATATATATATATATATATATGTGTGTGTGTGTGTGTGTGTGTGTGGGTGTGTGTGGAATGCTGCATCCGGACGTCGTAAATCCGACGACTCGACTATCCAAGGACGCGATTTACACGTTTCTCTTGAATTCATCGGCGACATGGGAAGTGGACGTTGTCGGTCTTATCCTCGATTTGTGTCCGCAGCGAGAGAAGTCGGATCTTCGGAGAAACACTCGCGTCATCTTTTTCCGATCAGCTTCCAATCTGACTTACGAATGTGAAGTTGTTAACGTTGCTCCAGCGATGCATGTTTACAAAAAATCGTTACTTCGCATCTTTACGATCGTCTGAAAAGCCAACTCCTTGAAAGTCATTCGGAAATTGTACACTCACCATTTTTCTCCTGACGTTACCAACGTCAGCCTCTCCCAAACTTGACCCCCTCGCATATCGACTACCTGGAGAACAATTCCGTGTCTTTGATTTGAACCGTGTCTGATTTCCGAAGACTCCTTCAATCGAGTCATTCGCAAGGTCCGCACTTCTTCCATCGTCGAAGGAAGTCAAGGTAGGTGATTAGGACTAGTTGTAAGATGATCGATCATCGATACCACGCAATCTTACCACCCGATACATGATTGTGAGCTAAAAAGGAACGGAATAATCGTTTCAAAAGTGCCGCTGGTACTCGGTCCCGGCCATTTGTTTCGACCATATAATTTATTGAAGTCAAGTCAGGGGCGCCCCAAGGGTCAGCCTTAAGTCGTATGGAGATTTCCGGTAGCGTTGTTATTCTTTTCCGCCCGAAGACGATTGCCTGCCGGTCGTATAATATATAACAGTGTATAAATCTCCATTTTACACCGCACCACGTGCGGCAGACGATCAAGCTGCAACCGCGTCCGCACTTCAAGTATCATCGACATCGGTGGCAGCGACTGTAAAATCATTTTATCGTGATCTCGTAGCCTCGACCGTCCAACGAGCAGATAATTATCCGTCAGACCCTCTTTTCTGCCATTTTTACATAAATCATATTGAGTAATCTATACCATTTACGATCTGAATATTGTGTTGTACATTTGAAAAAAAAATTAGATAATCTAGGAGCTATTCTTCTAGCCTGCGCAGGTCATGTTTCTTCACCGTTTCATCCAATCTTTGATGCAGTCCGTCCATGGCCGAGGAGCAAAGTCTCGGGTCAAAGGTCAATCTTCCGTTGGCACACGGAACTTGTCGCGCGTATGTATACGTAGGTATATAAATATGTATAATATGTATATACCTGCGTTACTGTATATTGTTCCAGATAATATTGTTGCAAGTCATGATCTAGGGATGTATGCACGCATGTACGTATCACTCAATGTTCATGAATTTTGTGAAAATTTTTTATTTTTCCTACGTTGGGACGAGAAAATGTGTATATCGTAAAAATTGAGGATCGAAAACATGTCAAGTACTATTTTCAACACCTGTTTTCGTCACTGTTACGTGTAGCATAGATGAAAACGTTATAGAAATAAATTTAAGTCTTCCAAGTTCCCAGATTCTTGCGATATATTGTAAGAACATATTTCTTCAATCCGATTTGCAGGGAAAAACGGTATTTTTTAATTTCATGAGGGTCTGAAGCAAAAAAGAAGATCATCGAAATCTAACGTTCTAAAAGCTTGACACCTTCAGAGTTATTCTCAAGTTGCTAATTAGTGATTTTTTGCTCAATGCTCCGTTACGTTGACGTTACTAACTTCAACTTCCCGTTTCTATACGGTATAGCCGTATTATATATTTACGAAACACGCACAAAAAACTATGTATGGGGGAATTCCATGCGAACACGACCAACGTCTGACCCTAAACATTTCTAATTTTGTTTAAAAGATTTTCTGCAATTGTCCCAACTCACATTTTTATTCGATTGCTCAATTATTTATAAATATTGAAATTGACTTTGAAATGGACATTTTTTTAAATTCTCTTTGAACAGTCTCAAAATTCCCGTAAAAATTCCTAAAACTTCTATTCTTCCCTTAGCACATTTCTAGACCGGTAACATCGTGGACCGATTTTAGTTTATTTTTTTTTTTTTTGTACGTTTAACTTTTTTTTCATCAACTTCATAATGAAACAGGTGTAGTAATGTTGTAAGTAAAAGTAGAAGTCGTAAGAAATTTTTGAGAATTATCAAACCGTTTAAACAATGTTTCAGTTTGTCAAAAAAATTACAAGCTCTGAAAATAGAATGGAAAGAAAAATCGGCCTGTCTTGAAACAGGTCTTAAAATGTTTTGAATAGAAAATCTAGTTTTTGAGAATTTTAAGAAAGGTCCTTTTCAAAATCAATAACACAGTTTACAAATAATAAACCTGTCGAATAAAGAAGCTCAAAAAAAAAAAAACAAAAAAAATTCAGGGTACTGTTTCAGAGCTGAGAGAATTGCTGAAAAAATGTTGAAAAAAATCCAAAAATGACGAGGATCGGACGTTGGTTGTGTTCGCGTGGAATTTTCTTTCGGTACAAGGCATCGAGTGTAAAAAAAAAAACAGACAATTTTCTTTTCGCTCGTTCAACAGACTTCCGGACAAAGTGATTGAATTTCGCTCTCAAGAGAGGAGCGTAAAGTGCGAAGAGTTTCATTATCAGTCAAGCGTACCTGGGAAATATCGCAAACATAATCGAACAGCGTCTCTCGAAATTCGGACAAGCCTCGCTCTTCGAAGGGTAACTAATCAAGGAGTCATCATATATACCTTCGGCCAGCAGACTCGTTATATTTAGTTACGGGCATCGGATGGCCTCTATCTGAGATCTCGAAGGCAGTACCTTGACTCAGCTCGCCCGGGGTGCCATGCCGCTGGCCAGGGGGTTGTTTAATGCTGCGCTATCACACCATGTAGCGTGACTGTCCAACCAACCCGACCCGAGGTGCGCAAGTTAGAGCTGAAGCTGTACAGGTGGAGGTGGAGGTGGAGGAGAGAGAGAAAAAGGAAGAAAGGTGTAGAGAGAGAGAGGGAGAGAGAGAAAAGGGTGGCTTGTGCAGTGTGCAGATAAAGCCACACACCTACACTCCAATCCTCTCTTCACGAGGTGCGAGTGCGCAACTTTTACAGCCAATGGCATAGCTGTGGCGTTATAAATCGCACTGATATAATACCCATAACCGTACAGACAGGCCGGGTATCTGTATGGGTATTTTTACGCGTACATACCTCTGCGTTTTATACGTAGAGTGTGAAAAATTGGCGGTGTCAAAAATTGACCAATAGTTACCGGTGTGGACTGAGGTAAGGTCTACCGGTTATCGACACGTTCGTACCCAATTATATCGAACCTCTTTATTTTCAAAAATTATAAATTCAAGGCAAGAGCCGCGAATTTCTCGATTAATAAAACCAATTGCTCGAGATTTAGACACTGCAAATTTAGTTTTCCGGTCATTTTAGAACTAAGGATCAAACAGATGCAACCAAAAAAGGTCGACAATTGATACAGTCTCAATAACTGGTACACTTTACTTAGGTACTGTAGAAAATTTTTTGTTAATGGTGTTGGATTGACGTAAAAAAAAATATTCCATACCAGTCTATACCGTAAATTTATTAATTTTTTTCTGTTTCAACAGTGTACAAGTGGGTACGTTGTTATTACTGAGAGTAAATTGAATAAAAAAACAAAAAAGCTCGTCATTGGGAGATTTTCAGAAAAATATTGTCGGGTTAAAATTTCGTTTCGTCGTCAGTTTCCAGGTTAGATTTTGGCGGTGTGACGAACGTCGGCAGCAGCAAAGAACCGATCAGTCTACAACACTGTGGTAAAATATACCGGCTAAGGGTGTTTCCCAACATTTTATAGGGGCTTTTGCCCTCGAGGCTCGCTCGTGAACGCGAGCTAACACCCTACAGGGTGCGGCCTCAATCAATTACCAACAGTCTAGTACAGGGCGCGGTCGCTCGCCTCGTGTCCTGCACGATAGGTCCTCGACACGAGCGAGTCCTCGCATGGCAACCGCTCCCTCGAGGCCCCGCAGGACTAACAGCTCGCCATCCTGGGAGTCGGTTGGGGTCAAAACCCCGAAAGACCAACAAGTCGAATTTTAAAGTGAGGAATGACGAGTTTGCCGAAATTTGGATTGTCGGTAGAATAATTATCGTCGCGAAAGCTCATTTAACAGTGAAAAAGTGTTTTGAGCACAGTCCGTTTGGAAAAAAGCGCAGATTGCGAAGATATAGAGATACGAAAGTTGCGTAGTTCGAAATAGAGAGCGACTGATACTTTGAACGGGTGGAAAATCAAAGAAATTATTTGTCGAACATCAAGGTTCAGAAAAGGTGAAATCTCGATTCGCAAAATGCGGAAGGGCCAGGATACCGAAAGGACGAAATACCGAGGCTCCGGAAAATTTGGAATTTGTGAAATTCGTCAACTCGATGCTTCTTTTATTTGAGATTATTTCGTTGTATAAGACAATCGTCTATGTGTCATCAAAGAAAAAAAAAAAAGCGGACAAAGGAACAGGCAATATATTTTTAATTACACTTAAACGGTAAATCTTTTTTCCCGTGTGTTCAATTTTTTCGAGACGTTCTTGCGTTAAATCGTCTTCCAAACTCACGTCCGCGCTCTCGTGTCACTTCACAAACGTAATGCCAGCTGTTAGATGAATTTTTTCAATTCTGCTTAGTTGGGGTTTCGGGATTTCGTAAATTTTCGAAAAAAACACGAATACGACATTCGAAAAGTCGACTATTTGACTGTTCAGCAGTTCCGGAATTCGATATCTTTATCTATTACCGAGTATGTAAAATACCATGCATCATATACATTCAATCTCTTGAAACTTGAAAATCAACCGCGCATGCGCGACTTTTATCGGCTGTTCGCGCAGGCTTGCCATCCCGAGTTTTCGGCTGCCAAACTGTTTCTGCCGGCGATGTGGTAGATACGAATTTTCGAGGTTAGAATCTCAAATAATTGAGGCATCGACTCGGAAAGTTTTGGGAAGCGTTTTGTTGTCGGGTCGGAAAGTCGATTCTTCAAAGAACGGTCGGAATTTAACGCTTACGCTCTTTGAAAATTCAAACGTACACATTTTGCTTAGGTTGGCACGCCTGCATCGCGGACTTCGCGACCAATGAGATTGAACTATTTGGCGCATGCGCGGACGATTTTCAAGTTTCAATATATACATTACAATTTCAGGTACGAACGTCACAGACTCGACGCTATTTGCGTAACCGAAGAATGCTGTTATCCACTTGTCTTTTCCATCCATCCCGTTTATATTTTCCTATTTTTTAACAGTTGGCCAAAAGTTAGGCACGATCCGTGCGAGGCGTAATATCTACGTATGTGTGTAAGTACATAAAGAACATGCATGCACGAAGCATAACGGTTAAGTGGAAAAGTGAGCGAGTGACTCTAGTCGGCGTCGCCACCGAGGTTCGAACCAAAGTTTCACACGTAGAAATTCCCTTACGAATACACGCGTGCACTTTGCCTTCGGATAAACTACGCGTGTATATTACACTGCAGGACTTGGTTGAGAGTCAAGTCAAGAATGCGACTGGCGTGGACGACGAGCCGCTTATAGGTATTCCGATTATTCTTAGGACACGAGAAAAAGCTGGCTTGGGTAAAATAATGCATGGGAGATATGAAAATAACGGTAGAAAATTCATCACGGTAATATAAAAGTACGATCTAATTTTTTAGAGCGAAAAACCGATCCTCCCCCAAGCCGTTCAACATCTCAATTTTATCCATGGACTGGACAGTCTGTTTTTCGAATTCACGGTGTTCATTTGGTCCTGAAAATGTTCTAAAATTTTTCTCGTCCTTCAAAAGTCTCGGAAACTATCCTTCAATTTTTCTTGCGCCCTGGAAATGTGTTGGAAATTTACTTGAATTTGTTACGGATTTTTTACCGGACACAATAACTTTATTCCAACTATCCGGTTCATTTTTCTTGATTTGATCCGTACAAATATGCAACTGCTTTGCTTAGAATTGTGATTGATCTTCGTCGAGGAACAATTATTTTCACCATTTCTCCTCATTCTCTCTCTCTCTCTGGCTTTATTTGCTTATACATTTTTCCTGGCTTTCTTTCTTTCTTCCTTTCTCTCCACGTGACACGTGGCTCCAAGGACGCAGAATATTGTGACCAAACACTTGTTTGATCGATTCGTTGGTCGTCTGACACATTCGAACCTTTTAGACCGTTGGCTACGTTTTCTTTTCTTCCTTTTTCTCTCACTCTCTCCTTATTCGTCCGTTCAAACAATTGCTGATCGTTGAAATTGGCGATTGATTTTATAAGCGTACAAGCATCAAAGAGAATTTCAAATGTTTGATCAATTTTTACGATAACGCGATAACGCGAGACGCTGTTCGAATTGGACAAAAGTAGCTTATCGTCAGAAACAATTCGAAAGAGAAAAAAAAGAAAAAATGTTTCACTTCGCGTACAGTTGTTAAATACATAACACCGTATTCTTTTAAAAACTGTCTCGTTCTCTTCTTCCTTCCTTCCTTTTTTCTTTTTCATTTTTATCTTTCATATTTTGTGTTCCTTTCTTTCTCTGTCCGTACAAAATCCTTGGTCGAAAAAATGCGTAAAACGCGATTTCATTCCCGTTCAACGCGTCCTTTGTCCTCCTTTACTTTCTTCATTCGACTGAATTTTTTCCTCTCTTCGACTTTGGCCGACTTGATTTACTCGAAACAAGTGTCATCTATATTTAGACGGCGCGCTATTCGGTCCAGCCAACGTTTCGCCTCCTCCTCGATCGCGACTGTAGCGCAGCAGCGGCAGCTCCAAAGTGTAAAAAGACACGCTTTGAAAAGACAAAAGGGGTAAAAAAATAAAAAAAAAAAAACCGAAAGATACGTGGAAAAAGTGAGCGACATGTTGTACATATTTATGATTCGAGAAAAGATTCAGATATGAGGTACCTTGATGCTAGCAATTGCCACTAATAATAATCCATGCGTCGATTAATCGAGCCCAAAAACATTGATCGATTATTTCGTCTTTTTTTTTTTTGATTTTTTATTTTTTTTTGATTTTTGAAACGGTGCACACGAAACCGGACTCGATTTTATTTCGCGATTAGAAACATGCCGCATAACGATAAGCCGCAGATGCTGCGACATCTGTTAATCAAATACAAGTGTCATTCGGTTTTCACTCACTCGGTTACTCACTTGCTTACTTACTTACTTATTGTTAGTTAGGTTGTACTTTATGACGCAAAGTTCTCGATCAGCGCGACAAGTTGGACGAATCCTGCTGCCTTTGTCATTTCGGTTCATCGTCGACGTATCTTTTTATGTTCAAACAGTGCACGATAAAGGAACGTCGATGGAAATTCGGCAAGAATACCGACTGTTTCTTGTATTGGAAAATTAAACGGAATATTGAAAGCCTCGATTCTTGTCTTATGGCCGGTGTTGAGCACCACTGAATATTTTCTGTAATTAATCACAGTCTGATTACAAATTAATAAAGGATTTTGTGATTTATAAAATTAGTAAAATTATTAGAGAAAAAAGAAAATTAGAAAGTTTCTAAAGTGATTTGTAACTCAGCGAAGTTCTTCTTCTGATTACAAATTACAATTGTAGTTAGAAAAAAACGATTCTGCTTACTTTTGTAATTTCTAATTGGGCGAAATAAACGATTCTAATTACTTCTTTAATTTGTAATTAGGTAAAAATAAAGGTATCAACTACAATCTTAATTTGTAAATAGAAGAAGACAAAATATTTGAATTTGTATTTAGTATCGTTTTTTTCACTCAATTGCGAATTGAAAAACAATTAATATCATTTTGTTCATCCAGGTGAAAATTACAAAATTAACAGTATCGTTTTCTTGCCCAATTACAAATTACAATTCAAATTGGTATTTTTTTGTCTTTGAATTGCGAACGAAAATTGTAATTCGTATCGTGTTTTTTTAACAAATTTATTGCCCAAGTAAAAATTGCAAAAGTAATTATTGCAGCCCAAGTTATCACGGCATTGTTAATAATTCGATGTAATATTTCCCGTCACATTTCGTCTAATATTATCAATATACTTTTTCATTTCTAAGGTTAGGCAATAAATACTTCCAGGTATAAATAGTTTTAATTATCGGAATGAATTTCGAAGGAGAATATTCGGTATTATTCGATTCGGCTCTCTTAATAGCTGCAGCACATGCCGTCCTGCGGACTGTGGACGGGGTTCTTTATAACGTCGGAAGGAGGAGAGGAGAGGAGAGGAGAGAATATATATTTGAGAGGAATCGTTGAGCAGCTGGTCAAACAACTCCACAGACTGTATATAAAATACTTAGGGCAACATTGTACGAAGCCGGCACCTTCTCTGCCCGGCGTCGGACCGAGGAAGACCTCGATCCTTTTCTCATATTAGAAACTACTAATTACTCTCCTTCTCTCTCTCTCTCTCTCTCTCTTCTATTTCGAGTCTTTCCGGGCACTTCGTTAAATACGAATTCCTCAGTTGAAATCCTCGCCACGGTATGCACATAAATTTAATATCCATCCAAAGTCTAAATTCTAGACAATTTTCCCCGAGATTTTTGTTTTTTTTTATTTCATTCATCACCTTTATAAATTTTTCTTTTTTTCTTCTCTTCTTTATCCTTTCGTTATTACTCTCTTCAAAATCGACAACATTACACAAGACTAAAAATCCTATCCGGAATTATTTAATGTCACGGACATGAAAAAAAAAAGGAAAAAGATAAAAAGCAGAAACAACTGTAAAGTTTGAGGTGAAACGGTCAAAGTTTCCCGAAATTCGTCTCGATTTAATCTGGCATTGAATGGTGGCGAATTCGAGGCGTGAGATTAACTACCAACGTAAATTTGAATTCCTGTCCCTGCGTATCGGCGTTTTTGTTTCTTCTTTTTCATTTATTTGTTCATTTTCTTTTTCCCCCAAATTTTTTCTTACACAGGAGTTTCGGCTTACAACCAACCTACGTATAATAATCGCGCTGTGAAATTTCGCGATCATCTCACGTGATGTACAGCGACGAGTTTCGTGGATTCTCATTAATTCGTCGATTATGCAGATCGTGATTCAAATGTGTGTAAAATTGATGGCTGCACACATCGCATATCACAAAATGAATACACGGTGAAAAAGATGGCGTTCGTCGCGGGACGATATTTATTTATTTTCTGACATTGCTTAGC
This sequence comes from Neodiprion fabricii, assembly GCF_021155785.1. Lineage (NCBI taxonomy): Eukaryota > Metazoa > Arthropoda > Insecta > Hymenoptera > Diprionidae > Neodiprion > Neodiprion fabricii. The sequence continues at coordinate 3,530,168 of NC_060242.1, forward strand.
TTCGGTAAACTGTATTTCAAAGAGACACCATGTATTTCTTGCCTATAATGTGCGCATACATATATATATATATATATATATATATATATAAATAAGAAGCTAGCAGACGCGTGACTTCTGGCATTATAAAAGATCTCTGACGAGAATATATATACATGTATTAACATGATCACGTATGTACGTGCATACATGTAATACGTATCCAATTAATAAATTTTTTAAACTTACGTTACGACCACCTTACTCGACAGGGCGTAAAAATAAAAGATTCATCGAATTTGCGCCAATGATAATTGTTTGCCAAATCAGGCTCTCGAATAATATAGAATTTTTTTTTTTTTTTTTTTTATGCAATTAGCGTTTCTCACGGTTATGATATAACCCCGAATCTCTACATTAATTATTAACTTTCATATCTAGATTAATTCTGTATACGTGTTACGTACCGTATAATTTGTATATTATATTATCTGTGAAATAAATACGGATAATTGAAAAGAAATCTACGAGTGCCGTTTTTTATACATGTCAAGGCGATTGTTTTCCGAGGAATTTTTTATTTTTTTTTTTGACCAAATTGAAGTCGGCAACGTTAACGTAAGGAAATAATCAAACTTGAATCATTGTTCTATGTTTTGCTATTTAAAAATAGATTACTCAATTTTTCAGACGATCCTAACAATTGCGAAACAATGACTTTTCCTAAAAATAAATCGTTACGTTAACGTTGCGAACTTCGATCTGTTATTTTTTCTTGCTGCATTTGTTTCTTCAATTTTTTTAAGAGAACGATAACAAGAAATCCTTTTTTTTCTGGTTTTTGCAACAATTTATGTCCCCCCCCCCAACGTCTTGCACAACTTTTACAGACATTTTTTGATATTAAAAATAACCACAGAGGCTGCGGAGGATTGCCGATTCAACAATAAGACCGCGTAAAAATAGCAACGATTCCTGGTCTGCCCGGCTGGCTGCGTCCACGGTTGCTTTCCTCTTCCGCGACTCGTAAAATGTCGCGACGTCGACGTCTCGACGCGAAGGAGGCGGAGGAGGTCCCACATTATACACACCCACGGCTAAATACACGCGTATTGTAAAAGCACACGTGTATAATCTGTGTACGACGTCGGGAAAGGAGACTCGACGAGTAAATTACCCGAGAGAAAAATGCCAGGCACACGATTCGAGCTTATTTCGATCGATCCGCGAGATACGTCGAGTGTTTTTCATTTATTTATTCATTTGCATTTATTTTTTCTTCACGCACGGACGTGCGTTGCAAAATTAATATGTAAAAATATAATATATAAAAATAATGAATTAGAAACGGAGTCGTTGAATATTTTTCGTCTTTTTCTCTCTCTATCTCTCTTCACAAAGTTAATCAACAATCAAGAACAGTTTTCTATACGAAATTTAAATCGATTTCAATGAATATAAAATAATTATGCTTCAACTTTTGCACATTCGATTGTGTTTGTATAATTATGTAATATAGAATTTCTGAAAATCGTCTTGTAAATACGGAAAATATTGAAGTTTTTATTTGAATTTGTTCGTACAAAAATTATTATTCGTCAAAAAATTCGTTTTCTTTCTTTCGCAGGAGTTAACTTTGCTTTGCTTTTTTTTCGATCTATACGATGACGGCGCTTCTCATATTCCGAATGAATTTGAAAACTAATCAACGAACTAGGAATAACAAAATACAATTTTCACATTTGAATGTATACAGATTTCTCAATTATCTGCGTTCACGATTACGATCAATTTCCTGTCCTACATCATCCGATGAACTGAAACGAGTTTTGGAAAGCCTGAAAGGCAGCAAATTTTTGTTCGTGTTAACGAATAATTGATATTCTTCGACATATCGTTCTAAAAGATAGAAAAAAAAGAAAAAAATGTACTTTATTCGATAAATAATACGCTGTATAAAACATCGACGAGACGCAATTTCAGGTATTATTCAGCCTCGCGATTTCATTCGTGTTCAATTTACGCAACGTAACGTTATTGGAACGATTCGTGTTCAGGAAGAAAAAAGTATTATGTCGCGACTTAAAAATTGTCTCAAATTTAGTAAACCGTGTAATATGAAACAAACGACGAGGGTGAAATGAGTAGGATTATCGCAATGATTAAAATTTCGTTAAAATCGTAATTTCCCAATTTTCGCAATATATCTGAAACGCGTAAACCGCAAGAAAGTAAAAAAATACCGACAACAGTGTTGAAACTCGACTGGCTAATTCCGTCGGCATAAAATTTGAAATTCAGTACAAAACGCCCGTCAAGGATATCGTAACAGGACGAAGGAAGAATATGCTGGTTTCTTAGCAGCGGGGGGTGGGCAGACCCCCGGAGCTTGCAAGCATGTGGCTTCCACATGTTTCCCTAGGGAATAGAGCGAAAGAAGTAGGGAAAAAGGGAGAGAGAGGATCGGGCAGCGGGAATGGAATAAGAAAAACTGAGCGCATACGCCACCCTCTCAAACACGCATCTTTCTCTTTCTGGATTCCATCCCTCCCTCCCTCTCTCTCTCTCTCTCTTATTCCTTCTCAAACACGTGCAAGCAGAGCGCTAAGCGTATTATGAGTACATTATACGCGTACGTGTGTAAAATGTTAGCAAAAAGAATTGCAGCTAAAATCGTTTTTCTTTGCGCTTATCCTTCTCTTATCTTCTCACTTCAAATTCACCGTTTTTTTTTTTTGCACATACATACACGTGTATATTATGGTGTTTCGGAAAAGAAATAAATTGCGATTTTCCACCGTGTCAACCCTTAAGAAGTTTCTTTAGGGGTTAAAGGAAATATTCTGTCTTAAAGATAAGCGTTTTAAATTATGTGAAAGATCGCGCTCGGTTGACTTTTCACTTTTTTTTTTTTTTCAAGACATTTTTTTCAATTTTTCTTATATCTGTCTTATAGCGGTGAAAAGCAATTCAGCCACTTGTTGTATATATATATATACTCATATGTGCCTATAATTCGCGAAAGTTGTTACTTTCACAACTGCATCTGCGGGCGTCAGGTTCGGTTACTTCGTAATGAATAATCGTCATCATTATCGTCATAACCATAATCACCATCATCATCATCTTCACCGTTTGATCTCCGCGTTTCAACGTAAATCGCAGACCGTGCATCTATCCATTCACAAGCTATTCAGTGATAATAAAATTTGAAAACAATTACGCGAGTGACGAAATTTTCTAAATAACCGCACCGCGTTGTATTGTATAAATTATTTTTTATAGTAAAAAATTATTCAGGAAGATTGAGGATCTTCGTCGGCAGCAAAATTCTTTATAATACTTTATACGTCTGGGTACGTACATTATAGGGTATATTTTGCAATCGAAGAACAAACTGCTGCTGCTGCTGCTGCTGCCGAGCGCAGAGAGATCGAATGAATTTCGCAATCGTTATTGAAAAATTTTTCAAACCAGTATACGTACACATATATATATATATGTGTGTGTATATATTAAAGCCTATAGGTATAATAACTGCGGTAAAACGCAGCTACGTCAATATTTGACATTTAATGTATTCCCGCCCAACTTGTGCCTGTTTAGCAGATATACGTATAAGAATTCAAATTCTACGTCTACGTTATATAATATCGTATGAATTTATACGTATATATGAATTATAAATACATCATGCATAATATACACCCGCTTTCACTAGTTTCTATTTCCTCTCTCTCTCTCTCTCTCTCTCTCTACCTGTGTCTCTATTTTGCGTATTTGCATGCGTTAATTACTGTCAACGAAATTTCTACAGTCGATTGGTTTTCTCTCCGAATATCGGAATATCAGCTAGGAGAGAAAATTTCTGACGGACGATTTTTTTTTTGTCAAGCGAATAGAAAATCAAACCCCCAAGCGGGATTCGATGGTGAAAATTATATAAAAAAAAAAAAAAAAAATGCGAATGAAATGATCGCGGATTTTGGATCTAAGAAAAACAAAGACTGTAAAAAAAAATCGCACGTTGATACATAAACGTAAACGAACGTTACATAGTCGAGAGCAAGAATTTGCAGGACGAATTATGTAAAAAGTTGCAATTAATTGGTCAGAGAGTGCGAGTGAATTAAAATGCGTTCGTGATGATGATGTAGTAATTTAGTCTTAATTAGACCGCCAGTGCGAGATAGTTGGCGATCAGCGTCAAAGCACTTGAAAAGAGAGTGCGCAAAAATTCATTAATAGAATCGTCGGTGGCTCCGGTATAAAAAGTAGACGAGAAATAGAAAAATTAATGAATGTGATGAAAAAAAAAAAAAAAAAAAATTGATCATCGTTACTGTCGTTGTTGTTGTTGTTGTTGTTAGGATTATGATTATTGCGGGGTGATGAAATAAAAAAACAAGTATTTACATCCCACGTAATATCGAAATTGATATTCACCGAGATATTAAAAATGCACTTTCCGTAATAACAATAAGCTTGGTCGAATATTACCGTTAATTTCATTTTTTTGTTCTCTACGATCCTGCAGAAATTTTATAATTAACATTACTTCAGAACAGTGCGAGGGAATAAAATTTGACAAAGTTTCTTTTTACCCACTTTTATTATTACGGAGAGAATTTTTGTAAACGATCGTTTATCTCTGCGAGATGGTTGAAATTTGATTCAATGAAATCTGGTATAAAATGGAAAAGTGTACGTGGTGGAAAAAAAAAAACAAAAAAAAAAGATTTTTTGCTTGCCATAATTAATTTTAAACTAAACGTCGTCGACGGGAAGAAGGAACCATTGAAAAAAATTTGCTACAATTTTTCTCACCCCCCCCCCCCCCCCCCCCACAATTTCCAGTGCTTACATTTAAATATTTATCTACAATCACTAGTTGTTGTTTACGGTGATTTTAACAATATTCAGTGCTACGTAAGTAAAAGAGAGAAGAAAAAAAAGCTTGAACAGAAGTCTCTTTGATTTATCTAATCTCTTTTCAGTATTGTTTGAAACTAATTCTGTTTCATTTTAATAACTAAAAATTTGTTCAGAAAATCTGTGTAAACATTCGTATCATTCGACAAAAACTAAATCTCGACGTACTGTCGGGAAAAAAAAAAAAAAAATTAATAAAATGAAATGAAAAAAATAAAAAAACGAAGCATTATTACTTTAAGGCCAACTTAAAAATTATATCTCGCAGGCCTGCGTCGTGGGTATTATAACGCGATGCACCGGACGAATGATTCCGACGTTCCGAGGCTATTCTCACGTCAATTAATTGTCCTACCAGAGCAGCCAGCTCGACTCCGGAAGTACGTACACGTCGCACGTACTCCGGATCTCGACTGTAGTGGACCTCGGTCGTTTATACCCGCACCATTATGACGGAGTATAATATAAGAGACTGAGTCAATTAAAATCTTCGTGCATGGAGATAAAAAGTGTAACGTTGAGGAAGAAACGAGATTAATTCTTACGAGTGGAAAAAAATTTCAAAGCTTTCCGAATTAATTTTTCTGTTTCGTATATTTGTGTGTGTGTGTGTGTGTGTAAATATACGAGCTATGATTTTATTTTTGTAAAATTTTGCGACGACACAAATCGGAGTATAAAATTTTTCCGAGATATTTAAATAATAAAATTTTCGTTCTATACATCGAACGATAACCAAAATATTCATTTGTTACTTGTAAAGTTTGCTTTCGTATTTATCAATGTAAAAAAAAAAAATAAACTATATAAGTAAAAGCAAACTTTGTGAGTAACGAATGAAGATTTTGATTATCATTCGATGTGTAGAATCAAAATTTATTCATTTAAGTATAAACTGGAGAGAATTTTTTTTTAATTCTTCACCCGTGATTAATTATTATTTTTGGTAATGAAAAGTGAAGTTTGTTTAATTGTTATTTACAATAAATGTACAATATATCGTTCTAGTTCCTACGAAAACAAACTTCATCTTATGAAACTAAGTTTTCTTTTATTACTCACGCGGAAGAAATGAAAATTTGACATGACGTGAAGAAAAAAAAACAAAAAACCACAACTTACGATTAATTAACGTGCATTAGGCAACGAACTCGACTATACGCGTAATATTACGCGATTTGCACGGTTTATAAAACTTGTATTTTTAGAATCAGCAATCGACATTTGCAGAAAACAGGTATAGCAGGTATTAATGTTTAAAATAATAAGGTGTTGGTATCATCTGCGTCGCACGTTCTTTAGCAGCTGTCGCTGGCGGTTGAAACCGAACAAACAATAGAAAATTTCAAACCAGATCTATTTTTGTACATAAATTATACATCGACAAACCTGCAACTTGAACTTGAGAATTTTTACTGCGTTACATTCGTACCTTACACGCATCACGTATTATTACATTATCGTACATTTACGCATGGCAGGTATAAACAAATGTGTATACATTTATTTATTTATTCACTCGATAATTTTTGTATCTTTTTTTTCCTTTTCTCAATGTGAGACGGAAGAGGAGGAAAAAATGATAAAAATTCGTTGGCGAAAAAAACCAGAGTTTAAAAGATTCAGCGTTTGATTTAAATTTCTACGAATGGATGAAGAACTGTAATTAATGTATGAATGAATGATGAAGTTTAAGAACATAGAAAGCATGGAAATAGGTGTATATATATATTTATATAAAATTCAAATATCAAATGGTAAAATTCCAGATATAGGATAAGCGGAAATACAGAATCGTCGTAGGATAAAAAATGGAAGTACCCATTTGTTTTATTCCAAGTTTCGCCAGCATTAGACTCGTAACTTTTTAAATTCGGAATTTCAACTCCGTGCTCGAACTGACAAAAATTTAATTTCTTACAGTAACTAGAAAAATTGAGTAAAACAGGTATCGTTAAAAAAAACGTTTCAATATTGTTGGAATTTGGAAAAACGAGCTACGCCTAACAATTTTGCGCCATCGTCGATCCTTTTTTGGTAATTGCAACGCAAAATCAGTTTCCGAGGTTTACTCTACTTTTTTAATTAAACAAGGCTTTAACGTCAATTTATTCTCGCACAAGCATTAAATTTTCGCAACAGTTGCAAGAAAATCTAGTAACAATAATCGTAATGAGAAAGAATAACGGATTCTAGACTTTCCGGTAACAGCTAGAAAACTAATTTTCATTTTCCACCTAAAACAATATTTTGTCGATCGCGGTAAAAAATGAAAATAGTCAAGGTCCGAGCGGTAACCGGTACTAAAAATCTCTCTCAGTACAAGACAGACAGAAAAATATTATAATTTTCATAATCGTATAATTACATGCAATTAATTATACATACAAAATATTAATCAAAGCGTGAAACTAGCATTACCATAATTCTGCGACGACAAATTACGCTATATTCGTAGAAAAAAAAGAAAAAAAAAATCACATCACAATCGTGCACAGCTTATTTCAAAAATTATCTGCACCATGTGTACGCAATATACAACACAACATTATAACACATACATCTAATCGCATTCGAGCAGAAAGAAATGAGAAGAGATAATATTCGGTCCAGACGTCGCGGCATATATATATATATATATATGTATAATACACATGTACATATATGAATGTATGTATATATGCGTGTTGTCAGCCATCTTGATCGCGACGCTAGCAGAGAGTCGGTAGCGATCCTCGTCATTGTCGTCGTCGTCGTCGGGGCGACGAATGTTAAGTACGTGTGGTAGTGCAGGGTATATACATACACTAAATGTATATAATACGTATGTATAAATATATATATATACATGTACGTGTACACACGTATACAGCTAACGGTAGAAAAAGTTTTAAATTAAACAGAGCGCTTCGTTTCTGTTCGTTCCCTTGCTCTCCACGTTCGTTCGTTCGTTCGTTCGTTAACGGTGGAGGAAAATAAGGAAAAGAAAGAAAAGAAAGAAAAGATGAAGGAGGAGGAAAAAGAGGAAAAAGAGGAAAAGTAGGAAGAGGCAGCTGCCGTCTGTTTGTTGTCGGCGTGGCAGATATCCTCCTCAGACCTAGCGCGAAGCAAGCGGCAGTCAGTCAACTTTCGAGTTTTCAATTTCTTCTTGTGTGATTTTTTATTTTTTTTTTTTCATCCTTTTGTTTTTAAAAATATCTTCTTCACGGTTTTCAAATTAATAACGCCACATTCTTTTCTTTTCTAATCGAAGCGCTGTTCTGTCAAATAAAAAAATTACCTTCTTCGCGGTTTTCAATTTTTTCCCTCATTTTTTTCTTTCGTTTCGTCCGTTCGTTTTTTTTTTTCATTTTTTTTCTTTCTCTTTTCTCAACCAATTTTATTCAATTTATACGGGGGAAAAAAAAAAAAAAAAATTCTCCCTCTTACAAAATGACAAAAATTGAGTCAACGTACAAACTGACGAAAAACTGGATCATAATTTACCGTAATTGTAACAACAGCATTGGCTCTGATTCGACGGATCGACTCGGGGTCTTAATTAAAGAATAGCGTTATTAATAAGAAGAGGTAACGCGTGGTAAAAAAATTTTTGTACAAATTAAAAAAAAAAAAAAAAAAATTCCGAGACAATTTTTCTCGATCAATCCCTGCTTCGGATCGATCGGATAGGATCGATACAAGATCGGAATCGACGGCGCGGAACTGATTGTGAAAACGCTGATCATGTTTCGTCACTGGATCACCAACGCGGTGTTCTGTAATCTATATACGTACACGGATATATATGTTCAATGCGTCTCTATACGTATATATATATATATAAAGAAATGTATATATAGCGGTAAGGTGGCAGCGCGTATTATAATTCTATTATTGGCTCGATTTGACGGTCGCTGCACGGCCGACGACGATTGAATAAGCGGCTAATTGACCAATTTTCTATTCTTATTTTTCTCCCCTTCGTTTTCTTTCATTATTATTATTATTATTATTATTATTATTACTGTTATTTATACTATTTCAATAATCGAATTAGACTCGACGGATATTTATTACGTCAACTATAGTTATACACAGAGTCAAGATTGTTCCGTATTTTAACAGGATTCGTACGCTTTTTGGAAGCCGACTATTCCACAGGTTTTCAGCAACCTTCCAAGACATATGCCGCTGATTAATGACAATTTTTTCTGCACATTAATACTAATATATTAAATATTACCTGGTAATTAATTTATCGTCCGACTATTAATTTACAAACAACAGCCAGCGATTTTCGGTAAGAAAAAAAACGAAAGGAGGTTTCGTATCGAGTAATGTACGTATAAGAACGAGTTTATTTCATCAAGAAATTCAAAATTCCCGTCTCATTTTAGAAATTCCCCGAGTTTTCCCGGTTTTCCCGGTAAATAAGAAAACACAAACGACCCAGCGATTTTCGAATTATTTACCGCACGTTTCGTGATGATAAATGACTAGCAGAAAAAAATCTTTTAATTCTATCGTCAAGACTCCGTGATTGTTCGGTATAATTTCACAATGCTTGAGACTGATAACGTGGTGTTTTTATGACGATAATAATAACAATTTTATACACCTACTTATCGCTAATGCCGCTTTCTTCAATTACATAATAAACGTACAGGTATGTCATGTTGTATACAATAAAGCTGCCTTCTTACTTATCAATTCTTCACTACATAATAATATAACGCGTGTACACAGATGGAAATTTTTAATTCCATTTACCGCTCGGTCCTCAACTATTTTCATTATTTATCACAATCGAAAATTATAGTTCCAGGTAGAAAATGAAAATTAGTTTTCCAGCCGTTACCGGAAAGTCTGGTATCCGTTGCTATTCTTTCTCAATACGATTATTGTTACTATATTTTCTCGCAACTGTTGCAAAAATTTAACGCTCGTGCAAGAATAAATTGACGTTAAAGCCTCGTTTAACTAAAAAAGTATAGTAAACCTCAGAAACTGATTTTGCGTCGCAATAACCAAAAAAGGATCGACGATAGCTCAAAATATTTAGGCGTACCTCGTTTTTCGTAATTCGAAAAGTTTTTTTAACCATACCTGTTTTACTCAATTTTTATAGTTACTGTAACAAATAAAATTTTTCTCAGTGTCGGTAATAACTGTAAAGCACAAAACTTACCGAAACTCGTTACAAACGCAGACTCGACATATTGTATGTTATTAATTTTTATGCACTCCTTTAGTTGAACTATTTATATTCTATGTAGAGAGTTTCCGTCACGTTTCTACAAAAAAAATATATAAAAAAAAAAAAAAAAAAAACAAAAAGCATCGTCTTAGATGTTAGCCGTTAGGTAAGACCAACGCGACGCTTCACGCGAGATAAGTATAATACCAATTCACATTCCTTTGGGCGTAATACGGCAGCTGAGATCTCGTCTTATTATACGAGCGTCGAGATTAATTATCTTTTCTAGATATTTATACTCATCGTTCAAATTGAGATTTAACAAAGTCAAAGTACAAGGTCTTCCTTTTACCGTGCAGGCTGTGTATAATAGTTATAACAAAACGATCCCAAAGCTAAAGACCGAAAAAATAAAGTTGAGAAAATTAAAAAGCGGTCTTTTTCATACGTCACTCGGATCGCTGATCAAAACAGCATTTATAACATACGTTGTATATAATGTTGATAGAAGTTAAGGGAAACGGTAATCCGATCGGTACGAAATTTCAAACATTATAAAATATACCAAGAGATGAAGAAATATATGAAACAACGACTTTATTGTTATGTGACACGTATCAATTAGTTGCCTGCGTTCGGCTGATCGATAAAAAACGTCAATGATAAAAATCAACGATAAAGAAAGAAAGAAAAAAAAAAAAGAAAAAAAGTTGAGCATTTTCACCGTTGCAATTTTTTATTTTCCCGGCAACTCTTCGATCGAATATGTATTATAACAATTGTGTAAAAACAATTCTGCGTAGTGTTTATTATTATTATTATTATTATTATTATTTTTGTTGTTGTTGTTTTTTTATGTTTCACCCCCTCTCCCCCTTATTTTTTTTACAATCAATTAGACAATCGAATATTTGTCGCCCTGTTTTTCGAATGTAATAAACCGCGATTTTAATTAATTATTTCAGTAGAATCAACGACGCATATACAAGTATGATAGATTCTTCTTCCAACGACGATAAACATCACATTTTATATCAGCACGGATTTTTATACACACGGATCTATAAATATGATACACGCACAAAAATTTACCATGATTTGTTCGCCTGTTTTTCACTCCAAATAACTGGCGACACGTCGCTAAGAATAAATTGCGTCCATTTTCGATTCGTGAATACATGTGTTTGCACATATATTTTCTGTTTACGGTTATCAATGATTCGGTTAAATGTTATCACAAATTCTTTACGCACGTTTCATGGAAAATCTTTCGTTATTTCAAAAGAGAAATTCCATACATCCACAGGCTTTTAGCATTTCTCTTTACGCGGTAGAGAAACGAGTTTTCATAAATCATCATCATCATCATCATCATCATCATCGTCGGCGATATATTTTCTCGTTGCACTTACGTGTGTTCACCGTGAAATGTTACACTGCATATTTAAGGCAGGTGTATTACAACGTAATCGATGATATAATTAATTATCGAGACGACAGCGTTGAAATCGGATTTCTGACGACATCTTTACCTGACAGTATTAGAAAATCAAACCTTAATCTAATGCTGCCCGGTAAGATGTGAACAGACAGTCCTGCATCCCCTTTATCCATTTTATCTCCGAACTGCACCGCACGAAACGACTTCGTAATCCAAACTTCTGCTGCTGCTGCTGTTTAATTCCATGCCACATTATTTTATTTTATCGTTGCAATTATTATAAACGAACGCGGTCCCTTTATTATTTATTTATTTATTTATTTATTTATTTATATATATATGTATATATATATATATATATACACACACACACGATATTTTGTAAGCGTGGAGGATTTTTATGCGCCTTCTCTCTCTCTCTCTCTCTCTCTCTCTCTTTCTCTCATACATGACGACACCTGCATGTAAACTACGGCATTATAGGTATACATAACCAACTATTTGAATACTTAAGAGAGAAGATATATGCCGGTGGGGTTATAAGGTAGAAACTTATGGTACGTGTGCAGCGGCATACGGGCAGAGAGAATGAGAGGAGGAGAGAAGGAGAGAAGGAGAGGAGAGACCGGCGTGCCAACGTTTCGGAATCCCGGTTAGTACCCACCCATTTCCTCTCCTCTCCTCTCCTTTCCTCTCCTCTCCGCGATGCGCGACGTTCCTTCTTATTTATTGCCCGGTATTAATACCGCGATAGAGGAGGAAGAGAGGAGGAGGAAGAGGAGATTCAGCCCGGCGCGGTGATTATATAAAAGCACATTTTTCTATCCTCTCATTCCTTTTTCTTCTTCTTTTTCTTCTTCTTCTTCTTCTTCTGCTGCCTTCTCGTTTGCAGGAATTATAAGAGAAAACTAACGTCGATGTTCGGAGATATGTGTGTGTATGTACATATATAAAAATTGTTAAGGAAATATTATGTACGGACGTGAAAGAGAAACGAAAAAATACCACGCGACGACGAGAAATCTACAGACGAAGAAAAGAAACGGAAAAAAAGAATTCTGCCAAAGAGGAGAGATCAAGTCGGACAATTCGGAATCGGTGTATAATATAAAATCCATTATAACTTTGCCATTGTGAAGAAGATGTAAAAGAGTTTATGTTTAGGTACTTGCGTACAAAATGTGATTTAAATATTTCGAATTCTACATTATAATAACCTGAGAGTGATCGTTAATATCGATTTAAACTGCGGAATGGAAATAAATACACACACACGCACACATGCATATATATGAGAATGAAGTTAGTAACGTTGCCGTAAACATGCATGTTTAGTAAAAAAAATCGTTGCTTGGCATCTTTTAAGATCAGCTATATATCTTGTAAAGCATGATAAACAAAGCCTGCTCTCATTTGAAAAACGTCACCTTTTTCAGAGTAATTTTAAATTGCGAAATAATGATTTTTCCCCTGATGTTAATATACATATGTGCATGAGATTATTTAGGACGTAATTAGAAACGAGATAATGCAACTATAATTACATTGTATATAACTGGAACAAAAAATGGAAGTATTTGAAATCGACGTATTAGATAATTTTATAAATAGTTCGCAGATCACGATTTTCGAACGCCTACGTAAGAATAACAATAAATAATATAGTTCTACAGTAGAAAGCAGAACGCAAGGTAAAAGTAAAAAAATTAAAATAAAATTGACAATCTCTCTCTCTCTCTCTCTCTCTGTTGGCGAGGACCATGATTTAAGTAAAAACAAGGTGTGTCATTACCGGAGTGGTATACCACTTGGAATGTTGATAAAAAGAAAATTGTTAATAATTATTCAAACATTACGAGAGACCAGAACTCACGAAGGAATACCAGAATTCTATGACGTATTATTATATATAGGACTGCATTTCACGGTCATCCGTTGCTTTACCGCACAATCTATTCAAAAACTTGAAAATTTTTACTTTTCATTTTTATAACTATCTAGAAAAGGCTGAAGTTCGAAACTCTCCTCACCCTTTCTGCAGCACTGACAAAAATTTCATTTGTTATAGTAACTAGCAAATTGCAGCAAAACAGGTATCGTTAAAAAAACTGTTCGAATATTGTTGGAACTACGAAAAACGAGGTACGCCTAACAATTTTGCGCCATCGTCGATCATTTTTTGGTTATTGCAACGAAAAATCGGTTTCTGAGGTTTACTATACTTTTTTAGTTAAACAAAGCTTTAACGTCAATTTATCGTTGCACGAGCGTTAAATTATCGCAACAGTTGCAAGAAAATCTAGCAACAGCGATCGTAATGAGAAAGAATAGTAACGGATACTAGACTTTCCGGTAACAGCTAGAAAACGAATTTTCATTTTCTACCCAGAACTATATTTTGTCCATTGTGGTAAAAAATGAAAATATTTAAAAATACTAAAAATTTTTCTCAGAGAGAAGAACTACTATTTAAATTGTCATATAAAATCTCCGTAAAGTGCAGAACGCGCATTTTTGCATCAGCATCTCACGATTATCTAGATTTATTGTTTCAAAATTGTTTACACATATTTATACATTGATTTACGGGACTGCAATGGTCTCAACTATTGTCTTAATCGTGAATACGAGCTGCTTCTTTTTTTTTTTTCAACAAAATATCAGGTACCGTAGAACTGTATTGAATGCCGTAAGAATTACTGCGGTTATATTACAAGCTGCCAAGTCACACGCGTAATTTCCGTGCAAATGTGAAGAAGATTTCTTTTACGCGACGTTTTATTTATTAAATTTCCTCCTTTTTTTGTCTTCTTCTTCTTCTTCTTCAAAATTTCCATTTTTTCCCCATCATTCTGTCTTCCAGCTACTTCATCGACGTAACACGATAATACAACGATTTTGGTCGACTTCAAAATTCCTCGCATCTACAGGTGTCAAAATTATAACATACGTACGCGTAATAATAAATATACGCATAAGAAAGGAAGAAAACTTTTCATGATATAAAAAAAAAAATATATATATATATATATATATAATTATTGAACAACCTCACTGTATAGCTACCAAAATAATTATCAGAGTTCATAATATAGGCATATATATATATATGCACGATTCCAAAGAGCTCCCGGAATATTTTAAATATATATATACAATAAAACGCCTCGGTATATACACGCGTGTGTGCGTATATGTATGTGTGTGTGCGTGCGTGCGTGTATAACGGTGCGACATTAAATTAACACACTAATTAGTTAAATCGCTGGTACTTTCGAAACGACGAAGAAACCTCATAAACGTACGTACGTGCGCACACACATGCCGTTACGCGTGTGTATAATTTCTCTGTCCTCGCATGGCGCCACATTAATCAACCTGCAGCAGCACGTGAAAATAATATACCCGGTCTCCTCGAGTCGTCATAACGACGTTGCCACACACGCGCGCACGCGCGTACATGTGTAAGATACACACATGTGCCCATTTTTAGCATAACGCTGCAATATACGTGAATTAATTACATTGCAAACAGACATCGTGTCGCGTGTTAAATAAACTCCGAATGATCGACAGTATATTATTATGGCTACGATAAGTATACTGTAATAGATATTTTGCAGCGATCGTACAAAGAGCATGATTATTAATTAGGCGTCGGCGAGAAATGAGAGAAAATTGGTGACGTTGCGGTTGTGAAACAACGGAAAATAAAAAAAAAAAAAAAAAAAAAATAAAAAAAGGAACGTAAAAATTTTGCGGGTCTAAAAGAGCGACGTGGAGAAAAAAAAAATAAAAAATAAAAAATGATCTCGCGATAACAATTAATGAGCTGAATGAATAGAAAACGTGTACAACGAGATAGCGAATAAATGCTGGCGAAAAGTTCGACGTTTTGTTTTTGCTTTTTTCTCAACTTCTCTTATCCTGTAAGTTTTGCTTCATTTTTCTTTTAATCGAGTCGATCGGTTCGATTGTTGTAAAAAAAAAAAAAATTGCGTCGCAGGGAAAAAGGGAAAAAAGGAAATACCTGCGACTGCCCATTGAAAGACAATAAGGGGTTCTTTTCGACTGCTGTACAGTAATGCGTTCGTGTGCGTATAACTCGCGACGTTGGACGCGGGGATAATTTAATTAGTCCCTCTGCGACTCGATGGCCAAATGTGATAATAGAATGACCGCAACTCGCGGAGGAGGCTATGCGTGTGTTCTTGTATGCGCGACGAAAGGTCGGCTTTTGTTCGACGTGAGAGAGAAAGAGAGAAAGAAATGAAGAGAAATATCACGGTGAGAAGAGCAACGGAGAGAAAGTAGAATAAATAATATCCGAGTACCGAGCCGAGAATCAATGAAGGAGGAGAAAGAATTAAATGAGTGGTAAAAAAAATGTTCTTTTTATTTTAGACTTTGTTTTAAAATAAACGTTGTAACGTGACTCGTCAAGCTTTTACTATATATACATGTAAGATATTGTTATATGTACCATTGAAACGTGACGAAAGCGGGTAAATTTTACTGCTTCTTTTACAAATGAAATGAAGCTGGGAAGATGATGTTTTTTTTTCTTTTTTTTATATGAATTTTATAAGGTTCTCGAGAGAATTATTTTCAAAGATTCCGAATTAGCCGCATCGACGACGCGATTCAAATTGAAAGTTAAGACTGTGTTATAGAATAAAGATGGAATATTATACACGGGTATATAAGAATCGATTGGAAGATATCGAATGACATCGGAAAAGAAAGGCGAAACGGCGTTACGCGTTGCAGGAAATTGAATTTAGCCAGTCATCATCCTCGTCATCACGTTCCGTATGCGTGTATGCGTGTAAATACGTACGTAAATCGATCAACGTGTCTAATCGCGTTCGTTTACATGATTATAAACAGGTATGTATAATCTATGCGCTATATATATAATACATACATTTACATACATTTGTGCAGGTAATAAAGTGTTTCATTCATTACGCTCCGTCCGATCTTCGTGCTCTTTCAATTTTTTATTTCCACTTTTTCTATACCTCGCGATTTCTTACTTCTCCCTGCATCGATTCCTAAGGCCTGATTAGACAGTTATGTATAATGTACTTTCTAAAATCCGCACAGCACACGCACACATGGAGAATCATCATTGACAAACGATGTGACCGAGAAACAACGATCTACTTACGTAATTATGTTTGATTTATCGCGCGCGTCGAACAAACGAACGTTGCTTGACGATAATTGGACGCTAGATTATATTGATATTCTCCCCCCTCCCCCTCCACCCCCCTATACGAC
The DNA here is from genome assembly GCF_021155785.1 of Neodiprion fabricii. Classification (NCBI taxonomy): domain Eukaryota; kingdom Metazoa; phylum Arthropoda; class Insecta; order Hymenoptera; family Diprionidae; genus Neodiprion; species Neodiprion fabricii. Next base: position 3,546,985 of record NC_060242.1, read on the forward strand.
GGTTTAACAATAAGAAACGTCTGTTGACATTTATAATTCGATTTCCCGTTTATTATTGGCCAGAGGTATAAACCGCAAAAACTTGATCACCCGATATCGATCTGCAGATATTTATATATATATATATATGTATGTGTAAGGCATAATATTGTAGATAAGTACTCGTGTAGTTACAGTATGTGTATATATATATATATATATATATATATATCACCATGCTGAAGTTGGCAATGTTACCGCAACGACTCATGCCACGAAAATTGCGTTACTTTTCGGTAAGCCGTAATAAAAGCAAAACGTGCGTAATCACATTTTCAAATCATCCTTCCTTCGAAGCCATTGTAAAAATATGAAAATAGCGATTTTGTTGTTCACGATGAATTGGTTACGGTGTAAATAGAGGAGATTAGTTAAGTGTGAGAAAAAAGAAAACCGATAGGCTCGGTGAAATTCTATACACTCACATTTTCCGTTTTACTCAACTTCCGGTTTCTACGGCAGCACCTTCATCTCGATCCGAGAGGTTTCTTCTTCTTCTTCTTCTCTTCGTGCACCTAAACGACCTTTTAGCATCGTCGAGTCATAACCAATATATAGCTGGTTTCAGGAAGGAATTATTGACGAAGAAGCGCGCGAGGCTATTTATACAATTACTTTATTCTATTAGTCTCGTTATTTAGAAAAGGTATTCAAATCGAACACGGTTTTATGGGTTTAATGTATTTATGTGTTCACTGGTGAGCGTAAATAAAGCAGGATTATACTCGCGCGATCTTCGGATGTTTACGATTTTTTTTGCTCTCTCTGTGTCTCTCTCTCTCTCTCTCATCACAACGCAAAATATTGAACCCGTTCAACGGATCGTAGTTATTCCCGACAAACAACGATACGTGTCATATCTCGGCACTTTACTGAAAAACAAAACAGTCTGCGATCTTGAGATGGATGAAAAAACCGGTGAAACGATCGACATATTCGAGAACGGATACGAATTCGGGGTAATTTTGTTATCCGGACGTGAAATTTCGATCACGTAGCCTCCGCGGACCGGCGTGAAGTGCGCGGCGAATGATTTCGAAGACGGGTCAGCCAGCCGTTAGGCGTAAGATCGGAAAGCGGCCGTTAAAGCACTGATCAAAAAACGCCAACTTCGCGTCGCTAGTTTTACAATTAGCCGTCGATTTCGTGTAAGTATCAGGCAATTTTAATTAAACGCACTTTCATCTTACTTCGCGTTGTACTTCGGATCGTTCCGCACCGAATAACTGCCAACCGCATGCCGTCAGCGATCGACGCGAACTGAACCTTTTCGCCTACGGCGTGAGACGAGGAGGTGGGCGAAACTGTTGGCGGTCAACGTGGCGCTCAGAGCTGCGCGGCGGCTCCCGGCGGAGCGGAAAAGGCAGGGGGGGGGAATGTACGAAATGGTGGGGAGAAGGCGCCAACCAGAGCTCGGACCACTGGTTCGAGAGGGACGCCTGAAATTAGGCAAGGTCTGACCGCCGCGGTGATTTTGGTTGCCAATGATCAGGCGTCGCGGACTGCCGTCCCTCTGGTTGCCGGTAATCAGGCGCAGTGGCTAATTTAACAGGTTTTTTAATTTGTAGGAAAAATTTGGAAAATCTGGAATTTTCATCAAAGAATTTCAATTTCATATTTTTTAGCATAAAATCTGTCATTACGGTAATTATGATTTTGAGAAACTACCGCTGTCAGAGAAAAGTAATTATGTTACAACTAGTGTAGATTCAAGTTTGTTTCGTAATTATTTATTCAACGAGTAACACGATTTTGACCGTTTGTTTGTTGATTTTTATTTTGTTTTGCTTTTTCTCCGGTGGACTAGATAGCGGTCGTTGCCACGTTTAGACCGAGAACAATGTATAACTAGAACTTCAATTGGCGTCACGATTTTTCAGGCTGTATTAATATTTTAAGCGTCATAACTTGATTTGATAAATTGATTTCAAGCTATTTCGCTTGTATGAACAAAGTTGACGAAGATTTTTCGAAAATGTAGTATTTCACTCGACTCGGATTAATATCGACGATTCGTGGTGTATTGTACGGTTAGAATTTACAATGTGTTTCTCTCGGTATCGAGATAGGAAATTTCTAACTTTCCTTCGCTGTACTTTTTACTCCCGTCTCATTTTTTATCTCAAACGACCACATACTCAATTTATCCCGTGTTCTTTCCAGAAGGGAAACAGTTTTGTAGGTTCTTGCGGAGCTCACGGTGCTTGTCATGCGTTGTTAGATTCTTGTAACGGCAACACTTGCGTGTACAAACTGTATCTTACGTATTCACGTAACGATGCATTTTTAACTCAAGTCTTAATCTTATCTATAGCTACGCGACCTTTCAACTTTAGATCGTTAATTCGTTGACTAAATGGGATCGCTTATCGCCTTCGGCGTTATTTTGTACATATATGAACCGGCTACATACGGAATTCGTACATATGTATAACGATAGTTGACGCTGTTACGTTATACACGTTATACATGATGTACACTGGTATTCAACCATTCGGTATGTAATCGACTTTACTCGAAGATCCGTACGGATCAAGATTAATGATCACGCGCGAACGTTCGTTGATGATCTCGATAGATTTCGATTCTTAAATATTTTTTTTACTCTCTCCTTCCGCTACCTTTCTCATTTTTCCCTGCCATACGAATACACCGTGTCCTGTTCACACTTATACTTTCAATTCTATCTATCGATTCACTCGTTGTCAGTTGTGGCATTTCGGCTAATTAAGAACAGTAGAGTAGGCAATGAAAATCGGTAGAATTAAATTCCAAGTCAAATTGCTTAAACTATTAAATATCGATCAAACACCAAGGAAATAGATTAAGTCGGTCTTGTTTTTCGAGTTTTCAGTCCCCGCCTAATCACATTTAATCAAAAGTAGCGACCGCACAGTGACCGTGGCGATCTCGTTTCTTTTTTTCTTCGCCGTTGTTTCTTTTTTTTTTTTTTTTTAAATCAGACCGGTCACTATCGAAGAAGATAGCCATCGCGCGGTGAGCACATGACGAGTTATTATTACCAACAGCTCGATTCGTTGTTTTTCAAATTTATCTCTACCAATTACACAACTTTATTCGCTCTCCCCGCGCACTCGAATCTCATAACCACCGAACAATTATCGTGTTTAAACCATAATTCATATTTTATTCGTGTACGATACTGCTGACGTAACGGCGAGTTTTACATTGCACAGGTTTTATAAGATATCTGCGTAATTCTGATTTGGATGCATTTTTAAAGTTTTTTTAAATTTATTTCTGTAGAAAAAAAAAAAAAAAACAAACAAGTTCGACGATCCTTTGCCCGAGTCGAGAAAAAGTCGCCCGGAAATGTCTATTGTCGGAATAGAAATACACGAGTGAATAAATAAAAATGAATTGCGTTCCGGCGACGCAACTTTGTCACACGTCTCGAACCTTCAGTCCCGGGACACTGCACATATTTTGGCAAGGAAATTTCTCTGCCGTGCCAATTTCTGTGCGGCGCGTTAATCGATGCCAAAACCGTGTCATCTCCTCACCTTGGCTTATGTCGCGGACATGCCGGGCTCCTAAACGCTGACATTTTCACGTGCGAGTTATCCGATGATCACGTGGGCGCGGGAATGCAAAACAACTTGGTATTTGTTAATGTCTGCACATACGTATTGTACATTATTCTCCGTTGAATGTGGTTGAAATTTAACTCGCTGTTTTAATAATAAATTATAATATACAAACGCGGCACCGCCGCAGCGTCCGGAAACCACCTGCGGAATAATTGTTGTAACGCAGCTACGCAACACCGCAAACGATTATTACGAGTTACTGATTTATGTACAATTATCGGGGATGTGATTGAGAAAAAAAGCGAGTCGAAGTAGAAAGTATAACTAGCGACGGAGAATCCGAAATTAAGAACTGTATTTTATATACGAAATGTGTTGGATATAATAAAGCAAATCGACAATGAAGTGTAGAAAATCGTGGAATTACTTCATATTTCTCTATCCGCGAAAAATAATCGATCATGAAATATGTACGCGTAACAATTTTTCGGTTTCTCGAGTTTTTCAGATCGTGTGACAAGACGATCGATTACGGTGTAGGTACTTATTGAGAATTCCTCAACTTTTCGTGATCGCTGAAAGACGATCGGTCACGAAGTATGCAACTACAAGAATTCCTCGATACCTGCAAACTTTTCCATATTTCACGAAAAGACAATCGATCACGAAACATACGACTACAAGAATTCCTCGATTCCTGCGAACTTTTCTAGATCGCCTGAAAAGCGAACAGATCACCAAGTATGCGACTACAAGAATTCCTGAAAATTTACAGTTCGCATAAGAGACAATCGGTCACGAAGTATGCAACTATAAGAATACCTCGACACCTGCGAATTGTTCCAGATTTCATGAAAAGACAATAGATCACGAAGTATACGAATACAAGAATTCATTGGCTCCTGAAAACTTTTCCAGACCGCACGAAAAGAGGAACGATCACGAAGTATGTAACTACAAGAATTCCTCGATTCCTGCACTTGTCCAGCTGGTACGAAAGTCGATCGATCATGAATTACGTAAAATCTGCTGCCGGAGGTCCAACTCGATAAATCGTAGGACTGCGCGGTTCGCGCGAGAATAAATAAATTGTAGCCGAAAAGGGTGACGCTGTGTGTAATGAGAAATAAGCGTAATACTCAACGACGCGTAGCCATCCTCTTGGCGCCGCTCGACTCGTGCCAAGACAAAGTGTGTTCCAAGAACGGCGAGCGAAGCGCGCGATAGGCGCGTTACGCGCATTGCGCGGAGCCTCGACACGTCACCGCGTTTTGCTTCTGCTGCTACTTCACTTTTACGCATTGCGCAGGGTTACTACACCTACTTGCCGCTTATGTGCCGCACGTCTCCGTTAGCGCCTTCTCACGTTCCGCGCCGCTCTTTTTCACCCGTCTCCAGACTTTGTTCTCTCATTTTCTTCCCGTTTTTTTACTATTTTCACCCGTCGAAATAGACTCCTCTTCTGCGGCGAGGGTCAAATGTATAATGCCCACACACTGAAAAAGGATCGCGTAATTAATACGGAATTATTCAAGACGAGAAAATCCGTTTCGTGAACGGTTAAGATTCAAAATTTTCACCATTCTTAGGTACATGTTTAAGCTTGCTATAACGTTATTTATTTCGCATACAATCTTGGCTAATGTTCGTATTTTATACTACTTCTCGTCACCCGTTGCGATACACGAAAATTCTGTATATTCCTTCTATCGCGCAGCCTGATTCCAACTTTCCATTCCCAATTTCTTCCCCCTCGATTTACCTACGACGCAGACTTTTCGGTTCCGTAAAACTTCCAGACTTGCGAAATTCAGATTTAGGACGCCACGCCGTCGTTTCCGGGCGGAATGAAAGGGCGTTCGAAAAGAACCGGCGAGGCCAGTAACGAAATATTTATAAAACCGGCGCCTCTGCAGGCTGTGCAGGGTGGTCGTCCCGGTCCTGGTCAGTGACTTCGCGTCCCGACGTTCCCCGCCGTCGAGGCTTCCTTCGGACCGTCCGTCGAAGTGTGATTCCCCATTGTTCTTTCCGGCTGACTCACCGACACAGCCTCTTCTTCCTGCTTCTTTATTCGCGGTCCTCGACACACGGCGTGCGAATAAAAATCACCGAAAATCGCGAAGGGATTTTCAAACCGTCCTCAAATTTCCATCTGCGCCTTGTTCTTCACCAAATTCCAAATTTCGTAATGATCGTGAGTACAAGGCGTATAATTTAGTAATGCCCGCTGAGCTAAAAATAATCGATGCGTCGGTTAATCGAGTCCAAAATAATACTCGGACATGACCGTGAACACGAGCACGATTAATCGATTATTTAGTATTTTTTTGAAACGGTACATTTGAAACAAAAATTTCCTCAAATTTCAGTACGCAGTCTTAATGTGCGGAAATGTGTTTTTTATAAATTATAGTTTCATTAAAACTATTCAAAGTTTCATGTAAGAATATTCATTTATCTTTAACCAATCATAGACAACGATAATAATTGATACTATAATCGCATAAATTGATATTCCATTGCGTCGTTCACGTGAGTCAAAAAAAAAATATCGATTATTTTCGGTCATTCTTAACTGGTACAGTAATTAGTATCAGGCATGTATTTATACTGCACTAAATGAAGGATGATCAAGCACCGTACAGAATGCAGAGACTTGTAACAACGCGCTGCTGAATCAGCGAAACGCATCGCGTAGGTAAATTCGTTTAGGAAATTCCTCTGCACGTATTATCAGGTACACAACATACGTGTGCTTACGTACGTACGTAGATGTAACGTACAGGATAAATACTGCCGCAGAGCCGTACGAGATAACATTAAAAGTCTATTAGGTTGAATTTCGAGGGCTTATTACCACACCGCAATTCCGGGTCTAGAGTGTATATTTGAGTTGTGTGCGTCCAAGTTCACCGCATTTTTCCACTGATTTACACGCGGCTGCAAGTTACATCTGTTTATATTACATACGACGTGGCAACGTCTAACAAGTATATAATTATTGTTGACGGTTCGCGTTCTCGGAGTTTTTCACTTTCCTTAATCTAATCACCGACTGTTCTTATCCGGTGGTTTGGAAAAATTTACAAAAATATTTACTCGTTATCGTCCGAACGCGATTTACTTTCCGAGCTATTTAGCCTGCCCATATATTGGGTATTCCAAATCTTTACAGAACTGTTATACATGTATATCAATGTAACAATCTGTAATATTATGTATATATGCGTTAGAGATATAGATTATTGTTAACCGTAAATATTCACGTCGGCGTAATTCATGCCTGCGTGATAAATATCACGTGGAAACTGTTAAACAAAATTTTTCCTAACTTTACTCAAGTATAATTATATGTGTATAATAACGCGTAGTTGCGGAGGAAAAATTTCCGTCTTTACATTATAACGATGAAAATGCAGCTAGACGATGTGTAGAGAAAAAAAAAAAAAAGCACACACACGCACGCACCAAACTAAATACTTTCAAGTTTGTGCTTCTTATCGAATCCGCTATCTTCTTTTTCTTCCACGATTTTAAATTTCGTTATGCTAAACCGCGGACTGATGCAATCTGCTAAGTTCGCTACCAGCTTTTTTATACACCGGTATATGCGAATTTTTTAATTATTTCTTTTTTTTTTTTCTCTTCTTTGTGGGCGTGTGTATTTTTTTTTTATTTTATCTCCATTTCAAGTCCTTCTCTCGTCGAGGAACGATAACGCCCGACGAAATTCAGGACTCGAATCAAAGGGGTGCGCCACGGAATTGAGTGACGCAGCCCGCAGCTGTCGCACGCGATTTGACAAATCCCGAAACAAGGCCGTCGTATATAATATCCAAGTTATCGATACGTACGATCTTTTCTTCTGCCGTATTCAACGACGAAAGAAGAATAATGCAGAAATTTTTTTATTTTTTTATTTTTTTTTCTTAAAAAACGTTGTATCGAACAAAATTTGCACACAGCGGATTGTGATAAAAGATAAAAATAATTCGTAAAAAGAAATTAAAATAACAACTCTACATCAATAATAATTATCGTACTTTATGTCAAGACGAAATAAAAGTTGGTTATCAAAATTTTTGCAGTGAACAAAATAAGAAGAACAAAATTGTCGCCTCGTGCTGGTAAAAGGTTTTTATCTTCAATTTTTTCACAAAAATTGCATCTCGGAGTATTAAGCGAAATCGTTTTAGTACATAGCAAAGAAAAAGTTCTATTTATATCTTACTGTTAAGCGTGACAAGATTCCTCAACGGTACTAATTGCCTATGATACGTGAAAAATAGAGTTTTTTTTAATAGAAAATTAATTCAACATCAACACTGCAATAGCCAGAATATAATTACTTGAACGAAATTAATTCTTGCTACTCCAACGGTATATTTTCTAACGACTGAACAAGTAAAAATAAAAATGAAATTTTTCTCAGTCCAGATACCTAATAGTCCTACACCTATAGCTAATAAGGTAGACGGTAAAATGAAACGCAGGACGCGACGACACAATGCAGGAATCATCGTTCCAAAATTAAACATCCCCCGTACATTGCGGCCCTGTTTACATACACAGACGTATGATATATAACGTACCCAGAACCGCGAATACGGACAAGTGTATACATATAACATATGGCGAGGAAAAACTAGGGGGCGGCGTCCCGACGTCGCCGTCGACGATCAGCAGAGTTGATTAAACGAACCCCCGTCGAGCCGCTTGCGCCACTCCCTCAGCCCAACAACCCTCATCCCCCCGAATTGGAACCTAGCTGATGATGCTCGATTGCCCTTGAAGACGATCATTCGGTGCCAATTTCAAAAACACCAAAAATGAATTACGCGGAATCGTCAGATTGGACGAGACGAAAAGGAGATTATAAAGATGAGATAAAAAATTTAACCCTTTGAGTACACGCGTATTGTTTAGATTTTTTGTACGAAAAAAAGAAATTTCGCGAGACAACAATTGTGTGATTTTTTAAATTATTTATAGTTTGGTGGAAGGGGGGAGGGGGATGAAAAATAAAAAAATCGGGAAAAATAGCGGTAAAATTAAAACTTGAGGACAGGTTCCGACAGACTCGGGTGTACTGCGACGGTTAAAAAATTTTCTTTTCAACAAGCCGAAAACTGAAAGACTAACGATTACATAATATTGTGACCGTAGAATGAGAATATTACGATTTTATTTGTAATTTCAATTGCTTACCCAACGACGACGCAACTCGGTTAGCAACAGTGTCGAGGGAGAGATAACGCGCTAAATATGGCCTTATCGACACGCCGATGAAGGATGAGAGGGGAATCGGAGGCTGCTACGGGTCATCGCTGCAGCAACGCGAGGGCGACAATGGGGGGAGGAGAGTGAAAAAGCTCGGCGATTTGTCGAGAGGACGAGAAGCTGACGGAATGGAAGAAGCTCCACATCTCTCGGTTCGAAAAACGTAACGGGACGGCTACTTCGATGACTGCATCAAGCCGACGCCGCCGTTCGAACGTTGCCCGGGGTCGACACATCCGCTGACGTCGCTGCGACCCTGTGACCCCAAAGAACTTTACACGCTGCGCGGTGTTACGCGTCTATGTATATATGCGTATTTACATTTCGGTCGATTTACTAAACGCAAATCGCCCTCACACTCCTGTCTGATTGTTCTGTCACGACTAGGAATTATGTTGTAGGAAGAATCCGTCGAAATGTCTGAGGGGAAATTTAGTTTTCGGATAAATACGCCTGAATTTAGGCAATTCGAGGCAATTTTTGACGATCGGTATTTGGCATACGGGTGAAATTTAACCTGAATTGCATAAATGCAGGCGGATATATCACAAGTTAAGTTTTACGTGAAACATTTGCATCGATTCTCCCGGTATGTGTTGTATGTCAGGTGTTTCATGTTTATTGAATATTTTCATTGCAATGTTGGAAAACCGAATGCGTTGTAAGATCGGATCATGCGAAATTTTTTCAATGATACTTGAGTTAATTTTGACCCAAAAATCGGTAACGGTACTTGTGCAGAATATTATTTCACAAAAATAGGATTATTATTAACTATAATCAGAAAATAATGAAATTTCAATTTCAATGTTCACAAGTTAAGGAGGTTGGCTTATGAATATCTTGAATTTTGTCGACGTGGTGAATTTCGGATTTGATAATTGAACGGGTACTGAAAAGTCGACGAAGATGTATAAATATAATAATCTGCGACACGGGTTGCACCTTCGAACTTGAATGTACGATTATCCGTGCTCCGACCGCTGAGTGATTTACTGTCTTATTATTATCGATAAGCTGGAAACAGCTCGGTGCGCGCGTTAACTCGCAAGTTTCTCGGTTAGTGTATAAAGCTGTAATCGCGCGACGTTATAGTTTTCTTAAACATGCAGCTTAGCAGCGGCTACCGCCGATTGCCGTTAACCCAGGACTTTACTTGCTTAGGCAAGTCGTAAAGGAACGACATTATGTATACTCAACGTATTATTACGCCTATATTACCCTGAAGCATTAAAAATACTCGCGCGTCTAGCTGCCGTCAACTGTTGTTATCGCTAGTGGTAAATTATGGAGGCATTAACCGGACGTATTATACGTTAATTGTGTATTTAATAAGCAAATCTCCGAGTTTATACCTCAAAGATGTGAAGCAAAAATTATCTACAACGAAAAAAAGATCGTTATGCATATACCATTGCGAAAATCAAGGATTATTCATGCAAACACATAGTCAGATTGATTACTGCTCCTTATCAACGTTACAATGCAGTTTCAGCAACGTTGAGCGGGTTGCTCGCCGGCAGGCGCCCAACGCTTAATTTACTCTTCGAACCGTTCGAATAGTGCAAACGAAACAATATATCAAAACAAAATTGACGCGTACGAATTAATTTGGTGGAGAATTCCGGTTCGTTACATTATATCGTAAGAAGAAATTGCGCACAAATATCACGAATACAATCGAATAACGAGTCCGAGTGTTTGCCATTGTTTATTCTTTTCTTTTCAACTTGAAAACATGTTTTTCAGTTTAATACAAGAGAAGAAAACCTCGTCATCGCCGAGGGGTTGAGGACGACGATGACGACGACGCCATGCACGGGAGAAGATCTATTATAATCTCGGGACGCGTTGCGTCGGCGTCGCGTCGGCAGTGTCACTGGAAACTACGGGACGTTAACCGGGTCTCTGATTCACCCAAATAGAAATACGAGCCGTGCAGTTTAACGTCCGCATCTCTTTTAGGAAGGATTATATACCGGCAAGCTTGCATGTGCAATACTTGCCACAACGATACGTGTAAAAGAGAAAAAAAGTTAGAAGAAAAAAGAAAAATAAAATAAATAAACGCCAAGGGGGAATTGGGATGGAGGAATCGAGATGTGGAAAATGCCGGATTACGCAATTCAGTCCAATGTGCAGTGGATGTGGAATACGAGTATCGAAATTCAGACACAAAGAACTCCTCTGTGTTATACTGCTTGTATTATAATCGACGAACCGTGTGGTATCTTCTTTCCTCCGGAGAGTAGCCGCGTCGCTTCGCGCTTATCTTTGACCCAACGCCCTTAGATAACCCCGCATGTGTCCGCCTCTGATGGACACGAGTGACGGGTGCGCATTGGATCCTGAACATTTTTTTGCTGAGGAATCCTTAGTGGCCGTATTTGTGAAGCAAGAGGAATGAGAGAAACAAAAATAAATGATTGAAAGTTCCAGACAGAACTACGGAAAACTCCCGGAACTCGAACGGCTTCTCTGTATGATACCTCTGAGTTACGATATTTTCACGTTACAAATTTCGGGGCGTAGATATATTCTACGTGACGTAATTTACTTGGTTTTCCAACGCAATTACATCGCAGCTTCGTATATGCGTATATTTCTAAGTTTCTGTAATAGTGAAAAACGGCTGTTGAGTATTACATATACATGTAAGGATTCGGAATGTATTGTATAATGAAATATGCCGACTCTATGTAAACGACAACGAGAAATAAATTGACGATATAACGAGGAAATTTTACATGTCAGCATCGCATTTCGTCATACTAAAACATAATGCTGTAGTATGTAATATGTTCTAATTAACTGATACGGTCTTGATTTGCTTGAATGAAATCCTTCGCCTAGATTCTTTGAAAGAACTCTGTGTAACAAGAGGGTGCAGAATTTCATTAAGACAGCGTTAAACTAATGAGTGATTAAAATCGCAAATTCTAGATAACCTAATCCAGTAGCGAATTGATAGCTATGCGAGGAAAAAAATGTTTCGCTTGAAAAGTACATATTGCAAAAATATACGCATACATATAGCGATGCATAAAAATCCATTCGTCGTGATTTCTAAATATAAGTATGATGCACGGCGAAGGGATATGGCGAATGAAATAAAACTAAACTGCGTATTTGTACAGTATTTGCGTTAATTACATAAAACAACCATTCTGGGTGTGAGTGTATTTATAGAATCAGATTCAACGCAAGTAATGAGATATCGTTTTTAACATGGAATGAAAATTATTAAATCACACGGTAATATATCTGTAGGTACGACTTAGGCCAACTCGCGTACGCGTTTTTGCGTTATTTTCGTATTATCCAATTTAATTGAAATGATTTTGGAGCGGCAGCGCGGCACTAGCGACTGATCTCTGAATCAGTAGAAACACCGGAAAATCTTTTTGTCGGCAACACACGCGACTACTTTAAGCTCCAGTCGGTAAGTAAAATCTTGTGTTCTCAGTTCTTGTTAAAAAACTTACTATCAACAAATCTTCAACGGCAGTGCCCCGTTTCCGCACATCGATAAAGAAGAAATAGATTTATATTTCTTACCCTCACATTATGTATCGATGTGATTTATTCGTTTTTTGTTTAATCGTCTTCTACTATTATGTTAGATCGCATTACACCACGGTACGAATTACGATATTTAGTTGGTATTCAAGTTAAGCCGACAACATTTATGTACGATAAATTAATTTGTAAAATGAACTCCCTGTTGCGATACTGATCATGTGGCCTAATACCTTATAAGAGTTGCAGTGAAATGAGAAGACAAAAAAAAACTTACGTCACACTTGACGCGCCGCAATTAAACGAGTTAAAAATCCTCATCACTAGTGAGCAGCTCGATGTACTGCAAAACAATAAGCGAGAAAAAAAATATAATATAAATCGGATACAAATAGAATATGTACTGGTACAGAATAAAATTCTCACCTGAATGTGCTGCGGTCGTTTTTCCAACCTCTCATTCTGTCGACTTACAGTCGGACCCGATTCTCCTGACGTCTCACTGAGCAAGCTCTGTCTTGCCTCGGTACGAATCCTGTCGATATCACCGTCGATAGACATTCGAGAAATCACTTTCTCAAAGCTTTTCTCCTGCTCTTCCTCCCTCTTCTTATCATCAAAGAACCATGCCGGCGGTTTGCGGATAGCGGAAGTCTGGTCTCCGGTTTTTCGGCCAGACTGAGTCCAACTTTCATGAGCCGATTCGTCTCTCGTTGTGAATTCGGAGAGTGCTTTAAGATATCGAGATCCCGGAAGTTCGTTTTCTTTGTCATTCCTAATCAACTTCTCGGACATCGATCCTTGCAAGCTGCACCGATTCTTTCTGTCCTCGTTGAGGGATCTCAACCTCAGGGAAAGACTACTGGGCGGACGCTGAGGTGAGCACTCTATCACTTCAGGCGATTTGACCATCGTTGCCTCGCCCTCTTCGATGACTTTGTCGATCGAAGACGGTTCTTCGTTTTTCGTTTGAGCAACGTTGGAATTCACAACCAGCTTTTGGAATGGCTTGTTCACCGCTTTGCGAATTTCCGATACGTTCAGATGTTTCTTGTCAGGGAGAACCGAATATTTTTCTGCTACACCTTGGTTTTTCTGCTCTTTCCTCGTGTCAATCGCATGTCTGTTCAAGGGAGCCAGAAATGTTCCCTCGCCTTTAAACGTCAAGGAGTCTTGGAGAAGGCTCGAATTAACGCTACAAGTGTCGTTCAACGAATCACAGTTCGAACTACTTGACATTTCGGTAGCATTATTTATCCCGCTGTCATTGAGTTCTGTATTCTCATTTTCTGCTGTCGTTACTACGGGTGTTTTCTCACGTTTAAATGATGTCTTTGTTGAATATTTTTCCTGTTCCTTTTTTTTTGGTTGCTTCAGGGATCTTCTCGGTCTGTCGTTTATGACGATCAGGGTATTCTTTTCGATACCGCTCGGCCCGGCATCTATAATTTATATTTAACAGATCGTGGTATATAGTTAAGGCCTTTTCCATTATCAGATATGAATGAAAAAAGAATGATAATAGTGTATTTTCTCACCGTTTTCAGAGCTACCAGAATCTGCATGAGGAGCAGGTTGAATTGAATTGGTGCTATTCTCCGTATTCTTAAATAATTTAGACAGCTGCTTGGCCAATCTCCAAGAGTTGTAACTGTATTTTTTCAATCTCTGCAAAATTGTTAGATGCATTGCCTCCTCCGCAATGGCACATCCTTCGACAATCTTTTTGCGTTGTGAAACGGTCAAATTTTTCCCACGGAGCTTAGCCTACACAAGTCCAAAGCAAATAGGAATAAGAGAAATTCACGTTTCGTATATATAAGAAGACCACGAGGATTATATTATTACAGTACGGCGGCAGTGGGAGTAGAATTTAGATACAAGATTTTCATATATACCTTCAGGGCAAACGAGGGATTCTCATTTCCTACAAATGGTTTGAAGAAATTGCTTTTAATCCAGGCGCGAGTCACTATAGTTTTGCCGAAAAATGTCACGTAATACTGGCTCTGGAAATTCGCAAATGAAATTTACGTCATACAGAACATAGTGAACGCGCAAATCAAAGTGAAAGCGTAACGAGATATTGTCTCACCGGTACGATCGAATTGGGATTGTCGAACCAATAAAATCGCTTAAATTCGGGAGAGAAGTCGATCATCGCCGGACTCCATGGATGCCCGATTACTTTGGCCCACACGATACTCCCTGCCTTGAATTTACTCTCGATGAACATTTCGTCCTTCGGGAGTTCCGTGCACTCCGGTGCCGAACATTTGTTTCTTGATTTATCTGTCGAATAGTAAAAATAAAAACAACAGTGAGCGTATATTTCAAAACTTGATCAATAATTGTGGTATCTGCTATCGGCACGTGTCGGGATATTGAACATTCGCCACCGTCATATGATAAATAATATTTATATTTCAGACGTACCGGGATTCATGGAGCAATACCATTCTTCAGGCACTTCAAGCGGGTCATCGATGTTCGCTACGTAACGCCACTTTTTGCAAGTTGGTTCGCAGCATTCGATCCAGAGACCATGTAAGTTGGGTATCACGGTATTGTTATCGTCCTCCATGGCTTATATGGTTCGAAAATCGCAGACCTATTCGATAAAATCAGAAAACCCATTTCAATTGAAAATATATCCATATAACCGAGCCGAATAAAGTACAGACGAATGAAAATAAGGAGTCAAAGAATCGCACTGCACGAAGAGTTAGTTGAATAAAATGTGACGCAATTTTGAGATTTTTAGCATATCAATTGTATATTATACATAATAGGGAGTGCAGCCGATATACACTAGTTATCAATTATATTATACTATATTATTTAACAATAAACAATCGATCACGGACTATGTACGAATAAATTAACTATATTCTGAAGTGAGTGAATTCTCCCGGCTTCGACGGATTGGTCAATTCTTCCCGATTACCTTGGCACGTGCCGTTTCGATCATAATTCTTGAAGGAATAGCTCCAGCATAGGTCCTTTCTAGTTTCCTGATCATTTTCCGCCGCTAGATCCGCTTTGTTTTCCTTGTCATACGTCAAATCGTTCTTCAGTACGTTTCCTGCTTTGTTACGGTTCTTCTTTCTATATCCCTGACCCATTCCAGCAGCGAAGCTCTGCCGAATCACTGTGGAAAGGTTTGCTTCGTCTGTAGGGATGTTGAGAATTTTTCTCGGCATCACGGCAACGTCTATTAATTTTCCCCGCGTATATTTGTCCTGGTTTTGAACCGACTTCTTCGGCGTACCGAGGTAGTAATTCTCCTCGTTCTCCCTGTCGCTGTAGTAAACAAGCTTCTTTGGCCTCAACACCTTCTTGTCGAATTCCTTGCGAGACTTGATCGGTGCTCCTGGCGTCGAGGCGCATCTTTCCTGTATATTCGGTGGCGTGGCTCGACCATTTTCATTCACATCCTCGTCGTCCTCGCAATCCTCGTAGACCAAAACCCTGGCTGCAGGGTTCGTCCGCTGGTTGTTCACCTTGATGCCGAATCGTTGTTGATTAGTACTTGATACCTGAAATAATATTGCGCATTGGTTACAAATCATTATCCGCGTAAACGAATTAAAGAACGATAATCACAATGTGACTGCGTTTCTCACCTTGATACTTTTTTTCTCGACCTCGGTGAAGTCGTGAAAGACGCTGGTAACCGTATCGAAAAATTTCAATTCTTTCGAAATTATTTTACCCTGTATTTTACGATCACTTCCTATCATTTCGACTCCGTTCTTCGCTGGTTCGGAATTGAATATCAACGCTCTCGCTGCCTTCTTCTTCCTTTCCGCCATTTTATTTTGTACTTTTTCACATTGGGCGTACAATAAGCTCTTCAACGCATAATGTCATGGAGATATACATAATTCATCCGAAGATAGATTCATATCTGTATACTTACTTCGTTATCCAAAATCTCCGAAATGTGAAGCTGGTATGCAAACGTAACGAAACAAAAAAATCTCGCGAGTGACGATTAAAAATTTTAAACCATCATTATCGCTGCTCTCTTCACATCGTCCCTTTTATCATGAGTAAATCACGCATTGGCCTTGCCAATGATTAATATCTGAGACTCAGACAAATGGGAAATGCCAATTATTACTGAATCGTCAATCACCACTGAGTAAAAAGAAAATGATAATCGGTATTGTAATAAATACGAGCTCGTGGTACCAACAATTTTTTTCAGACATTTTTTTTTTTTCACGTTCCTCTTTCGAGACAACGGCACAACAATTCAGAAATTAACGCAAGCTACCAGTTCTTTAATTACTTCTCATCACGTATACGGAAATGGTCAGGACTTACCTTAAGCAAGCAGATTGTAAGGTGAGAACAGGCCTGAGTTGGAAATGATAAGAACGAAACGGAATTAAGGTAACGAGTGCCAAAAGATCGGATGACTCGCAAGTGAGTTCGCAGAACAAAATCCGAAGTGAATATCTGTTTGAAAAACAATTGAACAGCAGCCGCGGAAGATTACAAATATCCGGCCAATCAGATCACCGTATACAGCGGCAAGGGCCAATGGGCAAGTCGCTTCAACGCTGGGCGGGAAACCGCGAAATACCTCTCCTTTTTTTTCGTGTTGCGCGATGTCGCCCGAAGTTAACCGAAGTCGGTTCGGCTCGGCAGGCAGCAGCCCACATGGAAAATGGAGATTGAACAGAGTGAGCAAAGGAGGCATTCGCCATCGTTGATGGTTGTATGGCAGGCGTCGTGAAACGGGCGGGTCGCTGCAGCGAAGAATAGAGCGTATTTGTGTGCTTAATGACTGTCGAAAGTGGACCGAATCGAGGAAGAAAATAGCCGCGAGCAGTTGAGAGGTAATGTTTAACGGGCTATTTGCCACAAAATTGTCAAAACATTATATTAAATTGCAGACTTCACGGGAGCTGAACCATTATCGGGGCACGTAAACTACCCATTGCGCATGCGCCGTTGCGGGAATGATAAATTTACGCGCAATACGTTTGGCTAACGTTTAATTATTCGACTGGATATATTTCCACCTCACATACCTGTCATTCCGAATTTTCCTCGAATTTTCATGCATCAATTCACCCGCCGTATCCTCCCATCCCTAAGACCCAATCTCTTTGTCATTTTAACTGATATTAAACAATTAACACCAGTCGTACTTAAAACCTTATATTTTACTACTTAATTAAAATAAGAACGTCCTGTTGTTCAATTTCACACATTATTTTATCCATGCCACATTTATATCTATACGAGTCGACTGCTTGCCTAGTGCATTCGTGCCTTTTGTTCTGATTCTAGTATTCAGCATCAGGTGCAAATACAATTTCAAACAAATTTTATATTTAATTTTTTTATTTCAGTTCAGTGAATCATAATTAGCGAAATGTCATCAGCTCAACTCGATCGTCAAATGAGGATGGGGAGTGTGAAAGAAAGGAAGGAGAACGAGAAGGGTAAAAAATCTGTCAACCTGGTTTACAAGAAGCACAAGCACGAGGAAAGTCGTCATTTTAAGTTCAGCAGAAAACGTTCGCAGAGTTTTACAGGGAATGGTAAATTTTTCCCACCTCATAAACGGCGTAAGAAAGACGGAGGTATTATTCCGCCGACAAAGTTTTTGCTCGGCGGTAACATCTGCGATCCGTTGAATCTGAACAGCATGCAAGACGAGGAGATAAACAGAGCGATGAATGCAGTTACTCCGAAGTCGAGTCCTCTGCCGACGCCGAAACATAGGAAAGGCGCCATCGAAGTTATCATTCCGCCTAACATATGCGACCCTCTGAATCTGAACAATTGTAATGACGATGATGAGTACGAGAAACATCTAATTTCCCCCACAAAAAAGGGCTCCAAGAGACGAAACAGAAAACGCAAACGTGCATCGTCCAGCTCTGGAAGGGACGACGCTATTGAACCAGCTTCGGAAGCAAAGAACAGCGAAAAGGAATCGGTAGAAAATGCCGAACCTGTGCCTGCTGGCGTTGAAGAGAAGGTCGAAATTAAGCTTGCCCCTGCACCTCTGAGTTCTCCGCCTAGTAATCCTCCAGTAGTGGAAACTAAACCAGAAACTACTAGTCCTCAGAAAGATAAGAACAAGTTACGCCTCAAGGGGCTAGACGATCTGAAAGACAAACGACTGCGTAAGGTGGACGTTAAGGATAAAATTGTCAGTCCTGTTATCCCACAGCCTGGGGCTTGGAAACCGAGACCGCAGCATCGTGCTAGTCAGGACAAAAAGAAAAAGGCACAAAAATTGCCCAACTTTAGAGCCAAGGATGCGCAGTATCAATACGGCAACTATAACAGGTATTTGTTTAATTAAGTAAAGTTATAATTCTCTTAGTATTAAACATTTTTCAAATATCTACTTTTTTGAGTTTATTACAAAATGATTAAAGAATCAAGGACTCATTTGGTAAATTAATTTTATTTCTAGGTATTACGGATATCGAAATGCCCATGCCGAAGAAGATGGAAGACTCGGCGTGTTCGCCAGAAGAAAAGAGTTATTCTACGGGAAGGACGTGCTGGACATAGGATGCAACATTGGACACATTACATTGTCGATCGCCCGTGATTTTGCCGCACGTAGCGTGACTGGAATAGACATCGACAGAAAGCTGATTAACATAGCGAGGAAGAATGTCAAGCATTATGTAAACTGTGTCAGATCACCGGCGACTCACGAAGACGGAGGGAAAGGAAAAGACTGCGACGCGAGCTTTTATCCCCTATCGATGCCAATCAGCTACGGACTTATCGATATACCTGGTTTTACAAAGAACAAAAGTCAAAAAGGCTTCCCATACAACGTCACGTTTGTACAGGTAAGCAGCGATTTCATTTACATCTGCAAAAACTCCCTGTCATTCCAAAAAAGCGTCTTGTAACGATTTTTTCTCTACCATTTTTCAGGGTAACTATATATTGGAAGACGACGCGCTGCTGGCTTCGGAACAGCCGCAGTTCGACGCTATATTATGCCTGTCAATAACAAAGTGGCTGCACTTAAATTTCGGCGACTTGGGGCTGCAGAGAGCTTTCAAAAGAATGCACGCCCAGCTGAGACCCGGCGGTGTACTTGTACTCGAGCCTCAGAGTTGGGGCAGCTATGGAAAGAAGAAGAATCTCACTGTAAGTGTAATCGTGATCGTTATATCTGGACGGCGCAGTTTTTTCGTTATTAAGAAAACTGATCATATACTTCTGGTTATGCTTTCAGGAACGGATATACAAGAATTATCACAGCATCGAGTTCTTACCGCACAAGTTTACACAGTATTTGCTGTCACCGGAGGTCGGTTTCAGTAAATGCGAGGTAGTTTCCATACCGCCACATCCTTCCAAGGGCTTCCAGCGGCCGATTCAGCTTTTTACAAAGGCACCCCTGACTCCCGAGACCGCAGGTGAACCGACACCAAGCTCGATGGCGCAAAGTGAACGCAGAGATTTTGAAAGGGATTTATTTCCAAAGGATTCTAAGAAGGAGGGAGGGAACATGTCGGAGATGAGTCAAATCAGCACGGAGTCACTCAGCCAATATGAGCAGTTAGAAAATGTTTACGCGCCCAGCGCCACACCCTGCTACGATACCCCGTGCCACACAAACGATAGTCAGCCGATAGAGCCTAAGACGATGTGTTACATTGATATGGATATAGAGAATGCGGAGAGCGCTGCTGCTAGTGCTGCTGCAAGTGCGGCAGTCGGTGGCAGAGTTGAGAAAACAGACATTGGTAACGATAACAAGCAGCAGTCAAAAGGCAGATGATAAGAAATTTGAAGAACTGTCGATGATAATCACTACGAGTAAATCAACCGAGTATCAACTAAAGCGGATAAAAGTTCGACCGCAGAGAGAGAGGGTGATATTTGAGAGTAGAGAAGGAATAAAAAAAAAAAAAAAAAGGTACCTACTTGTGATAAATGATGGACACGATTGAAGCGGACAATTGATACTTTGTTGCCAAAATTCAACTCGAAACCACAAGAAAAATAAAGATATTGACAAATACCAGTGACGACAATCGCGAATGCCATAGCCTAGCTACATAGCGTTCTAAAAAATATATTTCTGATCAACGAGATGGAGGATAATGTACTTCTCTTGGGCTCGACGAACAAGAAGAAGAAGAAGACGAAGGAGACGAAGAGGTGAAAAATAAAAAGAAGTATATGAATTTGAGCGGAAGTATAAATGCGGCAAAGTGCGGTAAAGCAATAGGTAATAATATCGATAACAGACGATGCAAAACACTGTCAAGAGTGACGAACCAATCCATGATGAACGTAAAACAATTCTGCGATCGTTAACAACATGCGAGAAGAAACAGAGATCGATTGTATAAATATGTACGTAAATCTGAGGTAGAGCAATAGCTATGAGAAAGTAGACGAAAGCGACTGGAGAATAGATGAAACGAGTAAAGTGACGAGCAAAAGAGAAGGGAATTAATAGAAATGAGAAATATCTATCTATAGATGTAAAAAAAAAAAAGAGCTATGTGAGAGAGAAGTCCGAAGAACAGACACAGCCAGCGACTAGGCGAGTGCGAACGCGGAAAGTTAAATCCGATAAGATGTAAGTTGAAATCGTACGATCGAACTTGAATAGTTATTCAGGTTGTAAATGGTGGTGCTAATAAGCCTGGTGTGCATGCGCTGTACCTGATTACCCGTTTACGTATTGTTGGCGAATAGGTACGTACCTCAAAGCCAAATGAAACGTCGCTGTTGTTTTACCATTTGATTGTCGACCTCTGTTTATATTATAATAATAACATACGCGTTAAATTACTTACTTAACATTCTCGCTATGTAAATACGTATATATATATATAATATTATAATATAACACACACACACACGCGCATATATGTATATTTTAGATAATTATTAAGATAGTTTTATCAAAAATTTGTATTAGCTCATGGTATATACTTGTAATGCTAGAAAATTTCAACGCTATCGTGATAATAGTTAAATTCTAATTTCTCAATTGGTAGATATAGTTAGTTATCGCTGAATATAAAATCACACCTTTACGATTTATGTATACGCAGTTTACCGACACCGACAAGTTTATTATTATCACGTAGAAATCTACAAGGCTTCTTTTCTTTTTGTTTTTTCCCCCGTTTTATTATTGATAATTTTTTATTTCTTATTTCCTTGTCTCTCTCGTTCCATCCCTTGGATTCAAATAACGGAGCTTTAACTTCTCACCTATTAATATGTAATAAAGATAATAATTATAATAATGATAACGATGATAAATAAGTATTGAAAATTTATAATGCAGGAACATTTGAAACTCAAAACAAGACAAATACATACACACATAACGTATATGTATCCACGATAAAATTAATTATCAATAGTTGAACGAAATTTTCTTAAATAAAACATTTTTCACGTGTCCGAAATCATTTCCACATGCGCATAATTAATTTCAACACACCGTATGAATGCTGACATATTATGCCGTTCTCCGCATACTATACGCATCTACATTTTCGTCAGTTTACAAGTCACTTAAATATATTCTACTCCCCCGCGATTGAAGAGACGCGGAAATACCGAGACCCCATGCCAAGATCGTACAATACGTACCATACACAAATACCCATATGCGTGGAGTTTTACACTTGACTTGACTCACATTTCCACTACGACTATTTTCCTTGAAAAAAAAATTAAAAAATAAAGAAAATTCTCCCCTCACGTTACACGTCCGCAGTCTCCTTCTGCACGAAGTCGTGAGGGGAAAAAAAATCACCAAAAACGTTGTTTTTTTTCGTTATATTTTATTTATTTTTTAACGCGTGAAACGTGTAAAAGAAAAAACACTTCGCAACTTCCGGTTCTTATGAGTACAGTAAATGGGTATAAATTGAGCGCTTCAATTTACAGCATTTATGTGGAATGCCCGTTATATGCATAGATCAATTAGCAGTATACACCTATATATATATATATATACATATATAATAAATATATATATATATATTTATATTAAAATCTGTTGTAAAAATATGTGTGAAAAGCAGCAGGAAAGAGAATTTAAAGCTTACGTGTTTATTAAAAATCATAAAGATCGAAATAAATATATCAGTGACACACGAATCGATATGCGAATAAATTTCAAAAAGACTTTCGTTATTTTTTCATCTTTTCTCTTTTTCTTTTTTTTTCTTTTGATTAAAAACTGTCTCGTTGATCCTTTGTATTCTGCTAGTCCACAAAAGTTCTTTCCTGCAGCTCTTGAAGTGTTAAAATTATATGAAAAGTTCGTCACAGAGTTATCCGATCACTTTAAGCGGTAGTATTATTAATGTATGTGATTCATATTTAAGTTATAGAGGCGTGCTGGCTGTGCCTGTGTTTAAGCAATCGAGCCAAAATAAAATTCAAATACCATCAAAGCCCGTGCCTAATTAAACCCTCTAAGATGAACTATACAGGGCTGCGATATATTAAATATCAATCAATTAGGTTACTCATCCGAAGACTGACTTTTTGGCTTTACTCAAAATTCTTTAAATGAAATGATATTCTCGTTAATAAAAAAAAAACAAAAAAAAAAAAAAAAATTCGAACTAAGGTTAACAACAAAAGAAAAAAAAAAAAAAAGAGAAAGAAAGAAAGAAAAAAAAAAAATAGAAAAAAGAAAAATTGTCTACAGCTTTTAAATTACACGCTGAATTTTGATGCCCGTTTTTTTTTATCAAATACAATCTGTAAAACTACATAATTTGACGCTCCTGATTTCGATCGATTTTGTAATCTGTCTGTTCTCGTTCGTGCGATTAATTGTTAAGTTTTTCAATTATGCAATCGAATTCTCGATACGACATTCATTCTTCTTTTACAAAAAAATGTATCTACCCACACGTGGGTGCATCTATCGATGTGTTATGTATACAGGTATAATGTTACGCTGTAAAAAAGCTACTGTCAAACAGCAAATAAATGAATAAATAAATTAGTACTATGTACAGAAGAGTAATTTGTAAATTGAAGATTTGTAATATTATTCTGGATTATGAAATTCATGAATTGAAAATATCACCGAAGAAGATGAAAAAGAAGGAAATTTAATAACGAACGTATAAATATAGGCATATATACGCTTTAGAATTAAATTGTAATTTAGTTGAACTTTGAGGCCTCGTTATTAAATATTATTTCATAGTTGTTATTTATTTTTAAATTAAAAATTGAACACCATGCGAAGAGCTCTTTTCAATTCAATAAATTTGACGCGAGTAATTAGTGGAAACAAAGTAGTATTATTATTATTGAACCTCAGTCATTTGTTGCGCATCAATTTTAGAAAAAATAGAAAAAAAACTTACAAATCAAAGAAGGAGTCAAAAAGTAAAAATCAAAGGTGAGGAATTTCAATTTTACCGATTACAGAGCATGAATTCGTCTTGAATGATAAGAGTGTGAAATGCTAATTTCTAAATTCTTTTGACCTTTTCATTGAAGGCGAATAAATGATACATGTAATCAGATATTGTCACCGCGTGTTAAATACATGCAGTCGTTAATTAAACAGGACATGATAAATAAATGTAAATTTTATAAGTATATGTATAATAATACGTAGCTACGCTATCCCAGCGATAATAATTGATCGTTGAAAAAAATAAATAAATAAATAAAATAACGCAAAGGAAGAATAATTATTCGTGTATTAATTATACTTACATTTGTAAATGAAATTTAATGTCAAACGAAAACAATTATGAATTGGGATAGCGTATTTATAATCGTGATGCACAATTAGATTATAACGTTGACACTGTAACAGTACCTAAATACGATATTATTATGAGAGTTTTGCCTATTGTTATTATTATTATTATTATTATTATTATTTTTTCTCGTTTCAAAAGTAAAAATAATAGGTGTATATTGAATATAGAAAATTAAGAAAATCCTACGACCTGCAGCAATCTATAATTACGCAATGATTGTATAAAATGATGAAATAATAAACTATTCATTTTAAATTATTTCCTAGGCTCGTTTTAATTCATTTTTATTTTTTAATTATTCTCACCGATATTCCACCGAACTACGATAGTTGTATGAAAAATAAAAAAGGATAATATGATATAAAAAAAAAAAAAGTTCTAGAAACTGAAATGTCATTTATTGCGAAGATACAAGATAATTTCGGCTATAATTATTATACGTGGTTATACAAATAGCATGCCAAGTGCAGCTTAGCTGGTTTTTCGTATGTTATAAATTATATTATACCGCGCGTAATTTCATACCGCTCGTTTATACTCCGTATATGTATAACGTGTCTAATTTTAGATCTACGAATCATATGGTGGGTGTTTCAGAATTAAATCTATGACACAGCAGGTCTCTGCGGTGCAGCATATATTAATAATTTTATCGTACATCCTTTTCACCGGCAAAGTTTTCTTTCTTCTCCATTCGATAATACGTTGATGTCAAAAAAAAAAAAAAAAAATGCATATAGGTATAAGTATGTGCATTAATAATATTCCGTGAATCATTGTTGTTGAACGTTGTTAAAGATTCTCAATGCTGGCCGTCGTCGTTTTCTTTACCTTTCGTTGTTACGGGAATGTTTTTTTGTTTTTTACTGACTGTTGTACGATATGCAAATTCGGCTATAAAATCAAATCAATTTATGACGAAATTATAATGAAGTCCATTAAAATCGCAGTCGCATCATAGCCTTGAAATTTATAATAGGTGGATTTTGATCACGAAGCAACAAGATTTACATACACGACATACACTGTAAATATGTATATGCATATGTTATACGCTTGAAAGTGAATTTTTGGCAGTGATCACCTTGGGCTAACAATTATCTAAGAATTATACCGTATGTGCATGTGTATTGCGTACACACGTGACTAGAATACGTGAATTTTTGAGAACCGTGAAAGAACTGTTTGAAAAATTAATCATATTCTATGTATAATACGTATACGTGTACATGTGTTATAATACTAAGATTTAAAAAATTATTGCATTATCATCATCATCATCATTATCATCATCATCTTGAATAATTCCTGATGTTCATTGAATGAATTATTAAATATTGCGTTATTATATGACTCTGTCCCTCTTTTCATTATAAAGAAAGAAAAGAGGACGACAGAAAAAAAAAATTTTTCCACGTTGTCCGGCAACATTTTCATTATCTTTTTTTTTTCAATATTTAACGATGCGTCGTATACTTTCTACATTTGTTATTAAAGGGGATTATGTATACGTTATATAATATTGGTTATACGTATAATATAATCGAGAAGAATAATAATACATAATATTTTACTATGTTAGTATGCATTATATGTTATTATACGAGTCCGATTGAAATTAGTTCAATTATATTATCATGTATTATATAATTACGTCTCAAAGATTTAAATATATACATACAATAATGTATGTATTTATTGAAAATACTTACAACCGTCATCGAAATCGGTTGTACGATTATAGGAATTAAGATATAATAACAAACTACGACGGAGCGCCTGCACCCCTGTAATCAACTAGCAAACTTTTTTTTTTTATCAATAGTCAATTACAACTAGAATTACGTATCATTACCATTGCTATTGTTATGTATGTAGGTACCTACCTGTTGCTAGTCTAAGACTGATTCGTTCTTCAAATACTTGGTCTATATATTATTACATTTGTGTATATTTAGTATTTATTCATCAAATCTCAAAGGCAGCTTTCATTAGTTTCTCTACCTCCACCACCCCCTTGGAAAAAAAAAAAACAAAGCAACGAGACAAAGTTAGCAAAGTTCGTAATTTTCGATTAAGAAAAAAAAATCTAAACTCAGATGTCCATTTTTTCTGAAAAATTTACCGAGATAATGAATGTAAAAACATATAATTGTTCGTCCAATTTGATTTTTGAAATATTTGACGATTCTACCCTGCTTGAATTCTTTTACAGTAGTAACGACGATAACGGTAATTCATACTATAGGTACGATGGAAATGTGAAAAAATAACTATTCGTCGACCAGTTCCCACAGCATTAGAGCAGCGTCTGTACCGCCGACTGTGACAAC
This sequence comes from Neodiprion fabricii, assembly GCF_021155785.1. Taxonomy (NCBI): domain Eukaryota; kingdom Metazoa; phylum Arthropoda; class Insecta; order Hymenoptera; family Diprionidae; genus Neodiprion; species Neodiprion fabricii. Next base: position 3,573,484 of record NC_060242.1, read on the forward strand.
GTTTTGATCGTTGTAGAGGAAACGGGCGCAGGCAACCTGCGAGCTGTAAACCTTTTCCTCGATGTATTCGGCCTTCGAACTGGTGCAAGGATACCGGAAAAGCCTCAGATAACCCTCGGCGTCCCCGGAAACGAGCATGTCGTGGGCTGCCGAACGACTCGAGGTCGACAAGACGGTGTTCAAAGGGTAGTAACGATTGTTCCACATACCTACGAATCCGTCGAAGGACAACTCGTTACGAGTGTGGAATAGCTACGAGAGTTCTGATTATAGATTCCGTCACCGTTAATTTGCTTGGCTTTATTTTTCTCGATAAGGATTGAAAGTATGGTAAAGTAGGGCAAATTGTCGGCAAGGCAGAGCAAATTGTCGGTAAGGTAGGGTAAATTATCGGCAAGTTTGGCCAACGAAATGATTCGATGATCGGTAAGAATACAGCTTAATTACCCGCCTTGATTAGATTAGGATATAGTCTAAGTCAATTAGAGCAGGGATATCCTCCCCACCCTTTAAAAAAAAAAGGTTTATGTCTTAGTTATCACACTTCAATAGTTATTCTAATCTTTCTCACGATAAATTGAATTTCAACTTTGAATGATCGTCGCTTTGCGAAGCGAAGGAGAAAAAAAAATCCGGATCATGATAAAAAAAAGTTGTCTATTCAAGAATACTGTTGCCAAATTTCTTAACATTTTTGAGATATCACGAGCAAACCAAAAAATGACTTCGAGCTAAATGGTCGACGTTATTGTTAATAACAATTTTTCCCAAAATTTAATTGCGAAACAAAAATTCTGAATATAGCCCGATCTACGTACTTTTGAATAAAACAAAATCCAATCTAATCGACAAATTTTTGTTGAGAGATAAATTCCCAAAATTTACTCACTTTTTCATTCCTCTACTCTGGTTATACCCTTATGAATTTTACATTTCCGCATCGATGGTTTTATTTATTTTTTTTTACTTAACTGATTAATCGCGCAGTTTTATGGAACGAGGTGAGTAGAAAATGAAATTTGGTTATCGTTATTGTACGTTATATACTTGCCAGAAACCATGTAGCCGACCATGCAGTTGTAAGTGTACCATTTGACATCCTTCATTACCAGTGGACTCTTTTCCGACGACAAAGCCTTTACGTCCCCTGGGGCGATTATGTTGAAATAAAACAGAAGAAGAAGAAGAAAACAACAATCAGATCAACAGTCATTTTGATTCGATGCAGTTTATAAATCTAGATATCAGGTAGGCGAGGCATCTCCAATGAAACTTCATTGTATGTGATGAAAGAACAATAAAATCCTTACGAATTCCAAATCATTTTAACTAACGTTCTGAAATTACTATCAATGATATGTGTGCGTTTATGTGTTTGTATTAGGGTGTTTCAAAAAAAAATAATTTAAGTTTTTTCAACATGGTACCCCCTAACAAATTTGTTTAGGTTGAAAGAGAAATTCCTGTTAAAAGCTCGAACATTGCGCTCAGTTGATATTCCTGCACTATTACACATTATTTTAAATTTATTCATTATAGTGGATAAAATTTTTTTTCTGTCACTTACTTCAATCATAGTATTAATTTATACCACAAAAAAGACCCAGACTTGTGATATTAAGTCTCCGTTTTTTCATTATTAATTCAATATCATAAAATAGTTACAATTTAATATGGAATTTTAATTTAGAAGAATAATATGCCCGGTTGATATATTCTTGTGTTATGCACGTGATCTTTGGGTTGAATATAAATATCAGGAAAGAAATAATAATTCAAGTGCTACAACGTGTTTCTTCAAAAAAATGTGAAAGATCAAACGAGCGCTAACTTCCACACAAAGTTAACCGCTCATCTCTTCACAGAATCTTTCTTTTATAACCTGAACAAACTTATGAGGGTGTGTCACGGTGGAAAATCGTAAATTATTTTCTTCCGAAACACTCTAGCGTGGTGTATATCGGAGCTTTTTTTCCATCCGAGTTTATCTTATACCACAAGTCACTCACAAAACACGAGATCGTAATCCTGCGTGACGGTCTGAAGAAATCTGCTGTCCGAGCTCCAGTCGAGTTGAACGAGGGGCTGAGCTCCCCTGATCTTGTTGCTTTTTTTATACGAAAAACCGTCCCTCGAAACCCTGAAGAGATATACGCTGCCGTTCTGGGATCCCAAGGCGATAATTTCACCGGCTGTAGAAATAATAACAACAACATCAACAATAAATAACATCCATAACTATTGGCCAACGGTGGATTAGGAGGAGGGGGGGGGGAGGGTATTTTCACCCCCTCCAGCTTTTCGGTAGAACTCGGTAGAGTTCAAGGGTCGCAAATCGTCTTACTCGGGTTGTAGCCGATGCAGGAAAGCGGCGATCCGCATACTCGCAACGTCGCCACAGCCGCTCCCGTGTCTGCGGCTAAAACGAGAAGATGACCCTCCGACGAACCCGCCGCCAAAGCAACACCGAACGGGTGAAAAGCGATGCTGATGCACTCGAAACCGACCTGAAATATACCCTCGTAAATTCGTGGATCAGTTGATTTTCTTTTCTTAATTTTTTTTTTTCCAAGGTTTTTTCGAATTACTCTGCAGATCATGAAAGTATATGGCAAATTTCTTTTACAATTCTCTATAAAAATTCACCAATTTCTAAACTTATTATTATTATTATTATTATTATTATGCATTGTCGCTTGAGGGAACTCAGGTCTTGAAGATAGTTTGGAAATAACCGGCGGTATTTTCCTTCAGAATACAAAGTTACGCAGAAATGCTTGAAACGTATAACAATGATATATATATATATATATATATATATATATATATTGTAATAAGAATTGCCTTTTATCTTGACAAATAAATCGGATAACTTTAAGAGAGACTTTCGGAGAAAAACGGTTTCAGAGGAATCTCGAAATTTGTGTTCTTGAAAAAAAAAGCACAGGTCGTCTGAATGCGGGTTAACCGGAAAGTTCCAGCATTTCTGTTTTTTTTTTTTTGTACAGAAGTGTTCCCTCAAGCCGAAATATGGAGAATTTTTTTGTATTCTTTTTTGAAATCCGATAACGGGTTGTACTAATTTTTGCGCCAAATTTTGACAATCAAACGGTCTATTGAAGAAAATTCTTTTCCTTGTGGAGAGCTGGTATAACTTTTTGGATGAGAAATGATTTTGTGAAAAATTGTAAAAAAAATCGCTCTTTTATTAGAAGCACTTCCAGAAGGGAGACGAAAAATAAGAAGAAGATCGCACCTGCGTCGTCCAGAGGAGTTTGTGCCGTCGCCACAAAGCGATGTTCTTGTCGTGTCCGGCGGTTGCGAAAACCTCGTCATCGGGGTGAACGGCGAGTCCCCAGAGTTGCCTACCGTGACCGAAAACCACCTGATTGAACCTGCGTTGCAACGATCCTTCGAGAATGTTGTTCCTAGTGGTCCCGACGTATATATTTCCGTCATTCCGCCCCGGACGTTGGGGATAAATGCTTCGCACGCCGCCCGCAGCCTCGGGCAACTAAAAAATTAGGGGGATGATTGTGAAGTTGGGTAATTTTTTGTCGGGACTAGAACTTGGGATTTTTCCGTATAATATTACGGATATAAAAAGTCTAATTTTGTTGGAGCTTTTTGCGATGTTCACTTCGAGTCAAGCTGCGATCTTGAATTTTACAATTTAGGGGTTGAAAATCGAGACCGCGTTGAAAATCTGTTCAAAGATTCGATTATCTTTCGTTTCACCTTCGTGTCGGTTATGCGCTTGTAGTTTTGGAGCGAGTCCCAAGCCGCGATTTTTCGGTCCTTTTCACCCCCGGATAAAAGGGTACCTTCGGAGAGCATAACCAGGGAGCTGATACCCTTGTTGTGGGCCTCGAACTCCATTCTTACGAAATATGCACCGTCGGCGTCGACCGAATAGATCGTTATGAAACCGTCGCTGTCTGCCGTCACGACGTCGCCGTCCTGTTCAAACTGGATGCTCGTCACGTGCGTCCGTGAAGGCTGGATCGAAATTAAAAAAAAAGAAAAAAACAAAATAACATGCAAATGAAATGGATAATTATTCATATTATCATTTCTAGGGAATTTTTTTTCTTCAAATGCGGGAGGCCGATAATTATCTCCGAACGTGCAGTTCTTTGAAATGCGTTCTTGTGCACGTTTTTTTTTTTTTTTCTTTTTTTTCGAGGTGACTCGGAAGAAGTTTTTTTTCAATGGTTGATTTCGGAACAATTGATAAAAAAGAAATCAAGGCTATAAGATTGTTACTTAAATTTTTACAAACTTTAATCGAATCTGTTATTTCGGGAAATCACAACAATATTTTTTTTTTTTTAATTGTGTAAGCAAAACGATTTCGAAAAAAAATCGGCAATTCTATAACAAGCGTTTTTCAAAGATAAGGATTCAATTTACAATAAGTTGGTATACATCAATGGTAAATTAACGATTACCGGTTTTATGATGTCCGTTCTTTCGAAAAATCCGTCCTTACGACGATTCCAGAATGTCAAATGACCTCGGCCGTGTGTTATCAGTAGATTATCGTCGAGAGGATGAAACGCGGCTCCGGTGAGATCCTCCTGAAGAGTCTGCAATGATAGTAACGACTTTAAATCCTTGCCGATTCGTTACATGCCATAAACTTTCGGTGCAGTGAAATTTCTGGGAAATTTGTTGAAAAATTTTGAGACAACGATACTGACTGCAACTTTTCCCAGCAGATGACCCCACTGCCATTGCCAAACCGAGAGGATAGCCTCTCTCCCCGAGTCGACGGCCAACACGTAGCTTCCACCGTTCTGGAATTGAATATTGCGATCGATTTGGTTGGGGAAATATTCTTGTGCAATAAGTGCAACAAAAAAAAAAAAACGGGAATTGTTCGTAAACTTTGCTTGCTTGCAATTTTTGAACCGATAGAAACTCGGAAATTCGATTTTCCAAACGATATTTTTGTACGCAACGTTAGCAAGTTTTAGAACTCTGAAGAAGGACTTTTTTGCCTCTGATTGAATAACGATCGAAATAAGAAACTTTGATTTATTTTCTTTATCGTTTTTTTTTTTTTTGTTTTTTATTGCGTTAAAACAAAATCTGCAATGTGATTCGGGATGGTGAAAATTTGGAAAACTTGTCGGATTGTCATTTTTTGGCTTGTCTCACCAGCTGCGAAAAGGCAAGAGCGGCAACTCCCAGCTGAAATTCTGACATCCCGAAAATGTAGAGGGTGAGAAGAGTATCCGTTGACCAAATTCTGACGTGGGGTTGAGCTTTCCTGTGTCTCCCAGCCTTCTGACCGGACGCCACAAGCTCGCGACTAGGATGAATCTGAACAACGAATGATTAACCCTCGATTGCAACAATCGATTCGATACAAAAAGAGTATATACATATATATATGTATGTATATGTATATGACGGTGTGCCAAACCAAAAATTAATTTTTTTTCACCAAACGTGCATCGAACTTTCGGACTTTTTCCTTTTGGAACACCCTGATACAGGTATATACTCAAATTTTATTTCGATTTAACTTCAAACATCCAAACAAATAAATGAAACATATTTATTTTGATTTTTATCGATAAAAATGATGACTTATCGTGGTTAAATAAGCTCTGAACGCGGTTTCCTCGTGTGAAATAAAACAAGCTGTGCTATTCTCGAATCGAGTAAATTCTCTGGCACCAAATTGACATTGTTCGATTAATCTTCTTCGCCCCTCATCGACACGCACCTCCATGCAAGTGATGTCTTCCGTGTGCCCGACGTAATGCCTCTGAGCGTTTTCCTCCCTGTCGTAAAGAACGGCGACGGCGGCAACGTAGTAGAGAAGTTCGCCACTCGGTAATACCCAGAGATTTTTCCGCGTATCGGTGCCTCTGTAACCGTATACCCATTCGAGCTGGAGCTTTTTTTCCGGCGGCGAGTTGTCGACGGGCGGAAGAAGCGACGGGGGATAAAACGACCGGCGCAACCCCCTGATTGTAACCCTCGTAGGCTCTTCCCTGAGCACTTCGACCACGCTGTAATCTGCCCGAAACAAGAAACGTTACTCGTTATTTGATGAAAATTAAACAATTTTTTTTGTCGAACGCTAGAACCGAAAGAAAAAAAGCAAAAACAAACAAACGTATTTCCTCGACGCAATCGACTGTAAAAAATTCATTGCAATGCAATACGATAGTTGGAAAAAAAATTTCTTTTCCTTTTCCAATTTTTGAGAAAAAAGTGTAAATTTCTCCGTTTTCTGTTAGTTTTATTTTGTTGGTCACTCTGCTCGAAATCTTTTATCCTTTCACCGTCTTCGCTTTTCGGTTTCTCACCGTTCACTCGGACGACTTCCGCTTCCGGCGCGTAAAGGGCCCGCGGCCTGCTTTTGCTTCGGGCCCGTCGCTGACGGCTCAAGTCTTCGACGACCGTAGGAGGGCCCCGAGACCTCGATCTTCGAGCTGGAGAAGCTGCGATCGCGACTGACTGAACACCCGTCCCACCGCCGAGGTAAAACGTATCGACGTCGGCGAATTCGTTTCGCAACTGAGAGAAGCTTCGCACCTGCGGTGAAAAGGTTTTGAAAAAAATTATTAAACATTGAGACGAAAAGATGTTGAAAATTGAAGCAAAAATCATCACGATTGATTCTTATTTCATTTGACTCCATTTTATTTATTTATTTATTTTTTTTTTTGCCTTCTGATGTACGTGTCATTTTTTATAAAATTTCGAATTTTATATTTTCAATTTTTTAACAAGTTTCGTTTCACATCTGCGTTGTATGACGTTATACGTATAACGTAAGATTTTTATGAATTATAAAATTGAATGGATATACGTCATTTCATTGTAGATAATAATGAGAATTTAACACAGTGTTTTTTTTATTACTATACCTACATTATTTCGAGTAGTTAATCCGAATTCACGTATATTAGTGCAATAAGGCACATTGTTTATAGTCAGTTTATACAGAGTAGGAATGAGGAGGGAGTGGAGGCAATCGGGTTTGTTTTTTATTAGCACGAATAAACAATAACCCATCAGCGTCACACGAGACATTCTATCCATGAAAGTAATTAATATCGATTCGTTATACCTATACGTTAGGTATATTACACCTGAAAATCACTCGGTGTGTAAAAAGATGGACTGATAAAAAAAAAAAAATAAAAAAAAAGCAATTACACAGCCGCAGAAATTATGCCCAACTAGCATCACGATCAGCCTTGTAACTAAGCGATAAAAAGAAAGAGAGAAAGAAAAAAAAAAAAAAAACTGTAAAAGAAACAAAGAAAAGAAAATCAGCCCTGCGATATGATAGGTATCTTAGGATATTATAATATCGTTGTGGAATTAACCGTACGAAGAAATTGGGTGGCGTGTTTTTAAAACTTGTAGTATAACCTTAACCGCAATCTGCACGCGGCGCCGTGCTAGGGTAAAGAAATTAGATCGGGGGGGATCGAGAAATTGCGTGAAAGGGAAATAATTTCTCCCTCCTTACCACCCTCACTCCTCTTAAGCCGTTTTGCATGAATAATTATGTCGGTACAGAGAGAGAGAGAGAGAGAGAGAGAAAAACAACTCACCTCCAAACCCGTGACGGTGAACATCCGCTTGGCCCCGTTCATCTTGAGTACCTGACCCAAATCCTCCAGGACCTCTTCGAAGGGTTGCGAGGTCCTCAAATTCAGCAGTACTCGACACTGCGATATTTTGATGGAATAGTTACATGTATATACATACACAGAGTTTCAAGGGATGAACGAATTATAAAGAAAAGAATAGTTAGTTGAAAAATAGCTCGAATTAAGACGAACGTAAGGTGATATTATAACATCCCCGAAAACTATTTTCTCAAATTCTCGATCGCAATGCATCACAGCCTGTCTGTGTTACTCGAATTTGCAAGTGCTGATGAATTGGAGAAAAATTCGATTTTTCTCTTACTTTTAAAGCGTTTCGATTCAAAGGGTGCAAAAAAGCCTAGAATCGTTGCGTTTCTATTATTCGGATACGCCCGGTGTTTACAAGTAAGCACTTCAGTATGTCGAGTTGCCTACCAGTTAGGGTAAGAAATATCGGTAAAGCAGATCTGCCGATTCGAAATCACTTTAACGCAACTCCGAAACGCGCTTTTACCGATCGTTTCAGTATATTTTACAATGAACGAAGCAGCTGCTTGTCCAAATTCGCACAACTTCACAAAACGGGTACTTCCGACTCCCTCGCTATGACTTTAAACGCGCTGCCTACCGATAACTGGGTAGGTATGTATTACCGATATTTGATCTCCTCGGTGATAGGCAACCCGACCCACCGAGTCGCTTACTCGACAACACGGGATACAAAGGTCGAGAAAACGCCGGCGCCGGCTAGTTTCAAGCACCTACCTGGACGGTGTGATCGAGGTTATTGACGATCCTTATGACTCGGCCCGAGGAGGGTTTTCCACCCCCTGGCGGGGGTGCCTCGTCGCTGATGGACGCCTTGCGGCTGAGGCTTCCGACCGCCGGAGGTCGGCTCCATCCGGTTCCTCCGCCTCTTCCAGCCGTCGCCGCCCCTCCACCCCCGCCCCCGCCGGGCGTCGCGTACCACGTGTTACTCTTCTTGCCGTAGCTCGCCGGCTGCAGGAGAACGAGAAAGCGTGAAGTAAGCCACAAAAAAAAAAAAAAAACTACAACAACAACAACAACAACAACAACAATAATAATAACAATAATACACAGGTATAAGTTTTTATATTTAGTTGTGGCGCGGTTAGACGACCTGCAACATATCAACGGTTTGCGATACCACTTCGAAGGAGACGCTCATCAACACCAGGAAACTCTCGAGACTTTCTTCCTCCTCGTAATACGCAGAATAAGAGGACGAAGACGAGTAATAGGCCGAGTTGGAGGACGAGCAGGAGGACGAGCTGCGGCTCGGATGATCCACGTCTGTCAGACTTAATCCCAACACTTGCCGCGGCTCTCCCGGAGAGAACGAGGAACTTGACGGATCAATGATGAACGAGGTGAGAAAACACGTAGCTTCGAGATAGTGAGTAAATCGTTTGCACAGGGTTTGAAATCGGATATTCAGGCGGATCGGTGTAATCGCAGTCAGAAAGTGATGGGCAGAGAGAAGGAGAGAAAAAGATAGATAGATGGATAGATAGATAGAGAGAGATAGAGAGAGAGAGAGAGAGAGAGAGAGAGAGAGAGATACAGCCGGAGAAAAAAACTGTGTGTGTGTGAAATATGAAGAGAGAGAGAGAGACAGAAAGAGGAAAATAGAGAGTGTGTATAAAAACTGCACAAGCCAGCGTCTGCGTTTGAAAGGGGTGCAGAAAATCAGCGATGCGTTTGATATACTGAGAATTATACCTGACTGTGGTATACGTATATTGTATATATATATATACACCTATGCCTGTATCCTTACGCGTATAAACACATTGTGTATACGTATATATATATATATATATATGTATATCGTGTATAACAATTAACCCGCGCTAGGGAAACACTGGGATTTTGTATATAATTTTATAGCGATAATATATCTACACGTATGAAGATGTATAATATTATACGACAAAAAGTTCAATCGTTCGAAGCACCGACGATCACGTCGCGAGAAAACGTAAGAAAGAAAACGGTAAATAAAATCACTGAAATATGATGAATAATTGATCGAGAGAGAATCGAGAAAAAGGAAAAAAAAGCCGAAAGGGGTCGGAGGGGGCGGGGGGATTTTTTTTTACAACAAATAATACAGCTTCCGACGAATCGTTTGTAATTCACGCCATAAGAACACCGCGTTGGCCCGAAACCGAATTACACACGCATATATATATATATATTATATGTATACGTATATATGTTCATATGTTATGTGGGTAGAAAAACGATACGTGGACTCTGCACGTGCTACGGTGTTCGAGGTTCGTGTTGTACTGAAGGACTGCGAACCGGACTCGAACCCCCAGAGATGCGGATGTTCCACCCCGCCAACCCCCGCCAACCCCCGCCAAGGCCGAACCTCCTCCACCCCCCCCCTCCACCCCCCTCCCACCATTCGCGTAATGCATGCTAATCAAAAAACAGCTCTCTTTGTCTCTGAGCCACCCTTCCTCTCTCTCTAATAGGACTCTCGTTTAAAAATTTCATTTCGTTTCATTTTTTTTTTCGATTTTGTCGCAATATTTATTTTTATTTATTTATTTATTTTTTTTTTTTTGCCCTTTCGACAACTCCGAAAGTCAATTCGCGCGTCGACGAATTGTGCGAAAAGATATTTCCTCGACAAACGACCAAACCGTGTAATATATTTTTCTATCTTTTTTACGTACCTCTTATTTTTTATACCCTTTTATACCCATCTTTTTGAGCTGCTTGCGGATTGGAAAGTTCGCGTTACCCGTTTCTCAAATTTATCACGAATCGCGGTGTTAAATCGCCGTTTCAACGTCAATTATCAGATGACGGGTTATAAATTTTGATACATCAGAAAGTGGCAGGCTATAAAAAGGCAGGGATCGTAAATTCACCGATTTCTCATATTCCTTCCGGCGCCAACGGCTCAGCGTTTTACTAACAAGCGCAAAGTGCTGGTTAAATCTTGGTAATGGACAGCGGTTATATGATCCGGGCTTAGAGTTTTAGGGGAACGGTCTGTGCCAATCCTTTTGCCCGACGAACCCGATGATGAACGTAGTAATCGGATGAAAAAATAAACGGCAATGTTTAATCTAAGAAAAAACAGGAACCGATCGCGTTACTTCATTCATTTTCTTCATTGTTCTTCTTTCGTTTCAGACTGATGTTCGATGTCAAAAAAAAAAAAAAAAAGTCAACACCGATTCTCAAAGATCGCTTTACGCGAAACATAAAATAAAAATACTGTATTTATTATGTCATATTATTCTTCAAGTTTCGTGCGTTAAGATTGCAGCTAAGAATTTCATGACCGGGGAAAAATTACGTCTGGTTTAATACGGTGACAGAAAAAAAAAAGAAGAAAAGACAGATAGAGAGAAGAATAAGAGAAAACGAAAAAAAAAAAAAAATCTGCCGAAGGAACGAAAAATGGACATCGATTGTAAAATTCGGTTTTGAAAATATCGTTGTTGAATCAAAGGAAAGATCCTTGCAGGTACGTGATAAAATATCACGAATCCGTTGCGCGGGTGCAGCAATTATTTTGAAAAGGCAATTTCTGAGTGATTTAAAACTGAAATCGAATAATATCAGAATCGTTTCTCAAGGCGGTAAAGTTATGAATCTTAAACACGCAGCTGGCTGGCGACTTCCAAGGTTGCAGTCGACAAATCCCCGCTACAATACACGTATACAGAGATACTCTGTATAACCACCCCCGACAAACACACACACGCACACATACGTACGTGTAATCGAACATCGCGATTATACACATGCGCATGATGCAGGTATTTGTTATACACGGTACAAAAACAAAAATAAAGCACGAAAACTGGATACAAATTTTGTGTCTCCGTTATTTTCTTTTTTAATATCGTCGATTCTTTTTTGGTAAATGCAACGCGAAATCAGTTTCTGAGGCTTACTATACTTTTTTAGTCAAACAAGGCTTTAACGTCAATTTATCGTTGCACGAGCGTTAAATTTTCGCAACGGTTGCGAGAAAATATAGCAACAGCGATCGTAATGAGAAAGAACAGTAACGTATACTAGACTTTTCGGTAACAACTATGAAACTAATTTTCATTTTCTACCTAGAACAATATTTTCCATTTGTGGTAAAAAATGAAAATAGTCAAGGAATGAACGGTAACCGAAATTAAAAATTTCTCTCAGTGTATCCATAGAATTGAAATATATATAACGAAAGAAATGAAAAGAGAATAAAAACTCGCAAACTTATACGCTAAAAAATACATCAAGATTTAGATTCAAGGTATGAAGCATTCGCAAAAATTTAAGTAAATTACAAAAAATTTTACGAAAAATTAGCTGACCTGAGATGATTTGTTCAAGTTGTCGTATATTTATAATTGCATGTATAATAATTCCTCGTGTTTGTAGAGCAAGGGTACTTTATACGTGGGTATAAAGTATCTCGCTGATATAATGGATGGCAATTTTCCATTAAAACTGCACTGCCAGCTCTGCGCTGAGGGGATTCGATTAGCTGCCAAGCGGATCACGGTTCTCCTCCTCGGCTTCGCCTTCGCCTCTTCTTCTCCCCTGTTGCCTTCCTTCCCGCTAACGGGGTTCGGAACCCGCATATGATAATGGCCGTATGAATTAACACAGGGTGAAGGTCAACCCCCCCCCCCCCCCCCCCCACCCCCCCACCTTCGACCCCTTCGCCGATCGCCAAACCGCCGAAGGAAAGCGTTACGCCGTTCGAACCCCATCCCCTAAACTCGTTGTAGCGTTTCGGAACGAACGATTAGGTTTGTTGATTCTTTTTCCTTTTCTCGAGGTTCAGGTTTCGCATACTCTGCAAGGTATTCGAGATTATTCCAAGAGCCAAAGAGAAACGGACTTTCGAAGGTTAATTATTTGTCGGTTAAAAATCGATGAGATCGCCGTGTATGATTTACGAACGTTTATCGAATTTGTGTAATCGTTGATCGCTGCTTTTAAGATTTCTTTAGAAATAGAATAATTGTTGACGATATTTGCGATGGAATTAAAAATAAACAGTTTCAGAAACACTTTACTTTAATTTTTAATTATTCGGACATCGATGAATATTTCATTTTTTAATACTGTGACGATATTGATCGAGGTCAACAAATAACGATAACGTAGAATCGACTGCTGGGAGAGAAGAAAATCTGTTTCGGTAGGTTTGTGGAAAATAGTGCATCCGAATGAATAGATACGAATAGTCGTGCAGTGAAATCGAATGAATTTAATAGATTTTTAACGATTGTAAAAGATCTAGTTTGTAATTTCAGTATTTTCTATTTTCGTATTTTTGAAAAGATCTCAACAGTTGCACACCGATATGATAATTCGATAGATATTCCATGTACGACTGCCACTAAGCTAAACATAATCGATGCATCGATTAATCGAGTACAAAAAGATAATCGAACACGACTCGATTGAATCGGTAAAAATGAATCATCTAATCGATCAGTTCGTATTTTTTTTTTTTTTTTTTTGAAACGGTGCATTCGGAAACAAAATTTCGTAAATTCCAGAACGTAGTCTTGGTATCGGAAAAGTTTTTTTTGATAATCCAAAGCTTCCTTCTAAATATATTTCAATTTTAGGTGAAAATATTCATTTATCCTTCACTTGTTATATGAAATAGATATTTACAAAGTAAGACAGTAATGATAATCGATATTAATTGATATTTTATTGCGTCTTTCGTGAGAGTAAAAAAAAAAAAACCGAGTCGATTGATTAATCGAGTTTGAAAAATAATCGGTTATATTCTATTAATCAGGAAAAAACAATTGTTCTAATCAAAAATAGATTATTTTTGGTAGTATTATATTTCTTGATGATATTCGACGAAACAAACAAACTCTGGGAGAATAAGCGAAGTTCCGGAAGTAATAGAGTCGAAATGAGAATCGTCGAAATCAAGGCAAACAGACGAAGCGTGTAATAACGAGAGGCGATACTTATGATAATGTGGCTTCGCAATATTATGCGTAGCGTTGCAACACCGCTGATGGCGTCTAGTCACGAGTCCCGACACTCGACGTATTTACGTGTCTCATTGTCAGTTTGTACGTGACGTGCCAACATGGAAGAATAATCCCCCCGGCCACCCCAAGTTGATAATTTTGCGACTTTTCTAATTTTTCGCAAATTCGCAGTGACGCACAATCGTGTTCTTGTTTCTGGATCTAGCCAAATTTCAAGTCAATCGGACGAATAGATTTTGAGATGAGAGCAAACCGGTTTGATTGAAGAATATGGTTTTGAGAAAAATTCAAAAGAAGAGAAACGGTGTGGAAATTCATGATTTTTTTATTCGTATTCGGAATCACTAATATATATATATATATATATATATATATATATAAATTTTAGAATTTTCGCGGTGATGAAAAAAAAATATATGCACGTTATTTTGGAAATAATTTATTTGGTCAAAGCCTTCTTAAATATTTCAAATTTTCAGCTACAACTTGAGCGCGAATCAAATTTCATATTTCAGGATATAGAATCTGTGGCAAGAATCGAGATTTTGAAAATTCATTCTGTATCCTTACAGAGCCTCAAAAATGAAGGCTGATTCCCGTCGAAATTCCGAATTTGAATAGTTACGAAAACGCCAAATTCCAAATTTTTTCGTGGCAAAAGTTACAAGCGAAGAAATCAAATTTTCACAAGTTTGAACCGTCGGCTTTCCGATCATCCGAAACTTTGTCGTTTCTCCAAAGTTCGATCTTTTTACTTCAACTTTCGCCACCAAATAATTCGAAACTAAGCAATTTCCGAACTTTTCAAAATCGGAACTTCACCCGCTCCCCGTTCGGGAGCCTCGAGTCAGGATCCTTGAATAAATTCGCGCAGGCGTCGCGACGCCAGTATTACCGTCGCTGGGTAAATCTCGGAGCTTGCTAAGCCCGCCATTAACGCTAGGGTCACTCCTGGTGCTCAACCCTTGGCCTTTCACCGTATCGCAGCATTGCATTCGGTCGTGCACCTCGAATTTGCATCCCGGCCGTTGCCGCTACTGATCGTTGCGATTTACAAACTAACGCGAGGTTTCCAGATCCAAGCGATTGAAAAAATATTCGAACCGTAGTAACGAGAATGACATCAATTTTACTAAAATTTCTCAGTGATTATAAACCTACGTAAGAAATCAGATTCTTCTCATTAAAAGTAGTCGAAAAATACGTGATTGTAATTCCAACAATATTCGAACAATTTTTAACGACGCCTGTTTTACAGAATTTTTCCAGTTACTGTAACAAATGAAATTTTTCTCAGTGCGGCAATTGCGTTTTTGACGGTAATAATTTTTTTTACATTCCTTATATTTGCATTATCAAAATATTGTAATATTTATTACCCGTGACGAAAAAAGCCGAGGAAAACGATACGGGAGTCGGTGTTGCATGCCTGACGTAAAAAAAAAGCTCTCGAAATTAAAGTCCGAAACGAGGTGCTTGCAGCCTTTTGTAAGAGGGGTGGCAGGTGGAGGGGAATTGCGAAAGTTTCGCGGAGTATAAGAACAGGCGATAACAGGCAAAAGATGGCCTCGACTTTTATCGCAACGCCGCGTATTGCGGTACCTATTCGTTTTCTCACTTTTTTTTTTCATTCTCCTTCTCACTCCTCTGCGAAACATAAACAAATATAGGCTGTGATACGAACGACGGTATTTCCTCAAGCGATTCGTGTGCACGCTCCGATCCGAATTACTTCTCACGCATTTTTACTTCCTATCGAAACTCACACGCGTCGCTGGTTTAACCTCGATCTATTTTTTACATCTACTTAGATTTTGATCCGTTTGGTTAGAGAATGTGGTTTTTTCTTATCGTTTTTTTTTTACTTTCTTTTTATTTTCAAGTATTTTTCATTTCTTTTTATACCTCAGACGCTCCACGGTTATAAATTACGAATCTGATGACGATGAAAAATACGTAACGTGCTTCGTAAGATATGCGCAAGACGAATTTTAATCAGGAACAAAAAGAGAGAGAGAGAGTGAGAGAGCTACGTGCTTGTATTAAACAAAATATTGTATCATATTATTATTATTATTATTATTACACGTGTGGGAAATTTTTGATCTTATTCAAAAATATTTCTGCAATTGTTCTAACTCTAAAACAATACTTTAGAATTTTTTTAGTTTGTTTTATTTATCTGGTGAACTATTGATAAATATCGAGAGTGATTTTGAAAAGGAACTTTTTTCAAATTCTCAAAAACTGTATTTTCTTATCCAAACGTTTCAAAACCGGGCCCGTGACGAATTGATTTTTCTCTCCAATTTTTTTAACAGACTTAATCTTTTCGAGCAACTAAAACGTTGTTTAAACGGTTTCGAAATTCCCAAACAAATTGTGGAAAATTTTTATTTTTCAATTAGAACTTTTTTAAATCCGACCGGTTTCATTACGAAGATGATAAAAAAAGTTGAATTTGTCAAAAAAATGGACAAAGGGTGGGTCTGGAAATGTTCTAAGTGAAAAATAAAAGTTTTAAAAATTTTACGGGGATTTTTAGACAGTTGAAACAATATTTTGGCTGACCAAAAAAATTGAAGATACTGAAAAAAAAGGCAAAGAAGTCAGCTTGGTCTTGAAATGTTTTAAACAGAAAATACGGTTTTTGTAAATTAAAAAAAAAAAAAAACGTCCTTTTCTTAAATCACTTTCAATATTTTTAAATAATTTAGCAGTTGAACGAAAAATCTGAAAAAATTCAGGATACTGTTTCAGAATTACGACTATTGCAGAAAAAGTTTTCAACAAAATCAGAAATACCGAGGGTCAGAAGCTGGTTAGTTTCGCATGGAATTCCCCGTACATAGTATTTAGGACAAAAATCAAGGCTGCAGATTGTTAAATAATTTCATACGTTATTATTGGCACACACTCTTTTTCTTAAATCATCAATATTTGTCGTGAAATAAAACAAATTCTCCATGGACTTGGAAAACTGTTTGAAATTTTCATTCCGCAAACTCGTTTCCTCTTCGCAAACTTCTGCTGTCTGAAAATATTCAACTTTATACAATCGCTTTTCTTTACAGCAGCGTCTAAATGAAGCTTCGAAATCGAATAATCCTCGGATTTAATTCCTTCCCTGTTCGATCATACGCTCGTCACGTGGGGCAGGTTCTAGTTTGAATAATGCAAAAGCACACCGACCTTGAGCACCACCCAGTTTGCTCATTGTCAACCGAGCTGGTAACGAGCAAACACTAAGAGGGAACTCTTCACACCCTGACAAAGCTCCCGCGATTTCATTGATTTTTCATTGGAATCAGGGCAGAGCTTGTAAGCCGTCTAATAACTCGATCCAATTGCTTTTTTGACCGATCGATCATCTTAAGAAGCGTCTCGATTTCGCCTGGGACAAAATTTCTATTCCAAGTTTCTGAACTATTCGTGTCTGTTTGTTTTTCCCTAAATTTGTCGACGTTTTCATCGTCCTTACAGGTTTACAGGTTGTAAACAGTAATGGAACAAGCCGGTTTAAAGGGGCCATCTTTTAGCCAGCCCTCGAACTTTCAGGCTAGATTCGTGATAATCGACCCAAAAAACCTAACAGTATCAATTTCCATTCAAATCCATTCATCCATTCACCAGACATCGTCATCTTTATGTGATTTTTATAATTTTGTTATTGGAAAACGTGGAGATCTGGCGAAAACTCAACGTCTCATTCTCGGGGTGATTACAATAACTTACTTCTATCTCTGGAAACAGCGAAACGAGAAGTTGAAAAAGAGGAACGAAAAGTACGACGACTTTAGGATCCGCCGAGCGTTGAGCTCAAATGGAAGAAACGCTCCCCTCAAAAATGAAACGTTCAACGCGGCACTCGTAATGACGATAATAATAAAGATAGCAATAACAATTATTACAACAAATGCTAATGCCTGGCATATTATGCAACGCGTGTCCGCTCATAGTCAAAACTCCGCTCTCCACCCTTATTTGACGGTCTTTATATCGAGGTCCGAGCTTTTAATTGCTGAACCAAGGGGTGAAAAGTGTCGCGCTGCTTTACGAATCACTTATCAAGCCGCGGCGCTGTCCGGGTATGAAAAATTAATTACAGTACGAGAAACTGTTTCACGCTGATGCATCGCTTTCCTTGTTATACCGACGCAATTAATGTCTCGTTTACGACTCGAGACTCGGTATGTGGGTTAATTTCATGTAACATTATTATGCCGGTGATTAAAATTCGTACGCGGGAAAAAATGTTCCTGTTTGTTATTTATGTTTTTTTTTTTTTACGCTACCTCAAATTCTTTTTTCCCTCACGGACTTCGCTTCGAGAACAATATAATATCTGATCAAAAATGTATCGAAATTATGAATTAAATAATACAACAACTAATTCGTCACCAATAAATCGATGACTCATCATCAAAATAATCCAAAACCAATCTTGTTCTTGTTTTTAATTCTAATAATGCGATTTCTGTCAATGTTTGAAAAAATTTACAACAAACTTTTGCTTCTTTTTTACTAGAGCGAGTGAATAATTTCAGTAAATTTCGCTCTCTCCTTAGATTCAAGGTAAAAAAAAAAAAACGAACAGAAAAATTACTTTTGACGTGAGCTTATTAAAATCGTTTCATAGCTGCATATTTTTCGCGCGGCATGAAAACGACGTATTTAATTTCTCCTTTTCATTTCTCTTTTTACACTAATTAGGTATAAAAGTGCTGTTCGTATTTCTATGCAAATTTCCCGAAGCCGATTCGCCCCTCTTTTTACGCCGCTTTCGTTCCGCCGATCCTCCACTTTTCTTCTCCACCTTTTTTATTCACCTTATGTTTTATTTTCCTTCAGGGTTTCGTCGCGCACACGCATATCGCATGCTTCCCTCACTCTGGCACAAATCTCACGTATCTAAGTATGTTACCTTACAAGGATACGTGTATTATAACTCGGGATGCTAATGATTCGATTTGAAAAAAAAAAGAAAAGAAAAAAAAAAAACTCCACAATGCAGAGCCTGGTCACGGTTCTTTTCCTATCGCGTTTCATCCCGTTCCAGAAACGCTTAATCGTTCTCGCATTTCATTTGAATTTATATATCCTCAACATTAACACAACCGAGGTTCCTGACCACCTTAACGACATCAACCGCGATACTTCAACGGCTCGTTTGTAAACCCGTTTCCTCAATTTTTTCGGTCACGTATTTTTTCCCTTCCATAATCAACGATTTTTACCTTAAGAATATTTTGCTTTCGTTCGTTTCGTGCGACGTCTTGAGAAGGGAAAGTGGAAGGATAAACGTAAGCAGCAATGTTTAGTTTTTCTTTCACAATTTCAATTTTTATCAAAATTCTTTCAAAAATTCTCAAATAGTTTACGAATTTTTAAAAAATTTCATCCAAAACTGTGCATGCAAAGCAGTTTTCTCGGTATATTAAGAAAAAAAATAAATAAATTCCCCATCTTTCAAGTTTTAGAAACCAATTTTTTCTCACGAATCTGTTGTGAGGAAAATTTCAGTTTTATCAGTACTTCGTACCGCGAAAATCTCCACCGTGTTATTCAAACTCCGATTTGCATATTTTACTTTGTTTGTAACGTGCAGTTTTCGTGCACGGTTTAATCTATTTCGGAGATTACGATCGAGTACCTTGTACATCATAATACGCAACGAGAAATCGGAGGTAAAACCGCCGAGAATAAGGGTAAGGGAAAACCCTGCGTGCAGTTTCGCTGTCGCTGATTAGTATAAAGTTGGAACTGTATGAGGTAGGAGGGAGCGACGAGTTCTCGACCATTGCTATTTTTGCACAAGTCGCGGCCTACATCTCGCCGTAGGCCGTCCCAAATACATCCCATAACGCCCTTCTTCCCCATCACGCGATCCACATTTTATTACGTCTGGCAAACCTCGCCGCGACAATCTTGCCGCATTGTCGTTACGTTTCCGGTGCAAAAGCTTCGGGCCAGAGATCTTCGAAAAGAAGACGCTAGGATTGATCGAAAGTTGTGATTCTAGTTTTTCGTGGCGAAACTTGAAGTGAAGAAATAAAACTTTGATGAAACTACAAAGTTTCGAATTGTCGGAAGGCCGACGGCGCAAAGTTTCGAAATGCAGATTCCCAAAATTCAAGTTACGATGGAGCAAAGATCTGAAAAATAAAGTTTCGATAGAGTAAAATTGCGAAAATTAATGTATACTCATGCAGCGTAGTTTACTCAACGAGTGGATGTAAAAATTAGAATGACCAGGATTCCGAACGTGAAAATATCGAAATTCGAAAACAAAAAAAAGATCGAAGAGGTGAAATTTCACCAAGCCAGAAACTCACGGAATTAAAAATCTTCGATCGTTAGGAATTTCGATGTTTCAGAATTTGAAATTTTCTCATTTCAGCATTTTGCGCTTTCGGAACTTTGAGCGTTGGGTTTTCTGGACTATTCGAAACTTTGACGCTTAGTCAAAGTTTGATATATTAACTTTAAGTTTCGCCACCAAAAAAATCGAAATTAGACGCTTTCGGAATTTTTCAAATTCGGAATTTCAACCCTGCCCCTTTTTTTCAAAGCTCTGATTTTCTTCATAATATTCATTATTCGAAGTTATACACATTGTCTAAAAATTCTCTAAAAACTGTATTTTCTTTTCCAAACATTTCCAGACCGCTTCTATTATAGAGCGATTCTTGTCTATTTATTTGACACATTCTACTTTGTTCATCATCTTCATAGACTGAAATCAGTCTAGAAGTGTTCCAGTAAGAAATACAAGTTTTGAGAATCTTTTAGGAATCTTACAAACTGTGTAAACAATGTTTTCATCTATCAAAAAATTAAAAGTGCCAGAAAAACATAGAAAAAAAAAATCACCCCGTCATGTGCGCGGTTTTGAAACGTATGGAAAAGCAAATACAGGTCTTTTTCAAAATAACTCTCAATATTTATAAATAATTATTAGCCGAATAAAAAATATGAAAAAATTCAAGCTACTGTTTCAGAGTTGGGAGAGTGGCCGAAAAGATTTTGATCGTGAAACAAAATGCTGGTTGGGTTCACACGTAATTTCCCAAAAATTGTGCATCACATGTCATGTGACCAAACTCTACACGACCCAAGATCTTCGCAGATACATCGTTCACTTCGTCGTCTACAGATACTGCGGCTTAAAAAGTAAAAGAAAAGAAAATATCCTCGGGCCTCAGGGAAGCCGGCCGATTAAAGTTGGGCGACACGCGAGCCGCAGCCGCGCGGTGAAATGCTGCAGTAGTCGAGCCGTCGCTCGGTCAGACCGTCCGGTCATGCACCGCTTTATCTACTCGCCGTCTGGCGGGACGCTGTTCAAGGCTCACGGGCGTCTTTCACTACTGACGGCCGGACCATCGCCGGCTTCTTCTACTAGCCGCCTCGCCCGACGTACGCGGGATTTTCTACTGCGTTTACGCAGCAGGTGGCTGGCGGAGCGTTACGGGGTAATACTACTTTGTGTAAGCGAAATCAAGGGTCATTTTATATATAATAATTCATTTAACAAGAACGACGTAATATTTTTCGATTCTATTTTTCATACTTGATAATGTATAAGTCTTGGGGTACAGGGTTTTTTTTTTTTTTTTTGTTTTTAGCTATTTTAAAACAAAATGGCGGTGGAGTGGCTGATGAAATGAAATTATGTTTTTTCAAGGCGGTTGACCAACCAGCGACTTCGATTTTCAATCGATCGACTCTAAATTTTTACTGCAGCTTTATAATGATATTTTCTGATGAAGTGTGTAGGATTTTTTCGATTTAATGAAACTTGAGCATTTTATGACCGATGTGTGGCCGATTTTTCGTAACAAATAAAACTTTTTCCTTCAAATTGACGTCGTTTTTTGAGAATTTAAACCGAATCTTATCATTCATTTGTTCAATCATCGCTATCAGGCTTTAATTAATTTGCTTATATCGCTGATCAGTTGCAATGATATCGCTTGTTCTAAAATTAAAAATGTTGAGAACTTTAAAAAATAAGAAATCATATTCAATAAAATAGTGAAGAATAGTTTTAAGTAGTAGTAAGTATACTTTGAAGACTCGTTAGAAATTTGGAAATATGTTTTCAATCATACAAAAACTTGTTCCACGCCCTTAGAAAACAGTCGATCAATATTTTTTGACCCGAAGACAGTTTTCAATCGTTGTTCAATAAACGTTCCGTTTTTCACTTCCAATACTGACAACAAACATTCGAACACCAAGTAGATGCACAAAATTTAGATACGTTTTCAAGAATTTCACCAACTACAGCCAATCAATTCCCGCGTTCTTGGAATATTTTAGTTACGTGAAAAAAATTCACATTCAATCAGCGTCGCGTATAATCCTATTTTTCTATCTGTCTCTAATTTGATCTTAATAAACATTTACACGCGGCCTCTTATTTTCTATCGTTTTTAACGACTTATGACAATCCGCTGTGTATTGTGTTATCTGTATTCGGTTTCGATTTCTTTTTGCGCTAGTAACGAAATAATTCAACGAATAAACGAACAAGTGAGTGAATAGTAAAATGTCAATGACGAATTCTTCCCCCTAGATTTCGACACAGGCTAAGCCCCCCCAAGCCGAGTCTCTGCTACCGTTAGCGAGAGATCGACCACCCCACGTGGCTTATTGATCCTCAAGGTAGCCGGTCTGGCATGGCCAGCGAGTTATAATGAGATACAGCTGTGTGTGGTTTCCCGCTCCGCACCCTTCTGTCCCTTTTCTTTTCCTTACTTAACTTCCCGCGGTCAGCCGTGATTCACTTGCCCTTGCCGGAGTCTCGGACACGCGAGTCTAGCCCCTCAAAAGCACGCAGACGGTGAACCATCCTTAAGAACTTTGCAGACCTTAAGGGCTAAGGGTAAGGATTATAGTCCTTCGCAAACCAGACTCGGTGATATTAAGGGGAGGCTTTTACATACGATAAATTACGCACGAAATGAGGATCCGAAATTTTGTATTAGCAACAAATTCGCCCAACCTTACTTTCATTTTCGTCAAACTTGCTTATCGTTATTGTTATTATTTTCTTTTAGACTATTATCTGCATATCTAGTTTCACATGACGAATTCTGACTCGGAATATATTCCTAAATTCAAGCGGAGAATTCGATTCAAATGGTGAAAGACGAGTCAGAAAAACCGTTCGTTGGGATACTTTTTATCACCATGAAAAGGAGAGAGTCTGTTAATTTGTCAATCTTGAGAAGAACGAGTGAAAAATTTGAAACTGACAGGACTTGGCGAGGCAGATGAAAAAGTATTGAAAGAAAAATTAGAAGGAAATGTATAATTTCTTTTTTAAATAAATATATCAACTGTATCCAATGCTTTATTTGAAAAGAAAGGTATTACATGTTTGTTGGTAAATCATTGAGAGTCGATTTATTTCGACCAAGATCGACCGAGATCGAAACCAATACTTTTCTCGTTTTGCCAAAGATGATAAAAATTGAATTTATACAGTTGGAGGGTTAAATTTCTATTCGGGGAAGGGAAAAAATACCGTTCCTTGAATTTCATTCGCCGCAATGATCCAAGGGCCGGATTTATACGCATATATAATAACTGTGCGATCATTTGAACTCTGCGCATCTGCAGCAGGATCAGCCTGTGTTATATCCATGGAAACGGGGGAGCTTTCACGGCAAATAGTTTGCGACTGCGGTTTATAGCGTTTCTCGCGCACGCCCATCGCCGATTCTCCACCCCGTTTATAGCTGAGAGCCTGAACCTCCAACCCCCCCAACCCTCAACACTGCGTGCCACGTGCTCCCGAGTAAACAGTAAATGGCGGACGCGATGCGGCTGAAAGACACGAGTAATATACATAAATCAAAAATTTCGCGTTGACTTGCGTTGATGTTCGGGAAAAATTTGATCGGAAAGTGAGTTTTTCTTATTTTTAGATCTAAAATACGATTGTCATTTTTACCGAAACGATCGTAAAATGTTTCTTTCAAATAAATGGAATTTTTTTTTTAAGGCTTTTTTTCGTCACGTTTTCTAAGTTCTGAAAGGACGAAAAATTTAGGCACCTTTTGCACCGCGCGTATCGTGTTCACGTATATTGTACAGTGGCGAAAAATTACTTCTTTTTCATCTGTAATCTATAATACAGATGTGAATTTAAATGAAAGTGAGATCTCTGGATTGCGTTAAGAAAAGTATGTGCGATTTGTAAAATCGTATCCAACATTAAGGTGTCTCCGTTTTAAGTAATCTTTGCGATATTCAAGCCGCACCTTGTTTCGTTCCGACATAACGATGCAGGGTGTATAGGTATAATCAGTATTGATTGGTAATTATACGAGGGTGGAATATTAACGAGCGTTAACTTGAGCCAAACAATTACGTAATCAGCATACCGGATCAAGAGTTCATCCTCATCATCGTCCTGCAGCGATATTACCCAGATATAGATGAATAATCGATGAATAATGTGGTTTTAAAATTCGAGCTTTCGACGATTCGAGTAGACTGCGCGGAAATTTTTTGCCATGATAAATGCGTCATGATTAAAAATCAAAATGTGACACGACATCAGTCACGATTGTGCCTCTGAAACCCCCAGGATGAATATTCATAATAAGGGTTGTATTTTAATTTTTATTCTGTCAAGGACTTGAACGCTTTCAAATTGATAAAAAAAAATATCCCCTGAAAATTTGTGCTTCCTATATCATCTTTAAGGTAGCTTTGTGATCGAATTATCTTATAGAAATAACAAATGGGACAAACTTTTTTTGCTCTTTGAAATTTTACAAGTCGTTGACGAATAGATATTTTTGTGGAGATTTGAACACTTTTTAGTGAATGAAAGCGTGCATATTTTAATTAACGTTCAAGGTTTAATTCCTGTAAAATTATCATTCTGTCAAATATAGGTACGAAATAACCAACTGTGTAACAAAATATGTTACATTATATTCTCCATTATTATCTGTATATTCGTCGACGACTTGAAAAATTTCAAAGAGCAATGAAAGTTTTTCCCATGATATTATATACAGAGCTTAAATTGACGGTGATTTTTTTTTTTTTTTGTTCTATCACTTTGAAAGCGTTTATAAAAATTCAAAATCAACCCTATCAAGGACTTTCCCAATATACACACCCACGTCTGACATGTTTAATTCGTGATAGTCAATATTGGTTATATATACACAACAGGAGCAGCCAAGAACTGCGAATTTGCAGGAATAACAATTATTTTCCGGCACGATTCACACACGTATAAGCGTTTCGTGATAAACACGAGCCGGCGGAAGTTGTACAAGCGATAAAGCGATTTAGGCGTATCATAAGAAAGCTGCGTAGGCGCATAAAACCTCAGTCACCGTTTGTATCTGGCCCAGATCAAAACGGTAAGCAGGGCAATGGCTCGCACGCAAGTCGCCAACACCCCTCTATACACGTTACATGTATAAACACCAAGTCTACAAGTAGCTCAAATATTTTTTCCTCATCCTAGGCCAAACGCCGAGTAAAACAAGGCTGGAAAGAAAGCTCGAGCTTTCACCCTCGAATATCCTAGCTTCGCCGGGTGCGTTTTTCAGCTTCGCGCATCATTTGCATCGATTGATTTCCTTGCAGCTTTTTAGATGATATTCATTGAGCTGTGGATCCGACACAATTACTGAAAATCACTAAAAAGCACTCGTTCTCAGGACTGGTGTAAGATCATGAAAAATCGCTTGGTCAGCTTTGAAGCGAATTACGACGATTTCCATGACATCGAATCCGCTCGCCTCGTTATTTCTCACAATTGTTTACAGTTTCATCTCCAACTGTTGAAATTCCCACTTCACCGCTCTCAGTTTCAACTTTTTCACCAACCCACTCACCTTGAAGGTTTTGTAGCTTGAGACGACGTACGAAGCTCCGTCCTCCAGCTCGTCGAGGGTCACCTTGCGGTCCCCGTCCATGGAGAAAATGTGTCTGGCGCCCCTGGGAAGGTCGAGGCGAAGGGAAAGACGGTCCAGGAGTGCCTCGAGGGATCCGATATCACGGCCGGGTTTGAACCTGGAAAAATATGGTGTTAAATTGCGGGAAATTCGGGCTTCGCAGCTTTCGATATTACAACGCCGCTGACGCTGGCAATGGTGAGCTTTCAACCGAGCTGAGCTCACCTCAAGCGGTCGGATGATTACTACGAATACTCAGAGCGTTTTACACATGATTTACATTTCACGGCCCTTGCTACGCACCTTCAAGGTCCTTCGAATATTTTACAACGTGCCATTCGAGCTTGCGAGTTCTCGGATATTTTTTTCAAACCTGATTCAGTCACGGTGAGAAAAAAACTTCCGAGTAACAAGTTTCGGCTATATTCGTCATATTTTGATAGTTTTTTCGATTTTAGATACGCCATATTGAATTTGGAATCTTGAATCCGCGGTCTTGGATTCAGAAATTATCAAGTATTGAGTTCAGATTCGTGATCAACGATCCCAAAAATCCCCGACTAACAATACGCAGGGCAAAATATTGAGTTGAAAAATGTATGACTCAATGGGTTAGTCATTTATCCTACCCAAGGCGTAATTAGGGATTGCGAAATTATACATTTTTACCGTCGCAAGACTTTTCTTTGAGGTAGGGATTCTGATGGAGGGTTCAGACTGAACTAGGACTAGGATTGTTATGATTCGATTATTCTGATTGCCTGATTCCGATTAAACCGCGAGACCTTTACTGCATACACTTTCCTGCTAGGATACAAGAGGGATATTCCAACTGATTGCAAAATTTTCGTCGGTAATAAACTGCCTGTATTTACTTGTTAAAAATAGTATATTGTGTAACAAGGAGGAAAACTCGCCGAGGCAAAGGAGCCGAAGACGAACATCGCAAACACGCGACGCGAAAAGACCGTCGCCTTCTTGTTGCGCACGATTCTTTGTATACAACGCGAGTATGTTACGCGGTTTTCACGAAGCACGAAATTGAGGTTAGGATCGCGTGATGAAAGATTTCTTCGCTACGGCGCATGCGCGGAATAGGGAAAAGACCACTTTCAACACTCCTAGGACATAAAAGTCGTCTTTTTCGTACTCCGCGCATGCGCATTCGTAGAATCACTCGTCATGCCGTCATAGAAACGGGTACTTCGTGTACGGAAAACACGCGTGTCTGAAAAAATGCATAAAATATGCTCGCGTTGTGTAACATACTGTAAAGGTGCTTTTATATTTATTTCTGTTTTCTCCTTAATTCGATATAGCGATAGACTCTTCTTCGTATCGCAGGCTCGAATTCAAAGAACAGATTGAGAATGTAATCGACATTGAGATTTATGAATAGTGTCAAATCTGTCACGAGGATAGGATATTTTTATTTGAAAATGGAAAGCTTTTTAAAAAACGACGAAAGCTTTGATCGGTTTTTCTTCTTTTCATACGCACGAAAAACGACAGCGAACGGTACGATAGAAGCTTTATAATGTCTGTCGACTGTTATCAAGCCGCGGGTGTTGATCAAAGAAAAGAAAGCTCGACTCGAGTAAGCACGTGGCGTAATCTGGGTCACCGTGTAGCCTCACCCTCGCACACACGAAGGATCGGTCGTAATTGCGCGGCATCGACGAAAAATAGAAGTAAAACTAGTATAAAAGAAAAAAAGAAAAAAAAAAAAAGAACAGAAGCTCGCAACGAATGAGAATCTCAGGATCAAAAGTACAGCAAAATTTGATTAGCAGAAATTTAAGACGATCGAAGATCAGTTTTTTGTAAGTTTTTTTTTTTTTCGATTCCGTGTGGTAAACAAATGAATTACTGGGTCAAGACTCGCAATCAGCGGCATATATTCTACAGGCTTGAACACAAGTGCGAATCATTAAATGTGTAACAGCTGTGCTTTAGACAACTTTTACAACTTTACACGTGATATTTGAAGCTTGAAATTTCTCACCGAGACACCAGCGGTTCGATTAAGTATGTTTACGAAGTGTAAGCCGCGTGACTGGAAGAATTTAATAAGGGAATTCCAAGCTGATGGGAAAGTAAAACGTGAGCAGAAAGTAACCGAGAGTCAGGAATCTGATCGAATTTCAAAGTGTGAAAGTAACGAGATCGCAAAGTCAAACGGAAATATCATGCATGTGTGATTTAACTATCCCAACGCCGTTTCGCACGTCACATTCGCATTTGGGAAACAAATTGGGTCAACTTGATATATCGGAATATCCGCGAACTGAGCACACAGCACGCAATGGTGCAGAAATATTGCAGCAACGTGGCTTTGGAAGGTTTGAATCGTCGGAATTCTAGGTAAGTCGGGAATCGCCGTGCCGCGTTCGTTTTTTTCCACAAAATTACGTATCCAGTAACGCTGCGATGCATCGTCTGAACCAAGAAACTTCAAATTTATCACCAGAGAGGAGAAACTGATGCTGCAAGAATGTTTGCAACGACTTCAACTAGGATAATGTAACAACTATACAACACACCGTGTATACTTGATGAAAACAGTAGATTAAGATATTTTTTAGGATAAAGAAGAAATGCGTTTCAAATATCAAGTTTATCCCACAAAGTCAAAGAACGCGACATTGGAAATAAATATCGCGACAAGTGTACGCAAAATTTAGACACTTTGCAAGTGTAAAAAAATTCAAACATACCGCGACGTATTTCAGTTGCGATTGTGCAGATCGTTTACCAGTAATTAATATACCAATAATGTGAAAACTTCGGTTCTTATTTACATCTGATACTGGCCTTCCAAATCGAGGACATAAAAATAATTGTCATTCGTAGTTAAATTTTAGCAGCATGTGCATAACGTTTTTCTTTTTTTCTTTCTTGTTCTTTTCACTGTCAGGATGTAAGCTTCCGAGCATGAATATTCTCTGGGTGCGATGTAGACAGACAGGAGTAACAATAACGATTTGTTATTATAGAAGACTGATCTGAATTCTTACAATTTCGCGAAAACTTTTATCCTCGACTTCTACCACAGACTAATGATACGTCATTGCATGAAATATTAACGATATGAGGCTGAAGTTAGTAACGTTATCGTGATGATTAACGTATTGGAAAATCGTTATTTAACAATTGCAAGGAATGTCTGAAATTCAGTAAATTGTAACAAGGCAAAAAGCATTCATATTTTGAAAGCTTAGCTACTTCTTCGAAATCACTATAAAATTTAAGAATAACCCCCCTCCTCCCCCCTTCTCCAAATGTTTCGTTACGTTAACGTTACTAACTTCAGACTCGTGCAATGATTTTTTCCTCTGTACCGTAAAAGTGATCGAGTCTGACACATTTCAACCCTTTACCAAAATTTGTAAGATAAAGAGAAAGAAGAGAAGAAGAAGGAAATTCTTTTCACAGTAAAGCCGAGAGCTTTCGACAATATTTGGGTTTCGCGGATCGTGTTACCCACGGTATAAAAATTTCCCTACAACGTCAAAGTGATCGAGTCTGATATATTTCACCTCTGAACCAAAATTTGCCGGAGCAAAGAGAGAGAGAAATAGTTTTGACGGTACAAAGCGGAGAGCTTTCGATGGGATTTGGGTTTCGGGATCGGATCGAGAGCAACGACGAGCATAGTCGGATCAAGGAGCACTGACCTGAACTCAACGCCGGGAAAGTAGGGGTCCCCATTCTTGTAGAACGTGACGCGTCTCGCCCTCCAATATCCGAGGTTGTTGTACCTCGGCGGCGCCGGATCCTGTCGGCTCTTAGGCCTGTTCTCCGGCTGCTCCGGGGGCGGCATGCGAGGACTAGAAGGTCTGCTTTGCTGCCGCCAGTATCCACCCATGCCTCCGGGGGCATCCCCACCCCCGCTCCCACCGCCCCCGAGGTTCGCCCCCTCCTCGTCGCTGTCGCCGTCGCCCTCGTCGGTGTCGGCAGCGCCGCGTCCCGGCATGCCGGAGGCCATAGGAACCAACGGCTGGGGCGAGTCGTCGTTACGTGCTGCCCCCTGATCCTCCGACGGTATACCGCCGCCCCCCGCCCCCGACGATGCCGCCCCCTGACCGCCGCCGCCTTCCTCGTACTGACCCAGCCGCGATCCAGCCCGCGAAACCGCCTGCGCTGCTATCATCTCTATCCTCGCCACCTTTGGGGTGAAACACGTTACTTGTAATCTTTATTTCACCCTTGGCTATTTTCATTTTTTTTATTGTTCTGGGTAAAAAATGAAGATTAGTTTTCTACCCGATACCGGAAAGTCTGGTATCCGTTGCTGATCTTTCTCATTACGATCATTGTCGCTGTATTTTGTTGTAATTATTGCGAAAATTTAACGCTCGTGCGAGAATAAATTGACGTTAAAGCCTTGTTCAACTAAAAAAGTAGACTAAACCCGACAAACTGATTTTGCGTTGCAATAACCGAAAAAGGATCGACGATAGCGCAAAATGGTTAGGCGTACCTCGTTTTTCGTAGTTCCAACAATATTCGAACAGGTTTTTTAACGATACCTGTTTTACTCAATTTTTGTAGTTACTGTAACAAATGAAATTGTTCTCAGTGTATCAATGCTAAACATTTCTGTATGGAACTTCCTACACTCCACTGGGTTAAGTTTTATTCGTCGTACGTTCGCTGTTTTTTCAATTCGCAAATGCAATAATTTTACTGGACAATTTAGTAAATTCGAATTACTTATTTGTATGTGCGTGTGTCTGTTTTTTATAAGTTTTTAGTGAAATCAAACATCTTTATCGTGAATTTAGGGAAAATGGGTACATTGTAATTTATATCGCTACACCGAATTGGTAAATTTGCAAACTGATTTTGTAATTTGAAAACTCTTTTGTACTGAAAATTCACAATCATTTTTAACAGTGTACGTTTTATTTATTTATTTATTTATTCTTTTGCGCAATACTTACTTTTCATCGCCTTTGGTTATGTAAGAAAATTATTCGTTTCTGTGGTAAAACGTCTGATATTTGATTTCAAGGTATTTTCACGTTTTCTAACCTCTAAAATCCGAAAAACACGTTTTAAAAAAAATATCGTTCTGTCGGTCTGTCCGACAAACTTTTGCCATGATCTCCGAGACGATTGGATGAAAAAAATGTAAAACTCACAAGATTTTACAATCAAATGATGGGCATGAAAAATTCCAACGTTTCGTTTAATTTGAACTTCCGGTTCTGCCGGAAATGAATCGATTCTAAATTCTTAGCTGATAAGCATATGCTTTTTCCATCTTATTATTTTTTCTAAATAAACGTTATTATGTTTTTCCCAGTTTGTATGCTTATTTAAAAAAAAACGTACAAATTTTTTGTTTTTTAGAAACATTTTTTTCTTTTTATTTTTCTTTCCAAACTTTTTCACGTGCATGCCAACTACTATCAGTTTCAGATAGCGGAAGTTTGTCGGGCAGACCGACGAAAAAACTGCTTTTGGGCTTGTTTATCACGTTCAACATTTATTTTGAAAATTCAACTTGTACTTTAAATTGGTAATTTAAAAATTTTACGTTGTCCAATTTTCTTCCTAAATAATGTTTCGGTTACACGTTCTGACGTCTTACTTAAATTTTAACATCTTCTAACATTAGACAATTCGAATTCCCACGTAATTTTTTTTAAATATGTTTCCTCGCTCATTTTTACCAGTAACCGTATATCATAGCTTTCACAATACTGAAAATCATTGCAACTCCTACTACAGCTGATGTTGAAAGAATTTTAAACTAGGTTCGAATTTTTTTTGGAGATATTGAAAAAAAATCACCTTTTTTAATTCGTAACTTGATGATAAAAAGTTATAGTAAGTTATGAAGATGCTTCTCCGGTCTTATTGATACTCTTTCTTATTTTTTATTTCCATTGCACAATCGTTAATCTCTCACTGCAGAGTTTCGAAACATTGCCGATAAGTTTCTTGAAAAAGTTTCACCAGCTTCAAACCGAGAGGTTTTATTCAGTCAAAACGATGTCCAATCGATATAGCGAAATCAAAACAAGAACCAAAAAAAAAAAAAAATAAGCAAAACATGTGTACGAAAAAAGCTCTGTTTTTAAACTGTTGTTTTATTGAAATCGGACAAACTATTACGCAAATTTGTATTAAGCAAAAATGTTGAACTACATTTCAATTAAAATACACGATTTCTAATTTATTTGATCAAAATAACAAAATGTTACAATTTAATTCTCTAACTTTTCCGTTTCCTCGTTTTTTCGACTAGACTTCTTACAATAGTCGGAGATTCGTCTTTTGCACACGGTGCGTGTTTTATGTTACAACAATTTTGATTCAAGTTTTCGATGCATCGAAAGTTCGTACGAAAGGGTGTAGGAAACAATCTTTCCTTGATGTTATGCGTAGTCGAATCTAACGATCGTCGAAAATTATACATACATGTATACATGCATATATGGTATATATATATATGTATTGCCAATCTGCTGGAATAATTCCACGTGGTTTTGTCGCGTGTCCGATTCTGAAAATCCTTAAACGTACTACAGAAGAGGAATTTAATTCGGAATCGATCGGTTCGATGTTGTAGAACTTTACGATATATTTTCTATGCGACGTGGTTTACAACTGCGGCTTACACTGCGGCTGACTCGATTTATTATCATTCGGTGTGTACGTTCAAGCTGGCCGGACGATCCTCTCCGCGACAAACATTCGTCGTACACAAATGATCGTGAGTGGAAGACAAAAAAAAAATTTTGTCTAAAACTTCGCACTCGACGCAACAAACCGAGAAATCAATGGCAATGCCTTGAATATCGAAAATGCGTCTTCGAATTGCCTGTTTTCACGCACGATTTTCCAATTTCCTCAAAAATTCAACTACCCAAATATTACAACCGGTTCACAAAACTCGGACTTCCGCCTCTGCGGATAGCTTGAGACGCGATATTCGACGTATCATAAAAAATCCTCACTAAAATAATCTTTTTTTCCTACATATATGTATATATATATATATATATATATATTGTATATATTTACCTAATTTAAAACGTTCGCCAATTACTCACCGATTATACTAAAAGTCCTTGTGGAAAAAATTCTCGCGCCCAGGAAGATCTCTTCCCGTCTCGAAGCACTGTAACTACGAGGGAGGAATATATGAAAAAAAATAAATAAATAAATAAACGATACCGCGTCTCAGGTATTAAAAAAAAGTAGCAACAAAATGGAACAAAACAATGACGCGATAATATTATTTTCAACGATCTTTTTCCGGAATCAGTCAACAACGTTACAGTCTTGAGAATTCGACACACCGTATCACGGTTTCTTCATTTCAACGCAAACTGTTGTTGTTCTTATTATTATTATTATTATTAATATTATTATAACAACAACGTTACGATTTATGTAAAGGCGGTTTTTTGCATATTCATGCGAATCGCGTCCTTCGCCGATGCCGTCTCGACGTCGAGTGTCGTTCCCTCGACTTTTCAACCCTCGGCGACGTGTCAGTGAACCGATGTGTGTGCCCGAAGCCTCCCTCTCCCCCACTCCTCGTCCCTCTCTCCCTCTCTCCCACTCTCTCTCTCCGTACCTCTTTCTCTTCGTCCTTCTCTCTCCTCAAACTTGTTGCTCTCGCGCTGTTATCGACGCAAGCTCCCTACGGGACGATACGATTGGTCAAAAACTTCTCGCGCGTATTTACGATTGGCCCGACTACTAATGCGGACAACCCCCACCCTTCTTATTGGATGATTTCCGGCCTCGGTATGGCTGACAAAAAGCCTCGGTGTCATCGGCTGAATCTCGTAGTGCGTAATTTTGGCTCTCGGCAAGCAACGAGGGGGCTCGCGTAAATTACGTCGTCGGTTTGGAGGGGGAGGGGGGGGGGGGGGGGGGGCGGGCAGAAATTATGACGTCATATGCAGAAAATGAAATTTGTAAAATGTACGTGAACAAATAAAAATTACGCAAGTATTCTACATAAACGTTTCAAGCATAGGATAAAGTTTCTGCGATGAATATGCGTACTTCGGTTTCTTTGTGCCAGTTTTAATAAATTTCGTAGCTGAGAAATTGTATTACAGAATTAAATGATGATAGGAGGAAGGGGGGAGGTATATTAAATTTAACAGAAAATGACAAAGGGGCGGGAGGGTGGGAGGGAGTCAAAAACCCTCGAGATTGATGACGTCATTTATGGACCATCGACTAATGAGTCGAGATTTGACTTGTTTTATTTTTCAAATTCAATTCGTCGACGAGGTCAAAAAAAAAACGACGAGTGATGAAAGTGTTTCGATGATTTCGTTTCGATCATATCAGTTTCGAGTCATTTCGAGGAAACTTCAATCGTGATTGATTTAAGGAATTTCAGGTGAAATTCTACGTGACTTATACCAGGGTTAATTGCGGATGATTCATCGATTTCTCAGAGATCGTTTTTTATAAAGTGCTTGGGTATCATAAAAAGTGAATTGCAGCTCTTCGAAAATTACCGTTCGTTCAATTTCACGTAATTATTTAACGATATTAGATTGCGAATCGAAGAAACAATCGATCAATCTGCGTAAATAAAATCATTGCGAATCATTTGTACAATCATATTACGACGCAGCAGCGTTTAGGAAATCGTCCTGGTAATCATGAAAATCGTTTTCCGTCTTGCAATAAATGGGAAATCATTTTAATTTCTCGACGTTCTATCGTTTTTCACAGCTTCTATATCTTCTCCGATTATTTTCGCGATGATTTCCAACTCACGGATTAATTTACACTGATTTCTCAACGTCCCGGAGCATTTTCATCGCGATTTATTTCGATTTCTGGTTCCAATGAAGCTATAGCGATCAAATCAGACTTACACCACAATATATATAATACACGGGCAATAATAATGCCGGGCAGGGAAATCGCATCGAATTTCTTTAACGATCCGCCCCATCGTCACGCGTTTTCAAGAAGGTTACACCTACGTCGTAAATTACATTCTCTATACTTAAAGCTGCAGCGTGTTTGACAGGCGGCACGATTCGCCCTCAAAGTGATTTTATACAAAAATTCTCGCCCACTGCAGAGATTGGAAAACTAAAGTATAAAAATTTACGAAAAGGTCGTTATCCCATATTTTCGAGATTTTTCATTGTAATCTTTTGTTTTTAATTTGTATTTTGCTGTATACTCATTTTATACGTCATGTGTTTATCGGTATTTTATTTTTCCACTTACTTTTATAAATTATTAACTGATCGATTCGTTTGTTTTCTTTCATTTATTACAATTACTTGTCATCGTTCTCGCAGTTAAAATAACGACTCAAGTTTCTTCGATTATTAGTCGTTACTTTTCTGCTGTTCACCATTATTATTATTATTATTATTATTATTATTATTATTGTTATTATTATTATAAATCCGTTGCCATCAACGATCCGTAATACAAATCCGTATCGCGTCGATGTTAAAATTGATTAAAAAAGATATCTCTTGAACAAACATTACATGCACACGTACCTCAGTTTTCGCGAAAGAAATTTTATTCTTAAACACACATTGTTTCCATTCCGAACGAAAAAGTCGAGCTTTTATTTTGAAATAACCATACGATCAGGGACGACGATTGAAGAATCTGATTAAGATAAATAAAAATCAAGTACCTCGGCGGTAAAATTTAAACACTTGAAATGTTTAAAGACACACAAGTGCGCAACCGCTATCCACAGTTTTTCTCCAACGAAACAAGTGGACTAAAAATATTTCAATCTTAAAATCTACTAGCGTATTATAAGGGCATAATGTATTTATAAGCACAACGAACGGTTCAATCTATAATACAGGAACTACACTTCCGCTGATTCGGGTCAGCATTATACGTGTTGAAAAATAATCTAGAGCAAGATTCGGCTGGATGTGTGTACAATCTATGATTTATTACACGTCTGGCCTTGTTCCTCGCGATACAACAACAACAACAGTAACGACAGCAAAATACTTGTTTCGACAGTACATACAATAAAATTGGTAAAACAATAACGATAAAATTGTTGTTCGTGTTATTAATGCGATTAATGAAATTACATTCGAGTCCATTATAATATATATATATATATATAGGTATGTAGGTACGTATAAAGTACGTATTGTGTATGCGTGCGTGAAGCGGGGTAAATATTCTTAAAGGTTCGCGTGTACGGAGGGCGACACGGCCGTTTTTTCCACCGTATTGTAGAGCTTTTACCAGCCGGCCAAAACGACGGCTGACCAATCTCGGGCCGAACTACTTAAACTCACCGAGTAGAAACGGGACGGCCTGTCAGCCGGCCTACGGATGCCAGGGTGAATTGTACGCGGTGGACGTAGTGTGTGGAAAATATGAAAGCGACGCGAGAGAGAGAGAGGCGTGATTCGGTGAAAATTGAACAATAGGCGGTTATGGGAAATTAAATTTCTCGCAAGCATCAGATTTTTCCAGATTTTCATCGCTGCCGTGTTTGCAATTGTTTCATACATTCCTTCCGCGTCTCGCGACGATCGGTGCGGAAAAAACACCCTATTGCTTTTTGTTTTTCATTTATCGCGGTTTCGATTATTCTCGTTTTCTTTATATTTTTTGATCGATTTTGTTTGTCGCGGTTGTTTTTTTTTTTTACTTTTTTCTTCTCTACACGCGACCGAAAATTAGCGAGCATTCAAGTACCGCTAATTTGACCCTTTGAAGTTTTTTTTTTTTTTTTTTTCAGTTGGATTTTTTGCACGGGGAGAGCGAAGCGAGCATAACGCTGAGAAAAAGGAATTCTGCGAGGGGAGAGTAATAGGGTCGCTTTCTTGTACGAGAAACGGATGCGAAACGAACAGAGGTTGGCGTGATTTCGGAACGTTTTCGACAACTTTCGAATGGCTCCGGCTGTTTTAACGCAACGCTGCAGGCTCTGACGATAAATAGAGTAAAAGGAAACAAAACTCGCTGGGCGTTTAAACGGCGTGCGTATCTGATTGTCGGAGATTTCGACCTCATTTTATCCTTTAACGAAACGAACTTTCGGTATTCAGGGTTTATTGTTACTGCGTTTATTGTTGCCAAGGCTGCAGCAGGTATAATTTCTAACTTATGCGTTATAAAACGTTAGCCTTTGAAGTTGGCGAATTAAAAATTAGATCTGCCTATATCGTATTTTTACGATTCTCATGCAGAAGCTTATAAGCTCCGCGGTAAAATTTTACCTTCTTTTTTCGTACCTCGTTTTTCTTAAGTCCAACAATATTGAAACAGTTTTTTTTTTAACAATACCAGTTTTACTGAATTTTTCTAGTTACTGTAACAAACGAAATTTTTCTCAGTGTAATTATTGATCGAGGTTATAGATTCGATTTCTAATTCCAATTGTGGCGTTGATCTTTAGCTCAGATTATTATAAATAAACAGGCCGATGATTGTGTGTGTAATATATGTATAATAATAAATTGAAACGACGTGATTGACGTATCTCAAAACGCATCGGAATTATAGCGTTGCGAAGAAAACGCGACGCTTTAGAGAGAATGCTAATATTGTGTGTATACCTATGAATATATACAAGACGTACAAATGTTGACTGTTATTGCTAACTCGACCGCGAATAACGAGCGTTGCAAAAAAAAAGAGGCTTATACGATTCTGCTGGAATTACAATTTGTGTCACAGTTGACGTTTAATTTATCGTATACCTCAGGCCGAAAAAAATCCAACAAGTCACTTTATCGGGCTGGGTTGAAATTCCAAATTTAAAAATTTCCGAAAGCGCTTAATTTCGAATTTTTTGGTGGTGAAATTGAAGAAATCAAACTTTGACGAAACATCAATGGTTCCAATGATCCGAAAACCGACGTTCAAAGTTCCGAACGTTTAAAATTCCGAAAGGACAAAACGTATATTGTAATTTTTGGAATTTACTCCATCGAAACTTTACTCTTTAATAAATATCCTGACATTGAATTTAATAGGATGAAATACTCCTTTATTTTCTTGTTGTCTGAAAATTTTCTCCCTCCACATATTATTGTCGTGTTAAACATAATAAATTGACAATTATGAAAAATATAAATTCATACAATACGGATAAGCCGGAGAATTTATCGAATACAAACGTTTATCCGCGATAAAAAATCAAAAACCGTTAAAAGAGACCCTTTTTTTTTTATGAGTTTGAAAAATTTTCGAATCCCGAAATCGATTTCCTTCCGTAAAGTTCTCAACAGCCGTGTAGAAAATTTGGATCGTTTACATTTCATTCCAGTTCGTTTTTAACTCTGAATTGTTATTAGTAAATATATTTCTTCGTCACTTCAGTCTCCGAGTGACTGATTCGAGCCGCTCCAAAGTGGTCCGGGGAAAATGTCACACCCCCGGCAAACTTTTCGTCACGCGCGTTCCACTTTCGATACACCGACCATTATTATAGCCGAGTTTTACTCCTTCTCGAGGTATAATATAATATAAACCAAGATTTATTACATCGGTAATAAACCGCGCTTTACGGATCCCTCGATAAATCACCGTTGATGAAAAAAAAAAAAAAAAAAAAAAAAAAACCGGGCGAATATTGACGGTGCAAGATTTACAAAATTTTTCAAGATCGGTAAAGGAAGAATGCAAAACGGATCCGTATCCATATATGATTTCACCTCGACAAGAACGTGCAAGAAAAGGATAAGAAAATATTTATTCAACGTTCGAAAACAAAAACGTATAAAATCAAAAAATTAATTGACTTCACAATACGGGGGGGGGGGGGGGGGGGAATTTCTTCGACTGGCAAAATTTTTATAAATAATAAAAACGATAATAACAATAATAACAACGGCGATACAACCGTGGTCATCGCCTAGTTATACTTTGAAACAATAACGTGCGGTGTATGAATTCTGATTTTACCGAGATACGATATTTTTATTCGGTACGATATCCGCGTAAAATGAGGGAGGGAAAAAAGAAAAAAAAGAAAAAACGGGAACGCAGATCGAGGATAAAAATCGTCTGGATATAACGGGGAGTGTTGTTCCGGGTTTTAAAAACAAAAACGATGAAAAATCGAGGAGCAAAAGAAAATAAAAAGAATATAAAAAGAAATGAAATGAAAGAGTGAAAGGAAGAAAAACAAGGAACGCCCCGTAGTCATTCGGACAATTACACACCCCCGTGATCCAAAGTGCATGTCCCGGGGTAATAAATACTTTTTCTTTTTTTATTTTTCCATGACGAAGAATAAGAAGAAGAAAAAAAAAATAAAAGAAAAACAAAAGAAGTACGTATTATATTTATCCGAGATTTTCAACCGAGATTTAACGTATTATTAAGCAACCAACGACGCCCGTCGACCCACTTGGCGAAAAAAATATACTCCGCACCTGTGATACACCTCGTTTCATGTTAATCTTAAATAAAGAAAAAAAAAAAAAAGAAGAAGAAGAAAGAAACTAAATGGAAATAGTTGGATAAAGTACGAAGCTTAACGAGACGCAACAATCTGCTGGCAAGGAAATGCAGGGAAAATCGAATTAAACTAGGTACAATGAAATTATGAAGAAAATGTAAACTTATCGTTTTATGTAATTTTAATAACAATTATTTCACCGCACGTAAATTGAAAAGAAATATGCAGTTTGAGTTTAATAAAAATCTGACCAACGTGACTTTGAAATTTTTACATTTATTCGATCTTATGTGAAAAATTAAAAACGACACTTTACTTTTATATTATATCTGTCGAAGTGCAAACTGCAAATTGTTTGATGAAAAAAAATCGAATATTCTAAGACTCTTAGGGAGAAACTGAAGTGCCTCAAGTTTGTGTTTTCCCATTTTTTTTTTTTTTTTTTTTAAATGTGATCAACGGTTTCAAAATTTGGTATTTCGATTACGAGTGTTTCGGTACACTTTGAACAAAAGAAAAAACATGTCCCAAATTTGGGTATTTTTTTTTTTTTTCTAAATTCAGAACCGTGAGTCGGCGCTTTTCGATTCTATTTCCGAGTTCCTGGTTCGAGTTTTTGGTGCTCATATAAAAAAAAAAAAAAAATGGAGTTGCCGACTCGCGTTTCTCCTCGCCTGTGAGGATCACACGCTAAAAAGCAATTCGATCCTTCGGTGTTTTGAAGAAGGGTGAGTTGAGCTTGAAGAGAGAGAGAGAAGATGAGAGATTGGAAACGTTCACCTTGAGTTTGATTTTTACTAAGTTTCGAAAAAACGTATCCAGGACGTTGGGAGGCGTCGGTGTGAAGAATCCGGATTGTCCCAGTTACGCCGATGTTTCGCCGTTATTTCACACATGGCATGAATATTTATGGAATACAGCTGAATTACAAAAGGCCCGAAATATTTGCGGAACCGCATCGAAGCCGTTCGCCTCGTAAATGGAAATGAAAAACTGGCTGCTGATTTTCTACCCTCGTATATTTAAATACACGTCCCGCAATCACAACTTATGGCCATAAATCCGTGAGGTAATTGGACCCGACGTCATAGATCGAAATTATAAATCACTACGCGAGCTCCGTTACGAAATATCCAACCACTCCTCAAAGATGAATGATGTATCGCACGGGTTTGTGATAAAATACAGAAAAAACAAAATAAATAAATAAATAAAAATTTGTTCTTTTCTTCGAGGAGACCGCTTGCTCAAAATTCTATTATTATACGTACGATTTTCAATCGATTTTATATTTTGACAGATTTTTCGCACACCGTGCGTTTATCAAATTGTTGTATTCGCAAGCTCTGTACAAGCTCTGTACCAATTATATGATATGCGTGAAAAGAAAAGAAAATATTTGAATATCGAAAGAACGAAAAACTTGAAGGTATCGATGCTTTGACAAAAATTGTCATTTGTAAATCAAAGACATAGAATTTTTCACTTTGGGTAGATCGAAAATTTCAAGGCGGATGAGGGGGTGAAAATATAGAGGGATGAAGAAACGAAACTCCCACAAAATCGAGTTTTCGAAGATGCGATAATTCAATTTATACAATTAAAAAATGTTGAAAGTCAAAGTATGGAGAATCAAAGAAGTAAAAATAGAAAGTTTAGAATACAAAATTCCGAAATCTAGAGACATCAGAATTCGTTTCGATAACAATACAGATTCTACATTTCAAGATTCGCACATTTTCTGTTTTTGCGTTTCGACTTTCTCCGATTACTCGAATCAGATTGTCGCGTAATTGAAAATTCGATACCTTGTTCCTTCTATCGACCCTCCATATTAGTCTTCTACCCCCACCCTTAGCTGCATGGTTTTGAGGTGAAAAAATGACGAAATAATCGTCGCTGATCGAGCTTCCTCGGTTTGAAAATCAGACCTGTGAATATAAATACCCTGACCGAGGATTAATAGATGCATGTAAAATGCGTATATACGTAACCACCCCTGCCGGCATCTGAAAACATATATATACATATATATATATATATTTCTACACAACTGATCGTCGCGAGGCGATTAGAATTGAAAGTAACGTAGAAGGCGAGCTTATGAACGGGCTGACCCAAATTCCAGTCCTCCGCCCTTCACCTTGCTATTTAGGCTGCGGCTTGCTCGTTCGAATCTCACGTGACTCAACCTCGAATACATTATAAATATACCTGTATTACATATTTTACACAACTTTTTTCCAACTTCGTCATAACGCGAATGTTATATGCATTATTGCAGATACCGTTCGCTTATACGCGCTCCGGCCTAATTATCGGTGTTCGTACAACAAGGCTCGACAAAAAAAAAAAAAAAAAAAAAAGAATTTCTCTTGTTGCCATCATTTTTTCATAAATTTTTTTTTTTTTTTTTTTTTATCGTTTTAGAACGTACGATTTACGAATAAAATTATGATTGTATTTGATTGATTCTAATTTTTATGTTATCACGTAGTATTGTAAGGGGGAAGATTGTGGTTTCTGATTATAATCATAATTTTATTCGCAAATTCTACGTCCTCAAACATGAAAGTTTACAGAAAAGATTAGGGATACGAATAAAAAATTAAAATTCTTTTTTTTGTGTCGCTCTGTAGTATTTATTTTTATTTTATTTTTTTTTTTTTGACTCACTTTAGATGTTAAACAAAAAAGAAGACGGAAGAATACGAATTTTTCATCTTAATATTGCATTTTTAAAACGTGTACAAAAGTGTCGATAAAATAAATAACCGGAGCCAATTTCGAAAAGCTAAGCTTACTCCAAGGGTCGTTGACATTAAATCTTTTTAAGACAAGTCTCGATTAAAATCGTCGATCACGAATCTGAATTTGTAGTTTGAAAATCGAATTGGATATCGTTCGTTTTTTTTCTTTATAAACTATAAGCGGCCTAAAGCCGCTTGTTCTTCTGGCAATTGTACTTGCGATGAAATTTAGAAAAATTGGTTTACCAACTCGCGTGTTTCTTATCACATCATTATCTCAGAAAACGAGCGTTCTTCCATTTTAAGCCGTTGCGGTCAACGTTACGATACTAAAATGGCTTCAATAAGAAGGCGTTGCACAGATTTGCTTAAAGGTTGAGGTTTCAAAAATATACACAATATTTCCAAGTCTTTACACTTCGATTTCTCAGCCTCTTTTCTGGCTTTTTAACACACGCTGGTTCACGGCGGACGATAAAAGCTTGTTTAAATTTCGATCGTCGGGGGCGCGGTTGAAACAAAGACTTGTGTCAATGGAAATTATTATTTTAAACCAGAAAATTCTGAGCGTGATTTTACAGTTTTACCGCAAGGGTAAGAGAAAAAAATATTTCCGTAATTTTTCCGCGTTTGTTAAATAATTGAACGAATAATCCAAGGGAAAATTCCGCATTAATGTTAAGATAAAATATAAAACCACGATTTTATAAATAGCTTTAGTTTGTTCGTTGCGTTACAAGCTACACGTGTATTAATTTATTATCATCTCCTCGTATAATCGTATAATTATTAACAATTTTAACGATATATAATATATGTGTATATATATATACGTATTTGAATTTTCCTTAATATACGTTATTTTACCGTAGGATACAATGTAAATACGTGTAAAATAAATTTAAAAAAACTAAATCAAAGATCGGTAATAATTAATTGATGCAATTGATCACTTATTATAGAAAATTAAATAATTGAAATCGATTCGTTGATTAATTATATACGTATATTATATAATGAAAATGTGTAAATCGTAAAGAGCAAAAAATGCGTCTTGTCGACGAATTGTGTGAATAAATAGTAGATATATGATAAAATATTTTTTTACAAAATCAATCACTTTTTACAGGATTCAACCGGATGGTTTAAGCACGTGTCGCAGTTGTTTCTTGTCGAGATGAGCAACGTGACAGGTGAAAATTACGGCACCGACAGCCAAGAAAGCGATTAGCAAGATGTAGACGACTAAAAAATAAACCACAATAACATAAATCTGTACGTAGTTTGCCATGTTCTGTTTTCTTTTTTATTGAAATTTCAATCGATTTTCGTACATTATTCCGCACGTCCTTGTTGAGGAAGAAAAAAATAACGAATTACCCGACGCTTGATAATATCAGCGATTATTCCGTGTACATAAATCAGATTTAACAGATTCATATTCTTATTATCATGCCGAATGGTTAAGAGGAAAAATAAATAAATAAATAAATAAAAATACCAGATATCTTCAGTATCAAGTGATTAAACATTTTTTTTTTCTTTCCACAATGGGCGAACAATAATTCACGCAAATCGTTTGGAATTGAAATAAAAAACTGAACGAAGTTCCCGTGACGGCAAAAGAAAAACTTCTTCATTTTCAACGGTCCGAAGTAATCAACTGACCTGTCCAAGATATCGAAAACTTCGACATCCACGAGTTTCCACTCGGTGTGCTAATTACCGAATCCGTCGAATCGGTATCATTGGGTATAAAATTGTCCGTTTCGTTGCGGTTGGAAAGATCGTTGCAATTTTCCGAATTTGAATTCGATCCGGATAATATGTTCTCCAGATGCGTTTCGATCGCTCGATTTTCCTCCTCGATCACGGAGGTTGGATTTTCGAAGCAGCCGTTCGGCACATCGACTCGAATCGTTTCCGGATCGCCGTCAGCTTTCATTTCGCTTGACATCGAGGGCAAAATGTCGTTTTCGTTCCAACGATCGTTGAATGTCTCCTCGAACGAATGCGTGCGAATATTTTTTATCCACGAATTAGATAAAGTTTTGAACAAAGTTACGTAAGAAAGTTGCGCAAAATTAATGCAACTAGTATCACTCGGTTCGTTTTCAAATTTCCGACACACTGTACGGGCGGGAGTGATTTTAATTTTTTTTTGCAACCGAAAACTTGGACCGTCCGGTCCGTCGTCTCAGAGAACTGAAGCGATAATGTCAGTCCCTTCATTCTCCTATCGGGAACAAAAGACCGGAAGAGATAACAACGATATAGGAACGGACTGAAACCGAGAAACCAGCAGCTATTTTTATCACTGCTATTATTATTTTTTTTATATCC
The DNA here is from genome assembly GCF_021155785.1 of Neodiprion fabricii. Classification (NCBI taxonomy): domain Eukaryota; kingdom Metazoa; phylum Arthropoda; class Insecta; order Hymenoptera; family Diprionidae; genus Neodiprion; species Neodiprion fabricii. Next base: position 3,617,563 of record NC_060242.1, read on the forward strand.
CGAAGAGATTAAATTGTGGCGTGAAGATCGAATAATTAATTAATGACGACACGTCACCTTTGTAATTTTTAAGTACAATGTTTATTTTTTCTTTTCTTTTTTTTTTCAACTCTTCTTCTTTCGTCGATACAAACTCGAAAGCTTCGCCTTCCGGTGATCGATGAACTAAGAACAGTTGTAGCAGGCTTGTTATATTCTTAGAAATTTATTTGTGAAATAGTTTTATTCGGTAGATTTTATTTTTTGAAATCCTTACGATTTTAGAAGTGGGATTAATCGTAGGGAAATTTTTTGCAAATTTCCAACTCTCGGCGGTACGTTTCGACGATATCAATTGATGCGACAAATTTATCTTACAATATTCTAAATGTCGTTCGGCACCATTTTCACATCAATTTTTGATTTAACCCTTTTAATCACGCAATTGAGATTTTCTTTTCTTTTTTTTTTTTTGGCACGGGTGTGTAATTGTACATTTCCCATGTGTTTTTCGACGCTTAATGTGAATCTAATGCCGAAAATTTAAGGGTGAATTGTCAAAATTGTTTTAGACAGTGTTCTTGATTGAGATTTGTATGAATATTTATTTTTAGAGAGTATGATTTTAGGCCGAGAATACGTGCAACCCCCAACACTATCTACGTACATCCCTAAGGAGGGTGAAAACTACCCTTATGCATTGAATTTTGTAAATCTAACGGTCATTCTGAGATCTCCGTTTGAGAACCAATTAATTCCAAGCGTTTTTAGTATACGTTTATTATCAAGTTTCTCCGCCAACGAATTACATTCATGAAGATACTTTTTTTTTTGCATACGTTCATTTATACAACAATTATAACAATTATAAGCAATGATGAAGTCACAAAAAATCCTAGTAATTCCAAAGTTTAAGTATTTTTTTACCTCAAAATGCAAAAAAAAAGAAGGATTTCGAATGAAATATAAAGAGAATGACGAAAAATAAGGGGACCGTTACAGTGGCTTCTGTGTGTGAAAGAGGTAAACAAGGTTCCGTGAATCCCCATTCGGTATGAAATTGCCTTGTTGGTCATTGAGGAACTCCCGTGAAAAGTCGAGAAATCTTATCTTAGTCTGATACGAATGAGTGAACCTTGTTGTGAAACTAAGTATGCGTGAAGAGTGATAAAATGTAGCACATAAAACGTTCCAGCGGTGAAACGCCAGACGTATTTTCGACAAAAACTCCCAAGCCTTCCGGCTAACGAAGGCCACTAAAAAAGGGGACCTTACAGGTTGTCACTTACGGATTTTGATGGGTCTCAGATATGTTGTAGAGTGACCTACCCTGAGTACCTGAGTACAGGGACTTTTTTCAACGGCTCATAGTTTTCGAGAAAAATCGTTCGAAATTTGACTCGTATGTATTATAACAGTAAAGTAACGTCGATTCGGAGCAATTGGGCCCAGCACAGTGGGCAAGGTAGACGGCTCCGACTCTGGCGGTCCCGGGTTCAAGTCCCGCGTGTTACTTCGTTGTTTTTCTTTTCTCACGAAATACAAATAAATTGAATGGACTGTGCAAGATCGTCTAATTATTCATTATTATTTTTAGACTTTTTTTTTTATTTTTTTTTATAAAAAAAAATGACTCTACATAAAAGTTGTAGTTTTTTGTTAGCTTTCGAGAGGAATTTTTGAAAAAATTTTTACGTTCCGGTAAAGCTGATTTTTTACCAAAAAAGGAAGATATAATTTTTTTTTATTCAAAAAGGACCCTTTTTTTGCTGAAAAAATTACAGTCTTCCAATATGTGTGACAATATCGCCAAAAAATCGCCAGAGTGGCACGGATCGAGGTTCTAGGGTAAAAAAAAAAATAAAGTCACACAAATTCGGTCGAGGTTCCGGTATGAAAAAATTAATTTGTAAATAATTATAATTTATATAAATTGATATTGTACGGGTTGGTTCATGGGAGTAAAAAAGAAAAGCCAATTATGAGGAAAAATAATCGATTTAATCGATAATCGATAAACGATTATTTTTTATCATTCTCACGTTCCGGCGCGCTAAACTGCAGTTCAAAAAGTTAAAAGCAGCGCCAACTTTGAGAACCAAGCAATTCTCGAGGTGAGATGAAAAATTATAAACATTTATCGATACTCTAAATTCTGTTTATTTATTTTTTTATACGTGTATTGTTGTTTTTCAAACGAAAGAATCGAACGATAAAGAAGATCAATTTATATTTATTAAACAGAGTTTGCGGCAGAATTGAACAGTCTTGATTGTAAACCGGACGAGTGTGGTCGAGAAAGGAAATACCCGCCGAGTAAAAGACGTCGGTAGGCGTTTACGCGGCTGAAGAGAACGCATCGAAAAATTATGCACCAGAGTCGTTTGTCAATCATCGGAGTGATACATACGAGGAAAGCAGAAAGGATCGGCCGACGACTTTGAAACGGCGATAATAAATTCGGGCGACACAATTTTCATAACTTATATAGTATTAACCGTGTTTACAGTAACTTATTGTTCGGTTCATTTGTTTAAATTAAGCGTGGAAAGTGAAGCGCTTTTGTCGATGTTATTTGTGCAATATCTGAATCACGAGGATGAGTAAATGCGCCGAAATAAAATCGCTGCTCACGAAAATATTCCTGGCATCTGACAGAAGTGAAAAATACGTACTCTACGGTCCGGAAGCTAAGGATAACGAGGCGGATGCTGCTCAGCACATGTCCGCGAACTCCAGCAGCAAAAACGTACAGCCATTGAGATATTACAAAAGATTGAATCTCCAATAAAGCACGTTCTGCGTGTTTGGTCATCGCGTCATCGCTGCTTTGCAGTGTAAACAACGGATGGATCATAACATGAGAAAACTTAAGTGACAGAAAGAGAGATACGGACGGTGGGAAAACGCGATATAAAACAAAACACACTGCGACTTGAACTTTGATTAGTTTGGTGATTGCTTGTCTTACGCCATTTTCACACAACTAACGCGAAATAAAACAAAACACGGTGCGAATTGAACTTTGCTTAATTTGGTGATCGACTGTCCTACATCATTTTAACGTAACAAACGTAAAATAAAGTCAAACACGCTGGGAATTGGAATTTCCTTAATGTGGTGATTCGTTGTTTCTGCGCTATTTTCACATAACAAACGCGAAATAAAATAAAACACGGTTCGAATCGAACTTAATTTGGTGATCGGTTGACCTGCACCATTTTCATGTAACAAACGCGAAATAAAACAAAACACGGTGCGAATCGAACTTTGCTTAATGTGGTGATCGGTTGTCCTACGCCATTTTCTCAATGGATCGCTGTACGATTTTAAACAAGTCGAGAAGCCGCGACGATTTGTCGTACAATTTTACACGCAGTTCCATGTGGAAGCTGTTCGATATTAGCGAGATGTACGCGCCGCCAAGGTAATTTTACAACTGTTATACTGCGATGCTTTAGATATTGTGATAGACGAACTCTGGAGATCTTTCTAGCGAACAAAATGAATCCGATAATAGCAGAGTAGGATCAAAACCACCCGTTTTAATCCGAGTTTAAGGATTTTGAACGTTCTAATTGTGAAACCTTTTCTCAAAGTGCCAAAAACCTTGGCTCGGTTCGTTCGATTTGCTCAAAATCATTTCTACTGTGTTCTATTACATAGTGTTTAATTCTTGTTCATCTTCATTTGCGCAAAAACTGTGACCAGAGATTTTCTTGTTATTGTTTTTTTTTGTTTTATTTGTTTTCATGAGTTCCTCAATTTTTTTTCCATTCCATTGCCAAAATGTTTTTACCGAGAAAGATATAGTAAGGAAATTGCAGGCTGTGTCATTGTTAGAGAAATATTTAGGTACAGTATTTCTGCAACAATTCAAACTTTCCTCTTTTTACGTTTTTTGCGAGACGCCGAGTCTGCGCTGTCGGCAGTTTTGTCAACTTGATCGTTGGATACCTTGTGTTTCGATTCATTTTCCGCATCGTCTTCAGTTTCTACACGATCGCGTTGTTTCTTTGATTTTTTTGCCTTCTTTTTAACGCTTTCTTCATCTCCTCGAAGTGCATCCGAGTCAATTTCTTTGTCTTCCGTTCGCGATTTCTTACATTTCTTTTTCTTCGTCGACAACTCGTCGCAATTTTCTGCAATTGTTTCCACGCTACCGCTGTGTTTGTGTTTGCGTTTTGATATCTTTTCTTCAGTTTTGTTAACTTTGTCGCAATCATTCTGAGAATTTTTTTCTGCACCTGCGTTCTCTGCTACGTCAAAGTCCTTCGCTCGCTTCTTTTTCTTCTTTCGTACTACGTCTGTTCCTCCTTGAATTACTGTTCCGTAATCGGCAGTGATTTCCTCACTTCCCAGCGTAACAGTTGCGCCACCGTTTTCATTACTCGACGCATGTTCATTGGAGTGCTTCTGCTTCTTTTTCTTATCTTTCTTGTTAGATTGAATTTCACTTGACTCCACACCGTTTTGTCCTTTGATTGTATCAGCTCCAAGTTTATGCTTTTTGCGTTTAATATCTGGTAACGGAGCGTCAAAATTCCTCTCAAAAACAGCCACGAAGAAACCGTTACTCAAGTCAGTCTCGGGTCTAGCATACAAGCAATTATCCTTACAATTATAATCTGTCGAACTGTAATTCAGCCAGTTCTCATTCATAAGTGTTTTCGCTGATACTAGTTTGTACGCATCGCCAACCTGGGATATAACGTCGTCGATGACCTGTTCATTCTCTTCGGGATAGAGAGAACAAGTTGAATAAACAATCCGCTTTGCCTTGGGAAAATTTAGGAGAGCATGACGAAGTATTATCACCTGAAACGACTGTAGATTCTTTAATCTTCCGGGTGCGCATTTTTCGGTATTGGAATCGATGTCCAGCCTGTCGAGCATTCCTAGAAAAATGAACAAGGGTAACGTTTCATTCAAGCTGTTGCGTGTCGTTGGAAAATTAACAAATTTCTGATTGTAATCGGTTCAATAACAAGTCCAAAACGCAAGTTACCTGAACCAGAACAGCTTGGATCTACCAAAATATATTCAACATCGTGGCATTGTCGGGCGTCCAGCGTCATTATATCGGCATTGATGGTTTCTACGCAATGAGAGTTTGTCGATGCGACTATTTCACAGAGCGTCTGATACCTTCGTTTGTCGATTTCCACCGCGTAGATCTTTCTGGAATTAGAGGATCCTGTAGTTAGAGAGAAGCAACTTGCTCGAAAACTTTGGTGAAACAAATTTGAAGCATTATCTAGCTGGAGTGTACCCTTTATTATTGAGCATCGCAGCTAAATGCGTTGTCTTCATTCCTGGCGCAGCGCACATGTCAAGTACAGTAGATCCTGGCCGAGCATCGAGTAGATAGGCTGGCAAGCAGCTTGCCTGTAAAGATGAAAATAATCTATACTCGGTTACAGAGACTTTGCAATTGTCAAAATTTTCTCACCTTGTCCTGTAAGATTATTGACCCGCTAATGTAGCCGGCGTGGTTGTAGAATTGCGTTTTTGCCGGAAATATCATTAATTCCGGGACGTGTATGTCTTGGATGAAAGCCGCACCGCTCAGCTTTGACACAGCCTCGATAAACTCAACATAATCTTTGCTCCTGTGCAATTGACGCCATCCTTCTTCTTTGAAAGACTCGATCGCCTCCTCCACGGACATCGACAATGTATTGACTCTGACATATCTTGGCTTTTCAACTGAAAATCAAAATTCAGTACTCAATGCTCCGATTAACTGCATTCGTATTGAGCAATCGTTTCCTTTTCATTCTCAAAATTATCAGCGACTGACACAAATTGCATTGGAATGTGAGATTCGGGTGAATGGTAGATTTTTTGCCTTTTGTAATCGTTTCAATTTTATTCATCGATTTCTGGACAATGAACAATGCGTGGGAGGAAAATTTTGGGCACAATCATGTTCACAGAAATCTGAATGATTAATCATCTTACATAAAGAGTCTTACAGTTCAAACGTGATTGTGCCCGGATAGAAGATTGTTGAAATGAAATTCACGGGTCATTCTCACTTATATTAGACACTGTTTATTTTGACAAAAATACAGTTGGACCTGAATATATTCTGTACATTGGCTAGAACTCATTGCTCTAAATTTAAAAATGTAAAGAGGTATGTGAATAGATCAGATACTATTTATAGCAGTGGGTCAATGGGTTTAGAATTATAAAGGATAATCCGGATTGGGAAAACAATTATCGTTGAGATAGGAAAAACAATAAAAAAAAAAAAAAAAAACCCTAAGAATGCTAAGAATAGGAAAATAAGAAAGATATTGTGTAATAATATCATCAGTATTACAAAATCCTTCAGTCTTCTTTCAAATTGAGGTCAGATTTGGACATAGGTCGATCGTCGACTTCGCTTCGACTATCAGAAATGGTTTCTCCCGTCGCAGGCTCAGGTTCGAAAAGTGCCCGATATGCGTAACTGGCTATGATTAAATTAACTGTAACTACAGCGGCTAAGGCAGATATGCAATTGGTAGTGAATTTGTCGGTGTGAAATTCGGTGTTCAGGATATGCCGAGATCCAAAAAATGCGGCAAACGGCAAAGTGAACATGGCGGTGCTGTAGAGGAACAACAATCCCAGGACTCTGAGTTGACGCACATTCTCTCTCCTCTCTTCGTACATATTATCGCCGACGTCCGATGACTTTTGCACAACTTCAAAGCTATTAGAGTTTTGCCTATTATAATCATTAACGAAGCAGGACCAGAACTGCTTTATCTTAGAATGTCTTCTCGATTGTATTCTGTTGTTACGGATGATTAGAACCATGAAACCGGCAGCGCTGCACGTTGGATTTTAAACCGTTTCGTTACCGGGAAAAGGTGCTAAGTCTCTGTCTCTTCACGCAGCCACTCTCAATGCGGCAAATGTTCTGCAAAAACAACATGCAACCGGTTAACAATTAGAGATTGAAAATTCTGTTTACCTTTTAGCTTATTCTCAGGGTTTACAAATGACTCTGTATTCTTTAGCTCATCCTTCAATGATTTCTCATAGGCAAGAACCGTTAACACTGGCTTGCATTCTGAGCTCAAGTGCTTTTTTCCCCACAATAATTCAGTGATCAAAACTCTGGCTAGCCATGGGTCAAGTCGGGGCTCGTTTACCAGTATCTTTGTTCGACGAATAAGCTGATCCAGTTGAGAAGCGTGCTGGAGACTCGTGAGCGCGAGAGCATACAACGCCTTAATATTCTGTGTGTCATACCAATGTCCCATTTAGACCGTATGATCAGGATGTTAGCAAAGATAAGGAATGAGGAAAAAGCGTTATAATTGCGTTGGTCGAGCATGAATAACTAAATAAAATGCTTTTCTTTGAGGAAAAATTATTCTTGCATCTGGTTTCAGCGATTCGTTACCAAGGTTTGTGAAAAAAAATAAAATTACTTCCGTAGTATTTATCAGACGTACGGTCTGGTCAGAAGTGTTTCTTGACCGCAAGGAAAAAGTCGGATCAAAAATTCATATGTAACATAATCCGACGTGAAATAAACTTCATTCGATTAAAGAAATTTCGTTTAATGTATGCAAAATTAAGCGAGACAAATAATTTTACTGGAAAAATCATGGTTACTGATGTTTTAAAACCATCACTCGGTTCTCTGATTTCTCCGATGCAAAGAATGCATAATTGTTAAAATACTGGTATTTAATGAGTAAAAATTGTTCAGCTTTTAATCTCTGAGAAAGGAAAATCTGTACAAAAAAATCATTGTAGCAATAAGAAAAGAAACCGACAATAAGCGCAATCCATATAAATTGATAAAATATGACTTCTCTGAAGTTGTCAACTGGAATTTCAGTATTGAAATAATTTTTTCTTTATTTTTACTGTTTTTTTTTTTTTAATTTATCACCCACTTGTTAATGTAATTTTTCGTATCGTACGCCCATTCTTTTAAAAATGGGCATTAATTGGTAGAAATTCTGACAAACTGTTAATGTTCGTTAACGTAGTTATCGTCGGGCGCGACAAAGAAAGGAAGGAGAGATAGAACGAAAAAAAAAAGAAGAGCGGACAAAACAAATGCATGTATTCGTTCATATTTGAAAAACACGAGGCGACCCCAGCAGTAATTAAGTACTTACGGGATGCTGTTTGAGATAAACTAACTGTTTGAGGCTGGCACCGTCTTCCCTAACAGTTTGTACAATTTTAGCAACGGTTTTGTAAAGCCTCGGTACTTTTATTGAGTGTTCGAATACGCCCGACATGTTATCGCATTTTCCAGGATCAATCGCCGCTGGTAGGTGTTCAGGCAGGGTGTAACGCGGATAGATTAACGGTGATCACGCCGCTGCTGCTGCTGTTGCGGAATGTTGGTTAGGATATCACATGACGTTGCAACGGGGCGTCGCGGCTCGGAAAACACATTCGGCGTTGTTCGTTTGTTACTTGTTACCAGCGTGAACTGCGCCGGTTACTCGTACACCTAGCAGCCGATGTTACCAACAACACAGGAGTGAAAAGACTCGTCTGAAGTTGCCTAAGGTGGGGATGAATAGACATGCGTTTACGTGAATGTGTGCAACATGTATTCACGGAGTAGTATGAATACATGTTGTATACCCACACGCGTGCCTGCTACTCTGTGATATATTGATGCAGTCATAGATAATAATTTGTCACGCAACTTTTCATCCGCGACGTTACATTCCGATGTTTTATTTTCGAATAGATTGACGAGACGATGACGCGATAGATTAAAGTTCACAAGGATAATAGATTGGATCGCTCGAGGCTCTCTCGGGGCGAGTCGATAACTGCGAGAAATAAGCCTGAAACCGTGGAGAAAATGTTGAACATGCAGCATGGCTCTGCGTCAGTCACGAACATGGAACGAACAACCCAGACGCAACTGGTAAAGTGGTAACCGTGTGAAGTTACCCCCGTATAGTCCGTCAGTCGAGAGAGTAGGCGCAAGAGTCTCGAGCGAGAGAGTGAGATAGAGAGAGAGAGAGAGCAAAATGAATAATGGCCGATAGTGTTGTTATTGCGTGCAGTGATAGTTATTTGCATTTCTGGTCCGTTGTTGTCTCGAGCGATTTCTTTTTGCCGTCGGGATCCCTCAGCTCCGAAATCTCCGACCGATCCTCAGACAGGGAGACGAGACACGAAGGGGGGATCGAAGGCCGTCGAGAATTATTTATTATCCCGGTGTTACCGAGAACCGTGGAAAGGAAAAATGTAGCAGTGACACTAGCCGCTTGTTGTTCGTCGTCGGTCGTCCTGCTTTCACGATACTACAATGGAAAGGATGGAACTGTGTCACGGCCCTAACGTGTCGGCTCTAAATCGCGAGATGTGATTAAGACCCCCCAGAGACCTCGAATACCTTATTATCCTCGGTTTCAGGCCCCGATCTCGCACCCACGGAAACACCATGGTTCAGGTACCCAGCGTTTACACCTACAACTACTGGTTCAAGCCACCTACCGAGGTTGTCGAGCTCACGTGCTTGATGCCAAATGGGGTCGTCATACCCCTCGAGACGAATCGGAATGCCACCCTCGCGGAGATCAAGGAGGTTTGTAAACCCCGGTTGTTCGGGCTCGTCGATTTACTTTCTTACATTCGTCTTCTTGTTCTTTCAATATTTATTTATCCAGGATCTCTGGGACGAGGCGAGCAAGTACCCGCTACATGGAACACTGCGCGATGCCAATTCCTATGTATTCTCGTGCATCAATTCTATGGCCGAGGCTGAGGAATTGCGCGATGAAAACAGACGACTCTGTGATATCAAACCTTTCTGCGCGGTATTTAAGGTTATCGAACGCGAGGGAGAGAAAGGGGACAAAATATTAGATAATCAAATAAGTCACCTCATCGGCAAAGGTAAATACTAATTCAATCATCCGTGGATATAAATGTCGCTACTTAAACTCACATTTTACATCCTACGTTTCTCATTGTTTTCATCTAATGGTATTAACTGAATCATTGACAAATCTACACGCCAGAGTTCAGATCGAATTACATTTTCCACAATTTTCGTTTCAATTTTTCCAATCGGAGAGACAAGACTTTTCTTTCTGTACTTTGCATGAGTTTGCGTAAATAAATACATGACGAAACTCCGTACGAAGATTCAATGAATTGTACTGATTAAACATCTGTCATGCAGGATAAATTAATTCAAACAATTTAGAAGCAAAACGGCTCTTAACTACATAAACAATATCTGTTTTTCTATTCTTGGTCAAGTACCGAGGAAAGATGCTAAACGTTTTAGTAGGAAAAGGGAATAATTATCATGAGATACAAGATCAGCGTCTGTGTTGGAAATTTTTAAATTGCTCCTAACTTGTGATTTTTTTATTCAAGGGCTGCACGAATTTGTCGCGCTAAAAAATTCAGAGGTGAATGACTTTCGATGGAAAATGAGACTCCTGGGAGACGAAATAGTTCAAAGTAGACAGAAGAAATCTTGGGAGGAAAAAGTCTGCTATCAATTTCCTCCGCGATTAGCACCTCTGCATATTATACCTAAGAATATTGAATCTCGACTCAAGGATGGTAATATTGTGCTGGTCACTAAGTTTGAGAACACAGAGGTAAGGGTTTATAATTACATGATATTTATTTTATTTGAATAATAGTGTATAAAAATCATTCTCTCAAAATTAGGTAAGAAATCATTTTTTTGGTTGAGTACTGATAAAAACAACTGGACATTTCTTCTCGACTTTTTGCCTGATTAGTTTAGGCTTTTGCACATCGACTGTATCGGATGTAAATCTCAAACTCTTTGTCGTCTTCTCTTGATTCTTGGGACACGTAGTTCTCTTTAACGGTTTGACAAGTGCTGATTTTAGAGTTACGTCAATCGCGTTTGAAGTATCGGCGGTGTTCTCTTTATTCGACTCTTGTGAACCAATGCTTTTTTTTGGAGACAGTGATACCCGACAGGTTTCAATACTTTTTCTTGAACGAATTGCTTCCTTGGATTCCCCGAGTGTATTAAACTCTTGCAATATTTCCAAATCATTATTGAGCCCGCTCACAGAAGCTGTTGAACTTTTCCATTCATCCGTCGAAAGTCTCGGAACTTGGAGTAGTTTTTCCAAAGTATCATCGACGTGACACGCCTCGCCTAAATTAGACGCGATATTTTCCATCGATTCTCCATCTAGATGCTCAATTCCTCCACAGATATTAGCATCCCCAAAATCTTTTAAGTTCAGTCTCAAACAGTCCTCACATTTGATTTGATTTTGCGCAGTCAATGCCTGTGCCTGTGAAAAATTCAATCGCTGTTAATTTCGAGCTATAATCATATGCTCCTGAAGTTTTATAAAATAAATAAATAAATAAATAAATGAATGATCACCTGAAACGACATGGCTTTGCGTCTCCACTGTATGAGCTGCTTTGAAAGATGGCATTTAATTTCTTCTTGTATAATCTTCTGCGTTGAACTTTCATCCAGGTGACTTTGCAGATCTTCAATCTCTTTCTTCTTTGTTGCCAACAGAGATTGTAGGTAGCTATAAAGAAATATTCAAATACATTAGGCAAACAATAATTGCAGTATTTAGTATCACAGATAAAATGCGAATGGTCGTTCACCTGAAATTATTGTTAACCGGCTCTTTGTTGCCGTCTGTAACTTTCAATTTTTTTGCTTCGTCTTTCAACTTATTCTCCAACTCCAAAATACGCGCTTTGTACGTTTCTATCAAACTAGCGTTATGATTTATCATCTCTGCATCGTCATCTTTCCATCTTTTAAGTAACGTCGCTCTCTCAGCTTTGAGTGCACTAATTTCATTCTCCTTTGCTCTGTAAGTTTCTTTCATTTCCATGTATTTTTCCTTCATTGATGTCAAGTCTTTTATCAATTCTCTCCGATTATCTTCTACTTCGGCAAACAGCGAATTCCCTATAAAAAGAAATCAGATGTAAACAAACGAAAGAGTTATATCAAGAGTTGAGAAATCTGCACAAATCTTAGTACAGAGGATAAAAAAAAAATACCCTTGACAGAATCACTCGCGGGAACAGCTTTCAATGACTCCAACTCAGACCGACATATAACAAGTTCATCCTTGGTAGTTTCCAAAATCTCATTCAGTGATTTTATATCTGCTTTTTTCAACTGTAGAAAAAAATCGGGATTGCATTACAGGGTGAAAATGTTGATAGTACAAGATTCAATGCAAAACAGGCAGTAGAATCAAATCGATATTAGAGACCCGTCACGTTGAAAAAAAAATTTAGCGCAATGTCTGAAATATTTTAATCATACTAAATCATGTTATGATAATTTGACTAAAAGTATGAAATACTTTTTTTTAACCGCAGGTACCTCCAATATTTCCGCAACTTCATTGTAGTCTTTTTTAAGTTTCACGATAGTTTCCTCAAGCTGCTGTTGTATAAATAACAACTCTTCCTGAACTTTTTCTTTCTTATCTAATTCCTCGTTGAGACTAGCGATCGTTTGCTTCGTTGTTAGTAATTCCTCACCTTTGTCTAAACTTTCGGATCGTGCAGTAACGAAGAGTAGTTTTTCCTTAGCGGCAATTCTTTCTTTCAACTCTTGATTCTTTTTTTTTTCACCAGCCAGGCTTGCCTCAAGCTCTGAGAGTTGTTCTTGGTAATCCTTTTTCTCGTTAGCAAATCTGGAATAATCATTGAGCGTTTTGAGCAACAAGAAAAAAAAAAAAAAGAACAAAAAGGAAAATAAAAATAGAACGGAAAACATTATTCAATTCTTCTTGCATATGTGCTTTCTTTCTTTCCTATTGACAAACGAGAATCAGGTCTTAAATTCATATGTTCTTACTTTTCTAAAAGTTGATTTGTCTTCATTTCCGCATCCAACTTGTGCCGGGTGAGATTTTCCTCCAATAATTCGTTGCTTTCGAAAAGATCTTTTTGCATGGCGAGAGCGGCTCCCAACTTTTGTCGCATCTCGTGCATCTCCTGTTGGTACTTTTCGTTGTATTCTGTTTCCGCGTTTAACAGCTTATTCAATTCGCTCATCTCGTATTTTAATTCTTCGTTAGTTTTTTTCTGATTCGTTTTTAACGAGCTATCATCCCCGCCGTCGAGCATTTTTTTAGGTTAGGTGTATCGCTTGATTTACGAATTTCAAACTTATAATAAAATAAAGCTACGGAATGAAAAATTAACGAGTGTAGAGAGACAATTTTTCAACTCATAATTTCAACCTGCGTTTTTTTAACTTTCGCCGAAACCTCGGTTGTTAGAAATTTTATATTACACTGAAGCCCCAACTGACACTGGATTGAATTTCAAATCGAGGTTTGTTTACCAGCCTGCAAGCTGCTAGCCTCGCCTTTCGTCTCTTACCTCTCTGATTCAGTCGATAAAGAAGTTCACTTGGGTTCAATTCTCAAATTGGATTAAACCTATTTGTTTTCCATTTAATTTATTAACTCGAGGGCTTACAGTTTTACTTTTAGCAAGCAATTGATGGACAAAAACAATTGAAAAGTGGATTTTTATGAAAGTGATCCTTTAGTTATTTAAAGCAGAGCATAGTGTAGCCTTAACACACTTTCTGTAAAATTGACATTGACCTGAAGATGCATGAAGAAAAGAAATTGAATAAATTTTTTTACATTACCATGTTTTATTTCAGACTACATTCACGTTTCAAATACCGCACAACATCACACCGCACCAACTACTGACGCAAATATTGAATAAAAAGGCTAACATTTTAAATTCGCGGGGCGAAAGGCCTGGGGATTTTATACTCAAAGTTTGCGGTCAGGAAGAGTACCTGATCGGAGATCATCCGCTTATACAATTCTTCTATATTCAGGATTGTCTGGCTCGAGATATAACGCCGACTCTAGTTACATTGAGCGTTATTAATCTGTCCATCAATCACTATAGTATTTGTGAATTGCCAGAAATTGATAGTCTTAAACGTACCAGGCCGTCTTTTTCCACGCTCACATTGCGCAAAAAAGGCAAGCATATATCTGCCTGGAAACTGGAGGATCAGTTTATGTTCAACGTAAATGGCATATCTCGCCTGAATTGCGACTCTGTACACAATACTGTAGAGGTAATTTCCGTATTCGTTGACTAATATGCACAGTTTGTTTTTTTTTTCTCTACAACTAATGAGCGATATCGACATTTCATAATTTTCCACAGATCGGCGTACAAGCGGGTCTTTTTCACGGCGGTAAATCCCTCTGTGAAAGTCAGAAAACCGGTGAAAATATTGTGAGAAACGAGGGAAGCTGTGAATGGGAAGAAACTCTGAAATTCGACATCAAAGTCAGAGACATACCTAGGATGTCGAGACTTTGTTTTGTTCTTTACGAGATAAGCAAGACTGCGCGAGGGCTGAAGAGTCGGAGGCTCGTCAAGGACTCTAAACAAGAATATTATATAAATCCATTGTGTTGGGCGAACACGACGATATACGACTTTAAATCTCAGCTCAAAACCGGCGCTATGACACTCTACACGTGGACGTACGCCGAAGACATGCAGAACGAAGATCTGCTCCACCCCCTCGGAACCGTTGTTTCCAATCCGCATATAGATCACGCCGCGGCACTTATGCTCACCTTTCCGAAGCAAGTTTTTGACAATTAAAATTTTCATTCAATCACGGAACTTCGTCGAAGCGATAATATACTTTGCTTAATTCTATTTTTGATAAATATGCTCATCACATTTCGGTTTTTTTTTCAGTTACGGTAATGAAAATTCAGTGCTTTATCCAACCCTGGAGAAAATTGTGGAATATGCTAACAGCTTGCGGGAAACTGAAGACGAGGAGGAACTTTATCAGGATTTAGATAGCAACAAGTTTCAGCAATTGGAACAGTTGAGAACGCTTGCCGATAGCGATCCGATGCATGAACTGCACGAGCAGGAGAGGAAAACAATGTGGGCGCTGCGGTATCACTGCCTAATGAAAATACCTACACTATTAACAGAGCTGTTACATTGCGTCGAGTGGAATGATCACAGGTATGCTTGAAGAGAGTTTTTGCTCAATTAGCAATGAAAACTAATGAAAATACGATTGCACAATTCCAGGGAGGTGGCAGAGGTGACGGCGCTGGTTCAGCAGTGGCCTAAGCTGCCCGTGGAGAAAGCTTTAGAGTTACTGGACTATGCGTACGCCGATCAGACTGTACGGAGCTTTGCTGTACGGTGCCTGATGGATGTTAGCGACGAAGATTTGAGCCTGTATTTATTACAACTTGTCCAAGCTCTGAAGCACGAAAATTATCTATCGTGTGAACTAACAGAATTTTTGCTCAGAAGAGCGCTAAATAATCAGCGCATAGGACACTACCTGTTCTGGCATTTGAGGTGAGTTTTCTTGAAAGCGAATTTGCGAAATATCGATAAAACTTATCTGAATTTTGCTGATAAATATCGAGTTCACGCATGATTCGCTTTTACAGATCCGAAATGCAGGTGGGTTCGGTGTCCGTGCGTTTTGGGTTAATCTTGGAAGCTTACTGCAGAGGAAGTCAGGAACATATGCGTGCCCTTACCAAGCAAATGGAATGTTTAGACAAATTGAGAACGACCTCAGACCTCGTGAGGCAGAGAAAAGACCGCAAAGCCGCGCTGCAAGAATTTCTCCAAGAGCCTCACTGCCGAGAAGCGGTTTCTAATATACTAAATCCCCTCGATCCAAGTTACAGATGGAAATATGTAAAGTGAGTAATCACTCCTGTGTCGTTAAAGTTAAACCTATACAACAGACGAAGATTTGAAATTAATTCGATATCCTACTCGTGACAGAATGGAGAAATGCAGGGTAATGGACAGTAAGATGCGACCCCTTTGGTTGGTCTTTGAAAACGCAGATCCGTACGGAGACGATATATACTTGATACTAAAACACGGTGACGATCTTAGACAAGATATGTTGACGCTTCAAATGCTGCGAATAATGGATAAGCTCTGGAAGAACGAGGGTTTAGACCTGCGCATGAGTCCCTACGGCTGCATATCTACGGAGCACAGAGTCGGAATGATCGAAGTTGTTCTTAACGCTGAAACTATAGCCAATATCCAAAAAGAGAAAGGAATGTTTTCGGCGACATCGGCTTTCAGGTATACCCTCATGTTTTATACCGTTTTCATATCTATTCACCTAATTTCCGGCCACTCACCTTATCCGCAAAGCAGAATATCCAGTCGATTGTACATAAAACGGTATCCCTGTTTAAGTCTGATAACAGGGAGTGCTTTTTCTAGTAGGAAAAAAAAGGTGATACAGCAATGCAAATAATGGTAGAAGGGTACCTTTAATTTCATGATGTGAAAACGTGAGTGTCGCATGAGTAATACAGTCCCTAGGGAATTTTCCAATGTCATAGTATAGGTCCTCTTTGATTGAAAGTTGATGTTGCATTGAAAGTATCTATATTGCCTGCTGTGATGGTACGCGGTTAATTGATTTGCGTATGTTATTGACAATGATGCAGGAGAGGTTCGCTGCTCGCTTGGCTAAAGGATCACAACCAAACCGAAGCTGCGTTGAATAAAGCCGTTGAAGAGTTTACGCTGAGTTGTGCGGGATATTGTGTCGCTACATATGTGTTAGGTATAGCTGACCGTCATTCGGACAACATTATGGTGAAAAAGACGGGGCAGTTATTTCACATTGATTTCGGTCACATATTGGGTCACTTTAAAGAAAAATTTGGCTTCAGAAGGGAGAGGGTCCCTTTTGTATTGACGCATGACTTTGTACACGTTATAAACAAAGGTCAGCAAAAGAAAGGTCAGGCGGTGGTGGAATTTCAACGATTTCAAAGATACTGCGAGCAAGCTTTCCTCGTTTTAAGGAGACACGGTGGACTTATTTTATCACTCTTTGCTATGATGATCTCTACCGGTCTTCCTGAGCTCTCGTCGGAAAAGGATCTTAATTATCTGAGAGACACCCTAGTACGTATAAAAAATTCCCAATATGTACACATATATATATATATACACGAATAACCTTGAAATAATATTCAGTAAAAAATATAGCGAAAAAGCATATTTTATGAATAGTTTTGAAACTTCCCGCTTAAACAGGGAGACTAGGGAAATGATATGAAAATCTGTAAAAATTAAGGAGTATTATTTTCGACTCCATACAAGGGCCACCCTAAGTTATATATACACGTAGATATACCTTGTGGTAGGTTTTCAATGCTTTCAATGTATAGCGATTGTAAATCTCGTTTTATTATTCCAGGTTTTAGAAATGTCAGAGAACGAAGCACAGATGCATTTTCGTAGTAAATTTGACGAGGCGTTGTGCAATTCTTGGAAAACTTCGTTGAACTGGGCTTCCCACAATATGGCCAAGAACAACAAAACGGCATGAATCTTTTCTCATTTCGTTATACTAGGTAAGACTGTCTCATTTTCGTTTCGTTTTTTTTTTTTTTTTTTTTTTTCTTCTTTCCCCTTCCTAATTTTTAAGCTATTACGTAGAAATGCAATGAAATATTACGGACAATATTTTATTCACAAGAAGATCTCATACACTCAGATTTACATATAAAACAAAGAGAAGAAAAAGCAAAAAAAAAAAGTAAATAAATAAAACGGCGTTACTAGATCTATGTACTAAGGGAAAATGAGAAACGTTAACGACGGTAGTTTTATTCCGTCAACGTTTAGATTTTAAGAATTATATTCACTCACTTGTCGAATCGTAAGATTGATAAGTGATAAGGAAAAAATTAAGCAAGCAAACAAACCAACAAGAAATCTTGTATATTTATCTTATACATACGTGTATCACATCGTACATTGTAACATAATCATTATTCTAAGTTCCTGAGGGGAAACTCAGTATCTCCGAGTTGTTGCAAAAAATAGTCTATTTCTCGCAACGTCGTTTCATATTTAAATGTAAATAATTCACAAACCTTAAATAATCCTAATTAAGTATATTATTTATGCGCAGCGCAAACCGTGTATCTTTACGCTAAAAAAGAAACAAACCAACAAACAGACAATTGGAAAAAAAAGAAACACGAAATCTTATCTCTCAAACATGTCGTTATTTTTATACCGTGTCTTGCGATTGTGCAAAGTTTGTTTTCTTTCATCGTGAAATTTGTCTTGTGAAAAAAGGCTAATTTGCCTAGACATGCGAATACTAGATGCGCTTTTGGATAAAGGGTATAGGAAAAGGAAATTGAACGACACTTGACAAATGTGCGCAACGCCAATCGGGTAGGCACAATGAATTTGAGACGAACGTTGATTATCCCGTACTATCGCCCACACGTGTTCAGTTTCTCATCTGAGAAATGACTAAAATGTTTGCGATTGACTTAATTTTTGCTTATCGAAACACCCTAAACGAATAGCTATAACTAGACACGAGATTACATATCCACTCTACGTAGTCATAAATTTTTATTTATGTTGCCTTGCTGTTATATTTGGCGAGAGATTGGAAACGGTAAAAAGAAGAAAGAGGTAGGATCACAAAGAAATGCATTATTTCGAATATTAGTGAATTGCTCCTAGGGCAGTGAGGTTCAATGAGAATTGAATTTTATTTCAGGTGACTAGATCCAAACGTTTTTCTATCCTGGATTAACAGTTTTCAAAGCTCGCTTTTACGTTTAATGTATAGATGAAGTATACATGTATACACATATGTATATGTACATAAAATTTACGTATACATACAATATAGTCTAAATATAGTATAGACAAAAATTACGAGGAAATAATAAATCGATGAGTTTTTAGGTCTCTTGTCTTCTTAGAAGCAAAAAAAAAAAAAAAAATTTCAGTTATTATCGTTACTTCTACTTCTACTACTATTATTATTATTATTATTGTTATTGCTATCGCTTTCACTATTATTATTTTTCTCTTTTTTCTTTTTTCTCCTGTTACGTGTCCGAAAATTTATTCTACACATATAAACGTATATTTCACTTTTACTTCACATAGCTATAATTTTCAAAAACTCCTGTTTTGTTTTTCTATATGTTTGTTTGTTTTTTTTTTTTTTCATATTTTATTTAAATTTTATTTTTTTTTTTATTTCTTCCTAATCAATTTTGATATTAACCGATTAGACCCGGAATAAAAACAGGTGTCATGATTTGTAACCGATAGTGGCAATGTGATACCCAAAGCAATATGTACAATTCCATTACAGTAAAGCGGTTACGCATGTATTTGAATTACACACATTGATCAAAGTTTGGTCACCCAAGTATAGTTGTTATATTAATTATTATTGCTGCAATTACTGCTACGATTACTTTAGTCGGTAAAATTTTAATCATTCTGTGCTAGTAAAGTATCTTTTATTGTTTTTTTATTTATTTATTTATTTTTATTTTTTTTTTCTTTTCCTCGTTTATCAATCTCTTTTCTCAAATTCCATTTCCGTCGCGTATGTCAAGAAATATTTTCACAGAATGCACACTATACAGAGAGTTCACGTTTGATAAACACATGGCGGAATTAATTATGTACGGCATTGTTTTGTTGTTTTGTCGTTTTGTTGTTTTGTTGTTGTTTTTTTTCTTTTTTTTTTTTTTTTTCTTGTTTTTGTTCTCCTTCTTTCTTCTCCCGACCGCGACAAGATTAGAAAATTACTCAGCAGCGAGAAGTCTTGTCTTCTTTTTCAAAATAAATAAAAAAAAAAAAAAAGAAAAGAAAAGAAAAGAAAAGTGATGTAGCACGATACGTAGGTACGTACGAAAATTGCTAGTTTGAATGTAATACGCGGAGATGAGATGATAATAGCTTCAAGTATATACATATTTAGGTGTATAATATTACACGATAGATGAATTGAATAGAACAATGATTCGTAATAGCGTATCATGTTTTTTTTTTTTTTAATGTTTTCTTTTTTTCTTTTTTTTTTCTTTTTTGCTACTATTACTATTACTATCGTTACTGCAATAATACATATGCAACTCGAAAGATTTGTACAATCAAGAATGTGTCAACTAGGCGTTTAAAACTGTAATATTGTAAAACTGTAACAGCGTAACGCATTCTCTCACACACACACATGTATACATGTACATGCATTTTTTTCTTTTATTTTCTTTCCTTATAATTGTATATTATTATTATTATTATTGTTATTATTATTATAATCATCATCATCAATCTATAAAGTATCGTTTCATATTCTTCAATTAGGTAATATTTATTTGTCTCTAGTATAATAACAATAATAATGATAATGATGATGATGATAATGACGATAATGATAATAATAATAATAACAACCATAATAATAACAATGATAATGGCATCCATTCTCTAGCGATATACTATACGTATACTATATGTATATACATATAGTATGTCTAGTGATTAAGTAATTCGATACCCATTACAAAGTCGTGTGGTATAATTAGGTATATTAAAATTTAGAAATTTTAGAATTACGTGTGTCAAGGTAAAAATCGTTTGTTGAGATGGATTATGGTTTCATCCTGCTCAGGCCAGATTATAATCATTCGCACGTTTTTCTATCACGGGAGGAGACTGCGTAATTGAATCGTGGTTGCAATTTTGTTCAACATTTAATGCGTGTACATTATTTGTGCGAGACGTTATCTAATAACGCTATAATTCGAAATATTTGGAAGAGTGGTGGTTTTTTTTTTTTTTTTTTTTTTTTTTACTATCCCTTCTCCCCCACCTCACTTTTCACTTCTTTTTTCCATTTTTATCCCTCCTCGGATCGTTGGTGAATTATTACTTGAGATGTAGAGAAAAAAAAAAAACACAAATAAGACAAATAGATTGTACACGAGAAGTTATGATCTCATCAAGAATAAGTAATTATTCGCAAAGAAACAAAAAACTAGTTCTGTATTATTTTAAATTTATTATTGTTTGTTTTCCTTTCTTTTTCTCTCTCTTTTTATTTTTTTTTTTTTCTCAGGGAAGAATTCAAATTCACGTTTATATCACCAATCGCAAGCGTTGTATTGAAAATTCAATTTCTATATCATACTGATTTTTGGGTACTTCGATAATTCATGTATCTTATTTATTTTATTTTTTTCAATCGCTGTCAGATATCGGCTGTCGGATATAGTCGGCGAATTGTTTTCGGTGTCTACCTAAAATTTCTCTGTCCCAAGCGAATGCGATGATTTTTATCAAATTTTCTTACACTCGTGGTACATTTGTGGTTTACGATTGGATTTTTCACGTAATATTCAAAATCACGGTTTCACCGATTTGATATCCTTCCAGTTGGCGACGAAAATAATAAATGAACAATTCAATTTAAAAAAAAAAAAAAAAAAAAAAGAAATAGCATATTAAGCTTCCGAAGACACGCGGCCCAAGCATTGTTAATAAAGGCCCTATCGATGCTATGTTTCATTCGCTCTCATTTTGATTTCAATATCATAGATAATTAGATTAATACCGAAGTAGAACGGGAGGATTTGTTTTTTATTTTATTTTTTTTTTTTACCATTCATTTTCATTTACTAGATAATGGAACGACGCGTGGAGTATAATATGGTTGAATCGAAAGTTTTTAACCACTTAAAAAAATTCATAGAAAGGAGTAATTTTAGATGGGAGGGGAGGGCGGGCGACTAAAGACGCTGAAATGAACTGTGACATTTAGGCTAATCGCTGTTGTCGGAAGAAATTAGTCAATGAGTATTTGTTTTTTTCTTTTCTTTTCTTTTCTTTTCTTTCTTTATTTGTTCTCTTTCTTCCTTTCCCTTAAATCTATTCTCGTCTTAGTCGAATTGGCATAAGGTGAACGCATTTCGGTCTTTATACGTATTGTAACGACGATAATATCTAGATTAAAATAAATGGAAAGACTAGGAATGGTAAATAACTAGCTTTGGTCGCAATGCAACCGAGCACAATGCAATTAAATATTAAATCTTGAATACAAGTGTATACAATTAGATTTATTTAACGTTGACGTTGTATTTTTTATCTAATATAAGCTAACGAACGGTACCGTCAAGATCGAATGAGAGATGTGATATTTCCTTGCGCACAAGCGTGTGAAAATTTTTTTTTCTTACCTCGAGTGAGAATTATTGTTTCAATTTTAAAACGTTGCGAAACATCGAGTCAAATTTTGAAACGAACAAAAAGTAACTTACCATTTAGCAGTGACAATTGATGAAATTGTTGTAAACTTTGTACAGAAACTATCAATCGCTTACGAATTTTGACGGTGATCCTGTTCCACATCTTCGAATTAGTATTAAGTAGACTTTAGGTTCGATATAACAATGATTTGGGCATTGTATTTATCATACCTGTCATATATTATACATACAAAACAAATCATTATTATTATTATTATTATTTAATGTTAGTAGTCGGTGTAACTTCTTCTTATGACTTCTTGGCTATTTTATGGGTTACGTGTATTTAAGAGGAGAAATTGAATTCAGCAAATGTTAAAAATTTAGGTCCGAATATTGCAAAGCATCGATGATTATAACGACGATGGTCGATCGTTTAATTTATGACAACTTGAATATGCCATATTTCCATAAAGTATCGAGTACGCGTTGTTAAACTCTCTATCAAATCACAAATTCACCGTTATATGTTTATTAATATATTTAATCTATGGTCGAAAATTTAACGATTAAAAACTCCCAACCGAAATGATTGAATTCAACAAAATTCGAGGCGACGTTTGGATGAAAAAAAAAAAAAAAAAAAAATTCAATTTATTTTTTTCACTCTTTTTTTCACTCCCTCGATTTTAATCTCGCGCCTTGTAAACGCTAATGATCAAGTCAATTTACCTTTCATTTGAATCGTGACGTTTGGGTTTCTTTTTTGTTTTTTTTTTCCACGTTGTCGTCATTATCATTATTATTATTATTATTATTCAGAAATTTATTATTATTGTTATTTTTCAATCGAACGAAAATCGTTACTTCGAGTTCCTAGGTTTATGTGATCGTTAAAAAAACGAAAGCTCATCGGTTTTCCATATTATATCCGGTAATTTGAAATATAGCGTTCGCGCTGGCGAAGTGTAATAGAAAAAAACAAAAGAAAAATATGAAATATGAGAAACACGTGTCTATATTTGTACAGAATATTGCAGTGAAAAAGAAAAATGACAGTGCTCAACTAAAAATTTCGACCAATGCGATATACGATGAAATTTTTCTCGGCGAGTGAATGAATTTTGGTCACAAAAGGGAAAAAAAAAAAAAAAAAAAACGAAAAACGAAAGACGAAAAAAAAAAAATATAACGGGAGAAGCTCGCGCACCGAAATTTAAGAACGTGTGTATTAGTTGCGAATAAGAAAAAAAAAGAAAGTATTTTGGAAATGATGAGAGAACATAGAACATAGAACATTTATTTATTATAGAGAGATATTATATACGTTTTACGTTCAAATCTAATTATTAATACTATCGGGATAATGTTCGGTTTTTTTTTTGTTGTTTTTTTTTTTTTTTCATAAATTTTCATTTATTTACACCCTCCTCCCCCCCCCCCTTACTTTCCGCTAGGCTTTGTCCGTATAGAAGGCGAAAGATCGGACGATAAATATCAGAGAATACTTTTGAATCGGATCGTTTTTCAAGTAAACATGTATAGATACAGACCAGGTAAACTGATTTTTAAGTACATGTATAAAATAATCTAGTAGTAATAGCTTTAAAGTATAATAATTATACACGCTAATCGAGTTTACTCTCTAAATAAATCTAATATCCATAGGATATATATATATATATATAGATAATTATCTTCTATCGTAACAACATTTATCATTGTAAATACAGAGTTAGCTTTTAAAAATACCAAATGCAATGTATTTCAACCTATTTATAAAATGGATTATGAATTAAGAAATGAGAAAGCAGAAAGAGAGAGAGACAGAGAGAGAACGAGAGAGAGAAATAAAAAAAAAAAAAAAAAAAAAAAAATAGAAAAATATTAAGAAGAGAAAAATATGCCGATGAGAGTGTAACAATTATTTCTTTCACGGTTTATTTTATTTAATCCTGTTTTTATTTATCATATTGTTTGAAAATTTTATCATATTTCTAGGCAGATATTTGCGGTATGAGAGAAATAAAAAAATATATAAATAAATAAATTAGCGAAAAGATTTGACGAGAATGTTTTTTTTTTTTTTTCGATTTTTCCTTCGTTGAGAAAAATTAAAATAATAAATAAATAAAATCACGGAGCTGAAAATTCAGTGCTTCGTAATATTACAGAAAATTCAATTCGTGTCGTAATTTATTCCCGGAACTTATCTTCTTGTTGGCTAATTTAATTGTCTCTTTTACAAACGACTGTAGGATACATCGAATATTGTAACGATTTTCATTACTTGTTTATAATCACTCGGTATCATTTTAAATAATCCAATGTACGGTAAGTATATGATAATAAGAACAAAAAAAAAAAAATAAATAAATAAATAAACAAACAAACATGCGCGGAGAAATTTATTTACTTTTTTTTCGCGTGAAGAAAAAGGATGGATCATTTTTATACAAATTTCGACCGATTAAAAAAAATTTTAAACAAATCTTATCTTGAACTCTTCAACTATTTTCTAAGGTAATCCTTAAGTTTCGTTTTATAATTTATTTATTTATTTTTTTTGCTCGCAATTAAGGAACAACGAAGTACTATCGAGTTTGCGAGTTCAAAGTATAACATAATATTAAAATTGGCTGAAATCTATGTAAAAAAAAAAAAAGAAAAAAGAAAACGTCGCAACTAATTAATTACTCGAATCAATCTGATTTTTATCGAATCAACCAACTCGGCAGTTACGCATCTGAAACGTTTCTTTCGTATTGCAAAAATTATTTTACCCTTTGAAATGAGAATTATCAAATCTCTGGCAGTCGGCTTGCGTGAGTATATCACGCGTATCGGAGTATCTCTTAATAATGTACACCTCGAACCCTTATTTTGAGAAGTGGTTGCACGCCGTGCCGTGCAATCTGATCCTCTTGACCTCGAAACGCGCTTTCGTCCCTAAATTTTCCGTTTGTTCCCCTGTTTCGCAATCTTAAACCCTCGCCGACGCTACCGCGTGTATTACGTAAATTAGAAAACTGATACACGCGTCTGTATTGTTCTATTTGTCCCTTTGTTAAATATTATACAGCGATTATTTTATCGTTACGCTTAGCATCGATCGCACGGTTTCTGTACGCGCTTGTAACGACGAAACGATTGTTCGAGAATTTCGTGCTCCCGAGCTTTAAAGGAACGGTTTTATTTCCGAAAATAATATTCCGTTCCAGAATAAACGGTGTTTTATTATTCTCTTTTTATTCTCTCTTGGTCAGAGCTGACGATTAACTTTGGTCGATTCATTTTCTTTTCCGTCTCGTAACGGGCGCGCGGTAAAAGCAGAAAACAGTGATTCACATTAATTTGACTAGCTGTCCGAGCTTGCGTGACGAAGCTTCTACCTCTATTCGTAATTAACTGCACAGCAACGGCTTCTGTTCCATCCAGAAAAGGTCAGCATGGCCAAGCGTCGATATCAAATACTCAACGAGGGTGGCTAAAAGTCCCCGGTATTATCCGTCTTGCATTTAACTGTTTTCCCAGTGACTGTCAACCTCGTGTACGATAAAAATCGTATTTACAAAACGCGAGCGTATCGTCTTCTGCGAACGGGCGTGCGCGGAGTGCGGAAAATACCACTTTTAACTCCGGAGTGTTGAAAGTGGACTTTTCCGCACTCCGCGCATGCGCCGTAGCGAAAAAAAATCTTCCGTCGCGCGATCCTAACCTGAATTTCATGTTTCGTGAAAAACCGCGCAACATACTCGCGTTATATATAAAGAACCGTGCGGATCAAAGAAGCGACGGTCTTTTACCCCCTTGTTACACAATATACCATTTCGCTATATTTCCTTGCAACTGTTGCGAAAATTTAATGCTCGTGCAACGATAAATTGACGTTAAAGACTTGTCTGACTAAAAAAGTAGAGTAAACCTCACAAACTGATTTTGCGTTGCGTTTACCAAAAAACTATCGACAATAGCGCAAAATGGTTAGGCATACCTCATGTTTCGTAATTCCAACAGTTTTTTTTAACGATACCTGTTTTAATCAATTTCTCCAGTTACTGTAACAAATGAAAATTTTCTCAGTGTAAAACATCCAAAAAAAAAAAAACCACTCGTACAACATTTTCTTATCCAATCTCAATCGAGCTAATGGCATGTAAACTGTATAATCAGCGACGAAATTTTTCTCTGATCGTAAGTATTTTTTTTTTTTTTTGGGAAATAAACGAGGGATCTTGTCTTCGTCATTTTTCGACTCGCCGGGTTACCGCACATCGAATATACGTATTTTATAGGCGGAATGACACATATATACAATATACATATATATATATATATATACGGTGCGATAATATTAGCTTTCAATTTTTCTCGGGTTACGTAAACAAAGCGCGTTTCCTCTCGCCACTCGAGCGTAATTATATAAGGGTAGCCCGCAACCCCCCCCCCCCCCCCCCCCCTCCCCCCTCCTCCCTCACCTCCTCTTTGCGACTCGTCCACAGTCCCTGTACCTTTATTCCTCTTCATCTTCTTCTTCTTCTTCTTCGTCATCGTCATCGTCGTCATCATCATCATTATTCTCACTGTCCAGCATCCCGCCTCTCTTCTAACTTTTCACCCTTATTCGCGTCCTCTTCACGTATCTCACCCTGGAGAGATTTGTTCGCCTTACTTGCTCAGTCGACGTGTTTAATCTTGTTGTTTGCTTTGCGTCGTCGTGTCGCGGCATTCGTGCAGCGGTGACTCTTATTCGCCAATCGATACAAAATAATGTTTTGGTAATTGTATTCGTGCAGGCATATTCTTATTTCTTGCTATTTTGAAATTTTACCGGGACGCTGACGATATTTTATTTTTTTTTTTTTTTTTTTATTTTTTACAAATAACAGGATCGTAGACCTTGTGAAAAAAGTACAGGTACTCCATCCAAACCGTAAATTAAAAGCTTGTCGTTATAAATGTACACATTTTTACTCAACCTTTAGCACAGATATTTTTCAATCGTGGGAATAACTATTTGCAAAAAAATCAATCAGCGTTGATGCTACTGTTTGATGAAAAATGTCAAAATTTTTCATTGTTTAGGTCGTTTGATAAAAAATTCCATTAGGTTCGTCGGATAAAAAGTCGAAAAATAATTCATACGTATTTTATTTTTCTTTTTTCAATACAATTTTCGTTAACAAAGATGTAGCGGTTTGATCATTGACACGTGACGTCACATCGCGCGTCGATATGGTTGTAATACAATGTGAACATCGTGACGTCGCGCTAATTCAACTCGCTGTTATATTTGTTAATGAACGTTGAATTGAGAAAAGAAAAATATGTGTCAATTATTTTTCCTCATTCTATCTGACGAACCTGATGGAATTTTTCATTCAACGATACAATTGTCCTCCGACATCCGAACGCGTTAAAAGTTCAAATTATAATTGGCTACAGGTAACGCGATAGAATCCTCCGTAGAAAACGTTGATCTTGTTTAATAAATATTAGAATCAATGGGCACTGATTTTTCACGGTAATGAATTTTTGCCCCAAACAATTGGAAAGGAGAATTGAAATAATCTAACGAATTATTCGTTGCATAGAATGATAAACAGAAAACATTCATCAATATGCTTTTAGAATGATTGAATTATTTTTTCATTTATATGTTTTTATTTGTACCTTCGTTCAAAAATTCACGAATCTCGTCGAAAAATCGATTAGCGTAATTATATTGCGCATCCATTTTTTACGTTCGCAAATAGAGAAGTATAATATCCTAGAATTGTTTCGATATGCAAAAATTAAATTTTCATCAACAAACTATATCAACGTATCATTGATTATACGTTACGCACGCTCGTAAATTAAATACGTTCGTTATAAATTTGTCGTACGTAACAAAGGTTTTCGCCTTTTTCCCCCGTCGCCTAGGAAAACAAAAAAAAAACCCACCGACAAAATAGAATCGCGTTTTTTTTTCCATCCAATATAGATTTCATCGATTTGTTTGATTTTTTTTTTCTTTTCTTTCCTCTTCTTTTCTCTTTTCTCCTGCTTTACGAATTTTTTCCTCTTTCTTTTTTCTTTCACCAGACTCGACCTTTTCTTTCTTCCTTTGCCCCGTCTTTTTTTTCTCCCCCCACCCCCCGTTTCTGCTATCTTCTCGCGTAGAGGTACCTTGTTAATAGGTATGGGAGGATGGCTAAGACCCTAAGGGAGGGGGGGAGGTAATGGAGCATTTGAAAAAGCTCCCCGGTAAGGATTTATTACAGCGTCCGTCCCGCGGAGCCAGAAAGGAAATCGGTTATACAGGCGAGAGAAGTACCGGAGATGAATGAAACGAGAGTTAAGCAGGGCAGGGGTAATAAATTTTTTCTAACTAAAGAAAAAAAATAAAAAAAAAAAAAAAAAAATTAAGAAATAGAAGAAAGAACGAAAAAAAGCAATTCACCGCAATTCTTGCACCCAATTCGAGTGGCGTTCTTTTTTCTTTTCTTTTTTTTTTTTTTTCTACTTCTTCCTTTTTTCTAGGTTTATTTCGGTACGGTGGGAGAAACGTAAATACCTGCGAAATTTACCCTTATCTCTCTGCACCCTCGTAACGAGCCACTCTTTTCGCCACGTGTACAATGACTTTGTTACGATATAAAGCTGTCGCAGTCAAACGCTGAGCGAGCAAAAAAATTTCGCAATCTATCGCATGTAATAGATAAGAGATTTAAGAGATGGAAGAAAAGAGCCCGGCGGCAGAGGGGGGGGGGGGGTGGGGAGAAAAGAAAAAAAAAAGTGATCGTTGCTTTTGCCCGATGTCCGACATTGTTCTTTCTTCTTGTACACTCGCGTTTTCTCAATCCTGCGAAAATCGCCACGACGAATTGTTTTCTGCAATATATATATATATATATATATACACACATATATATAGACATATTATATTACGTGTAGGTGTAATGACGTGATACGAGACACGCGCTGAGTATTCTATGTAATATTGTAATTTAATACGTGTGGGTAGAAAATATAATGGGGAAAAACGAATATCGGAACGAATAAGGAAACAAAAAGAAAAAAAAAAGAGCTAAACAATAACCGAGAACAAGACAATCCATGTCGGTGTCATTATTCATCGGTCCAGAAATACTCTTCTGCGAATGTTTTTTTTTTTTTTTTTTGTTTTTTCTTCCATTATAAACATCGGTGAACATGACACATTTATATATATATATATATATATAGAAGTTTGTGTACTTGTATAATATACATACTGTTATTCGACTGGTGAATTATTTATAAATATTGAGAGTGATTTTGAAAAGGATCTTTCTTCAAAAACTGTGAAAAAAATTTTCAGCAACCGTATTTTCTATTCGAAACATTTCAAAACCGAGTCCGTGAGACGGGACGACTTGAGTTAAATTTTTTTTTTTTTTTTTTCCCATCATCTTCGCAACGAAACCGGTCTGCAGGGATGTTTCGATCGAAAGCCAGAAGTCTTCGACAATTTTTTGATACGACAACGTATAGAAAACAAAAAGGAATAAAAAAAATCGACCCATCGCGAACCCGGCCATCGAAACGTTTTTGCAAAAGAAAGTACAGTTTCCGAGCAAACGTTGAGAATTTCAGAATCGGATCCTCACCAAAATCGCTCTCAATATTCGCAACGAATAACTGACCGGTTTGAATAAGAAAATCGAGAGAAAAGAATAAAAAAAAAAAAAAAAAATGGGGTAACTTTTTCAGAGTTTGGACCAATTTGCGTAAAAAAAATTTTCAACAAAATCAAAAAACGATGAGCGTCAGACGTCGGTTGTCGGTTAAAATTCTCGCGATACTCCCCCCCCCCCCCCCCCCCCCCCCCCCCTACATACTCGCTCTCCATTGTCAAGCTTAGCACAATTTTGAAAATCGGTTCCAATTTCCTTTAAAGAACGAGAAAAAATAAAAAAAAAAAAACGGCGTCGCGTAAAAAACCGATTCGCCGATCGACGACGTCCGCGGATCATTCGGCTAGGTTTATCCACCGGCGTCGACGGGCGCAGGAGGAGGAGAAGAAGAAGAAGAAGAAGATGAAGAAGAAGACGGGTCGGGGTTGAACGGAGCTTTGCCCTTCTCGTTGAGGGGGATGCTGCCGGACGAGCGGACTGCGCAGTGATCGATATGAAGTGGTGGGGGATGACGGTGGTGGAAGGGTGTCGTGGTGGGGAGAGGAGGGGTTGCCGGCTCTGGCCGAATAGCTCGGAGCTCAGTTCGTCCCGCGCCGCGTTCGTGTTCGGTTTGAAGCTAAACGCCGACCGACGCGCGAGTCTCTCAACCCCCTGAGACCCCCTTAAAACTGGGTCACTTTTCCCACGCAGGGTAAACTGCGAGGGCGGCGAACGGAGGAAAATACGGCCAAGGGTGGGGGGGGGGGAAGTGGAAGGGAGAGAGAGGGAGAGAGAGAGAGAGAGAGAGAGTGACGTCGGGCGGAAAGGGAGAGAGAGGGCGAGAGGGAAAAAGAGAAAGAGTCGGGGGGGGGGGGGGGGGGGGACGACTCGCTTGGTCCGGACAAAATTCTTCTTCTTCTTCTTCTTCTTCTTCTCCTTCTTCTTCTTTTCTGCAGGTCGTAACAGCGTCTTTCCCGTTTCGTCGACCGTCCCGAAAACGGTATAACAATAATCACGTAATTTATTTGAACATACGTTATTGGAGGAAGATTTTTCGTTTCATTAGTTTACCAAACGTCGGACAACGTCCGTCCCGCTTTGTTAATCTTCGCCGTACCTTTCACGTGCGCGGATTTTACCGTCTATGTGTCGTTTTTGTTTTTTTTTTTTCTCTTCTCCCGCACCTTTTCGACTTTTCATCTTGTTTTTTTTTTTTCATTCCTTCGGCCATGACTCGTCATTAATTTTTTTTTTATTTTTCTTCAACTTTCACGCACACACACACACACGCACGCAGTCGACACTATTGCGCTGAGATATTCGGTTCAAATTACAATTTTAACTCGTACCATGTACGTTTGTACGTGTAAAATCTACGCACACGATTTACTGTGTCTTTAAAAACTTTTAACAGCTGCAATATTGTTTTTCTTTCATCCGTATTCCTCGACGATATCGAAAGTTTTGCGGTATAAACTCGTTCGTTAGGCTAATGTTCTGTTTTTTTTTTTTTATTTTCTTCTTCCTCTTTCCGGGGGCCACTTTTGATTATTTGTTTCTTTATTTTTATTTATTTTTTTCTCGTCCACTTCTTCCTTCTTACCACGCTCGCGTCTCGAGTGAGCAAATTTCGCTTTTTTCATCCCCGGGCAGAATGAAACCCACTGACGACTCTTCAGCGTTTACCAACCTTTTCGTGCTACTTGTGCGTGCACGTGTATATATATACATATATATATATATATATATATATATGGTGAGGCATTCGTATGCATCATCGTACATGTACGCGTGTATATCGTCCGTGCAGAGTTTTGACTTCTTCTACCCCTTGGCTTTTTCGCACGTTTTCTCGTACAATGAATACCGTCGCGTCGCGGCGAGTCAACGAGGGTCTGAAGAGCTTCACTTTCTTTTCTCATCTCTTTGCCTCTTTCCCTGATTTTTTTTTTTTTTTTTTTTTTTTTGTTCCCCCACTTTTCTCTTTTTCCACAATTTTCACACTATTCGCAAAACACCGTTGACGAGATACCGAGTACCTGACGAAATATTTCAAATTCCTTACACACGGTTTTCAATCACGCCGCGACTTGCGAATTTCACCCGGAGATTGAAAAGAAAAAAAAAAAGAAAATCATCGATTCAAACGATCGAATTAAAGGAATGAGTTGAAAAAATTTGAAACGTAATTTTCGTCCTCTTTATTTCTCGTTCCTGTTTTATTTTTTTCTTTTTCTTTTTTTTTTCTTCTTCGCCTCGTTCCGTTTCTCAAAATTCAACGTAACCCAATTACTTTATTTCATTGCAATTTGCGTTACGCGTGTCAGGATGTGCGAAGGAATTACCGCGGATATTCGGATATAAAAAAGATTTGAAAATAACAAAAAAAAACAGAATGTGTAAATAATTTTTGGCAATAAATAAATTCGGTTTAATTATAAAAATTTCTCGACGTTACAAAACTCGCGGTTTGATGTTGATAACCGAATTAAAATTCAGCTATACCTAACTTGACGCTTTCGAGACGAAGAAAACCGAATCTTGAGGATCCGATGAATAAGCCACTTGACTTTTAATATCGGTTCGTCGTCACGCGGAGCAGCACGAATCGGGGAACTAATTGCGAGCGGAATTGTTCTAGTTGTCACTTTGAGTCGTGAAAATAAAAGAGGGGAAAAAGTTGGAAAGAAGAGAGAGAGGAAGAAGAAAAAAAAAAAAAAAATTCAATAAAAATATCAAGTGCAATTTCAACCGACTCATCGTCAGCTGATGTGAAAATCTGTAGATTGATCCGTATTCCGAGTTTGAAAAAATTCTGCGAGTTTGTTAATAATAATAATAATAATAATAATAATTAATCGAAGTGTCGGTATTACAAAAATTTCTCGTCGTGTTTCTAAATATATTTCTTCGTATGTCATGTGTATAAATTGTACCTAAATATACGCGTTTGGTGATTTCAGTGGTGATAAGTTATTTTCCCCATCTGTAACACGGACGGATCTCTTCGTTCGAATTTGAGGAGGTGGAGGATTTTTTTTTCCCTGGAAAACTTGTGAAATCAACGGCGGCGTGGAAAATGAACGGTGAGTGAACGCTCAATTACTGCAATTGATTAGTTTACAATGTTTCAACCGTTAAACCTCGTACACTGAGAAATATTACTTTTCATTTTCTACCTAGAAGTATATTTTGTCGATTGTGGTAAAAAATGAAAATAGTCGAAGACCGAGCGGTAACCGTAACTAAAAATTTCCCTCAGTGTACAGAATTAATAATTTCAATCATTTTCATCCCAACATCGAATTATGTCGACAAATTATCATTGTCTTCTTTGCTTTTTGTTTTATATTTTTTGTATGTCACCGTGTTTTTTGTTGGTTTTTTTCACTGTAATGCGAATTATACACGCTTAATGTACGTATATGTAATATACACATGTAATATGTATGTTGCACAAAGCCGTGGAACTCGGGGAATATGCAAATATTTAGCAAAGTGGCTCCCGGGGAGTCCTTCGGATGCATCCCTCGGGGCGATAATTTCAGGACTTTTTTACCCCCGTCGAGACTCGGTAAACCCTTTTGAATAATCAACGATTATTTATCCAGAATTCATTTATCTTTATTATACGTATTATATCAACTATTGCGGAGTAAAACTCTCGGCGCTTACTCTTCTACGCATTTGGTTTTATAGGTAAAAATATCGGCCGGTAGGTTGGTAAACAATAATGTGTTTATGGTGTAATTCTTACGGGCAGAGATCGTCCGTCGAAAATCCGGCTTAAATATAATATAAAACGTTTAAATCGGCGGATAAAAAATTCATCGATTAGTCGGTGAGGCTGCAATTTCGCTATGAATTTATTAGCCGTTTGGTGTTAATGTAGAACCAGACGCCGATCAGAAAAGCGATCCGGTTTCTCGGCTGGAGGTTTCAATCGGATTATCGGATATTCGATAGGGGATGTCAATAAGCTTCACAGTTGTATGATCGTATTTCCAGATAAAATATTCGTTCTATACCCAACCCAAAATAATAATAAAAAAAATTTAACCATGTAGAAGTTGTGATTCTTGTAGGCATAATAATAATAATAATAATAATATGTAGAGATTAAGCATTGCAGAGAATTATAATTTGTGGTAAAAGTTTAATTCTAATTAACCTTTTCATTTTGCTGCCAAGTCTGATCGATTTCAGATTTTTTCACTCGGCCGTTTTCAAAATGATGGCAAAAATTTGTACACTCTTCCCTTTTCATTGCGATGATAAGTATCGCGGAGAAAAATTTTTTGCGGATTGTTTAACCTGATTTCAGGGTGAAAATTTTTACACTGTAATGTAATATTGCGAAGTTGAGGAAATTGATCGGATAAGAATCTATATATTTGTTAATTTTGTTGTGATAAAATCGTACTTTGAGTATATTTGTCGGATTGTTACGTTAGCAAGCTTCGAAAGTACAAAATTAGACAATATTGTAATTTATAAACAAAAGCTTAAAGTATATATGTATACAATACGTCGATGCTTTATTTTAGATTGTTTAAAAAATTATTATATATCGTTGAAATGTTGAGAAATTAAATGATTAACCACGTCAACGTAACGGAAAAAAAAGTTTTACAGTGAATTTTGAACTTTACAGCTTACTGTATCTTAATAATCTGATAAATACTCATTTAATAATAGTAAAATTATGTCGATTTTTGGCCGATTAAAATTTCCTTGACGATTAAAAAAGTTACTGTAGAAATTGTTAGAAAAAAATAGAGAAAAGAGAAAAAAACATTGCTGTTATGATTCTTGTTGGAAAATTCAGCCTAAAAAATTTTTCCAACGCGCGAAACGTATAGTCGATCCCAATTCGATGGCTTTTCTGTTATACATTATTTAAAGGTAAAAATATACGTGCTCGTACTTCTTTCAAAGGCGTTAACAAGCAGTCGCAAAATTCAGAGAGAAATACTCGCAAGTTTTTTTAATCGTTGACCATGTTAAACTACAACCGCGAGCCGTTAACAGGTTTGCTCACTGTTCCGGATATTAAAAAAATTGTGTGTAATTTAATAATGTAACGAACGCTCTCTCCATTTTCCAACGTTGGCGGTGAGTCCTTGATCATTGCAGCAATTATTGGCATTCCCATCACTCTACAATATTGTATGCATGGCTGTATCTACAGGTAAATTATTTGCCATCTCAATTAATGCACGAAGTCGGGAGTGAAAGTAAACGGATTCGGTTTCTTGTCTGAATAAAAAAAAAGATGGAATTATAAGCGGAAAAATAAATTAAGGGGACGGGGTTGAAGTTCCGAATTTGAAAAGTTTCGAAAGCGCTTAATTCCGAATTATTTGCTGGTTGAAGTTGAAGCAAAGAAATTAAACTTTGGAGAAACAACAAAGTTTCGATTGGTCGGAAAGCCGGCGGCTCAAAGTTCCGAAAATTCAAGTAACGATAGAGCAAAATTCAGATTTTTTAATTTTCCAACTTTTGCACTTACGAAACTTTGAGCGTCGGGTTTCGGACCATTGAAAACTTTCATATTTCCTCAAAGTTTGATTTCTTTACCTTGATTGTCACCAACAAAAATTTCGGAATTTCGCGCTTTCGGGACATTTCAAATCGGAAATTTGAACCCCGCCCGAAATGAATTGTTAAGTTTCACGATTTTATTGAATTGCAAATCTGCAAATTAAGCTCGATATTCATCAACTGAATACTCACATAGAATCATCTGTATTCAACTTTTTCTATCGTACAACAATTTTCGACTACAAATATCACCCGCGTAAGTTTCCAGCCATTTACAACAACCACGAGCCTTTATTCCGATCCAAAATTCGCAAAAATTTGTAACTCTTACAACATTGAGAGATCGAATAATTTTATTTCAACATCTCTTCCCTTTCATCTCTTCGAATTCCTCTCTTTTATTTCTGCACTCCTTTCCACCGTCGGTATCTTCCCACGTAAACGACAAAAGCAGAAAACCCGCAAAAATTCTCCTCCAATCACCCCACAATTGTTACACGCAAAATTTCTCCCATTAAGGAAACCCGAGCAGCCTAATAACGCGAATATCGAGAACAAACGTAGAACCAGAACATTTGCGTGGGTGTCGAAATGTTGAAAGCGCAAGGGCTTCTTGATTTACAGGGGCGGGGGAGGAGGGTTTTAATTGTTACCCAAAACGCGTATGATACACCTACACAGATATACGCGTACACATAATTCCGTGACGATTTCCGTCTCCTCTTTCCTTCCCACCGCAGATGCAAACATTTCCGTTTGATCTTTCGCTCTCGGTTAGACTCCCTTCGGGTTTGTTGTTACGCATATATGCGACGTATGTTGCGTGTCGTACGTTAACACACGACTGCTATTCTCTCTCACGCCCTTTACTCGAAGGCTTTAATTTTCTCGCCTTTTGTTTACCCGACCAGAGTGTCACGGTCTTGTTTGCCAAACGCGCGTAAGTATCGTACAAATATATACCGAGACAATCTCTTGATACTTGAAAATCAACCGCGCATGCGCGAGTTTTATCGGCTCTTCGCGCAGGCTTGCCATCCCGAGTTTTCGCCTGCCAAACTGTTTCTGCCTTCGATGTGGTTGACACGAATTTTCGAGGTTAGAATCTCAAATAATCGAGGCAGCGACTCGGAAAGGTTTGGGAAGCGTTTTGTTGTCGGGTCGGAAAGTCGATTCTTCAAAGAACGGTCGGAATTTAACGCTTACGCTCTTTGAAAATTCAAACGTACACGTTTTGCGTAGGTTGGCACGCCTGTATCGCGGACAAGAATATCGCTGCGGGAATATTTCGCCGACCAATGAGATTCAATTATTCGGCGCACGCGCGGTTGGTTTTCAAGTTTCAAGAGATTGTCCCGGTATAATATGTTCGTGTTATACGTGTCTACACGTGTACGCATCCAGGACACTCGCTACAAATCTCTTTCTCATGTTTTTTCTTATCTCAAGAAATTTGGTTCACGGTAGAACAGTGAAAAAAATTGTTTGACGATGAATAAGACTGTTTTTATGCCTGAAGAACAGATTCGTGAATTAGGTGTGTGAGTTGATTTCCCTTTCGAGTTTTGTAATTTTTCTAATAAGAAGAAGTCATTCGTTGATTAATCAGGCAGAAATTATATCATCCTTTTAACAGTGCCGAGAACCGACGCTAGAAAATTATATCCCAACCTTTGAGTTGTTACTCTGAAGAAATGGAACGCGAGAAATTATTTGATACGGTAATTTATGCGTATTAAAATATTGCGCTTCGGTTTGATTGGATGATTTTTTATTCAGCCTGTCGAAAGACGATTGACGTAAAACGGACGTAATGCCAATAAATAATCATGCATGCGTGTGACGATTAATGTGGAACCCGGTATTCAAAGTATATGAGAGGCTGATTACGAATCTAAAATCGTATTTGAAAAATTCAAGATGGCGGATCTAATATGACGGACAAAAATTTCAAATTCGATCGAATCCGGAGAAAAAACACCGTCCGGGGGTTTTTAGGGTCGCTGATTACGAAACTGAAATCAGATTTCGAAAATTCAGTATGTCGAATCCAATCGACGACCCTGAAAACCCTTGCATAGAATTTTTTGACCGTATTCTATCAAATTTGAAATTTTTGTCCGCCATATTGGATCAGCTATTTTGAATTTTTTAAACCAGATTTCAGATTCGTAATCAGTGAAACCACAAAAACTATGAAATACTATCTCTTCATAAAAGTTGACTCAGCATAATAACGTGTGACAAAAAAAAAAAAAAAAGGGTTAAACATCAGCTTTAAATCAACACCATAACATTAATTCAGCAAAATTATAGACTGTGTATTAACAAGATAATTTTTGATAATTGTAGAGGAATTTCCTCTCGCAAAGACATAATCTTAAACAAACCGTAACAATTGATAAAAAAAAAAAAAGAAAAAAAATGCATGATGTTTCCGAAAAATGAAAACAATCCTCGTTCATCGTTATTTATAACTCTTGCCAATTGAAAGTGGAATAATCAATATTCAAATTTCAATCCGTGAGCAAAGAAAAATTTTTTTTATCATCATCTATATTACACAACCTGTTTAACTTTCCTTCAGTCAACCCGAAAGGATTCACCTAAATCCTCATCGCGTTACGCACCAATAAGCTTTTCTTTTTTTCTTCCCCTCCTTCTGGTTATTGACTCTCTTTCTTCATTTCAACCGGCCGCAACCCCGTTTCGTGTTTCGTCGCTTTGATCCCAAAAATTCTCGAATCAGGGGTGAGTGGGGGGTGAAAAAAGTTTAGGGAGGCGAGCTTGCAGGCTTTTCGTGCGTTTTATTCCCCCTCCCTCCCTCCCTCTCGAATCTTTTCTCTTTCCGCCAGATTATACTCCTCGCCGCAATTCTCTTCGTTATTCCTCCCCCTCCTCACCGTCCTTCGGTTCAACATAAACTCGTTTCCGCGATTCTCGTCGCTTCCTGTGTTGTGTTACGTATCCCTACGTACGTACGTAACAACCCTCCTCGGATCTCGTGGCATCATTTTCGGCAAATGAAGGTTCTCGGGTGTGACAAGTTCTTGAGCAAATCCTGCAGCACTCGAGAGTCTCGCCTCTAATCAACCCCGTTTTACCCTCTTTTGGTTAAACTTTTGTGCAGCCTCCGCGTCTCGTTTTACGTCATTCGGGAAATTCCTGATTGTTATTATCTGCGGTAAAAATGATTGACGAAAAAAATCTTTCGGAAATGTTGTTCAGTTACAGCTTTTCTAGATTCTCTCTGCTTTTGTTTTTTTCTTATTTTCTTCCCTTTTTATTTCTTTCGTTACTTTTATTACGTTTAAATCATTCATTGCTCATCGTGGAAAAACTGTTCAGGTAAAAATCGCGTTTACAACTAGACAAATCTACAGACTCTGTTCGAAGTCGTCGAATGGATAACAGAACAATTAATTTTATTCAAATTTCACGCTGTTATTATTATTTCCCTCTTTACATATTTCAGGCATATTTTAAATGTCGCTTGGATACTTTACCTCCTATGTACGGAAATCGCAAACTAACCAAATTTTTGCCAGTACAAGCTTATCTTATAAACTTTATCCCGATCATCGTACAATCTTTTTCTTTTTTTTTTTATGTTTCTCATTTTGCGAACTAAAACTGCTCACTCGCAACTATCCGCGCTATTTTCCGCGATATTTAATTATACAAATTCTTGGCTTTGCGTTCCTAAAATCCACGAACATTATAATATAGTTAATACCTGGAATATGAAGTTCATTTCCCAGTAAAACGAAATTTTCTACTAGCCGATTACTTTTCTTTATCTCTTAGGTAAATATGCGTTACGAATGATAGGAAGTAAGAAAATGCCAGTAGAATGCAAGATTAAATGAAACGCGTGCCGAGCTCGAGGGTTAACCCTCGATAAAAAGAGGAAGAAGAATGAGAAAAAATAAGGGATGAAAAAAGAGGCTGCGCAGCGGATCTTGAGTATTATAGATTGCATTATTACGGGGCATTTCTGCAGCGGCTGCACACTGTTTATGCACCTCGTGTGCACCGCTCCTTCAGCTTATATGGTCCTTCAATTAATACGCCTTCCGACGCTTCGCGCTTTTAAGCCTTGCATACGACGCTATGTATATATATATCTGTATATATATATATATATACGGATAAGAATGCAGTTGAGGTTGCTGCACCGTTTTCATCGCGATGGGTTGGAAATGCGCGATAAAAATGAAACCCCTTTTTTTTAACTAATTCCAACAATATTCGAATAGTTTTTTTTAAACGATACCTGTTTTACTCAATTTTTCTAGTTAAATTACTGTAACAAATGAAATTTTTCTCGGCTTAGATACACGCATGCAGACGCACATGTATTACGTACACGTACGTGTCGTTGTATACGACGTCCCTGTACGCCGGTAGAACGGCGAGGCTTCATCCCTCGGGATCTCAACACCACTCGGATAGATAAACCGTGCACTTTGCTACCGAGGGCTAATTTACGATCATCTGCTTTGATCGTAGCTCCCTTGCGGTTCTATGCCAGACACGCGTGTGACTCTGCAGACTTGACGTGTATTTTAAT
The DNA here is from genome assembly GCF_021155785.1 of Neodiprion fabricii. Taxonomy (NCBI): domain Eukaryota; kingdom Metazoa; phylum Arthropoda; class Insecta; order Hymenoptera; family Diprionidae; genus Neodiprion; species Neodiprion fabricii. The sequence continues at coordinate 3,657,381 of NC_060242.1, forward strand.
TGCATGAAACTTGACAAAGATTCGTAAATATGATCTTACTAACTCTGATAAAGTACCTGTTCTGAATTTTTATAGATTTTGTTTTCATCGAACTCCTGAATTGTTTCAAGTATTTAAAGTGATTTTGTAAAGGAGCTTTTTTAAAATTTTCAAAACTGTAACCGTGGCTGAAAGAAAAATTCCGAGTGTATCGAGGTTCGTGATTTGAATCTTAGAAATTGAATTCAGAACTTAGAAAAAATGCGTTTCGTGGCTTTCGATCTTGTGGATTTAAAACCAGCTACGGATAAAAAAACAAGCTTCTTATCCATCCGAATTATCGTAAGACAATCTTGCAATATATTTCCATGTAAAAATTTTTACTGAAATCGTTTCTGCACGGTGACATTTATACGTATAATAATTATCGGTATTGTATTAAAACAACAAGGCAAAGAAAATTCATGTCATAAATATAGGACGACATCAAAGTAGCGACTAATTGATTAATTAAAATTTATTATTATATAGGTGTGTACATAAAATCTATTATATTCGTGTTTATCTTCGATTATTTTATATAATGTAGGTATAGACGGATAAAACGAGACTTTTCATTCAGGCATTTTTAATAACCAACCGCCGTGCAAAACCCGAAGCTATTTCAACGAAGCAGCGTCGGAGCTTCTGAAGATATCGACAAGCTTTCATATTTTAAAGTTTTCAAGAAATTTCATCCCCCAATTAGCGGATTATTGTCCCTTGACGTTTTTTTTTTTCTTTTTCTTCTCATGTAACTTTAAGCGACGGGAACGAATATTTTACGTTCGTTCAATCGGCTGATTTTTTCACCGCAGGGGTAAAGAAAATTTTGGAAAACTTTTAAGGGAATGAGAGCTTTTCTTTTTTTTTTTTTTTTTTTTCATGCCTCTTCTTTGAAAGATTTTTCTCCGACACGTTTATTCGGTTTGAAGGAAGAAGGAGGAGTCGGAGGACGAAAAAATAACTCGGAGAAGTTTGCGACATAAATTTTGACTGATCCCTGAATCTTGCCTCGGTGCGCGAAAACTACCGACTTGGCAAAAATACGAGGTAATATAACTCAGGAGCTGTGGGGAATTAGAGGAAAGAAAACTCCGCGTTGCAACATTAGGTGTATTACCTTATATATATTTTACTTCGCTGTTCGCAAGCTCGTCGTTAAGTATACAACGAGATTGCGGTACGAACGAATGGGAAGGAAAAAAAATTAAATAAAAAATCGCCTTGTAAAATGTAAATCAATGATTTGTAATGATTGTCGTTTTTCCCTTTTTTTTTTTTTTTTTTTTTGACAAGGCAAAGAAATACACAGTTTGAATTTGGAACCCTAAACGAATTTATATCTACCATAAAAATTCTTTTTTTTTTTTACCGAAAAGATAAAAATCTTTCACGAAAATCTGCAAGTTTTATTTATTTGTTTATTTATTTATTTTCTCTCTCTTACGAGAAACCACGCAAGCTTACAATTTGAAAATTTGAAACGAAACAATGCGAAATGTTTAAATTTCTGTAAAAATTTGTAGCAGTAGAAACTTTCATCGTTTCTAATATTATCCGAGAGCGTAAATTGTGATAAAAAATGTAGCTGTAATATTCCGACAACAATTTGATAGTTGTTCATTTATTTGTTTATTGTTTTTTTTTATTCTCAATGTTCGCCGCGCTACGTAGAACTTGAATTCATTCCTCCCGTTTGTAATTCATCCGGGCAGAGGTCGTAATTTTCGTACGCCTCGATGCCTGCAGCTCTCTTTATCCATGCTTGTAACGAAATTCCAAGGGAAAATTCACGACTCCTGTATTCACCGACCTTCTTATACGATCGTCTTGTCTCTCCATCTTTGTCTCTGTCCGCCTCGTCCTCCGGGGATTTCTGTAATCCTCGCGTCTCGCCGAAGGACCTCGTCCTCATCCTCCTCCCACTTCTTCTTCTTCTCTTTCTTCCTCTCAATTTTCTTCCTCTCCACCTTTCTCGAGACGTCGAAGCGTTGCGGAAATTTCTTGACCGCACGCTCTTTGGGGAATATCGCGCACTTCGATATAATGCATATAAATCTCGATCCCTCCCTTCGTCTTCTTCGTTGACTTTCATCTGTATTCCTTGCTTTTCCTTGCTTTTACACGTTCTCTTACTTTCCCGCCCGACGAAATTCTTTGTTTTATGTTTATTTTTTTTATGGAAAATTCCTTCTTTTTTTTATTCTTCTGTTTCGTTGCGTCTGATTTGGATTAAAAAATTTCCAAAAAAAGGGGTAAAAAGTGGATCAGCTGTAATTAAAAAATATTTAACTCGTGAAGTTGGCGTTGAAAAAGGTTTCTCCACTTTTATTTTACATCGTGTCGTTTCGCTCGATCTTGCGAGCCTGAATTTAATTAAACGTGCTTACGAGTTTGAGGCGGTGATTTTAGAACTCGATGTCAGCTCTCTTTGAAACGAAGATTAGAGCGAGTATGTATTACGTACATATATATGTACGATGTAGGTTCATTACGGATTACTCCGGGAAGCTTTTCCACTCTTTATATATGCGTATACTGAATAATTAAAAGCTTAAATTCTCCCGATTTTCAGCGTATTATATCAACTTCTGACGCAAATGTAAAATGCAAGATACGAATTACGGTGAAATAACACCGTCGTGATCATCCTGATACTGAATTTCGAGGATCTTTTCATACCGCAGGAGATTCAACGAACTTAATCCAAGGATAATTATTAACGTTATATAACAACGTGAGAAAATTTGCGACCCTCTATATATTCGTTGGAAGATAAATTTCCATTTTGCATATGGAATGAATTACGACAGTTATTGCAATTGCGAATTTATAATCAAATAAAATATAAAAAATTGCGGTTTTATCGTAAAATTTTAAAGCGAATGAATTTGAATCGTAGAAAAGTCAAATGGCGTGAAAAAAAAAAAAAAAAAAAACAAAAATAAAAAAGAAACAACAAAACAAAATACAGAATTACGATTATTCGGAATATATTTTAACTCTCTTCATATAAATTTTACCTTCCACTGAGAGACGTTTTTAATTTCTTTAGTTTAGACTTGTAAATTTTTACTTTTTTATGCACCCATTCCGGCTGAATAATTCACATTTTGAATACCGCGTGTTTTTTTGAAAATTCGATATCGCGAGTCAAATTTCGTCGTCGTTTGTTTCTAAAAATATTTACCCCCCCCCACCGAAAAGGGTGCTTCTCTCTCTCTCTCTCTCTGTCTCTCTGTCTCTCTCTCTCTCTCTTGCTCGCGCGCGCTTTTGCAATTATCCAGGAGTGCTTACGGCGAGATGAAACGAAGTCTGCCGTCGGTTGAATTTCAGCATCGCATCATCACCGAGACGCGCAGAGATGTAGATCCAGGTTTTGGATGCAGATTCTATCTGGGATCCCAAGACAAAGAGGAGCCGTGCATCAAGGGACGCGCCTGCATCCGCAATCTCGCCACACTTACAATTAGTCGAGTTTCAAATGCCTCGTCGTTTTATAATAAACGGAATCCGCATCCCACAATACCGTAAAATTACACAACGAATTGATATTCACGGTCAGATCGTTTCTCAAGTCGCAGAGAATCTTTTTTTTCGTTTTTTTTTTTTTTTTTTCATTCATCTTTCTCGAACGTGTTTTTTTTTTTTTCTTTTCTTTTCTTTTCGCAATCGTATTTTCAATCAGTTTCAGTGATTCGTGTAGTTTTCAATAGTCCATGTATTTTATACATATATCGGGTGGTCGTTAATTTTCAACACATTCTTCTAAACTCCTGAAATCGATGTATAATGTCGAAAAGAGAGTGTAAAAACGGTGCCGAAATTGTTTTGAAAAATGTCGCAATTATCGAATAAGAAAGAATAGAACTAGTGTTTAATTAATCTGACTTTTTGCTTACTCGAAGACTGAAAAAAAAAAAGAAAAAACATTTTCTCTTGTCTCGAAGTTGGAAAGAGTGTCGAAATCAACTAGACAAATAAAAATCGTTTTACAAACGACCGCGCCGCGTTTTTATTTTTTTTTTATTTTTTATTTACTTTGCCGCGATTATTTACAAACCTATCAATGACGTGTCATATGTTTTAACGTTTATACCATAGATGGGAATTTTATGTAAAACAAAATCAGTCTGTTCGAAGTTTCAACGTGATAAGAACACCGTCAAATACATTTTTCTGTCGAAATCTATGTTTCCCTGTTTTCCGACCGAAATATCGATGAATCGAACAATTTTTCCAGTTACCGTAACAAATGAAATTTTTCTCAGTGGGTGAGAATTATACGTTGGAAATTAACGACCATCCTGATCTACAGACGTACATGTACATGTATAGACACAGTGTTTGACGAGTGTAATCTCGTCCTTAGACGCGGTAAAACCACACGACTAGATGAAAACAGAAATTGGATGCTCGCGGATGAACGACGTCGCAAAGGATCGAGGATACAGGAGCCACGGTGGTATTTCTTAATTCCCAAAGCGTCCGAGCCTTGTGGACTTTTTTTTGCATTTTTTTTCTTTTTTTCTTTTTTTTTTCTTTTTGCTACTCCTTTTTCTCATTTCGAAAATCGTTTAGTTTCCTTTTTCCATTTTTCCTCCAGCTCTATTCGTTTCAACCGCGCATCGGTGCCTTTGAAATATTTCAATCTCAGCAGTGATTGCGGATTTTTTTATTTTTTTTATCTCGCGGTATAAAAAAAAGAACTCGAATTTTATCGGTATCTTATTTTTTTCTTTTCCATTCACGTCGAGGGTAAGCAAAAACTTCTTTCACGTCGTCGTAGTTGTTGTATCAATAATTGCCCGGGTTTCCTCTGCTCGATAAAAAAGACTTATGTTTATTCGCATGATCGAATATCGGCGAACTATGAAAACTCCGAACAAATACCAAATAGCGTAATATCGATCCGTTCGCTTGTATAATATATAATAATCACAACAGTCGAACCGAGTCGTTGTCCAGGGTAAAAATTTTCTTGTCTGCAGCGTAGGAAAAGTTTAAAATTATGCAGCCGGAGTCATCCGCATAAAAGCTATAGCTCTATCTATAAATAAAAGTGCAGACTTCGAGGCGAGCTTATATATATGTATGTATGGGGCATTCCAAGTCAAATTTGTAACCTGTGTACCTCAACTCTTTTCGAGTTTGAACATTTTTTAGTACGATGTTGGCTACCGATTCAAAAGGGTCTCGGAATTTTGTCGGACTTTTTTTAGCCACTCGTGAAATTTGAAACAATTTAAAAATCAATTCGAAAAACGCCATTTTCATAAATTCTTACTGATTTTCTGATTTAAAATATGATATTTAAGCACTACACGATAATGGGATCTCAATATTTACTAATTTCTTTCACAAGTTTTTAGTTTGTTGCATGTTGGAATTCGTTTTGCTCTTTTTATATCTTTTACGTACCTGGATATATTTTTATACGTATAAAATGGTCTGCAGAATCACGTGTGAATTTTTTCAGATCACAAAATAATGGCGTTTTCGAAATTGATTTTTCAATTTTTCGATATTTCATTTTCCGGCTTGAGAAAAAATGTGAAAAAAAATTCCGAGTCCCTTTTGGCTCGGTCGCATCATCATATCAGTAAAAAATTATGAAAATCGAAAAGAGTGAGGCACATTGGTTGAAAATTTCACACGGAATGCCCCCTATACGTCTGTATACACGTAAACCTTTTTGCAAAGAAATCCGTTCAAGAGGCTGACTGTGTCTGCGAGAAATTTTCCCGCTGGGAAATCATCGCGGTGTCCATTTTCAGGACCACCTAAGTTTGTATATAATTCTAGATGTCATTGTCACATATGTATTATATACCGTATATATATATACGTAAACATGTCTTTTTCTACGTGACTCGACCTTCGCGCGAATCACCCATACATACACACACACGCACGTACATGTATGCGTACGGAAGATTGATCAAGCCGCGTTAAAAATATGAAGTGGGATCAATTTTTGTCGTAAAAAATTCAAACCAGCAGCTCATTTTTCGTTTACTTTATTTTTATTTATTTTATTTATTTTTTTTCACTCATCCGCTTATTACTCTTCACCGCAGCGAATTTACACGCACGTACGAAACGTATTTACCGCGTTGTTTTTCTTTTTATTTTTTTATCAAGGTTCGCGTCATACCCGCGACTACTGCCGCAGGAGAACTCTCGTCACGCGATTCCGACACGCGATTTTCTAGACGCGGGTAAACCTGTAACTACTTTGCAAAAAGTTGAAACGAACGCGACGAAGAGGAGAGAGAATTGAAGAGAGCAGAAGAATGGAGAAAAAAAAAAAAAAAAACCGCACGCGATTATAAAAATAAACGAGCAAAGATGGTATAAAAGTCAAGAGGTCTTGATACCGTCGTTATTGTTATTATTACAATTATCATTGTTATTATTATTCGTACATACGTTGCAAAATATACCTGAACGAGAAAAAAAAACAAAAAAAACATTTTGAGAAATTAGAAGGAAGAAGGTTTATGAATTATTTTTTGGGAATTGTGTTGATAGTTTTTTGGTTTTTTTCCTTTTTTTTTTTTTTGGAAAAACAATCAAAATGGACGGCATTCCCTCGCTCTTTGTGCATTTTTCTTAACAACTTCGTGGTAATACGAGCAAATTCTGCAATCTTGCCGTTCGATATAAATACCCGTGCCTGTTATCCTTCCTTAACGTATTATATTATAGAGATATATGCATACATATATATATATATGTATATATATAGAGGTTCTACATTTCTTTACCTAACACTGCAGACAAAATCGCGCTGCATAAGCGCCTTCTTATTCAATGATGCGGCCATTACCGACCTGTATGTATGATAACATATATATATATACATATATATATACCCCGACTACATATATACGTATATAACGCAGATAAGGAATCCCTTTTTTTTTCACCCTTTCGGACGAAATTTTTTATTTTTTTATTTTTTATCCCAACCTAACCTCATCCGTGCGATTTTTTTCTCAACGTTGTAGAATTTTTCCCTTTTCTTCTTTTCTTTCTCAGACATTTATCCGATAATTTACCAATGTTCGAAAACTTTTTGTACACACGATTAGAAATATTTTTCTACCGATGATATTGTCTGTAATTCATGGCATATGAATCAAGGAAAATGTAACGAAAAGAAGGTAAAAGAAATAATTCACCGTGTAAACCGACAAGTGTGAACGAATTGTTCGTAATTCATATGCCGCGGTGTTTTAACCGCAGAGCTTGCGAAAGTTTCGTGACCGCCGAGTTGGTGTCGGCTCGAGTATGCTCAGCTAAATATCCAACCGAGGCATTCAAGTGCACTCTTTGCGTCGTCGGACCTTGCGCGAAGAATCCGAGCACTCGAAAGATATATGTGTATAATCGGTGTGAACGTGGCTGCGCGCAATCCGTGCCCTTTGAGAGAGAGAGAGAGAGAGAGAGAAAAAAATTTCTAATTTTCCAGCTAATTTTATTTTCTATTTTTATTTTTAATTTATTGATGACGGCTTTGAGAGGGATATTTTTTGTCCATGGAAAATTCTGGCCTTGGCACGTTGTATACGCGATACTTTCTGAAGAGAAAAATGTTTTTGAAAGAAGAAGAAAGGGGGGGAAAAAAAAAAAAAATTACACGCACACAACATTTTTCAATTTTCCTCCGTACTTGTGCACGTAGATTATTTTTGTCGAATTCATTTGAACGGCTTGCATCTTAATTCGGATAAAAAAAATTTCTAACTTGGGACGATAGGTGTTGTTATTTTTTTTTTTTTTTTTCTCCTTCCGATCTATGACAAAAACTAAAGCACAGAATTTCTTTCGCTAACGCAAGAAAGAGTAAAAAAAAAAAAAAAAAAAAGCGATACGACCAGCAGAAAAGAGGAAACGAATCGTGGGAGAGACATTTTTTTTTTTTAAATTGTCGCAACTACTGTTTCGAAATTTTGCCAAATTAATGCGGCGAAGCGTAAAAGAATAGAAGGATAAAGTCTGTGAAAAAAAAAAAGAATAAAAAAACGCTATTCCTCGTCGGGTTTTCAGTCCGGCGAACTTTGTCGATAGGTAAAATTCGATTTTGGTTATTGCTCGAACCGCCGTGTACCCGCAGTTGCGGTTTTACAGCGGCAGTTTGACCGAGAAGGAATATTCTCGGTATCCCGTCGGAGGAAATTCTGAACTCTTTTCCTCTCTTTGTCCGAACGTTCTTCCCTTTAGACCGCGGTAATAAACCGAACTAGAGAATTTGACCGAGCAATTTCACGTCCGCCATTCAACCCGCGAGAGTTTAATTGGGTATCCTCTACAATATAAACTCGCGCCTCTGTTGCATCAAACTCGGACAAAACGTTTTTTCTTTTATTACTATTGATTGTAAAAAAAATTCTGCCAGCGCGTGAGTTGATTTTTTAAGTTTACGGACGAAGAGAATGAAAAACAAAAAGTACTCGTCAAACGCTCCGCCTAACGAAGATATTTGTCGGTTCGGCGCGTTGAAAGTTTTTTCGTATTTTAAAATCTCTCGAGAAACAAAAAAGACGGACAAGAAAAAAGAAAAGGAACAGATTTCGAGTTCGACTCGATTCGACATTTTGAAAAACTTGAGTACTTAATTTTGTACCGCTTTAAAAATTTTAAACTTAAATTCGATCCTTATTTTCAGTCGATTTCGCATATGTAGAAAATTCATTTGTGTTTCAAAAAAAAAAAAAAAAAAAAAAGGAAAAAAAACGAAACGAAAATATCAATTCTTTTCACCTACGAGCAATAAAGAACTGAGAAACAAAAATCTCGTTAAATGTGTACTGATAAATTAATCTGTCGACAAACGCGATTAAATCGCATTTATAATGAAAGAGTTGCTGTGGATTACACGATTTTGATTTTGCAAATCTGTAACCTGATCGAGTGGCTCAACGATGAGCGAAATTTGCCCACTTTACCTGCTGTATCTACGCGTGTCGCAAATCTCTGGGGGCTTATAAGCTGGGCAAGGGCAGCAATGTTACCCAAACATGCAGAGAGAGAGAGAGAGAAATGGGGGAGATTATTCGCAAAGTTTCAGGTATTTCAACGCCTGGTGATATTTTTTTTAATTTCGAAATTTCTTGAATTCACCAAATATGGCGATTGGAATATTTTTTCGATTCAACGAAACGTCGTTTGATCTAATTTTACGAAAAGCGTTGTCAAAACAATAAACAATTTTTTTTACCAAATGAAACCAAATTCATTTGAATCAATGAAACGTTATTCTTTCGCCGTATTTGGTAAATCAAACCAGTTTTTAGTTTTTTACTGTCGGTAAGAAAAAGTTATAAAACAACGATAACTTGACTTTTGTATTTAATAGATGTTTCGTTGCGTCGACGCTACCAACTTCAAACGGGGTGAGATTGACATTCCGAATTTGAAAAGTTCCAAGAGCACCAAATTCCGTGTTTTTTGTCCGCGAAAGTTGAAGTAAAAAAATCGAACTTTGAAGAAACATCAAATTTAAGTCTCGAATTTTTTTTTTTTTTTGTGTTGGTTTTTCGATATTTTTACATCCACTTGTTTAGTAAACTACGCTGTGTGAGTATATTTTAATTTCCGGGGTGACTTGAATTTTCGGAACTTTGATCCGTCCGTTTTCCGACCATTCGAAACTTTGTGGTTTCTCAAAAGTTTGATTTCTTTACTTCAATTTTCGCCACGAAATAATTCGGAATTTACCGCTTTCGGGACCTTTCAATTTAGGAACTTCAACCCCGTCCCTTTTTTCAAACCAACAGCTTAGGCTAGAGCTTTATAGCAAAGGTTGCGGTTGTAGGTATCCACCTAAAGGCGAATGGCGAATATATACGTACGTATATCCGAGTACCTTGGCAGAGTTAACCCGTTGTGTTTGAGCTACGTGAGCGGTGGATTAACGAGGTTTCATTGCTAGTCCTTGGGGGTGAATCTTTCCCCCAAACCCCGTGCGAAGAGCTTGATTACCTCTACCTGTCGACGGTGTAATTCCCGGCTGGAGTTTCGGGTTTCTCATTATTTATTTTCCCTGATTTCTTGCTCGTTTCAAGCCTGCCAACGAATATCGTTTCTTCAATTTCGCTTTTCCTACACCTGATGTTCAAATCATCGGCCCCAAGGGATTATTCATCGGAGTTGATTGATTTGCGCGTTAATTACGTACGGTCATTAGCCTTTTAAATTTCAGTACAACCCATCCATTTCTGACATCTTTTTCCACGAAATTTTCAATCAGTTTTTTAGAATTTGGATGCAGATGTTTTTATTTCACCTAAATCAAAGGCGACTAATTTCGAATTATTTGGCGGCGATAGTTTAAGTAAGGAAATCACACAAAGTTTCGAATTGTCGGAAAGCCGGCGGCTCAAAGTTCCGAAATTCAAGTTACGACAGGGCTAAGTTCCGAAAAGTAAAGTTTCGATAGAATAAAATTCCGAAAATTAAAATATACTCAGACAGCGTAGTTTACTCGACTAGTGGGTGTAAAGAATGAGAAAAATCAAAAACAAAGAAAGATCAAAATTGTGAAATTTCACCAAGCCAGAAATTCACGGAACTGAAAATTTTGGATCATTCGAAATTTCAATGTTTCAGATTTTTGAATTCTCTCATTTTTGCACTTTCGGAACTTTGAACGTCGGGTTTCGGAACATTCGAAACTTTGATGTTTCGTCAAAGAATGATTTCTTTGCTTCAAGTTTTGTCGGCAAAAAAAAAAAAAAAAAAAAATCGGAATACGGCGCTTCCGGGACTTTTCAATTTCGGAACTTGAAGCCCTTGCCAACTTTGTGGGAAGAAAAAAAAAGTGTCACCAACTAACCGGCTAAAAGCTTCTCTCCTCAAGAGAACGAACCAAGAGGTTTTCCACCCCTCCGGGCATCGCGTCCTTTATTCGCTGGCAAATACTTGAAACACAATTGCACTATAAAGTCCTGCAAAGCAGAAAGCTGCAGGGAGGCAAAAGTTGCGGCCACCTCAAAAATTTCGGTCGTTGCTCTCTCGTCGTTTCTTGATTAACCGGAACGAATTTGCGGCCGTTTAATTCCGACCCCTTACATTCCGAAGAGACTCTTCTTACCGCAAAACTGCTTCGTGTTTGTTCCAGTTGTTATTATTACTTCACCTAACTCTGGTCGACTCTGTGTCTGTCAATGTGTGTGTGTGTGTGAAAATTTCGATAAAAGAGGCCGAAAGTCCAGCATCGAGGGTGTGGATAAAAAGTTTCGAAACAAGGGTGAAAAAACCTCCAGCGATGTTATATTATCGTCAATTATATAGTCGAAACTGAATAATAAATCTGACTGTAAATTTCGAACAACGGAGTCAATCAGCTGATGAAAAAGAAATTTTACTGCTTTTCTAAGCTTTGCTGCTTTTTTTTTTTAAATCCTATTCTCACGTTTTCAAACTTATAGTCCACAGGTCTTCAGAGATCGTCTGAGAAAAGAAACCATCTTCTCGGTTTTTACTCACCGTACACTTTACGTTATTTTATAGCTATACACTCGACTCTGAACGATCGATCCGTAGTTATTTCCCTGTGTTTAATAAAAAGGGAAACTGCCCCTGGCTATTTCCGGCCGCCGAGAACGACGATCCACCCTCGAAGTAACAAGGTGAGATCGCGATTTATCGAGCTGAAGGAAAACCTAACCTATAATACGTCTCGTAGCTTCGCGTATTCGTCTTACGTTTATTGTAACATGCTTTGCCTGTTTTACGGTAAAATTTTATTCCCCTATCGTGAATCTTGGCTAAATTGTCCTTGATTCGTAATCAGCGACTCCAAAAACTCCTGGACAGAGTTTTTTCTCCGGGTTCGATCGTACTTGAAATTTTCGTCCGGCATTTTGAATTTTTCAAGTCCGATTTCAGACTCCTAATCAGTCACCCCAAAAACTCACAATTTATGTAGAACGTAAGTTTATCGGAAACGAATTATTCCTTCTATTGTCACGATTTTTTTCAATCAATTTATTTCCAATAATAAAAATTTACATCACATCGCAATAATTACCCTCGAGTATTGAAAACCAATTATTATACTGTCGGAACTATCAAAAATATTTTCAAATTATCTTTTTTCATACAAAAGATTTATATAAAATAGTCTCAAGCTCAGAATGAATTTTCCAATTTCGTATTCCTTCCGAAAAATCAATCTAGATTATAACCATTTTTATAAAATCCGAAGTATAAATTTCAATTCTTCTTCTTCTTCTTCTTCGAATGAAAAACGACGCGTAACGCAACGTTCCTCACTCCGTCACTTTAAATTTCTCCCCATTCTGTGTAATATGGCTGCAGCAACCGCGATATCTGCAGAATCAGGACGCTGACGCTCTTGTCTTTTCTCTCCTTCAATCCTCTCTTTTTTATTCTCTTCCCGCCTCTCCTTTCATACGTTAGTACCTTGCTGCGGGCTTCTGCGCGATCACTATTCACAAGTTATGACCTAAATCGTCAAAAGTTATCGTCCCTGTTATTATTATCATCATCATCATCATTATTATTATTATTATTACTATTATTATTATTATTAATAATAATACACCGGATCCTCCCAATCTCTCTCTTGCCTATCTCTTTATCTTCAAATGTGTCTTCTTATCTTCTTTCTTGTTCCCTTTTCTTCTATTCGTCATCGAAAGTTTCACGTTTATTATACACTTTTGTTGTTATTAGGGGGGTTCCTATTTTTAATAAACGCTATTCTCTCTCTCTTTCTTTCCGTTCGTCTCTTTGTTGCTCACTTTTTCTTCCGTATGTGAAATGTGTAAACGTTACAAACGTTGCGTATTAACAGTACGTATTTAACCTCGTCCTGAATTTGTATTCAATTTTTTACTTTATCGACAATGATTTTATTTCTCTTTCGCTCAATTCGACTACTAAGTGAATGATTGCATGGAGGAAAATAAATTTGACATTTCATTTATACGACGTTATTTTCACACGCTCGCTTTGAAATCGCATCTTTAAACGCGTGTTAAACGTATAAGGCAAAATTAACGTTAAATCTCTTTATTTTATCAACAAAATGCTGAGAGAAATTTGTTCACAGGTGTGTGTGTTTTTACCGTGATTCGGTGACCCGCAACTGCAGCGAAATGCACTTTAAAACTTTTTTCATAACGTTGCAGAAATAATCCTCGAGTAGGTTGTACCTACTTCTCTTTATAAAACCGTGAGTAAACAGCCGGAGAACAGTCTGCGAATCGTTGCGCTTTTTAATGGTTTTCAAGCTCGCTCCCGAGTTAAAGTGGTACCGGTATTTATAGTTGGCTAAGTAATTTTTATACGCTATATGGATCATAAACTGGTTTTTCTTTCTTCATCTTCCTCTTGTTATTTATTTTTTTTTTTTTTTGTTTTTTCTTTCAAGATTTTCAAGCTCTCACAGTTTCTCCAGCTATTCCGAAAGTTGGCTGGAATTTTCTTTTTTTTTTTTCACACCCAAAAGTATAAGCGAGCTGATTTACAAATTTCAACTTTCGACACCGAAATTCTTTCTCGACACTCTGTTTTTGTTTTCATTTCAATCGTTCTAAATTGTTTTTTACATTATTTTATTTTTTCATTTCTCGCATCCAGTCCAAGTATAATAATTATTGGTAGGTATATTAACGAGAATTGCATTGTTCAGAAAAACGTTCGCTGCATTGCTAATTGTCGACAGTTTTAGTAACGGTTACTGCAACAATATGTATAAATTTATTCGCCTCGCGTTCGGTAGGACGAAAAATTTTGCCACGCCACTTTTGTGGAATAATATATATGTATATAATATATGTATATACATAATGCAACTGGAGGGAGTTTATAAATGCTTTTTTATATTGAGATCGCAAAAGGTAACTCTCGTGGAAAATGACCGTCGAAAAGTCAAATTATTCGGGGTAGGTTTAGAATTGAAGATTTTTCACTCGAGTAGCATATATATACATATATATATATATATATATATACTTTTTACATCGGTACGTACTTTATTCTTTATATTATATATTACATACTTTATATACATCACCAAGTAACAGGTTTCTCTGCCAGTCCACTCAAAAAGTCAAGAAATTGAAGAGGGTTGTTTCTTTTTATTAAGAACTGTCCTTTGCGTCAAAATACGCGTAACGTGTTTGAAACGAAGAAAAGTGGAATAAAAAAATATTTACACAGCAGAGAAAATTACGATCAATCAATCGGGCAATTATTTTCCAAGGCTCGTCGTTTAGTTCGATAAACATTTTCACATCGCATTTCGTTTCAACCAAAAACCTTGAGTAAAAACTCTTAAACGAAGAATGTTGCTGTATTTTTAATTTTCTTATACCTCTCATCACCCGGTTGGCGATATAAAAAATAGTATTTCGTTTTTGCGTCGAAAATCATTTCTTCCTTCTAATTTCAAAGAATCTTAAACCTTTTTCTACACATTCAAGATTTATTTTTATTCATTTTTTACAAATTTTTACGGTCTTTCGGTTAAATTTCGAAAAATTCCAATACGAGTATCAGTGTGCATATACTATATATATATGTATAATATTCTACAGCGAAACACGAAGTTTCGCAGACAAGTCTCGATAAAGACGATTGATCATCGCACTTTTGTTTCCGAAAAAGTTGCAACAGAGTGCCGACGAGGCGGTTTGACCCACCCTCCCCCCTTCCCTTTCCATCTTTCATTATTTTCATCTTTCCCGCCGAGCGGGGAGAGGAATCTGGATTCGGGACCCGGGACCCGGGACGAGAACGCGTTGCGGAAAACGGCACGACCAACGGGTTGTAATTTAATTCGTACCACTTAAACGAAGGAGTGTGACCCGGGATTAAGTCAGACGCCGCGTGTGCACGGCAAACAGGCCCGTATTATACATGTATATACCACATATGTACGTACATATATATATATATGTATATATATATACATGTGGCGCAGCTATCCTCTCTCTCTCGTCTCGACTCATCTCATCTCATCTCATCTCATCTCATCTCAGTGGCAGCAGCAGCCACAGGCAACGACACGCAGAGATAGTCGAGAAGAAGAGGCTAACATGCGAACGGCCAGGCAGCACCCGACGGCTATAGTGAATGCGGTGCTTTAGTGGTGGTTGTATTGATCCACCAGAGCGAGAGCGTAAAGGAGAGAGAATACGGGGGAGAGAGCGAGAGAGAGAGAGAGAGAGAGAGAAAAGGGTCGGCGAGAGGGAGGGAGGGAGGAAAAGATCGGGTGAAAAAAGTGACAGTCGGAATACCCGCGCTTTCTGGACCGCGTGGCTTTTACCCTCTTATTCTTCTTCTTCTTCTTCTTCTTCTTCTTCTTTTTCATCTAAGCTCTTTATCTTTCGATATCGCGCCATACATGCTGCAGCGGGGATCTTTCGTCATTGCCGACAGCGCAGCTTTTCTTCTTTTTTCTTTTCATTTCTTTCGTCTCCTCGTTCTCTTACGTCTCGATCTTTTACACGGCGTTTTACCTTTTCTTTCTTCGCTTCGAAACTCTTGCACGAAAATTTTTTTATTCCCTTTTTCTGTGTGATTTTTTTTACATCCCTTTCTTCGGATTCTTCTTCCATCCCCGTTTTTTCCACCATTTACTTCAGGTGTTCTCTCAACCGTTTCTCAGGATGCCGGGTTTTCGAGACGCGAAAAGACTTTTTTTTTTTTTTTTGTTTTTTGGTTTTTCTTTTTAACCTTTGTTATACGTTTAAATCTCGGTACATGTACAATAATATATATATATATATAATATTTCATTGTATTGTGTGACAATATTTTTTTCTGTGAAATTTTCTTACGTCTTATTTTTATTTTTTTCTTCATACAAAAATGTACAAACGATTATCGTTTTCCTTCAATTTTACCCAACTTGATTTTTCTCTATTCTTTTCACTTTCATTTTTGTCTGTTCTTTCCGATTCAATACTGCAATAAATTGTAGTGAAATTCTTAATAAAAAACGTCAATTTTCAATCTATTATATCGACCAAGCATAAATAAATTTTCAAAGTATCATGTGTTATACGTACGGGTATAATGAGTGAAAGGATTACGAGATAAAGAGAGAGAGAGAGCGAGAAAAAAAGAAGAATTTATCGACGAATATGATACACGCAGTGTGCGTGATTTTGAATATTCATAATTCAATTTATTCACAAATTTTTCGTGTCAAAAATCGCAATTTCATATTATTGTATAATAATTCCGTCAAAATACCATAAAAAAAAACTCTCTATATTTCTGTTAGTTAGAAATATGTAACACGTGACGTGATTTTATTTTTTATTCAACATTCGCATACTCACGTATTTACTCTTCCGGGTATTGCAGCGTAAAACTACCCTCCGCAAACTATACATCTGACCCGGGTGAGGGCGCATTCGATTTTCAACTCGAAACCATTTCACCTCCTAAATTTACACCCCAGACTCGATCAGAGCCGGTCCGAAGTTGTTTACCACCCCATTCAGCCTTTTATATACTAGGTACATACATACCTACACATAAGTATACCACTACTTACACGTATACCTATCCATCTGTCTATCTATCTATTCATTTACTTATCTATCTATTTCTTTATATATACATATATATATATATATATATATACATTACACACGTATGAGTTTTAAAACAATCACAAGCCAAAAAACAAAACATGCGGAAAATCAATCTTTGTTGTATTTTAAATATCGTATCATTTTATCTCATTCTTTATTCTCCTTATTTAGAAGGTGGTTGTGAAATAGTGTATTGTCTAAAAATAAGACAAACTCGGTCTTTTCGGATCGAACGTACGTTTGCAATATGGATTAGACTGAACTAGGACTAGGATTGTTATGCTTCGATTTTTCTGATTGCCTGATTCCGATTAAACCGCGACACTTTTACTGCATACACTTTCCTGCAAGGATAAAAGAGGGATATTCGAACTGATTGCAAAATTTTCGTCGGTAATAAACTGCCTGTATTTACTTGTTAAAAATAGTATATTGTGTAACAAGGAGGAAAACTCGCCGAGGCAAAGGAGCCGAAGACGAACATCGCAAACACGCGATGCGAAAAGACCGTCGCCTTCTTGTTGCGCACGATTCTTTGTATACAACGCGAGTATGTTACGCGGTTTTCACGAAGCACGAAATTGAGGTTAGGATCGCGTGATGGAAGGTTTCTTCGCTACGGCGCATGCGCAGAGTAGGGAAAAGACCACTTTCAACACTCCTAGGACATAAAAGTCGTCTTTTCCGTATTCCGCGCATGCGCATTCGTAGAATCACTTTACCCGTCGTAGAAACGGCTACTTTGTGTACCGAAAACACGCGTAAAATATGTTCGCGTTGTGTAAAAGCTCCTCCAAAGCTTTCGATGCGAGCTGAAAACCGATGCTGTGACGGGTACGTGATGTCTCTCACGTTATCTATAGTTGAAACCAGTTCGCGGTGAATAATATTGATTTCGAAGGTTTCGTCCTGCGCAACCTTCTTTTCTCCCTTCCAAATAATTTCATACATATATACATATATATATATATATATATATATATATATATATATATACACACACTTGTCTATAGAGTTACCTTGTCGTTTAAGGTTGACAAGGTTAGGGTCTCGCCGGGCTTTTCGGGTCTCGTGGTATAAATTTGTTCCGGGATTCGCGGATGGTTATACCAATTACACCGCAGCCTGCGTTATGTAAACATTATTGCATTGAATTCGAAGCGACGACGTGACGTTGAATATGAATAGTGTGGTGAAAGCTGAGAGGGGTGAAAAAAAAAAAAAAAGAAAAAAAACGTAAGAGGAATATGAAAGAAAATCGAATGACTGATTATGCGGAAACTCCGCTGCAACGTATACGAAAAGATTTATTGCTTGGATGATTAGTGATCGTATAAAATATATATATATATATACATATGTGTGTATGTATGTATGTAGGTATGTACATGTATATATATATATATGTATATATTATATACAGATGCATATAAATTATAATATTATGAAAAGTCTCGTCGAACTTTGAAAACTGGGGAAATTTTGAAGGTGGAATTTTGTTTTTATTTTTTCTTTCGCTCTTCTCCTGCCGTACAAAGTAATTAACGCCAAAAGGATCGTACATCTGAGCCTATGTATACAGGGCATTACTTGTCAACTCGACCATTGAATATCCTGTGTGATATTTGATTTCGATTTTTTTGTCTAGGTTATTTGTTAGCAGCGAGAAAATTTGTAAAAAATTACCAAAACTTCTGTCTTCAGTTCCGAATCATTTGGCGCAAGGACGCAGAATTTTTGGTAATTTTTTGCGACCTGAGACGAACGCACGTTACCGATAATTAATTGTTCCTCTATCGAATCAACAAATTATCACTTATACTCTTATTGTTCGTTATTATGATCATTGTGAATTACATTCTTACCGATTAATGAACAAAATATAACCGAATGTTCTTTGACGATAAATAATTCTAAACACGGCAAGGATAATTAACGCGTAACTACCATTGTCTAACAATAACAATATCGATAAAGTAAATTCGAATAAATATCGACGCTATCAAAATCGGTTGGGTTTGAAAGAAAAAAAGGAAAAATTAAATCAAATACGTAAAAAGAAAAAAAAAAAAAAAGAAAAAAAAACGATCTATTTAAAAAATGATTTTCTCAAAAGCCAGTACAGGAGTCGGAAATACCGCATACGTGTAACGGGTGCGTTTTGAACTTTGATATCGCTTCATCCAGCTGCAGGTCACACGGTTATATTCCAGCTGCTGCCCCATTTACAGTTAGCTGTTCGGCCCAGATTGTTATAAGCCATTCCTTAGGTCATAACGCTACATACCGTGTAAATACAAATGCACATACACACACACACATACATATACGTATATACTGAATAATTTTCTAACAACGCTGCTTCTTCTCCCACTCTCTCAGAGCTGGCAGATTTATGCCCAGCCTTTGCGTCTGAATTTGTGTGCTCTGTAAGGGACGTGGTTAAAATTCCGAATTTGAAAAGTTCCGAAAGCACGGAATTCCGAATTTTGGGATGGCGAAAATTGACGTGAAGAAATCAAACTCTGACGAAACATCAAAGTTTCGAATGGTCCGAAACCCGACGCTCAAATAAGTATACGAAAATTTTAGCAAGGAAAGCTCGATTTCCTTTACTGTCTTATTTTTTGTTATGGGCTGCCTCTTTTGGTTCAGAATTTAAAAATTACAGAAAAAAAAACAAACCACCAAAAAACTGCGTTTCGTATTTTTCACGTTTGTAGAATTTTTTATAATCTAATTCAGAATTATTCCTGCCGATCTAGAAGTGGATGTCGATCGTTTCAACCGAATCGAGGATACGAACAATTAATAAAGTCCTGCGAGTTAGGCGTGAAAAAAAGAGCAAAGAAAAAGAGAAAGAGAGAGAGAGAGAGAGAGAAACTAAATAAATATGGAGACAGGTAAAAGAAGAGAACAGTATTCTCTGAGTCAATTTCATCCGACAGTTGCTTTCTTCCCGCTCTCTTACTCAATTATCGGCCTTCTCCCCTCCCCCCCCCCCTTTTTTTTTTCTTCCCACGTTCCGAATCTATATACAAAAACGTTCCGAGAGCAAACCCGTGAACTACCCCAACAAATTCGTCCAGCCGAAGTTATTCGGTCCAATTCGTTTACGTGACGCGTGTAATACGTTATTCCATAATGTCATCCTGTACGTTAGGGTTGGTCCTTGAAAGGATGATTTTTCGATTTATACCCATTCGCCCCTCAGATTGGTACCGAATGAATCGAAGAAAAAATCAAAGACTGTGTCAAACGATGAACTCGGTGTCAAATTTGTTTTTTTTTTTTTTTTTTTTTTCAACGGAAAATATATCGAACTTTATTAGCCAATTTGAATTGCTGCAATCACTTCCGTTTTTGGGCTGGTCGAATTTTGTTCAATTTTGAATATATTGGTGGAATAAAGGAAAGGAATGTAAAAAAAAAAAATATGTCACCAAGTTCATGGATCCGCAGTAGCACGAAGTTTATCACAAATAGCCGAAACAATATACGTTGGATTCAGAGAATTATTGATTTTACGATAAAAAAAAAAAAGAAAGGTATAAATAACGACCGAACGCATGACAAAAATCTCGCGTTATTCAAATGGTAATAAATCCGTGCTTCCAGGCGACCCTTTTTCAGTTGATGGGAGGCTGAAATTTGACACAGATTTGTTCTTTTTTTTTTTTTTTTTTCTTTTCTCTCTTTTGATTCATTTGGAACAGATCTGAGGGGGTGAATGGTTTAAAATCGTTAAACCACCCTCCGAAGGATCACCCTACTGTCCACATCTAGGTATTATATTACAGCAAAAAATTGCTAAATCACATCGGCGAAACGATTTTATTTGAAATGTTTTAAAGCTGACTCTACAACTTATTATACCGTCCATGAACTTCAGAAGGCTTGTCAACCACCTCTCTTCTAATACGCTCTTGTTTATCGCCCGAGTCACCCGGATGTGACGTCGACGAGCGGTACAGACAAACTGGGTCATTCTCTGCAGCAGGTACATACATACATACATACATATCTATATACGTTGTATATAATATGTGTATATATATGTATATATGGCACAACTCCGCGTCATCGGGCAACGGAAGGTATGAAGAAGGGGGGGGGGAGGATCCTCATCTCATGCGACGAGGGAACCACGACCGCAGCTTCGTGACCCAGAAACTTTTATTGACCTTTTCGCCCATGCAACGTCCAATTAAAATGATTTTTATTCGTTGAAATGATTTTTGGCAGGTTGATTGGGGAAGAGAAAGGAAAGATGAAGAGAAAAAAGAAATATACGCGCACGTACTTTATTGATAAATGATCGAATCAATCGGCAATGATGTTGTGGAGATCTGATTTTTATTCCGATTCGGAAAATTTCATCCGCGTCATGTTTTAACGGACGTGCAATTGCGGAATCGTTTTTTTTTATTTGTTTCAAGTAAAAAGCTTAGTTAAAATTTGAAAAAAAAAAAACGATCCTTGCAGTCACGGACAGTTGTACGAAAGTGGGAGTAGAAAAATTGTTTTTTTTTTTTTTTTTTACGTGTTACGAGGAAGCGAATTTCGCGTGGTGATTTTGCCGATATCGAAGAATTACGGCGGAGGGGGGAAAAACGGCCGGGCGGAGAAACGGAGGGGGGAGGGGGGTGGGGGAGGAAGAAGGTAGGAATTGGTTTTCAAAGAGCGCGATGATCAGGTCAGGCGGCTTATAAGGTCACGGGTTCTCCCGGGTCAGGGAAAAAAGACGGGGAGAATTTTTACCCCTGTAGACGGCAGGTATTATCGGGGTTGAAGAAAAAGAAGAAGAAGAAGAAGAAGTAAAAAAATTAAACAAATAAAAGAGAGAGGAAAAGAAGAAGAAGAAAAAAAAAAAAACACAGAACGTGAACACGAAAGGAGAAAAAGGAAAAAAAAAACTAAGATCAGAGAAAAGGCAGGGAAAATAAATATATCGAGTTGGAAACTTAACTGGGGGATGTGCAGCTGACCTCTCCCCTCCCCCCCCTCCCTCAATGCTTACCGACTTCTCGGTACCACGCGATATATATATATATATATATGTATAGGAAAAATGGGGGAGGTTGGAAGAGAGTCGATATAACTCAGCCCCTGAGAATCGATATCGGCTGTGAAAACAGTCGCACAAATTGAAGGAAAAGAGTTCGAGCGAAAAGCTCCCGAACAGTGATGCTTGCAGCAAAGGGGAAAAGACGACTTGACCGAAGAAAAAAAAGAGAGAGAGAGAGAGAGAGAGAGAGAGAGAGAGAGAGAGAGCAGCTGTTCACATGTAACTTCCTTTGAGCTGACGAAACGAAACGAGCGCAGTAACAAAAAAAAAAAAAAAAAAAAAACAACAAGTATTTTGTCGAAAATTGTTAGGAAATTTTCGAAAAACAATAACACAGTTTTTCTTGACGCGTTGTAAAATTTTTTGAAAGTTTTGACACTGCAGAGCCACTCAAATTCTTACTTTTTTCATTTCATATCACTTTTGGCGATGTAAAAAAAAACGTACGTATTGGTTTCGGTAGAGAATCATTTTTTTTTTTTTTCCACCAATTTCAACATATGAAAAAATTTGAAACTTACGGGATTTCACAATCAAATGATGAGTGTGAAAAATTTGCAAGGTCTCATTTAACTTGAACTCACGGTTCTATATCGGTAATAAATCAATTTTCAATGTTTTCCCCGACAAGCGTATACTTCTTCCTCCTTATATCAATTTTTATAAACGAACGACGGTGTTTTTTTTTTCTTTGTTCGAATTTTTGTTTCAATATATTTCATTCGCCTGACAAGTTCCGAGATAGTCTCATTGTCAGATTTTTCAGTCGGCGGATTCTTTCACTTTTCACGGCGATGAAAAACTGTTTTCCCGCGGCTTGTTTCTTTTTTCGAATTGTTTTTTCTTTTCTTTTTTTTTTTTTTCTCAAATTCCAATTCTTTCCGTCTGAATAATTACGGTCAAAATATGCTAGTAAAAAAAAAAAAAAAAGAAAAGTAATCGGAGGATTACGGCAATAAAGGTACATATATATATATGTATGTATATATGTATCAAAGCCGATGAAATCGGTTTCGCCAATTTTCACCGCAGGCAATACATTTCTTCGTTTTCTTCATCTCTCCACGTCTGGCAATCTTCTTCTTTTTCCACCCACCTTTTACTCCGTCCGGATTCCTGGGTTTCTTTTCCACTAAAATACGGCCGAGACGGACTCCTGTGAATGATTGAAACGTCAATTAAGGATCCCATTATACTTGGTTCAGCGTGTCGTCGTGCCGCACTTGCAGCTTCGAGACGTGCCTTCTTCTTCCCCCTCTCCTCCCTCAGCCCTTCGGCCCTTTTACCTTTCTCTCTCTCTCTCTCTCTCTCTTTCTCTCTATTCTCACGACACAAAAGCCGTGTACCTTGGCGATAGAGGCGAGACAATTACTTTCCCAGATATACGCGCGTTCATCTTTCTGAGCTTTTCGTTACGTGTCCGTTTTGTCGTATACAATTTAGGGTGGCCCTTATTATTGGTAATAAGAAATTTCTTCCTCTCATCCCTTAAATTGATTCGAAATACTAAAAAACGATTGTTAAACGTGAAATCCGTTCTTAATTTTAACATCGACCCGTGCCCCAAAGGCCCCTTCAAGTAGTTAAAATCGGTTAGGAGAGATCGTCGAAATAAAAAATTTACTAAAAAATAAATCTTACGCAGTTTTTTTCTGCACAACTGAAAACCCTCACGAGGCTTGAACAGAATGACTTTTCTTTCACGCCGTACGATGTGGGTATACAAATATAACTTACGACATTATTTTCGTTGCATTTTAATGAAACGTAAACGCAGAGCGAGGTATCTTTCTTTCCTCTCTTTATTTCTTTCTTCGTCCTTTACTCAACGTCGGGCCTTTCATCGCCCTCGAAATTTTCCATCCTCTCGTTGCATGTAAGGTACGTGAAACGACCGACCGGCTGCTCGTTGAGATTGATTGTTCAGCGGGCCTTATATTTTGGCCGGTTGCCCGCCGTCTGTCCACCTAACGAATTAATACCGTCCCTTCGCCCTTCGCCCTTCGCCCTTCGTCCACCAACCTCCGCCCTTTTCATCCCCGTATTTACCGCACTCGGATTCCGTGTACAATCCATGGTCTCCAAGGGTTCGCGGTGATTAATTAGTCTTCTTACCTGCGTATAATAATAACCTGTGGATCCGTCAAACATGTTCCGCGAGTTAAAGGTAGACGAATAAAAAAACAAAAAAAAAAAAAAGGACAATAATCGTCGTCGCCAAGAATGCTCGAGACTCGATGGGGGAAAAAAAAGCCGAAAAACAAAAAAACAACAACAACCAACAATTCGGCAACAAATAGAATTGTGTTTTTCGACTATTTAATGTGATAAAAAAAAAGTTAAAAAAAACGTTGAAAAGTTATTTTCCAGTTTTTATCCTCCAACTTTCCCCATCAGACTCTTCTTTATTATTTATCTATACACGTGTTCCATAAATCCCTAAGAATCGAGAAAGTTTTCAATCCCCAAGCGAGACGAACAAATCTCACTTGTATTATGCAGCATCTGGGACATGATTTTTATTTGTTTTGTTTTTTTATTTTTTTTTTCGTTTTTCGTTTTTCGTTTTTCTTTCTCGCAGCGCGCACGGACAATTTTTGCCAATGAAAAAGACACACCGAGCGAAATGTTGAATATGTCGCGAAACGGTTTTCACATTGTTCTCTCTCGAGGAGAGGGGGAGGACGAAGAAGGGAAGGGTAGGAGATTTTCGGTGGAAACGCGTTACTCAGGCTCGCGGTTCTTCCGCGTTCAATAATGCAGGAACCATGTTTCCGAATTTAACGAGTTATACCGTCGCATCTCGATTTGCGACCGATTATTGCTGCGACATTTCAATCCGTTTAAATTATCAGATGTACATAATATATAATTTTCATAAAATATTTCACTCGTTTCTTCGTATAATATAATTATTATACAATATACAATACGATAAATCGCGAGAAACTAGAACGTGAGTTTAAATTTCACGTTGGTTTTCTTTACAAATTTTATACCTTTTCATTAAAATCTTTTCAATCATTTTAATAGCAATTTTTCATAAATTATTTTTTTTTTTTTTTACATTCATTGTTTCTCTGTTACGAGCAAACTCGTTTTTGTTTTATTACAATTACAAACGTGACGGTTTTTAGCGACCGCGGTTTGTGTGTTTGGAACTGTTTTTTTTTTTCTTGTATTCGAATGTTTGTTCGATTTCGTTTACCCGTCGCGCTGAAAGTGATTCGTAGAAAAAAAAAAAAAAAAAAAAAAAAAAAAAACGATAATTGTAACAATCAAATGACGGATTTCACTTCTTGACAAATCAAATCGTTCGGAGTATTCATTCAAACGCGGTACGATTTTGAAAAATCCTATTAATCGAGTGTGTTCAGAAGCTCCGGCATTGTTATTAACCCGGAATTTTGGAAATTCTGTAAATCTCATATTGCATGTTGTTGAGTTTTATTAAGTTATCAGCGAAGCAAGTTTGCTCGTTGCTTATACACGAGAACAACGATAGCAATAATGGCAACAATAACAACGAAACCAACAACAACAATAACAACAACGAAAACAATAATAACAACAATAAAAATAATAACAACAATAATAACAATAATAGAACAGACGGCGAGATCCGCACGGCGGGAATATCGATGGAAATTGTTCGGTGTGTTTCCGAGATAACAAGCAATTTATTCTTGGAAAGCAACGCCGATCCCGCGGGGTGTAGTTTGACACGGGAATATCCCAAGCACGGTGAAGGAATCTTGTTATTCGACCGGATCATGCAGCCTTGTGCGTTACGGTACGTTGCGCCGCAATATATCTCCAAGGATTTTCCATGCCTTATACGGGGATTTTCCTCAAATTGGCCGAACTTTCGGTCACGTACGTACGACGTTGCGGGACCTCTACAGCCACGGCGAACTATGACGGAAGTAATATTTTTGTATACGACAAGTAAGGAATGCTATCCTTGTTTTCGTTTCTTATCAAAATCGACAAATGTTTCTTGAAGGTAGAAAATGAAAATTAGTTTTACAGTTGTTACCGGAAACTCTGGTATCCGTTGCTGTTCTTTCTCGTTACGATCGCTGTTGCTAGATTTTCTTGGCAACCGTTGCGAAAGTTTAACGCTCGTGCAGCGATAAATTGACGTTAAAGCCTTCTTTAACTAAAAAAAAGTAGAGGAAACCGAAGAAACTGATTTCGCGTTGCGATAACCAAAAAAGAATCGAAAATAGCGCAAAATGTTTAGGCGTGCCTCGTTTTTCGTAATTACAACAATATTCGAGCAGTTTTTTTTAACGATACCTGTTTTACTCAATTTTTCTAGTTACTGTAAAAAATGAAATTCTTCTCAGCGTATGTTAACCTCTTGTGTCTCGACGTATTTTATCCGAAATTAAAACTCGCGACAATATTGTAATTGAGGCAGGCTAATCATTGAATAAAAAGAAGGAGGTAAACAAAAAAAAAAAAAAAGAAAAAAAAATACATGAAAATAAAAAAAAAAAAAAATTGTCAAACATTAATCACACAACTTTTGATTTCTAAATTTATTACTCAATCACGATAAACACTCGTCACGTTCTACGATACGAAATAATGATCCTGATTTTCTTCACAATGTTTATCAATTTTCTCACGTACCCGGAAATGCTGTCAAAATTCTCGTCTAAACGCGTTTAAACTTAATTTTCGCGTATGCGATATCGTATAATATGCGGAAAATGAACGCGAGGAATGAGATTTTCCGACTGAAGTTTGCACTTTGATCTGCAGAGTCTATAAATTGCCGCATGACTGCAGTTTGGGGAGATAGAAATTTTTGGGGGGTGGAGGGTCGATCCATATACGTGTCCTATATGTATATATATACATATATATATATATACGCATATGTATGTAACCACCTTTGCCTCCTTTCATCCCTGAAAGTTTGTAGGTGCGCGGTTTTTGCGGTAGACAAACAACAGGATATATATATATATATATATATATATATATATATATATATATATATATATATATATATATATATATATATATATATATACGTGTGTGTGCATAGAATGAATTTCTCCCCTTGTGTTTACCTATTCAATATATCTATACCTATGTATAATATCCGTACGATCCCTCTGCAGTTTATCACAATCATATGCACTCTTGACTACGTTTTCACTCTTTTAAGCTTTTCCGCCAAACAGCTGCATTTTTAATTTTTTTATTGTTTTTTTTTTTT
This sequence comes from Neodiprion fabricii, assembly GCF_021155785.1. Taxonomy (NCBI): domain Eukaryota; kingdom Metazoa; phylum Arthropoda; class Insecta; order Hymenoptera; family Diprionidae; genus Neodiprion; species Neodiprion fabricii. The sequence continues at coordinate 3,684,292 of NC_060242.1, forward strand.
TTTTTTTTTAATCAAATCACCGACGAGTTTTGATTCACTTCATTTTGTCAATTTTTTTTCTTCTCACCGAGAAAGAATTTCACCGCAGTTCCTTTTCGGACGAATATTGAAACTCGATCATTCTGGCAGAAATTCGAATTTAGAATAATAAAAAATTATAGAAGTATAAATGAAAAAAAAAAAAACGGTGATTTTTGTTTACTTTTTTGTCCATTTTTTTTTTTTTTTTTTTTTTGCTCACGCGAATTATAAACGAGTGGGTCGAAAATATTTTGCAAACTGCAGACGTCACGCGCTGCAGCTGGTTATCACCACGGTGATAAATGGTCAGGATATTAAAGTGTAGTAAAGTGAAAATTTTTTTCTTATTCCTCGAAGTTTTTTTTTTTTTTTGTTTTTTTTTTTCGTTTATCAATCTATCGACCAGCGAAAAATTCACTGCGAATTTTGCAATATTGTTACAACGATGAACGACCTACGGTACAGTAATCAAAATTCGAGTTGCGTTACGGTTCGCAATATTGCGAATATATTATTCCGTACTCGTACATATTATAATTGAATGTATAGGTATAAATTTATATACACACACGATATATGATCCTCGATTTAATGTGATTGTTGTACGATTCACGTATATTTATACATAACGCATGTACGCGTGTTTTTATTTAAATTATACACGTGTATGATGGGGCATTCCGTGCCAATTCGGTAAACGGTCGACCACCACATTTTTTTTTTTTTTTTTTATCACCAAGGATTTTCACCACGATAATACGACTACTGAAATAGAAACGCGGGTGTGTTAATTATGCGGAAAGCTTTTAGATGAAAATGTTTGAAAAGCAGGGAAATAGGTTTTTAATGTATAAAAGCTGTATTGAATTTCACGTATACGTGTATATATATATATATATAATATACTGACAATTGGATAACGTGGAGTTGAGCCAACTTAATTCTCTGCGTTTTATATCCGATGCAGAGTGGCTTTTCCAATATTTGAATAATAGATGCGACGTAGCGATTAAATACCTAACGAAAAGTTTCAAACATTTGTAAGTCTAGCTTTTTAATTAATTTTTCCCTTTTTTTTTTTTTTTATTCTTCATGCCGTCACGGCTTTGAAATGAAAAATTTATTTCCTTTTTACGTTACTGGCTGCTTATTTTTCTGCCAAATACACACGGGCCGATTCGAGCTTAAAAAAAAAAACCGCGCAGCGGAAACGTATTTAAAAAAAATCCAAAAACCATTTTCCGGAGGGCCATTTTTTTTTAAATCCGAAAAAAATCGCACCGATTCTATCATTTGAAAAACGACCTTTATCGATGAATCGTTTTTCTTACTTATCTTTATTTTAACCTTATTTTCGAGTAATCGAGAGGTAACTCTCAACAATTATGTAGAACATCGAATTTGTTTCGACAAACAATATTATTGATTTTTGTAGTTTATCATTGCCTTTAATTAACTCAATTATTATCTCTGTCAAAATAATTTTGAGCGCTACCGTAGATTTGACACAGGTATAAAGGGTTGAATTATTTTTGCTGATATTAGTTTACGGCAGAGAACAAAACTGCCCCTTAAGCCCCTCGACGATTTTCCGGTAATTTTGAAACACAATTCCCGGCCGCCATGAGCCGCCACCTTTTAACCAATTAATTTACGACCGTTTCCCCCCCCCCCCCCCTCCGCACCCTCATTCTTTCATCTTAATAATAACATTGTACCTTAATTCCTTCCTCGGTTACTCTCTCTATTGTCTATATTGCACGTGCGTTCCGCATTTTAATCGTCGGGCGGCTGTTCTATATAATAATATCGTTTATCACGCGGTTCTGCGTTCAAATAATTAATCGCTTCTGCAATCGACGCGTTTTTTTTCTATTTGGTTTTTTTATTTTTTTTATTTTTACTCTTCATGTTTATCTCGCGCGTGCAACAAAAAAAAACAAAAAAATGATGGATTTATTCGAAACCGAGCGCACAAATATCGCGTCGAAGATTCCAATATTTTTAATAAAATCAAATTTTTTTTTTTTTATTCCATATCTTCAGCCAAAAATGTATCCGTACATATATATATATATAACTCATATTTGCAAGTACGCACGTGTAAGTTGCACGTTTCGCATGTACGATAGGTACACAGTCATGCTTGAATGCGTTATTTCGATTCTGCACGTATGTATAAACATAAATATACATACATCGGTGTACATATAATACATATGTACATTACATAAGGAACCGAGTAGTCGATAAAGAGCCGACGGGAGTTCGCGAGAATACCAAAGATTCGCGAAGCCCCGGAGGAATATACGTGTATACATGTATTATATATATATATACACACCCACGCACATGTAACATATATATGAGAGATAAACTTACTTTCCACTTTATAGCTACTAGAATTTTCCGTTCCTCGCTGTGTACGCCCGCAGCTAATCGTTAGTGCATGAGAGATACATCCGTCATGTAGGTTAGATACTTGATGCATCTTATACGTTAAAATCCAATTATTGACCCTTTATTTTCTTTTTTTTTTCTTTTTTCAATCAAAATTCTAAACTGACGCCGCAAATTCGGAATTTCTCAACGATCAATACCAATTTCCAAAGGTTTTACACACGAAAAATTTGTTTTTTTTGTATTTTTAGAACCATGGATAAAAAAAAAAGATACAAACCAAAATAGATCAGTAATTGATACACTTACCTTGTATATATATATATATATATGTGTGTGTGTGTGTGTGTGTGTGTGTGTATAGTTAGACGTTAATGCAAGATGGAACAATAGCCGGTAAGTCCTTAACGACAGGGGACGATGGGATTCAATTAACCGGGACAAGGTGATCAGCCATTGATAATTATCATAGGATGGTGTAAAAAATTGAATTGTACAACGTAAGGCGTGGAGGAAAAAAATTGATGATCCTTTGGTCACGGGTATAATTATATCAGATAATTATTTTTCTTCTCGTCGCTTCAATGATCTCGTAACGACGATCGTGAATATAATTAACAAACGAGGCTAAATATACTCCGTTACATATTTAATTTAATTGATGAGAATTTCTCCGCGATATTTATAATACGAACGAGTATGTACGATATGTTAACGTGACGTCATTCTACGTTCATAAATTTCCTAGTTGTATGCGATAATTTCTGACAAAATTCACCACCTCAGCCTGAAATTAGTAAAATTTTTCCAAGTGAACGATATTTATCAATTTTAATCGCTGTGTCGTTCTTTCAAACTTAACTTTGTTGTACCAACTTCCCGTTAATTTGTTAGAAAGAAAAAAAACGAAAGAAGATATATTTATAGATTTGAAATTTGCGACTTACGCAATATCGAATTTAAAAATAGTTTATTCAGTTTTCCAAACGTTAGTATAAATATTTAAAAATAGAATCGAAAAAAGGAAAATCATTTTTGCAAATTGTTGTCCAGTGCGACGATGATTGGTGAGTGTGAGTCCGACCGAAACTTCGTTAGTAAATAAAATATCCTACTTTAATCTACCTCGACGAATTGGAAAGTTGTTAACAAATACCATTATCACGGACTCATCGACGACTAGGTACATTATTTGCAATAAGCAAAAAAGGATCGACGATGGCGCGAAATTGTTAGGCGTACCTCGTTTTTCGTAATTCGAATAGTTGTTTTTTTTAACGATACCTGTTTTACTCAATTTTTCTCAGTCAAGTCTGAGGAGAAATAATGACGATATTGACACAACTTACTTCGTTCACAACGACAATATAATATTTGCATTGGGATTGATTTTCGCGTATCGGGAACTCGACTTCCGGGGTTTCCGTAGAATAACGTTTTCCCGGGTGACTGTATCCCCCCCCTTTCCCGGGAATACCTACGTAATTACAAAATTATCGATTCAAGGCGCCGCAGGAAATCTAATAACGTTGATAGTTTGCTTTGCACGAGTTGTGTTGGTAGAGGTGGGAAGGTTAGTGTAAATTCTTCATCCCTCATCCAGCCTAGCGGGTGTAATGTTCGTCTTGCGGCTTTTTCTCTCTCTCACTCTCTCTCTCTCTCTCTCTCTCTCTCTCTCTCTCTCTCTCTCTCTCTCTCTTTCTCTCAGATCTTCAGTCGTCACGATTTCAATTTCTAGCCGACATTTTCGCTCCCTCATGCATCTCGGCAAACTCTCATCAGCGCGGTAATTGTTATAATTAAATGAATCCCGGCGATGTGTTGACACAGTCGGTATACGATATTTGGCCTGAAATTCACGAGTGTGAATTTCCTTTATCGTTGGTAACGATTCCAAAATCTTGTCACATTCAATTTACTTTTAATTTTCACGTTCTAAACTGTTTTCTTAGTTTCAAGGTTTCGAAGAAACGCTTTTTTTTTTTTTTTTTTTTTCTCCACGTTTTTTAAATACGTAATTATCGTAATTTTGCTTTTATCTTCGATATGATTTTAAATGATTGTAGAAAGAGGGCCGAGCCGACAGGTGATAATAATTTTCCTAGCACACCTGCTACGAGGAATAATAATATTAATACGTTCAAACAGTCCAAAATAGGAGTTTAAAAAAAAAAAAAAATAGGAAAAAGAGAACCTAAACTTGTCACATCGTAATTACAATATACCGCATAATTATTTACATAACAAATTCAATCCGACTCGCGTAAATAAAACCTAACATACAGGCGTGACAAACTAGTATATTAATTGTGTGCATATTATATTATATTACAGGTTGGGAAAATATTTTAAACTCATTTGCGTGTACGTTTGTTTTTTAAAAAATTGTAATACGAGTATTAAAATTTTCTCCTCAACATCTTATATAATTTATACACAATATATATTATATATGTATATATTATACAAAGGTGGGCGTGAAAATATTTGTAATTAAATTAAATTTTCGACGAGAGGAAACAATTTCCATGTTTTCCTTCTTCTTCCTTCTCTCCGTTTCTTTCCTTGTACTTTATTTGCGAGCGACGGGGGAGAGAAACATTACGTGTATAAGCTGTGCGTGGCTGCAGGGTGTAAGTTTTAATGAAATTATTACCCTCCTTCATCCCCGGCCTGTATAACTTTTCGCTTTCATGAGTTAAGGTCACGTTTCAAAGCATCCGCGCCTCTGCATCCACATTATACATGTATACATATATATATATACGTATGTGTGTGTGTGTGTGTGTGTATGTATAAATGTGTACTCGTACAGAGTAAATGCCTCTCATCCGATCCTCTTGCAGCTTGACACGATGTGCCATTTTCTTTTTCGCGATGAGACGCCGCCGCGTTCTCTTATCCCTTTTATTCCCTGTGTCGTCTCATTCTCTCCGGACTGGCCCGTTTGTTTTTATTTTATAGGGACAAAAGTAAAACACGCCGGGGAAAAAACGTAGTAGACGAACAAAGGGAGCTTGTCTGATTGTATATTTTGCCTGATGACAAATCTGAACCCTTGTAATAATTAACGAAGAACAATAATTTAAGGATAATAATGTAGGGAAAAAAGAAAAGAGAGACAGAAGCTGCTCACCAAAGGTTTTCCTTTTTCTATATAATAATCGTTAAAAACCAATAGATGTTAATAAAACGCGAATATTAAAGTAATTACGCAATTATGTAATTTATTCTCATAAATCAGATTTCGAAAATATTGAAGATGGTGGATTCAATGTGGTGGTTGAAAATTTCAAATTCGATCGAATGTGGTCAAAGAATTCTGTGCGGGAGCTTTTTGGGTAACTGATTTGACTCCCTGTACCGAATTTTCAAAATATAATTTCAGATTCGAAATCAGCCGATCGAAAAATGCCTTAGAAAAGTTTTCTTTCTCCGGATTCGATCGAATTTCAAATACTGGATTCGTCACCTTGAATTTTTGAAATTCGATTCCAGACTCGTAGTCAGCGAATATAATTTAGAGACGTAGAGGGGCAACTTTATCCGAAATGAATTATTCCTTCAATTATCACAATTTTTTACAATCAATTTGCTACTAACAGTAACAGTTTACATTATATCGCAATAATTACTCTTCCAGTATTGAAAACCCATTAGTGTGCTATCAGAAATACTAAAAAACCGCAAAGAAATACGTTTCAAAGTTCTCTAAATATACAAAAAAATAAAAAGAAAGAAGGATATAAAATAGGTAGTAAGAATACTTATCACCATGACTCAAGGGGTTAACGTTGTCCGAGTTGATTGAACGATTTCTGATCCTTCTTTTATTTTCCGGTTTAGACTGTGAAGCTCGTTCATCCTTAATAATAATCCGGGCATCTGCAGTGAGATATACATGGAAATGGGATGGACAGAAGATATTATACGCTACATATACATACATATATATGTATATATATACATATTGCAGAGAAATAGCGGAGAAATACCTCGAGCAGAGGCCAGAAATGCCAGAGGCTCCTCTTGCAGTTGCAGGTACATAAGCACGTGCATACATACGTACATACATAAATACATACATACATACATACATACATACTTATATTATATATACCAGAGACTCGGATGCTGGGAAAAGTTTTGGTCCAGGTTGAAAGAATTTCAAATCCCGTGTACTTATTTATAAATCTATCGTACATGTAACAGGATCATGAACTCGAGATGCGAACACGTATCGTTTCGATTATGTGATCCATTAAAAATCGATGTGATATTGACACGTTGAATTTTATATATATATATATATATATACGTTTACTATGGTGGTTTTTGGGGATGGGATTGAAGTTCCGAATTTGAAAAGTTCCAAAAGCACCGAATTCGGAATTATTTGGTGGCGATTCAGGTTCAGGATTCAGAACGTAAAAATACAAAAAATCCAAAACAAAGAAATATCAAGGTGGTGAAATTTCTCCAACTCAAAAATTCGGAATCTCGATGTTTCAGATTTTTTCAAATTTTCTCATCTTCTTTCGGAACTTCGAGCGTCGGGTTTCGTAAAGTTTGATTTCTCTGCTTCAACTTTCGCCACCAACAAATTCGAAATTGCAACCCCGCCCCGATTTTTATTTGTCAATTTTTCTCCTATTTTCACACTCATTGTACTTGGGTCCGAATATTTCTTCCCTCCCTTCTTGTTCCACAAATTACCGCGACGCAGGTTCATTCGTTCGTTCTTTCGCCGCAGGGCCGTGATCAATATCCCGGTGCCCCGCCCCTCACCCCCGGCATTGTCTCATTCAATTTTGTCTCCCCCGGTGTTATTTTAAAACGAATTTTCCTCGCCTCCGTGCGTCGGAACCCGGAAACCGAACTCCTCGGGATTACATTGATTAACAATTACATCCTTCATCTCTTTTCTCGGTTAATTTTTCTCCTCTACCTTTTTTTTTTTTTTTTTTTTTTTTTTTTTTATCCATTTCTCACATAAGTCAAACGTCGATAAAGAATTATCAGACTGGATTAACAATTCCGCAAATGTAATCGGTGACATGTTACACGTGTACTCCAAAATCCGATAAAGCACATTTTTCGATTTGAAGACGTTAAAATTGATATTCATTTACTCATTTATTCGTTTTATGAATTTGAAATTTCTTCACATAGGTATATATATATATATATATATATATATATATATATCAGTTGGAGAAAAAACTCGCTTCATTTTACCTTATCGATCACACAGTGTATGAATATATATATATAAAACAGTCGACTCGCACTTCTATTAATACGTATACTTTATTATATATCTATGTATAAAATACATGGTATCGACAACAAAAAAAAAAAAAAAAAAATTGCGCACAAAAGCAAGAAAATAAAGTGTCGCCGATGAAAGAGGGGAAGAAAAATTTAAAAGAAAGGGATAAAAAGAGAAAAAAAGGAACGACAAAATTTTTTTTTTTCTCACAGTTAGCAGCACGCATGTGCAGATTAAACGAGGGCCAGCAACTTTTCGACACCTGCACCTTTTCACCTCTTTTGCCTTTTTGGCTTTGTGAGAAGCTTATTAGCTATTGATGCCCACTCGTTCAACCCGGCAAACCTCAGAGGCCTTCTCGGTTCCCGTTAAAGTGCCAAATCCACGCTACGTTAGGTTCAAGACTTGGGAAAAATAAGCCACGTCACGATTTATCGTCGGAAAATAATTGCAACGGTATTTTTATTGTTGTTGTTGTTATTATTATTATTATTATTATTAATCCGTTACGTAAGCGACAATTTTTTTCTCGGTTTATTCTTGCCTGGCTTGATGTTCCCGAGTGAAGTTTTCAGTTCGTCAAAATTTGACTCACAATCGGGAGTAAAAGGTAGAAAAAAAAAGTTTTTGTAATTTACGGAGTAATTATATAGACTCGAATCAATGCGGAGAACTTTTTGGATTGTATTATTATGTATGGGAAATTCCATGAGAACCCGACCAACGTGTGATCCTCACAATTTTTGATTTTGTTTAAAAGTTTTTCTGCAATTGTCAGATTTTGCATTTAACCATACGTACCCCGTATGTACTCGCATGAAATCAAAGTCTCACGGTATAGAATATTGAAAAACGGTCAAATCTTATTTTGTAAAAGAATTACGAATTATGAAAAATTGAGAATGCAGAAAGCTGGTCGAAGTACAAGCTGCAAATTTTTCGTTTCAGCTCGATCTACATAATTCTCACATTTATTCTGCCAATTTCATATATTTTGTTATATACGTTAAAATGTGTATAACGAGCCGGCTGCAGCGGCATGGGTGGATAATTAACGCCGTGAAATTCGGGCAACACGAATTAATACCGCTTGACTTGGCGGCGGTTAATTTATTCAGCACAGCTGTATAACAGTCGTATTCCAGGAAGGGAATTCGCCGATCGAATTGGGACTAAATCGCGAGGCGGCTTGTCACCGTTTTAACTCGGTTATCTGCTTCCATATGCCTCCGAAGTGAAATCGCGGCCTGCCCGCTTAAACCGCACAACGTTTCCGCAGCCGCGCGTTCGTTTCCCAATTATACAGACCGTTACTCCTTTCCGGTGAATATCAACGTTTCACGACTCTCGAATAGGAGTTCAGATAGCGTTGTTGTAGGCATACGCACACTCGACGTTGAATTCAAGCCCCCGTTCAACCTCTGTTTCACGGGAGTGATTTCACCCGGGTGTATGTAACACACACACACACACAGACACACATTCATATGTAAACAGCGAACTACGCATGGCGAATCAAATACCGCCGAAATGAAAGGCGTGCTGTTCGATTTCTAAGCTTTTTTCCAGCTTCGTTCACCCGGGAAGTAATGAAAATTCATCCACTCTGCTTTCAGTCGATATAATTGCTGTGCAGTTTTAACATGTTTCGTTACACGCAGTTTTACAGAAAAACATCGAAATATACGAGCTTGAATTAGATCGTGTTTACCATATTTCCCAGAGGTACCTGCAATCAAATACATGTGAATAAAAATCATTTGATCGTATTCAGAAAATAATAATAATAATAATAATAACAACTCAGCCAGTAATACGCGCCTAGAGTTTTCTCCGAATTTTCCCGACAGTCCCGAACTTTCCAATAAGCCGTTATAAATTGCCTTATCACTTGCCTAAAACAAATATTTCATCGTGCGTAACAGTACGAAAGCTGAATTACCCGTTTCACGGATTTCCCTGCTTTTCTCTAACCTCCCGGGGAGAAAAATCATGGTCGTTATATCATTTCGTGATACGCTGGACAAACGCGTGTCGAAAATTTCCCAACTGTCGCGAACATCCCGAAAAGAATGAAATTAATTAATTACTCCGTCACTTTATGTCTATACAAAAAATACACCGGGGACCCCTAATGACAGGCAAATCAAAGTACCAGTCCACTTTGAGTCGCTTCATACCCCTAATTATAGGCAAATCAGGGTGCAAGTCCACTCCGAGCAACTCCGATGCTCTTTTGTTAGCACGCGGCCGACACCGTCCCGGCAAAGCTCGGAGTTGCTCGGAGTGGATTCGTATACCGATTTGCCTGTAACTAGGGGTTCCTATACTCCTAATGATGGGCAAATCGTAGTACAAGTCCACTTCGAGCAGCTTCGATGCTCCGAGAACTCGGAGCGGCTCAGAGTGGATTTGTATCTTGATTTGTCTATAATTAGGGATCCCTGTGGGACGTGTCACAGAAATAACGCTTGAATTACTCGTGGCTCGTATTTCCCGGCTGTCCCAGACGTCCTTGCAGGATAGTAATCTGCCGAATCTTTAGCTGCGTGACGTACCGGCACGACGAAGTCGTATAAATTACGAATGAAGATGTCGACTCGAGCTGAAAGTGAAGGAAACAATTTTTTTTTTTTTTTTTTTTTTATTAACAAAAATGACGTACGAAACAACGCAGGGATCAGCATTAGTCGATTGGAAGCTAATTATTACGATCCACGGAGAGATCCATTTCAAATTAATACTTGTTCATTCGCCCTAATTAGTAATTTACTAGGTTTTCATAACCTTAATGGGTAATAATTGTTCTATTGTCATTCGGGACAGCTGGCAGGGAGCCGACTACACCTGTACTTCCCCTCAACGGGATGATAATTGAGTATTGATTTTCTTCCTTCCATATTTTTCATTCCGTTGGAAATAACGATGTTTTGGTACAAAAAAAAAATTTTTTTAAATCCCGGGGAGATTAGCAAACGCTTCTCGGAGATACTCCGCTGTTTCTGCTTTCTTTTCTGTTTCTCCGTTTTACCAACCTAGCGAAAGCTAAGCTACGAAAGAAATCGTTCTCGTTCGACAATATATTGCGTGCGCGTGTCTGTGTGTGTAGCTACAGGTATTTTATTGAAAGGGATCGGAGCGTGACAAAGAGACACGCTTATTTGTCGATCGAAAAACCCTCCTCCTCCCCTACGGTACATCGAATACCTGGCTTCTTCTCCCTTATTTTCTACTTCGAAATTCGGGATGCGCCATTTTCAAAGCAATATAAATCTTATTCGTGGATAAATTACCCAAGATCTTTATACCGTGATCGTTTCGCCTCGTGTACTTATACGTGTATAGATTTATATTATACTCTCGTCCGTGGCTGCAGATGCGCAGAATTCCCGGAGACAACGACGAACTGTTACCCGGGTTATACGGGGATTTTATCCCGCATCTGGAGCCAAAAGAAAATAATGATAATCATAACAACAGCAGCAGCAACAAAAGTGATAATAATAATGATCCGAGAAAAAGGAAATCAAAAAAGAATTGTATCGCTGTATATTAATATATACATATAATCTATTGATATATCTATTATTTGATGTTAATTTTTTGATCATTCATTTTTCATTACAATTGGCTTTTAAGTGAAAATATTAGTTTCGGTTTATCGATCGTGGTCAGGAATCATCGACAGAAATATTCGCGACAAGGCGGGGAAAGGAAAAAAAAAAAAATAACAATAAAAACAAAACGAGAATACGTCAAGTTTCCAGCGAAATAAGACGCGTGTGATTGTTTAAGTTTTTTTCATTCTCTTCTTCCTTTTCTGTGGCTTCATCTCAGTGGAGATGATTGAATTTTATTGAGAAAAAATATGACGACAGCGCGACCGAAAATACAGGTGTGTACATATACGTATAATATATCTTTTCACCACCTGTCCAACTCAATTTGTAAAGATCTCGGCGATCCCAGGATTTAATGTTTTTTTTTTTATTTTCTCTCGAGAAAATTGGCACACGTACGTAAAAAAAACAGGTGAAAGAATGACAGACGGGAAAGAATAAAGGAAAATGTTACCAATACCGTCGGACAGAGTAAACATTATTACTCTTTGGCTGGACGGGTTTTCTTATTTTTTTTGTTTGGAGGAAAAGTTGCGAATTGGAAACGAAAAGTCTGCCGTTATAAATGCATGATTTGTCAGGGTTTATTAAACACAATTATATATATATGTATATTTGTAAAATTCGACAGAAATTAGCTGTATTACGAAACGGATGTAACAAGATTGCACAGAGTTCAGGGGGGAAAATTTTCAAGGTGCACCCAAGGGAGATTAAATTCCAAACTCTCGCACGGTGAAAACTAAGTTAAACTGCGTATTGTTATCATTATATCGAGAATTATTTTCTTCTCCCTCCCACTCTCTCTTCCTCTCCGTCTTTTTCTTCGTCATTTTTTATTTTCCTCTTCCTTTTCTTCTCATTTCTCACAGTCTTTATTAACCGATAAAATTCTTAACCAATATTCCCTAACCTCGTTTATCGGGAGATTACCTTCAACTTTTCGTTTTTATACATGAATTATACATGATTATACAGAGATTTGCTGCAGTGCAGATGCGATATAGAAATCGGGCATTAATTACCTATCAAATGGGAAAACGATATAAATATATATATGTATATATTCTCCTGCGACTGGTTCCCGATCATTTTGCATAAAAAATCCACAAGTTTCGTCTATTTCACAATCGCGCCGTGATTCCAGTCTCTCTTTTCGCATATTCAACTTGCCTCTATTTTCACACCCCCGTCTTCCATTTTATCCGACGATTTCTCAATCACGCACGCTTGTACACGACTGTGTTATTATTTCGAGCAAGTTAGCGTGTAAAAACACGCGCGTATCGATAAACACAGATAACGAGAAAGGAATTGAAACAAAGATGATGAGGAAGAGAAAAAAAAAAAAAAAGAAAAAAAAGATTTCCAAGAATTTTTCAAGATTTAAAAGAAAAAAATCCAATTTTTATACAAGTTTGAATAATCGTAAAAAAAAAAAAAAAAAAAAATAACCGTTGCAGGGAAAAAAAAATCTGAAACATGTAAGAAGTGCTCTTTGAAGGAAAAATCCTAAATCAAATCAAAAATGGTCAGGGAAAAATCATTCGTTCAATTGACACGGAATGCCCCGTACACGCGACGTCCATACACGTACGTAAAATATGTAGTGGATGCAAAATCGGCATGTAAATTTTGACGAAAACTTGTAGAATGTTTCTCTCAGCGATATTTTGTACCAAATTCCCATTGGGCCATGATTAATTATCGCTCTATACAATCGGCTACGCGTCAGCCAACAACCGTCGCGTATGCATGACGATGATGTGGGTTGGTATAATTATACCTAATAACGATCCCCGCACCTACACACACGTGTATACGTAATACGCGTAAGCACGAAGAGCAAACGTGGCTGTGAATAATCTGCCATCGTGTGTAAAGCTCAAATGAACTGGGAAAATTCACCCCAGGTAGCAGTAACCCGAGCTTTAGAGAGCGGGAGAGAGAGAGAGATTGAGAGAGAGAGAGAGAGAGAGAGAGAGAGAGAGAGAGAGAGAGAGAGAGAGAGAGAATACCAGCCGCGAGCGTTTGTAACATTCTATTTGATAATTTTGGGCGAAACGCGTTAGCTATTGTTTACTTATCGGTACGTATATGTACAGACCGTATATTCGCAGATTAAGTAATAACTGTAATGCGATTAATTTTATGAAATTTCGTACAATAGGGTAATTTTTTTTCCCCGATCAGAATTAATGGCGGACTGATTCATCGTGTGAATATTGTTTACAATTATTGGCAGATTTTTTTTCAGACAATACAAGGTCTGGGTGAAATTGTATCATGTAACAGGGACCGTTTTTTTTTTCACAATATATTTAACAGGTTTTGGTACGAAATGAAAATGATTAAGAGAACTTGAACTGGACGCTTAGCTGTAAAAATTGCGCGTTATAAAAATTTCGGCTCGGTGAAATAATTGAGCAGCTTAAATATAACGTCGAAGCCTCTAATTCTCGACTTCGGCACGTCGCTCCGTTTAGTCGGATCGCTTCTCTATGCAGGCTAGGTATAATAGTTTAGGGACCTAGGTACACTTTGCCAAGTTACCCAGTATTCAACCCTCCCGGTAGGCGAAGGGCCAAAGTTTTAGAGGCCTTGTCTTTTGGGGTGTGCGGACACGTTTCGCCTGAATTAACCCGAAGCTCCAATGCCTCCGAGCTTCTCTTCTCTCCCTCCCTTCTCGTCGTATTCGAAAAGTAAACGAGGTTTACATGCGCTGGTCGCTTTTAGTCTCTTGGGTAGTAAAAGTTTGAAACTCATCGGACGATTCCGTAACGCAAAATTCAAACCCTTCGCTTCTGAATTTTTCATTCGACTTTGTGCGTTTCTCTATTTCTTATATTCATTTCTTCACGATAGTTGCTTGCGTCAAACTCCGGAAAATTTTTCCCATCGCGATGAAAATTTACCAGTTACCGGATATTAGAATGATTAGAGAAAGGATAAGGTGTCCTTTGTATAGTTTATGAATTTTTTTTTTTTTATTCGATGTGATTAACGGTTAATTATAGTTCTTCCCTGATTCATTAATTCGATGAAATGAGACAACATTATTCCAATTTTTTTAATCAAAACTAAACGATACATTCAAAAATTAATACAAATAACATTATTGTACCTATACTGTTTACGTTAATTTGCAGAATGAGCATCGGGTGAATTTATTTCGACGAGCAATCGACGAGGAGAGTTAAAAAAGACTTTGTTAATTTTTTATTAAAAAAAAAAACGAAAGAAACCGTTTTTCTCTGGTTTTAATAATTCTTCGGTTTTAAATACTCGCAGCATTTTTTGATTGTCCTCTCAAATTCGCGTATATAACGATCGCGATTAATACGATTATTCATAATTTCGCATTAATAGCTTGTAAGTTCGAAGTTTGAACTTCGCAATTTTGAGCTTGAATTCTGCTCTACTTCGTTGACGCGATTCCGAATGATCAGCTTTAAGCGGGTATCGTAAGGGGATGAAGGAGAAGGGCGAGGGAGGAGATTCGACGGATATTCAGATCCAAAGAAGAGATACGATGCCGAGGGTTGCCGGTATATGAAGTCCCGAATGGGCGACGTGGCCCCCTTTCTGCGAGATATAGAGAGAACGAGAGAGTGCGAGAGAGAAAGAGAGAAAGAGAGAGAGAGAGAGAAATGGTTGTACGTAACGCGGAGCTTCGCGCCCCGGGCGCCAAACTGATCCCCTAATTCTCCGCGTCTTAGGATTAATAGACGTTCGTTAAAAATTATTATACTGTAAACTACGTCAGTCTACTACTTACGGGAATAAGTTATCGAAGATGCGGGACGAACGGTGGTAATGAAAAAGAATTTTTCCCACTTCTCTTCTCAAAATTTCTACTTGTGCTATTGATTTTTTGTTTTTATTTTTATTTTTGTTAGTTTATTTTCTTTCCCATTTTATTTTCCACTTTTCACGTCGAATCGCATGCACTGAGAAAAATTTCATTTGTTACAGTAAATAGAAAAATTGGGTAAAACAGGTATCGTTAAAAAAAACTGTTTGAATATTGTTGGAATTACGAAAAACGAGGTACGCGTAACAATTTTACTTTTTTGGTTATTGCAACGCAAAATCAGTTTGTGAGGTTTACTCTAATTTTTTAGTTAAACAAGGCTTTAACGTCAATTTATTCTTGCTCGAGAATTAAATTTTCGCACAGTTGCAAGAAAATATAGCGACAGTGATCCTAATGAGAAATAATAGTAACGGATAATAGACTCTCCGGTAACGGTTAGAAAACTAATTTTCATTTTCTTCCTGGAACTATATTTTCCATTTGTGGTAAAAAACGAAAATAGTTACGGACTGAGCGGTAACCGGAACTAAAAATTTCTCTCAGTTTGCAATATGCCTCTGCCTATTATTAATCTTAAATTCTTTTGTTATTCGTTCGGATTTCTTTCACTGTCATTTTTCAGTTTCCGCATCCAAGGTATCTTCGTTCCACCGTATACATATATTTTCACATTGTAATTACCTAAAATGGGCTCCAAATTGCGTGTCTGTTTACCTACCTACCGTACCTTCTGCCCATTATGCAGCGCACCTTACAAGTCGAGGATCTAGCCAACTGTTAAACAACTCCAAAGTGCCTCTCCTGTTGGGCAAAGAGAGAGAGGAGAGAGAGAGAAAGAGAGAGAGAGAGAGATGTTATTTCGATTAAATGCGACTGCGCTCAAGCGGAATCGTTGCTTCCGTTTTAAATGTTTAAAAAAGTAATCGTCGGCTCGATTTAAGTTATAATAGTTGAGTCGCTGGGTTAAAGAATAATAAAACTCATTAAACGTTATTCAGAATGACAATTAGTAGGAAAAAAATTGCACATTTTTATCCATTTATAACTCCATACACTATAGCAGTTAAATTTTGCAAGAATAATTTGAATACAACGAACTTCCACCTCTTCTTAACGAATATTCACTTTCTTATTAGTTTGCCGTGCAATTATTATTTTCTCTTTGCGTTTTATACGACGCTGAGAAGTTGAACCCGAAATTATGACGAAGTGACGATAAATACAGAGAATAAATAAATAAATATATGTATAACAAATAATAGAAGAGAAAACAGCGGAGAATAAATACACCGCGCAACGTGTAATAAATTCAATACATGTGTGTATAATATTTATTTTATACGTGTATGTAAATATTACACACCTAAAAAAGTTTGTCCTGCAGAAGATTTTATCTAAACTTCGAGGAAAGAAATATATATAAAGATTTGCGGAGTAAGAATTTTTTCACAGTCCTAAGAGATAACTTTTCCGGGACGTCTTTTACAATGCTCGCTGCTTCCTGTAACTCAGATATATATATGTATGTATAAAATACTATATCAAATATGTAATATTTTGGCTTGAAATGTGTAAGAGACCCTGAGAGGCGTGGTTGAAGTTCCGAATTTGAAAAGTTCCGAAAGCGCTTAATTCCGAATTATTTCGTGGCGAAACTTTAAGTAAGGAAATCAAACTTTGGAGAAACAACAAAGTTTCGAACGGTCGGAGACCCGACTGCTCAAAGTACCGAAATCTAAGATTCCGAAAATTCAAGTTCCGATGGAGAAAAATTTGGAAAAATAAAGTTTCGACGGAATAAAATTCGGAAAATTTAAATATACTCACACAGCGTGGTTTACTCGACGAGTGGGTGTAAAATATGAGAAATTCCGAAAGTCAAAATGACCAGGATTACAAACGTAAAAATATCGAAAATCCAAAACAAAGAAACATCAAAGTGGTGAAATTTATCCAAACGAAAACTTCACAGGTCTGAACTGAACTTTCTCCTCAAAATTTGATTTCTTTACCTCAAGTTTCGCCACGAAAAAATTTGGAATTTGGCGTTTTCGGATCTTTTCAAGTTCGGAATTTCAACCCCACCCCGGTTTTGCGATTACGCAAATTTTTAGCACACTCGTTTCCGCGTGTGTGTGTCTATGCATGAACGTAAATTTTTGTGTAGATAAGCGCCGACGGGATGATCTGCGAAAATATCCCTGGACGCAACGGTTTGAAAAAGGGCGTGCTTGCAAAGCTGCTTAAATTCCTCTTCGCCAACCGTGCGATGCGTATTAATGCTCAGCCCTTTGCGGCTGACCATTTTTTCTCTTCCTTCTTCACTTTACCTTCTATTCCTCCCCCTCCCTTCTCTCTCTCTCTCTCTCTCGCTTTCTCCTCCTACCGGCGTTTACCTAACGCTTAAAACGGTAATTGAATTTCCGCAATCGTTGAACGAAGTAGCTATATATATATATATATATGTATACGGTAAATCCAAAAAGCTCTTTCCCACTTTTCATCATGAATAATAAAGTCCTTCAGCTCGCTTCTCCGAAGCTCAAGTATTTTAAGGTATACCTATGCGTGTTGTAATTATGGCTAATTGAACGAGTTGGCTTTGGTTTACAAAATTTTTTTTTTTCCTTCTTTCCCGTACCTCTTACAGTTCGCGATAAAAGTTCTGAAATTTAACAGGTTTCGCTGCATACGAAAACTTAGCATAGGAACGAACCGATATCGTAAACGATTAAAAAAAAAAAATAAATAAATAAATAAAATCCCCTGGTGATATTTGGATATTTGCTAATCGAAAATTGTGAAAGCTTCCGAAATTTTCCAATCCCCCGCGGCTAGAATTTTTTCTGTATTAAAGATACACAATATTTTCCATAAAAATTTCACGGATCTGAGAATAATTACCGTAGATTAAGATTCGGTTCTCGAACGAATAAAATATTTACAAAAAAATACATTTGGCTGTATTCTAAATTTTGACAAACAAGCTCAAGCAGCTGCCGTTTCGTAAACAAAAAATTATTAGTCACCCCGAATCACGTCTGAGGGATGCGAAAAAGAACATCGATCGCTAAAAAACAAAAAAATAAAAATAAGGGAAAAATTCAAAAAAAAAAAAGGGGGGAAGCTCGCGAGTGCCAAAAAGGCTTTCCTAGTAGAGAAGGACTGTTTTTTTTTTTTCACCAGACCCTCATGTTTTTAGGATCTTGTCCCGTAGCAAAAACGGGGCAGCGAAAGAGAGAGGAAAGAGAAGAGAGAGAAAAATAAAAGAAAAACGAGGAAAAATATAAAAAATGATAAAATAAGAGGGTCTCGTCGTTCCCGCAGGACAGCTGAATCACTAGGGTGCTCATATTTCAACCTCTTTATTATAAGCATGTATCATCTCCATATTTATGGATACGCGCACACACAGGTACATATGTGTGCATATGGGGAATTCCATACGAACTCATCCCAACCTCTGACTCTCATCATTTATGATTTTGTTGAAAATTTTGTTGGCAATTATCTCAACTCTGAAACAATACCATGAATTTGTTCACATTATTTATTCAACTGTTCTTACAAATATTGAGAGTGATTCTGAATGAAGAGCAATTTTTTTTTTTAATTCTCAAAACATTCTTAAAAACTGTATTTTCTTTTTCAAATATTTCAAGACCAGGCCCGTGACGAGCCGATTTTTTTGCATTCCTCTTTCAGCACTTTTATTTTCTTTGATCGGCAAAAAAAGAAAAAAAAAAAAAATCGTTAAAACAATCTGAAAATTCTAAAAAATTTTCGGAATTTCTTTTTTTTCACTTGGAACATTTTTAAACCGGTTTCATTACGAAGCGATTATGTCAATTTTTATTTTTTTTTTTCCATCAACTTAAAATGTTGAAATATCAACCCTTTCTCGAAAGCAAAGCATCCTCACAGCTTTCGACAATTTTTTGTCTGTAGTTTGATTCGCGTTCGCGTACAAATTTACAACGAAAATTTTATCTTGATTACCGAAAAAAGGATATTCAATATTTACTTCCGAGTCAACGCAGATCGCGCTTAAAGATTAAAGTCACTCTACTGCAGAAATATTTTTCACAAACTGAAAAACTGCGTCGATTCGTGATTTTCGACGGGTGCCAGGCCTCGGTTTCGGGCACGGGTAGAAAAAAAAACCGAACAAAAGAGAGATAAAAAAAAAAAGAAGGCTCGACTTTCTCCCTTGACGAATAAGGGCGCCTTTCAATCTCCACTTTTTCCATATCGGAAGACACTGTCCGCTCGACTGGATGCATTTCTCAGCTGCTTGCTGTTTATCAGCAGTAATACCAATAGTAGCGAAGTGTCTGTGCAGAGAGAAAATATCGTGTGAAAAATGAAAGGATCGACGTAAAGCTGTGCGAAATAAAAAAAAAAAAAACTCTCACTTATCGCAAAAAATTAATTAGCCTCTGTACCTAAGTTTTCGAATTTCGAATATTGATCATTTTTCTTTTCTGCAGTGTAATTGACTTAAATAATTACAACATAGTTTTTTTTTTTTTTTTCGTCAAAAATATACAACAACTCCGAATGTTACAGGCAGCAATTGAATTTCAGTGTTTCTGTTGTCACGTATTTTGACACGAGTGACGTTAAAAATTTGTTGCTTTCACTTTTTCACATATAAGCTGTGATTTTCTGGACGATTTGAAAGAGGAAAAATATAAACTCTAATCATTTTTTCGTTGATTATACAAAACATGTATCATTGTATGACGTGGAAACGAATGGGACAAATGACGAAGAGAACTTAGCCCTGACAGCCTAGATTTTATTTATCGTGTTTCGGTTATTCTTTGTGAAAAATTTCGCGGTTCCGCGAGCAGCCGACACGACCGTTTCGCGAAGTGCTGTTCGGGAAAGTGCGCAAGTGCGTGTTGGTCGAAAACAAACTGCTCCACCTTCGACCGACGGATTCTAACGCCAGTTCCCCGTACTCGAAACCTGGAAAGACCCTGTGGCCATAAAAGCTCGCACCCGGAACACCGGAATGGACCAGGGTCGATCGCTCTAAAACAGGATTGCCACTTTCTGTGCGAAACCTCTTTCAGCCTTGAGGAGGAAAATGCGTCGAGAGAGAGAGAGAGAGAGAGAGTGGGAATAAAGCTCAGCTTGTGAAGCAATGATCAATATTTCACAATCGATGTGACTTTTCCAAACTTAGAACTGATTAGATTTTGGCTTTGATAGGTTCGGTACTTTTTCAATTCCTTTAATAATAAAATTCGAAAGGATGTTATCCTGTTTTTTTTCTCTGTAAATTTGAAACCTGCGGTCGACAGCCGCGTATTTTTTTTTATGTATCAAAGATGTTCCAGTTTCAAATAGTACAGCGTAATTACTTTCCCTAACGAACTCGTTACGTTTTACCTCCTTTTTCTTCGTTGTACCGATTCTCTGTGAAATCCTGCTCAGTTATTAATTATCGATAAGGAAAATTGTGAGATTGAATTATATTCAATTATACCACGTAAAAAACGAACGAAATTTCATTTCGGGTTTCTTTAATCGTACGAATTATAATCTGAATATTCAGGAGTTTCTGCGGTTGGTTTTTTGCTGTTTTTACATTTCCCAGCTGTTTCACCTTTCAACAATAACGCGAAATAACGCGAAACAACGCGGGGCGCGAGTGCGGAATCACTAATGGTGAGAAAAGCGTGAGGATTGCACTCCGGGTCTGTCTGGCAAAGCAGCAAGCTTTTCTTCAGCGAAGCTCGGCTCGTAATGGCGACTGAACTTGAATAACCAGCGAGGCGGTTGTATTGCCGTGGAAATATCGTGAAAATTCTTTGGTAAATGCAGGCGGCATAACGCCCTTCCGAATCCGCGTTGTACGCAGAAAATTCACACTTCCATTTTACCTACCTCTGAAAGCTCGCTGCCTGGCTGGCTGGATCATCCTGAGGGGAAATTGAATGATATACTTTTTATCAGCCGCCAATATCTCGAGCGAACGTTCTTTCGCAGTTTTCATCCGAAATAAATTCTCGCTCTACTTTGTTATATGAGAAAATAATTTCGCTTCTCCCTTTTTCTAAGAACAAAAAAAAAGAAAAAAAAAAAAAGAAAAAATTAGAATACAGCAAGAAAAAGAAAAAAGAACGGAATTGCGTAACATTGGTTTCGTCGTACTGTCGTATTAATGCGTGTATAGAAGTTGTGGAAATTTCGCAAGCTTGTTCGAAAGTTGGGAAAACTTGGTGACGATGACGGTAGGAAGAGAAGGACCGATTCTTCGAGTGCGTCAGAACGAGTTTTGAATTTAATTTACTCGCGCAATAACGCGAAATTCCTTACAAGTATCTCGTGGCCGAAAGTTTACGGCGTATAAATATCCATGTATAATTTAAAGCTCGAAGTATCATCGCGTCGGTGAAATAACACAACTCGCGGTAAGAAATATAAAGCTTTGCAGTTTCGAGGAGGCGGCAGATATAGAATTTTCATCAAAGAATATATTCCGATTCGATTGAATTTTCACGGATCCGTGGGGCAGAAACGGAGTGAATTTCAGATTCAAAACGCGGTGGTGCATCAGCGGCGCAACTTCTTAACCTCTATATTTGAGTAAGAATTTAAATTCAGTCGCGGCTGCTGTTGCATACGCAATGTAATATCCAAAAAGAAAAAAAAAAAAAAAAAAACAGAAAATAAAAGAAGTTCCCACCCATAATACTCGGAATCGTAACTTGCAGGATGACGGCGCTGCAAGCCGTAAGCTCGAAAAAGTGGTTGAATTTAGCGGAGCTCGCAAGCTCCGAGAGGTAATTTCATCCGCGAAATTTCTCCCATCTCGCTTATTCAAGAAATTGTAGAGAGAGAGAGAGAGAGAGAGAGAGAGAGAGAGGCGAGTGCCGTCTTTTCTCGACGTTGGATGACGGAGGCGGCGATTTTCTAACCCGCAGCTGCGCCTACGACCGAAAGAGCTTTTAATTTTCATCCACTTTGGAGGGAATCCCGGGCGGCTCGACGAGCTTTTTCGGGTTAAAATTATCCCGTTCTGATTTCAGCGACACACTCCGGATTCTGCGAATCGTTTACACGGATAGTTGAACGGCTCGCGGCTGAGCTTTAAAGCTCGGAAGATCCTGTTTGGGAATTTTTGCCGCAAGGAGAAATAGAAGCTCGACAATATATTTTTTTTTTGTATTATTTTAATACCGATGTTGTTAATTTAACATCGACACCGCGGATTACATTTTAGCGATACAGAATTCAACGTCGTCGGTTGCGCGGCACTCGACGGTAATCCGTGAACATCCAGAGATAGCCGGGAAAACCCGCGAGGGAGCCGAGAGATGTTGAGATATGTAAATTTAAACGACGCCGGAAAGGCGCTGAGCGTCTCCGAAACCCGGGTTTTTCTTTACCACGAGTCGAAAGTTTGTCCGAAGAATCGAGAGATCGGTTATCGAACGTTTTTCTAACCAGCTTCGCGATGTTTTCACTGTTTTGTGCATCTCTCTGTCTCTCTTCATTTGTCCTGCCTTCCTTTTAATTTTTAAACTCGCTTTCAAACTCACCGGATATCCGATATTTGACGCTTCCCGCATTTTCCTCCCCCCCCCCCCCCCCCCCGCCTTACGTATTGTACATATATCACGTGGACACAGGGAGTGAGCTTTTTTTCCTCGCTTATTACGGTTCGTTCGTGCGGACTCGTCTGAAAACCGTTCGAGTGAAATTTTTACAGAATTTTTAACCCCTGTTAATTTTGTCCGTAGATTCTTTACTCTGATTCACGATCCCTTTCTTTTTTTTTACTCTAGAAACGAACGGAGAAAAGTGGTGCCTCAAAAATTGCGAAGCTTAATCGAAAGCAAAAGACAAACTTGATAATCTCTGATTGAATGTGATTTTTTTTTTTTTTTTATTTCATTTCCCATATTTTACAAAAATATTTTTTGATTTAATTTTTGATGAAACTTGTTATAATTATAATCTATACCTGAAAATTTACCGTCGTTTTGCTGCCGTATAAATACAATCACATTCGTACGTGTAAAAAATCGTGAAAGAAGAATTTTTACTTATTTATTTATTTTTTTTTTTTTCGTTTCTCTTGTATCTTTTTTTACGCTGAGGAAATAAAAAAAAAAAAAAAAAAATGAAAGAAAAGAAAACAACCGTTTGTACACGAGTATATGCAGGAATGATTTTTTTACTCGTACAATAAGGGGATAGTAGGAAGCGTATCGAGTGGTTGAGAAAATACGCAAGAAATGAGAGACTGAATGAAAAAATAAGGGGGGTAGGAGTGTGAAAATCGTTGAAAAAGGCGTCTCGTTACCGGATACAGTACAATACGCGTATTTTAATTCGACGGAGCCATTTTTCGTTCCCTGGGGTGAAGTGGGGGTGACAGTTAAGGTTAAGAAGTTTTCAGCACAAGGGAATAATAATACCTACTCATCGAGCGGGGCGAAACTAGACTCGCGTCAGTTGAGACATCGACGTCAACAAGAGCGGTTTGAGGACGGTTATTATGCGCTGACGGCGGTTCGTAAATATCCTCCTAAAGATGCTTTCCATACTCGTCGAGGCGGCTCCTCGTCGTTTTCTTTCACCTACGAGCTTTTATCATTATTATTAGTCATTAAGCTTTACGCTTTGCACGTTACGTTGTAATGACTTACGTTGTAAGCTCGGTTCGCGTTTTAATAACCCTCGAAAGCACGAAAGATGTTTACAAAAATATCTTGTCTACAAATAACTTGTACGAATATAATCTATCGTAGATAAGCCCATAAAAAATAATCCAAGACAAAATTAACCCAAATAAAAATACATAACCCATAAAAAAACAATCCAAGACGAAAATAATCCAAGGCAGAAATAATCGTAGAGAAGAAATTGCCTAAAAATTGAACTAAATTGAATTTCTAACGTGATATTTTCGTGTTGGTTATTTTTGTTCGCGTTGTTATTCCTGGGGTATTTTGGTTTAGTACCGTAGTTGGGGGAAAATAATTCCCGCGAGTTTTGGCACTTTTTTTTTTCACATTCGTCATCCTCTTCTTCTTCCTCCTGTTTTTGACGGTCGTTTAAACGAGCGAATCCGTTTCTCTCTCTTGTTGCAGAGATGTGGCGACTCTTCTCCGCTGTTTACGCTCTCGTCACCGCCGTTTCGTCCTGTCAACAGACCGAGTTTAACTGCGGTAACGGAAAGTGCGTGCCTCTAAACAGAGTCTGCAACGGGCTGGATGATTGCGGAGATAGTTCTGACGAGGTTCGACAGTGCTCACGTAAGTAATGCACAGAGTACAAACATATTCGAACTCGAAGCAAAAACAAGTCAACTAACAAAGTTTATTAAATCGATACTGGAAATTATCGGATTGAATGAAATTCTAAAGGACCCTGTGTTAATGGTGAGAGAAAAAAGTTTGAACACTAAATTCCAGCTGTGAGCAACATTTTTTTTCTTAATTATTATTAACAACGTCGGAGAAGTCAAATGTTATCAATTGTTTAGCTAAAAATTTTCACGCTTCGTCCGGTTCTATTTAACATTGTTCCTTTTATTTCTTCGTTGTTACCGAATTCCTTAAAAATATTCCGATATTCGCTATATCGTTGCAATTTAGAAACGACAATAAAGTTTTTCCTTTGGCAAGAAATACTTTATTGCTGTAAAAATTCTAGCTCTGACGATTCGGCGAATAATTCATCCGCAAATTAAATCAGCTATTGTACGCATAGGAATTTCACAAGGAGTACAAATTTTTGGTTAAAAATTTTTCAAAGAATAAACCGATCCCTGTGACGTTGTTGTCGTTGTATAATAACAAGATTCTCTTCCAGTTAAAATTCTGTGTTTCAACAAATTTTCGCCTTATTTAACTAGTTCACCTTTTTTCATTGACACTTATCATCAAGTTTTTTCTCAAACTATTTTGCCGTCCCAATTGTTCGTCCAACAATATATCCTGACCCGAATCAACCGGCAACATATTCGTAAATTTTAATAATTAACCTTATTTTATATTAGATACAACCAAACATTGCTTGGATTTGAACAAGCGAATGGGATTAGTGTGTATTAAAAACTTTGTTTTCGATCTTCGAGCATAAACATGCGGTCGAATCGAACAAAGAGGTCGTAATGTTGAACTAGAATAGATTCAAATTCTAAAAAAAAAAAAATTAAAAATTCATCCTTCGGAATGTAATCGCGATTGGAGAATTTAAAGAAACGAACTATCGACGATTTTTGACAACGTTTTATTTTCAATTCTACAACTCGAATTTCTTCTACATTTGAACCTTGCGTGCAAACCGGCCAACGGCGATGCTGATTCGGTTTGGCGGCTCCAACGCTGAGTCGGACTACTGCGCGTCCAACCGTTACGGTTTGTTCTACTGCGAAGCTTTGCTCGCCCTGATTTATGCCGCATGTTTAATGCATTTACCTTCGCGAATATCTTTGCGCGTGCACGTGTGTGTGTGTGGATTACAACGCGTTACGCAACGTTGGAACGAAATCCGGGAACCGTTTTCGGACCTTAACGAACGCTGGGTATAAGTTATACGCGAGGGGTAGAAATTTGGAAACATCGGAGAAAGAGAAATGTTTATCTGTCTTTTTCTTTTATTTTATTACAATTTTTATCCGCACGAAGAAAAAAAAGAAAAACAAAAAAACAATTACCGTTGCATTTATCGCTTTGGAGTCTTCGCGCGCTTGTGTTTTTTTTTTTTTTTTTTTTTTACTGACGTTACTGCGATTTGTGTGTAAACTGTGTAACTTTCACCGGTGGCAAATTGGACCGTCGATCTAATTAACTCGGAACAACCTTCCGCGATTATCTCGAAAACGGTCGAGTGAAAAATCCTAAACTGATAGGACTTGGCAGGCGAATGAATAAATTTTTCTGAAAACAAATACTTGAACTGGGAATAAGACGATCGGTCGTTTGGAAAGAAGTAATATGAAGAAAAAAGTATACGTTTGTCGGTAAAACGTTGAAGATCGATTTATTTCCGGTAGAACCGGAAGTTCAAATTAAACCGGACATGGAAATTTTTCATGCTCATCGTTTAATTATAAAATCCTGTAAGTTTCAGATGTTTTCATTTTTTCGGAAAAATCGACAGAGTCTTTGCTTTTCTGATTCAAAAAACTGATTTTCCGGCTTGTTACCCTCCACATAATAATAATAATGTTTACTTTCTTTACACAATAAATGCTAGACGGAAATTAAGTATAAGGGAACAAATATTCTATCCGTCGGTGATGTTGACACAGAGATTTTAATTAAAATTTGTATTGCCTTAGCGAAACAAAAAAACAAAAAAAAAAAAAAAAAAAAAACAAAGATAAATATGTATTTAACGTTTCTTGTAAGTTATATCCTGGTAAACGTAAAGAAAATCAATTTTACATACGAATACGTGAAAATTTTGTGCCAGTATATTTTGTATTATTAACGTTGTCATTTTTATTAATTATGCACGTAGGTCTACCCCGTTATTCGTTAATTTTTTCTTCCTCTTTGTGTAGCCTCCTGATTAATTCATGATATTCAATCTACCCGGCCAACTTGAAACGGACAGGATACGCTTAAAATATTTGATTATTTATTGAACGCCGAGAGAATCGATGAACTGCTCCGTGTGAGAATTATTTTAGGTCATGGCTAAATCGTGAATTGATTGAGATTAATGCTTTGAAGTTCCTGCATGCAGGGGATTAAAGACGGGGAACTCGGAAAAGTTCGTTACATGCTTCAAGTTCCCCGGGGATTAACGTTTCTATCAATCACGAGGGAAAATCCGGAGCCGGAGATTTTCACACCTTCCACGCTTGATTTCCTTTCCTCTTTTTTCCTCGCCTCTTCTGTAATTCATCCATTCGATCATCGCGCGTAGAATCTGATAAGCAGTTTCGACAGTCGGACAAAAGAGAAAAAAATCAAAAACGGAAAAATCGCAATCAAACTGCGCGCGTATTTTTGGCCTACTAACCAGTCGATACGACGAGTCAATCGGTCCTGCATTATTTTCACAATAATCTCTAAAATACACTGCAGTTTTACCATCGATTCTAACCCCTGATCAACTGCAATTTTCAATCCGGTTCTCCGATACTTTGTCAACATTGTTCACGCTTGTGCTTCAGCCTCGATGCGGAACAATAAAAGCTCCGTTTTGACCTAGTCAGTCGAACTTTTTCCATTCCACGGAGTAGAAAACAAAATCGACAAAAAGTCTGCTCACTGGAATTATAGGATCACACGTACCTATAAATGGGAGTAAAAAGTTTCCTTGAAAAAGAAAAAGAAAAAAAAAAAAAAAACGAGGCGTGAAATTAATTAACATGTTTTGAAATCCTTTCGAATAGTAACAAACATAAAAAAAAAAAAAAAAAATATGCGTTTAATTTACCAAATATACGGCGATCAAATGTGGCTAAAGAAATGTTTTGCCGATTCGAATTACTGGATGTTTGATCTCGCTAAATAATCCTAATTTTAAACGTTTTTTTCTCTTTTTCCTTTCTTCTCCCCGATCGAAAATAACATTATACATTGATCGTCGTATTTCGTAGAGTAAAAAAAAATCCTCCTTCTTTACGCACGTATCGCAGTTTGAAATATCGTCGTACAAAATTTGAAAAAAAAAAAAAAAAAAAAAAAATGCAACTGTACAGGAAAAAGAAAAACAAGGGTGAAAAAATGACTGATCTCATCTGCCGCATCTGAATTCGGCGGATGACCGAAAGCTTTTCGCGAGCTTTCCTTTATATACGAGTATAGGTGGTTACAAGACAAGCTGCGTACGACGCTTTATGTTCCTCGTTGAGATTTTATCACATCCGGTATATCCTCGGCTGCCTCGATTGTCGCCGAGCAAAACCATTATTCGGGACTCCGTCTGGTTAATTAACTCGTTAATTCGAAGGTATCGCTTCCGTAGTAGGATCTACGTTGTATATACATATATATATATATATATATATATATGTGTGTGTGTGTGTATATATATATATATACATGTATGCTGCAAGGATACATATGTTATATAGGTGTATAAAGTTCGGTAGTTTCCTGGCAGAGAACAGCTGCCGGCTTCGATGTCCTTCCACTGCAGTTTCCTCTCCTCTCTCCCTCTCTCCCTCTCTCTCTTCCCATTCTCTTCGATTGTACGGAGTCACTCCGGTTAAGTTTGCTCTTGCTTGTCCCGGAAATTGTCGACCTGGCGACCAGAGATTGCACGGATCGTTTGGTAATGCCACCTTCCTTCTCTCTCATCCCCATCCCACCCTCTCACCCTGCAACGTCTCAGAGAGGTTTGCAAATCGTCATCGTCAGGCGTTGCGAATCATTTTTATGCCAAATTTCCCGATCGTATAGTCGTGTTATTGATTTATCTTCCTTTTATTTATTTATTTATTTTTTTCTCTCTCTTTCTACTAACGAATTTAATCGTATTTTTATTATCTAACGAACCTGCCGAAAAAAAATTTGTCGTCACGGTAAATTGGTGGCAATTCAAATCATTCTCATCATCGTCATTATTATTATTGTTATTATTATTACTACCACCATAATCATCGTCATTATTTACTATTACTTTTGTTTTTATTTATTATTACCGAAGATGGAGGAGTTTCATTTTTTATGTCGTGGAAAGAAATATGAATATCGGGAGTGCATTAATGCATCAGATAGGGATCTATCTACGATCCGACTACGAGTCGGATGGCTGAAAAGAGTTGCGAGATCGCATTGTTGTTGTATTTTGTTTTTCCGTTTGTTCCCCTCCTCCTCTTTCTTTTATAACTTTTATAACGATCTATCAACCGTCAGTTTTCCTTCCTTGACGCTTATTCCGAGCCCTAACCCATTTTTTTTCTTTTCCCCCTTCCCCTTTCTTTGCTCTCAGCGTTTTACGTCTCTTTTTCCCGTTTTTCCTTTATCTCTTCGCACGAAAAACGAAAAACCGTAGCACCGCTAGTGTAAACACACAGATGATAATATCGATGCAGGGATATCGAAACGGTGGAACGATTACGTGACCGGAATGAAAAGGGTGGTATTTCTGGCGAGAAGGAAACAAAGAATGCACAGGGAGGCTGAGAGGAAAAAATCATAAACAACAAATTACTGAATAAGTAAATCAGGGTCCTGTGAAAATTTAAGATTTATGTTTCGAGGTTATCGGGGTGAAATTGAGTGTTATCAGTCCCTCAAGAATCGCTCGCCCTTCCCATGGAATATCAATGTCCATTGTACCGATTACATGTTTCCTATTTTGTTTAAATTTTGAACAAAGGAAAAGTATATATAAAATTGAAATTTTTAATAAAAACAAAAGAAAACGAACAAAGATTAAACACATGTGTGATATCAATGTCGTCGTCTAACAAAGGACGGAAAGAAAGGTATCCAAGATCGATCTCGTCGATTTTATTTCCTTTGCAATACGTCATAGTAGAGTAAAAACTATTGCTTTTTTTTTTTTTTTTATCCGCCATTGAACACTTTCAGGGGGTGAAACCACCCTCCAAAGTAAAGCAAGTCAAGGGGTGACTTGGTAATTTCATCCACAAGAACATAACATTCTTTAACCAACCCAACTGGAAAAGTTTTCTCGTAATGAGATATGAAAAATGTAATTTTCTTAATTGAAAAAAAAAAACAAATAAATAAGTAAATAAAAACTGGCAAATCACTCCTTGACATTCCTTACTTCGGAGGGTTGTTTCACCCCCTCAAAATGTTTAATGGCAGATAAAAGAAAATACGTGTCGCTTAGTCTTTAGTCTCTTATAACTTATTACGAAAGAAATGAAATCGGAGTGATCGACACGCGATACCACCCTTGTAAGAAGGGAGAGAGTGAGAGAGAGGGAAAAGAAGAAAACGATACCGAGGTGGAGAGAAATTAAGAGGAAATTGAGTAAGGGCTGATGAGTTGGGTGTACTTAAATTAAGCCAGAGTGATCAGGGAGTTGGTTTCACCGACACCAAGTATTCCGGCAAATAAATTTTCAACTCACGCAGTCGTATTGTTATATCGATATCACTGTCATTTATCCGCATAAGTATGACACATGCATGCCTATATATATATATACATATATATACGTAGAGCTGTCACAGGCAGGTTTAGTAACTACCAACGACTTTCCATGAATATGAAATCATATCCCTAATCTTTTAATTGCCTATTTTGCATATTACCGCAATCACACAACCGAGCCTGGGTCTGTAAATTCGTCTATGCGTCCTTATATGTGTATATTATCCGCACAGTTCGACGAGAGAAGAGAGATTACACGCAGCTACCGAGATTATCCGATTAAGGTGGCCGGCTGAACTCTCTATTCCCTGCCGCTTGAATATTCCAAAAACGAAACTAGAGGTGTAATCGAATAATGCAAAAACGATCGAAACCGACCGAACGTCCGATTCGATCGGTCCGGTATATAACTTTCCGAATTACGTGAATAACAAATTTGAAATAAAAAAAAATAAAAAAACACGTGTAAGAACGTGTAATAACGTAACGTTTAATTAAAGCTCGTGCACGAGCTTGAAAAGCTTCTACGCGGGTGAAGAACTTCTTACATAATTATCAACCGCTTGGTTCAATTTCCTTTTCATAACCAGTTTTGCAGACTACGGTTAAAATAGACTCGATTCTTACAATATGTGTTGGTAATAAATTTAATGAGTAGATTTATCGTCACGATAAAGCTTCTGTAAATTATATACGTATAATGTAGATGGGAAAATCAATTCCGTATACCGAGCATCACGTATCGCAATGTAATATTACAATGTTATTTAATCCGTGCAGTAAATGACGACTTGTTAAAACGTTGTTCGCGATTCAAATTCGCTATCAACGTTGGAATTACACGATTTGACAAATTCACAACGAATAGTGTGTGTAATGTAAAAATTTGGCCAATGGTAAATCTATTATTATTATCGTCGTTGTTATTATTATTATTATTGTTTAACTCGTTAACTTTGTCGAGGTTATCGACAGTACTGCAGTAGTTATTGTTGTGCTGTACATACCCTAGATATATATACACACACACACACACATGTATAATAAAGGTGCCGATTGCAGTGACGGGCCAGTAAGCGGGTGGTTGGGGAGGGTGGGGGGGGGGGGGGGGGGATGATTTTTCCGCGGTGAAGCGAGATGAGGAGAGGGAATATGGGACGGGAGAGAGACGGTGGAGTCAGCTCGATAACGGCTGCTCGGTTAAATAATGGCCGCGAATTGGAGCACGAAATCCGAACTGAATTTTAATCCCAAAACACGTGAGGACATTTACCTATGTGCAGGTAATACGGGGTAGTTTCGTTAAACGCCGGTTGTGCAAAATTCTAGGTCGCATCGCGACTGTTGAGGGTGGGTTTTCAAAGGGGTGTAGGAGAAAGGGTGCAGGTTAAGGCGAAGGAAAGGGAAGAGGGTAAAGGGACCGCAATTACGGATTGAACGTGCTCCTGTAGCAAAGCTACCGAAGGATCTTGGACGTCATGTCTCTCTCTCTCTCTTTCTCTCTTTCTCTTCTCTTTGTCTACCTAGTTACTTTACATCTACAATACATTTGTCTATTTTTTCTGTATTACATTAATTTCTTCTTTTTTTTTTTTTATATATGTTTTCCTTCCGTGTACTCGTTGCGTATTCCTTAGGAGATCGAAACGTGTCTGGAGTTACGATAAATTCTGTTCTCTCTCTCTGTCTGTCCGTCTCTCCTCACCCCAGGATTTCGCCATTATTCATTCTGAATTTATCATCGAGACCGGACGTCATTCGACACATTACGGTTATTTCAATGTGATAATTTATAACTGATCCGTCCTTTGTCGAAATGCGGACAAATATCTTCCCCGGGTTGAATGTTTCATTTACAGTAAAATGCGGAAATGACTTAAGCAAGCCTTACGGCTAACTTGTTTTTCGATACGAAACAAAATGCGAGTTCAATTCTATACGTATCATACGGCAATGACCGGTCATGCAGCTGACGTGAGAAAGTGGGAATCCGTTGTCATAAAATTCGTACGGAATCGATATCGCATTTTGTTTCGGAGTGTAAACAAGTTAGACGAAAGGTTAAGTCATTTTTGCGCACCTTACTCCACGTACCTTTCGGTGAAGTTTTCGCGAAATATAAAGCCCGGTATATAATATTATATTATAGATACGTAGGTAGACGGTTCGAATACAATTCACCCTCCACGCGTCGTTCGCATGCAAAATTGAAAAAAACTGCATAAATAAACACACAAATATATCCATATATACGTGTATGTAGAGACACATGGGACGTGTGTATGTATATATGTACATAAATACATAGATGGATCTGCAGCACCATCCGTGAGAAAAATAAGACCGTTGACGATGGATTTCGAGTAGACACAGCGTGCTGGCTTTTCGCCAACTGACCTGCATTTGGGTCAAACTCGCGTCATGCGCACGTTTATGTATCTATGCACGCGAATGTCTACGTCTGTGTGTGTATACACATATATTAGTGTGTTTCAAAATAAAAAAAGTTTCCCTGAAATAGTTAGTTTAGGTAGAAACAAAACTTTTCGCGAGAGATGAGCATTGTCGGTTGAGTGGAAGATCGGGCACATTTGATTTTTAATCGTTTTTTTTCCTTTTTATCGAATTTATGATGGATAATTGTTAGTAAAATTTTTTTTCGTCTTTACAGCTGCCAGCCGATCAGTTTGTGTCTTAAATAAGATACTCCTGGAACTCTTTAGTTGATATTTAATAGGGACGTCTAACGGGTTTTCTGATTATTATTCAATTAAAATACATGAAAAACATTTTCTCACTCAGGTTTCAATATTTTATTCAATATTTACACATTTCCCATTACAACGGGTCCCTATATATCTGCGATTATCCAACGGCCGAATAGTCTGTCGTACATCAACAATGTAGCGCGCATGCGCCGAAATCCGAGAGCATTTGTTTGGATCAGGGTGACCAACCGTCATGAACTTAACCTCAAAAGTTTTCACAGTTGTCGCTGGAAGTTGTGCCCAATACAGACAGCTGTTAGGATTTTTGAGGTTGCGTAAATCGCGGCGAACTGTTGTCCGAATTTATGACGGTTGGTCAACCTGGTGGCGGACAAATGCTCTCGGATTTTAGCGCATGCGCGTTAGATTGCACAAAACGACGGGCCGTTAGGCCGTCGGATAATCACGCAGACTATTCGGATATTTTCATACGCGTACGCATATACGCACTAAGCTAAAAGCAAGATGTATTTCAAATTTCCGGGGAGAAGAAGCGACGAAAATATTATGCAGGAGGGGCAACCTGGCGAATATCCGCGTTCTCAGCAGGCATTCCGTACACGTTGACCACACGCTATTTTCCTGCACATTTTATACAGTTTTTA
Organism: Neodiprion fabricii; assembly: GCF_021155785.1. NCBI lineage: Eukaryota > Metazoa > Arthropoda > Insecta > Hymenoptera > Diprionidae > Neodiprion > Neodiprion fabricii. The sequence continues at coordinate 3,717,855 of NC_060242.1, forward strand.
CAGTGTTTCTGACAGGCCGATAAAAATTTCCTAAACTAAACTTCTCCGTACCGTGAAAGCTGGCTGTCCGAGCTCAGCCAATTTAACCCTAGAACGGTAACATTATTATTTTCTTTTTTCTTTTTTTATGAGGTGAAATTTCGTCGAGTGTTGGTCATCGGGAGTATTTTTTGATTCGAAAAGTTTTTTCTTTCTTTTTTTTTTTCTCGACCTATTTCATAACTAAATACACGTGTCTGTAATACGAATTTTAACGTTCTACCTTATAACATGCCATTTAAGGTGAAATGTATTTTGTACTTAGTGTCAGATGAAAACTTTTGAAACCTTGAGTAAGAAAGTTGATAATAAAAAACAAGAGAGAAAGAATCACGTGTTTGGAAATGAATAATACACACAATCATGTTCATTAAAAATTACAGGATACTGTTTGAAAATTGAAACAATTGCAGAAAATATTTTGACTAAAATGAAAAATGGCGAATTTCAGACGTTGCTCAACTTCGCAAGGAATTCCTCGTGTATAGTTTATTAGTTTTTATAGGCATAACAAGATATTTATTATAAAAAATGCACATATCGTACGGAAATTATTTATTTGCAAATCCGAAGCAACGCGCGTGGTTTAATCTCGCATTGAAATTGGCAGCACGTTTTTCTCCTCAATCGTCCTGAGAGCCCCTGAGAAACGCGTGTTCGGCTTTAATGGCTCCTTAACTTAACTGGCTGAAGCAACTCGTTGAATAATTCTATCGCAGGGCGTGTTGTGTTGCTGCTTTTGATGCCTCCGGAGTTCGGCTGATTGCTTAACGTGAATAAAGTATATCCACAATCCGACCTGTCCCTCGATAAAAAAGAAAAACCAAAAAAAAATAAATAAATAAATAAATAAATAAGAAAACCACGGCTTCCCCGAAACCTAAACAGTTTTCCAAATCTCAGAAATATTTGCAACATTTTGAAATCGTTTCTTTATTATTCGTTTGAAATGTTTTATTTTATTGAAAAAAAAAAAAATAAAAACACATGCAACGAATTTTCAAAACGTAGAAAAATGAATCTCGACTTCATACCCAGACGCGCTGTGTGTATAATTTTATTCGCAGTTGTTTGCAGAATCGAGAATGCATATTTTTCAAAGAGATGAATTTAACAAGATGTACACGCGTGCCGCACGTAGTAATGATCATTACGCACGGCGTGGTTGAAAAATAATCATCGTCAAGCTCGGGTGAAACGCGGCAAAAAAAAAACAAAAAAAGAAAGAAAAGAAACAAAAATCATTCCGTTGGTTACGTAAAGTTATACAAACTTGCACACGACGCCATGTACATATTTTAACAACTGAGAATGACGATCCTCTAGGCATAAATTTTTTATCTCTCTCTCTCTCTCTCCTTTATAAACCTTTTTTATCTTCACATAACTCCTGTAGACAAGAAAAAAAAAAATAATAATAATAATAATGATAACAATAATTAAAACGTAAAATAGAAACAAGATGAAATTAAAAGATACCCGACGTTTCTGCTCAAATTTGTACTTCGTATTATCCGTGTACGTCGGAGATGGAAAGAGTTAAAAAAAATAAATAAATAAACGAATGAAGAAGAAGAAACAGCATGAAAAATGAGGGAAGAGAGCGTGAATTGCATTCAACGCGATCGGAGCTTGTTGAAAACAGTGTACAGCGTCGCGCTTTCCGAGAACGTTTGATATGCACGTTTCCACTTCTGAACTGAAACGGGGGTTGGATATGATGCAGTACCACCCACATGAAAGGCTTCGTCGGGCAGAAAGCACTCGCAGTATTTTATACGCAGACGTATGTATAACGCACTTGAAATTCCCGCATTATGCGAAACCGTCTGGGAATTTTTTGCAATGCGGAATTCATGTTGCAAATTTTACATTATACATTGGTTATAGGTACGCGTAGTAGGTATATGAATTTGCGATATCGTGGAAGTTTGAGTGGATGGTAGAAATTTTTTTACACATACTGATCGGTTGTATCTACTCGACGATTTTACAGACAATTCTACTGATTATATTAGCGTCGTTAAATTTAGCAACGTTGTTGAAACGGTTTCGGTATATTTTTCTAGGTAATTCTGTCCGTAATTTCGTTAGCTAATTATGCGATTGTTTGAAATTTATTAAGTCGTTGTACTAAATCAATTTAGTGACACGGTGGTGTAGCATAATTAGCAAAAAAAAATTACAAATTTTATACATACCAAGAGAATGATTTAGAGAGAATTTTCATCGCGTTTAAATTACTGTTTTAAGGATCAAACCAATTTTCATTCTCGTTACATAACGATGACAGACGATCAATTACGCAGTAAAGATTTTCTTATCAAGTTTGTGTAGAAATATCGATTGTTGTGCCGTAAAGTTCTGCTCGGGAAAAAAAAAAAAAAAAAAAAAAAAAAAAAAAACCTTTGAATCGGGAATGAGTTTGTAAAGCTTGGGCGAAAAACGCTCGGGAAAAAAAGAACTTTTATCTTACTAACCTGGACTGCGGAACGGGGGATAAACAAGTTTTCAAGTCGGTGAGCACGAGACGTTATATTTATCGATTTCTGTTTTCAGCCTGCAACAAAACTTACTACGGTAACGTGGGTAAAACTTATGAACTGGAACTTCACCGGCCGAAGGAAGACAAGGTGCCCTACATATGCAAACTCGCGTTTAACGCGCCCGGAGGCGATCTCGGCGACATTGTGCAGGTGAATTTTAAAACTTTACACTTTGACGATTTGCTTTGGTTTTCTTTTTCCTTCTTCTTTTTCTACATTTTCGCAAAACTCGGTCCAGGACAGCCTTTCAAGCATTATTCGGCAAAGTATGTAGCCAACGGGGCTTATTTAAATCGTTACAATATGATCTACGGAATATACCATAAGCCTGTTTTTTCTCCGTGATTTTTTTTTTTTTTTTTTCCTCATTTGTTTTCTGTTTGTTTTTTGCACGATTGGATCCACCGCGATCAAACCGAACTGTTGTAGATAGCGAAACTCTGCAAACAGATATCCTGGAATTGACGTAAATCCAGGTCGCTTTGGGGGCTCGAAACAAGGGAAATAAAATCGAGGGGGAAAAAAAAGATTCGTACAAAACTAGAAAAACAAAAGAACCAAAATATACGCATACACACACACACACACGCGCGCACACTGTAACCTAACAAAAGTAAAATAAAATACCGGTAGTTGAGAGTTGGAAGCGTTCCAACACAGGTTTTTTTTTATTTATTTATTTTTTTTTTTTTTTTTCGAACCAAAATCAGAATCACTCGCCTCAGCGGTTTACCTCTATGATAGAAAAATCGAGGAAGGGAACGAATAAAAAACATTCCCTCCCATTCGAAGCATCGACATTTGTACAATAATGAGATTAACGAACGTTGATAATCCTTTACCGTGTCTCATTATTTTTAGATAAATGGAATATATCTGCAACACGGACACGGAAAGGTAGGAAATAGAGGAAAAAAAAAAAAAATATGATTTCACGAGTCAGCCTTATTATAAAAAACTGCGCGCTTCTCTCGATCCGCTATATTACGTATATAGGTATGCAGATGTACGAGCAGTAGTCTTCAGCCTCTGTTAAAACGCATAAAATACTTGAACGTTGTTTTTCACGTCAGAAACGGTTGAGAAGTTAATCCGTCGCGTTATCACCGTTACGGGCATGTCGGTATATATATACGTTATAAAATGTATACCGAATGGAAAAGGGGAAAAATAAAGGAATAGAAAAAAGTAGAGGAGTAAAATAAAAGGAGTAGAAAAGAAAAAAAAAATCGCAAAACTGAACAGTCGTCGTACGGAAAGAAGGGAAATTCCTGCGTTACATTATTTATGCATTTATTTAATACGGTTAACGAATCGATTATATTATAATTAAATATATTCCGGGAAGGTGAAAGAGTGAGAAAAAAAAAGACAAAAAAAAAAACATGAATTCGGTCGGGAACGAATGCGAGAAACGACGGTAAGATTAAAATTTCTTTCAGCTGACATTCGACAGCTTCACTCTCGGCCGTTTCGTTTCTTTTACGGCCGAGGGTTGCCCCGACGGTTCCCTTCAGATCGCTGAGGCCCAGCGGCCAGACGTCGGAGGTTTATGGTGCGGAACCTCTTGGGGACCGGCCATTTACTACAGCGAAACGTCGAGCGTTTCTCTGACTCTACGTCTCTTGAGGTTAAGCAACGACCAGACCGGGTATAACTTCGACTTCAGGATGGAGTACAAGATGATTAGGAAGTCGGACGCCGTTGTGCGTTACGGAAATCCGTTCGTAGGTGAGTCCTAATTTCGTTGCGTACACCCGTTATGTTATTTATGTTATTCCTGGTCGTCTATGGATGAAAATATAAGCTTCATGTTCAGTTCAATGGGGGGGGTGGAAAACTGATGAATTTCTTACGCTTTGGCAGGAATGACGCAGTTGACAACGTCGCCGGTCCCGACGGTTTATCAGACGGTTACCGATTTGGAGAATTCTTCGATGACGGTTTCCGGTCAGACTGGTGAACTTCCGGTCCACACGCTGCAGCCGACTAGGTCAACATCGTCCGAGCAGTACCTCGGGGATTTGATATCCGGTACTTACTGTTCGCGTATATTCAGCGACTGCGACAGGAAGAAGTGCAGACTCCAATCGCCAAACTTCCCCGGATTGTATCCTCGCAATTTGACCTGTTACTACGCGGTGAGTTCGCTCAATCCTCACCTCTGAACCATCACGTCTTCGTGCTTGAGATAATTCCCCCCAATACTCCCTGCAGGGAAACGTTGTCTTCCTTTATGCGTTCTGACCAGGGCTTTAACCCTGCCATTCCTTTGCCGAAGGGACGTCTGCGGGTTTTCCTTAATTGCGGCTGACCCTAAGGACCGTTTCCTGATCCCGACGCAAACCGAAGTCAAATTGAAACTCGGCTGTGCTTGTTATGATTCGTGGTCGATTTTTAGAAAAGGCTGCTACGATTCTCATCTCTGAGCTGGATTCCTCTGTCGGTGAAAAACGACATGCAAAATTGGTACTATACGTAGCCCAATGGTTCTATTTTTCGCTAGGTACCACTTTTCTCAAATGAACAAAATGATTGCACGCGTTTTAAATATTGGAATCTATACCATATAGCGTGCGGAAACGATCCCGGAGGAATTTTTATTTCTTCAATCCAATGATACAGAATTTTTGTGCGATAGATTTTATATACTTCTTTCATATATAAGTCGCAATTCACGAATACACGATACGATTTTTACAAACGTTGCGTGATAATCGATTTTCTTTTTTTTTATGAGAATGTATGCTATTTTTCGAAAATTCACCATCCGTGTTCAAAATTTTCATTCTGACAAGTCGATATTTAGCTGTTGATATTTTCTTTCCCTCTCGGGATTCTATAAAGTCCTAACCTAACGTAACCTAACCTACAAATTCCTAACCTAACCTAATCTAGTATATAGATCAATTACCGTTATGATATAACCCAACCTAACCTATAAAATCCTAACCCTACCTAATCTAGTGTATGGATCAATTACCGTTACAATATAACCTGACCCGAGTCGATTTAACCTAACCTAATTTAACCTGATATATGGAGCAATCATCGTTTTGCAGGAAATCTTTTATTTTCCCCTCCCCAGTTTCCATCGTTCCTTTCGTGCCAAGTTCGCAGGCTCTGATGAATAAAGTTTCGAGGTATATTAAAACTATCGATCTAGCTTCCGGATAGCCCGGAGGTTTCGACTCGCTCCCGCAAGCTCTGGGATAAATCGTAGGTACAGCTTTGTACTTTGAATGCCGTTGGCGTTTGTTCCTGAGCGCCATATTGTTACACCGTAGGTACCCTCGGCCTCTGAAAATCCACTTTGCCCGTATATCTGTATATTATTGTATACAGGATTTAATGGTTCTGGTGCATCGCAGGTCCGTCAGCACGAGGTGCCGCCGGGAAAGCACGCTCTCATTTCCGTTCGGCAGTCGAGAGGACAGCTCGTCGCTGTCAGGGCCAGACCTGCGACTCAGGCCGAACCTCCGCCTCGGGAATTACGACTTTGGCAGGACTGCGACGTCGTTCAGGTGCGAGATAACTGTAATGGCTCCGAAACGGTGGGGGGAAAAATTATGCGAAGGAAAAAATCCAGTCCCTCTGAAAAAAAACATCACGAAAAAACGAAATGAAATGAATTAATACAGTTTTATAAAAAAAAAAAAATAATAATTATGCTTAACGGTTGTATTATGAAAAGGAAAAAAAAAAAAAATTTGCAGTTCTATTACAATGTTTTAATATTCATTATACACGTTGTTGTGGAAAATATTCATTTTTACTTAAAAATCTTTAATTTTCTAGCCGACTCGGACGAAATATAGTATGCTTATAAAATTCCTGTCAATATAACAGCGTGTTTCAAAATTCCTTTTCAACGGTTCTGAGGGCGCGTAGATCTCAAGATGAGAGGCTGCGTGTCGATTGGATTCAACTCTGAAAAGTTTATGCTAATTCGGAGGAAGTAAAAATGGAAGAAAAAAAATAAAAAATAAAAAATGAAAAATAAAATAAAATCATCACGTTATCTTCCATGTGAATATATTTCGCGTCGGCCCTGAGAGAATAACGTCAAAGATATTCTAGACACGCGTCGAGTCAGCGGGCAATTTTATTTTACATTTTTTTCTTTCCGTTCTTCTTTAAATTAAATTATCTCTCTCTCTCTCTCTCTTTCTCTCTTTCTCTATCTTTATTTCTCATTCCATTTTAACGATTCGCGCTAACGTGTGACAGAAAATATTTCGTAATTTCCACAAAACTGTGTACCTACGTGCCGACATTATACCTTTACATCATCAACTCGATGATTTTTCGAAAATATTTTTATAAACAATAAAATAACGAAATACGTAGTCGCACTTTTATTTTGCTCTTTGACGAATACAAAATCTCTTTATTTTGCATCAAGAAGAATCGTATTATAGTGAAAGTTAGGTACGATGTACCCAAATAATAATAATAATATACGAAGACAGCTAAGCCGAAACGTGGTAGGAAAAAAATATTTTCTTCACGACTTCGAGGTCCGATAGAGGTTTTTTAATATTTTTTCCGTGCACACTTTGCAGGATTACGTGACCGTCTATGACGGCTACACAACGCGGGATCCGGTTATACTGAAATTTTGCGGGGGTGGAGAACCGGTACCAGAGGCGATAAGCAGCGGGCCTGAACTCCTCGTCGAATTCACCACCTCGCCTTTTGGTACCTTCCTACACCCGACGCCCGTGCACTCACTCCACGGGTTTCAGCTTGAAGTCCAGGTACATAAGTCTCGCTCCGTATCGTACATGTACATCATTGACGAAGCTCTCCTAGCGATGAATGTTTATTGGCGTTGAGTCGTATACCGAGAGAAATTTTCAGTTCCGATTACCGCTCAGTCCTCAACTATTTTCATTATTTAACACAATCGAAAAATATTGTTCTAGGTAGAAAATGAAAATTAGTTTTATAGTTGTTACCGGAAAGTCTAGTATACGTTACGTTAATAGTCGCGTGAAAAGTTCTATTGTCTAACAAAAACCGAGTGTTGTGTTCTGTTGTTTTTTTTTTTTTTTTTTTTTTCCTTTCAGTCAAACGAAAAACTGAAAAGTGTAATCCCTTTCCATCAAAAGTGCGAACGAATATCGAGAATATACCGGAGCCTCTGGGGTGAATAAAATTTTAATCAAACAACTCTTGTGAAGAACAAAAATCTGAATGAAAATTCGGGATATTTTCACCACCCGGTGTAATAATTTCGTTCTTGTTTTTTTTTTCCCGCTGTTATTATTATTGTTATTATTATTATTTTCCTACCCTTCTCTCCGCAAACCTGGCGAGAGATAAAATCGATTGAATTAGCCCCTGGTGCGATGTAGCACAGCGATTTTCGGTATTTGAACTATGTGCTCGATTTCCGAGAGGGGAGTTGAACTCTTCCCGTCGTTCAAAGGAGCCCAAGCTATAGGAAGTCGATGAGTGAAAACCAATTTTAAACAAATCTTGCATAGTATCGGAATTCACACTCGGCCCGATGTGTTTGCGATGCCCTGCGGGCTCCGAAATGTAAGAATCGAATGGATAGGAAAGTGAAGAAGAACCGCATCTTGGCTAGCTATTTTTATGCATCAATTATTTCCTCTTTTGGAGCGAAGTTGAAATTTTGAATTTTAATTTTTTGATGGCGAAACTTGAAGCGGGTAAAGATATCAAAACTTTGACGAAAAATCAAAGTTTCGGATGGTTTGAAACCCGACAAGTCAAAGTTCCGCTCTTTTAAAATTTCGGAACTTCAACCCCCCCCCCCCCCTTTTATTTCTCACGCAGGTGAAGTTCGTCGACATCAATTCACCGACTTACTCGAGGAACAAGAGGTGCGAATTTTGGCTCCAAGGTAACGGCGGTGGTCTTTTGGCATCCCCGAGACACACGCTTCCTCGGAACAGCACCTGCCTCTACCATCTCCAGGGAATGGGACCGGCTCAGCCGAGTCCAACGCCTCCGAGACCGCTGCCAAAGTTTCCGGAACAGCGTCCTGGGACCGTCTGGAGAAAGCCGGCGCCCCGGATCCCAGAGCCGCAGTTCAGGGTATGGCTTTCGGTGCTCAAATTTCACGTCGGCAGTACGATCAACCCAACGGTGTCGGAAGAGGAGTGCGCTACCACCCTTATGATTTGGGACGGACAGATGCGACCCATGACGGAGTGCAACGACATATTGTGGTGAGTTTTCAGCGTTGAAACAATTCCCGGTATCCGTTCGTCGAGTGTGATGTTGATTGGCGGAGAACTTTGAAACTTGTTGTATTCGTAAATTGCGAAGTTGACTTTAAAACTACGAAGTTAAAAAATAATCGAATTGTTGTTTGCATACGAAAGCTTCGTTTGAAATCGTTCCGAAATCGTTAATTCGATTTCAAATTACGATAGCTCGTTCTAATCAGACGATTATTTTCTATAAGTTAATGAAAGGTTCTTTTTTTTTCTTTTTTTTTTTTGTGCAGTAGTCAATCGGATGTTGCCATTTGATGATTATAATTGACATCGATTAGCATGATTGGAAAGGAATTGTCTCAGTGAATTTGTAGAAATAGTTTTTTGAATAAAATTATCTACAGTAGAGTGAAATCTAACGAATTTAGTGAAGTGATTTACAGCTGTTCTTTGTGATTTCAGTATTTTCGTATTTATGAAGAGATTTCGCAGCTTACGAATATAATTTGTCGATGAATATGGTAATAAAATCAATGGATAGTATGAATTTTCAGCCAACCAACGGCATTAATATTCTGATTCGTAGGAACGCCAGAATTAGTGCGCAGATGTTCAAATATTTTCCGGACAAATAAAAGCTTTGTTAATGTAGAAAGCAATTGTCAAGAGTTTTAAATTTTACTCAAAGATGTGGAAAATCCAACATTTTTTACTCTTCCATTGGGTTTCACAAAATCCCACGACGCTCTTGATCGTCACGTGCCATATCGGTTTTATTATTTGTAATCTTTCAATTAACATGTTGACTCAAAGTTTAGTCTTCTGAAAAGAAACTGAAATTTTTTCCAATTTTATTTTCGTTTCAATTCATGAATTCCTAGACGGATTCTGATTATTTGTTCGCACTACAGCGTGACCTGCACGATGCAACGCTCAGCGACGAATGAGCGACGCGTTTTCCCCACTCCGAGTCGCTTCTCGTTTCCTCTGCGAGTCCGCAGAGTGATGAGAGTGGGGGAAGCACGCGGTTTATTATTCAGCGAGCGTTGCATCGTGCAGGTCACGCCTAAGAGCGACGCGTCGAAGAAATTCGAATCCTAAAATTGCGGGTAATTTTCGTATCAGCGCTTCTTTGTTTGTACCAAAATATGTGTCTCTAAAAAATGCGTAGAATGAATAGCCAAGGAAGACGATTACCTTCGCTCCGAGACTAATCTTTGTCTTTTCTTTTTCTCTGTTTTCCTCTAGTCTAAGCAGCAGAAACCAGTTGAGTTCCTTCCATATAATAACAAACATTAAATATTATGCCTACCTACACTTATACAACCATAATCAGCTATCCATATTCACCGCTTACTTCACTCGCATCCACTGCTAATGATTTATTTGCCTAAAATAACAATGCTAGTGATTCGATAGAGTATAAATCTGACAGTTTTAGAATCGCTTTTCGGCGCACCTCACCCCCTCTACACACGGTCAGCGTAGTAAAATGCAGTCAATAACCCAGCTGTGTGTTCTCTTCTCTTCTGTTCCGTTATCAAAATTTTTTGTCCCTCATCTTCTTTTTTTTTTTATCCTTTTGTTCTTTTACCCTCTTCAAAGTCGAGAGTGTATTTTTCTACTGTTCACACAGCGAAAAAGAACGTCAACGCAGCTTCGAGAGGACCGGTGATCCCATTCAAGCAGTTGCCGCTCGTCCAGCTGGAAACACCTCGCTCTTGGCTCGATACTGCAAAGACAGAGTGCCGCGGACTTGCGACCACGCTATTTTCCAAAACACAAGTCGACCCTGTTCACTCGGTGAGAGTTTTATCTCCTCCGGAAGCACGCTGACCATAGAAATGCGGATGATCGAGTCGACGGCTCTCAGGCAAGTCCTTTTTTTATTTTTTTTTTGTTGGAAAATCTGGAACCGACACGATCGTGCCTTTTACGCGATTCGTAATCCCAAACATCCAGATACCCGTGAGCAACGTTAAATCAAGGCTTGCTTTTCAGGCCAGTGAATTTTCGCGCCTTGTACGAGTTCGTTGATCTGCATCAGGACGGAGATACCTACGGAAAGGGACCTTGTTCGAGGGTGTTTTACAGCCGTAATCGCGATCAATATGCCGACAAAAAATTTCAGGCACCACGTGACATATTTCTGTACGGCAGAGGAGGATCGAAGAATTTAAGGTGGGTTCTGATATAGTTTTCTTTTTACTTTTATTTTCCCCCATATTTTTTTTTTTTTTTTGTCGAGTTGAATTCTTTTCGTTTCCGTGCACATTGTAGGAGAAACATTCATACATATCGATGCTTTTTGGAGGTACTTTTTTTTTATACGTAGAAAAAAAGAAATGCGAAAGAAAAAAAATGTTGCACGTATACGGTAAGAATTCTTGGGAGAAAAAAAAAATTTATTTCGTTTACTTCCCTGCGGTCGGAATAGGATTTGAATAAGGAGGCTGCGAAAAGTTCGCCTACGAGAAAAGTGAAAGAAAATGTGAAAAATTGTACGTGTACCGAATCCTTGTCCCCATTTTTTGCGTATTATAATTATACAATGTATACACTTACACTTGTGGATAAATTTCGTTTGACGATATATTTTTGGAGGGAAGAGTTTCGGTCTGCATTAGTTGCGTGCGCACACATATATTTATACCATTGTATGTTTACCTACACAATATACATATATTCGTGTACAGTATATAGTTGAAGGAAGTTGTGCAAAGTGTATAATTCAAGTTTCGCTTAAACTTGCGCTATTATATACATATATGCATCACCTTTTTACTCCCCTTGATCCCTTGTCACATCAGGAATTTAGGCACTCTGATCCCGATGCTAAAACCGGGGGATTATACGGAGTCGGAAAAACACTTTTCATCCGTCTCGATGTTGCAGTTGCGTCTACCGTTTCGAGGGCGAACATGACGAGGTGGTGAAACTGAGGTTTAACAAACTGGTGAACGGTAACCGATCGTGCCGCAGCGTTTCAAGCACAGACTTTAATCGGCTGCTCTGCGTGGGATCCAACAGCTTTTCCCTCAAGGTACTTTCCTCCCTCTGCGTAATCTATAACCTGTATTTTCCTCGGTGTATCAGTATGTGTGTATACGAGTTCACTTCACCCCCCCTCCCCCAACCGATTACATATTTTATTCACTCACGTATATATGTTGTATATTACATATGTAGGTACATACCACGTAGAGCGCGCTTCTCATGCGCTCTTTTCGGTCGACAAAACCCGAAACTCAGAGACCCTTAACGGTAATCCGATTATCAGTTAGGAAGAAACTCTGCGTGGCTCGGTTATTATTATACCCGTACAAGGAATTTTATATGTTCAAATTTATTACAGAGGGAATTAGAAAGAATTTTATTGAGTATAAGAGTCTGGATAAGTTTGTATCGTGACGTAAAGACGTCGACGAATCGTTCAATTTCTTTCTTTATTTTCTACATTTAACCACTTTTCCCCATAAATATTGACAGGTATATATTAGCGAGTATTCTTGCAGTGTTATAAATCAGCTTATGATTGTTTCTGGGTTTTTGTCATTCCTCTGAAACTGCGACGAGAAATCCTCTTACGTCGAATTGTGTTCAGGATTACTTTTTATTTTCGTTCTTTTGTATTATCATCTCACGAGAAAAGGAACTTACGTTTTGATCGGCAGAATTAGGTCGAATTTTTACTCTTTTCCGACAATTTTGACTACCTAATTCTACTGCACCCGATGAAAAACAAAAAAAAAAAAGAAAAGATTATTTTCCGATCCGATTGAATAATTCTACTCGACCATAAACAGTCCTTAGATAATTTATTCAATTGATCGGATTAAAACTTATGTCTTCCGTCGAGTACGATTTCCTTCGATCGATTAATTATTTGTAATATAACGGGTTTAAAATCTAAGAAAATTGCTCAAAAATACAGCGAGGAGAAAAGTGTGCGTTAATTGTTACAACTTAAGTGCGAAGAAACGACTGTTCTTGTTTCGCAGAAGATTGACGATAAAAAAAAATAAAATAAAAACAGACAAAAAACAAAACGCACGTGAAAAATCGTCGATCATCTGTACTGTGAATTTCGCAACAAACCTGTACGGGGGATACGAGCGATGGGAATATAACATACAAAAATATTATTCGTCGTTAAATCGACAGTGACAGATGTGCTCGCACCTTGGGTGTATAATTTATCCAAGGTAAGAAGGCTTCTCCGTTCGCGTTTCGGTTCGTCGGGTCGTTTAGCCGAGCATCCGACGCTCGGATCTCAGAGGGTTGAATTCGGGGCGGAGAAATAGCTCTTTGAGTTGTACGGTAACATTTGGATCAGTGGGTTCAACTTTGGGGCAATTAATTATCGTTTATCCGGTTCGCTTGCCTTCCAGATCCTTGCAGTACTTGCGAGGGAATTATCTACTCGTAAAATAGTTGGGACTGTGTCCGGCGAAATAAAAAAAAAGAGTTTTAGTCACCGATGAAATACATTAAAATTCGTTTTATTAAAATTCCATTAAATATTCTTACAAATATCACTGTACTCTGACTATTCACACTGTTCCAAATATACCCGTTATTCTCGGTATTTCCACTATTCTTGCTATTTCCAATATTTCAGTTTGTTCCAACTATTCCCACTATTTTCACTATCCTTGCTATTCCCACTAATCCCACTACCCTTACTACCCTAATATTTCCACTATGCCCACTATTACGATTTTCCCGAGTATTTCCACTGTTCCTACTATTCCCAATATGCCCACTATCCCTATCGTTGCCACTATTTTCACTATTCCGACTATTCCCAATATTCTTATTATTCCTACTTTGCTCCTTATCGTTTCCACCAATTCCACTGTTTTCAGCTTATTCTCACTCTGATCACTACAATCTATTCTTACTAATCTCACTATTTGAACTAGTCCCACCATTCCTACTATCCCTACTATTCACACTATACCCACTATTCTCACGAATCCTACTATTTCCGCTGTAACCATCATTACTACTAACATCAGAATTAGCACTCGAGTAGTTTACACACGGGTCAGTGAAACGAAACGAAGCCTTGCAATGGATTCGACTCGTTTTGCACCCGAATATCGAGTGAAAGGACGTTCCCTGTTTCTTTGTCAGGTTTACGACTTCAACTGGGCGAGCGCCCCTCCCATTCAACGCGACTGTCTCTGTTCGAACCGTTCCCTACCAATAAACATCGAATCGACGTCGAGCGTCGTGGAGGTCCATTTTACCGTGCGCAGCATGGACGCCCTCGACGATTACAACAATCTTCACTTCGAGGGGGTTTGGGATTTCGTCAAGGCTGTCCCGTGCCTGAGAAATCAGCGGGTCAAAGGACCAAGCGGGGAAATTAAGTTCTGGTCACCACTGAACGAAGACGAGGAGGTGAGCTGCGTCAATTATGTAAATTTTACAATAACCGTTTCACCGCATAAACATAACCATTTCACAACGTGTAACCGCACTTCCGTAACTCGAACGCCGACCACCGTCTTTCGACCCTTGCAGAAAAACTGCGTTAACCATCCGTGGCTGATTGATCCTGGTCCTGATCGGTACCTCTATGTAAAAATGCCCGGGACTATTGTGACAAACGAGACCAACTGCGCAACCAGAAACAGAGTCGTCGTTCACACCGGTGGCGAAATTCACGTTGCTGTTTGCCCCAAGCCTCCGCCGGACTTCCGGCATCACGTTGTCGAGGTCTTCAGCGACGGCTGGGCCGTCGGTAGCAACGCCATGATCCTTGCGCCAGGATCGGATCCGGCCAGAAGCATCGCCGTAGAGTTTATCGGGGATGAAATAGACTCCTACACCGTCACTTGGCTCGAATTGTCCAGAAGGTGAGAATGGCTTTTTTCATTTGTCAGGTCCAAGCTCAGGGGATGGAAGGTGAACGCTATGCTTTGGATGTTTTTTTTTTTTTTTTCTTAATCTTTGCTGGATTGCAGATATTGAAAAATTATCTCCTTCAGCAATTTCGTAGGGGATCACGCTAATCAGGATACGATTTGCAAACTAGCTAGCTACCAAAAAAAAAAGAAGAAGAAGAGGAACAGAAACTCAATTTTTATTTCTATCCAACACGTTTTAAATCCATTTCAATCCTTTACCATATTCAAAAATACATCCCGCATGTTTAACTGTTTTGTTTCTATCCCGAAACACGTCTGGAAAATGAATTTCCATATATTTCTGTCTCAGAACAAGCTTCAGCTACCGAACCGTTATTTGCGTACTCCAAAAAACCGGTTTTGGATATATGGCGGAACCTTTCGCTTCATATATTTTCGAAAAACTATTATTCATGTTTTGCTTGTTTCCTAGGGAGTTTCGCAACTCTTGTTGCACATATTTTTGAAAAGAGGTAATTCATTTTTACTAATTTCCCGGTGGTTTTCGTGGTCAGTGATTACGAATCCGAAGCTGGAAATATTCGTTTCCAAAATGGCGGAACAAATGTGGCAGACCCTCTGTTCGCAAGTGTATTTGTGAATAGAAAATGAATTCTATCCATAAATGACGTTACAACGTAGCACCGTGAAACAAAGGATTATTCCGTTTTTTCGGCCATAGAAAAAAAAAATAAATAAATAAAATAAACAAAATGCGAGTTCCTTAGTTTTCTTAGTTTTCAATGTTCCGCAACATACGCGAGTAGTGCGACGAAATCGGAATTGGTCACCAAACTGATGTTCCTTGCGAGCCTAGGCCCAAATCGAGTATGCGGCATCATCGTTTTTTCCCCCCTCAGACCGAGCGTGACGACACCTGCGGCCGGTCTTCAGAGGCCTCGGGACTGCGAACAAAGGTGTCCGGAATTGGACGCCTGCATAAACGCGTCGCTTTGGTGCGACGGCGTGTCGCACTGTCCGTCAGGCTACGACGAAGCCTTGACGCACTGTTCGATGCTACTGCGTCTGCCGCCGTTGCACCTTGGTCTGGGCCTCTTGTCGTTGGTCTCGATAATCGGTGTTCTGGTGTTCGTGACGTGGCGGATATGTCGTCAGAAGAGGAACCGCTCGATATCCCAGCATCGGCTTAAGAGCATATCATCGGAAACGGCGATAATCGACGGGAAGGAAGTGATTTGCTGACAAAGCGACAGTTCCGTACGCTACGTTGAGGTTGACCGTGTAACGACCGTCTGACGACCGCGTGCGGTATCGTTACTATTGATTATAGCAAGGTTCGCCCCGGATTTTGCGCGAAATTCGTCATCCTTGGGACCAAACTGCTGGATATCATTCGCTCGATGACCATTCGGTCGGAGTTTTTAACAACTCTGTACCATTGTACAGAGCGAATTTCTAACGGCTGCATCGTCCGTCGTCTCCTAAAATTTAACGCGCATGCGCTACAATCCGGGAGCGATTGTTTGCCAGGATGACCAACCGTCGTAAATGTAACGTCAAAATTCTTACTATTTTCACCGGCATGCAGTTGTGCTCAACATGAACAGGTGTCGGCATTTTTAGGGTTACGTTTATGTCGCGGTTGGTCACCCTGGCAAACTCTGGCTTGCTAAATGCAGCGCCTGCGCATTGAATTTTAGCACACGACGGACCGTGCGGTCGTTAGGAAATCATTCTGTATACCGATGCAGTTATTTGTTCCTTCGGATTAATGACGATCACGATGACAAATGTCATTATGATCATTCGTTGATCATTCTCGCGCCGGTTCCAATGCGAACCCCTCACCGACAGCGTACAGAACTGCGTTTATTCAACGAACTATTATCTTAAGCGTACTTGTAGCGTAATATGTACACACACACACGCGCGCGCGCGCACACGCCACACACACACACACATGCTCGCTCACACACACACGCTGATACAGATGCGAATAAACGAAAATCGGATAGGATGGAAATTTTAAAATTGGTGGAGATTTTTATTCGGAAAAATGAACAGCGGATGGAATAGGATGAAAAATTGTTAGTTCGTTTCACTTAATTACATCTGCATGCAAGGCAATTAATCTTGGCCACGCGGTATTTTAACCTTTTGTATTTTTTACGATTAAGTAGTGTATGACGTGAAGTTTCAATAGGAAACACACGTAATATTATAGCGAAGAATTTCGCAATCCTGATCAAATCGAGGTAGATTTTTTTTTATTTTTCCCGAGAGAAAGACAAGATCGAAAAATATCGAGAAAATAATACAAATCCGCCATCGATCTAGAGGCATTTTTTTTTTTCAATTATTTTTCCGCATTTTCTCTTTCACTAAGTTTCTTCGTTTCGGTTATTCTGAACATCGCGATTTTTCGGCATATATACAATAATCATATACGGAAAGGATCAACTTCACGGTGATTGAATTAATAAATAAGTATACAACGTGTAATAAAGGGAAAAATCTAGCACTGGGGGATCTCGTTATAAAACTGTAAATTTCATTGTACATTATAATTATAGAAACGTTGTTTCCGATATAGGTACATATAAAATATTTATACACGTGTATAAATATAAATCTATATAAGTAAACCAGTGGGATGAATAGCAACGATTGCTGATCGATACATATATATATATATGAAGCGATTATTGAATTAATTTATAGGTAATACACTATATGACCAAGTCGCGATACTATGTGTATATACATATGAATAAAAAAAAAAAAAAGCACACCCACGGAATAGCATATATATGTATATTGTATACAATATCCATGCATACGTATCGTTCTAGAAAGAAGAAAAAAAAAAACGACAAAAAAAAAAACAAAAATTTGATGCAACTATATAACGAATATAACGATGCAGATTATTAGGTGAAATATCGAAGGAAATCGGTATAGATATATACATATAAATAATTACCTATATAGTAGTGTAAGTAGCCTGAAATTATGTGATATATAATACTGTTTTCCCTCGGAGCAGAGCTTCGATTTACGTTGTTGACGCCGAGGTGTGAAAATGTATGGCGTGAGAATGATATTAGATGCACATGCCGGTGCTGCAACCGCGTCTCCTTAACTCATCTTATAATTACATCCTGTTCATGTATCTACACGTATACCTATTACTCATTCTATACAGATACCTGTAAATATTTCATTTAATCTAAAATTTGTAACGATAATAACAATACGTTATTATTATTCACGCGCTTTCACTTGCAATGATCTTGCTCGATTGAAAATAACTTCATGTAATACCATTCGACAGTGAATAATGGGAAGAAAAATTTATCAAAAACTGCAATACTGAATCTTCACTCTCAGCGTAATTAATAGAAAATTTTTTTGCCATCGATTCGTGGCAAAAATTCATCATTGAACGGTGATTTTTTTTTTTTTATTTGTCATATATTAAGTAGTGAAAAAAAAAAAAAAACCGCAAATAAACTGCTGTGTAAAGGTTTTGCATGTGGAAGGAAAGTTGTTGAGAGCTGCGTAATAACTACTACATGATAAGATAGTAAAGATATTGTAATAATATACGTATGATAATTTACGTAAATTTGAAGAACGGTTCGTTGAAGATTAAAGCATTTCGAACAGCTAGCCGGAAGCACACCGCCATTATTCGACATCGGTCACACATTGCGTACACAATAACAATAGTAATAAATAATAATGATTTGAAAGATAGAAGAAACATTATCATAAATTATATTACGACAATTATTATCACAATTATACGTCGTAGTTATCCCGTGTTTTTATATAAAAGGAAGACAATCGTTAATATACCCGAGTGAGGTTTCTATTCGAATTGTGTGTAGCGTGATTAAATTTATAAGATTGTTGAAGAGATTTTTAAACCCGTACTGGAATAGCAGATATCATTACGTCGCGAATTGTTTTCAAGACTGTCGTAATTTCAGGATTTAATTTCTCATTTTTCGTCAATTGGCAATCCCAGATAGAAATTTTCACGTCGCATTTTATATCAACAGATGGTATTAATTTTTTAAACTTCTTAGTTGCTTTCTTAGCTCCTAAATTCAATGATTCGTCTACGAAGCTAAGAGAAAACAAAATCCCAGAAACAAATAACTGTATTCAATTTTTCATTTACATAAAAATTACCTACGCGCGCAACGACGCATTTTATTAACGGTGAGTCGGTCGTTATACATAGAAGAGAATATGAGACAATACGTAATAGATATTTTTTTATAACAATAAATGAAAATATACGAAGTTACATCCCATCGTTGTCCCATATTCCCTTATTCGTTTTCTGATATGATAATTCTTACGCAATTATCGTATTCGATGCCTGTGGTATAATTCGCCGCGGGACGAAAACAGGATTTTCTATTTACATGTATATATTTCTTTCCTTTTTCAACGACTGACACGTTGTATTACGCATAGATATATTGAATATGTGTTCCACCTGATTCCATGTAGGTACATAACGCAGCAATATTATATCAAATATATCGTTGAAAAAAGTAGATGAGCTGTAAAAAATCGTAATAATAAATTATGCACAATTCGCGCAGTGCGCTACTCGATGAAATTTTGTGAAAATTTATGATGATTATAATAATCTAATGAAAATAGAAAAATTCACCCGCGTCTTATTATATACCGTACGGGTTATAGATTGAATTAATATAATTATTCTTCGAAAAACGTGTTAGCGAATTGACTTTTAGAGGAATTTGAGAAAAAAAAATGAAATAAAATAAAATACAAAAAAATTCAATGTAAAGACGAACCGCATTAATCATTGTTGTTCAGGATGTGAATATACGTGTAATATGTATGATACGCAAATTGAGACAAAATTTTATCGATGCTTTCCGATATACTGCCAATCTCAGCGTAAGTTTTTTCAACTAACTTCGTATAAAATTGTAATGATAAAAAAAATTTGCAAAAAAAAATAAATGAAAATAAAAAAATGAAGGAGCAAGAAAGAGAGGTAAAGGATTGCGACAAGCATTATATTATTAAATAAATATTTCGGATATTTACGCTAAGACACTAGCGTTCCGAATTTTAGTTATCGACTCTTCACACATAACAAGTGTGGGGAACGTTAAGTGCGGTTAATTATCTTGACTGTAAATATGTAATTAAATTCATTTGTGAGAACTTCAAACGTAGCGAAAAATGATATAACTCAACAATATGTTGATATACGTAGAAAACTAGCGAATGTAACGATCATATAAGTAATAAAATGTATGATGTATATATATCAGGGTGGGCCAAAAAAATCTACTATTTTTTTTTTTTTCACTTTATACTCCGAAAACTTGGTTGGTAGAGACCTCAGAAACATTCTCTCCAAGTATGAGCTCTCAATTTTAATAGGAAAGTCCTCCGCCTCGCAGTTTTCTATTTTTTTTCTTATGGTGAGGAAGAAAAATACATATCTGATACAATTTTTTTGTATACCTCACTATTCAGAAGTCATTGAAGGTTAAAGTTTGATCATTTTAAGGTACGTGTCTTTTTTTTTATGAATTTTATAACTCTTCAGCAAAAAGTCATTGTAATACGCGCAACTCATGGTTGTGTCGGAAATTTACTGCTCTACAATAATGGTCTCTTACGATTAGTCGATTAAATTAACCGTTCAGAAGATATTCACCGTCAGACTTCGATGCACACTATTTTCAACAGTTTTTTGTTGATAATTCAAACAATTCCAATTTAATTCATAAGTTTCGGGAAAATTTGTACAAATTTTCAAAATGATCAAACTTTAACCTTCAATAACTTCTGAACAGTGAGGTATACAAAAAAATTGTATTAGATATGTATTTTTCTTCCTCGCCATAAGAAAAGAATAGAAAACTGCGAGGCGGAAGACCTTCCTATTAAAATTAAGAGCTCATACTTGGAGAGAATGTTTTTGAGGTCTTTACCAACCAAGTTTTCGGAGTATAAAGTGAAAAAAAGAAAATAGTAGATTTTTTTGGCCCACCCTAATAAATATATATATATAATATATATATATGTATATATATACACACACATATATATATAAACCATATCTATCGACGCGTTAAGGTTTTGATGCTAGAAAAAAAGGTAAGAAGTGAAAAAAGAAAAAAAAAAAAAAAAAAACTAGGAGAGAAATTGAATTTTTAAAGATATGGATCACGAGGTCATATGAATAGTCTTTTATTAGGTGATTATTACACGTTTTCCATGTACAATTGTACGAGTCAGAGGCGGTCAGAATTGTTGAATATTGTAAATCAATAAGGTGACATATAATACACGATAAGTTTTAAAATCAATTCTATATTAAACGGTATGTGCGAGTTTAAAAAAAGTTACTTATATAGTTATATATATATATATATATATATATATATATATATATATATATATATATATATAAAATATATACACGCTGATCATTATAATAGTTCTTAACAAATATAGCAATCAATCATTTAGTCCTTTGATCACTGAAATAGTAGGTGTAGTAATTATTATTATTACTTGCAAATAAAAAAGCAGCATCCCTTCAATTAAATATTCGTCGACCAATACTGTCGTAACAGCCGGGCTCCTTTCGCGTATTTCCTTTAACTTCCATGGCAAAAGTAGACACTTGAGATATTGCTTTCATAGAAAATTTTCGCGCACGGAGCACATCGTGATGAATAATGAAAATCTTTACCTGGATCGCGGCCCGCAATGTGAGAGGTCAGGAGATACTGACAATAAAAAAAAAAAAAAAAAAAAAAGAAAAACTTATAGCGACAGACAGACAGACAGACATACACCTATGATAATGTAGAAGTTACTATAAT
Organism: Neodiprion fabricii; assembly: GCF_021155785.1. NCBI lineage: Eukaryota > Metazoa > Arthropoda > Insecta > Hymenoptera > Diprionidae > Neodiprion > Neodiprion fabricii. Next base: position 3,739,412 of record NC_060242.1, read on the forward strand.
TATATAATATATTATACAGAAGCGCACACACGCCAATAATATTTGCAACTATGATTGAATGATTACTTTAGTTTAATGATAATAGTAATTGTTATTATAGCGCGTAACAGTCACTATACGCGGCGACGATTGTAAAATGATAATGTGTATTTGAAATGAATAATAATGATAATGATAATAATAACAATAATAGTAACCGCAATGATCTTATAACTGTAATGATAACAAGACCGATAATAATCAATTATTATCATTAGACGTATATGTTCATACGCGTAACAGCCACTAGCCAACACACATGCTCACACTATACGCATAGTTACTACATAATATTATGCCATATATTACTGACGATTCCAAAAAAATATCAAGTACTCAACATTTTTAATAAATTATTTTGAAGGTTGGTTGTCAAACTTTTTATTCAGCCACTCCTCAGCTGATCTGCAAAGAGAAGAACAGAATTATGTCAAAGTAAAATATACCCGAATAAATTGTACGAAAATTAATTAGAACGTTACTAACGATGAGTTTAATTTGTGATCAAATTTTTACGAAGTTTTTTTGTAAGAATGTCTTAAAAAGAATTCACTTTTAGGAGAGAGTGAATTCTTTGCAATAAATTGAATTACGCACCGCGCTCATTTCGAAAAACCTACAAATATGCAAATGCGAATGTAAGGTAGTCTGTTTTCAGACGCATCTTTATTTCGCGGATCGAATTTAAATAATATTTTGCTTGAAATTTACCTTATACAGCTCGTTTAGTGCATTCAACAGGTACAAAGTTTCCTAAATCTTAAATCTCGTTCACATGTCTCGTGAAAAACGCGAATAACAGCGTGGCAGAAATTCGAAAATTGCCAACGCGTTTTCGGGCGAATTTTAAATGCCCGATTAGTGCTGCTACTTATCGGCAGGAACTAGAACTAATCGTCAAGTTTCGGTCCGCCTGGCGAAATGTCGTCTGCTATTTCCGTCTGCTAGATCAAAACTGTGCTGCGGTGTCTGTCAGTGAGGCGACTGTCAGAGTGCAGCTGATCGTACCGAAAATGCGATAATAACCGGGAAAAAATCCATCTCTGTGTGCGGTCTAAACAATGCACGATAAGAGAAGTACGGTCCGTCATTCACCCAGAAAACTGTTTCATTATTACCGATTTAAGACGGTGAAAAAGATTGAGAACTAACCTCCAACAAGAGGAAACTGTGAGGTTAGAAACATATGGAAAATGCATCGCATCGCATCGCAGCTGCTGATCATCCCTTTATTTATCATTGGGACGGGTCAAGCAGTGAGGAACTATGCCCGAGCGGACCTTCTGACACTCCGCGAGGAGGTGCGGACCATGTTTAATCACGCGTACTCGAGCTACTTGACGTACGCTTATCCTTACGACGAGCTTCGCTCGCTTAGCTGCGACGGATTCGACACGTGGGGCAGCTACTCACTGACGCTGATAGACGCGCTCGACACGCTGGTCGTTATGGGAAACTACACGGAGTTCAAGAGGGTCGTAGATATTTTGAGCTCTCGCTCGGACTTCGAGGAGAACATAAACGTCTCCGTATTCGAGACGAACATCAGGGTCGTCGGCGGTCTTCTCAGCGCTCACCTTCTCTCTCACAAGGCTGGACTCGACCTCGACGACGAATGGCCGTGCAAGGGTCCGCTGCTTCGTCTTGCCGAAGACGTAGCAAAGCGTATTATTCCTGCCTTTGATACCCCGACTGGAATGCCATATGGCACTGTAAACCTGAAGCACGGTGTTCCCGACGGAGAAACTAGCATCACCTGCACCGCCGGTATCGGCACCTTCATCCTTGAGTTTGGAACGCTATCGAGACTGACTGGGAATCCTCTCTACGAGGAGGTCGCCCTCAACGCTATGAAGGCCCTGCATCATCACAGGTCTGTATTTTTTTAATTCATGGGTTATTTATTTGTTATGGGAAGTTAAGCAACGGAAAAATGAATTTCAGTCCAATATACGTGTAAACCCATAAGCTCTCACCGCATCCCAAATGCTATAGTTTAAATCGTTTCAAGATTGTTTCAAGGAAAACTCTCTTTTCCTTGCAGATCAAAGATCGGGCTCCTCGGAAACCACATCGACGTGTTGACGGGGCATTGGACGGCTCAGGACTCGGGAATTGGGGCTGGAATCGACTCATACTTTGAGTATTTGGCGAAAGGCGCGCTGCTCCTTCAGGATCCGTTACTCGTCGCAATGTTCAACGACCACAAAGCGGCGATTGAGAAGTACATGAAAAAGGAGGACTGGCACTTATGGGTCTCAATGTCAAAGGGCCAGGTCACTCTGCCTGTTTTTCAGTCCCTAGAGGCCTACTGGCCCGGCGTTTTGAGCTTCTTTGGCGACATAAGCAGCGCCATGAAATCTCTCCACAACTACCATCAGGTGTGGAAGCAGTTTGGATTCACGCCAGAGTTTTACAACATACCGCAGGCCGACGCTGGGGCAAATCGCGAGGGCTATCCTCTGAGGCCGGAGCTGATCGAGTCCGTGATGTATCTCTACAGGGCGACGAAAGATCCGTACTTAATCGAGGTCGGGGTGGATATTCTCAGGAGTTTACAGCACAGCGCTAAAACGAGCTGCGGATACGCCACCATAAACGATGTCAGGGATCACAGAAAGGCGGACAGAATGGAGTCGTTCTTTCTTGCCGAGACGACAAAGTATCTTTACCTGCTTTTCGACCCTGATAATTTCATCCACAATGACGGACAACGAGGTACCGTCATCAAGACCAAATCTGGTCAATGCGTAATTGACGCCGGTGGCTACGTCTTCAACACGGAGGCGCATCCGATCGATCCCGGATCTCTTCACTGCTGCAAAAAGATCCAGGGTATTTTTCCTAGCAAGAAATCGATGCTGAAGAAGTTCGTCGTGGCCAATAACGAGGGGAGAAAAGAGCCCGAGAAAGGATCGGGGGATGCCGAAAACGATCCCGTCGAAGTGATCAAGCTCTCGCAGATCAAACTTGACCCAGAAGAGCCGCCTTCGATAAAGACTGAAGAAATCGAAGCTGAGGAAGCGGACAACGAGGTCTTACCCGAGGCGAAAAATTATAGCCAAAATATATCCAGATCTGAATTGCCCAAAATCGAAGTCATCGCTCCGCCAAACACCATATACAGAGCTGACGACAGCGATACGATAGACATTTTCGAAGCACCCGCCGGCGTAAATGGAGAGTATCCATCGATGGCGGCAGAGGAAAACAATACACAAACTTCTTACGATAAGCCCAAATTCTCAAAGAGAAACAAAGTCGAGCCGGATGTAATGTTGGAGAATATTAGAAACAGTAATATGTATCCTATCAATGACTCAATGCGATTTGACTACCAACTATTGTCGTGCCAGTCTCAACCGTTTCTCCAACGTATATCGATTATCGGTGAATTCTTTTGATTCGGTATGTAATACGAATATTCGCGTACTGTAATATATATATATATTGTCGATAGCTATTTAAAAATAATAGCGGGGTAGGAATATCAAATTTTTCATGGTTTTCAACGAAAGAAATAGGCGTGTAGATGTTTAAATTCTTATATTTATGTGTGTATATATTATATACATACATAATATGTTTATATATGTTTAAAGTCACACATACATATAATATAAGTATTGTACAAACAAATGCATATTTTATAATAACAAAATATAAATCCACTTACGTATTAATATTGTACACATATCTCTCGCATTCGCACGTAATATTAAAATTAGCCGTCGGTAAGATTGAGGAAAAAAAAAGTGAAAAAAAAAAACGTGTATTGCCACAATAACTCGTATTCTTTGAATACAAAAATTACATCTATAAGTGTAGTTTTTGTTCATGTTAATAATATGGTATTTAGTATATAGTATGATTTTTTTCGTCCAGACCTCATATTTACATAAAAAATATATAGATAAAAAATATGCGGTTTGTGCAAACATGAAGTTACAAATTTCGGTAACCATGTTTCTGATGTACATGAGTTTTAAATGAAAAAAAAACCCTTCGCGTAATGGATATGTTCAGTTCTCGGTTTATTCAATCTTGAAATTCCAAGATTTCTACTTTCCTAGTTTTCCCGTTATGAATTTATCAAATTGGTAAAAGATAGAAGAAAGAAAATCAATGGCCTAATCTATTACAAACATATCTATTATTATAATAGATACGTATTCGCCAAGAGAAGAAAAAAAAATAAATTAAAAAAAAAAATGATAATGAAAATACCAATAGAAATTAAAAAGACGTGCCAAAGTAATGATTGTCGCGTGCAATCATTACTCCGGGACTTGAATTGTATTCACTCATAGTTTACTGATCAAATTTGTAAAACGAAAATATGAGGTATCTCATTTATCCGAATTTAAACATATCTTTTCATCTTATGCTTCCATATTATTTCTTGAAGCCTATACAATGCATGATTCTATTCATTGTCGCGATAAATGAATGTTTTTTTTTTTTTTATATAAAATAGAGGGCAAAGAAAAAATATACAATATAAAAGAAGCGAAAAATTTGATAAACTTCTAGCGAATACAATGATCCTCGTAAAAAATAAATACAGTTTATCGTCCTAATGAAAATGTACGTATAATATATGTAAAAGAATCTACATGATGTTGAACGGATATACTTTTACAATAATTGTTCGTTGTTGAGCATGTTTTTCACCTAGTTGCGTCATAATTGTTTTTACACAACTTATAATTTAAAAAAAAAAAAAAAACTTACATAACATTTAACGTTCAAAGTCACTGGCCTTCACTGTCACTGTCGCTTTTGTCTGTAAGAGAAACTCCATATTAGTAGAACAGTTTCTTATTGCACGTATATGAATATAATTCATAAATCATATACCTGCATTGCTCAACATTTGAATTTTAGATTCTTGCTGTATACTTAAATTTTAACATCAACTTGTTTAAACCATATTATTATGTACCTTTCTTTCCCGGGTAGGCATGTCTTTTCAGTCTGTCGTACAAATCATCCTTGGTACCATATATACTTGCGTTGGATCTTGCAAGACTGTTCATTTTACCACCGTTGTGCAGACTCTCTGAAAATTTGACGTACAAAAAAAAAAGGGGGGGGGGGGGGTAAGTTGATTTCATGTTGATCTATTATGAATATATATCACCAATAAGTCAATCGTCATACCCTTCATGTAAGTTTCGTTGTAGAAATTCGGCATCTCCCAGCCATCTTCTTCATCGTCGTAATAATGAGCATAAGTGCTGTGATGAGAAGGAGCGATTGATTCGGCGTACGGAGTCGGTGCACCGTAGTAGAAGTTCACTTGAGAACCATTCTGGTCCGTTGCAGGCGTCAGCATCTTCTTTGGTTCCTTCTTGCGTGACGACCTGCAAGGAGAAACGTTACCAAAAAGACAATTTTGAGGTATGTTGAATTCCACCAACCGGTATAATACAATTCCCATGTCGATTGATTTCACTCTAGTCTCTCACCTTACGCAGATCATCCATACTAGGAGTACGACGATGATGATCAGTATAACTCCACCGGCGATTCCTCCGGCGATGTAGAAGAATTCCGACTTCTCCGTGCAATGTTTACCAGTGAAGCTTCCGATACATCTGCACGATGGCTGGCCTCTGCTGTCCTTGACGCAGGTTCCCTCGTTGTCGCAGTATCCCTTACAGACATCGGTACACTCTTCACCGGTACCGTTGTACCCAGGCTTGCACTCGCACTTGAAGTCGCTGGTTTCCGACATCAGGAGACAGTAGGCATTCGCATCGCAGTGCATCTCTTCGCCGTTTATTTCGCAAGGGTTGGTACACTCGTCCTTGCTCGTCTAAAAAGTAAACATAACGTAATCAATCAATTTGTCAACTTGATATACACATACCCAAAAACTATCCCATCATCGCATCATCATCTCTTAACATATAGTACTACTTACAGCACCCGGACCCTTGGTGCTGGTATTCGGCGGACATGGGATGCAGGAAGTCTGCTGCGTCTCCGACTGGTAAGTGGCTTTCTTGCACTGAATGCACTCGTTCAGGGTTCCGTTCAGATACGTTCCGGGGATGCAGACCGGCAGCGAGCACTCCTCGATGGTCGCCGATCCCATGCTGGGAGTCGTCCTTCCGAGGGGGCAAGCCTGGCAGGCAGCTTGGACTCCCTGCATTCTGTAGGTTCCCCGAGGACAGGGTTCGCACTTTCCTTCGACGGCCAACTGCTGACCGGATCCGCACTCGTCGCGGCACTCTTCTCTGGACACGGCAACGGCGGTTCGCGTTGTCTTGCCAAGTCCACAGAGCTGGCAGGAGAAGCTTCCCTCGTTCGGTTGGAAGAACCCGTGACCGCAGTTGCGACAGAGACCATCGCCATCGTCGTAGTACTTTCCGGCTGGACATCGCTCCTTGCAGTCGGCCGCACTTCGAGCCCCGGGTCCAATCGTCACACTGGATCTTCCAGCGATCACTGGGCATGAACTGCACCGCAGTTGGCCTGCTTCACTCTGGTACGTTCCGATTGGACAGTGCTTGCAGGACTTCGTCGTCTCGTCGTAGAAGGTTCCAACAGCACATGGTACTGGAAAAGCCCAAAGTACGTGTTATCTTTTTATTATCTATCCTGGGAAAGGGGGACGGAAGATCGAGCAGGTACTCACCACAGTCAGGTGCCATTACTACTTGTCCGATCGGACAGGCGTAGTCGGATTCAAGTATCAAAGATGCTGGATCAGGCACAGTGTTAGGAAGGATGTCGTGAACATCGAACTGATCTTCCTCCAATATCAATTTTTCGAGGAGATTTTGGACGTTCGCTCGTTCGTTCGAATTCGTGTTTTGCACTGGATCGCTGGAATGATTCAAAAGGTGTTGGACAATTTTTTTTTTGCGATCAATGCATCACTGAACATCTCAGCGGTTTGTTGTTGCGATATATTTACAAGTATTTACAGTGATGGCATCGTCCGTGAAAACGTGGAAATGCATTTTCTAAATATTTGGATTATATCGAATAATATACAGATGCATAACATACTCTGATCTATAACGTGGTTCTAAAATTCTAATACTGAAATTAAAATGTCATCCGCGAATAAATGGCATATGGTATCGCATCTGTATATTGTATCGATTGCTATTGCAGACATCAATTAAGTAAAGTCAGTTGTAGGGTCAGGAGTTAAATAACATATCAATTCTAGTAATAATTAGTTGCTGCTCATGCATCCCACCGGTACCTGAAAGTTAACGTAAAACATGCATTTTAACGCTATATATATATAATATGCTACCCATTGCCGAAATTTTAATCGAATATGACGAATGACTGTGGGTATTAAAAATGGGAGGATATTAGAAATTATTATTGGCATTAAGAGTGTTCAATTGTAAAATAATATTATTGTTATCGATGTAATGCATGAAGTTGAATGTTTGGTGGCTGTGCTGAGATTTGCGAGAAATTCTTACTTTATTGCTGGGAACGAAATCTCCACTTCGTATGTATCGCTTCCTTGGCGCGCTTGTCTCGTTCTACATTATAAAATGAGTAATTTGGTCATGCTTGTTTTTTCATTACAATACAGTATAGGTTTAAAACCACTGTAGAAGACTACGATATTTTGCGTGAAGAATATAGCTATAGCGATAGACAAAAAGGGTACGAATGTCCAACAGTACAAGTAACAAGGTAATCATTAAAATAAATAATTAGAGAAAGTTTCAATCAAAATGTGACATAATCAACTGTAAGGTATTGCAGAGATATTTAAATTTGTCTTTATAATGTTTATAAATTTCTGAATACTCACGTTTCAGCAGGTACGGCAGCTGAAATGATGTAAGTGCCGCCATCGTCATCGTTCGCATCCCTGGTGCTGCGTACTCGGTGATCGCATTGAACATCGATGCTCAAATTCTTGCACTCTCGAGTTCCTGAAAAATGTTCATATTTTTATGTAATTGTGTAATACTAATCGCAATATCTTATTATTACAGATAAACGGGGCAATATCAATACCTTCGAAAGCGTAAGAACAGAAGTTCCAATCCCTGTTTAAGGAGTTTACGGCGTTCCGGACCTTCTGCTTGAGAACACCTTGACCAGCTTCGTTGCAGAGAACAGAGGTAGGGAAGTTCATCTTTATCTTGAATACTCTTTGAGCCGGAGTGGCACCTAATGCAGAGATAAAAAAGAAGTTATAAACGCGTTTAGTGCGCAAGCAAAATAGTAACATCAACAGTAAATCATCAAATTTTACTCACTTGTACACGCTGGATAGATCAGCGGCAGTGTTGGGTTATTCGTTGGTCGCCAAAATCCTTCGGCTCCGCAAGTATAGAAGGAAGGAACTTCCTGCGAGAACCTAAGGCCAGCGTTACAGAATATTTCGCATACCTTGAACTGACCACCAGATCCCCAATCTTTGCACTGTTGGCTTCCGCCTACAGGGTCATCTAACTCTGGGCAAAATTCAGCTGGAAATCACAGAGCAATAATTTGGTTAAGTATACTTGTTACCTCACACTGGATGAAAAATATTCGCAAACGATGTCTTGTAACACTCACACAAAACGTAGACCTTGAAATTACACGTGGCGGAGTTTGCTGCCTGGTCGTAAGCAATGTAACTAATCTCATAGGTTCCCCAGAGGAGGGTTTGACCTGATCTGTGACCACTCTTCTCCTGGATCTTTGTAACTCCAACATTGTCGCTGAAGTGCGGCTCATCCCATGTGACTATCGCCGATCCGTTCTTGGCGATAACCCACAGGTCACCAGGGCAATGTTCAACCTTTGGAGGAACCTTATCCACCTCAAGCTGCTTGCATTTGTTACCGCTGTATCCGTTCGGACACACTCTCTGTCCGCAGTGAGACGGAACCACCCTTTCTACGCCGCCGACGATCTCGTCGTATCCAGCCCACGTCAGGATTAGATCCTGGTACAGGACGGGCTCTGTGCGACAGTCGCGTACCTGTTTCTGGATTTCGTTCGTAACGTGAAGAGCGCGGCCCCAGACCTGCACCTTGGTCAAGTGACCCTGGAAGCCGGATTCCGTGTAACCTTTGGTGTTCTCGGTCAAGGGTTTTCCAAGCACCGTCCAACCGCTGCAGGGGAGAACAATTGTTCAAGTACAAAAATTAATGGACTGCATGTGTTTGAAGGTGAATACCACTAGTATTGTTCACTACTTACTAAGGTGGAAGAACTCTGCCGCTTGCATAGCCTTCTGTTTTACTTGCGATCAATCCTTCTGTGATCAAGATAAGTTCACCACCGTTATCGCCGTTCCATACAATCGCAACGTGATGCCACTGTCCGTCATTTATCGTTGCGTACTCTTTGAATGAAAGGTATACATCCTGGAGATCTGGGAACAGTGACACCTGGACACCGTTACTGTGCGCCTGGACCATTGGTCGACGATTCATTGGAACGTGTGGAGAGCTGAAGTAGAAATTAAGACAGTGATGATCTGGGTCCCACCAGTTGCGAGTCTTTTAGGTAAGTGGTTGAAATCAATTTACCTGACACTGTATAATGTAAAGAAAATACCAGCTTCATCCTTCTGCGTAAATTGCACCCACATTGCGATGGTTATGCTCTTCTTGGCCCCCGTAAAGAATGGTATGACTTGCGAGGCGCTGCTCCTGGTTGGGTCCGTGAAGTAAAGGTCGTAGTCAACCTGTATAGCTGTAAAATATTTCACAAAATAAATTTCATTGTTCTGTTTTAGAACGGCGAAAATCACTCGCTTTGTAATCATAAAAATGGGTGGTTACTTTTTCTACAATCATCACCGGTCAGGTTAAAAGGACACTGGCAATAGAACTTTCCAGTCAAGTCGATGCATGTTGCTGACGGCGGGCAGGAGTTCTCTTTGCAATCGACTATATCCTCGGCGCAATTTTTACCTGAAAAATGATGTGATATGGTGGTGAAAATTCCTCTCAACATCATACTCTAATTTTTCAACACGCCAGGGTGAGAACTGTACCTGTGTATCCCGGAGGACAAATACAGGTGAAACTCGGGCCAATGTCTATACAGGTAGCGCCATTCTGACATGCGCCAGCTTGGCAGGCATCGTATTCATACTGGCACCCGATACCGGTGTAGTCCTCGGGGCATGAGCAATTTAGTCCAGACCCAAAGTCCTGGCAACGACCATTATGCATACAGGGATTACCGATGCAGCGCTCGGGTGCTGTCTCACATTGCTTTCCATCTGTTCCGGACGGGCATCTGTTGCGAAGAAAATGACGCAGGGTAAGACGCAAGAGACGAAACAAGCCCATCTTGTCTACAATGTTTTCTACTTACACGCAGAAATAGTCTTGGAATAAATCTATACAGTTGGCATCGTTTTGACAGGGATGATTCTGGCAAGTGCCAATGTCAAACTCGCAGTTGGCACCGGCCCATCCGTCGAGGCAGCTGCACTTGTAACCACCTACATCGTCCCTGCACGAGGCGCCGTTCAAGCACGGATAAGACGCACAATCATCGATATTGACTTCGCAGGTGGCTCCAGTGAAACCCTCGCGACATTGACAAATGAATTTGTTGTCCAGATCAACGCAACGATCGGTACCAACTGGGTTGCAAGGGTCGCTGAGACACTCGTCGATCTCTGCTTCGCATTGCAGGCCAACAAAACCTGGTCTGCATTTGCATACAAATCCATCTAACTGATCAACGCAAGTTGCACCGTTCTGACAAGGTTCAGATGCGCAATCGTCGATCGTGTGCTGGCACTGTTTACCTGTGTAGCCAGGCTCGCAAGTGCAGGTATAACCATCTATGTTATCGATGCACTGACCGTTGTTACGACACGGTTTACTAGCGCATTCATTTATGTTTGTTTCGCAGGCCGGACCAGTCCATCCTGGATGACAGATGCACTCGTGTCTGAATAACTTGTCTATGCAGATACCGTTCAGGCAGGGATTTCCTGAGCACAAATCTATCTTCTCGTGGCAACGTTTACCCGTGAATCCTGGCGGGCAGTCGCACATAAAGTCGGCAACCAGGTCGGTGCAGTTTGCTCCAAGGAGACAAGGCTTCTCGGCGCAGTCGTTGGTATTTATTTCACAACTTTGTCCTTCCCATCCAGGCAGACAGTCGCACTTGAATCTGCCCTGCTGAAGAGCCACACAAGTTGCCCCGTTGTTGCAGGGATTTCCATTAGCCGTGCAAGGATTTATCTGTAAAGGTAGAAAAATTTAAGCTACTGCTACCAAAATACAAATCATGAGATCCTGCGCTCGTTAGTGCGAGAAGTTTTATTTACCGTAATATCGCAATCGACGCCGGTGTAACCAGACCGACACAGGCAGGTGTAGTTATTTATGCCAGGCTCGTCCTTGCACATTGCTCTCTCGGGACAGGTGTCATTACGACAGTCGGACTTTTCCTCCTGACAATTTATACCCGAGTATCCGTTAGCGCACTGGCACCTATAGCCCTGAGGAAGATCGATGCAGCTGGCGCCATTGTAGCACGGTTCAGAAGCGCACTCGTTTATGTCGATCTCGCAACGGCGACCTGAGAATCCGGCCGGACAGAAACATTGGATACCGTGACCCATCGGTACGCAAAGTCCTCCATGCTGGCAAGCAGTTGGGGTGCACTGAGCCGGCTTACACTCCTCGCGACCCAGGGCGCCACTTCTCTCCGTGTACATGTTTGTCGGGCATTCGAGACATGTTGTGGCCCCGTGTTGTGGCTGGTAAAAGTCCTTCGGGCACTGAGCGCATGGCGCCAATCCAGTGTCTGAATACATTCCTGGTGAGCATTTTGGACGGCATCTATCTATGCCTGTCGCTGCCGGCTGGTACGTGAAGCTGCTCGCTGGACAGGGCTGACAGTCCTTGTATCCTCCGATCGGGGGTTCACCAGTGTAGCTGTTTCGCGGACATTCAAGACACGGCACCAGACCCGTCGGGGAATATGTTCCGTACCCACAAACTGGGATGCAATCATCAATACTCTTGGACCCTTCTTCCTTAGTGTATGTGCCGAATGGACAACGCAGACAGGAACCCTGGCGGTCGCTGTTCTGGTAGTAACCCTTGGAGCAATATGTACACTGCTTTTGCTTCTCCCCGGCAAACGTACCGGCTGGACAGTGGACTAAAAAATCATGAAAATAGTAAATAAAGTAAATAGTTTGATCATGTTTGTATGTAGAAGATACTATCTGACATCGCACTTACGGCAGCGAGGTACGTCATTTGTGTCCATGTTCAACACTTCGCCAACACTGCATGTGAATCCTCTGCTTACTGAAGATTTTAGCGCCCTTAATGGTGGACACTGGTTTCCTATGGATGACACGTTCAATAGCGGACCTATCACTTCGCTCGCGTAAGGTACTGATAAATCAAAGATCAAGTTCAGGGTTGAACCGCAAAAGTCGTACAATCGGGGTTGACGAACTGCGGGAACGATTGCCACTATGAAGTCCATCTGGAAATTGTTGTGAAAATTAATTCTCTCGTCATGTCAATTAACCGCCATTGATTTAGTGCTAAATACTACATCAATTTTGGATCAAGTCCGTACCTTCAGAACGTTTTCTTCGATAAGAGTTGGCATGGATTTAATGAACGTCACATTCATGTTGACATTAACCGCGGAACATCTCTGCGTCAAAAGGGTGTTCAAATTAACGTAATACTGAGCCATTAGGTCCTGATACTGTGGAAGGCATGTTCTGGTGACAGCCCCATTGGCGCGGTACGTGATTGAAGCAACGACGTGATAATCGGCCTGCTGTGTGTCTATAAAAAGTGAAGTTGACGATAAAATTCGACGTTTGATCTCGTATGTGACTTGAAAATGTAGAAATATTTATCAACTCACTTTCTGAGACGCAATCGGGAACGAGGGAAGAAGGTGACCAGCGAGTTTTCGCATCACAGCTGTAAGTCTTCGCGGGTTCACCGTCAGTAAACCTGAAACCTTGTTTGCAAGTGGCGATACATTGGAGTCCTTTGTCGCCAGGTAGACAATTGAGTGCACCGTTGGCTGGTGGTTTCAATTCCCAATCAACGCATGGTGTGGCTTGTACCGAAACTTGGAAATGGCAAGAAGCTCTATTTCCAGAAGAGTCTGTAGCGAAGACAGTGACATTCTCAAAACCGCCAATTGGTATGATGGCACGATCCGGTACAAAAGTTATTTTCACTGGTCCAGAAGCGTCCGAAGAATTGATACGCCTACGAGTTTCGTTGAAGTTTACGGTGTAGCTTTCTTGCCTCTCGACAAGCTCAATCACGTAACTCTGTGGACAACTCAGCTTGGGTGGCGTTACATCTGAAATGATCAATCGTGCGATGGGAATTTCTGTACGAATCTACTATCGCAATCAGAGCCAATGCTACACTTACCAGGTACCGTAATGTTCACTTCACAGATTGCTACGTTGCCGTCGTAATCAAATGCTACGTATTTGACTACCATGTCGTTGAAAACTTGAATTGGTGTTTTAAAATTCTGTGGCTTTACTTCAAGGCGAGCAATGCTACCGCTGTTGTCGACTGCCGTTGGCTCCGTGAAGTTTACCGGTAATAAACCACCGTCGGATCCCTTTTGGACCATTATAGGCTGCTGAGGGCAGTTCTGGAACACTGGGGGCTCGTTATCGACGCACGGAGAATATCCATAGTCATATCCAAGGAGTGGTTCGACGGCGGGTTCCTCACAGCCCATCAGTTCAAATTTGAGACATGCGTTGTCCATATAACTGACTATTCCGAGGATGACAAAACGCGCCTGAACGTACTTGGGCAGTGTGATCATGGCCAGTTCTCCATAATTTCCTGGATCGCGCATAGTCAGATTGAAATTCGGGAAATACACAACGTAGTTCTCGCTTTCCGCCTGCTTGTAGAAGAAACGAATTTCCGTTGGTCTTCCGACTATATCATTAGTAACGACACCCTTCACGAGGATGGCCTTGACTCTGTATATTTGGCCGAGATCAACGCTGACGTAGGTAAATGGTTGCTCCTTGCCACACCATCCTGTCACCGAATTAAGCCTCACGTTTTTCGCCTCGTAATTTGGCCTCTCTGAAGTTGCATTTATCGCGGAGTCAGGTATGCGGCCAGACGCCAAACCCAGAGGCTTTACCACCTTGCATTCCGGCTCTCTTACGCAAGCTATAGGTCGTGGGTTTATCAGGATATATCCTGGTCTGTTGCAGCCGAATTGAACTTCAGAACCTTGCTCATAGCTGCGAGATATCTGTATACCGTCGCTGGGTCTTCCAGGGTCTTCGCAAACTGGACCCTCACAACGCAGGTTGCCAAAATCCCAGACGCCGTTAGCTTGACAACGTACCACGTTGTCGTTTCGGTTGGTCTGACCAGCTAGCTTGAATGTATTTTGGCATCCGAAGAAGAATGATGATTGGTATTTAGTATCCAAGTATTTTCCGTACTCGGCACCAGGTGTCGGCTGAGGTCTACCACAATCAACACGAGGACATGCCGGCTGAAGACCGGAAAGCCAGTAGTCTGGTAAACCTGGCTTGGGGTCATAGACGCATTGACGGAAGCCAGAAGTTGCTGTGTTTCTCAATAAGCGACCGTTGTTACTGCAAGTCAAAGTAACGTTCTCCTTGAACGGTACCAACACGCTCGCTTCGTTCGAACGAATCACCGTAAGACCTTCGTTCTTATCATCCGGCAGAGATACACACTTCGCATCTGTGGAGTTGCAAGAAAAAGATAAGTTGAGATTATCTGAATTTAATTAACCAAGATTAATAGTTATGGAATTCATTTAATACTCACATTGACATTCAGGTGTAGTACCATTCCACATACCAGTCGAGGTACAAACCACTGCAGTTGAACCTGACAGAACATATCCAAAGTTGCATTGGAATCTAATGACATCTTCGAAGTGGTATTGTGACTGTAAAAGAGAATGTGGTTTGAGCCAGCTACTCTCGGGTGTTGTCCTGTTTTACCTCATCACTGTCAATCATCTTACCTTGGTGGACAAGATTTTTCCATTCTCTGGGGGAGGCAGTGGCGCGCACATAACAGGAACGCAGGTTTTATTCTTTTGATAAATGTCACCGTCACGCAGACCGTCTTCAGATTTTTCAACGTAAAAACCAGCGGTTCCATTCGCTTTGTACAGCTCAAAGCCAGTGTTACAACCGCACGAGAAACCGCCTGGTGTGTTTATGCACTTCTGATCGCACCCACCGTTGTCGACTGCACACTCGTTGATGTCACTACATTCGAGCCGAGTGCAGCCCATAACTTCCAGTTTCACACACGGAGCGCCTACGTAGCTCTGTATGCGGAACCTGATGTACTTCGCTTCGATTGGAACCGGCAAATTCAGAACCGATAAAGTCGGCTCCAGAATTCTAAACTCAACGGCTGTTCCGTCCGGATTCGTGTAGTCCTTGAAGGTGTCCGTCAGATCATCGGTGTACTGAATTCTCACCGCGGACGTAAATGCAATGTTTCCGTCAGTTCTGACCACGCTCTGAGTCCGGAAGCCGCGAATTATCGTCGGTGCCTTCATGTCGATCATTACCCAGTTCGCTCCAGGCTCGACGCTGTTCCCGCACCAACCGCCTCCGTTGTTCAAACGGACACCCTGTATTGAAAATAATGGGAATAGTGCTTGGTTGTCGTAACAAGAAATGTGGAATGCGGTATTGACTTGAGGCAAAGTGTCTCACGTTCTTTGAGTATCCGTTCTCCGAGCTTGAAACCGTTATAGAATCGTCAGGAATACCGCCGTTTATTAATCCCAGATCGCCAACCGGTCGGCAATCCATTGTTGCCGCAAAACCACTCTTACACTTGCAGCTAAATGCTCCGGGAGTATTGACACACTCGGTAGAGGCCAGATCGCACTGACTTGAAGCACACTCGTTGATGTCTAATTGATCAGAAGTAAGGTGGTCATGTATTAATTCCATAATTTTTTGTGTAACCGCAGGCTACTCACCTTCACAAGTTGGAACGTTGTTGAACTTCTGGTTGGGACCGCAGTCGATTATGTTGTTACCGGTCAGCTTGTATCCTCTGTTACACTGAACACGAGCTTCGTCAGTGAAGAAATATTCCTTCGACATGTCAACAATGAAGCCATTGTTGACAACGGGTAATATTGGGCACTGTGCACCTAGAAACAAATGTCGAGAACCTTGATGTATGAAGAAATTGGCAACTTCACGAAGAGTACATTGAACAATCATTGTCATCACTTACGGGAACATATTGGAACATCGTCAGACCAGGTGCCATTACTCATGCAGAGGATTACAGGATGTCCGGTTCTAATATAACCTGGTTCGCACTCGAATCTCACAATTGTACCGTAACTGCGCCCGCCTCCGTTCAATATCGTCATATTCGCATGTGGAGCTTCCGGCAGTGGAGCGCATTGAGAAGCTGAGTAAGTCAAAGAATGAGAAAATTGTTCATAAGTAACACAAAATCGATTTTATTCGGCAGAGGAATGAAAATTATTAATCACCCAAGCAAGAGGGTTTGTTTTCCCATCGACCATCAGCCAGACATGAAATCTTCTCCACAGGTCTGCCGGTAGGGAATGCGAAGCCGGCGTAGCATTGGTAAGTGGCGAGTCCTCTGTACGTAACATTAGTCGAACCGATGGAAAATCCATTGTCGATCTGAGGAACGGGTCCGCAGTAGACCTCCTGGCATTTTGGGATATACGTTATAGACCAATTGCCGCCTGGCAGACATTCGGTGGAAATTTTCGACTTTCCAGTTGCAAATTCCTGACCCAACGGGCACGAGAATGTCACTACCGTTTCGAAGGCTGTGTCTCGATTCGACGCCAGTGCTCCTTCGCCTGGCTGAAGTGGTGGGCAGTCTGGAACGAAGAACGTCATGTGAGCGTTGAAAGAAGAATCCATCCTGCCTGGTTCTTTGCAAACCGAATGGTGTGGGGCACAAACCTGCGGAGAAAGTAGCCTGCCATCCGAGACCGCTATGCAGAGCGTCGGAAACGAATCTAATCAGCATCTCTCCACTTTCAGCGGTCAGTGTGATCCTTGGTCTGGTGCTCGAAGTGAAACCGTTTCCCGAGTGAAGTCGCAGGCCATTTGTGTTCGACCCATCATAAACCTGGGCAAGATAAAAAAAAACAACGTGACTCATCCTTGCTGAATCTTGGAACTCGGAATTTTCTTTTAAAATATTACCTGGACCACGTCCGTCTTGTGGATATCGAAGCTGTCAAACTTTAACGACAGTGGTCGACCGTCTACGTTCCTCACTTTGTAAAGGCACTCCTGATTGTTGGGGTAATTGCTGAGACCGTAAGACGGCGATTCGACGGTGCCATTCCTTGCTACTATTGTCGCTTTGCATCCCTGGGTGTACCGAATGTTGAAACCACGTTTGGAGTCTCCAAGACTGGTTTTGAAGTAAAGGTAAAGCTGATTTCCCGTTGACATAATTACGCGTGGGTTGTTGTCAATGTCACCTGACAGCCTTGCCACTGATCGACTCTTGGGCGAGTCTCCGTCTCTGATCAGCATGTAATCCCGATTCATTTCCAAGTCCAGGTCCTCGATCTTATTAGGTGTATTAAATAGACAGAAGTCGTTAATTGCAGGAATTTTAACGGAAAGCTTATTTTCAGCGTATACAATGCGTACCTCCAAAGATATAATCCTTCCAGGCTGGGCCTGAATGATGTAGAGACACTCTAATCCTCCAGGGTAGTTTTGGGGGTAGCCCGGTGAAGTGAGTTGTTGTCCTTGAGGAGTGGCCCTCAGAGTACCGCCGCATGTTTGAGGCTCGGTTTTCCATGACGCGCGGAATCCTTTTCTTTCTACTGATCCGTCAGTGCTGAACTTGATGATCATAAAATTCGATGCCGATACAAACAGCTTGCTGCTTAGGTCTTCCTTTCCAGACAAGGTTGCTAGGTTTACAGACTTGTCTTCGGTTCTTCCACCGACTAAAATTTGAACGATGTCGAAACTCTTCTCGGTCTCAAACTCTTGGAACTGAAAATGGATCAATCGTCAAGAACTTCTCAGTCGATGAACGTGGACCGTAAAAATTCAGACATCCTTTTATGCAGCTGATTTTTTACCTGCAGAAGAATGTTGTGACCTTGAGGTCCTTCCAGAGTCCATTTGCAGTTGCTGAGTGGCGCGTATTTCTGCGGGTAATTCGGACTCTCGACGACGTCTCCGCTGCTGGCCATGTAGAACTGACAATTTGCCGGGCAGTCAAGTTCATCGGACAGATCACCGCAGTCGTCTTGTTTGTCGCACTTGAAAGCCGAGTTTATGCACTTTCCATTCGAGCAGTGGAAAGACCCTGAAATAATTTTATGTTTCAGGGTGCATCGAGTGACACAATTGAATAGAGAATCCTGTGGCACTGGTTTTCTCTGGCTCAATTACCTGCAGGACAAGCTCGAGCTCGGCACATAAATGGCAACAAGGACTCGCACGTGGTCAACGCCCAGGATTGCTGCTCGTCGGAGATCGAAACGTCAACGCATTCCCCGGACTGCGGATTTGGCTGCTTTAGAGCCCAGAAACCTGAACACAGTTTGAAAGGTATGATTTTCTGAAAATTGGGCTCAGTGACGATGTGAGTGAAATGTGAACAAGGGTGAGAAAATCTTGGTGCCTTGAAATAATTGTTTGGAAATCTTTTCCTATCGATTTTCACGGTACGTTGTTAATTGTTTTCCAATTGCTGGCTACGAATTCGACCTTGAAGTTGCAAATTTTTAACTAAGACGATTCATGAGATTTTGATAAGCATGAATTTGGATAAATGGTCCACGTAATAAAGAACTGCGTAACTTCGAGGATAATTTCTAGTTATCAACTTCGGTCAAAGTTTTACAGCAATGATATTGAAGTAGTCGAAGCTGAAAAATGTCCGTGTGCTGGCTCTTCAGCATTCAATCCATGCAGCATTATGCTCTCCGGTACATGTTGTAAGTCTGATTGCCTCCCCCGTGACTGTTCCGTGTAAGCAACGCCCCCTTAGATTATATCGCAGCATAATTGCGAGTGGGTGGGCTTGCCCGAGTAGACATAAGTATATAAGATGGATAGAACGTTGTACGGACCAGCATATTGAGAGACGAGCATTCCAGCGGCCGATTCCAGGGTGTTGGTTCTGAGATCGTCGAGAGAGGCGAGACCGAGCCAGAAGTTGTTCAAATTGCGACCGACCATACCAGCGGTCATGTTGTTCTCCGCGTAGGACTCGACGACCATCATTTCGCTGCCGTACCTGCGAATATCGAGGGATCAGAAGGAGTGGCAATTTTTATTCTACTTTTTTAATCCCTTGTTTATCCATCCAATCAGGGTAAAACGCGGTCGCGTGCGTACCTGCAAGCTCAAACTACTTCCGTCATTACAAGACGTTTTTTCCTATTAGTCTTGCAGCACGCCTCGTCTTCGAACTGAGACAGTTTAATGTCTAAATTACTTTAATCGGATAATGGATCATTTTTAATACATCTGCATGTTTTTTTTTTTCTTATGTTGCTTTTTGTTTTACGCTATAACGAGCCCCCTACGTGTTACGTACTGTGTTGTACTATTCCCAACACGAAAATCCCCGTCGTGCAGAACGCTGTGCCTTGGATGTTAAATGAAGCGTTACCATGGTCATGCCTAGCACAACTCTATATAGCTCGGAAATTATTTCTAACGGTTTAATACCGGCAGTCCTTATGCCTTGTTTTGATAAAAGGTTGAAGTAAAAAAATTCTTTCCTCTTATTTACTACCTCAATTCGAATCTCATCACCTTCCAAGACTACGTTCTTGGATTTTTAACCTAACAGAAATTCTGGCAAACATTCGTCTAGTTTGCGCAAATTAATATTCTCCATCTCACGCATTAGTATTCGGTTGAGGAGAATTTTTTTTTTGGCCATTACTGAAGAAGTAAATTTTTCTAAGTAACCATGTTTTGGAAAGCGTAAAACTATGCGAGAAATTTTTTTTTTTTTTTGTTTTCAATCTAGATACAGGCTTTGATGGACCTGAAACTTTGGATTTGGACTTGAAAAAATGAAATACGCACGTAAAATTGTCGAACGATCATAATTTTTTCGTATAACATTTTAACATTATAACGAGAAAAACAAGTAGAAAGAAATAAACCAGAAACCGGTCCTGAACCAGGTCCAAAACAACCGAAAATTCCGTGGAATACTGAATTTTTTACATCATCTGTTCGTTTTTTCTCGTCTTCCTTTTTTTCTGCAGTAAATATATACAATCTACGGTATTTTATCTGAGCATGACGGGGAAAAAAATCTTCTTTAAGTTGTCACACGCGTTCATACATATACATATATTAGATATTCGTACAGATTGTAATAAACGCGATGTATGTATGAGTATATACAACTCATGTAACTTGTTTGCCCGTGTGTGTGTGTGTATGTATGTAGCATGTGGAAGATATCAGAAAAGAAGGGATTGTAGATGGACGCCTGGACGTCGTCGACATGCCTGTTTTCTGGGAGGAATGACCTCCTTGCCTCGTCTTCGCTACGAGTTTCGTTTCTTTCGAGTCACATGCGTATCTACTTAACACAATTCGTACAAGCATGCGTTTACAGCGATTACACACGTACGGTATTCATGCGACGAAACGTAGTCTTGAAATTCGTTGCGGAATTGTAAAAAGAAGTAGAAGAAAAATGTCCAAATCGTTGTAAATATTGCTAATACAGAAAATTCGTTTGCACGTGTTCTCGACTAAACAAAGTCGTACATAGAAATGCCTAAAAATGTACACAGATGTATAGAAAACGCGATTCAGCCTGCAATCTGAGCAGAATAGAATCCCACTTTTTTAACCGCAGTTGAGCCGATTATAAAAGAAACGCTGACGAGACTCGATCGGCACTATCGAGGTCAACGTATTCTTGTCTGGCAAGAACCGTATAGTCCAAGTACATGTTCACCTATATAATTCCAGCATACTGCAATCACGATTGTCAAGATTACGTTACATCCGCCATGCGATTGCCTCCTCGGCAATGAATTGGGAAATAGAAGCGTGCTGCGTATGTGCAGAAATGAACATCCTTACCGTGAAACATTCGCAAATAATTAATCCAATCGCAGAAGACAAACTCATTCGCTTTATTTCTTTCCATTGTCAATTGCGAAATATCGTGAGAACTTGTACGGATTTCAAAAATGTCTATTCGTGTTAATAAAATATGAAAACAAAAATAAAATAATGAAGAGAAGGTGCCTTGTCATTTTGCGAATGGCTCCTTTCAGATGGGTTATAACCTGCGGCCTGGGGCGATCGGTAGATAAAAAGGAGACCCACCGCTGAAGGTGGTCTTTAGGCCCAATAGAAATGACGGAAAATTTATCTTAGTATATGTGAGCAGCACCCTTATAGCATCAGGGACTAAAACCTTTTCCGTAAATCTTACCTCCTGCATAGCTCGGCTGATTTTTCCCAAGAATGCCTGATGTTGAAGAATTTGTAGCAGTGAATACCCCTCAGCTCCCATCCTGAAAAGGAAAGTACAAAGGATTTAGACGCAGGTACGAAGGCAACTCCGCTCTCGGCTCTCGTTATAAGACCAACCGCGGGGCTTTGGATGTTCTAAAAACTCCGGACGGTTCTGCGACGGAAAAAATTTAGAGCGAGAAGCCCCCTGCCCAGTCGTTAAGCGGCGGATATATAACGAGCGGCCTTATAGCGCGAGGCTCGGTCACACCCTGAACAAATTCAATAGACTACAATTCCAACGCGGAGTCGAAGTGACGCTGAGGAGACTTTTAACGATATCACGGTCAAGGAAATAATTAAGCACAAGGATCACGTAGGCCTTTTCTATCGGTGTAGGTACGCGTACCGGTTGCGATTGGTGACAGGGCAAATATAGGCTTGAAATATAATCGTCGATGGACGTGGATAACTGTAAATCCCGATGAAATATGTTATCCGTCCAAATTTAGCGTCGAAATACTTTATCGTCGTTGTTGTGATCAACACCGTCCAATATGGCACCGATTTACAGGTTAACCGGTTCGCGGTTATCACCGATTAACGCGAATATCGATGCACGTAAAACTCTGTGCATCTTGTCAGAGCTTTGTTTCGTTGCGTTGAGTTGATTCGGAGTAAAAATCGGGAAGAAAAACAACTTTTATCTCTAAATACGACGCGGTTACTTGCGCGTTTTCGCCGCCAGACGGCGCCCTCATCTTCGAATCCACAGAAACGAGTACCTATAATGTCATTTTCCTCCCCAAATCGGATTTCAAATAGTGGTTACGAGCAGGCGGACGACCTCGATTATTTTTTCAAAGTTATACTTGCCGCAGGGCGAGTCGCCGGAGCTGCAGGAACGAATTTCTTGTTCGTATTTCGTCCGGGGAAATGCGGTGACAGTGTGCCGTGGCGACCGAAAGTCAGAGGCGCGTGTACATATAAAGAGTGAACGAAGGAGATCAGAGATGTGCAGGAGGCTTCTGAGAAAATTATCCGTGTCAGGGACCCCGGCAACGAAGGTATGCTGCGCGCCCCATTGAGACACATACCTTATACCTCGACTCCGGCGTTATTGAACCGTACCTTCAACCTGTCCCACGCCGTAATTGTTATATTCAGGTAGGTAAGCGAGAAGATTCGATGCCGAGGGTTTTTTTTTTTTTTGTTTTTTTTTATCGCGCACGTTCCGCGCACAGCGAGTCGATTTAAATGCCGATTTTCACCGATACGGATTACAAACGATGTTTGAAGTTGCGGAAAGGAATTATTTTTCAGCAGTTTATTGATAAAAAAAAAAGACAAAAAAATCAATCTTCTTTCATCATACGGATTCAGAGATTCTCGTACTTTTGTTATCCCGGTGACAATTTGAAAAGTCCTTTTATCCAAGAATCGGCAACGATCGCGTGACGCGGTTGGATTAACGGTACAGTTATGGTGGCGCCACTATCGAGCCATTTCATTCCTCCGAAGTTCTCCGGAAATAACCAGCCCGCATTTGCTCCACGACAACCGGTACGTAGACTTGGAACGTTGGGAAAGGACCGATCCAGCGGAAATGTCGACGGGATTATACAGCCTCCGATTTGGCATGAACCGATTGTTAATCGATTGTAAATTAATTGTCAGTTATTCAACGAAATTGCCGATCGACTGTCGTCGGTGTCGATGAACCTGCAATTGAACGACTGGAACGTGTGAAAATCATTCCCTAGGTTCTCACAGACGCGATGATGTGCCTTTTCACAGTTGAGCATAGATTTTCACAATTACCTAATCGTCGAAAAGGTCGAGGAAGCAGCTCGAAGTGCCGCTGGAATAGGAGATGATGTAGGTACGACTTTCACTTCTGGTGGTTAATCCGTCACCTCGATTATAGGAATAACGTTACGCATCGATTCGCGAGTTGAGTTTATTTGAATATATATTTTCACGCTTACGTGTCACCGGCCACAGTAATAATGACAAATCATAGTTAACTGTATATTACATTCATTCGTCCGCAAAGAATGAATTACGCGCGTTTCTTGTTCTCTTTCCTTTCTTTCCTCTTTGCAATCTTTCACTATTCGACTGTCGGATTGACGATGATGATGATAATAATAATGACAACAGCAACAATAATACTAATAATTATAATAATAATAATAACAACAACAACAATATTAATGCTGAGTATTTTCGACCATGCGAATCGAGACAAAATTCTGCGATCGTTGGTTCGGACCGTTCGTTCGGTAAACTGAGCGCGTGTTCATCGTTGTGGAATGCAGTCTCGTCCTCCCGGTTTTAAAAGTGTCTTCTTCTCGCGGCGCACGTCTTCCTTAGTATTTCTCAACGACCATGTTTTCATAGTTTGCGAGTATTCGCAGACCGGCTATTATCCAATAGCAAAATAAAACGAGCTAAGTAATTTGTCATCGGGCATCTTGAGAAACGCTGATGATGCGGATGATCGAATTGCACCGATGACGCAACCGAGTGATTGTCGGTAATATTGAAGCAATTGCTAAATTGCAGCGAGAACTATGATCTGAGGGGAAAAAAATACAACCATCAAGAGAGAGCAAAGAAAAAAACGATGGCAATAAAAAAAAAAATGCATTTGCGTCCTTGTGTCGTCAAATTGCAATTCTTCGCAGTCCCGAGAAGAAGAAGTCTGTACGAATATTTCCAAGTATTTTTATTGATGCTGTAATTTCTTATTTTATTACGTGTTTTTTTTTTTTTTTTTTTTTTTTTTTTTTTTTTTTTTTTTTTTTTTTTTTTTTTTTTTTTAAATCTTTTACATTCCGTAGTTGTAGCGTCTATTTTGACCTTGAAGTTTCGCGTTGCAGGAGTGATTCTGGCAATTCTTTTTCGCATGCCAATTTACATTTATGATAAATATTGTATACATGTATATCTATGCGGGTTCTCGACCAGGATACATCGTTCCCAAAGGTTAAATTTATCGATCCGTATGATTCACGTTTTACGATGTATAGTTTATGCATATACCTACTAAGAGAATATTATACATATTGATAAATAGTTTGAATCGATTGCTGGTGACGCGCGCTTATGATTTCCGGACATTATACTGTCTGTTGATTTCATATGCGCACAAAAAAAACATGCGTGATTTCGAAAATTATGGAAAAGTTTATACAAGTTGTCCGACGGATCTTGAACGCATCGTTAAATTATTCCAATTAATCACGAGACCCGGTAGGGTTCAGAATATAATTAAGAATAATCGTTTGACATGGTACAGAATGCATGATTTTTCATTTTTAAAAATCTGATGTGTTTTACATACACAATAAAGATTTATTCATTGTCAATCCCATTTTTACGTCCCCATCGCCACCGAGCTATTCTGCTACCGAGTTCCGGTTAAACGAGGCTTCTTTCGAGGCTAAGAACTAACATTTTGAAGGGTGCGTAAGAAAAGGAAGAAAAAAAAAAGAAAATGGAATCAAAAACTACCGTAATTTACATATGTATTAATATGAAAATCTTAAAAATGTCAAAACATTGAGATTACATTAAGGTCGGTAGTTTTGTAATTGTAATAATTGGATATCCAAATGAAAATCCTCAAGAATCGTCATTTAAAGGTGCAACAAAAGAAAATAAAAATCGAATCAGTTTAATACAGGTATAACTGCGTCGCGGATGCACTCAGGAATAATTACCTTGTATATAAACCGCGATAACCGAACGCGCGTGAAGCGTAGACGAGAAATAAGTAACTGGATATGTATAAAATCTGCAAGGAGGGCGAAAAAGAAGAAGAAGAAGAAGAAGAAGAAGAAGAAGAAGAAGAGGGCGTGTCGTGAGACGGAATCCTGGGTATAAAACCCGCGTTGCTTCACTTCGATCCCGTTACCGAATAACTTACAACCCATGAACATTCAGCGCCACTGTCCCACTTTACACATTTGTGCCTTATATATACATATACATATATATATATATATACTATATGTATTATACATATATCCGACACCTATACAAATAACGGCGCAAGGAATGATGCGATGCGTGTAATTACGATTCACTTATCGCGAAAAACTAATTGAATAACCGTTATAAATTATACGTACATAATGACAATTAGCGGTTTCATTTAACATGGCATCAATAAACGTTTAAAATTCCAAACCACGGTTGAAGATTTCTCGTCAAAATACGATCTACATTGTGCAGAACCTCATTTATAGCAGTCGTAAAATTTGCTATTCGTATATTTCTTAGTCTAGTTCCTCTTTCATTTTCATTTCACCTTATTGCATAAATATATATATACACAAACTTATAACACGATAATATAAATTTGTATGTAACTAGAAACGCGATAAAAAAAAAGAAAATACCACATTTTCTCCGTGCAGATTATTGCGAGTATAAATAATTCTGTCAGACGGCGATATTCTCGTCACTCTAATTGTCGATCTAAAATGCAAAGAACGGGACACAGGATCCTTGAAGGTTGTTTAAGGGTCACCCTTCAGGTCAATGCGAAGGTCATCTAAATTTTAACATCATATATTTTAACCCGCGTAATTTAGGGCTTGGCAAACGCTTATTCGCGACTTTTACGAGTTCTCCTTCTTCGGAGTCGATCGAAGGAACCTGCGGTAGGAAAAAAGAGTCGGGATGCTGCTACACGCCTTGTGGATCTTCTCTTATCCGGTTTGCGACCTTGTACTACCGCCACTTTGGCGCCGTCTGCTCGGTTGAACCGACGAACAAAATCCCCCATTGTATCCCTTGTTTCCCTTCTCATCTTCAGCTTTTTATCATCTAACCTTTTTATCCCCCTGCAATTTCCTGCAGGTAAATTCTTCCGTGACCCTTGTGTATAACCTTCCCGTTTTTATCTACGCTATACATATAATAGTTTTCCCATTTTATGATAATTTTCTTTTTTCGCTATGCCCTTGGAGATCGGACGGTTTTTTTATACGTACCATTTGGACACGTGAATATGTTCGACGCCGAAGCCTGAAATCAAAAACGAAGATATTTAGTTATTATCAAGTTTCACGCCAGAAATGCAGGGAAATTATAATCGATGAATAAAGGAGGAAAAATGGCGAAGAATTAAGTCACATCGGCATGTGAGAGAAACTGCACAAAGATTTCACGTGCGAGATTTTATTGTGGCTAATCAATTTTATTTTTGGAGAAGATGTGCCGGATATGCTTGCAAGGTATTTTTATATCGCCTTTTACAGACGCGGTTTTGCGTTTGTTTTTCACCGCAATTTTTTACGCTTAAGGTAAACGATAAAATTATTACATTCTTGGTCTTCGAAAGTGTACAACATAAACATTTTACTGTTACGACGATACTCGCTCGATGCGGCTTCCAGGGACGAATTTAATCGGGAAATCCGAAACCCATAGTCACCGTAATTATCGGTACGCCTGTTAATCCGTTGGCGAAAGCGATTCAAACGTATTTTTATTCACCAATTTTGTATCTATACTCGTTTGAAGGAGTTGCGGTGATTTACGTATTCTGCAGAAAAACAAAGTTTCTCAGTAAAAATTTAACGGTGATACATCGAGTTACAATTATTCGAAAAACTTGTCGATTAGCGATGGTCACTGAGCTAAGAATGATCCATGCATCGATTAATCCAGTCAATAAAATCGAAAAAATAACTCTTGTCCGATTCCTATATGGAAGAGATTAATTTTTGTCTGAAAATATTCTCCGCGACAGAGATTATAAAGATATTCAATCGTGTCCACGCGTCTTGTGAAATGTTTCGATATTCTTTTACAACCGCTGGACCGCTTATCTCGCGGCAAATATTCATGCTGCATGCAACCGCGGTTGAAGCCGGTCGGCAGTAAAGGGACAAGGAACGAACGAACGGTCATAAGAGCAGGTCTTGCAGACGGGTTTACTTTCACTCTGTGTATCTACACTCACAGATCCGGTACAACAGCCGCGGAATCGCGCCTCACACTTTGTCTCACAATCGACAACAAACGAACCAATGCGAGTGTGATAAATACAACGATCATTAACCGACGAACGTGCGTACGTAAGATGAAATAACGTTTGTATCGTTGTTTTTTTATTAATATTTCGGTAGTCGATATACATATGTTGATAATTGCACTTCGAATCAGGTGCGTGGAGTTCATAAAATCAACTTAATAACGATTTTCGAGTTGGAAATTTGAAGAAAAAGTAAGATTGAATAATAATTGAATCTAGAAACAAGGCAAACCTCGAAAATCGAGAAAACTCAGGGAATTTCGAAAATAAGAGTGGAATTTTGAGTCTGTGGAAGAAATGAACTCGTTCTTATAAAAAGTATTATCGATCTTGAGAAGAAAAAAAAATTGCCACAACTTCATACATTCTATGCATATTACTTGATACCAATTTTTTTTTCGTTTTTTTTTCCTTCTTGCGGAAAATCACAGGTTGTTATTTGCAAATTGCTAGTCAGAATATTCACTAGATAATATTAAAGGTATTGGTATTGACGTGTAAAAAAAAAAAAAAAATTATCATTAATCAGTTGTATATTTCTTGAAAGATTGCTGGAAAAATCCAACTTTCAGGTCGGAATGCCTTGAAAAGTGAGGTAATTTCATATTCCAAAAAGTGTACGAACCCCGAGAAACGAATCGAAATTTAGCGATTGTGACAGACGATTCGTCGAAGGGGGTCAAGGATGAGGTTCGTATTGTAAATGGAAGCGAATAGGTGAACAGATTTACAGTTGTAACACGGTTTTTGACTTACGAGTTTATTCGCGGCTGCAACAACGGCGAACGCGTTGCGTAGCGGTTATTCAAACCTACGGCTCAAATGTAAAGCAAAGCAAAGTGAATCCTACGAGTTGACCGGGTACCTACAGAGCTTTGTACAGTTAGTAACGGGGTATAAGAGCCGGTCACTGTGGCCAATTGCGCTTTGTAATCAGCGATATTCAATCGGGGCCAAAGAATGTCGGCTCGATAATAAATGCGCTGCTGCATGGTTTGTAAATAAATAATGCAAACTTCAGGAATTTGCGTGTGCGTAATCGCCTAGCCGCAACCTCTGCAGCTGTGTCTTATAATGTCAGTTCATTTCTCGCGGTTTCAAACCAGCGACTTGCGTAATATTCCGACTCGTGTTAGTCTTACTCTTTAGCAAACGCGCGGGAAAATTTACACAGGTGTTTTCTTACGCGCAGGAAAGTTTTCACTTTTGAAATCACCCATCCTTTTTTTTTCAAATTTTTTACTCACATCGTAATCACCGCTGTTGGCGAAATTATTCACTCCGTCAATCGCCTGTATATAATAATTGTGATTGGTATATATGCTCTGGATATATTGACGGGAGAATTTTAAACCGCGGAGTTAGTTACGGTAGCAGGAAATGAATCTCGAGTCTTGTACTTTTATAACCGTACGGAATCGATTTTACTGCACAGTTTTCGGTTCGATGTAAATCGTGACCGTCAATTCAGAAAATATCGTACCTATCGGCTGGCTGTTTATAATTTTATAGCATAGTGAAATAAACTGTAAAAAGCGACCGAGTTACAAATTCTCGGATATTTTTTTATGTGTAAATATATATATAAATAATTTATATGTACATATATGTCTTACCTGGGCATCGGACGGCCGGAAGTTCAGTGAGGATGATAAGAGGATGGCGAACCAGATGGTCGCCAATTCTCTAATCAGCATATTTCTGCAACAGATGAAAAAAAAGGGCAGGAATTAAAATAACGTCGACATTGTCGAGTGGCTAGATCAATTCGTCAAGTGAATATAATTAATTATTACGAAGAGTTGCAATGATCGTCGAAGCGATCGTAGGCGGATTAAAAACGCAACGTAACAATATAGATACAACGTAACACGTAACTCGGGAGAAAATTTCTTCACTAGCTGTCTACACGTCTCCGCTTAATGAGCTTAGACTGTCATTTCCTTTTTTTCAACCTTTGTGTATTATTCGCATAGCTACACGTTATACATACAAGGCGCAACAGCGCCGACGGAACACGTAATTCTTAATTACTGTACTCGATTTAGAGCTTGATTATCTCTTCTCTCGCCTATATCGTATCACGGTTACGTTACGGCAGCACCAGCTTTGAACCGACCCGCATCATGTGGCACTTGTACGTTTTTTCCTTCCCTTATTCCGCTCTCTCTTTTTCATTCGAGGCGAGTGTGTCAGAGTTTTATAACAAGAATCGGGGATTGCGATTGGCAAGACATTGTGCCACGCTCATTGCCAGCCTCGGGCGTGTTCGAAATCGATCGCTGGTCGGCATTTCGGAACCCATTTCATCGAGAAACTTACGGAAAATCGCATTTTCGCACGCGCCAAGTGACGAGAGGAAGAAGCGGGGTTGAAATTCAGAATTCGAAAAATTAAGAAAACAGTTAATTCCGAATTTTTTGGCGATGAAACTTAACGTAAGGAAATGAAACTCCGACGATACATCTAAGTTTCGAATGGTTTGAAACACAACGCTCAGAGCTCCGAAAGGGCGTAACTCCGACAAGTCGAAGTTCCGAAAATTCGAGATTGAGAAAATTGAAAGATCCGAAACAGCTTTCTTTGATTTGGATTTTCGATATCTTTACGTTTGGAATCCTGTACATTCTGATTTTTGTTTTTCTCATTTTTTACTCCCACTTGCTGAGTAAACTACGCTGTGTGTATTAGTATATTTTAATTTTCGGAATTTTACTCTATCGAAACTTTAGTTTTCAGAACTTTGCTCAATCGTAACTTGAATTTTCAGAATCTTTCATTTCGGAACTTTGATCCGTCGGTTTTTCGACCATTCAAAACTTTGTTGTTTCTTCAAAGTTTGGTTTCTTCGCTTCAAGTTTCGCCACCGACTAATTCGGAATTAAGCGCTTTCGGGACTCTTCAAATTTGGAACTTTTGGGTCCGTAACAATTTAATCTCCCTCTCTGTCTCTGTCGATTTCTCAGTTTTCAAATACCGATTTCTCGCCGTTTCCCCGTAACTTCCGCCGCGCGTCTGATGGAAAATCGCGTTCTCGGTGAAACGGCACCATCACGCTATAATTCGCGGTTCGCCAATTTGCCCCTCGCATACATCCCGTGCCTCTCACAGAATGCAGAACTCTCGAGGCATCGAGTATTTGTTCAACACCGTCAGCAGCTCGCAACGTCGGAATCCGAGATCAGAAAACTTTCTACAGGCGCGCCTTCGGCCTCCAGCCTCCAATATATTCCACACGGTTGGCTGCTCGCCTGCAGCTCGGCCTCTTTGCTTCCACCTTATCAGTTCCTTGACCTCGGCTATGTCCACTCATCCTTAAAACACGTAGGTGCAGGATTCGGCAGATAAATTCAATCTCTGGTTTCGACTCTTCGATCCTGATTCGTTTTCGTTCGTACGATCGAATCAGACAGTCCCAAGGTTTTCAAATCTTGTCAATTTCTTCGATTGAAATTTCGGCAATCGGACCAGAAGAGGAGAACCGATTACGTTATTTGATATTAATTCACCACGATAACTCTGTGCAATGGTTAAATTCTCTGATAAATCAATATCGTTAATAATCCAATGACGTTTGACTGCCAGAAATATGCTTACGAATGAAACACGGAATAAAACAAGCCTTGCCAAAGTCTTAAGCTGATGGTAAAATGGAATTCGACGTGGTTAACCGAGAGTGACGAAGATAAATATGGACAATTCGGCTATCGAGTGACATTTAATGACGAGACGTTTATGAAAAGAGCAAAAAGGACTGCTCGTTTCGTTTGGATCATCGTTACGCAAGAGATTGAAAGGCGAATGTTAATTTAACATATGGTGGTTGATACCTACTTCGCAGAGCGTGGGATTGTCTAAACTCGCGACGCAATCGCGACAATGCTGTATATAACACATTACACACACTGCGAATACCTACTCGCGAAAGTTCTTCTTTTCGTGCATCCCGCACAGTTCTCTTACACCCGTATCCCCGGAGTACAATCGGTTTTCCTTTATGTAACGCCATTGTTTTTCAAAGGAGAATTTCTTTTTTACACTTGCGATTCAGAATCGTCGTACCGCGTACCGTGTACGAATGCATATATACATATACGTATAATAATAACCGGTGCCTGATGGGATTCACAATTAACACAGACTCCTTGTCTCAAAGCTAATCGTGCCCAATCGCTCTAGGTACGTATAACACCGAGAAGTTTTAACTATATATATATATATGAACACGTTTACAGTGTGATACGAAAAGTAAGAACGATCTCACGGCTGTTCGACGATATTATCTTCCTGCAGTTTCGTCGCTCGTTATAATTACGTTTTAAAACGCCTTTCGACTAATTAATCTCTCTGTATTATTTAAAGGATTTTTATTCTTTTTTTTTCTCAACATCAACATTTGTGGCGAAATTCGTCTATGAAAAATTTTATCAAATGAATGTCTCGTATCGAGGGACTGTATTTAAATGCCCGATCGAAATGGCGATGACTGCGCGGCGACGAAATGAAGTGAAAAAATGATCAGGTACCATTATGCCTGATACAAAGACCATGCAGGTCGGTCAGACTGATAGCGAATTGCCGTAAATACCGTGCCTTCATGCAGGCACGCAGGCAGGTCCGTTAGATCTAATCAAAGCAGGAAGTTGCCGGCAATTCCGTTTATAAACAGCTAGCACGTAGTCGTTACGTGCCCCAGAACTGAGATTGGACTGACAGAAGGTATTGTAAGGTAAAATATGTCTAAACGCGAAGGCATAAAATCAGGGGTGGTGCTGAAGTTCCGATTTTGAGAAGTTCCGAAAGCGCGGAATTCCGAATTGTTTCGTAGCGAAACTTGAAGTAAAGAAATCAAACTTTGGAGAAACAACAAAGAAAGTTCCGAATTCCAAGATTCCGAAAACTCAAGTTCCGATGGATTAAAATTTCAAAATCTAATATATCCTCACACAGTGTAGTTTACTCACAACCTAAAATCAAAATGGTACCAGGATTCCGAACGTAAACGAAGAAAGATCAAAGTTGTGAAATTTGAAGAACTGAAAATTTTCCACCAATCAGAATTTCGGTGTTTCAGATTTTGAAATTTTCTCATTTTCGCACATTCGGAACTTTGATGGTTTTGTCCAAGTATGATTTCATTACTTCGAGTTTCGCCGTCAAAAAATTCGAAATTATTCGCTTCCGGAACTTTCCAAATTCGGTATTTGGACCCTAAAATCAGAGCTTGCACAGTCCCTGCGGTTTGGCAAAAGTAAAAAAGCAGTATACCTACCTAAATGTAGAATAAAAATCGGTGCAACTGTAAAACTGTTCTAGTACCTGCGATTGGTTGCATCTAGCCGACAATTAAAACGGGGAAAAGGTTCTCCGATTCTTGTTTTCCGAGGCTGTTATGTAGAGGAGTAACGGGGCTTGGCTATCGCTTCGCTTGGGCTCGAATAATATTCACTCTTGGATCCTCGAGCCTGCCGGTTTAGCAGCGAGTCTTCAAAGCCTCGAGGAGTAACCGGTCCTAGCTTTTTTCTCCGGAATATGTCATTCGGGACTCGATGCATGGTCACAAAAAAAAATTCAAATTCAAACAATCTAAGCACGCAGAAACTACTTGCTCGACGTCTTTATTCTACGCGTGCGAATAACTTATTACCTTCGATTCGTTACCACGGACAGGTGCGGTTAATTGCTACTGCTGCTCCTGCTGTTGCTACTGCTGCTGCTGCTAGGCTGATCTTCGTTAAGGGGCGAACTGGAGCGAGGAGAATATAACACGAGTCTTGAAATAGTTACGGGGTAACGAACAAGTGGTGGACATGATGCGCCTGTATTCTTATTACAACGCGGCGAGGCACGCGTCCTCGATAATTATTTATTTCATTAAGGGTATGAATATACCCGTGCTGTATAATTAACGAGATTCAAGAAATACGTATTTGCTTTTCATTGGTCACGAGCGGGCTTTCATCGATTAAAATTCTATCGTCTGTATTTCCAACATCTTATCCTACCAAGGAATTATTTGATTTTCAAGGTCCACAGTTTTTGTTTCTGATAATCATCAACTTGGTAACAGTTTTTAAGCTTATTAAGGCTGGTCGGACGTTAGAGAATGTGATTTGTGGAAATGTGGGAACGTCGGATGAAAAAACTTTGGTTCCATTTTATACTTTGTTGTCTCTCCAAATCGTCCGTTGTGAAATTGACTTGTTTCGTTACTCATTTTGTAAATTTGCTAATGAAGTTCAACTGAGCACTGACAAAAACAATGCACAGCTATTAGATGCGCTGTTGCCAGATCTATTTTATGGAAAAAAATACTTGATTCAAAATACATTTACTTATTATTGTTAGTAAATAAATAATCATATTAATCCGATTAGAATTTATCTCGGTTAACATCTAAATTTAAGTTATTAATTTTCAAGCCTACATTCTTCATTTTGGGCAAAAGAAAATCTAGTTTTTATTACGACTTACGGGGTACTGTCCGTATTACGTACCTTAACATGCGTGTGTCTCTTTTTTTCTGAAGGGTAAGCGAATACATACGATCTTAGAATTGAGAACGAATATAAAAATTCTAAAATCATAACCTGAATATCGTGATTCCTTATTAAATAGAAATCGTTGTACATGATTAGTATGGGCAATAATCGGTGGCGTTGGTTAGACGGCTAGTTTGGGCGAGGCGTTTCATTTCGTTTCTGAATTCGTGTGTATCAACATCTGCGCGTGCGGTGTAGGTCAAGACTAGAAAGTATTTGAACAACGCAGTGCTAATTGAAGTGGAAAATGAGAAGAAAATAAAAAATCGAATTGTGAAAATGGAGGTATGGAAATCAATTCAAAAGCTCTACGGAACTGTCCCAAAGAAAGAAGAGATGGTGGATGTAACCCGAATCGAGGTTTTCCTAAACTTGAAACCATAATACAAACATGTATATTCATACCCTCGCGGCATTTAATATAATTTGACAATTAAGAGATTCACGCAGTCAAACGATAGGCAAACGTGTATTCATAAGTCATTCAAGTCATAAGTAATAACTGTCAAATGGCCAGTGGGACAAGCAACGGTGATTCTTCCTTGAGAGTAGTGAAACACCAACGCGGATGCTAACGCCAAGAATAAACTAACCGATGTCAATCTTTCCACCTCAACTGCACCATTCAGACAGATGGTAATTATTGGTGCGAATGGAGGTCGCTTGGAAACACGGATGCTGTGTGCATTGAACAATCACGTTTTAAAAACCAAAAAAAAGAATTTTTTTTTTTTTAAATAACGACAGTGAAGATTTGAATAAGCAAACCGTGATGCAACCGGTCGTTGATTAGTCTTTTTAAATTGTCTCCAAATACGGGTAGAATCGCGTATCTCGGAAGGCGAGCTCGGTTCCTGTATCACGTATGTACGTGATACGAAATGAACCTATTCTGCAACGCAACTCGCATACCTTCCCACCGTACCTACAATAATTAAATACTATGGTTATGTATGGTAGTAGGTTGTGCATATAAGCGGGCTTGTTTCCAACGGGAGAAAGCTAATTCCTTTACCCGGTACATTAAGGTATGATGTATACCCACGCAAGTGTTTGACGAATTCGAATCTGAGATGCATGCCGAAGTAGTAAGAGACTTGTACTTCCAGTATTTTACTTTCGAGTATAATGAGATGTTTTCGAAGATTCTGACAAAATTATTAGCACAAGCGCGCTTTTCTAGACTTGTATTTTATTTATTTTATTTATTTTTTTTATGTTTTTTGGGGGTTCTTTGTTCCGATACTTTGATGAACCGTCAAAAAATACTCCAATAGTTTATAAAAATGAAAACGCTTCGCATATTTTCAACCTGATATTACGTTGCAAGAGGTGGAATTACATGCCAATGACCCGTAATGCCAGGATATTACGCCTTAGGAACCTACGTGCGATTGGATGTATAATTATTTTATCTGCATGAGCGTATATATAATCATGGTACGTATAACGTGTTACTCAACTTTGCGGGGTCACGCATTAATGAATGAATGAATGAATGAATGAATGAATGAAATTCCTTTGTGTGATAAATAGAAATAATATATTTTTTCATGCAGATGAGCTACGAATTTTTCCATCTGTAGCATCGGACAATCAAGATGTGAATTACAATTGCTCAATCCTCTCTGCGATTTCGGCGCGCAATGATCAATGTCAATGATCCCAGTACCTGTGGATGGCGGTAAGTAGCGAATATATATATGAAAAGTAGTTCATTCCCACTCATCGGATGAGTAATATTCCCGCGTTTTACAATTCTAAGCAAATTCTATACATGTACGTGATGGAAAGAACTATGGAAACAGATACTCACGGCCGAAGTGTAATTGTACCATCGATGAATAACAAAATCTACAGACCTTACACACGGTGTAACTACGGAAAGAATTGAAAATGTACAAGGGTATACAAGATTACATTATATTTATTAGTAACCAGGATACAGAGCTATTTATATTTCGTACTGGTAATAGAATTGACAAAAGCTGAAACTAAACATTTATGATAAACGTAATATGAAATATTTTTATGTTTTATTAACCAACAAGGCACATAAACGTACATTTATGCTGATGAAACACGGTGAAATGACCGATTCTAGATAAGAAAGTATTTATTCATCCGATAGACTTCACGTTGTCGTTTGCTATTACACGCAAATAGCGAAATATCGTTATCAGAATTCATAATTTCCAAGCTGATCATTACGACGAAGGTCCATTTTTCACCACGGACCGCAGAAGGTGGAAGCCCATTGCTGTTCACACTGCATCCTGTTCTCGCCTCGAGACACATGACTTCCAGCATAGAGTCCCAAGGCAAGGTGAATGTGCGGGTAAAGTGTCAAGCGAGACGACTATCCCCATGCGACTCAAACGATCGGGTCGGCATTGTCTGCTTCCACGAGCTTCCGGCTCCTTAGATGGTCTCGCCCGAAGCCCTTGGACAGCCTTTGACTATATAGAGAGGTAGGTATCCGCAGTCCACCGGGCAGGCTCTTCTATCAAGTAAGTTCCAACAGCCCGCACGACGAGAAAGAAGGATCATATAATCGCATGGTCGAAGGACATTCATCCTCGAGCAACGAATGAATATCCTCGACATCCATGTTTTTTTTTTTTTTCATCTTAAGAAATACCGTGCTTCGTGCACTTGATAGCCGTTATGTTTGACTTTGAAAGTGTGCCATCAAAAAGTATTTCGGTTTTGTTGCCGCTCGTCCGCAGACCGAGTCGCTTCACGGTAACGTCAAGGTACAAGATCGTGCCGACTGATTCATCCTATAATTCACTTTTTGGTTGAACACTTTTTACGCCGGCACAATATCGCTCCACTACCCAACATTTGAATGGCTCCTCGAATCCGGAGGTATGTAAAAACGGTACTACGTACAACACGACCTGCGCCGAATTATTTTTGAGGAGTTTCGTCGAGCGGATTGTAACATGTATAGCGGTAAAACGGACCTGCAACCTGTTCCACACAGCGACGATGATCCACTTTTCACCGTTTGTCAACACTAACGAGATACTCTCGTCGTTAGGTCTTTTGATATGATGATTCAGTCTGGGAATGGAATTCATGAGCGGTGTTAACGTGGAGAAAAGAGGGAAATAAGAAACGACAAACATGAAACTCGGAGTGCAGGTTTGCTCGGTAGAAGGGTCGCCGTACCCTGATCGAGAGGCTCGTTTTACCGCATCTTCTTCAAATACCCAACTTTCTTCACGCGTGTAATACATAAGATCGACGGATTACACGTTATACCCACGCCTTAACGCAATTCGTCACGACTGACGGTGACACGGTTTATAAGCCTTACTGGCAGTGACTTAAGACACATGACTGTGTGACGGGCAGCCGGTAGGAAACTACTTGCGTTAACCATAAACGACCTGGAAGTCTACTTACTTTTTGTCACTGACGAAGTAAGTGGCTGTGAATATATAGTGAGTAGGCACATATTTAGGTACATGTTCGTGTGTGCATGATTACACAGGGCAAACGTCCAACGAACATCGTAATCGCGTGTCTGGAAGTTGAAAAAAGTTCCGACTAGTCGAAATCGGAGTTTAAACTCTCATCACCGAAATCTTGGCACCCTTTCCGTCATTCATAAAGGTGCAGTTCGACCGTGACATCGTTTCACATGTAAGAATCCTTCGAGGCCGGTTTCCGGAGTGATTTCTCTGAATATTCTTTTCAATTCCAATGGCTAGTTACCTCGCTGTAACGAGACGCCCACACGTCTTTACCCGACACGTTATTCCAATGTCGAGTTTCGGATCAAACTAATCTCTATGTATGCAATGGTGTTACAAAAGTGCCGCGGTTCGATCTCACGGGCGAAGAATGTTCGGCCGTCACTTATTAACACATGGCCAAAACCGTGTCCAAGGTCTATTAATCCTCTGAGTCGAATAGTCTCAAAGAACTGCCTAACTTGTGTCTTCTGAAAAAGGAACCCTGCAGACGTTTGTACAATGGGTTCCTAATGTGTCAAAGAGTGAGGTTGTTTTAACTCGATATCAAATTGCAGAATCGTAACAAGGCTGTGAAAGTATCATTCGATGGAACGACCAAGTTGGCGAGCTCATTTCACCGTCGCGAAGTTAATATGGTCTTCTAATTGCCCATGGGTTTGTTTAACTGTAACTTGTGCTTACGTGTTGGTAATGGCTTGGTGTGTTATTCGCATATGCTCATGCCTCGATTGTGCCGTTCCTCAACGTGCAATGTAATGTAACACTAATTGCCGCCGAGCAATACCGTTAGTGTATATGCGCTTATTAATATTTAGTCTTTGGTCTCCTTAACTGTGCCGCAGCGCAGAGGCGTACCTTACAGGCCTAACTACTGTGGAGTCACCGAAATTAACTCAAGCCGCCAAATTAACCCACTCACTCGATCGACGCGCGGCGCTAATGAGCAAGATACCGTTCAACGTTAACTCGGAGCCACTGTCGTCCATGTGAAATCCAAAATCGGTGAAGCAGTTTGGCTTGTCTAAGCCTTTACGAAAATCACCATCGATGCATGGTGGATGAGAAAAGTCTTGTTTTGAATCCTTGGAGATCAACTTCTTCTTCACTTGTCTTTGGAAGAAGGTCTCTTCCTATTTCTATGGTTAAATGAGACCAACTAGATGCACGGAATCTCTTCGTCCAAAATATATATCTATGTTCAATCGACTCGCTAACCTCAGATGGTTTCCACGCCTTGTGCGGCAATTGTCAACCGAGAACGTACGCAGCCTTGACATTTACCCGGTACAACAACCGTAGCCGCCAACACGTACAGTCAGACCTTGGAATTCCGGTGCATATGATTATCCTCAGAAGCTGAACAAAGGGTTGCGCACCGATGTGTACACTGGGCACGAAAGTTGACTCTTCGTTTCGATCTTCTCTTCGATTTTGCGGCTTGCCGATCAATTCTTTGCAATAACAAACTTGCGGGATTTCCTGGGATCCCAATACCTGTCGCAGAGTTTCCTCATTGCTGGAAAGAATTTCTCGGTACCTGTACCGCTTTTTGAAATTTGGAAATCTTCTAGAAACTTCAGTATAGACAACAATTTCCGACCAGCTAGGGTTTGGGTTTGCAGGTTTATGATCGGTTCTGACAATGAGATGATTTTCAGTCTCTTCGGAGCGTCGGTTGAGCAACTTGGCGTTCATTCGCCAAGTCTTTTCAGCAACAGATTTTCGTACAGTACCATTTGATAGCTAGATTTTGTCTAACTAATTTGTTGTTCGACACGAGTCGAATAGACGCGGCTGATTTAATTACTTTTACTCAACCGTGTTAAAGCGGATCATTAACTGTCTTCATAATATTTGCGGCTTTAAAAGTTTCGATAAATGTTGTAAAATGGTCACGGTACGGTATCCTGTAGGCACAGTCATCTCCAGTGAAATTTTCCTTTTCAATTCCAAGTAAGTACGATGATTCAGTCGGATGATGGACAGCACTTGTTTAATGTACCTGCCAGGATCCAAGCATCGTACATAAAAATTGGTGTCAAATAACGAACCGGTGAGTCGATTACTGTAATTAACTGCAAGCTCTGTGGACCTTCGGGGATTCATCAAACGCAACCGATCGTTTCTCTCTCTTTCTCTAGCATAAACATACATATCTAAAGCGAGTTAGGCAACAGAAATCGGCACCGGACCGGTTCGCAAACATTTGATGCAATTTTACCGTTCGAAGCCAGGCTGGCAGCGGTCCGAAAATTTCGTCGGCCTCGGCGACAAATAATAAGAAGAATAAAAGCTAAAAGAAAATTAAAAGTTGCGAAATTCCCCTGAGATAAAATGCTCGCCAAACACGTTGCGAAAATTCGTGTCATACGGACGCCGATAAATATTTGTCGCGCGTAACACATACAAGAAAAATATTCTTACTTTATGATGAAACGAATGGAAAGCTATAAGTAACACAGATACCGAACTCACGTTTCTTTGGCGCTAGTCTAGATCCTGGGTTACGGTCCTTTATTTGAGCACATTAACACTCAGCCTGTTGTACCTGCAGCGCGTTGCAGCAAAACCGAAGGATCGATTTCACCCACCACTGTACAATATATTGCATTCAAATTTAATACTCTGGTATCTCAAAACGTGCGTTCGGTAGAACCGCGAATCGGCTGCAACACTCCGTCGTGTAAATCAGTTGAAAATAAAGAACGAAACGGTGAACGCTGTCGGAAGAAGAAGGTCCTCTGCACTCTCCACCCCTGACCACGTCACTTGCAATAACCGAGGGGGGGATGTTTTTCCCGTATCACGGACGAGAATTTTGGCGAATAATATTCGAGTCCGGGTCACCACACTGCGGCCAATATAATGGAGAGAACTTTACCCGCGGGCAACCATCTCGAGACTAAAGAACGGGGACCGCGATGATGGTTCCGTCCAAGTGAACGGCGCTACCTGAGTCGCTCGGCTGGTTGGCCTGCCTGCAAAGCAAGAGGGCCCCACTCTTCTTCTTTGGGCCCCGCAAGAACTGTGCTACCTATATGGACGCAGGTGAGCTTGTTGGTATTGGGCACCATTCCTCTTTGTCACTCTGCACGTACAGGAACGATTCTTCTCTCTGGTGTACCTACCAGAGGCGAGCTTCGAACTCGGCTGCATCTGCGTTGTGCTGTATAGGTGTAACCTACCTTCACCTCGGCATTCATCCTGGAGATACCGATGCCCGAGTAAGCTACGTCGAGCACTCGGACTTCACCGCCTGGCAAACGTACCATGCGCCTGGCGTTCGTGGGGTTCCCTTATTTTTTTTTTTTCCCCTCTCTGCTTCGTCGAAGTTAATCGTAGACGGTGGGTATTTTGGTGGGGGTTAAAACTTGGAAAGGGTGAACACATCGAGATTTCAAGCATGTGAAAATAAAATAATCTCGATTTTCGATCAGTTCACCTTTCGTTATTTTGATCCTTATTTTGAAATGTTGGCGCTTTGCAAGTTTTGTTAACACCCATCCAGGTATTTACGTTCTTTCATCTGCCGAAGACCGATACCTTTTTTTATTTTTATTTTCAAAATCTCACGTCGAACAGTAAAATCATACGAATTATTTGTTATGTTTTAACAATTTTGAAACGATTTGAAATGAAACGTCGACAACATCTATAATTTCATTTATAACTCCAGTATTTTCTATTATTATGTTATTAAAGATATCCTTAATAACTCGAGAACACAATAATTTAATAAATTCTTAACGTACGATAATCTTGTAACGATATTACATCGTTGGTCAACCAATTAGATATGAAAAATTACAGTTTCCAGATAAATTGCAACCCCATCGTGATATGAAACGAGTTCTTTTTTTTTTCTTTATCGTTAAAACCTCTGAATGCTGTAAATATAAGGATTTATTATAAAAAAAAGGAAGAAAAAAAAATTACCAAGAAAATAATTGTCGCTTCACAGAGATTATTTTTTTTCACAGCTGTTATTGTCCCCACGATCTCCGATCATAACCGTTATAAGCCGATACATATCGAAGTGATTTACGGTTGATAAAGGTTTGCTGGTCTTTGACGCCTGGTAAAATGCAAATAAACCCGACGAGGTGGTGATTCACCTTTCTTAAACTGCAGGTAGAAAATGTTTCGGTAATATAATGCTACGGCTTAAACAAACGACCCGGCAGCACCGGAGTTAAGGTGCAGGTAGGGAGAGCAGGTACCTTTTACGCGTTCCTTGTCGCAGGTAAAACTGCATCCTGTATAGTGGACGTTGCAGTAAGGTGCGTAACAAGATATAGGGCCGTGGGACTGACTGGCAGGTGACGATAGACGGGCTATTTTCGGCAAAAGCCTCTCTGG
The DNA here is from genome assembly GCF_021155785.1 of Neodiprion fabricii. Classification (NCBI taxonomy): domain Eukaryota; kingdom Metazoa; phylum Arthropoda; class Insecta; order Hymenoptera; family Diprionidae; genus Neodiprion; species Neodiprion fabricii. The sequence continues at coordinate 3,781,364 of NC_060242.1, forward strand.
CCAAATACCTGAAAAAATATCATTTCATACCTGCAGTGAAGACAATTTAATCTCTCGTGCAGTGCTTGGAATTCGTCGAGATACAAGGAATAAACATATTTCTCCAAGTCTCTCTCAGCGAGGAGGGAATTTTTTTAAAAATAAAATTAAAATCTCATAACAGATAATTTGTGTATCAATACAATATGGATATGTGATAATATTGATGACAACATTTAAATTTCTGGATAGCCAAAATTTAAAAACATGCATCGTTAATTTGGTTTTAATTACCTGTATATATGTATAATATGTCTTCGAATCTCGGAAATTACTGAAGCTTCGTGTAAAAAGGAGATTTATAGCAAAATAAATTAATTCATCGATAAAACGCAACTGCGAATCGTTATACAAGTATAGTTTTGTACACGCATAGGTACACTTTAAAAGTGCAGTTCCTTGTTTGCATCGTTTATCTCAATTTCCAGATCTCAAGTGTGCAATTAACACTGCACTCCTCCTCACGCGTTGTTATATAATACAGCAGCACTTAATTGCAGTGTCTAATCATTCCCATGTACGGGCTTGCACCTGACAATGAGTGCTGAGAAAATATAATTTTACGCTTGTAACGCAGTTTCTTTTTCTATCCCTCTGATATAATTTGCCTAAAACCGAGAAGGAAGTGAATCAACGTTACATCCTTGTTTATATGCGGATATTACGTATTTTTAAAGATTCTTCAATACAATGAGAGAAATTTTTAGTTCCGGTTACCGCTCAGTCCTTAACTATTTTCATTTTTTACCACAATCGAGAAATATAGTTCTAAGTAGAAAACGAAAATTAGTTTTCTAGCTGTTACCGGAAAGTCTAGTATCCGTTACTATTCTTTCTCGTTACGATCGCTGTTGCTATATTTTCTTGGCAACTGTTGCGAAAATTTAATGCTCGCGCAACGATAAATTGACGTTAAAGCCTTGTTTAGCTAAAAAAGTATAGTAAACCTCAGAAACTGATTTTGCGTTGCAATAACCAAAAAATGATCGACCATAGCGCAAAATGGTTAGGCGTAGCTCGTTTTTCGTAATCCCAACAATATTCAAACAGTTTTTTTTAACGATACCTGTTTTACTCAATTTTTCTAGCTACTTTAACAAATGAATTTTTTCCCAGTGTACGCGTACAAAGTACGAAGTCCCCATTCAAGGGAGACAGAAAATTTCGCATGCGTTTATGCGTGTACGTTGAATCGTAAAATGGGGAAAAGAAAGCATGTCCGGTTCTTCCTCGACACCCGTGACCATCTGGCAATGAGATCTCGAATAGAGAGAAAGACTCATCGCCTCTAGGATCGTCGTTCGCAAATAGACACCTCATACCGATGCCTTCCTTGCCTTTAAATTGTACGTCGGTATTTTCATCTTTTACTATCCCATCTTTTTCATCGCCGTGGGCCAAAAGCAGAGATCGGATCGCAATTCGATAATCGGTTTGTTCTTTGCATCCATTGATTCTTCGGAGTCTCGTTTGTCCCATTTTTGTTGGATTTAATTCATCTTACAAAAATTTGACTGTAATTTTTCGCTACGCGTTATAACCATTCATTTGTCACGCACCGTTATTTTATTATAGTATAGTAAAGTTTATTGCTTTCCATTAGGTCATAGATAATGATACAAAAGAATTTCGATTTGCTTAAAATACACGTTTCGTTAGTTTGACATAATTCTTCTGATTAACCGTAGTAAAAACACCGAACGAGCAGAAAAGAAAAAAAGAAAACATAAAGGTTTATTTCATTTTACAAATACAAAGATAATTTATATTTACAAATAATGTCGCCATTTTCCAACACTTTTCCTTTACATTCTTTTCTTAACTGTGCCGTTAATTGGAGCATTTTTTTCTGACCTCTTTTACAAAAGTACTGAATTCTAAAATACGTTTTTCATCAGAGCCGTTATCAGCAAGCTATTCCATTATACCTGTGTCCTTATATGTATTTACAACTATAAAATATCGTGTATATAAAAATCGATTAATTTTTCGACACGGTTAACTGCTTTGATTCGGCTCGAAGGTTTCTTTGTATGCGACTATAGTATAATGTTACGTGTATAGTCGTTTTGTGAGATTAATTTCCGGGTCTCCGATGCTGGACCCTAGCTGAACTTGCAGTTCATGGATCCCGTGTAATCCTAAATGCACTAAAATTGAAAAAACACATTCGTTGAACCAGAATACAGAGACGCGGTGACGGAATTCATTCAAGTCAAAGTTACGGACTGTTTATAAGTACTCGTTACGGTGCATCGCTTCGCTCTTCGCCGATGTAGCTGGATTACGTCTGGTGTATACCTATACTCAGATATATATATATATATCGATTGAAGATTTCTTTGACGTCTTCGACGTCGGGCTTGCAGAAATAACTGGTAATGGCCGTCCGACCTTGACGTCGAGGCCGACGCCAAGTTACCTTTTACAATTAGCGCACGGATCTAAACGCTGATCCGAAGCGTTTCCTGGTTGACTGTAAATTCTTGGATCATTTGCGAAGAGTTGGACGTAATTTTTTTACTCAAAAGATTGAATAAGAACGATAAACCGTGAAGACGAAGAAGAAGAATAAAGTTTTAAGTGTACCTTGTGCAGTACTGTCGTACAGAAATATGTTTAACATTGACCCTAAAAGACAAGAGCTAATCGAGAATACGAATAGCTGGCAACGATTAACCTCCGCGACTTGCGATTAGACAGAAAGCGTTCATGAGGCGTCGACCTGGAAAGAAGCCGTTGATCGCAACGTGACATGTGGGCATGTGGATCTCACTTTTGTGTGCGTTCATCGTTCGCCAATCGAATTCGATATACGATTTTCACCTGCTTTGGATAATTAATTTACTTTTTCTTGTTTTCCCTCTTCGTTTCTCGTAGAAATTCAAAAGGGGAGAACGTTGAAGAAGTACAACGAAACGCTGAAAATCTATTCTTCGTGCTACTTTTTAACGTCCTACATAATGTTCCAGTCGCTTTGTAACCGTGAAAAAAAAATTTCGATGAAAGAAAATGGAAAAGTAGAATAAAAAAAAAAAAAAAAAATGGTATTACGTTTGTGCGATTGACTGAGATGAAGATTATCCGAAGAAATAGTTTAAATTAATTTGCGAACGCAGGTACGCATTGATATATCCAAAATCGAAGATGAGTCAGTTTCGTATTTTCATTTCCGTATTTCAATGATTAATCACTGATGAAATTGGTGTCACCGGAACTACTTTACAGTTTAGCACGCATTTATACACGACGGGCTCCATACGGCTCGTGCATTTTCCGCGTAAAGTCTGCAGCAGACTGCTTTCTACAGGTTTTGCAGTTCGTTTTACGTTTCATAGCACGTGACTGAACGTACGCTGTCCACCTAGATTTCAGGGTTAAAAACCGCATGCGGCTCTTTTGTCTCTACTATTTAGAATATTCTACATATATATAGCAATAGGCGTACGTAAAGTAAAACTGCCTTTGGATAAGATTTGTAACCCGAACGCGTATCTCAAAACCGTGCAGATATTCTCTCCGTAAGTGCCTTTCTTTTCGACGATCCTATGTTTGCCTGTTGTATTTATGGTGTAATTTCGGGTCAGTAGGTTCGACAAAATTATAACCATACACGCACAACGTGCCAATTATTCTGCTAGAAACAGACGATCAAGAGCCACTCCAGAACCTATTAGATAATCTAGGCCCCATCTATTTACGGCAAACTGCCTGGTTACCGTTACCGAAAACCTACAAACCGCATCGAAGCGTCGCACCGTTCAATCAAAACGTGCAGGTAAATGTAAATAATTGGTAGTGCAATTGAGCTGCAGTCAATGATTGCTGTTTGTGACGATTATTCACTGTTAGAAATAATCATGTGAAAATCTATCGTGTGTCGATTGATCACAAATATTGTACAAAAACAAAGCATCATCGTAATCACCGAGTCTACATAAAAGGACGCGTAAAACCAACTCAATCTTACCCTAGCCTAAGCTCGGAACGAATCTGGTCAGTCAACGTCAGACTGAAGTAAACTGATCAGCTTAGGCAATCTAAGCAATGCCGCCTCCATTGGACACGGTTTACATTCGTGATGCGGTACTGGCACGTCTCCGTTTTTCCTTACCCATTATAGTCGCACGTTTCCATAATCGGTTAACGGTTCAACGACACGTTCGTTTCCTTTCGAATCTTACGTCTGTACTCGTGCAAAGTTTACGTTAGGGTGGTTAGTGTTTTACTTCTTTTTTTTTTTTAAGGTGCCAGTCGAGAAATGTGTTACAAATACCGAAAAAAAAACATTGTCGTAAAACCTGTAGGAGGTAGGAAAATATTTAAAGATCGCTACCAATCATAAGTAATATTTTTTATTTCTTTTTATAGGCACACCTTACGGACGTACATATATATTAGTTTTTTTTTTTTTTTTTTTTATTGCGGTCCAATCAATCGTTCACCAATCAACAGCAAACCGCACTTAACAATTCCACAGTTGGCCGTTATCGTCTTTTATACGAAAAATTAATCGTCTTGGAGAAATTTTTATAACAGTTTTTGATACCGAAATAGGAGTATCGCATCACCTCAATGTCTCTATTTCGTTTTCAGTACTAATTTTTATGAATAATGATTAATTGGACCATGATACGCGAAAAATAAATTAATATATGTATATATGTGTCCGTAAAGTATACACGTAAAAATGAATAAAAAATATTACAATAATTGGTTAGCATTATCTAAATATTTTCCTACCCTCGCCAGGTCTTAAGAAAATTTTTTTTTCAATACTTGTTACAAGTTTTTCGGGTGGCACCTTAAAAAAAAGTTAAAAACCAATTACCCTGGTGTACATCTCTCGCACAATACAACCTCTCGATGGTTGTTTGATATGTGCAGTGCAAACTGCTTCACATGCTCGCGCACCATGAACCATATAAATATCTATTCAAAGTAACCCCATGCTGCACGCGCCTAAATTGGCAGCAGTTTTACCCAATTTGCATATTCGATCAGCGGTACAATCTCCTCGACTCTAACTGCTTCGTTGTCATTCGAAATACCGCGCGTCACACATTCCTTCACTAATCTCTTCCCGCGATTATCTAACAAGCGTATTCTCACGTTCCGTGTCAGATGCTGATCAGGTGGGTTGACTAATCGTAAGACCTGCTCGACGTGGCTGCTGTGTATTTTTCGACAAACGCTTTTGGCTAATAACCACTTGCTGACTCTTCAGTCGATTTCACCATGCACCGTGATTAGCGAGTCGACTATAATTTTACAGTTAATCCTACAGTTTCGTTATGGTCTTTTGTACGAAATTAGCGAACACTCGGTTAACTGTGGAACAAATTGCACCACCGTCATCTCGATTTAGCAGTCGGAGAAAAGTAACCATTTTCCCGCGGAATCTTGAGACAACGAATATTGAACGGGAATCGAAACACCAATTGCCCATTGTAAATCTTCCTCGTTACGCAACGGGCGTTACAACTATCCGTAGTGATATCATGCGATGCGACATCCTTCCGCATTTCGCTATCCGATTCTTTGCGGTATCTTGACCGCTTTGTCCCGGAAATTTGTAATTGCGTAATATCCACCTGGAATAGTCATGACTCTGAATACGGTTTTCCTACGACTGGAGGGGTCACGTGATTCGTGTATGACGCGTTCGATATCGATAGCTCGCGTTATGTATGCAGAAGTGGACTCTTGACGGTGGTGGAGGCCGGCAGGAAGCTGCCAAGTATAACGGGACTGCCAACGTGGCCCCGCAGTTAAAGGCTCTTCGCACATTCCTCAGCACGCTTATAAACCTATGGACAAGTTTAATGCACACATACCGTACGGATTTTGATTTATTCATCCGCAGTCTCTCTGCCACTTTTGCCGATTTTTCACTATCAACGTTGCAATTGCGCCCAACCATCATTTCCCGTTCTCCACTTTGCAAGCTTCGTCTGAACAACGACTGCAGTGAGACCAATACTGGATTCGGAAGTTTCTAATTCTACCCTGAATCAAATCGTTATGCCGAATTTGTCGGTTTCCAGAAAACCGCGGTGCCTGGAAATGGAATGTAAAGATCAACCCCATATGCACGAAGGAACAAACGATCAACCGGACACGTAATAAGGCCCCGCATTCCTCCTTGTACCCAGCTTTCTCTCTCCCTCCTTCTCTCTTCGTCTTGCCGTGAGGCTACTACATCGTTGCTCTCGTTATCGTTCTCTCGCCTCCTTCGCGTCCGAGTGACCGAAGCTCGACTAAAAGCTGAAAACTCGGGGGACCTGCAACGGTACTCAGTTGGGTACTAAATTATCACATTGGAGGTGTATGTATGAGTGCAAGGTATGTGCGAAGCTCTTGTCTGGCGAAGTGGCCGTGTTGATCCACGTCTAATGCTCAGCTGCACCTGGCGAATTTCACAGATTTACCGTAGTATACTCCGGACCAAAAACCATCAGCGAAGGGGGAAGAGCAAGAAAAGTGGGAGGAAACGAGTTGAGGTAAATTCGAGACGAGATATCGAAACGGCTATCGAAGTCTTGGAACGTTGAGGCAGAGCGTAAATGGGGTCACTTCACTGCCGAAGGTGAACCACTCTGCTGTGTGTAGCTTATAATACTCACAGTCTAACAATTCCAACAGCTCGCTCCGGGATCCGTTCACATTCTCAGGTGACTAATGCGTGGCGATCGATTATTATTTACTAATTTTCGTGGCTCGATTTTGTATGCGATTTGTAAACAGATTCGAAAATTTTATTAACTGTATGAATTCTTGTCTACGTGGATTGGCATATACATGTCATTTTTATTTTTATTATCTTGTTTAGATGCCCCATATTATGAATAAACAATTTTTTAAATACATATATATAAATAATAGAATACTACAAATACACTTATAGCTTACTAATATATTAATATTTTTCTTCGGTACTATACCGGTGAGTACGAAAATACCTTATCGTGTTTAAGAATGTCGACGAACTTGATCTGCAGGTCGCTCGTCGAGCGCCAACACGAGGAATAACTCATGTGTTGAAACTCAGGAGAATAAATACATAGATAATTTAAATAAATAAATATGTCGTATGCGTACTTTAAGAAGTAACAGATGCCGTTTGTACCTGTCTATAACACGTGACCTTGTTATCGCAACGGAAACAATTCCTAATATTACGCTTAAGAAACTACGTAAACGTATATCGTTATTGAATTGAGTTGTCAAAAATGCTCGACTATTCAAGTAGTTTGACGAAAGAAAGAAACACGTGAAGCAATTTTTGCAGAATCGTCTCAGGCGAAAACAATTTTAGAATACTAATATATCAACGTGCGAGCTCGAGGTGTCAGTACGTGTATTTCAATAGAAGCATTAGATAAGTCCCGAAGTTGCGAGTTGCGTAACGTTACATAATGTAACAAACAATGATATCAGCTTTGACGATACGTGAACACCCCGAGGCTTGTTACTTTTCAAATTTTACTTTAGGTGATAGACCTAGCTAGGCAACGAAGGAAAGAAAAGATCAAACGCTCATGCGCACGTTACGTAGTGACGGTAGCATGTCTGTTCAGGTGGATGTAAACTGACGAGGGCCTTGTCATCTCGCATGATGATCCAAGCCTTCATATTCAACCGTACCATGTAAAATTTATCGAGGACAGGAACTAGTGGCAAGTTTCTCGAGTCGCTGGCGTCGCTCTCGGTGACATTTTTCGCAAACTCGTAGCCCAACTCCGTGCAAAGATCGATTCCCTCATTTTCGGCCACAGAACCGGCAGGGAAACACTGCGAGTGCCAGATGCCGTACGACCTTTGAACAACCTCACCGTAACCGGGTCTGAAATGATTCATCGAGCATTATAGTCGACCGGTTGCCAGAGAGTGGCGAGCCTGTTGTGGACGAAATGAACTCACGAGTATGATGGCACAGCTCGCAAAGCCTGACATTCCTTCTCGTCCTCCCCTGAAGAACAGTCCTGATCACCGTCACAGACGAAATCTTGTGACACGCACTCCTCGCCTCTGCGAAAAAACATAATAGACATGATACGATGAGGAATGCGATGCAGAAGTGGAGAAAAGCCTCATCAAGACTCTGCTGACCTTCCGTCGCACTTGAAGCTGGCGTCCTTGCAGTAGCACAGCTGAGGATTTTCATCGGATTTGTCAAAGCAGTGGCGTCTTCCGTCGCAAATCAGTTTCGGCGCAGTCAGTTTGAGGTAGGCAGCACAGCTGCATCCAGTTTCCGGCTCGTCAGTCCCGTCAGCGCAGTCACTTTTTCCGTCGCAAAACATTGACTTCGGTACGCACTGGCCATTCCCACAACGAAGTTCGGTCTGCGTACAGTCTGAGAAAGTGAAGATGAAGACTCGTTAAATCGTGATGATGATAAGCAGGAAATTGAAACTTACGGCATCCGATCGTATCGTCGACTCCGTTCGCGCAATGGTCCCTTATCTCTTGACAATACTTTGGATCCTCGTCAGCCCCATCCCTGCAGTTTGGAACACCGTCACAGACTTTCGGCCATCCTATGCACTCTCCCAACAGACATCTGAACCCATCGCAATTCGGCTCAGACATATTTAACTGCGGAATTTCTTCTGTGGAACGGATTACATCTTTGACTATAGATCACCGACTAACATTGGTTCACAGAGACAAATGCTAGTTGATTACTCACGCATCCCGGTGATCAAATTTGTGTTGATATAGTCTATGCTGGACAGGCTCTGCTTCGTTTCAAAGCTGCATGGTCCCTCTTTCACGTGATAAACAGCAGCCGGGTACCATCCACTGCATCCATGACAAACCACCGTCCCGCTCCACGCCATTGATGTTACGTTCTGAAACAGTTCGGTTGTCGATGGTCAGTGATCATGACACAAAGGTACGTCATTCTTACACCGATCTATAGAGCACGTTGCTTTCGTAGTGATAATTATGATATCACCTTGCATTTTATAGGGTTGGCATTCTCGTAACAGCGACGATTTGCGGGACAGTTGTTAAGGACCGCCCTTAGAAAAATGCTCCTCGTTCCTTCATCCTTGTCTACACCCACCGTTACACAAGTATCGGATTCTGCAGCTGGGTGAGTTCTGAAAATTTATAAGAGATGATAAAGGAAGTTCGGTAAATCCAACGCAAGTTCTGAGCTTACGGCATACAATATTGACCGACCGTTTTTGAAGATACATCGGCTGCACATGCCGAGTCATATTAACAGGCTGCTTGAGGTGCATCAAGATCGCATCCGAATTCTTGACGCTTCTTATCTCGTCGACTATACTCCTCTGCTGATGTGGTCCATCGACCTGCAGGTACGAGCGTGACACACCCATAAGTGCCGTGGTGTAATTTTGCTGCAAGCTGTGAGTCAGATTAAAATTTTACTCTCCTTTTTCAGGAACATGGTCGAGCTCAAGTAGAATAAATAAAAATGTGCAACGAACATTGATCAGTCCTAAGCGTTTGAGTACAATAACCGAGATATCTGATTAGTCTTTGGGTCTGGCATATTGTTACCCTCATAAGTAGCTTCCGTCCGGCTTGCACATCGAGTGAAGCGACCAGCCTGCCCATCGCGGTATGTATTTACTGAATAATTCATGTTACGTATTCGTTCGAAAAATATTCTTTTATGGTTCGAAGTGATCGATTAGTTTAACTGTAAATGAACTCACGCATATGTATACCTATCGACAGACGTATGGATTGTACGGTGGCGTTGAATCGATAATCAGTACTCATTGTCAGTCATCGATATAAATGGATTTGCGATTACAGTTAACGTAACTAACAGTCTCTCGATCTCTTTCATCATTCAATTCATTGCGAATATTGCTTACTCCAGGTCCATGGCGCAGTAGCGACTTGTCAGAAGCCAACTTGGCTCAAGCAGAACAGCCGAGCACTGGTACCGGCCATCGGCAAAAACGGCAGCGTGCCATGGCCATAGATAAGTGTCCTCCTCCTGGCCGTCGATGCCTTTCAGTCGGTAGGTCATTGATATCGAATGTATCGTCGGCAGGCATCGCAGGTAAAGAACCGTGCATTGGGGTTCCTCCATCGACAAAATGTAGGGAGTGCTGTACTCGTAGGGTACCAAGTTCATCGCCGTCGACGCTTTGACCTCCAGTGGCGCGTTCTGCATCCGTGTTTCGTTGAAAGACTCGCAGGCGCTGAAAATCGGATCAATGCAACTCACGCTTCCTCACCCATTCCACGAATCGACTCACCCGAACCCGAAGTAGGAACACATTTGTTTCGCAAGTGCGGCTGGTTTTTCTGTTATCGTATCGATACAGAATGGCACCCATTCACGATCTTGATACAACGTCAATATACCTTCTCGTTTGTGATGCGGCAGTCCGTCGATATCGGTTATCACGTACTTCCCGTTGCTCAAAGCGACTGCAGAAGAAAATTCGGTATTAAAGATTTTCGCATCAAAGGATCATTATCTATCGACAATTCACTCACAGCAGTTCAGCTCGTCCTCGTTGAATGCGCAATCTGCTATTCGGTCGCATTTCTTATCCATCGGTACGCACTCACCGCTTCTTTTGCAATGGAATTCTTTCGGTGAACATAGATCTGTAAACATTCAACGTTACGTAACAAATGCACTCCGGGAGTTACCACTTTTTAACATCGCTATTAAAAATTTACCGACACTAAATTGCAAACTAACCGCAATTTTCTTCGTCGGTACCGTCGAAGCAGTCTATGTGGCCATCGCAAATTGACGTCGGATAAATTCTACTAAGATAATCTCTACAGGTGCAGTCATCCTCGTCTGTACCATCCTGACAATCGACTATCCTGTCGCACCGCTTTATCAAATTGATAGTTTGTATTACTCTGAAAAATAATTGTTTCTTCAAAGTATTCATGCCCTACCCTTCTTACATCATGATCAGACTGGAAACAAAAACTTACATCCTACAGCTGAAATGATGACGGTTTGTTGGCGGTGAAATAGTAGTAGTGATCACTTCTGCGGGAACGGTCGTCATGATTTCGTCAGTTAGCTGAGTAGTAGTAATATATTCCTCATTTTTTTCTGTAATATTCTTTTGTGTAACGTTCTGTTTGATAATGTCCTGATCTATAACCTTCTGTTCCGGAATGTCATCTTCTGTAACAATCTGTTTTATAGGCTGTATTGTTGATGGCTCGATAGTTGTCGTTGATATTATAACACTCTGAGGGGTAGTTGATGGTTCTAAAAATAAAATCGTCCATTGAACTGCCAATGACAAGCAGAGGAAATATGGTCAAACTCCAAGTTTCTATCGAATATCGATAAGTCTACCTGTAGTCAAAGCTGCAGTACTCATCTCCGCATCAACAGTTTCTTCCTGATTTATTTCCGTCTGTGTGGAAAGATCTTCCCGAGTAGCCGCGACAAAATCAAAGTCACTGGAATCAGTATTCCGATGTATCGAAAAATCTGGGAACATATGGCAGTTGAACTCATCTTCAGCATCCATGCAGTCGACGATTTTGTCGCAGCGTCTTTTCGCCGAATAACACTTCCGCGATCCACTGTGACAGTAGTATCCAGGACACCGTGCAAGCGGTTTGTACTTCGGTATTTCGCGTTGAACTGCAAGAAGAAACGATAAGCCAACCGTTTACTAGAAATTCATGTGTCTATCAGTCGTTTCAATGCTTACAGCGGGTCCTGTTTATCCACTCAACAAATCGGCTCACTTTTGTGTATGCACCAGGCTCGTTTGGACGTGCGCAACCTTCTCCGTGACTCACGATTCCCGCTACGTACCATTGAGACGGTGAATTCGGATTCCTGGTTAAATAACAGTATCAAATTAACACCACGGTTTCAGTGCTAAAGTGACAAGAACTGACATACCTGCACATGAGTGGACCGCCACTGTCACCTTGGCACGTATCCCGCCCGCCTGATGGTAATCCTGCACAGATTTCCGCCTCGTTCTGATCGGCCGGGTATTTGCAGTTCCGCAAAATTGGTAATTCAACTTCCCGAAGATGATCGGCTGGAATAAATAACAGAATGGGTTGAAAATTATAAAGTTCTTCGGTGTTCGATTACTGCCTAATTTTTTATACTAATAAGATTTATTCCTTACGATCAGGTCCGTGCTCAACTAGTGATCCCCAGCCTGCGGTAACGCAGGTTGCGTCCGGGGTTGGTCCTGTTCTCCAGTGCGCTCCAGCTGTCGTGATTTCTGGGAGACAAGCCGGTCTGACCCAACGGTTAAAGTGCAGGGGTGCTTCCAGACGTAGGAGGGCTAAGTCGTTCTTCATGACCGTTCTGTCATAAGTCGGGTACATAACAACGTGGCTAACTTTACGGGATTGCTCCATCGGTGAGAAGGAAAACCGCCTCAGCATTCCAGCTTGTATGTCGTAGTAGTGTCCTTCGAAGCTGAATAATTGTTCGAAGAATCATCAATCGAATTCAGTGTCGCTAAAGAATCGCGACTCTTTGTGTACTTTTGAAATACAATTGACATTAGGCTCACCCATCAATGCAATGGGCCGCTGTTAGGACCCATATCTCGTCCAGAATTACGCCACCACAATGAAAGCTGCCGTCTCTATTTACGGCCGCTAGTGATGGCCAAGCTTGAGGTTCACTCGGATGACCGCCAACTACTCTCGATTCACTAACGATAATATCATCGTCACTTGCTACGCTGGTGGCGTTTCGATCAGGGCTCGATGCCGAGTGATTTTCAAGTGGATCTATCCTGCTGCCGTTCACTAACTCTTGCTGTTTTGAATCATCGAGTTCTTGACCTTCTAATTTACTGCGAAAATCTTGATTCGATGGGTTGGACTTTGGAAATTGCACAGAATGCAGAAAACTGAAAAACGGATTAACTGTCTCTGATGATACTTTAGTACCACACGGTATTTCAGGACATCTGACGAAGACTGCTTTGTTCGAACAGTTGTGTGCTATTTGAATTTCGTTGGAAGATAATTGAACAACATACGGACCGGCGTAATTCTGTCGAAGCTTAATTTGTTCGACGTATGGAAAATCTCTGCGGAAATATGAAGAACATAAATTAGAATTGTTGTTCAAAGATAATAAAGCGTAAATGATAGCAATAAGTACCTATAATTATCATCACCGATTTCAGCTCGACAAGCATCGTTGGCCCATATTGTTGACGGGGTGCAAGCCGGATACCATATGCCTTTCCAGTTCCTGTGAAGGTATCCGGTTGTGTAACCAACTGCGAACATCTAAACGAGACACATGGTTTTAGATTGAACTTATCATTTGTACAATGGGAAAGGAATCCATCGGAAATTGTGGAACTCACATTGCGTTCTTCGATGAAGTGAGTTATGATGTTGCAGTGCAGTTCATCTTTCCCGTTAGAGCACTGTGGGAAGCCATCGCAGCGCTGAACGAGTGGCAAGCAATTACCCCAGCGTTGACGCCTCTCCGCGTCATCGCAACTAAATGAATGGATGTCGCATCCTGGAAAAACATAAACGGATGATTACAGTGCCATTATTTTTGAAAGAATACAACGCTCCGATCATTGGATCCCTTACCAAAGCATCCGAGCTCGTCTTCGCCGAGAGGGCAGTCGAAGTAGCCGTCACAGAGTCGCTCTCTGTCGACCCGGTCTCTGCAGGAACACCGAGTCTCATCACTGGCATCAATGCAATCTACCGAACCATCACACCAGCCCGATTTTGGAATACACTTACTGAGATCGCTGCATGCTTGCGTATTCGGAGGACATCCAGCTATGTGATCTATTCACACAGTAGGGATTTACATTAAGACGTTTGGCGGTGGTCAGAAGACGAATTGGCAAGTAAGAAGAACTATTACCTCTTGACCTTGGCCGTTCATCTTCGAACTGAACTTGACTGACGAGGTCAATTTCTGGGACTGCTGTTTCGGGCACGGACCTTTGGAACTCTGACACTCCTGGGACCGTCGGGAATTGAAATGATGGAGTAGGAACGTAAGTGCAATAGAACGGTCGAGCTGGGCCTGTGGCCCTGGTCTGTTGAGCACCGGAAGCAACGGGGTAATACTGAACTCCGGATCCCGTGGGTCCGTATCGCTGCGGCAAAACCGGTACCGAGGTGGGCTGATACTGCACCGGGACGTACTGGAAGCCGGGATTTTGAAGGGGCTGGATTACAGGCTGAACAGAGTTGAAGTGGAAAGATGAAGTTTTTCCGTATGCTGTCACTGCAGGCGTGATGGCCACGTTTTGACCGTAATGAATTTGATCAACTTGTGAAGCCGAGGATACTGGGAACGTAATTGCTCCAGATGAGGTTTGTCTTACCGACTGAATTGGAGGGTTCGGTGACCCGTAGACGCAAAGAGGATACGGCATCCAGCTCACATTCGGGGTGTAGGTTACCTGTTGGCTGGTCTTCGTCGTCTCAGCCGTCGGAATGACGTTTGCATTTGGTTCGTAGTTCGACTTCAGCTCATGCAGCGTCATACGTCTGTCAAAATTTGAGGTAGTGAGCGATGGATTATTGTCATTCTTCGCGGTTGACGTTGGCAAGACCGCTGAATTATCCTCCGTTGTTGTTGAGATACGTTCGGGAACGATTAATCCGCTCCTACCTGGATTGACTACTTGCGGATCTATCGTAAGTTTATCTGGCCATTGAAATTTCGAGCCTGAGGTTCGATTTGATTGGCTGTGCGTGAAAAAGAAATCATTTTCGGCGCTGTGGACTTGGACGTTTTCCGGTACCGTGTTTGAGTCTTGGACTACTTTGGCCTGCTGTATCTTATCGTTCAATCGAGAATGATTTGAGTACTCGGCAGCATTCTTATGACCAGGAATCGTTGAAGGTTCATTCGACGGTGGACTTGTTGAATTGGTAATCAATGAAAATGAACTGGGCTCGTTATTGTTTTGTGAATTTTCGGGGATGGAATTAACGTTTGTGGTTTGGGATTCCAGCTTCTCGCATTTCAGACACGTTACAAAGTCCAACGCGGTAATATTTGTACTGTCCATAGTGAGTACTTCTTGTTTATGGATCGAGTTGATCTGCGATATCAACTTCCGAATCTCGTGCATTTGGTGCGAGACATCTTTTGTCACCTTTTTCAGCTCACCCAAGAGAAGCTTACATTTCTCATGTCTTTCTCTGCAACTTTCGATGGTTTCAGCTTCGACTTGACGCTTCAAACGTGATGACTGGTGGTCGGGAATATTTCCATAAGCCTCTTTGTAGAGGGTACTGACCATATCGTCAGAAATTTCGTCCTCTACGCTAAAGGGTGATATTTGAACGAAGATGTTGTTCTCGGAATCGTCCACCGTTGTCATTTCATTTTCAGGAGTCTCCAGCTCTATTACTTTCGTAAGTTCTACCTCGGTGTAACTTTTATCTGGAAGATTATAAGGAAAATGAACTTTCGTCGCATCACTTTTTTCCTAGCATGCTGTCTACCAATGTGTCGAACAGTGGAAAAGTTTGTCGATCTTCTGATCGGCCTATGCGCAACTAATCGGATAATTCGTAGCTTAATTTATTACAAATAAAAATAGCGTCTCACATACATGGTGTAACAGTCACATGAATGAGGAATCCAATGAAGGCGAGAAGCATAACGATCAATAGGGTGCGGAAAATAGTGGAAAGTTGATTCCGAATTGGAATCTTCAAGTTATCTTCAGCGTCCGTCAGTTTTCTTGGATATTGACCAGTGCCTTTGCCTAGGAATTTTTTACAGTACTAACACTCTTCTAATCGATATACGCGTATGTATAAATACTCACCATTTTTGTTGAGACCGGAACCCAGGCATGTCGGTTCACAATTACCGATTGGAATTTCGGCCAATTCTTCCGATGGTACCATATATCCGGCGTGTTTTTTTGTCATTTTTCCACTGGAGTGAAATTCACCGTGAACTTAGGACGCGTATATTACTGTTGATAGGCAACAATGTTGAACATCGAAGACGTTTATTTGAAGCAACTTAAATGTATTTCGAAGCACTGAGTGATTCTAGTTCACAGACATGAAACTAATACTTTATGCATATGATATGATTAAATGTTTTCAAACGCTTAAAATATTTATTCAACCTTTTGTTCTGTGATTAAATTTCAAGCTCCAGTCAGCTCGCGCTGTCCAGCACCAAATGCAGTAACTAACCGGGGAAATTCAAAGAGCGAAACTATAGCGATCAGATTTCAAACAAGTCAGCAATTACTCGGAGGTCATAGACAGCGGAATTCCAACACAGGGTACGGGTTGGATGTAGTATATTTTAAAGTAGGTAGGTGTTACCGCGAGCCTCCGAGAGAGTAGAATTTTGCGTAATATCACAGCGTGATATTTGTGCATGCCATTAGTAATTTGACGCTGTGTCTTAATAAAGCAATACTAACAGGCTTGCATACTCTTAATAAAAACCTAAGACGTATACATATTTCGGATACGTCGGAATTTTGTCAACTTCAAATTGTACATTACACGATTATTTTTAATATTTTTCGAGATACATGACACTTCTACCTCGACGGCAGATCGTACAGCGCGGCAATGTACAAAATACGAGGCTAACAGCGGCGCATGGTGGTGCTCATGAAGGCGACTGGAACAATTTCGAATGTGGAAAGTCAACTTATTGGCACTGGAGAAGCAGGCTAAGGTACTTGCGGTGTATTAAATTTTTAATGGGCATAAAACAAATATAAGCAACTTCGGACATTTCTCAAATTTGGTACGAGTACATGGAAATAAATAACATCGAAAGCAGTGTGGGATGTTTGGAAAATGATAATTTGCTTCTTGATACATAGCTTTTCGAAAGATGAAAATTTTTCACGCATTCTTTTCAGGACACAATCGAAAATTGCTTAAGAATAGAAACTATATAAACTTTCCTGAATAGGTTAGAATCTCTATTATGAGTTTAAGGTACGTTATTTATCGACTGACAGCAAATTTGCGATATTTTTGATTGCAGAACGTTCGAATGATGGTGAGAATTCCGCCTGTCGATACGTATAGGAAAACCACAGCATCCAGAGAATGACGAATTGTGAGAGTGAATTATTGATGTAGATACTAATGAATCGAATGTAATTGTCAAGTGATTTGATTTCTATGTGAGTCTTGTAAATGATCAATAAAACACCTAACCAGAATCGTGCGTAAATTTCATGAAACAGCACAAGGGCTAAACCTGTTTATCACGAATGTCATTTTACAACGTGCTTAATAACTCCAAGGTACGTGTGAAGATTAATTGCGGCTTAAGAGTACCATGAGAAAAATACTGACAGAAGTACACCTTCCAACTTCTGCTGATCTACGGAAGCTTTAGGTCTCAGATTCGATTTTTGTGACCCTTTCGTGACTAATTGGACCCCAAGGAACTCAGAAAACACAGCGAAAGTGGCCTGGGATCAACAGCACAGAAGTTACGATCGAAAATGCACCAGCTGAAAAATGTCGAAAACTCAGGTTCTCGTTTTTGGGCTCTAACTTCTGATCCGTTGCTCGCAGCGTATTGGGACTACGCTCATTCGTTTTCTCTCGCTTGATTACGTCAGAATAGTGCCACAATTAATTTATTCCAGCACTTTTGAAAATCGCGAAAATTTTTGCCAAAAATACAAAGGGGTTAACCTTCCTTTTTTTTTGACTAAAAAATTTTTCGTCTCAGAATCGATTCGTATGACTCTTTCCCGACCAATTGGACCCCAAGGAACTCAGAGAACACCGCAAAAGTGGCCTGGGATCAACAGCACAGAAGTTACGATCGAAAATGCACCAGCTGAAAAATGTCGAAAACTCAGGTTCTCGTTTTTCGGCTCTAACTTCTGATCCGTAGCTTGCAGCCTATTGGGACTACGCTCAATCGTTTTCTCTCGCAAAATTACGTCGGAATAGTGCCACAATTAATTTATTCCAGCACTTTTGAAAATGGCAAAAATTTTCGCCAAAAATACAAAGGGGTTAACCTTCCTTTTTTTTTGACTAAAAAATTTTTCGTCTCAGAATCGATTCGTATGACTCTTTCCCGACCAATTGGACCCCATGGAACTCGGAAAACACAGCAACAGGAGCGTGGGATCAACAGGAGAGAAGATACGAGGAAAAAGCACCTGCTGAAAGATGTCGAAAGTTCAGGTTTTCGTTTTTTGGCTGTAACTTTCGATGCGTCGATCGCAGCGTATTGTGACTGCGCTCAATCGTTTTCTCTCGCAAAATTACGTCGGAATAGTGCCACAATTAATTTATTCCAGCACTTTTGAAAATGGCAAAAATTTTCGCCAAAAATACAAAAACCTTCCTTTTTTTTTGACTAAAAAATTTTTCGTCTCAGAATCGATTCGTATGACTCTTTCCCGACCCATTGGACCCCAAGGAACTCAGGAAACACCGCAAAATTGGCCTGGGATCAACAGCACAGAAGTTACGATCGAAAATGCACCAGCTGAAAAATGTCGAAAACTCAGGTTCTCGTTTTTCGGCTCTAACTTCTGATCCGTAGCTTGCAGCCTATTGGGACTACGCTCAATCGTTTTCTCTCGCTTAATTACGTCGGAATAGTGCCACAATTGATTCATTCCAGCACTTTTGAAAATGGCGAAAATTTTCGCCAAAAATACAGAGGGGTTAACCTTCCTTTTTTTTTGACCAAAAAATTTTTCGTCTCAGAATCGATTCGTATGACTCTTTCCCGACCAATTGGACCCCATGGAACTCGGAAAACGCAGCAATAGGAGCGTGGGATCAACAGGGGAGAGGATACAAGGAAAAAAGCACCTGCTGAAAAATGTCGAAAGTTCAGGTCTTCGTTTTTTGGCTGTAACTTTCGATGCGTTGATCGCAGCGTATTGTGACTGCGCTCAATCGTTTTCTCTCGCAAAATTACGTCGGAATAGTGCCACAATTAATTTATTCCAGCACTTTTGAAAATCGCGAAAATTTTCGCCAAAAATACAAAGGGGTTAACCTTCCTTTTTTTTTGACTAAAAAATTTTTCGTCTCAAAATCGATTCGTATGACTCTTTCCCGACCAATTGGACCCCATGGAACTTGGAAAACGCAGCGATAGGAGCGTGGGATCAACAGGAGAGAAGATACGAGGTAAAAGCACCTGCTGAAATATGTCGAAAATTCAGGTTTTCGTTTTTTGGCTGTAACTTTCGATGCGTTGATCGCAGCGTATTGTGACTGCGCTCAATCGTTTTCTCTCGCAAAATTACGTCGGAATAGTGCCACAATTAATTTATTCCAGCACTTTTGAAAATCGCGAGAATTTTCGCCAAAAATACAAAGGGGTTAACCTTCCTTTTTTTTTGACTAAAAAATTTTTCGTCTCAAAATCGATTTGTATGACTCTTTCCCGACCAATTGGACCCCAAGGAACTCAGAAAACACCGCAAAAGTGGCCTGGGATCAACAGCACAGAAGTTACGATCGAAAATGCACCAGCTGAAAAATGTCGAAAGTTCAGGTTTTCGTTTTTTGGCTGTAACTTTCGATGCGTTGATCGCAGCGTATTGTGACTGCGCTCAATCGTTTTCTCTCTCAAAATTACGTCGGAATAGTGCCACAATTAATTTATTCCAGCACTTTTGAAAATGGCGAAAATTTTCGCCAAAAATACAAAGGGGTTAACCTTCCTTTTTTTTTGACCAAAAAATTTTTCGTCTCAGAATCGATTCGTATGACTCTTTCCCGACCGATTGGACCCCAAGGATCTCAGAAAACACCGCAAAATTGGCCTGGGATCAACAGCACAGAAGTTACGATCGAAAATGCACCAGCTGAAAAATGTCGAAAACTCAGGTTCTCGTTTTTCGGCTCTAACTTCTGATCCGTAGCTTGCAGCCTATTGGGACTACGCTCAATCGTTTTCTCTCGCTTAATTACGTCGGAATAGTGCCACAATTGATTTATTCCAGCACTTTCGAAAATGGCGAAAATTTTCGCCAAAATTACAAAGGGGTTAACCTTCCTTTTTTTTTGACCAAAAAATTTTTCGTTTCAGAATCGATTCGTATGACTCTTTCCCGACCGATCGGACCCCAAGGAACTCAGAAAACACCGCAAAAGTGGCCTAGGATCAACAGCACAGAAGTTACGATCGAATATGCACCAGCTGAAAAATGTCGAAAGTTCAGGTTTTCGTTTTTTGGCTGTAACTTTCGATGCGTTGATCGCAGCGTATTGTGACTGCGCTCAATCGTTTTCTCTCGCAAAATTACGTCGGAATAGTGCCACAATTAATTTATTCCAGCACTTTTGAGAATGGCGAAAATTTTCGCCAAAAATACAAAGGGGTTAACCTTCCTTTTTTTTTGACCAAAAAATTTTTCGTCTCAGAATCGATTCGTATGACTCTTTCCCGACCAATTGGACCCCATGGAACTTGGAAAACGCAGCGATAGGAGCGTGGGATCAACAGGAGAGAAGATACGAGGAAAAAGCACCTGCTGAAATATGTCGAAAATTCAGGTTTTCGTTTTTTGGCTGTAACTTTCGATGCGTTGATCGCAGCGTATTGTGACTGCGCTCAATCGTTTTCTCTCGCAAAATTACGTCGGAATAGTGCCACAATTAATTTATTCCAGCACTTTTGAAAATCGCGAAAATTTTCGCCAAAAATACAAAGGGGTTAACCTTCCTTTTTTTTTGACTAAAAAATTTTTCGTCTCAAAATCGATTCGTATGACTCTTTCCCGACCAATTGGACCCCAAGGAACTCAGAAAACACCGCAAAAGTGGCCTGGGATCAACAGCACAGAAGTTACGATCGAAAATGCACCAGCTGAAAAATGTCGAAAGTTCAGGTTTTCGTTTTTTGGCTGTAACTTTCGATGCGTTGATCGCAGCGTATTGTGACTGCGCTCAATCGTTTTCTCTCTCAAAATTACGTCGGAATAGTGCCACAATTAATTTATTCCAGCACTTTTGAAAATGGCGAAAATTTTCGCCAAAAATACAAAGGGGTTAACCTTCCTTTTTTTTTGACCAAAAAATTTTTCGTCTCAGAATCGATTCGTATGACTCTTTCCCGACCGATTGGACCCCAAGGATCTCAGAAAACACCGCAAAATTGGCCTGGGATCAACAGCACAGAAGTTACGATCGAAAATGCACCAGCTGAAAAATGTCGAAAACTCAGGTTCTCGTTTTTCGGCTCTAACTTCTGATCCGTAGCTTGCAGCCTATTGGGACTACGCTCAATCGTTTTCTCTCGCTTAATTACGTCGGAATAGTGCCACAATTGATTTATTCCAGCACTTTCGAAAATGGCGAAAATTTTCGCCAAAATTACAAAGGGGTTAACCTTCCTTTTTTTTTGACCAAAAAATTTTTCGTTTCAGAATCGATTCGTATGACTCTTTCCCGACCGATTGGACCCCAAGGAACTCAGAAAACACCGCAAAATTGGCCTGGGATCAACAGCACAGAAGTTACGATCGAAAATGCACCAGCTGAAAAATGTCGAAAACTCAGGTTCTCGTTTTTCGGCTCTAACTTCTGATCCGTAGCTTGCAGCCTATTGGGACTACGCTCAATCGTTTTCTCTCGCTTGATTACGTCGGAATAGAGCCACAATTAATTTATTCCAGCACTTTCGAAAATGGCGAAAATTTTCGCCAAAATTACAAAGGGGTTAACCTTCCTTTTTTTTTGACCAAAAAATTTTTCGTTTCAGAATCGATTCGTATGACTCTTTCCCGACCGATTGGACCCCAAGGATCTCAGAAAACACCGCAAAATTGGCCTGGGATCAACAGCACAGAAGTTACGATCGAAAATGCACCAGCTGAAAAATGTCGAAAACTCAGGTTCTCGTTTTTCGGCTCTAACTTCTGATCCGTAGCTTGCAGCCTATTGGGACTACGCTCAATCGTTTTCTCTCGCTTAATTACGTCGGAATAGTGCCACAATTAATTTATTCCAGCACTTTCGAAAATGGCAAAAATTTTCGCCAAAATTACAAAGGGGTTAACCTTCCTTTTTTTTTGACCAAAAAATTTTTCGTTTCAGAATCGATTCGTATGACTCTTTCCCGACCGATCGGACCCCAAGGAACTCAGAAAACACCGCAAAAGTGGCCTAGGATCAACAGCACAGAAGTTACGATCGAATATGCACCAGCTGAAAAATGTCGAAAGTTCAGGTTTTCGTTTTTTGGCTGTAACTTTCGATGCGTTGATCGCAGCGTATTGTGACTGCGCTCAATCGTTTTCTCTCGCAAAATTACGTCGGAATAGTGCCACAATTAATTTATTCCAGCACTTTTGAGAATGGCGAAAATTTTCGCCAAAAATACAAAGGGGTTAACCTTCCTTTTTTTTTGACCAAAAAATTTTTCGTCTCAGAATCGATTCGTATGACTCTTTCCCGACCAATTGGACCCCATGGAACTTGGAAAACGCAGCGATAGGAGCGTGGGATCAACAGGAGAGAAGATACGAGGAAAAAGCACCTGCTGAAATATGTCGAAAATTCAGGTTTTCGTTTTTTGGCTGTAACTTTCGATGCGTTGATCGCAGCGTATTGTGACTGCGCTCAATCGTTTTCTCTCGCAAAATTACGTCGGAATAGTGCCACAATTAATTTATTCCAGCACTTTTGAAAATCGCGAAAATTTTCGCCAAAAATACAAAGGGGTTAACCTTCCTTTTTTTTTGACTAAAAAATTTTTCGTCTCAAAATCGATTCGTATGACTCTTTCCCGACCAATTGGACCCCAAGGAACTCAGAAAACACCGCAAAAGTGGCCTGGGATCAACAGCACAGAAGTTACGATCGAAAATGCACCAGCTGAAAAATGTCGAAAGTTCAGGTTTTCGTTTTTTGGCTGTAACTTTCGATGCGTTGATCGCAGCGTATTGTGACTGCGCTCAATCGTTTTCTCTCTCAAAATTACGTCGGAATAGTGCCACAATTAATTTATTCCAGCACTTTCGAAAATGGCGAAAATTTTCGCCAAAAATACAAAGGGGTTAACCTTCCTTTTTTTTTGACCAAAAAATTTTTCGTCTCAGAATCGATTCGTATGACTCTTTCCCGACCGATTGGACCCCAAGGAACTCAGAAAACACCGCAAAATTGGCCTGGGATCAACAGCACAGAAGTTACGATCGAAAATGCACCAGCTGAAAAATGTCGAAAACTCAGGTTCTCGTTTTTCGGCTCTAACTTCTGATCCGTAGCTTGCAGCCTATTGGGACTACGCTCAATCGTTTTCTCTCGCTTGATTACGTCGGAATAGTGCCACAATTAATTTATTCCAGCACTTTCGAAAATGGCGAAAATTTTCGCCAAAATTACAAAGGGGTTAACCTTCCTTTTTTTTTGACCAAAAAATTTTTCGTTTCAGAATCGATTCGTATGACTCTTTCCCGACCGATTGGACCCCAAGGAACTCAGAAAACACCGCAAAAGTGGCCTGGGATCAACAGCACAGAAGTTACGATCGAAAATGCACCAGCTGAAAAATGTCGAAAGTTCAGGTTTTCGTTTTTTGGCTGTAACTTTCGATGCGTTGATCGCAGCGTATTGTGACTGCGCTCAATCGTTTTCTCTCTCAAAATTACGTCGGAATAGTGCCACAATTAATTTATTCCAGCACTTTCGAAAATGGCGAAAATTTTCGCCAAAATTACAAAGGGGTTAACCTTCCTTTTTTTTTGACCAAAAAATTTTTCGTTTCAGAATCGATTCGTATGACTCTTTCCCGACCGATTGGACCCCAAGGAACTCAGAAAACACCGCAAAAGTGGCCTGGGATCAACAGCACAGAAGTTACGATCGAAAATGCACCAGCTGAAAAATGTCGAAAACTCAGGTACTCGTTTTTCGGCTCTAACTTCTGATCCGTTGCTTGCAGCCTATTGGGACTGCGCTCAATCGTTTTCTCTCTCAAAATTACGTCGGAATAGTGCCACAATTAATTTATTCCAGCACTTTTGAAAATGGCGAAAATTTTCGCCAAAAATACAAAGGGGTTAACCTTCCTTTTTTTTTGACCAAAAAATTTTTCGTCTCAGAATCGATTCGTATGACTCTTTCCCGACCGATTGGATCCCAAGGATCTCAGAAAACACCGCAAAATTGGCCTGGGATCAACAGCACAGAAGTTACGATCGAAAATGCACCAGCTGAATAATGTCGAAAACTCAGGTTCTCGTTTTTCGGCTCTAACTTCTGATCCGTAGCTTGCAGCCTATTGGGACTACGCTCAATCGTTTTCTCTCGCTTAATTACGTCGGAATAGTGCCACAATTAATTTATTCCAGCACTTTTGAAAATAGCGAAAATTTTCGCCAAAAATACAAAGGGGTTAACCTTCCTTTTTTTTTGACCAAAAAATTTTTCGTCTTAGAATCGATTCGTATGACTCTTTCCCGACCAATTGGACCCCATGGAACTCGGAAAACGCAGCAATAGGAGCGTGGGATCAACAGGGGAGAGGATACAAGGAAAAAAGCCCCTGCTGAAAAATGTCGAAAGTTCAGGTTTTCGTTTTTCGGCTCTAACTTCTGATCCGTAGCTTGCAGCCTATTGGGACTGCGCTCAATCGTTTTCTCTCTCAAAATTACGTCGGAATAGTGCCACAATTAATTTATTCCAGCACTTTTGAAAATGGCGAAAATTTTTGCCAAAATTACAAAGGGGTTAACCTTCCTTTTTTTTTGACCAAAAAATTTTTCGTTTCAGAATCGATTCGTATGACTCTTTCCCGACCGATTGGACCCCAAGGAACTCAGAAAACACCGCAAAAGTAGCCTGGGATCAACAGCACAGAAGTTACGATCGAAAATGCACCAGCTGAAAAATGTCGAAAGTTCAGGTTTTCGTTTTTTGGCTGTAACTTTCGATGCGTTGATCGCAGCGTATTGTGACTGCGCTCAATCGTTTTCTCTCGCAAAATTACGTCGGAATAGTGCCACAATTAATTTATTCCAGCACTTTTGAAAATGGCGAAAATTTTCGCCAAAAATACAAAGGGGTTAACCTTCCTTTTTTTTTGACCAAAAAATTTTTCGTCTCAGAATCGATTCGTATGACTCTTTCCCGACCAATTGGACCCCATGGAACTTGGAAAACGCAGCAATAGGAGCGTGGGATCAACAGGAGAGAAGATACGAGGAAAAAGCACCTGCTGAAAAATGTCGAAAATTCAGGTTTTCGTTTTTTGGCTGTAACTTTCGATGCGTTGATCGCAGCGTATTGTGACTGCGCTCAATCGTTTTCTCTCGCAAAATTACGTCGGAATAGTGCCACAATTAATTTATTCCAGCACTTTTGAAAATCGCGAAAATTTTCGCCAAAAATACAAAGGGGTTAACCTTCCTTTTTTTTTGACCAAAAAATTTTTCGTCTCAGAATCGATTCGTATGACTCTTTCCCGACCAATTGGACCCCATGGAACTTGGAAAACGCAGCAATAGGAGCGTGGGATCAACAGGAGAGAAGATACGAGGAAAAAGCACCTGCTGAAAAATGTCGAAAATTCAGGTTTTCGTTTTTTGGCTGTAACTTTCGATGCGTTGATCGCAGCGTATTGTGACTGCGCTCAATCGTTTTCTCTCGCAAAATTACGTCGGAATAGTGCCACAATTAATTTATTCCAGCACTTTTGAAAATCGCGAAAATTTTCGCCAAAAATACAAAGGGGTTTACCTTCCTTTTTTTTTGACTAAAAAATTTTTCGTCTCAAAATCGATTTGTATGACTCTTTCCCGACTAATTGGACCCCAAGGAACTCAGAAAACACCGCAAAAGTGGCCTGGGATCAACAGCACAGAAGTTACGATCGAAAATGCACCAGCTGAAAAATGTCGAAAACTCAGGTTCTCGTTTTTCGGCTCTAACTTCTGATCCGTAGCTTGCAGCCTATTGGGACTACGCTCAATCGTTTTCTCTCGCTTGATTACGTCGGAATAGTGCCACAATTAATTTATTCCAGCACTTTTGAAAATGGCGAAAATTTTCGCCAAAATTACCTTCCTTTTTTTTTGACCAAAAAATTTTTCGTTTCAGAATCGATTCGTATGACTCTTTCCCGACCGATTGGACCCCAAGGAACTCAGAAAACACCGCAATAGTGGCCTGGGATCAACAGCACAGAAGTTACGATCGAAAATGCACCAGCTGAAAAAGGTCGAAAGTTCAGGTTTTCGTTTTTTGGCTGTAACTTTCGATGCGTTGATCGCAGCGTATTGTGACTGCGCTCAATCGTTTTCTCTCGCGAAATTACGTCGGAATAGTGCCACAATTAATTTATTCCAGCACTTTTGAAACTGGCGAAAATTTTCGCCAAAAATACAAAGGGGTTAACCTTCCTTTTTTTTTGACTAAAAAATTTTTCGTCTCAAAATCGATTTGTATGACTCTTTCCCGACCAATTGGACCCCAAGGAACTCAGAAAACACCGCAAAAGTGGCCTGGGATCAACAGCACAGAAGTTACGATCGAAAATGCACCAGCTGAAAAATGTCGAAAACTCAGGTACTCGTTTTTCGGCTCTAACTTCTGATCCGTTGCTTGCAGCCTATTGGGACTACGCTCAATCGTTTTCTCTCGCTTAATTACGTCGGAATAGTGCCACAATTAATTTATTCCAGCACTTTTGAAAATCGCGAAAATTTTTGACAAAAATACAAAGGGGTTAACCTTCCTTTTTTTCTGACCAAAAAATTTTTCGTCTCAGAATCGATTCGTATGACTCTTTTCCGAACGATTGGACCCCAAGGAACTCAGAAAACACCGCAAAATTGGCCTGGGATCAACAGCACAGAAGTTACGATCGAAAATGCACCAGCTGAAAAATGTCGAAAACTCAGGTTCTCGTTTTTCGGCTCTAACTTCTGATCCGTAGCTTGCAGCCTATTGGGACTACGCTCAATCGTTTTCTCTCGCTTAATTACGTCGGAATAGTGCCACAATTAATTTATTCCAGCACTTTTGAAAATATCGAAAATTATCGCCAAAAATACAAAGGGGTTAACCTTCCGTTTTTTTTGACTAAAAAATTTTTCGTCTCAGAATCGATTCGTATGACTCTTTCCCGACCAATTGGACCCCATGGAACTCGGAAAACGCGGCAATAGGAGCGTGGGATCAACAGGGGAGAGGATACAAGGAAAAAAGCACCTGCTGAAAAATGTCGAAAGTTCAGGTTTTCGTTTTTTGGCTGTAACTTTCGATGCGTCGATCGCAGCGTATTGTGACTGCGCTCAATCGTTTTCTCTCTCAAAATTACGTCGGAATAGTGCCACAATTAATTTATTCCAGCACTTTTGAAAATGGCGAAAATTTTCGCCAAAAATACAAAAAATACAAACCTTCCTTTTTTTTTGACCAAAAAATTTTTCGTCTCAGAATCGATTCGTATGACTCTTTCCCGACCGATTGGACCCCAAGGATCTCAGAAAACACCGCAAAATTGGCCTGGGATCAACAGCACAGAAGTTACGATCGAAAATGCACCAGCTGAAAAATGTCGAAAACTCAGGTTCTCGTTTTTCGGCTCTAACTTCTGATCCGTAGCTTGCAGCCTATTGGGACTACGCTCAATCGTTTTCTCTCGCTTAATTACGTCGGAATAGTGCCACAATTAATTTATTCCAGCACTTTTGAAAATAGCGAAAATTTTCGCCAAAAATACAAAGGGGTTAACCTTCCTTTTTTTTTGACCAAAAAATTTTTCGTTTCGGAATCGATTCGTATGACTCTTTCCCGACCGATTGGACCCCAAGGAACTCAGAAAACACCGCAAAAGTGGCCTGGGATCAACAGCACAGAAGTTACGATCGAAAATGCACCAGCTGAAAAATGTCGAAAGTTCAGGTTTTCGTTTTTTGGCTGTAACTTTCGATGCGTTGATCGCAGCGTATTGTGACTGCGCTCAATCGTTTTCTCTCGCAAAATTACGTCGGAATAGTGCCACAATTAATTTATTTCAGCACTTTTGAAAATGGCGAAAATTTTCGCCAAAAATACAAAGGGGTTAACCTTCCTTTTTTTTTGACCAAAAAATTTTTCGTCTCAGAATCGATTCGTATGACTCTTTCCCGACCAATTGGACCCCATGGAACTTGGAAAACGCAGCAATAGGAGCGTGGGATCAACAGGAGAGAAGATACGAGGAAAAAGCACCTGCTGAAAAATGTCGAAAATTCAGGTTTTCGTTTTTTGGCTGTAACTTTCGATGCGTTGATCGCAGCGTATTGTGACTGCGCTCAATCGTTTTCTCTCGCTTAATTACGTCGGAATAGTGCCACAATTGATTCATTCCAGCACTTTTGAAAATGGCGAAAATTTTCGCCAAAAATACAAAGGGGTTAACCTTCCTTTTTTTTTGACCAAAAAATTTTTCGTCTCAAAATCGATTCGTATGACTCTTTCCCGACCAATTGGACCCCAAGGAACTCAGAAAACACCGCAAAAGTGGCCTGGGATCAACAGCACAGAAGTTACGATCGAAAATGCACCAGCTGAAAGATGTCGAAAACTCAGGTACTCGTTTTTCGGCTCTAACTTCTGATCCGTTGCTTGCAGCCTATTGGGACTACGCTCAATCGTTTTCTCTCGCTTAATTACGTCGGAATAGTGCCACAATTGATTCATTCCAGCACTTTTGAAAATGGCGAAAATTTTCGCCAAAAATACAAAGGGGTTAACCTTCCTTTTTTTTTGACCAAAAAATTTTTCGTCTCAGAATCGATTCGTATGACTCTTTCCCGACCAATTGGACCCCTTGGAACTCGGAAAACGCAGCAATAGGAGCGTGGGATCAACAGGGGAGAGGATACAAGGAAAAAAGCACCTGCTGAAAAATGTCGAAAGTTCAGGTTTTCGTTTTTTGGCTGTAACTTTCGATGCGTTAATCGCAGCGTATTGTGACTGCGCTCAATCGTTTTCTCTCTCAAAATTACGTCGGAATAGTGCCACAATTATTTATTCCAGCACTTTTGAAAATGGCGAAAATCTTCGCCAAATATACAAAGGGGTTAACCTTCCTTTTTTTTTGACTAAAAATTTTTCGTCTCAAAATCGATTCGTATGACTCTTTTCCGACCAATTGGACCCCAAGGAACTTAGAAAACACCGCAAAAGTGGCCTGGGATCAACAGCACAGAAGTTACGATCGAAAATGCACCAGCTGAAAAATGTCGAAAACTCAGGTTCTCGTTTTTCGGCTCTAACTTCTGATCCGTAGCTTGCAGCCTATTGGGACTACGCTCAATCGTTTTCTCTCGCTTAATTACGTCGGAATAGTGCCACAATTGATTCATTCCAGCACTTTTGAAAATGGCGAAAATTTTCGCCAAAAATACAAAGGGGTTAACCTTCCTTTTTTTTTGACCAAAAAATTTTTCGTCTCAGAATCGATTCGTATGACTCTTTTCCGAACGATTGGACCCCAAGGAACTCAGAAAACACCGCAAAATTGGCCTGGGATCAACAGCACAGAAGTTACGATCGAAAATGCACCAGCTGAAAAATGTCGAAAACTCAGGTACTCGTTTTTCGGCTCTAACTTCTGATCCGTTGCTTGCAGCCTATTGGGACTACGCTCAATCGTTTTCTCTCGCTTAATTACGTCGGAATAGTGCCACAATTAATTTATTCCAGCACTTTTGAAAATCGCGAAAATTTTTGACAAAAATACAAAGGGGTTAACCTTCCTTTTTTTCTGACCAAAAAATTTTTCGTCTCAGAATCGATTCGTATGACTCTTTTCCGAACGATTGGACCCCAAGGAACTCAGAAAACACCGCAAAATTGGCCTGGGATCAACAGCACAGAAGTTACGATCGAAAATGCACCAGCTGAAAAATGTCGAAAACTCAGGTTCTCGTTTTTCGGCTCTAACTTCTGATCCGTAGCTTGCAGCCTATTGGGACTACGCTCAATCGTTTTCTCTCGCTTAATTACGTCGGAATAGTGCCACAATTAATTTATTCCAGCACTTTTGAAAATATCGAAAATTATCGCCAAAAATACAAAGG
This sequence comes from Neodiprion fabricii, assembly GCF_021155785.1. Lineage (NCBI taxonomy): Eukaryota > Metazoa > Arthropoda > Insecta > Hymenoptera > Diprionidae > Neodiprion > Neodiprion fabricii. The sequence goes on from NC_060242.1 coordinate 3,811,420, forward strand.
GGTTAACCTTCCGTTTTTTTTGACTAAAAAATTTTTCGTCTCAGAATCGATTCGTATGACTCTTTCCCGACCAATTGGACCCCATGGAACTTGGAAAACGCAGCAATAGGAGCGTGGGATCAACAGGAGAGAAGATACGAGGAAAAAGCACCTGCTGAAAAATGTCGAAAATTCAGGTTTTCGTTTTTTGGCTGTAACTTTCGATGCGTTGATCGCAGCGTATTGTGACTGCGCTTAATCGTTTTCTTTCGCAAAATTACGTCGGAATAGTGCCACAATCAATTCATTCCAGCGCTTTTGAAAATCGCGAAAATTTTCGCCATAAATACAAAGGGGTTAACCTTCCTTTTTTTTTGACTAAAAAATTTTTCGTCTCAAAATCGATTCGTATGACTCTTTCCCGACCAATTGGACCCCAAGGAACTCAGAAAACACCGCAAAAGTGGCCTGGGATCAACAGCACAGAAGTTACGATCGAAAATGCACCAGCTGAAAGATGTCGAAAACTCAGGTACTCGTTTTTCGGCTCTAACTTCTGATCCGTTGCTTGCAGCCTATTGGGACTACGCTCAATCGTTTTCTCTCGCTTAATTACGTCGGATCAGTGCCACAATTAATTTATTCCAGCACTTTCGAAAATCGCGAAAATTTTTGCCAAAAATACAAAGGGGTTAACCTTCCTTTTTTTTTGACCAAAAAATTTTTCGTTTCGGAATCGATTCGTATGACTCTTTCCCGACCGATTGGACCCCAAGGAACTCAGAAAACACCGCAAAAGTGGCCTGGGATCAACAGCACAGAAGTTACGATCGAAAATGCACCAGCTGAAAAATGTCGAAAGTTCAGGTTTTCGTTTTTTGGCTGTAACTTTCGATGCGTTGATCGCAGCGTATTGTGACTGCGCTCAATCGTTTTCTCTCGCAAAATTACGTCGGAATAGTGCCACAATTAATTTATTTCAGCACTTTTGAAAATGGCGAAAATTTTCGCCAAAAATACAAAGGGGTTAACCTTCCTTTTTTTTTGACCAAAAAATTTTTCGTCTCAGAATCGATTCGTATGACTCTTTCCCGACCAATTGGACCCCATGGAACTTGGAAAACGCAGCAATAGGAGCGTGGGATCAACAGGAGAGAAGATACGAGGAAAAAGCACCTGCTGAAAAATGTCGAAAATTCAGGTTTTCGTTTTTTGGCTGTAACTTTCGATGCGTTGATCGCAGCGTATTGTGACTGCGCTTAATCGTTTTCTTTCGCAAAATTACGTCGGAATAGTGCCACAATCAATTCATTCCAGCGCTTTTGAAAATCGCGAAAATTTTCGCCATAAATACAAAGGGGTTAACCTTCCTTTTTTTTTGACTAAAAAATTTTTCGTCTCAAAATCGATTCGTATGACTCTTTCCCGACCAATTGGACCCCAAGGAACTCAGAAAACACCGCAAAAGTGGCCTGGGATCAACAGCACAGAAGTTACGATCGAAAATGCACCAGCTGAAAGATGTCGAAAACTCAGGTACTCGTTTTTCGGCTCTAACTTCTGATCCGTTGCTTGCAGCCTATTGGGACTACGCTCAATCGTTTTCTCTCGCTTAATTACGTCGGATCAGTGCCACAATTAATTTATTCCAGCACTTTCGAAAATCGCGAAAATTTTTGCCAAAAATACAAAGGGGTTAACCTTCCTTTTTTTTTGACCAAAAAATTTTTCGTCTCAGAATCGATTCGTATGACTCTTTCCCGAACGATTGGACCCCAAGGAACTCAGAAAACACCGCAAAATTGGCCTGGGATCAACAGCACAGAAGTTACGATCGAAAATGCACCAGCTGAAAAATGTCGAAAACTCAGGTTCTCGTTTTTCGGCTCTAACTTCTGATCCGTAGCTTGCAGCCTATTGGGACTACGCTCAATCGTTTTTTCTCGCTTAATTACGTCGGAATAGTGCCACAATTAATTTATTCCAGCACTTTTGAAAATAGCGAAAATTTTCGCCAAAAATACAAAGGGGTTAACCTTCCTTTTTTTTTGACCAAAAAATTTTTCGTTTCGGAATCGATTCGTATGACTCTTTCCCGACCGATTGGACCCCAAGGAACTCAGAAAACACCGCAAAAGTGGCCTGGGATCAACAGCACAGAAGTTACGATCGAAAATGCACCAGCTGAAAAATGTCGAAAGTTCAGGTTTTCGTTTTTTGGCTGTAACTTTCGATGCGTTGATCGCAGCGTATTGTGACTGCGCTCAATCGTTTTCTCTCGCAAAATTACGTCGGAATAGTGCCACAATTAATTTATTTCAGCACTTTTGAAAATGGCGAAAATTTTCGCCAAAAATACAAAGGGGTTAACCTTCCTTTTTTTTTGACCAAAAAATTTTTCGTCTCAGAATCGATTCGTATGACTCTTTCCCGACCAATTGGACCCCATGGAACTTGGAAAACGCAGCAATAGGAGCGTGGGATCAACAGGAGAGAAGATACGAGGAAAAAGCACCTGCTGAAAAATGTCGAAAATTCAGGTTTTCGTTTTTTGGCTGTAACTTTCGATGCGTTGATCGCAGCGTATTGTGACTGCGCTCAATCGTTTTCTCTCGCTTAATTACGTCGGAATAGTGCCACAATTGATTCATTCCAGCACTTTTGAAAATGGCGAAAATTTTCGCCAAAAATACAAAGGGGTTAACCTTCCTTTTTTTTTGACCAAAAAATTTTTCGTCTCAAAATCGATTCGTATGACTCTTTCCCGACCAATTGGACCCCAAGGAACTCAGAAAACACCGCAAAAGTGGCCTGGGATCAACAGCACAGAAGTTACGATCGAAAATGCACCAGCTGAAAGATGTCGAAAACTCAGGTACTCGTTTTTCGGCTCTAACTTCTGATCCGTTGCTTGCAGCCTATTGGGACTACGCTCAATCGTTTTCTCTCGCTTAATTACGTCGGAATAGTGCCACAATTGATTCATTCCAGCACTTTTGAAAATGGCGAAAATTTTCGCCAAAAATACAAAGGGGTTAACCTTCCTTTTTTTTTGACCAAAAAATTTTTCGTCTCAGAATCGATTCGTATGACTCTTTCCCGACCAATTGGACCCCATGGAACTCGGAAAACGCAGCAATAGGAGCGTGGGATCAACAGGGGAGAGGATACAAGGAAAAAAGCACCTGCTGAAAAATGTCGAAAGTTCAGGTTTTCGTTTTTTGGCTGTAACTTTCGATGCGTTAATCGCAGCGTATTGTGACTGCGCTCAATCGTTTTCTCTCTCAAAATTACGTCGGAATAGTGCCACAATTATTTATTCCAGCACTTTTGAAAATGGCGAAAATCTTCGCCAAATATACAAAGGGGTTAACCTTCCTTTTTTTTTGACTAAAAATTTTTCGTCTCAAAATCGATTCGTATGACTCTTTTCCGACCAATTGGACCCCAAGGAACTTAGAAAACACCGCAAAAGTGGCCTGGGATCAACAGCACAGAAGTTACGATCGAAAATGCACCAGCTGAAAAATGTCGAAAACTCAGGTTCTCGTTTTTCGGCTCTAACTTCTGATCCGTAGCTTGCAGCCTATTGGGACTACGCTCAATCGTTTTCTCTCGCTTAATTACGTCGGAATAGTGCCACAATTGATTCATTCCAGCACTTTTGAAAATGGCGAAAATTTTCGCCAAAAATACAAAGGGGTTAACCTTCCTTTTTTTTTGACCAAAAAATTTTTCGTCTCAGAATCGATTCGTATGACTCTTTTCCGAACGATTGGACCCCAAGGAACTCAGAAAACACCGCAAAATTGGCCTGGGATCAACAGCACAGAAGTTACGATCGAAAATGCACCAGCTGAAAAATGTCGAAAACTCAGGTACTCGTTTTTCGGCTCTAACTTCTGATCCGTTGCTTGCAGCCTATTGGGACTACGCTCAATCGTTTTCTCTCGCTTAATTACGTCGGAATAGTGCCACAATTAATTTATTCCAGCACTTTTGAAAATCGCGAAAATTTTTGACAAAAATACAAAGGGGTTAACCTTCCTTTTTTTCTGACCAAAAAATTTTTCGTCTCAGAATCGATTCGTATGACTCTTTTCCGAACGATTGGACCCCAAGGAACTCAGAAAACACCGCAAAATTGGCCTGGGATCAACAGCACAGAAGTTACGATCGAAAATGCACCAGCTGAAAAATGTCGAAAACTCAGGTTCTCGTTTTTCGGCTCTAACTTCTGATCCGTAGCTTGCAGCCTATTGGGACTACGCTCAATCGTTTTCTCTCGCTTAGTTACGTCGGAATAGTGCCACAATTAATTTATTCCAGCACTTTTGAAAATATCGAAAATTATCGCCAAAAATACAAAGGGGTTAACCTTCCGTTTTTTTTGACTAAAAAATTTTTCGTCTCAGAATCGATTCGTATGACTCTTTCCCGACCAATTGGACCCCATGGAACTTGGAAAACGCAGCAATAGGAGCGTGGGATCAACAGGAGAGAAGATACGAGGAAAAAGCACCTGCTGAAAAATGTCGAAAATTCAGGTTTTCGTTTTTTGGCTGTAACTTTCGATGCGTTGATCGCAGCGTATTGTGACTGCGCTTAATCGTTTTCTTTCGCAAAATTACGTCGGAATAGTGCCACAATCAATTCATTCCAGCGCTTTTGAAAATCGCGAAAATTTTCGCCATAAATACAAAGGGGTTAACCTTCCTTTTTTTTTGACTAAAAAATTTTTCGTCTCAAAATCGATTCGTATGACTCTTTCCCGACCAATTGGACCCCAAGTAACTCAGAAAACACCGCAAAAGTGGCCTGGGATCAACAGCACAGAAGTTACGATCGAAAATGCACCAGCTGAAAGATGTCGAAAACTCAGGTACTCGTTTTTCGGCTCTAACTTCTGATCCGTTGCTTGCAGCCTATTGGGACTACGCTCAATCGTTTTCTCTCGCTTAATTACGTCGGATCAGTGCCACAATTAATTTATTCCAGCACTTTCGAAAATCGCGAAAATTTTTGCCAAAAATACAAAGGGGTTAACCTTCCTTTTTTTTTGACCAAAAAATTTTTCGTTTCGGAATCGATTCGTATGACTCTTTCCCGACCGATTGGACCCCAAGGAACTCAGAAAACACCGCAAAAGTGGCCTGGGATCAACAGCACAGAAGTTACGATCGAAAATGCACCAGCTGAAAAATGTCGAAAGTTCAGGTTTTCGTTTTTCGGCTCTAACTTCTGATCCGTTGCTCGCAGCGTATTGTGACTGCGCTCAATCGTTTTCTCTCTCAAAATTACGTCGGAATAGTGCCACAATTAATTTATTGCAGCACTTCTGAAAATGGCGAAAATTTTCGCTAAAAATACAAAGGGGTTAACCTTCCTTTTTTTTTGACCAAAAAATTTTTCGTCTCAGAATCGATTCGTATGACTCTTTCCCGACCAATTGGACCCCATGGAACTCGGAAAACGCAGCAATAGGAGCGTGGGATCAACAGGAGAGAAGATACGAGGAAAAAGCACCTGCTGAAAAATGTCGAAAATTCAGGTTTTCGTTTTTTGGCTGTAACTTTCGATGCGTTGATCGCAGCGTATTGTGACTGCGCTCAATCGTTTTCTCTCGCAAAATTACGTCGGAATAGTGCCACAATTAATTTATTCCAGCACTTTTGAAAATCGCGAAAATTTTCGCCAAAAATACAAAGGGGTTAACCGTCCTTTTTTTTTGACTAAAAAATTTTTCGTCTCAAAATCGATTCGTATGACTCTTTCCCGACCAATTGGACCCCAAGAAACTCAGAAAACACCGCAAAAGTGGCCTGGGATCAACAGCACAGAAGTTACGATCGAAAATGCACCAGCTGAAAAATGTCGAAAACTCAGGTACTCGTTTTTCGGCTCTAACTTCTGATCCGTTGCTTGCAGCCTATCGGGACTACGCTTAATCGTTTTCTCTCGCAAAATTACGTCGGAATAGTGCCACAATTAATTTATTCCAGCACTTTTGAAAATGGCGAAAATTTTCGCCAAAATTACAAAGGGGTTAACCTTCCTTTTTTTTTGACCAAAAAATTTTTCGTTTCAGAATCGATTCGTATGACTCTTTCCCGACCGATTGGACCCCAAGGAACTCAGAAAACACCGCAAAAGTGGCCTGGGATCAACAGCACAGAAGTTACGATCGAAAATGCACCAGCTGAAAAATGTCGAAAGTTCAGGTTTTCGTTTTTTGGCTGTAACTTTCGATGCGTTGATCGCAGCGTATTGTGACTGCGCTCAATCGTTTTCTCTCGCAAAATTACGTCGGAATAGTGCCACAATTAATTTATTCCAGCACTTTTGAAAATGGCGAAAATTTTCGCCAAAAATACAAAGGGGTTAACCTTCCTTTTTTTTTGACCAAAAAATTTTTCGTCTCAGAATCGATTCGTATGACTCTTTCCCGACCAATTGGACCCCATGGAACTTGGAAAACGCAGCAATAGGAGCGTGGGATCAACAGGAGAGAAGATACGAGGAAAAAGCACCTGCTGAAAAATGTCGAAAATTCAGGTTTTCGTTTTTCGGCTCTAACTTCTGATCCGTAGCTTGCAGCCTATTGGGACTACGCTCAATCGTTTTCTCTCGCTTAATTACGTCGGAATAGTGCCACAATTGATTCATTCCAGCACCTTTGGAAATGGCGAAAATTTTCGCCAAAAATACAAAGGGGTTAACCTTCCTTTTTTTTTGACCAAAAAATTTTTCGTCTCAGAATCGATTCGTATGACTCTTTCCCGACCAATTGGACCCCATGGAACTCGGAAAACGCAGCAATAGGAGCGTGGGATCAACAGGGGAGAGGATACAAGGAAAAAAGCACCTGCTGAAAAATGTCGAAAGTTCAGGTTTCCGTTTTTTGGCTGTAACTTTCGATGCGTTGATCGCAGCGTATTGTGACTGCGCTCAATCGTTTTCTCTCTCAAAATTACGTCGGAATAGTGCCACAATTAATTTATTCCAGCACTTTTGAAAATGGCGAAAATTTTCGCCAAAAATACAAAGGGGTTAACCTTCCTTTTTTTTTGACCAAAAAATTTTTCGTCTCAGAATCGATTCGTATGACTCTTTCCCGACCAATTGGACCCCATGGAACTCGGAAAACGCAGCAATAGGAGCGTGGGATCAACAGGAGAGAAGATACGAGGAAAAAGCACCTGCTGAAAAATGTCGAAAATTCAGGTTTTCGTTTTTTGGCTGTAACTTTCGATGCGTTGATCGCAGCGTATTGTGACTGCGCTCAATCGTTTTCTCTCGCAAAATTACGTCGGAATAGTGCCACAATTAATTTATTCCAGCACTTTTGAAAATCGAGAAAATTTTCGCCAAAAATACAAAGGGGTTAACCTTCCTTTTTTTTTGACTAAAAAATTTTTCGTCTCAAAATCGATTCGTATGACTCTTTCCCGACCAATTGGACCCCAAGGAACTCAGAAAACACCGCAAAAGTGGCCTGGGATCAACAGCACAGAAGTTACGATCGAAAATGCACCAGCTGAAAAATGTCGAAAACTCAGGTACTCGTTTTTCGGCTCTAACTTCTGATCCGTTGCTTGCAGCCTATTGGGACTACGCTTAATCGTTTTCTCTCGCAAAATTACGTCGGAATAGTGCCACGATTAATTTATTCCAGCACTTTTGAAAATAGCGAAAATTTTCGCCAAAAATACAAAGGGGTTAACCTTCCTTTTTTTTTGACCAAAAAATTTTTCGTCTCAGAATCGATTCGTATGACACTTTCCCGACCGATTGGACCCCAAGGAACTCAGAAAACACCGCAAAATTGGCCTGGGATCAACAGCACAGAAGTTACGATCGGAAATGCACCAGCTGAAAAATGTCGAAAACTCAGGTTTTCGTTTTTTGGCTGTAACTTTCGATGCGTTGATCGCAGCGTATTGTGACTGCGCTCAATCGTTTTCTCTCGCAAAATTACGTCGGAATAGTGCCACAATTAATTTATTCCAGCACTTTTGAAAATGGCGAAAATTTTCGCCAAAAATACAAAGGGGTTAACCTTCCTTTTTTTTTGACCAAAAAATTTTTCGTCTCAGAATCGATTCGTATGACTCTTTCCCGACCAATTGGACCCCATGGAACTTGGAAAACGCAGCAATAGGAGCGTGGGATCAACAGGAGAGAAGATACGAGGAAAAAGCACCTGCTGAAAAATGTCGAAAATTCAGGTTTTCGTTTTTCGGCTCTAACTTCTGATCCGTAGCTTGCAGCCTATTGGGACTACGCTCAATCGTTTTCTCTCGCTTAATTACGTCGGAATAGTGCCACAATTGATTCATTCCAGCACCTTTGGAAATGGCGAAAATTTTCGCCAAAAATACAAAGGGGTTAACCTTCCTTTTTTTTTGACCAAAAAATTTTTCGTCTCAGAATCGATTCGTATGACTCTTTCCCGACCAATTGGACCCCATGGAACTCGGAAAACTCAGCAATAGGAGCGTGGGATCAACAGGGGAGAGGATACAAGGAAAAAAGCACCTGCTGAAAAATGTCGAAAGTTCAGGTTTCCGTTTTTTGGCTGTAACTTTCGATGCGTTGATCGCAGCGTATTGTGACTGCGCTCAATCGTTTTCTCTCTCAAAATTACGTCGGAATAGTGCCACAATTAATTTATTCCAGCACTTTTGAAAATGGCGAAAATTTTCGCCAAAAATACAAAGGGGTTAACCTTCCTTTTTTTTTGACCAAAAAATTTTTCGTCTCAGAATCGATTCGTATGACTCTTTCCCGACCAATTGGACCCCATGGAACTCGGAAAACGCAGCAATAGGAGCGTGGGATCAACAGGAGAGAAGATACGAGGAAAAAGCACCTGCTGAAAAATGTCGAAAATTCAGGTTTTCGTTTTTTGGCTGTAACTTTCGATGCGTTGATCGCAGCGTATTGTGACTGCGCTCAATCGTTTTCTCTCGCAAAATTACGTCGGAATAGTGCCACAATTAATTTATTCCAGCACTTTTGAAAATCGAGAAAATTTTCGCCAAAAATACAAAGGGGTTAACCTTCCTTTTTTTTTGACTAAAAAATTTTTCGTCTCAAAATCGATTCGTATGACTCTTTCCCGACCAATTGGACCCCAAGGAACTCAGAAAACACCGCAAAAGTGGCCTGGGATCAACAGCACAGAAGTTACGATCGAAAATGCACCAGCTGAAAAATGTCGAAAACTCAGGTACTCGTTTTTCGGCTCTAACTTCTGATCCGTTGCTTGCAGCCTATTGGGACTACGCTTAATCGTTTTCTCTCGCAAAATTACGTCGGAATAGTGCCACGATTAATTTATTCCAGCACTTTTGAAAATAGCGAAAATTTTCGCCAAAAATACAAAGGGGTTAACCTTCCTTTTTTTTTGACCAAAAAATTTTTCGTTTCAGAATCGATTCGTATGACTCTTTCCCGACCGATTGGACCCCAAGGAACTCAGAAAACACCGCAAAAGTGGCCTGGGATCAACAGCACAGAAGTTACGATCGAAAATGCACCAGCTGAAAAATGTCGAAAGTTCAGGTTTTCGTTTTTTGGCTGTAACTTTCGATGCGTTGATCGCAGCGTATTGTGACTGCGCTCAATCGTTTTCTCTCGCAAAATTACGTCGGAATAGTGCCACAATTAATTTATTCCAGCACTTTTGAAAATGGCGAAAATTTTCGCCAAAAATACAAAGGGGTTAACCTTCCTTTTTTTTTGACCAAAAAATTTTTCGTCTCAGAATCGATTCGTATGACTCTTTCCCGACCGATTGGACCCCATGGAACTTGGAAAACGCAGCAATAGGAGCGTGGGATCAACAGGAGAGAAGATACGAGGAAAAAGCACCTGCTGAAAAATGTCGAAAATTCAGGTTTTCGTTTTTCGGCTCTAACTTCTGATCCGTAGCTTGCAGCCTATTGGGACTACGCTCAATCGTTTTCTCTCGCTTAATTACGTCGGAATAGTGCCACAATTGATTCATTCCAGCACCTTTGGAAATGGCGAAAATTTTCGCCAAAAATACAAAGGGGTTAACCTTCCTTTTTTTTTGACCAAAAAATTTTTCGTCTCAGAATCGATTCGTATGACTCTTTCCCGACCAATTGGACCCCATGGAACTCGGAAAACGCAGCAATAGGAGCGTGGGATCAACAGGAGAGAAGATACGAGGAAAAAGCACCTGCTGAAAAATGTCGAAAATTCAGGTTTTCGTTTTTTGGCTGTAACTTTCGATGCGTTGATCGCAGCGTATTGTGACTGCGCTCAATCGTTTTCTCTCGCAAAATTACGTCGGAATAGTGCCACAATTAATTTATTCCAGCACTTTTGAAAATCGCGAAAATTTTCGCCAAAAATACAAAGGGGTTAACCTTCCTTTTTTTTTGACTAAAAAATTTTTCGTCTCAAAATCGATTCGTATGACTCTTTCCCGACCAATTGGACCCCAAGGAACTCAGAAAACACCGCAAAAGTGGCCTGGGATCAACAGCACAGAAGTTACGATCGAAAATGCACCAGCTGAAAAATGTCGAAAACTCAGGTACTCGTTTTTCGGCTCTAACTTCTGATCCGTTGCTTGCAGCCTATTGGGACTACGCTTAATCGTTTTCTCTCGCAAAATTACGTCGGAATAGTGCCACGATTAATTTATTCCAGCACTTTTGAAAATAGCGAAAATTTTCGCCAAAAATACAAAGGGGTTAACCTTCCTTTTTTTTTGACCAAAAAATTTTTCGTCTCAGAATCGATTCGTATGACACTTTCCCGACCGATTGGACCCCAAGGAACTCAGAAAACACCGCAAAATTGGCCTGGGATCAACAGCACAGAAGTTACGATCGGAAATGCACCAGCTGAAAAATGTCGAAAACTCAGGTTCTCGTTTTTCGGCTCTAACTTCTGATCCGTAGCTTGCAGCCTATTGGGACTACGCTCAATCGTTTTCTCTCGCTTAATTACGTCGGAATAGTGCCACAATTAATTTATTCCAGCACTTTTGAAAATATCGAAAATTTTCGCCAAAAATACAAAGGGGTCAACCCTCCGTTTTTTTTGACTAAAAAATTTTCCGTCTCAGAATCGATTCGTATGACTCTTTCCCGACCAATTGGACCCCATGGAACTCGGAAAACGCAGCGATAGGAGCGTGGGATCAACGGGGGAGAGAATACAAGGAAAAAAGCACCTGCTGAAAAATGTCGAAAGTTCAGGTTTTCGTTTTTTGGCTGTAACTTTCGATGCGTTGATCGCAGCGTATTGTGACTGCGCTCAATCGTTTTCTCTCTCAAAATTACGTCGGAATAGTGCCACAATTAATTTATTCCAGCACTTTTGAAAATGGCGAAAATTTTCGCCAAAAATACAAAGGGGTTAACCTTCCTTTTTTTTTGACCAAAAAATTTTTCGTCTCAGAATCGATTCGTATGACTCTTTCCCGACCGATTGGACCCCAAGGATCTCAGAAAACACCGCAAAATTGGCCTGGGATCAACAGCACAGAAGTTACGATCGAAAATGCACCAGCTGAAAAATGTCGATAACTCAGGTTCTCGTTTTTCGGCTCCAACTTCTGATCCGTAGCTTGCAGCCTATTGGGACTACGCTCAATCGTTTTCTCTCGCTTGATTACGTCGGAATAGTGCCACAATTAATTTATTCCAGCACTTTTGAAAATGGCGAAAATTTTCGCCAAAATTACAAAGGGGTTAACCTTCCTTTTTTTTTGACCAAAAAATTTTTCGTTTCAGAATCGATTCGTATCACTCTTTCCCGACCGATTGGACCCCAAGGAACTCAGAAAACACCGCAAAAGTGGCCTGGGATCAACAGCACAGAAGTTACGATCGAAAATGCACCGCTGAAAAATGTCGAAAGTTCAGGTTTTCGTTTTTTGGCTGTAACTTTCGATGCGTTGATCGCAGCGTATTGTGACTGCGCTCAATCGTTTTCTCTCTCAAAATTACGTCGGAATAGTGCCACAATTAATTTATTCCAGCACTTTTGAAAATGGCGAAAATTTTCGCCAAAAATACAAAGGGGTTAACCTTCCTTTTTTTTTGTCCAAAAAATTTTTCGTCTCAGAATCGATTCGTATGACTCTTTCCCGACCAATTGGACCCCATGGAACTTGGAAAACGCAGCAATAGGAGCGTGGGATCAACAGGAGAGAAGATACGAGGAAAAAGCACCTGCTGAAAAATGTCGAAAATTCAGGTTTTCGTTTTTTGGCTGTAACTTTCGATGCGTTGATCGCAGCGTATTGTGACTGCGCTCAATCGTTTTCTCTCGCAAAATTACGTCGGAATAGTGCCACAATTAATTTATTCCAGCACTTTTGAAAATCGCGAAAATTTTCGCCAAAAATACAAAGGGGTTAACCTTCCTTTTTTTTTGACTAAAAAATTTTTCGTCTCAAAATCGATTCGTATGACTCTTTCCCGACCAATTGGACCCCAAGGAACTCAGAAAACACCGCAAAAGTGGCCTGGGATCAACAGCACAGAAGTTACGATCGAAAATGCACCAGCTGAAAAATGTCGAAAACTCAGGTACTCGTTTTTCGGCTCTAACTTCTGATCCGTTGCTTGCAGCCTATTGGGACTACGCTTAATCGTTTTCTCTCGCAAAATTACGTCGGAATAGTGCCACAATTAATTTATTCCAGCACTTTTGAAAATAGCGAAAATTTTCGCCAAAAATACAAAGGGGTTAACCTTCCTTTTTTTTTGACCAAAAAATTTTTCGTCTCAGAATCGATTCGTATGACACTTTCCCGACCGATTGGACCCCAAGGAACTCAGAAAACACCGCAAAATTGGCCTGGGATCAACAGCACAGAAGTTACGATCGGAAATGCACCAGCTGAAAAATGTCGAAAACTCAGGTTCTCGTTTTTCGGCTCTAACTTCTGATCCGTAGCTTGCAGCCTATTGGGACTACGCTCAATCGTTTTCTCTCGCTTAATTACGTCGGAATAGTGCCACAATTAATTTATTCCAGCACTTTTGAAAATATCGAAAATTTTCGCCAAAAATACAAAGGGGTCAACCCTCCGTTTTTTTTGACTAAAAAATTTTCCGTCTCAGAATCGATTCGTATGACTCTTTCCCGACCAATTGGACCCCATGGAACTCGGAAAACGCAGCGATAGGAGCGTGGGATCAACAGGGGAGAGAATACAAGGAAAAAAGCACCTGCTGAAAAATGTCGAAAGTTCAGGTTTTCGTTTTTTGGCTGTAACTTTCGATGCGTTGATCGCAGCGTATTGTGACTGCGCTCAATCGTTTTCTCTCTCAAAATTACGTCGGAATAGTGCCACAATTAATTTATTCCAGCACTTTTGAAAATGGCGAAAATTTTCGCCAAAAATACAAAGGGGTTAACCTTCCTTTTTTTTTGACCAAAAAATTTTTCGTCTCAGAATCGATTCGTATGACTCTTTCCCGACCGATTGGACCCCAAGGATCTCAGAAAACACCGCAAAATTGGCCTGGGATCAACAGCACAGAAGTTACGATCGAAAATGCACCAGCTGAAAAATGTCGAAAACTCAGGTTCTCGTTTTTCGGCTCTAACTTCTGATCCGTAGCTTGCAGCCTATTGGGACTACGCTCAATCGTTTTCTCTCGCTTAATTACGTCGGAATAGTGCCACAATTAATTTATTCCAGCACTTTTGAAAATAGCGAAAATTTTCGCCAAAAATACAAAGGGGTTAACCTTCCTTTTTTTTTGACCAAAAAATTTTTCGTTTCGGAATCGATTCGTATGACTCTTTCCCGACCGATTGGACCCCAAGGAACTCAGAAAACACCGCAAAAGTGGCCTGGGATCAACAGCACAGAAGTTACGATCGAAAATGCACCAGCTGAAAAATGTCGAAAGTTCAGGTTTTCGTTTTTTGGCTGTAACTTTCGATGCGTTGATCGCAGCGTATTGTGACTGCGCTCAATCGTTTTCTCTCGCAAAATTACGTCGGAATAGTGCCACAATTAATTTATTTCAGCACTTTTGAAAATGGCGAAAATTTTCGCCAAAAATACAAAGGGGTTAACCTTCCTTTTTTTTTGACCAAAAAATTTTTTGTCTCAGAATCGATTCGTATGACTCTTTCCCGACCAATTGGACCCCATGGAACTTGGAAAACGCAGCAATAGGAGCGTGGGATCAACAGGAGAGAAGATACGAGGAAAAAGCACCTGCTGAAAAATGTCGAAAATTCAGGTTTTCGTTTTTTGGCTGTAACTTTCGATGCGTTGATCGCAGCGTATTGTGACTGCGCTTAATCGTTTTCTTTCGCAAAATTACGTCGGAATAGTGCCACAATCAATTCATTCCAGCGCTTTTGAAAATGGCGAAAATTTTCGCCAAAAATACAAAGGGGTTAACCTTCCTTTTTTTTTGACCAAAAAATTTTTCGTCTCAGAATCGATTCGTATGACTCTTTCCCGACCAATTGGACCCCATGGAACTTGGAAAACGCAGCAATAGGAGCGTGGGATCAACAGGAGAGAAGATACGAGGAAAAAGCACCTGCTGAAAAATGTCGAAAATTCAGGTTTTCGTTTTTCGGCTCTAACTTCTGATCCGTAGCTTGCAGCCTATTGGGACTACGCTCAATCGTTTTCTCTCGCTTAATTACGTCGGAATAGTGCCACAATTGATTCATTCCAGCACTTTTGAAAATGGCGAAAATTTTCGCCAAAAATACAAAGGGGTTAACCTTCCTTTTTTTTTGACCAAAAAATTTTTCGTCTCGGAATCGATTCGTATGACTCTTTCCCGACCAATTGGACCCCATGGAACTCGGAAAACGCAGCAATAGGAGCGTGGGATCAACAGGGGAGAGGATACAAGGAAAAAAGCACCTGCTGAAAAATGTCGAAAGTTCAGGTTTCCGTTTTTTGGCTGTAACTTTCGATGCGTTGATCGCAGCGTATTGTGACTGCGCTCAATCGTTTTCTCTCTCAAAATTACGTCGGAATAGTGCCACAATTAATTTATTGCAGCACTTTTGAAAATGGCGAAAATTTTCGCCAAAAATACAAAGGGGTTAACCTTCCTTTTTTTTTGACCAAAAAATTTTTCGTCTCAGAATCGATTCGTATGACTCTTTCCCGACCAATTGGACCCCATGGAACTCGGAAAACGCAGCAATAGGAGCGTGGGATCAACAGGAGAGAAGATACGAGGAAAAAGCACCTGCTGAAAAATGTCGAAAATTCAGGTTTTCGTTTTTTGGCTGTAACTTTCGATGCGTTGATCGCAGCGTATTGTGACTGCGCTCAATCGTTTTCTCTCGCAAAATTACGTCGGAATAGTGCCACAATTAATTTATTCCAGCACTTTTGAAAATCGCGAAAATTTTCGCCAAAAATACAAAGGGGTTAACCTTCCTTTTTTTTTGACTAAAAAATTTTTCGTCTCAAAATCGATTCGTATGACTCTTTCCCGACCAATTGGACCCCAAGGAACTCAGAAAACACCGCAAAAGTGGCCTGGGATCAACAGCACAGAAGTTACGATCGAAAATGCACCAGCTGAAAAATGTCGAAAACTCAGGTACTCGTTTTTCGGCTCTAACTTCTGATCCGTTGCTTGCAGCCTATTGGGACTACGCTTAATCGTTTTCTCTCGCAAAATTACGTCGGAATAGTGCCACAATTAATTTATTCCAGCACTTTTGAAAATAGCGAAAATTTTCGCCAAAAATACAAAGGGGTTAACCTTCCTTTTTTTTTGACCAAAAAATTTTTCGTCTCAGAATCGATTCGTATGACACTTTCCCGACCGATTGGATCCCAAGGAACTCAGAAAACACCGCAAAATTGGCCTGGGATCAACAGCACAGAAGTTACGATCGGAAATGCACCAGCTGAAAAATGTCGAAAACTCAGGTTCTCGTTTTTCGGCTCTAACTTCTGATCCGTAGCTTGCAGCCTATTGGGACTACGCTCAATCGTTTTCTCTCGCTTAATTACGTCGGAATAGTGCCACAATTAATTTATTCCAGCACTTTTGAAAATATCGAAAATTTTCGCCAAAAATACAAAGGGGTCAACCCTCCGTTTTTTTTGACTAAAAAATTTTCCGTCTCAGAATCGATTCGTATGACTCTTTCCCGACCAATTGGACCCCATGGAACTCGGAAAACGCAGCGATAGGAGCGTGGGATCAACAGGGGAGAGAATACAAGGAAAAAAGCACCTGCTGAAAAATGTCGAAAGTTCAGGTTTTCGTTTTTTGGCTGTAACTTTCGATGCGTTGATCGCAGCGTATTGTGACTGCGCTCAATCGTTTTCTCTCTCAAAATTACGTCGGAATAGTGCCACAATTAATTTATTCCAGCACTTTTGAAAATCGCGAAAATTTTTGCCAAAAATACAAAGGGGTTAACCTTCCTTTTTTTTTGACCAAAAAATTTTTCGTCTCAGAATCGATTCGTATGACTCTTTTCCGAACGATTGGACCCCAAGGAACTCAGAAAACACAGCAAAATTGGCCCGGGATCAACAGCACAGAAGTTACGATCGAAAATGCACCAGCTGAAAAATGTCGAAAACTCAGGTTCTCGTTTTTCGGCTTTAACTTCTGATCCGTAGCTTGCAGCCTATTGGGACTACGCTCAATCGTTTTCTCTTGCTTAATTACGTCGGAATAGTGCCACAATTGATTTATTCCAGCACTTTTGAAAATGGCGAAAATTTTCGCCAAAAATACAAAGGGGTTAACCTTCTTTTTTTTTTGACCAAAAAATTTTTCGTCTCAGAATCGATTCGTATGACTCTTTCCCGACCAATTGGACCCCATGGAACTCGGAAAACGCAGCAATAGGAGCGTGGGATCAACAGGGGAGAGGATACAAGGAAAAAAGCACCTGCTGAAAAATGTCGAAAGTTCAGGTTTTCGTTTTTTGGCTGTAACTTTCGATGCGTTGATCGCAGCGTATTGTGACTGCGCTCAATCGTTTTCTCTCTCAAAATTACGTCGGAATAGTGCCACAATTAATTTATTCCAGCACTTTCGAAAATGGCGAAAATTTTCGCCAAAAATACAAAGGGGTTAACCTTCCTTTTTTTTTGACCAAAAAATTTTTCGTCTCAGAATCGATTCGTATGACTCTTTCCCGACCGATTGGACCCCAAGGAACTCAGAAAACACCGCAAAAGTGGCTTGGGATCAACAGCACAGAAGTTACGATCGAAAATGCACCAGCTGAAAAATGTCGAAAACTCAGGTGCTCGTTTTTCGGCTCTAACTTCTGATCCGTTGCTTGCAGCCTATTGGGACTACGCTCAATCGTTTTCTCTCGCAAAATTACGTCGGAATAGTGCCACAATTAATTCATTCCAGCACTTTTGAAAATGGCGAAAATTTTCGCCAAAAATACAAAGGGGTTAACCTTCTTTTTTTTTTGACCAAAAAATTTTTCGTCTCAGAATCGATTCGTATGACTCTTTCCCGACCAATTGGACCCCATGGAACTCGGAAAACGCAGCAATAGGAGCGTGGGATCAACAGGAGAGAAGATACGAGGAAAAAGCACCTGCTGAAAAATGTCGAAAATTCAGGTTCTTGTTTTTCGGCTCTAACTTCTTATCTGTTGCTCGCAGCGTATTCGGACTGCGCCCAATCGATTCCTCTCGCAAAATTACGTCGGAATAGTGCATGAACGAATTTATTTCAGCACATTTTGAAACCTGAGAATTTTCGTCAAAAATGCATAGGGGTTTAATGGTTAAATGGTTTATTTTTTATCTCTTTAATGGCAATATTGGAAAACATTATTGCAACATTAAAAAGAAACAAAGTCTTAATTCCTAATCCTTAACCTAGTTCTATATCACTATTCAAGATCTAGGGATAAAAAAAATTAGAACAGAGAATAGAACAGAGAAAGACGGTGAAGAGAATGTCAGAAAAAAAGCGAAAAAGAAAAGAAAAGACTAGAAAGCAGAATAAAGCTTAGAAAGCAGCAACAAAGAAACGTGCGAAAAAGGAAGTGGTGAAGACTAGACGACGAGTCGCCATCAAGAGCGGGTCTCTTCCGTCCGGAAGAGATGCTGACATAGATCGCGTCCAAAAACAGCAAGCGTCGAGACAGACCGGAGTTTGGTAGGTACAGAGTTCCAGTGTCGAGCGCCTCTGACCGTCAGAGGTGAGCACCGATCTGTTCCTGTATGATCAGCGCCACAACGTATTGTATGTGCCTGCTATAGCGTCCCCCATAAACATGTGCTATGAATCCCCTCAATTTCTTTTGCTTTAGCTTACTATAAACGCACTTTCAAACGCTCAATCGTGGTAGAATTCAAAGTTTCCACAATTTCGAACACAAATCTGCATCTGGTATCAAAAATACACCCAAGCGCAAGAGTCGGCACAAAAATGCTTATCACTCTCACTGTTACAAAGTGTTTCCACAATGCGGAAGTTGAAATTTCAAGTTCTATAGCCCATTATCAGGCCCTCTGCCTAGAGATGCCTATCAGGCTCTATGTAAATTGGAGCCTTCACCATAAGTGGAAGCTTAGTTTCAAGGTAAATGAAGATAATGTCAAATGAGAGATTTTCATTCATTTCTTTACCTACACCAAGCGATTTACACATTCATGTAATCCAGAGTCACAATACCAACGCATGATCACCATATTCATGCAGCTTTTCAATCACACAAGTCACATTCACAAGAAAGTCTTTCACACATCTCTCGTTCAACTCTTTTTCCCGAAATATCACGCTGACAAACCGAGTGTAAAAATTGATATTAGCGCAGTTCGAAACCGTTAGAAAATTTTGTAAAAGTCAAATCTGTTCAGCCCCGGTATGATTGGGGCCAGGAGACTTTTTCTTTTACCATTGATCCGCTGCCCTCTATATTTAATAATTATTTACTGATTGTTACTTGAGGATCGCAAAATATACTTTTAAAACAATATTCTCCCAGTGAAATAAATCGTTAACTTTTGATTATTGTAATTACAAAAGAACAAAGTACTCGGTTTTACAAATTTGATCACCTCATCTTAAGACTATGATCAAACGGAATAACAACAACAGCAATTCATGTGAAATGTAATGTATGAAATATAATCGTAGAGTAACAGTAACAAAGAGACAAATGTCACATTCATATTCTACATTAGTTGATGCGAAAATATTACATGAACAGAAAACATCGCTCTAAGAAATTTCATTCAAATTGTAATCATTGGCCAAGGAAAAATAAATGTAAATGAAATTTAAAAATAAATATCAATTATAAGGATTTCCGGGATGCAGTCTTCTTCTCTCCCTCTTTTGGTCCCGTCATCGCCTGGACTTTGTCATTAATGGCGTGGAGGTACTGAGTCAGATGCAGAATAGTGACAATCTGACTCACGTACTCCCTCAAATCGTCGGTGCCTAGAGTTTTGAGGCGCTGGCTGATACTCAAGTAAACCCGACGAGCAGCCTTGTTGGATAGACGCCCGACAGTCTGTACAGTATGCAGTAATTTATCCTCTTCCAACGAAACCGGAACTGAAATCATACGGGGAGATACAGAAAAAAAGACGTTAAATAAATATAATCTAAACAATATTGGACCGTCGAAGAAACGAAAAGTTATTACTGACACGGAGAGTATGAGACCTTCGGTACACGAATCGTGCTGAAACTTCTATGGAAGTGTTTCTTTTCTCCAAAATACGCAGAGTTTCGAAAAGTAAAGTTCCGATAGAGCAAAATTTCGAAAATTGATCTTTCGTCAAAGCTTGATTTCTTTACGTTAAGTTTCGCCATGAAAATACTTGGAATTCGGTGGTTTCGGAGCTTTTCTAGTTCGAAATTCAAACTCCACCCCAATCTATGACCCGAACGTCCGATCTTCAAATTGCGAGTAACTATGCAGACGTGCAAAATCACCTGTATCCTCCTCCTCTCCGGAAGCCGGAAAATAATGGTCGATCAACTTGTCGGCAACCGCAGCGGTGCTATCAAATCCCTGAAGCGCCACTGTCCCAATCTGAGTCCCAAGAATGTCGTTCGCCTTGTTCCAGCTTAAGGTCTTCAGGCTTACCGCTTGGGCCGACAAAACGTCGTTGACGTATGAAATCCCAGAGACTGCTGGCTGGACGGTCCTCTTCGCGAGTCCGACAGCGGATTCGAGGATCTGGAAACGTCGAAAACGGGATGAAATATCTCGTTAAAATTATTTGTAAAGAAGAAAGGTAGACTCGAGTTTTTCGTATTTACCAGTTCGGGCTTCTCCTTTACAATTGGAACCTTCTCTTCGATCTTGTCAAGTCCTTTGCACAGCGTCTGGTCAACCAGGTGAATCGAATTCTCAAGCCTTTTCGCGATCGGTGCTGCAATCGGCACCGCCTGGGTCGTTGCGTTGCACAGCGACGCCTCGGCACTCGATAGTGCCCAATACAACAGCTGGTTAGAATCCTTAACTCGAGAGTACGTCGATGCCGACTTGGTCAGCGCAAACTCGACCATTGGCAGCCCCAAAACCCGGTTGAACAATTCCATTTGAGGTAGCTGAACCGTCTCGGACGCCATCGTAAAAGTGCTAATCAGATAATTTATTTTATCCGTTAACCTGAGACTTGCCAAGATGTCACATCACACATGCGATTGAGAACATTAGTGTTACGGTGTCGGGTCAGTATCTGTATACACCCTCTGCCATGGCACATAATATTTTCGAAAATATTTACAATATACGACTTATACGTCACGTATTTTAATACGTGTGATTGCGCGTACACGCCGATCACAGAATTTACGGAGAAAAACAAAGTCTGACTTTCGGATAATCCTCGTCTCGTATCAATAACACTTTCGTTAACGACTCTCGTACAAATTTATAACGAACGTATTCGTTAAAGTATAAAATCCGAGGTGTTCGTGAATCTGCTTCGAAGGATCGTTGCGATTTTGTGAGAAATTGAATTGCTCATTTTTTCAATTCATCTCTAACATTTCTGCGCGGCAAATAAATAAACGGAGAAATAAACTGGTGTAATAACGATACAGCGGACCGGTAAACTCTGATTTGAAGGAAGGAAAGTTGTTGGCGAGTTGAAATAAAAAAATAAATAAAAATAAAATAAAACGACAAATTTCTAGCCTGATAAAGACCCTTATCCAGTACGTTAAATCACGTGAACTGCATACTCACATCCATGCAATATCAGTGATTATATTAACATCGAATTAAGGCGGTACGAACCACGTAGCGGTACTTACGTAATGCGATACGCTTTAACGAGGAACACGTGAACAGTATCACGACAGCACGGAGAATACGAGGGGCTCGGCACTCTGTACGTTTATAAGATGGAACGAGCATGCGCGACAACGGATAGAATTTGAATGAGCTAATCAGAGAACAGACCGGGGCGATCCTTTCCAGCGTTGCGGTCGCTCAACAGTTAACAGGTACAAAGTTCGACTCGTCGGGAAAGACTCGGGGACAATACGTGACCGGTGTTATCGTCCTCCACCACAAGACGTCGCCGAAGTTGAGTTAGCCAGCGGCGAATCTGTGTTGGAAATAATTTCATTGCTGCGCAACACTCGTATGCGATAGCGGAAACCTAGACACGATTATTCTGTCTGGGCTATTTAAACCCGGAGTACGAGTCTTACAAAACCGAAAAGAGTCGGGTCTCCGACTCCTCGGTTTGGAGGCGAGCCTTGTTATCAGCCGTGAATTCCGATAAACCGTGGACCTTTCAGCCCTTATCAATACTCAGAGATTTATTGCGTATTAGACGACATCTCGGCCTTCTTAGATGGTTACAAAGGTCTGGTATTAGAAGCGAGATTCTAAATGATCTTTTTAGAAATTGTCGTGTTTGTTACATATACGATATGTTCTTACATCTGGAGTTTGGAAGGTACGGAGTGCAGTTATACCAGTGAAATTTATCTGTAAACAAAATGAAGCAAGGAATTCGATTTGTCAGTTATTAGGATATTGTCACGTGTTAATGAACCGCTTATTCGGAACGTTGGGGAATTGGTTTTTGATTCAATGCACGAACGTGATAGAAAGGCGTTCTGCCCGGATCGAGTTTTACAGTCAGCATCGCATTTCACTGTCAGGATACGCCGGATGCGGTTGAATGTGTATTTATATCAGGCAAACTGAAAATGGTATTGGTGTAAATGGATCTCGCTATCTAATGGACAAAGTCTGACGCCTGGATAAATACGTACAGGATTACAGGCATGACAATGTATTGCAACCGTCGTTTTAGCTCGACAATTCGAACCGAAGGATGAGTCAGGCAAATTCTTATCGTAATGATACAAATGTATAAATCCGTCTGTCCCAATTCGTCAAAAAAACAAAATAGAATGTACCAAATAAAAAGTAAATTTCGTGCAAGTATTTATTCTCAGTCCCCAGCGATTTCAATATGCCCATCCATTGTGTGCACGCTAATTTTTTCCGCATCTAAACAATATATTTAATTCACAGTTTCCGACAATAAAGTAAAAAGAATGAAGAAAAGTAAAAAAACCAGAACGTGTTGCAGTTTTAAAAACGACGTTTTGACGTCTTGCATTTATTGATTAGAATATGCTCTCGGGATATTTTACTTAGGGTTCGTTATCTACTTTTTACCCCCCTTATATTAGTATCTGCTACGTATCTACGAGCTATTCATACGCGTAGTTGATAAGATTCAAGTGAGTGGAAGCTCGTGTAGCAGAACTTCCACCGCTCGAAGTATCCACAGTCACATCCATTGACAGATTATATAATCGTGAGTCAAAGGAGAAACCGATTATAAAAAAAAGGAGTGTGAACCCTCAGTGATCTATAGCTGTGTGAAAAATTTTCTGTGAAACTAAATTACAAAATCCTGCAATTTCGTCCTTCAAAAATATCCTTGAGTATTATGAATAAATCAGCGCAGCAACATAAAAAGACAACATAGTAACAGCACTTCGAAATAAGCCGGAGGATTTCAGAGAGGACAAGTGTCTTTCCGAAATCCTTGGCGTCAAATTTTTGAATAAAGAAAATTTTCGACAAGGATGAATCTGCAGGTCACGATACTACTCGACACCGTTGGCCAAAACGTCGGTGGTAACGATAACGTGATTATTGTGATTTTGCTGCCGGTTTTGAGCGTTCACCACCTTTCCAGAATTCGGACGTCCAGCCAAAAATGCTGCGAACTGTTCCTGTCGAACAAAGAAAAGAAATTAGCAGAATGAAACAGGATTATAAAAATCTGTACACGAATCTCTGACTTTCGAATTATACAATCGAGAGTAGAATCATTTATACCGCGAGTCGTTTGCAGCAATCTTACTTACCAGTGCAATGTTAGTCGTAGAACCGTAAAATTGTAGAAGCCTGAAGATGGCGGCACGGATGGCAGAAATCTGAGGAAGAGGGTTGCTGCGGTTGTTGGTAATCGGTAACATCTGAATAACAATAAATGAACGTCCACAATCAGTTCGAAAATATACCAACGGCTTTATCGTACTGTACGAAAATACGATTGATAAGGTAGCTTCGAATTTACGACTCTGTGTGATAATATGTGTATAAGGCAAACCTTTCACTGAAGGCTCAATGGCTGATTATCGTCAAGCCGATATGAGCCGTGTTTTTTCACCTGCAATTAGCTGAGTGACTCACTTCACACTCAACATTCCGAGACCAGGGAGATCTGAGCCCCTCGGAGGGTTTATGATAATAAAAAACACAGCTTTTTAATCGGAAGTAAATTTTCTAGCAAGCTTCATTGACACAGACAGAACAAACGGAAATTAATCATACAGACATGCACGCACAGTAATCCGCTCCGCAAATTTCCCCGAAATATTTTTAATTCAAAGCGTTTTTAACGTCACGATTTACTATTAACGAGTTGTTCCTTCTTTTTTCCTTTCGATTGTTATTTTCGTTTATTTTTCTTTTTTTTTATTTGCACTGAAAATTACTAACAAATTGTATCATGGCCGGTTAAACTATGGAATAATCCGAAAATAGACCTACACGATGCTTAGTTATGGTATTTCACCTTGACCGTGGCTTCAACGGCATCTAGAAGCTGATGCGAAGTCCTGACTAAGATTCGAGCGATTCGTCGAGGCGCTCTCGACGCAATTGTCGCTGTTCCGTTAACGAGATGAACGACACGGCGAGCTGATTCCCTGGTCAAAAGAACCAGAAGCTGTTCCAGGGTCGCAGGACGGGCCTGATTTTCGGGTTCAGGAAGACTGAGCGACTTCCACAATTCCCGGGCCTTCTGAAGCGCCAATATTGGGTCAGTTGCGACCTGCAATTTTTCAGTAAGCATGTTACGTGTTGTTCTTTTCTCCGTCGGTCACTACCGCCAACATTTGGGGGTGAAAATCCCGAAAGACCAAAAAGTCGACTGGTCGAAAACCCCAAATTGTCGAATTACAGATTTTAAAACAACGAATGATCAGCGTACCGAAGTTTGGATTTTCGATAAATCACCCAGCTGTTTCCCCGAAAATTCATTTAACCGAACGCTCTGTTATCAAAGAAAAAAGTATTTTCTGAACAGTCGTCATTCCTAATGACCAAATCACAGTATGTGGAGATACAGAAAAATGAAAGTTCCAAAATTAAAAATTGAGAACGGTTGATACTTTGAACAACCGCAAAACCGATAAAATTAGTTGGGGAAAATCAGAGTTGAGAAGGGGTAAAATTACGATCCGCAAAATGCAGAAGGGCCAGAAAGCCGAAAGGCCGCGATACGGTTGTCACAGTTACGTAGACTTATGTCAGATTTCACCATACACCGACCATCGAATGCTTGTGGCGTTGCAAAGAACATACGTGTTTCTAACGTCGTCCAGCCTTTCGGCATTTCGGCCATTCTGTCTTTAGGGGGTTTCGGGATTTCGACATGTCGAGTCTTTAATCAACGGTTATTTATAAATTCGGATTCGTAGATTTTCGACAAAGGCACGAGTCTGACGTTTGAAAAGTCGACGTTTCGACTCTTCGGTATTTTCGCAATTCAATATTTTACCCTTCGTAATCTCGATCATTCTCGAAAGAAAAATGTCGGTATAAATTAATTTATACATTTTTACGTTTAATGTTTTCGTATTCTCGGTCTTTCTAAATTTTTTTCCGCCGGTAGTTTGGCTTTCGGGATACCGTCCCGTCGCATTTTTGCACCCCACCCCTGCCGATGCTTCCTAAATCGTGGTAACTCACCAACTCCGCGACGTATAGAAGGACGTGAATGCACTCCGTTCCTTGCTCCTTAAGGGCGCGAGCCTCGGCGAGGGTGCGACGCGTCAGCCGACGCTGCAGCTTCCTTGAGAAACGGGCCCCGTGATGTATCGTCCTTGCCGTCTTGCTGACCCCCTCGGTTGGGTCGTTGCGGTCCGAAGTGCCTTCAAGCAATCGTAAAATGTCGCGTTGAACAGAATTTCCGCGATCACGTAGCCCTACGACTGTGCTGCTGGTGGCATCCTTACCGTCTGCCGTCTTGTCCGAGGGGTCAGGGGGCAAGTAGCGATCGACGTACTCCTCGGCGACGGTCAGGGCGCCGTCCAGCCTATCCGCAGCACGATTAGCTGCGTTACTGCCCATCTGCTTAACGCTTCCAGCCCGCATCAGCATTGGTTTGACCAATCGTTTGCTCACGAATTGTTTTGTATTGACGTACATCTGCTTGGAATTTCAGAATTTTATCTAACAATAGTATGGTTCACGCGACTCCTTCGCCCCATTACCGTACGTAAGGTAACACTGGTCAACAAAATTTCGTAACACCGAAGGTGCTCGCTAATTTTCAAATACATATATATATATATATACCCTCGTTATATAATCATATTTATTTTCATTCGATCGGGTATAGTTTTTGTGTTACAGATACTAACGGTAAAATTGAATGTTTATCGTGTTGACCTACCTTTTTGTTTGATTCAAGGTGTTTTCTTATTTTCAAATTCCAATTACTTAGTTACAGTGAAAGCACCTTCCTTGTTACAAAATTCTGTTAACCAATGTACCGTAACGATATGAATAATCTCATTTACGTACATAAGAACTGTATTTTTGTAAAAACTAAAAAAATCGTATCACAATAAAACTATTCGTATCTACAACATTCTAATATCAATTCTGCTATACTAAACCTTGTTTCTAACATAACACTATCAACCGTTTTCACGTTACATACAAAAGGTAAATGTTTGTCGACCAGTGTAATATTTTCTGCGACAGTGCAAAAAAAAAAATTAAAAAGACCTTCTACGTCCTACTATTAATAATTCTCTTTTTCGTACTCCGCTACGAGAAAAAAAAAGTTGCAAACCAGACTTTGACTACGTGAAGTATCGTGAGCACCACCGTGGCAGAGTCTTTTGCACCACGCGTATACGAATATTGTTATCTCGATTGTTATTCGGTATTCATCGCTGGCTGAGACATATTGTACAAAGGACCGCGAATAATGAGTTGGAATCGATCATGAGCTATGTCTCTCTTTATTCATTTTGTTTGATCTTACGAGCTGTGGCGGTAGATTCAACGCCGGCACTCTCTGCTCGACGATGTCTATCCCTTTGCAGAGAAACTGATCGATCGTTGATATCGGTCCATTGAGCACAAGGAGAGCCGGTTTCGCCGAAGCCGTTGCCGCAGCTAGAGATTGCTCGGCAGTATCGAGGCTCCAGTTCACGAGAGAATTCGAACGCTGTGGAGCGAGAATTGCATATATGAAT
Source organism: Neodiprion fabricii (assembly GCF_021155785.1). Taxonomy (NCBI): domain Eukaryota; kingdom Metazoa; phylum Arthropoda; class Insecta; order Hymenoptera; family Diprionidae; genus Neodiprion; species Neodiprion fabricii. Next base: position 3,838,164 of record NC_060242.1, read on the forward strand.
GTGTTTTGTGAAAGGGGAGGGTATCGTTGATACAGAGACGCAGTAATCCGTCTTGCCTATGACTTGACAAAATACCCCGTGATATGAAATTGTCGCAGTTAGAATTTTTACTGCGGCGTGTTGTGTTCGTACTTGGCAGTCGGCGATACTGGTATACAACATATATTTCAAAGAGGGATATTTACGACTTGTGCAACTGGTCAAAGTTCAAAAATGCGTCACGGATTAAATATAGCTTGTAGGAATATTTTAACGCTAACTGTATCATATAAAACGAAAACGTAATACGGGAAACTGTGAACTCATTAATAATACAGACACTAGAAGTAGAGTAGAAAATATTAGGCAGGATCCTGTACCTTGATCCTGTGGTAAACGTTTCCGGCTATGTTTATACCGCTTTCGACGATCGGTAGGCTCGATATTTTAATGACCGACTCCAACTGCGATATTTCGGAGTGTCTCCTCCTCACATTTGGCCGGGTCATCCTGCGACACGATAGAAAAATTTGATTCCACGACGATCGAATAGTTGGCGAAAAACGAACGATCCTTACCTGCAGCTCGGAACGCAACTCTGGAATCCAGAAAATACCGCTGAGGCTTCTCCGAGGGTTGATCGTGTCGCACGGACGAGAGACTTGCGTGCAACTGCAGAACGAGGGGACGTCGAGCAGCAGATATCTCTTTGGTTTGACCTCTGACCGTTGCCGATTAAATGGTCCAGCGCTCTAGATGTACGCGCGACGATGACGCCCGAAGGCTCCAGCCACTTGTGCAGGCATGCGAGATTCTCGTTGAACTTGGGAAGGCAACGTCTTCTCCTCTTTGTGTCGATAACTCGTTCGTCGATTACAACCAGCAATCAACGAGAGGTTAAAAGATCCTGAAAATTGTTGTACTCTGCTATCTGCAGCAGGCACATACTGTGCGTATTACATCTGCATGTCCGTTTACTGTTCGTCGATTATCTCTGCCGGTTGGGCTGTAAGTGGTTTTGTTTAAACGGATATCACGAGTTGCGGAGTGGATTCGAGTGGGTGATTTGCCCGATGCAAAAAAACACCCTATCTCTATACTTGAAACGCTCCGTCACTGTCGTTTGCAAACTCGACTGTGAAAAGCATTTGTAAACATGGTCGTTGGGCTGGTAATTCCGAAACGATTAACCGATTGCGCCCTTTGTTTTGGACTTTCTTATCTAACTTCGGACTCTTGTAATCGGTCGGTGAATCGGGGAAGAGTCGTGAGCAGAATCAATCTCGTTATAAGCAGATGGAAAAATATACGCACCATGACGGACTAACGGGGCCGTTTAAAAAAAAAAACGCGAAAGACGGAAGTTATCACCTCCAGACGTTTTAATGACAACACAAAGTCCAGGACGGCGTATTTCTGTGAACAATGTTCTTTACACACGAGCTCATAGATACGTTAATTAATATACTTTATAACATCATCACTATCATTGACGAATAAAATATACGCGTAATATACGTAATCGTACTAATTAGCTCGGAAGATTTTCCTCTAACGATCCACTTAATTTTTCCATTCCTTCCCATATCAGAGATCACAGTCCATTCAGGGACTCGTGTTCCGACAATCTGCAAATACATCCTACCGATAGATATGTATATATATAGGTGTCTCATAATTTCATCCATTTCTGAGACTAGTCGAGATTTTTCGAGACGGTCGCTAAATTTGTAATTTTCTTTCAACGAAAACAAGATGCCCAGAATGCCCTAGAATTTGTTCTTCGCGATACTTTCGGGTGAATACGCGCTAATCTCGCGAATCGCGACCGGAACCGCAAGATATTGGCGGCATTCCTACTTTTCGCGGTGCCATTTAGATACTATAGATAAAGTCCAAAATAATATTCCCCTCGCCTTGGAATGATATCATCCATATCAATAATCAGCGAACCCATTATCGCTGCTTTGTTATACGTATACGTTATCTTTGGCACCTAGTGAACATGAGCGATAATATTGCTAGTCATATTTAAACTGCCAAAGTATTTGGTGTATGGGTTATTTCCTCTGCAAAATTTGGATACGTTGATTAGAAGGTGAGGAGTTTCTAAGTGCATTCTACAAGTGCACAGATAACGGTCAACAGTGCCGTTATAACGGAGTAAATAATAAAATATTGCAACAAAACGGTGACTTATGACAGATGAAATATGGAATCAGTCAACTTATTGCGACATGCTGTCAAATGCATTCAGTAGAATTAGATTTATAGTTTTTATTCTTGTTTCTCTTCGTATTCTATTTTTTTTTTTCTTCTTCTTTTTTGTTTCATCAATCATTCGCGAGATAAGGAATTTTTAGCAGATTACACTGCGAACAGCAGTGCGTCGGATGTGCAGATAATTTTTTGATAAGAAACTAAACTGTACCGTAAACTTACAGGTACGTAATACTCGCTAAAAACTGAGTTTGCGAACTTCCATCACTTGATTTTTTTTCAAGTGAGGTGACGACATATGCGCGATACAAAGTTCTTCCAAAGATCAGTACCAAAAGACCATGGCGGCCGAAGTGTGTCTCGGTCTGCTCATAAGCCTCGCATTCTGTATTGGAACAACTACGGCGTGTGAGTCTTCTTCTTTCTCACTTGATTGTAACGTCGCATTGAGTGACGTAAAAATCCAACACAAAACCCGATCGGTAATCTTCGTAATATTCTCGTGTCCACAGCTGACTGGAGCACTCCACCTTTCGTAAGTCCAGACCCCATCGACGATGCGGTTACCTTCTCAGGTTACAGTTCGACTCAGTCTCAGACGAACATTCTGCTGGACGAAGAAGTCAGCTACAATGTAACGATCGCACAGCTCGCTTATACAGGTTACGACCGTTCCCTCGATGGATCCAAACTTGTTTGGTAATGTTACCGAATCACGCAAGGTTGATTTCGATGGTCTTTCGCAGGAACGGACACACCGACCTTGGGGAGATTCGAGAACAGCAAGAGTAACCTGCTCCTAGGAGCCGTCTTCGAACAGGACACAGAGGGTGTGTGGCAGCTAGTAATCACCGAGGCCCAGGACTACGAAACAGAGGCGATGCAAAACTACAGGTTCTACGTTGTCGCTGGCGAGGAAAGCCACAAGATCGCTCTCAACATTCAGAACATCGATGATAACGCTCCCGTTATACAAGCTGACGGCACGAGCTGCTCCGTCGAGGTATCGTCTGAAAATGCAAAATTTACGACGAGGTGATCGCCGATACAGACGCGACGATATCAGTGACGTCATTTGAGGCCCAACGCGTGATTAGAAATAATTTTCACCCGATATTTTACAGGAGAATTGGAGCGGTACAACTAACTGCTCGTTTCTGGTCACGGATGCCGATGGGTGGATAGACGAAGTCACCTTTGCGATAACCGCGACTGTGAGCTTTCGTTCTTAATTAAGTACCTCGGTTTGTTGCATTTTTCGAATCTCTAACGCAACCCTCGATATTGACGTTTGTTGCAGCCAACAAGTGGTACAGGTATGTTCAGTATGGTGACCGAAGCAATCGCATCGACAACCATGCAGATAAATGCTTACTTGCAAGTTGACGAAGAACTTGACTACGAAACTATCACCATGTACCTGCTGGTTATCGTCGCAGAGGTGATTATCTATCATTTATATTTTTTGCTTCGATCACTATTTCGGGATGCTGTTTCAAATTGTAGAAGAAAATATTTCAATGTGGAAACACCTTTTTCCTGTGATTATTTTCTTAGTTTATTCGCGTGTTTTTATTGATCTGAAACTCGATCAGCTCTTATCCGCTACACCGTCGAATCACGCTACGTTCTGCTGTTGATATTAATTTACCGATGCGTCTAACAATGGACGGGTATTTGAAACCTGAAGCTCTAGTTTTAATCGATTAATTGATCATAGTCTATTTTTACTTTTACATTGCGGTTGCAGCCGTGTTATTTGTTCACGTTTCAATTGTTCTCCACTATCATTATCGGCTTCGATCAATGATTAATATGTTTAACAGGACGGGGCAGGAAACCAGGGCAGTGCTTCTTACATCGTGCAAGTTATTGATATGCCGGATGAAGCACCGACATGGACGAACATATTCTCTGCGGCAAATATTTATGAGAAATCGACGAATGTGAGTAAAACGGTGATATCTAGATTTGAATTAATCTCGCGGGGTTTTTATAAAGACATCACTTTCCACAGTATTTTGAAGTGTCAGCCATTGACGGTGACATCGGAATCAATGCGGATATAAGCTATTCGATCACCACAGCCGACGGTAAGTTTGTTCCATAAAATTCCACGTTCCGAAATTATTCCCAAGGCGGGCAAAACGTTAGATACTCTTTATCCCAGGACAAGAAGAGTACTTTGTGGTGAATGCGACGAGTGGAGAGATCACGATAAATCCAATTGACCGGGATACTTTGGCGACTGAAGTATTCAGGTTTACCATAGTAGCCTACGAAACTCTGGACGAGTCCTCGTCGGTCAATTCCACGATCATCATCATCGTCGAGGATATAAACGATCATACGCCCGAAATTGCACCCGACGAACTATCCATATCAATCCTAGAGGAAACTTATATGACCCTTTCATTCAACGAGTCCATCACAATCACAGACCCAGATCTCGTAAGTTTTGCTTCAAATCAACGGTACCAACTTCAAATTCAACATGTCATTCGTTGATTTCAAACGACTGTACTCGCAACTATGATATTATTATTATTATTATTATTATTATTAAGAATTACTATGTTCCTTACAAACTATTTTCCTGCGACGTTTTCATCTATCAGCGAGCTTTTTGTACAGGCTGAAAACGCTCAGTTCACCGTAGCGCTGACAGATGAGTCAGAGGTTGGATGGAGTTCGGCATTTTTGATCATACCAACGAGTGGGTACCAATCCGGTGTTTTCACCATATCTGTGTCAAATTCATCCGCGTTAGATTACGAGGATGAAGACTGGAGGAGCATGACTCTTCAGGTAGGACGCAGCTAATTTCCTGTTAATTATTAATAAAGAAAATAGCCTATACACGCACAAATTTTAACAGATCGTCGCTACGGAAGTGGCAAACACTTCTCACATTGGTGTAAGAAACGTAACTATCGAGCTGATAAATTGGAACGACGAATACCCGATATTTGAAGATTCCGAAATGTCGGTAGAAGTTGCCGAAGACGTCGAAATGGGTTACTACATAGCCAGTATGCTTGCGACCGATCGCGACGTCGACGATAACGTTACGTTAGTATCCGAATGATTACGTATTAACAATTTTAATCAACAACTGGTTAAGCTCGGACAAATCTCATGACGAAATTTTGTAAATTCCACGATGAAACAGACACGCGATTGTATCCCAGCGGACCTTGACCATCGACGCGGTAACAGGGAACATCACAACAGCCCAGGACGCAGCTTTGGATTACGAAACTATCCCCATCGTTATTGTCCAGGTCACAGCGACCGACCTTGGGAGTCACGTTGCTTATGCCACCCTTACGATAAATGTAATTGACGTGAACGACGTACCGCCAACGCTTACCATGGTAAGTGGTCTGTGGTGCTTGTTACCAGCTTCAATCCATCAATTTCGCAATAATTAATTCTTTTTCACAATCAGCCAAGGACCAACCCGACAATATACGAGGAAGGGGATACCGGGGAAGAGGTGAACACAACGATCACCGCGACGGATGTCGACACTGACGCCTATCTCGTCTTCAGTATTGACTGGGACAGCTCGTACGCCTATAAGAGTGGCGTTATCGTTGACGAAGACGTTTACACGGGGTGCGTGTTTTAGTATATTGTAAATAATGAATTAATTGTAGCGGGAATTTTTACGGCATAAAATTTATAGGACCTTGGAAATTGAGACCTCTTATCCAGAAAACAGCACCCTGTATGCCGAGGCGACGTTGGTGGTGGCCGGTAGACTAGACTACGAACAGTTTGACGTCATGTACCTCACGATTATCGTCACCGACGAGACGACGGTCCATAACGACAATTACACCACTGGTAAGCCGATCATCTACGAGTTTTGCATCTCCACTCCCCTCTTTGTAGTCGGATTCCTGATTAACAAGACTCTAACCTTCGTAGCGTTGCTAACCCTCCGCATCCTCGATATAAACGATAACGCTCCGATATTTGACGATTATACCGCAATGAGTGTTACTGAGAACCAGGTGACTAACACGCTGATTGGTAACGTTTATGCAACGGATGCTGATGGCTCTGGATACAACACTGTTACGTATTATATCGTGTAAGTCTTACCACTCCCACGAGTGGGGTCTTCGAAAAAAGCTTCAGGTGACACGACGATGTTTCAACGTTTACGCGAATGTCAAAAGGAAATCGATTAACTGATTTTATAACTTACCACCACAGGCCGGCAAACGATACCGCTGAAGATCTTGTCTGGATAAATTCTACCACTGGAGTGATAAGGGTAGATACGGATGGTGCCATCGATGCCGAGACCTACGAATATTTGTATTTCACTGTTTACGCATCCGACAGCCTTTACAACACTTCTCTGGACGTGAGTTGGTGACGATTTAATCGGTACTCGACTATCGCGGTATTTAATTTCTCTAATGCTTTTGTAATACGGTTTCAGATCGAAATATACGTGACAGATTTGAACGATGAGACACCTTATTTGAACACTGACGAGTACAATAGCACGGTATATTTGAGGGAAAAATCGGAGAGTGAAACTGAGATAATGACTGTTTTTGCCGGAGATGACGACAGAACATGTGAGTTTAAAATTCTCGCGCATTAAATGTGGAATGCTTCGAGAATGGACACTTGATAATTATTCCTCGTTCGGGAATTGTTACAGCTCCATACAACAATGTATCCTACCTGATCAACAGTGATTACAGTTCCCTATTGCAGTACTTCAGTATGGGGAAATACACCGGCCTCCTAGAGGTGTCATTGTCTGATGGATACGAACTCGATCGCGACTTTGGAACCTCGAATTTCACGGTCTATTTGGTTCTCAGAGATAACTACTTGGACGAGGACGTGACATGTGCGTACAGAACAGCCTATATGTGACTCCTATTTTCCAGTTATTTCGTCATAGTTTTTTGACATTTAATTAACTGCAATTTAGGGAATTCTAACTCAATAACGACAAGCGTCAACGTTATCCTTACGGATATCAATGATCAAATCCCGGAACTTCCTGACTTGTCTGATCCCGCGGCAACCGTTTCAGAAAGTACCGAGGCTGTAAGTCTATTTTTCATGTCACACGGTAGTATAAATTTTCGATTACTTTCACAGAATTATACTTTAACGCAGTATTGTAAACGCTTTTAGGGCACTCTCGTTCTGACCGTAGTAGCCGAGGATTACGACGAACCAAATACGGATAATACGAGAGTATTTTATGAGATACTCAGTGTCACGCCTGAAGATAATTCCACAGTGTTGGACGATGATTGCGCCGTACCGTTCATAGTTGAGACTCAAAATCAGACAACTGCGTTGATATATGCGAACTGCAGTTTAAAAGGCTACTATGGTACCTGGGCTGTTGAATTATACGTAGGTTGAAAGATAATAGAATAAATTTGCACCCTTCAATGCATTTCGATTGGATAGATCACCCGCAGTCGGCAATAACTGGTTAAAATAATAATTTCCGATTACAGGCCGAGGATTTAGGAACTGATCCTTCCTCGCAAAACGATACCAGAACGTACAACATTTACGTCGAGGACTACAACTACAACGACCCAGTTATAACTTACCCGACTGCCAACAAAAGCATTCGACTCAGCCGGGTACGTATTCGACTGCTGTTGAAACACTACAGTTTCATAGTAATATAAATAAGTAACGACTTTTCCTTTTCACAATACCAGACTCAAACGGCAAATTCACAACTGTATTCATACGACCTCAGTTATCTGAGTGACTTCACGGCCACTGATGAAGATAGTGGTCTCAGTGGTACCGTCACCTTTGCTCTCACCGGCTCGGGTAACGATTATTTTTCAATTTTTCTTACGCTGGCGATAAACGTACTACCATATGCATAAATTTTAAATCACGTTACAGACACTGCCATTGAATACTTCACTCTTGTATCAACTGGCACGTATACCGCTCAGCTTCAGCTTTTAACGGTACCAACCGATCTCGAGGATAATTACACTTACGAGGTATGCCAAGATAAAATGATGCCTGCACTATCAAGATATGATGAGTAATTTTGTGCGTCGCGTCTTACCGATTTATAGATCGAGATATCTGTCACTGATGGTGGAACTCCGAATCGCACAACGACACAAACCAACACGGTAATCTTCATTTCAACGGAAGGCCCCGAGTTTTCTGAAAACGATTGGACCGTCTGGTTCAAAGAGAATACTACTGGCGTGGGAACTTCGGTCACTATACCGGAAGCTACGGATATGGTAAACATCGATGCGGACGAGGAAGACTTGGTCACCATCTACTACTACTTCACTAGCGAAGGTGACGATTCGGTGTCAATACCGAACTGAGACCGCCAAACACTCTCACGACAATATTTCCTTCCGATTTACAGACGGTGACATGTCGTATTTCAACTTGGATTCGGAAACAAGGAACATGACCTTGACCACCGCGTTGGATAGGGAAGAACAGGAAACTCTTTCACTGTTTGTCGTTGCGACAACAAGCAGCGAAGGAGTTCCCGAAAGTCCACGTGAGGCTGCCACGTTAAACATCACCGTGATAGTGAGTCTTAAGGGATCCGAATTTTAATCTGATCCACGAAGATGTTATTCAATTTGTCTTTTCGTTTTTTTTTTTTTTTTTTTTTTCTTTGTACATTTTAGGTGGTCGATGTGAACGACAATCCTCCCACTTTTGAAAGCAGCGCTTATTACGGTGGTGTTTCACCGGAAGACGAGGTCGACAAAGTGATTCTTACCGTCGTGGTAGGTGATGAGGAATTGATTTTTACATTTTTCGGGATTGATTCTCACTTCGATTTTTCGATCAGGCCACCGATCCCGATCTGAACGAAACGCTGACCTACTACATGGACGACGATTCCATGAGTTATTCAGATGACTCGATTTCCTCCATCACCGATCCATTCATTCTAGACAGTGAAACCGGCGAACTGACGCTCCAGTTTGTTCCGTTGTCCACCATGGCTGGGTACTTCGACTTTACTGTCACTGTTCATGACGCAGGTATTCGTTGACCATCGTTGAACAAACATGGAAGCGAAGTGCGCCATTCCTCTCAATCGATATTGTTATTACTGTTCCAGTCAATAATACCGATACCGCAAATATCAAAGTTTACGTGATCGCGGAGAGCAACCGAGTCGAATTCACCTTCCAAAACACGGTTACCGAACTGACCGAGGAAACGGCCTTCGTAAGTTTGTTATCTTCGTGCATCCGGTTGACAGTATTATTCTCATTCGTTGAAACATCTCGTTTCAGGTGATATCGTCGTTCACCGACGCGTTCGGATACATATGCAACATCGACTACGTGACGAAGGCTCTTGACGATGACGAGGTCACTAGTCTGGACAACGAAACAGTCGTTACCACCCACTTTATAAACGAGGACACCAATCTACCGGTCACGAGCGACGTTATCATCCTGTGAGTATCCGTGATTTATATACTATGCATACCGGAGCGGATGGAATGAGTTTCAGAAACTAAGGATTCTTGCCTTTTCAGCGCGTCGAACGATCTCCAAACCATCACCAACCTGAAGGTCACCCTACTCACCAGATCGCTGATCCTGATCGACGTGCCTTCCAGCAGCTCCAGCACCACTGACACCGTCGAGTACATCATTCAATCAGTCCTCATAGTCCTCTGCGTCCTTCTATTCGTATGCTGCATAGCTCTTCTCACGGCCTACATCATCAAGACGAAACAGTTAGTAAAGAAACGACTTGTAAGCCTCAGGTGATCCCTCTTCACCGTGTCATAAATTTATCCCAATTTCAGGCTGACCGACCGGCTCGACAAACTGGCTGTTACTAACTTCGGCTCGCAGAATTCGGGATTGAACAAGATCGGAGCTGTTCCAATGACGAATAAGTTTGCTTTAGAAGGTTCGAATCCCATGTGGAATACTCAGGAAAAAATGCCCGAGGACAGGATCAGGTAGGATATAATATTACCGGAATAATTGATCGAACTGAACACCGAACGTGAAACTAATTTTTTATTCATTTTCTAATCACAGCCAGTACAGCAACGATTCGGACTTGATCGGGATTGAGAATCATCCGAATTTCTCATACTCCAACAACGGATTTTTAGGGGAAAACGCATGGTCCGAGGGACCGCGGGTAATTAATTGATTCGTTCGGAGAACTCGCTGTGACTTTCGATGCGTTTCTAACTTTACCAATTTTCCATCATTCTCCGTTTCAGGAAAGTGTCAACCCGGTAATGAATCAATTTGAGGCGAGGTCGGACAATCGAATGCCGATGTTTCTGCAGCAGAACAGAAACGTCCCCACGACGGAGCTGTGATAGTATAAGTAATACCCGATGTATGTACATACGATGCATTGATATAAAAAAATAACGTACATCTAAGAGGTGAAAGATTCGGGGATAATGATAATGTTACCTACGGACCTAATAATAGACCTTTATCGTCCTGGTAATAAATAATTAGAACATTCGGATGAAGTATAATACTCTCCCCCATAAAAGTCAATACAACTCTTTTTGTAGTCATTGTAGTTAAAACATTACGGAGTTGGTGAGCACTGGATATTCGTAAAGTGATATACGTATAAGTTACTTGAATACAAAGTAAAATTAAATTCGTAAGACATAATTGTAAATATTGTTAATTTTGAAGCGATGTAAATATTATACACAATATTATTACTATATACCTGTTTTTGTTTTTTCTTAATAAAATTAAATACCGGCGATTAAAATCATATATACATATACGTGTGATTACTTAACGGTGATAAGAAAAGCTGGTTGTTAAATTCAGGCGGGTTGAAAATGAGCGAGAACGCGAGTTTTTTCTTTTTTTTTCTTTTTCTTTCACTTTTTTTTTGTTTCTTTTTCTTTCGTTTTATGTATATAATTATTTATATCATCAATTATAATGAATATATATTTATGTACAATATTGAATCTCATTCTTTAACAATAACATCAACAACATGATTAAACAACGTTCCTCATTGGTACACAAATTGTAAATGTACAGATAAAAAAGCATTAGATGAGGTCAATGAGGCATTGAAGGTGGCAAGCACGCCGCGTGCCTTAATTATAATTCTTTTTTTTTGCATTTTTTTTCATCTTCGTTTTTTTTTTTTAGTTTTTTTCTTTTTTATACATTATTTAATACAGTGACCATAATTATTTATATCCAAATCATTTGTTTTTTTTTTTTCTTTTCCGGTTTTGTTTGTTTGTTTTTAGATACATACGTCATACATACAGGCAAAATGCACCACGAGCTCATAATACACGAGAATGTGAACAAAGATGCGATGAACTTGATTTGAATCGGTGCATGAAATATAATTATCATTAGTATGACATTATTTAATGTTATTATTATTATCGTTATCGTTATTATTATTAATCATTATTCATTATTCTTAGTGTTCTTATTAATATTAATATTATTAAGAGAGTGCGCGAATAAATTATGTACCTCACAACAAGCCAATAAAACTTCACTTTCCTTTTCCCGTGTATCAATTGAATCGGATTATTAATATCTGCAATGGCGACCTCATCCTCCATTGAATAATTCTCAAGAGATTATATTAAAGCATAGGTGGAATCAACAAGGATCTCTTCGCATTAGCGTGAATACGTGAAAAGTTGTTTGCTTGTTTTTTTTTTTTTTCTTTTTTAATTTATTTCAAACGACATCTTATACTTTCCATACCACGGGTGAGTTATTTATGCAATTGGCAATAAAACCAAATAACGAAGTGAGAAGCGAACGTATCAAGTATAAGGTCAATTTATAGTGCCTGAAAATCAATGCCCGACACGTTTCACGGTTAGACGTGACTTGTTTTGGCTGGTTGTAAGATACAAAATTGTTCATTTGTAAAATACTAGAACCACATGTCATTGGAAATTCAATGTTAACGATTTGTGTACGTAACACTAATGCGTATGAGGTGATATAATTCGATTAAGATAGGGAAAAAACAATATATATATATATGTAGCTATCATCTTTAAAATAGACAATTTATTTGGATCACGTGTTTACTCTAATTTTTTTTTTTTTTTTTTACATATTCATCACGACGTGTCACTTGTGGAAAAAAGGTGAAACAACGTTTCGCGACCTGCGTTTATACACGAATAAAGAATTGTTGAAAAATTCTACTAATGTAATACATGTGCTGAATAAAAAGAAATAGAATAAGAATAAGAAGAAAACAAAGACAAGCGCTCCGCTCTGTCCATTGCACGGATATATTTAACCAGGTATCACATTGATAATAATTAACGTCATACATATCTCGCAAAGTATAGCGTCGCTTATTTTTCCCTTGTCTTAATGAAACCATATCGTTATGTGAAATTGTACATACATACATACATAATGATAATATGAACTGCAGTGGCAGTGAACAGTGCACGTGAATATTATAATTGCGGCGGCAGCAGCGGTAGCATTCAGCAACGACAGCGGCAGCAGCAACAGCGCAGTTATACACGTTAATACACGTTATACATAATATACGAACACGGCAGCATCTACCACAGCTAGTTGTCTTTTAATCGAAATGGATTTCATTTAATTAATTGTTTAAATCGTTTATTTTTTTTTTTCCTTTTTTTTTGTTTTTTGTTTTTTTTCGCTCCCCCTCGTCTTTTCTTCCTCCTTGTTCATTCGTATTCGCAACTTATCTTTCTTTCCTCCTCTTCGCATCGTCGAGTTATTTTTTCAACTTGTTTTTTTTTTTTTTCTTTAGAACAGCAACGCAACGGAGGGTTAAATTTTCTTCATATCCTCACACGCACACGCACGCACGCACTCGCACACGCAATCTTTCTATCGTTGATTCCGTCATTCATTTCGGGCGCCGTTTGCGATAAACAAGCGAGCTTTTTGAACTTCGCCGAGCGCCTAATACGTTTTACAATTAGGTATATATTCATAAGTTTGGCAGATATATACGTACGTATTCGCTATACGTGTATATACATTTAAACAAACGCACGCATACGCATTTACATGTGTAATTTGTTATTTACTTGTGTGTTACATATTGTGTACACGTATTCGTAATACGTACGTATAGTCGAACCGTTCGCGATATTGACGAGGAAAAAAAAAATATACATACGCGTATAATATACAATATATTATTATAAAAGAGAAGTATGTCGTCGATGAGGGTTTTGTTTTGTTCTTTTTTTTTTTCTTTTTCCTTCCGTTTTCCTCTCTCTTTTCTGCGGGTGATGACTAGTTACAATATTACATATCGATTTACTAAAAATTGTGTGGAAAAGGGGTTTTTTTTTTTTTTTTTTCGTTTTCTTTATATATATATATATATAATAATAATAATAATATCGTATAATTTGTTTTTCACATCTCCTGTACAAAGTTCTTCAATTTCTGATAGTTTTTTTTTTTTTTTTTCTGTTTTGTTTTCATTTGTTCATTAGTTTTTATTTTATTTAATTTTCTTCATTTATTTAGTTTTAGTCGTAAACAAGACACACGAGGTAAGATTGCATTTAGTCCCGCACTTGAGTTCACTTCTTATTAAACATGTAATATAATATAATGCATGTGTGTGTGTAATTATATAACTTCGCAATGCTTGTGGCACATCGTATATATATATACATATATATATATATATATTTAAATTTTATTTTATTCTTCTTTATTTTCCCATTCAAATTCTTTGTATTCTTCTTTTTCTCTCCTACTTATCATTTATTTACCCACGGTTATTGCATACGCCGCTGCGGACTGTGTATGCGTGTGTAATACTCCACACGTAGTATCTTGAAATTTTCTGTTTTCGCTGCAATAACTCATATTATATAAACTCGTTTCACTGAACGCTGTTATTTCATAATTATTACGGCAATTCACTCGATCTCCGAATCACGAGAGAAGGGATTACCGATAATCGGCGATTAAGAACGGAACGAAAGAAGAACGCAACAAAAGACAGAAAAAAAAAATACAACCGAAAGTTGATTTGAAAATATATAAACAACATTTTTACATTAACTTTCAGTCTCGACAATTGTGCATGCGTACTGCAAATATACATGTATACGTACGTACACATCATTACGTAGCTTGTCGAAATAAAATAGTTGCAATTCATCAACATATATTGTATATATACCTGTATAATCTGTTGTAATAATTTTAGCACGGTCTCAGATCTGCCCGTAAATTGCCGATAATTTTATGTTTTATCTACATAATAATTAAAGTATTATAATCATTCTATACACTATTCAATACCTAACTTTCAAATTGTCTTTCTTTCCTTCCTTCTCTTTAATTTTTTATCACGCTGCTTTGCTTCTTCGTTTTCTTTCTCACTGTTCCATTTTTATCTCTTTTTTTTTTTTTTTTTTCTATCGCCACCGGGTATTATCAGTGCAGACACGCGGTTGCAGGTTGTAGCGTTCTACTTAAGAACCAATTCCTCATAGCATCACCACCTTCGTTAGGGTAATTTAAACTAGATAATTTCTCTCTTTGTTCGTTTTTTTTTTTTTTTTTTTTAATTTTTTTTTTTTTAAATCATAAATCATTATTATTATCATCATTATTACTTTTATTCTTCCCCTCCTCTATATTTCTTGCTCTTATCGGTTCTCTTTTTGTTTTTCACACACTGTCCAGTCAACTCATTGTCACATTATTCACCCATTATTATAACTGCTATTATTATTATTATTTAGTATTATCAATATTAATAATATCATTATTATTACTGTACAGCTGTCCTTAGAATCTCGATATCTTTGCGAGACACTTCGCAGCGTGTAGCAGCCCTCGGACCGGAAATACTTTGCCAATAATTCTTCCCCTTCATTTCTCCGTAAATAATAACAAGTAGAAAAATGAAAATGACAGGGAGAAAAACGCGAGTACTTAGCGATGACGATAGAAAATAAAAAACCGTTCAACGTTGATTTCTGTCTACGCTAACGGCGGAAAGGGGGGGGGGGGGGGGGGGGATGACGTGAAAAGAAAAACACTTCTTTTGCGTGACAAGAGAAAATTTTGAGAAAGTAGGTACATACGGTAATAGATGTAGGTATTTTTTTGCGCGAGAAAACCAGCTCCGCTTTTATAACGTTTCAAAGGAATGAGAACGAAAAAATAAATTAATAAATAAATAAAATTATCTTTTTCGTTTTTTGATATAGGTGTGTGTGTGTGTTCTTTTTTTTCCTCTAATTAAACGTTTTTTTCTTTACCAAGTTTTTCAATCATCATCGATGCATGAGAAACACCCTAAAGCGTGGTGAAAACTTAAGACAAATCTAAATATATAAATATATATATATATGTACATATGTATATATGTATATATGTATATATGTATATATGTATATATATGAAATAACGGGGAAGATTTCGACGCGATTTCAACCAGTTTCATTTAGATGTAGGAGTAAGGTCCGTCGGTGAGGGCGCTACACAGCAACAGTCAGGAGGCGTCATCTTTCCCTCGGGCTCCTCTGCTCGGTCTGTACTCCAGACCCGGGTCGAACTGCATTAGAACGAATACCTGCGCGAAAATTGTATTTGAATTTTTACCACCTCAACCAGAGGATTTGATCGACGCTCAAGCGATATCGCACGGAATTTTTTTCGTTTGGCGGATGTAAAGGTCGAATATGTCGACACGATGTAAGTCGAGGGTGGTGATATAGAATTTTGAAAAACCCGAAATTTTATCACAGAGTAATCACAAAATGTGTAAAGGTTCGAAGTATATAGAAAAACAAAATATTGAACAATCGGAATTCTATATCATTTTCACATATCTATTGGTATACTAATACACTTAGTTGAGTATGCTTCGTTTTTTTTTTTTGTATGCTTTTTATAAAAAAGATTTGATAAAAGAACTGATAGAAAATTCGACTAGATTTAACTTGAAATTTTACTTTTTGTAACCCCGCTAGTGATTTTCTTTTCCTTTTCTTGTTAACCAGACTTACTGTGCATTTTATGTAATATATGTATAACATGTAATGTGTTTACCTGATCTGTTGGTAACAGAGTAAAGTCGTCAGGTGGATTGGTGATGACGTATCGTTTCGAAGATGCGTCGCAGGATGAACTCGTGTCGCGAAACCTAAACGCGCGGTGAGGAAACATATGGAAAAGTGTTAAGAATAGCGGATAACGAGGAGTGGTAGTTTGCGTTACAATTCGACAAGCTGAATAATTAACAGTACGGATAAAACAAAAAAAAAAAACAAAAAAATGGAACCAGTAGCAGCTAACTAAAAAAAAGGAAAAAATATGTGTAAAAAAAAAAAAAAAAAACAACAAAAAACTGTTTCAAAAGAAAGAAAAAAAACACAATCAATACGACAGACTAAAGACTAAATAAATTGGCGATCAAAAATTCAAAAATGATATTTTTTGGATGAGCAAAACTTACAAACATTGTTTGTTCGGTTTTTTTCGTTTCTGTTTGTTTTTTTCGTAGGCTTTTGCATTTTCTTACTTTTACGCAAAACTCTGCACACGCGTGTATATCGGTGCTGCGTAGCGAGATGCAAACAAAAACAAATGCAAAATACAAAATTTGTGCGCATTATGCATATATATATATATACTCACAATATATGTATATATACATGTATGTTTTATATACATGTATATATATATATAAAAAAAGATATGAGGAAACAAATTGTACAATACAATATATAGTATAATGTTGACAAAAAAAAAATGGATAATTGTCTATATGTATACGCAGCAGTATGTGTGACATACATAAAAGACGTAACGTATGTTAGACAATATATGTATATATATATTGTGATATATTGTATATAAGAAATAGAAAATCCAATAAATACCATCGAGATAAAAAAAGTCCGGTACCTGTACCTGTACAGACCAATGCACAGCATTCCATACGATTTTAATGCCGCGACAAAGAGGTCGCCGTACTTGCCACCTTCGCCGTACTGAGCCAACGGCCCGTCGTACAACGATATTTGACCCACCCTGCACCGGTCCCGATTCGAAAGACTGTCCGCCGTGCTGAAGAAGAGGGTCAGTGGGAAATGAGTGTAAGTAATAACAGAAGAGACGGGAGAAATTTTACTTTTTCAATACACCGGGATCGTGGCAAAGAGTATAAAAGATCTGGAGGAATACTTTTTCCAAATCTGAAGCGAATCTTTCAATTTTACGACTTATATCCGTCGGGTGGAACCTAATTTACTAACGGATTTGCAGCGGTTGATTTCAGCTCCATTTCGAAATGGTTTTCGGAGGTCCTTGAAATGACAATCCGAAGTTGCCAGAGTGAAAATATCTCATTTCCGACTGAATTTTCTAACAAGGAAGGTGTCCAAGGTCGATCTCTCCGATTTTATTTCTCTGGCAATATGTTACAGTAGACTAAAAATTAAGCGAAACGTATTTTATTTATTTCTTTTTTTTTTTGATCTGCCACTGGACGCTCTAAGGGAGTGAAACCACCCTCCAAAGTAAGGTATGTCAAGGGGCGATTTGGCAGTTGTTTGTTTTTAATTGAGAAAGTTTCATTTTTCGACTTGGGATAACTTCCTTGTAAGTATCTAGTATGTTATAACCGAGAAAAATCACTTGCAGGTCTACAGTGCAAGTATTGAGAAAGTAGATGGGCAACAATGGCTCTGAAAGTAATAAAGCTCCACCTGTATCCTCCTCTGAGCCCAGCACCTTCGGCAAGAATCAGTTCCAACTCGGGAGTCGCCCCTCCGGTGATGAGAGATCGAATCAACGTCAACGCGTTCTGATTGAAGTAGGTCTGAAATGATTCTCGATTTGAGCACCAGGCGTTCGTTTTTTTCAGTAAAAAATAACAATATGTCGAGGGAAACTAACCGTTGACATGAGGGAATCCAAAACGCTGACTGCGAAGGCTGTGCCGCAGGCGAAGGGCTGCGTCAGGTAAAGTTCAGTGTCCGGATCGTCGTCGTCGTCCTGGTCGAGAAACTGGACGTTGCTGTCGTTCACCAATTCTTAAATATAACGGACACGGAATGACGGTCGAATTTGAGTGATCCGGATACGGTATAGAAATTGCGTTTAAACGTTCAGAGTTTCTCAGCTTACCGGTGATCATCGGCACGTTGGCGCCGTAGACGGATCCTCTTCTTTGTAGAACTATCGGACTGCCAACTGGAACAATCGAACGATATTTGAACAGCGCGATTGAGTTCGGAGCACACTTGACGTAACGTCGGATAGAAACGATCATATTTTCCAATCGATCTTGAGCACGGTGTCACGTGACCGATTCAATACCATTTACAAGTATCGGGACAATTTTTTATCGACAGTAAGAATTTGTTTGGAAATTATCGCAAAATGATCGTGCCGTTGTCAGAAAATGCGATCTAGTCGGTTACGGTTGAACAAAAAATGTTCAAATTTTTTATCAATTAATTTCGTCGCGAGACGGGCGTCGTTTGAGGTTACATTTTGCAAACTATTCGATTATGAATTCATGCAGTAACTGATCGGTCCTAATTGATCGGAACGCACTTGCTAGCATCAAAATGATCATATAGCGTGAAAAATGTTAAATCTACCCGATGTTGGATGGAAAACAGGGATCGGATTCTCATGTAAATATTTAAAACCGTCACGTGATCCCGTACTCAAGACACGTGGAACAGGGCTCTGCTGATTGTCAAGGGAGCCCGGCCAGAATTGCAGGACGAACCTTGACTCAGTACGCCGATAGTGTCGTCGAAGGTCATGGCCTTGATGTTGAGGGACGCGAGGATGGCCTCCTTGTCGGCGAGGGTGGGGTCATCGTTGCTAGGCACTTTAGCCGACAGAATGCAGCACATGTCGCAAAGGTTGACATTCACGGCCCTGAGATCCGCTCTGCTGAGCGGCGAACCCTGAAACAACAAGGAAGGACATGAGGTGACGACGAAGCGTAGAGGGAGGACCGAGGGGTTGATTACACATCGATTTGATGGACACCTCGTTTCAAGATTACAAATATTTGAAAATTTTTCAGGGAATTCAAAAGATTTTAAAGGATTTTCAAAGATTTCAAAAAATTTCAAAAAACGACAGGCGATTTCAGAGGATTTCAAAAGGTTACAACAAAGTTGGTGGAATTTTGAAGGATTTCAAGAATTTCAAAATATTTCGGGGATTTCAAAGGATTTCAAGAGATTTCATGGGATTTCAAGGATTTCAAAGAACTTTAAAAGATTTCAGGGATCTCGAAAGATTTACCGATGATTTCAGCGGATTTCAAAAAATTTCAGGCATCTCGAAAGATTTCAAAAGATTTCAGGGATTTCAGAGGATTTCAAAAGATTACCAGAGACTTCATGGGATATCAAAGGATTTTTTAGAAGGGAAAATTACAGCGATTCCTAAAGATTTCAGGAGATTTCAAAGATTTCAAGGGATTCCACAAGACTTCTGTAAAAGTGTACACCAGATTTCACGAGCGATCAACCCCTCGGGGAGGCCCGAGGCTCGCGAGTGTCGTTTCACTCACGTTCAGAACCGATATCTTGGGGAGATTCTGCAGCATCTTCCACTCCCGCCGTATATAGTCAACGGCACCGACTATAACTACATGTTTAAGCTCGTGGTAGTGAAAATTGGAAGCTCTCAGTGGCATTACTAGGTTTCTCAGTCCGATCAGGGGCGAGTCCGGATCGGCGAAGAGGCAGACGACTACGTGCCCGTTCAGCACCGTCATCGCCGCCTGGTTCCGGTCCAGGATACAGTCTTCGAGGTTTCGCGCCGGGCTCCAGTGGAACATTCCGGTCGAGTCGTACTTCATCTCCGTCTTCTCAAAGTCGAAGTCCTTCGCCTGGTCGTCGGCTATCCCGACCTGGAGACCCCCGTTGTTGTTCACGTTGTTACCGCCCGAGCCCCGGCTCGTCGGCCTGAAACGAATGCGCCGGAAATGTTTTACCGATCCGTCGGTGCTCTCCTTGTAATAGATATCATTATACTCGACATTCGATCTAGCGGAAGAGACTCGTCACGCGGTAAAAGTGCGTAACAAAGTACAAAAAAGGTAGAGAAAAAAAAACACATAATTATGCTCGTTCTTCGTACCGTCGGAACGTAATCCCGAAATCCATACGCGTGAATTCTCGTCTTCGTTAAAAATCCGATCTACGCGATATGTGGAAAAATTTAAATTAGGGCTACCCGTTCACAATTCCGAGAAATTTTTAACGCATGCAGGAAATTTTCTTATCGTTCGTTTTTTACACCTTCTATTATTTATATACTTTTCATCGCCAATCAGTTTACCCGATATTCGACTCTACGATACCTTTTTCCATATAGCACACTTGTGGCGTAAGGGTAGAGTTTTAGGAAAGTTTTACAAAAGCGGCAAAGGCATGCAAGATATTGTTATACGTACATACGTACGAATCAAGACACGCGGGCTTTTTAGCTACTGTATACATTGGCATACAATAGAGTGTGCAAGCAGTACGTAATGCAACGTATTAATCGTTAGAGTGGTTAGATGTACCAACGTATCACAAAAACACAGACGGACTTTTTTTTTCTCTCCACCTACAACGTATACAACGTATATACAATAATGACAATAATAACAATAATAAGAAATAAATTTTTTTAAAAAATAAAAAATAAACCAACAACAGTGTTAACAGCATAAGCGTACATGAGTTTTTTGACTTCGTAGGCGAGATGGTAACCAGAGTATGCAGATTCCTCTTGCGATCTGGAATCAGAAGGTGTGATTTCACGTTGGTCCCTCCTAATATATGTACATGTATAGTTACGACAGCTCAATCTCTGCGTGACATAACATCCTCCGATTATTCAATTTACATATTCAGATAGTATACGGGAACGAATCGTGTGGATATGAATGACGGGGCGGGGGGAGAAGGGATGAATTTAATTTTTTCTACGTAACCATTGCTCTTTACGTCTGAAGTGCAGGTGTTTTTTTTTTTTTCTTTTTAATGAAAATCGCAGTAATTTGAGAACGAGATGAACATAAACAAGCATATAATGAATTCAGGATTGCAACAAAGCTGAACGTATAGGTATACCATTAGTGAGCTTGAAAATAATAAACGCATGTGTAATTATGACAACAGTGATGATAATGATAATTATGAAAAATGTATTTGCAATTTAAGTATAATTGCATGCTTTTTTTTTTTTTAACTTGGTTTAACAGGGTTTATTGTGTAAAATTGCAGTTCAGTCAGTTTGGCTGTTTTTTGGTGCAAAAAGTTATTAATTAAGATTATTCATCGTACAGATGCACTCGTCGAAAATCGAGAAATTCATTACTATAAGCCTGCAGCGAGGAGGTATGTCTATGTTACGCATGTAGTAGATGTAGATGTACAGAACGATTATCTATCGATAGAATGCCGCGTCGTCTGCTACGATTTAATGCGCACGCGCAACAATTCGAGAGCGATTGTTTGTCAGGGTGACCAACCGTCGTCGACGTAACCTCAAAAATTTTCACAGTCGTCATCGACAGTTGCGTTCAACGCCGACAGCTGACAAAATTTTTCAGGTTATCCGTCGTTCGAATTTATGACCGTTGGTAGCCCTGCCAAACAGTTGCTCTCAAATTTTAGCGCATGCGCATTCAACTATGTAGCAGACGACGGACCATTTCGTCGATAAATAATCGCTCTGTATACTGTACACTGGGAAAAATTTCATTTGTTATAGTTACTAGAAAATATTGCTAATATGGTTATCGTTTCAGTAACGGTTCAAATATTCGTTGGAATTACGTAGCAATGTTGTACAAGTAAATATTTAGTGTCAGATTAAAGTTATCGATACTACATTTTCTTATTATCGCAACTTTGAATCTCTTTTTTTTCGGTAATAATAATCAAAAAGAATAATCACAAACGCTAGATTTTCTGGCTACAGCTACAAAACTCGTTATCACTTTGCACCCGGAACTATATTTTTCGACTATAGTACAGAATAAAAATAGTTTCTAATATCTGTAGAGTAATGACGACTGGAAATTTCTCTCGGTATACAGAATCATTATACATCGATATGCGTGTATAATTGTAACAGAAATATGAGAGAGTGAGTGAAATATATTTTCAAATTGCAATATATATAGATACGTAAGTGTAATATTATACATATAACAAGATATTGCTACCAAGCAATATATAGCAGTTTAAAAAAACTGTACGTATTTAATGTTCTCTTCTTTAAATAAAATTTTATGCAATTTATTTTCAATCATAATTATTTTCACGTATCCGTACTGTAAAATTTCAATCGATAGACTTTCGTCTATTAGAAAACAAGAATGGTGGGTATTGAGAGTATAATATATTTCACCTATGAAAATACCATCGCCTGATTTTCAAACGAGGTACGCCAATAATTCAATGTTAAACAATTGCCTGGTATTTAAATATTCTCAGGTAATATCGACCGATGAATGGCTTAACTGCTTCTACTGCAGGATGAAAATTTTACCGCGTGTTACATGTATAATCAAGTGACGAGTGATAAAAATGAAGAGTAGAAGTAAAAAAGAAAAAATTTACTCACGGGATGCTCGTACTTACCTCTGGTTGTTGTACGACTGGTTAGGACTGGACAAACTATCGTTCGGCGTTCTGTTCACGTTCGGTTTCACCTTGTTCACTTGCTTCGTCGAGTTCATCAGCGTCATGCCGACCGAATTTCGATGATTTCTCATCGCTGGAATAAAAAAGGACGAATTTAATCCCCGTATTTTCTTTTTTTCTTATTTTTTTTTTTTTGTAATTTTATTCAATCAATCGAAAATCGTAACAACTTTCAACTCACCGTTTAGATCGTCTCGTTCTCGGCTTATCTCACCTACAACGAAGAAATCGATAATTATACAGCGACTCGATACCGATGATTTTACCAGCTAATCATACAAGTGCAAGCCACAGTGCGTTTATTAATTTTTTAACATTGTTTTCAGGATTATACTTCCATCGAAAAACGAACTTTCCAACTAATCGCCGTTATTGCATGTGCCAAAATTCTATGATTGTGAGTGTCAAACGCGATCCGGGGTAGTGCTGATTAAATTATTTAAATGTGCATACAATGTACGCGATTTCTGATTTTTTAATTACATTCATATGATATATACCTGTGTAAAACTATTATCTTCGTTGAAATTGAGTGAAAAAAAAACAAAAAAAAAACCGCATGTCTGTCAAGAAGGGTTTGCATATACACCTCGCGATTAAGGCCACATCGTAATGAAATAAAAAACTTCACTGAAGCGAATTTGGCGGTGTATAAAAATGACAAATGAGAAAATTAAATATTTTTTCACCCTGTTCCGAGAAGTGTATATACATACCCCTTTGACCTGGCCCCAAAATAATAATTCTTACAGTTTACTACAGAACTACAATTTTACTGTATAATAATCTACTTGTGCATCCATTCGATTTCATTATTTATATTCGGTATTTTTTGATTTTTTTTTTTTTTTGTCGATTTTTTTTTGTTGCTTTTTCTTCGTTTCAAATTTCATTATTTACTTTCTCCCTTCCTCAAGTCAATCAAGCGCTTTGCATGCAAACGATCAATTATTACATAAAAACACAACACTACGTATTTAGATAAGAACGTTGTATACGATCACAGATATTACGTTCAAACGTCATATTTTGTCTGCGGTCAAATTAAAATAACATGCGAGTTAATAAAACGTATTTCAATGTAACGAACATAAACGATTACAGTAACAAATTCACTTTTTACAACCTACTACATTATTTTCATTTTTCCGTTCCTTTTTTTTCATATTTCATTTTTTTTTTTATTTTTTTATTTCTTTCCCTTGAATTCGAAACCGATACGGACCATTTTCTCTCTTCCGATGTAAACTATCATCGTCGTCCCGTAGAGGAGAATTGAACAAATTCCGTTGAGCTTCAACCGGCGAAAAATCTCCCCCCCACCCTCCAAAAAAATAAATGAATTTAAAAACTGAAAAGTTGTGAAATTGTAGTGAAAGCTTGCTGCATGCACGTGTGCAGATTGTTCCATAATTATAATAACCGCTTTGGTATAAGATATAAGAATATAAAAAAATATTGCGGTGAATATACGAGCTGTCTTTGTTGTAATTAATTTTATAATTATAAATATATATATATATAGGTATATATTTATTCATATATGTTTATACGCGGTACGAATGGTGGGAAAGCGGGTTGCGGGAGCTTAATTTTCAAGCTGCTGCGACAGGTACGAATGAGAGAGAGAGGTGTGACTGTACCTCGCACGTGAACCATCTTGGGTAGTTCTGGCGGAGTGAATGTGGGGGGAGGATGGTGGTCGTCTGTAACAAACCACTACACATATTAGCTACCCTATCCTATTTATCCACTACTTATACACTAGTTTACCGGAATTGTAAATCACCCTCAGATTTGGGGAAAAAAAAAAAAATCTGATATAATATTGATTTTGACAAATTTTTCACAAGTTTTTCGTTTCATCATCTGCCAAAATTTCCCACACAAGCAGCAGTTATAAAATTGATTCAAGATATTCTCCTTCTACTTTCAAATAATTTTAATTTTAAAAACGGAACGACCAGACGAGAAAAATTATTCTTGCAGATTTAATGTTTTTTCTTTCTTTCTTTCATACTAATTTTTATATCGCACCAAAACTAACCAACTCGTACAATAGCGAGATTGTTGAGCGCAAGAGTCAGAATCGAATATTAAACGAGCTCAAAAATTTATTTGCAATTTTATTATTCATTTAATCATTCATTTGTACGTTATAACCCGAGCTGCTTGTGTAGAAGACAAAAAAAAAAAAAAACAATTGATCGCAAAACACGAGAAAAAAAATGGAATTAGAATTTCATCGGATATATTTCCTGCGCGATCGTGAAATCGTGATTTATGCTATACTCGTGTCGTGCGAAGACTATTTTCTTTTTTTTTTTTTTGGCCGTTTTTCGATTTTCTTCTCCTACAATTTTTCAAGGTAATTGTACATATACATAATATATGTATACTATGTATAGGTAGGTGAACAATAATCATATGTATATAAAAATTAAAATGCATCGTGCAAATTCTTAACTATCGTAAATATTAAAATATTATAGATAAATCTATATGAAAAATAGAAATGCAAAATTGAAAATTCTTTATCCTCTACTTTCGTTTCTCGATATTCTACAAAAGAATACAGAGTATGTTTAGAAATATTGTAAACTACATCGAGCATGCTCTATGTATACGGAATGAAGAGTAAAAACGCATTTTGCACACAAAATTGCAGCTACATGTTAATTCAAACTCATTATTCATGGTATGTGTACTACGGTAATAAAATAGCGTGCGCATACCTAATACATTTGTACATTGTGCGTATACCGTATAATACTGAAAATAATGTCTACTACGATAGATTCATGCGACGTACGGAGAAAAAAAAAAAAAATATATATATATATATATATAATTTGTGCGCAGCTATACATACGTATTAATGATAATACAAATATAAGCGGTGAAAATCGTATTTAAGTGCGTTATAGAAAATTATCCGTGAATCAAACGTGTAATATATCAGAGTAGGTATATATATAGTTTATATATGTATATACAAATCAGGTATAAGGTATATATAGCGAGGTAGACGCATTAGCAGGTATGTAGGAAAATAGCGGTCAAATTTTTTTTTTTTTTTTTTTCTTTCATGGCAGCATCAAACAATATTGCAATACAAAAAAAAGAGAAGAGAGAGAGAGAGAGAAGAAGTAAGAAAAAATGAGAGGAATAGATAGATAGATAAATAGATAGATAGATAGATAGATAAATAGATAGATAGATAGAGATGGGGAAAGTAAGAGAGAAAGACAGAAAAAGTTAGGCAGAGTGTAAGAAAATTAGTACAACTATTAAATGTTATATAAGGTATATATAAGGTACGTAGGCGATATATATGTATATATACATAGTTACTCACTGCCAGGATTTTTTTTTTTATTTTTCTTTTTTTTTTTTTTTTTTTTATTTAATGGTGCGGGATTGCGGGAGAAAGGAATATAATTTTACACGGCATAATCTCGCTATATAATACACAGTTCTGCGCATTTACCAGGATACTGTTGTGCAACATATCGTTGTCGTTGTTGTTGTTGTTTATTTCAAATTTTTTTCTCATCCTATTTGCAACGCAAAAATACGACGACGAAGATGATTGCGACGAATGATGATGGCGGATGAAAATTTTTAAGAATTGGAAAAAAAATTTTAAAAAATTGAGCACATCGTTCTTCGATTTTGCCGACGATGAGTGTATATTCATCGGTATGATTTCGTACAAATTAACAAATATTGTAAGTTTTCCCCCGGTAAATGTGCAAAATTGTTTTTATTCGTGTGTTTCGGTTTTTTTTTTTTTTATTTTACTCAAGTGGGGCGGGGGGCGATTTCTTTCTTCAACTATCACAGACGTTGGTACAAGTGAATACTAAACTCAGGTACAACTCAATGGGGCAGTGACAGCGTTGTACTGTAATTGATGACTGTTTATAACATGGAAAATCCTACACCGCATACGAACATCAGAAAACGTACAAGATGTGTCGGATAAAAAATTTCATCCTGCAGCATTTAATGACGCAGGTATATCGCATTTGAATAATGTTACTTTCACACATGTAACGATAAGTATTTAAGTGTAGTAATGGTTGGGTGGTTATACAGTTGTTGTTCGAACGGAACGAAACTAGAAAAAAATCAAAGTAAAGAAAAACAAAAAAAAAAAAAAAAACTTATGAACGACGAATAAACGTATAATAAAAAAGAAACGCACAACGAGTGATAACGATTATAATACGTATAAGGTAAAGTGAAAGGTAAAGAGGTTGCGTTTGCCTCTTCAAACTTACTTGCATACGAGAAGTCCTCGCCTACGTAGTAGAGGACGGAAGGTAACAGGCAGAGATAGATAGACATACAGACAGTTAGTATATATGCGTATAATAAATACACACGATTTCGACGTTTATAAGATATATATACATGTATACACATATACGTATGTACGTATTTTTAATACGTATACGTATATGAATACATAAATAATAATATCCGATACGTGTATGATTTAATCGAGCTTACGTGTAATAATAACGATGATAATAAATAATAAGGGGGGGGGGGGGGGGAGGGGGAGGGATATGAATGTAAATCAACGATGTATATGTATGTATATAATTAATGTATGTATGTACGAAGTTTCGCGTGTTTGATTTTTTGCTATCTTGTTCTAACGAAATGATACAATCGTCGTCTGAACGGTTACATTATTATATTTATCTGACATAATATGCGGTAGGAGAGAAAAATCTTCCATCAATTGTATTACGGTAAGAACAGTACGAAAATTTATACGCAACTGGTAAGTATTGATTTTTTTTTCATCATCGGGCAAATTTTTAACATATGTATATATAGAAATATGTTGGATACGATTGATGGTGGTGTCTTTTTTCTTCTTTTTTTTTTTTTTTTTTTTTTTGTTGTCTTTTTTCTTATTCCCATACACCGCATACGCACGCAACTAACCAACTTTTCCGATTTTCACTTTGATCCGAAGCATTGACAACTAAGACTCCATCAGGCTTGCGACAACGATAATTTTACCTGACCTGAATAACACGCACGTACAATGTACAAAGTTTTTTAACGAAATGAAAAAAAAAAAAAATAATATATATATATATACATGTAATGCGTAATAAGACACCGATGCATAAGAAAAATATACACGTACGTATAATATTTATGTAATTGATATGCTAATAGAAAAGACTATATGACATTTAGAAAAAAAAAGGAGAAGAAAAGAGAAAAAAAAAAAAAAAAAAACTAACGTAATACGCTTCCGGAATTGATGAACAGTAAATATTGAAATCGATTTCCTTGGGTCGTTTCTAAGTTTTACCTTCGTCTTTTTTCAACCCTCACGTTTTGCCGACAACGATTAAAGAAAACCATCTAACGAAAAATACACTCACAAACCTTGATACAATAAACAAATTGTTAACTACATTCAAACAACAGTTATATATATATATATACATATGTATGTATGTAATAACGTGAACCAAGTTAGTTGCAGGAGTTTTTAACGTAAAAACGACGGGGAAAAGTGAAGTGAACGACCGGAAAAAAAAGGAAATTAGAAAAAAAGATATAAAAATCAAACGACAACAGCGAGAAAACCAAAATATACACATCGTAAAATACGTGTCGAAAGAACCTTGAGGATGAACAAATAATTTTAAAAAAATAAACGATAAAACACCACATCAATACGGCGCAAACACTATAATATATTTAATTAAAAATGTTATTACTACGCTGGGGCCAATTTTTCTTTTAATTTTATCTTTCTTTCTTCATCTTTCGTTATTGACTAATCTATGTTATATTACCGACGTTGTTACAGTAATATTTATTGTTTTTTTTTATTTAGAGAGATACCGTTTGTCCATCCATACTCTACACATGTATAAAATTTCGTGAGTAAGCCTCCCTGCACGTTTATAAAAATCAACCTACCAGAGTTGTGTTAAATTTTTGCAATCGCAAGAATATTTCGATAGTACGATGATTTTTTTTAATACGCAGATATAGTTAATTATGCCTTCAATTCTCGTCATTGCAGGCATAACCGTTTTTTTTTCTTTTTTTTTTTATTTTGTCCTGAAAACGAACGGGGCTAGAAAATACATTGTTATTACAGTTTATTTTTCGTTAGGATATAATACCGATATACCTACGACTGTATCGTATGATAAAATATACAACGAAAATGAAGATGAGCGTGATTGTGAGATCCTTGATCCAAACAACAACAGATACGTTAAACAATTAAACAGTTAAAATAATTAAACGATGTTGTTTATCTGAATTTGTTAACACGTAATGCAAAGTCTTCGCGTTTGATATTACAGGCGTTTTGAATCTTTTTCCCGTGCAGTCAAGGTAACTTTTTCATTTTTCGAAGAAGCGAATTTCGAAACCTTTCCGTTAATTTGTTTGTTCAATACGGGAAAAAAAAAAAAAATTTTGACTTTGCTGGGTCGGTAAATGTAGGAATACTCAATGACAGAAATTACAGTCTCTAATCGATACAAACAAATCGTAAGAAATCTATTAATTAAACAAAAAATTTCACGATATAATCAAGTTTCCGGTATTATAAACAGAGCATATTGTAAGTAGGGCCCGGATAAGTATGCATTAAAAATTACAAAACATCTTCATACGATACAGACTTGCATTTTCTGTCTACGAAAACCAAACCTCATACAAAGAATACCAAATAACCAATGAAAATAATATAAACATAAAATATTTATAATTACATATTAATCCGGTGTCCTAATTAAAACCATATACTAATGTAAAATCGGCGTTTCAATCGTACGTTTAAAAACTGTTAAAAACATCTCGACTCTTCGAAGAACAAACGAACTCCGATCTAATGAAGCCACGAATACGTACGATAAAATTTCTCAAACGGATCGTTTTAAATCATCCGATGTGCACCGATTCTTCCCGACAACGAAGGGATCTACGTAACGGATCTTAACGAGTAGTGACAACGACGACAATGACGATAACAGTAATGACAGGAATGACAGTAATAATGATTATAACAATAACAATAATAACAATGATAATAATAACAATGATAATAATAATAATAATAATACACCGGGAACACACGAGACACAATTCTACTCTCATAGATACGTACTTGCTCGTCCGACCATCTGAACAGCCCTCACGCCCTTCCGGAATGTGGCCACTGCCCGAATGGAGAAGAGAACCAGAGCTGTTAGTCTTCACATCAACAAATTAATTTCAGCGTAGATTCGGGGGCGTGATTGGGTTTTTTTTTTTTTTTTTAAATTTCCCTTTTTTCTCTCTCTCTCTCTCGCTCTCCCTCAAACGACGTCATTTTCATTTTTTCATTTTCCGTTTCCGTTCTCCCATTTCAATCACATTTCGATCGTTACTAATTTTGTCGGTCGATTGTTTATTTTTTTTTGTTTTTTTTTTTGTCATCCCCGCTTGGTCTCTTTTTTTTCTCTCTCTCCACTTCGTTTCCTACATACGCATCATCATCGTGCCTCTTCCAAATAACGCCGTATATGTTTGCATACGTATATATTATAGAACATATTATGGGTATATAGGCAGGGTCTTTGGTCTTTGCTCTTATGCTCTTTGCTTTTTTTTTTCAAATCTGCAGCATCTTTTCGACAGTTTTAAACGTACGCGCATGTATCATATACATATATACATACCGTGATATGTTTTTAACAACGCGATTCGACCAATCAATCAATCAATCAATTCAATCAATCCAATCAATCCAATCAATCACTCCTCTTTTCTCTTTTTCCACTTTGCTCCTCGCTATCCTGTATCATTTATTATTATCACACATCCGCAACCTATAACCGCCCTCCATCAAACCTCTCGACTATACATATTTACAAATCCGTATACAGCTCGCCATCGCCCTGATTTTCCAAACGAAACGTAATCTAAATCTTCTGCAAACTGTTTTTCACCCTAATCGCTTAATTACTTGGCGAATTTCTTACATCCTAATTAAAAGTTTCACATCTGCGCTCGGTAACAATTAGTGGAAAATATGTGATTCTGTTTCTGTTTTTGCGGGTGTAGTAGTCGTAGTAACAATAACAATAATAATAATGATAATTATAATAATAATAATAACGATAGCAATAATTATAACGATAATAACGATAATTACAATAACAATAACAGTAGCAACAATAATTATTATTATTATTATGAGAGATGCAGTGTGATGGGTGACGTTGTAAATTTTAAACCCTGGGCATCGAACGAATCATCGTTGTATGTTCATTCTTGCTCCATTGCGGACGTATTTGTAACAATTTATTTTAACGATAAGATTCGTCAAACTGATCATAAATTCGTGTGCGAAATTGTGTGAGGCGTTGAATTGTTGACATTCCTGTCGGATTGTGTGAAAGAATGTTTGAGAGAGCAAGGAAAAAGAAAAAAAAAAAAACATTGTATAACGAAAGCTTTTCACTGCATATCACATACACAGATAAAAAATACACGGCCCTTTCCACGCCATTAACAGCTGTGATGCATTTTATATAACATATATATGTGTGTGTGTGTGTGTATGTGTGTGTGTGTATGTATGTGCCACGCGCCAGTTCTTTAACAATAAACAATAGCAGCTTGACGTATGAGAAACAAAAACACGAAACAAAATAACAACATTTTTTTTTTCTGTAATGTGCATGGCAATAATTGACGCGAGTTATTGTATTATTATACGTATACGGGTTGAATAACGAAGCGCACACTTAATGCAACAGTCAAGTAATTACACAAGCTCCATTTATACACAGTGTTTAGTTAAGCTCGTAGTGTAAAAAGTATATTAACGGATATAGTAAGCCGGGCGATAGTCCTACGGTTTATCGAAAAGCCGAATTATCCAAGTAAATGGTTTATAATTGTACGTACGAATAGAGGGATGAAAAAGTGGGTGAATTTTCGCAATTTACGACTCGGAAAAGCAATTGTTCCATATTGATTTCGGTTTCGTTCTAAATTTTGTCGATAAAAGGCACGTGTATCAAGCTTCTTTTGCATATTATTCTTATTATTATTTTGTTTTTTTCTTAATATATATATAATACACGATATCGAATAAAAATAAAGCCGAGATCGAACTTGACAATATGAATTCCGAAAATTCATCCACTTCTTTAAACACACCGTTAATAATTAACAAGCCTGCACGCGAATTGTAATGTTATAAATAAAGGTACGGTATTGGCGAACGAATAATGCGCTGGGAGATAGTTGGAGTGACAGCGACGTAATATTGCGTCGATGTTACGTAATCGCAGAAATGGGATGGGTGTGAAAAAAAAAAATTTTGTCCAATTGTCAACAGAGTTTACGCGGAACGATAAAAACACCAGACAGCTTTCGACGGTAATCGAGTAAAACGTTTTGACAATGGGACGAACGGGAATCGGGTGATTACGGGGTGTATTTGGATAAGGGGTGTTGAAAAGAAGCGTACCGTCAAGGTAACTGCGGTAGGCAGAGCCCCCCTTCACCATGCCAGTCTGCATCATCATCATCCCCACATCTGGAAAAAGCCGGTTTGTTCAGTCTCAACCTGACGAAGGGTGGGTGATATGAAAAGTCTGATATGCGATATTGTTGCACGGGTCACGATCAACGTTCGGACGTTATGTCGGATAACTATTTTACAAAAAGTAGGTACTTTGTCCCGATTACTTTCGGACAGGTGAGGGATGAATATAATTCACGGAAGTCTTGGGTGAGACGGAACGATAAATGTTGCATTAATTACACTTGAAATTCATGTACGTATTATCAACTGTCTGAAGTAGGGTTGTTTCATTTTTTTTAACTTTTCTTTTCTCTCAACGTACCGATCGAAAAATTTGTGACAAGTACTGTAGAAAAAAAAAACGTCCGTGAGGTGTGGACATAAAAATAAATGAAAAATTATTATTATTATTATATATATTTTCCTATCTCCTCCGGGTTTTACGACATTTTTTTTTTTTATCCGAGTATTAGTAACAAATTTCTCTAGTGGCAGGTTAAAATAAAAAGTTGAAAAACTAACCACCCTTGTAGTGAACACGGAATGTGTGAGTCGACGGAAACACAAGCGCAGAGACACAACCTGAGATCATAGATACGTGGCGTAATGTTTAATCAATCTATTAATCTATGAACCAGGTATATTATATACTGTAACTGTACGTATCATGTATTCATAGTATATACGTGTACGGTGAAGTAGGTGTGTACAATTAATCGCAACACGTACAAGTTGTGTACGTACGTGTATTATTAGGTACAACATCAGCTGGGAAAACGTTCCAATGATACTCTACGCGTCTATATACACATATATATATATAATATTTTATAGCAGCTCTAACGTTTGTCAATTAGTATTATTAGTTGCCGTTAAGATTACTGACGCTATTAGCCTTACAAGTGGTAAAAGGAACTCGATGTGAAGTTTGCCGCGTTCAAACGTTTCCTTCGTTTGCCCAGGGTTCGGGTTGAAATTAGTGTGCGATTAAAATTGGGACGTTAATGTTATACCCAAAATCGTAGGCGGTGAAACTTGGTCAATTATAATTTACCGCGATAACAAAAATCAGGGATATAATCTCTGTGGATAATGAATTACGGTTTGAACCGGGCTTTGGAACCCGCGAATGAGAAATAATAAAGAAAAAAAAAAAAGAATGAAAACAAATACATTGTATAAATATATGTGTATGTGTAGGAATATGGTTCGTGTATATTCCGAGTTTTTCGGATGGGTGATTTTTTTTTTTCTCCATTTCCTCGTTTCCTCACCTCAGCTGCAATGCTTAATGAATTATCCGCGCAATTATCATTTACACGCGCCGAAATCCGCAACGCCGTGTAACAGTGTTTAAATAAACAGGTTACATAGAGCATTTTGGGTACGCGCAACGATTCGGGATAGATCCTCATCGTACTCCTCTGTCCGCACGTGTAATACACCGATGAACAAGGTATAAAACTTTACATCGAAAGGATAAAGAGATGACGATGAAAGTAGAAAAAAAAAGAAAAAAAAAAACCATAAGATATGAAGAAAAAAAAAAAAAGGTTTGAAAAAAAAAAAATCTATCACGAACCTAACGCTGAAACATTATTGTTACAACGAGTAATGTGGAAAAGGGATTGTTTTGTTTTAGTTTTTGTCTTTGTTTGTTTGTTTTTGTTCTTTGCATTTTTCATCAATGACAGCTGTCACGCTATAGGTATAAATGGCAGGCAATAAAAATATATGGATTTCAGGTTACAGGTGTACAGCCGTTAATAACTGCAGCTTCGAACTGCTTTTCTCCTTTTATAAAACAAATTTTAAATATAATAATCATTTCCATTTTTAACTATAATTATGTATGTTAACCCGAGAGAGCTATTGTCATGCAGGCAAGGCGGACGGAGGGCACATAACAAAGTGCAAGCTAGTATCTTATTGTTAATAATATATGTATACATATATATACATACATACATACAAGTATATACATATCGTTCGACAGTCGGGCGGAAATTGACCGTTGCTGACCGAACGACAGTATTTTGCCATTTCGATATTCCGCTTTATTGTTATCAAGTGAATTTTTAATTTTTTGAAAAATTTATAATGTAATATAATATAATAAATAATGTAATGACGATTGAATGGAATATCGCGCAACCAGCTTTGCAATATACGTATTCATGTACATTAGGGTGAGCCAAAGAAACTAACCTATCGAATCTAGGGTCTTAAAGGGACCTGTTTGGTAAGAAAAAAATTCTCCCGATTGGAAATAATTTTTGGCTCAATTTTATATATATGTACAGAAGGTATTGTTTTTTAAAATTAATAAAAAAATGCAATAATAATTAATGAATTACCGATCGATTGCGATTAACGCTTACACTTTTCATCTCAGTCACGTTTCAATATTGTGTATCTAATTGTCGTATCAGCGATATATTAATTCGCGTATAATAATACGTGAACGTAATGGAACGAAAAGAATGAACTGGAATTTGGTTTTTTTTTTTTTTTTTTTTCTTCCACTGCCTCTCCGTAGATTGACTGATCGTGAGAGGAGAGACCGCGGTGTGAAAAAAAAGTGTTCAAAGAGAAACGATTACAAAAAAAAAAAAAAAAAAAAAAGAATTACGCACGATTGCATATATATATATATGACGGATGAAAAGTAGATTCGCGGTATCGATACACATGTACGATGTATGCATGTATATGTGTACAGAGGGGGGGGGGGGGGGGGGGGGGGAGGGAGGAATGGATAACAATAGAAGATTAAATGTATTATATAAGCAAGTGGAGTGGAAAAGTATAGAAAGAGATAGAAGAGAATAGAGATAGAGAGACAGACAGAGAGAAGATATAGATGTTTGTTATATTATTATTATTATTATATATATATATATATGTATACTTATCGTTGTTATATATTTATAGAATGTGGATAATTAGAAGAGGTAAGTAATGAAAAGAAAGAATAAGGAAAAAAAAAAAGAAATTTATATTATATATACAGTATATATACGTGTATATATATATATATATATATATATTAAGCGAGCGAGTAGAGACCAAGAGACGTTACCTAGGTCACGGCCCCAGGAGCGCTGCTGTTGCCCCACTAGATAATAATGTGTCACAAAGAGAGCATTGTATCAAACATGTCGTGTGTGATTTTTTTTTTTTTTTTTTTTTTTTCATGTCACCATTTCGTCATGTTTTTCATCTTGTTTTTTTCTCTTTATATTTTTTTTTTTTTTTTTTTTCGTCAAAATCGTCAAAAACAAGTCTATTACACCTTTTTGCAGTTTTCGAATCGTTGAAAAAAAAAAGTCTCTTTCGCATCGAGTGCGTGTCGTTATTATATTTATTTGTTTTGTTGTTTTTTTTTTTTTTTTTTTTTTTTTATTCCGTTTTCATTCGTTTGTTTTTTCTTTCAAACACGTTACAGTTACTCATACCGTACGATTTTTTAACGTCGACTCTGAAGGCTGTCGTTTGTTTGACAGATTACTCACACCTACACGTATATGTATACATAGGTATTATACATATATTCAGGTATGCATCCCGTGTACCTGTATATACGTATGTCGTGTAGATACCTAGGTCGACCAGGTAAACGGTTTTGACCGTGACATATTTTCATTTTCCCAATGATTTTTCACGTTACAACGACCGTCGAAAACCTTCCGCGTGACGAACGTCAAATTCTTTCTTTTTTTTTTTTGTTTTTTCTATACCTCGTCTTTGCCCTGCGAATTTTTGAACCGATATTGACAACACCCGAATTGATTTGTGTGAACCGTGTCGAAAACAAAAAAAAAAAAAGATCAAATATAAATAAGAAACAGGTCGTTGTCGAAATTGTTTCTGTCTGTTTTTCTATTTTCCTTACCTGTTTATACTGTGGTGATAAAATTTTAGAAAACAAATGCAAGGTACAGTACGTGTTGTGGTAAGAATGT
The DNA here is from genome assembly GCF_021155785.1 of Neodiprion fabricii. NCBI lineage: Eukaryota > Metazoa > Arthropoda > Insecta > Hymenoptera > Diprionidae > Neodiprion > Neodiprion fabricii. The sequence continues at coordinate 3,874,636 of NC_060242.1, forward strand.
AAAAAAAAAAAAAAAAACTGAAAGCAACGTTTTACAAAACGTAGAAGAAAAAAAATACATCCCTCCTTTCTGAATCTTGCGTGAAAATGTTTAATTTCAAAAAATTAAACATTTCTTTCCTTGATTTGCAAAAATCAATTTTGGTGGTTTTGTAACAGGTTTAATAGTTCACGTGGTAAAGACGAATGATTGGAACAAAAAAACAAAAAAAATTTCAAATTTTCAAAGCACCGTATAAAAAAGTTGATAAACCAATGGGGATCAAATTATCTCAGCTGCGTTTAGTCGACGCGTTTGAGTGATGATTTTATTTATTTTTTTTTTTTTGTCTCCCCTTTAGTTTAGTTTACTTTTCAGGCAACGTTAAATTTTATGAAACCAATTATTACAATCAAATCTATCAAATTTGTACGCAAACGAGTTTACGCAACGTTATTTGCCATGAGTTCGTTTCTTTTTCACTTGCTTTTTTACTTTTTTTTCTTTTTAATTCGTCCGATGCTGAACTGCTTCTCTTGTTCTTTCGCCATAAGATTGAAAAAATTTCTCTACCCAATCAAAAGATCATTATCTCACCGGAGATTTTCGTTACATGTGTAACAAACAATGCGGCAAAGTTTCACAACGCGGTTTTTTTACGTATATCATAACACATCGTCGCGGAGAAACGAATATATTATAGGCGTTATAGACATTTATACGTATACGTAGGATAATGTTATATTTTTTCACGATGTTAACGTTAATTGTGAATAGAATAAACTTACAGTTTTTGCATTTGCATTTCTTGATCAAAGTCTCGTCTTTGATGTCGTCGTGGCAAGCCTTGCAGTAAAACCACGCTCTGAAAATAAAATCCAATTGTATAGATTGTCGATTAAACGTCATCATTGTTGATTAAATATCATTCCCGCTACCCGTTTTACTATCCATTTAACAACAAAAACAACAATAATGTGAAAAATACCGCAACGTCGAAACTCACCGCTTCACCTCGTCGGCTGATTGAGCAATAAAAAATCCCTGAGTGTTCGCCGCGATCTTTGCCCCACGCGGATTGATCGAAATCTTGCTATCGTTCCCGGCGTCCCCCTTTATCTCGATTGCCAGCAGCAATAGCTTCAATTTCGTGAAGCACAACCTGGGAGAAATATCGTTGAATAACGTACGATACTTGCCTGTGCAACATCCCGTTGGGTCAATATTCAGGAGTGAATTTGTTTTTTTTTTTTTTTTTTTTTTTTTCTTGCCCTTTCCTTCTCCTGACTTTTACTTTTTTCCCCACACGATAGTTTGGAAATATTTTCCCCTGCGCCAAACACTTGCATCCTTCCAAACCGAGACTGTTGTCTCTCCTTTCCGTACACGGTTCAGCTTTTATGATTTTTCTTCGATTTATTTTATTATGTTAACAATAATAACAATAATAATAATAATAATAACAGTATTGGTAAGCAAATACAGAAGAAAAGGAATATTTATCCTGAATATTGAACACCAAAGGTGTTGGAATTTATTATTACATGTATGTGTAAATGGATCGATGTATTAAGGGATTGTTGTATTGTTGAAAAAAAAATTATTTTTAAAAAAATGGATATATATTACACGCACAACGACAGCAATGCAATTATTATACGAATAAGGGATGGAAGGATTTATCCTGATGAAAAAATAGATGGTCCGGGCGATATTTTTACGAAAGATTTGTCCGTAATAGGGAAATGACGGAGTAAATAAAATTAAGCAACATTATTATGTTCGTACGATTTCTGGAATAAAGATGAAACCGTGGTTTAAAAATAGTTTTTCATCAGGATACGGCAAAAGTTTAGCCAGGCTCGGATTGCGGAATCGAAATAAGTTGGGAAAAGAAAATATAACTTCTGTATACAAAAATCAAATTAATGCATATAACTTGGATTAAGTAAAAGGCTTACAGGATTTTGGATTTTTGAAAAATCACTACAAACCGCGTTAAACTTTTCGCCAGTTCCTTGTCATGCAAATATACATATGGAGCATTCCACGTAAAATTAACACCCTCTTCAATTTTGATCATTTTTTATTATGATCGTCTTACCAATACAAAAAGGTATCGGGAATTTTTTCAGATTTTCTTTAGCGACTGGTGAAATTTATACTGGTGGAACTGTTTTTTTTTCTCCTTCTCTCTCTCTCTCTTCTTATCCCTTGATCTAAACGGATCGCAGATTCACGATATTTTGATGATTCCGTGATCCATTTACATTGAGAGGTATGAAAGAAAAAAAGGTACAAGGAAAAAAAAAACCTCGGATTCCTCCGGTAATTTGACGTGGAATGCCCCGTATAAAATAACGCAGGATGTCCCATAATTCGTGGATATATACCATATGTATATGTATCGGTAATCTAGTTTTTTTTCAACGAACGTGTAATTAATAATTCCGTAATCAGCGTTTTCAAAACCCTCTGATACCAAGCTTCGTTCAAATCAATTATCATTTTGAATTACCAAATTCCGACTTCGGATTCGTAATCAAAAATCTAGAAGCTGGCTTTTTTTTGATTAAATAAAAAAATTAAAAAATTTAAATCCTAGTCAATCGGATGTAACGTGAAATTTATATATAGTCACGCAACAAACTTTGTTGCATCATTACATATCTTAGTGAATTTAATAACGCTTGGAGGAGAAATTTTACTAGCACTTGACTATCCTTATTTTCTAATATCCAAACCCCGGTCCGAGTTTACTCTATTATTATAAATATATCCACGATTTATTGTCCATATTACATTACATACAAAAAGCGTGCCCGTAAACAATAAGTCACGATTTGCAAATGCGGGAGGTGGGGGGGGATATCGGAGAAACGGTCATGCGCAGCAAAATGCCGAAGTCACGAAAAGCGTGAAAATGTAAAAACAGTTGGATGGTACGGGTAAAACGCGTATTGACCTCGTGGGCAACTACAGCATGAGCATAACAATATAATGTATGTAAAAAGGTGAGACGAAAGGTTAAAAAAAGAAGGCCAAAAATAAGTAAAAGTAAGAAAAAAAAAAAAAAACGATCTATCGTCCATTAATCATAAAAAAAAAAAAAGAACGAAAATGCGAACGTCTATTGCGCAGTGTGAATTTCCAACGACGGAACTCTCCGTCGTTTGCCATAATTTAACGCGCATGCGCGAAAGATCCGATAGCTGTTTTTTTGCCAGGCTTACCAACCGGCGTGAGAGTAAGCTGAAAAAATGTTCACAACTGTCCCTGACAGTTGTCCTCGGCACCGACAGCTGGTCAAGAATTTTCGATTTCAAATACATCGCTGCGAACCGTCTCGTCTAAATTTCCGACGGTTGGTCCCCCTGACAAAACAACTTCCTCTCGGATTGTTGCGCATGCGCGTTACATTCTGTCGTTAGCAATTCCCACTGCACGTATTATAATATGTATATTGGGGTATAACAAACGTGTTTCAAGCCAACGCCTACACTATTTATATATTCTAACGGTACCTCATTCTCATCTACCAAAATTCTAACGATGTAATATAATAACAATAGAGATAACAATAGTGATTGTAATAATAATAATAGTAGTAATAATAATAATAATAATGATAGCTTTCAGCGCACACGGGTCGCGTAAAGGTTGCAGTTTCGTCATTCTTTTTTTTTCTTTTTTTTAAATATTATCTTTTAATTTCCATTGCGTGCTGTGTTTCCTTTTTTTTTTTTTTTATCTTACATTTTTCTCGTCAGTTTTAACTAACCCCAAAGGGTTACAATTCTATCTAGACGTTATACAGCGGGGTTCACTGATCTATAATCGTGAAAGGCACTCCCACACACGCAAACTGTTGTGTCGCATACGGTGATGCAAGTTTCAATTATAAAAGTGCGATTTTTGATTGAAGTAGGTAGGAAAAAAAAATATTCAATAATTAAATAAAAAAATATAAATAATCGATGAGCGAAGTAAAATTTTACAAGTCTGTAGCGTGTTCGGCAAAAAAAAAAAAAAAAAAAAAATAAACTGTGCTGCATATGTTCGCCAACATGTTATCAGGTAGGTATTTCTGGAAATGTACCGGTGATCGTTTGATATAAATCGTATTTTATTCATACTTATGGATATATTTTATGATAAAAATTTCATTTAACCGCTTTTATTTTTCAATTATTATCTTTGTATATATATATATATATATATATATATATATATATATATATATATATATATATATATATATATATATATATATATATATATATATATTATCTTATTCGAAACTTTGTTAGTTTATATTTTCCGCTCGCAATAATTATTATTATCCGTCGCATCGGAGCGGCCGGGAGTTATATTTTATATATTTATTAGAAACGCGAACGCGCGTGCAAAAAACTTATTAATCAGCACATTTCATTTCAACTTTGTTGAATTGTTTTATTGCGTTTTTGTTTTTTTTTTTTTTTTTTTTTTTTTTGTTTTTTTTTTATTTCCACCGTCGCCGCGGAGTCTTTCAGCTCTGATCATTATCGTTGGTCTGCCGCTGGTTATGATAATATCGCCGTTTACTTTTCCTTTACTTTTCCTTTTTTCCTCTTTTAATTCGTAAAAATGTCTATATACGCGGTGTGGTATTTGTAAAAAAAAACAAAAAAAATAAAATAAAAATTATCAATCTACGCACAGTATATGTATATAGACGACAACGTATTATGTATGTACATACACCTAAGAGCAGCGGGCATGCGAGTAAAAACTTTCAACGGATTGGGTGTATTCTTTTTTTCTTTCATACGGTCTATAACAGTTTGTAATAATTATTGTTATATGGGTATGATCAATTATATAGGATATTTCTACACGAGCACACACAGAGCCGTTATATGCAATTATTTGTGTAGAGAAAAATGGGCATAAAAATGTGTAGCACACGATATTTGTGATGTGTGGTCAAAAATATCGAGAGCGAAAATTGAAGAAAATCAAAATTACTGACAAGTAACAAATAATACTTTAATTTGGTTGCAAAATTCAAATTTGAATAATTATGTTATGTATATACATGTATCGTATTGTATATCAAACATGTTTTAAGGTCGATGCAAAACGATTGGTAACAAAAAAAAAGATCAACTAAAACAGCGAGGCGACTCTTTTAGTTTGAAGAAAGTATAACCTAATAAAAGAAAAAAAAAATGCAAGGATCCAACAATCTAAATATACGTGATACGAAAATAAAAACGTACGTTTTTAGGATCGAGAAAAAGGATGCGTAAAAATTTTTAAAATCCATCGTCTACTGATACGGGTAATAATCGATGCCCGAAACTTCTGTACAAGAAAAAAAGCAAGATAGTGAAAAGGGAAGAAAAAAAACGATCAAAATTTGAATTCAAAATGTGAAAACGAAAAAAAGTAAAACGAGAGAGAGAGAGAAAGTAAAAAAAAGTGTACCTCGTACGATTTTCATCATTTATATATATGCGTACGTGTACGTAAACGCATATAACAATACGTATGGCAAGAAAATAAAAAATGAGGATAGTTTGCATGTGTGGCAGCCGTGGTGTCAGCGAGTCAACTTACTCGCTGGCTTGGGGAAAAGTCATCCCGGTAAAGGACGGGGAGAGGGTTTCCGTGTACATCTCGCAGCCCGTGCCTTGCAGGTAATCGTTCTGCCACGCTTGAGTATCCGGCGACTGAAACACCAACCAACCAGCTCGACGTCAACACCTCCATTTTCAAAAATCCCGCCACGAGAGGCTTGTCATTTCTGTTTTTTTTTTTTTTTTTTTACCGTCACACATCCTCCTCACCTCTACTTATCCATTCAAAAATTATCCAGCCACACACCAAGAGAAGAATAAAAACGAAAAAATATATCAAAATCGAGAGAAAAAAAAAAAAAAAATCCTCCATCGTATTGTATTATTATTATTATTATCTCGTACGTATATAAATATACGCACCTATCGTGAAATTTTATACGTACAATTAATAATGGTTTCGACTCGTTGTTCGTTTTTTTCTTTCGCTTTCTTTCTTTTTTACCCTCTTTTTTTTTTACCCTGCCGTCGATTAAATATCCATCACGAATTGTCTGCATCGAAAGGTAATTGTTAATACAATTATACATTACTGTATGGTTAAGGTAATCCTGTATTCATTTATACATCGCCTGCATAGTATCGCTGTATATACCCTGTGGTTGTAAATTTATGTATACATATACATGTGGTTTTCACCTAACGAACGGTTCGCAATTTTTGTTGAAGAAAAAAAAAAAAAAAAAAAGAGAGAGAGAAATGAAAATAAAAAAAAATAAATAAGTAAAAGAAAACCGACAACTGCGTAAATGATAACTATATTAAAGATGGTACTGATGCGCTGATTTGAATTTTGTGATCTTTCATATAATACCATATATATATATATATATATATATATATATATATATATATATACGTAATGACGTGTGACGTACCTCGATATATATATATATATATATATATATATATATATATATATATATATGTGTGTGTGTGTGTGTGTGTGTGTGTGTGTGTGTTTGTGTGTGTGTGTGTGTGTGTGTGTGTGTGTATGAATACACTGTAAAATAAAAGAGCGAAGGTGGTGGTGGTGAGAGAAAAGAACATTTTTTTTTTTTTTAAATCAACGTAAAATTAACAAATAATTCACGGTTTTGATAAAACAACACCGCAACTCGAATTCGAGAATTTTGCACGACAACCAAAATTTTTAACGCTCAATATTACACTTTCAACAGGAACAAAAGGGAGTAACACGATCGTTAGTCGACTTTTCTTTCGACTATAGAATTAACTGGCGAAATTAACGAGCAAGCAATGTCAATTCGTTACCGTGATTTATTTGTTAGCTTGTTTTTTTTTTTTTCATCTTTTTTTTTCTCGCTCTGACAACGATCGATTTGTACTGATTAAAGCAAACAAGAGGTGATTTTCACATCGATTACGGTGTAGCACATATACACAGTACATATTGTTTCCATTTTTTTTTTTTTTTTTCCTGTCATTCCTGGCCGTTTTTTTGTTTTCAAAAACACGTCTAGAAACATTCATAAACACATATGTATATATACATATATATATATATATATATGTATATAGAACTTAGTACGAATATACATCGTATACATATATATATATATATATATATATTTTTGCATATGTGCATATGTATATATATATATACATAGCAGAGTGGAGGCGTAGTGAGAGACATAGGCGAGGCGAAGCTTCATCCCTTTGTTACACGTGTTATCATCAATAGTCGTTTTATTTCGTTTTTTGTTTTTTTTTTTTTCATTCCTGATACGAGAGACCGGTCACGTGAAATCCGCTAACGTATCTGTTTTTGGTTTTTTTTTTTTTTTTATTTTTTTACTTTTATTTTACCAACCACAAAGTCAAGAGAATGGGGAAAAAAAAACATCACGGCCTTTGTTCGTTTATTGAAAAATTGATCGGATATTTGATAGCACAAACTGACAAAAATTTCATTTTTCACAGTTACCCGAAAGTTCTGGTAAATTCGATGTCGTTGTGATATAACGGTTTGATTATTGTCGGAATTGAAGAAGAAAAAATTTGTACACAATTAGTGGTTACGATTTATCGCAAAATTATATGTACGTATAATTGTCGATAATACATTTTTTGGCTATCGCAAATATTGATGTACATATTTTTTTTTTCAGTTAAATTGAACCTCATTGTTTTGCACCGCGTATAAAATTTGCGGAATAGTTACAAAAAGATGCGGTGAGAGTGATTTTAATAAAAAAGTAAAAAAGAAAAAACGTCAAGACGTAAAACAAATTTTCCGGTTACGTGGCAACAGAATTAATTTTAATGTAAAACAATATATGAATAAATAAAATAAAAACCGTTATATAGGACTATTTCGTAGGTATGAGTAACCACTGAAAATAGAAATTTCTGTCGGTATATTTACACAGTTATAGTACAGATTCGAAAAAATTCGGTCGTTAGAAAGGAAGCAAGCAAGCAATTCTCTCTTGCATCAGAGTTTAAGCCGTTAGGGGCGGGATTCAAGTTCCGAATTTCAAAAGTTCTGAATTATTTTCTGGCGAAACTTGAAGTGAAGAAACGACAAGGTTTCGAATGTTCGGAAAGCCGATCGCTCAAAGTTCCGAAATGCAAGATTCCGAAAATTCAATTTCCGAAAAATAAATTTTCGATGAAGTAAAATTTGGAAAATTGAAATATACTCGCGCAGCGTAGTAAAAAATCAGAAGGATCAGGATTTCGAAGGCACAAATATCGAAAATCCTAAGCAGAGAAAGATCAAAGTGATGAAATCTCACCAAGCCAGTAATTCATAGAACTGAAAATCTTGGATCATTCGGAATTTCGATGTTTCAGATTTTCAAATTTTCTCATTTTCGCACTTTTGAAACTTTGAGCGTCGATTTTTGGACCCCTGGAAACTTTGACGCAGGTATGGTAAAAGTTTGTTTTCTTCACTTCAAGTTTCGGTAGCAAAAAATTCGAAATTCGGAGCTTTCGGAGCTTTTCAAATTCGGAATTTCATTCCCGGCCCAGCCGTTAGTTTCGTTCCGTCTTTATTCACACGTTTTTTTCCCCCTCGTGATTTTTCGTCAGTGATCGTTAGTTCGGCTCGTTTGACGTGTTTCGTGGTCGTTGAGACTGACTCTGACTTACTCAGTGGCCTTGGCAAATGGCATTCCAATGAAGGTTGGGCTCAGTGTCTCGGTGTACATCTCCATTCCCGTTCCACGAAGGTAGTCATTCTGCCATGCCTGCATATCAGGCGACTGGTTCCAATCAACCAACCATTTCTAAATTACATGTGTACATTTTCATGTACATAATAAACAGGCTTACAGTGATGTATACCGGTTCTAACATTTTTCAACAGTTGAAAACAAATTTCAATGATTTTAATTTTACGAAGAAAAGCAAATATTCATAACGACCAAACCACTGTGAAATTCTTGTCAAGCTTTACTTTTTTTGTTTTTCTTTTCTATCTTTATTTCTTTTCTTCTATTTGTGTACGATGAATATGCATGTGATTGTACGATGATCCGTGACTACGATAAGTGACGATGTGATATTTTCATCGTGTTCCGTCATTCCGTGTCCTTTTTTTTTTTTTTTTTTTTTTTTTTTACGTCACGTATATGACACGATCAATTGGAATGATTGATGAGAAATGCGTGAGAGGAAATGATTGGTTCGAGAAACATTGATTAAAGGAACGCGTTTCTTCTTTTTCGCGAAGGCATATCCATACATACATATATATATGTATATATATATATATACGAAGGTGATCCATATTTAAGGTGTTGACAAATATCTTTTTCGAACCGCTCCACAAATCGACTTCGGATAATTCAAAAACAATATCCTAATTTTTGCAGATTTTTATCTCAGCTCTAACCCCTTACCGTAAGAGGGCGGATCTCGTTTTCAATATATATTTTATTGCAAGGGTGAGAATTTTTTTTCACATTCTGTAACTGCAAGATTTTAGCGGGGATTAGTGCTACTATGTGGGAAAAAATTTGCATCATACCATGTAGCCTCTAAATAAAGAAAAAGTCAGGTTTAGAGGACGTGCAATTCGTCTAGATTGCCTGGTACGATGATCTGAATTTTTTCACAAATAGTATAACTAATGCCCGATAAAATGTTGCAGTTACAGATTTTTTTTTTTTTTTTGAAAATCATTACTCTTGCAATAAAATATATATACTGAGAATATCGCCAGGCAAGTGTTTTTTTTTTTTTTGGAAAAAAACCATCTTACAGGAAAGGGTTAGAGTTGATATGAGAATTTGCAAAAAAAAAAACAGGGAATTGTTTGTGAATTATTTGGAGTCGATTCGAGAAGCGGGCCGGAAAAAATTCGTCGTCACCCTAAATAAGGATCACCCTGATATAACATATACCATATATGACTTGTTCCATCACTGTAAACAGTTTGCGATCATCTCACATCGAGAGAAAAAACAAAAGAAAAAAAAAAATCATTTCATGAAGAACATATAGAAACAAATATGAACTAAGAAAACACAGTCTTAATATAATAATGATAAAACACCGCGAGTTGTGGAGTAAAAAAACAAAAATTCGATAAATGTCGGAAATATGAAATAAGAAAATTGGTACGGGAAAAAAAAAGAAGCGAATGAAAAATGAATTTTTAAAACCCCGAAAAATCTAATTGTTATACAACGTTATGCATAATGTATACAACCGTATTATAATGATGTATAATATGAGCAACGATCAGTCGCGCTGTTTGCGAGATAGAAAAAAGAGAAGGAACAGGAATACTGACCGTCTTAAAGGAGCGCATGGCGAAGAGGTTGGCCATCATAGTGCTGAAACCTGGTGCTAGGCAGGATTGAGCAATGAAACCCAACTTCAGTTCGGCCAGGCAGATAACGTCGTCACCCTGCTTCCAATCCCATGATGGAATGTTGAGTAAATAGGCCTACAACAATTTCCACCATAGCATTCATTTCAGAGATGAGCAACAGGCACGTGACGAGAAAGAGAGAGAGAGAGAGAGGGGGAGAGAGAGAGAGAGAGAGAGAGAGAAAGAGAGAGAGAGAGAAAAAGAGAGAGAGAGAGAGAGAGAGAGAGAGAGAGAGAGAGAGAGAGAGAGAGAAAAAGAGAGAGAGAGAGAGAGAGAGAGAGAGAGAGAGAGAGAGAGAGAGAGAGAGAGAAGGGGGACGTTACCAAAAATTAGGTTTTTTTTTTTTTAAACCAATCAATAACGAAGAGAATGGGAAAAATTTAGGCGGTCGAATCCCTTGTTCTTTTTTTTTTCTTTCGAAGGAAATAAGAAGATGAAAAGATGAAAGAAAAAAATCGTCAAAATTGATCGATTATATGCGGCAAAGAATATCCTGCAGATCGATGAATTTCGACGTCCAGTTTTATGTATGGAGTATAATAGGGTGGTCCTTATTTGGGGATTGAAAAAATTTTCATCGGGACGCCACCCAGATATATTCGAAATTATTAAAAAAAAAAATTTGTGTAAAGTTTTCAGCCTTTAAGCTCGAAAATTTTTTTTATCTAAAATAATGTTATACGTCGTTTTTATAACAAGTTGTTTCGTTTTCTATGATTTGGGCATAAGTCAAGGGACTGATTTGAAACTTGGCGGCATTGTTGCTTATAATGATAGGAAGAAACCCTGAAAATTTCAAAATTTGATGTCAATTTTATAATATATTTCTTTTTTTTATATAAGCTTAATAGCATCACTCTTATTAGGCTTATATTTGAGGGAACAATGATTATAAAATTTTTACATTTTCAGGGTTTTTTTACTATCATTATAAGCAAAAACTCCGCCAAGTTTAAAATCGGTACCTTGATTTATACCAAAGTCATATAAAACGAAATAACTGGTTATAAAAACGTCACGTATTTTATATTTCAAATATTTGGTGCTCAAAGACTTCAACCTTTACACAGATTTTTTCTTAATTATTACGAACAGATCCGGAGGGCGTCCCAATGAAAATTTTTCCGACCCCCAATTAAGGACCAACCTGATATGGACATCGATACAGACCATAAGCCTCATTGCAACGCGGTATAAAAAGCGTTCCTAATTCGTTTACTTTTATCCGGTTCGATAAACAATATACATACGCGTACACATATACATGTGACAAACGTATCATGCATATGTGTATGCACAGGTATATGTATATTATGTTAAAAATAATCATGGATTGGTCGATGTATGAACTATGAGGTGTGGATTTCCAACCGAGGTGAGGTCAGGGTGTAATGGATATGAATGAAGTGGAGTTCCTCTCACCTTGTTGTGGTATTGCATTAGCTGAATAATGACGCGTATGTCGTCGGAATAATTCTTGATAGAGATGACGCGCATTATGTTTGCCGCGTCTTCGGCGTCCGGATCCTGGCAGTACTTGTTAGCAAGTACCAGACAAGCGTCCGCCTCGTGAACCTAAAAAACGTCCACCCATCGCTCGGTTACATTTCAATCCACTCAAGTTTTCAACATTCTATTCGAATCAACGATTTATATCCATATCGTATCGAAGATTGATCCTACGATATATTCGACGTTCCCGCCTCGTCGGTGATATTAAATATATCTCAAACTCTGCCGATAACTTATCGACGTTAGCGGAGGTTAGGATTAATAAGGATTTGTGTTCTGCGATACATCGAATAATCGAGTTTTTCGATGAATTGATCAATCAAACTTACCCTCATCATAATTCTGCAGGTCATACGGTACATGAATCCAAATCGTCGATTAACCGATTCGTCGAAAAAATTATTAATCGCACAGCAGTAGTAAGAATAGAGTACGAAAGGCGGCTTTTAAAATTTCCGTCCTTTCCCTCTCTACTGGCGCATGCGCGGTCGAAGAGCTAACCTATAAACCGTCGAGTCTAGTCCAATCATCTGCGCTGGTTGCGAGGATTGTAGCACTGCGCATGCGTCATTAGAGAGAGAAGGGTGGTGGTCTTGCGCTGTATTTTTTTTCCAACCTCTATCGGTACAACGAGTAATATGTGGAATGAAAAATTTGCTAGCAATGAGTTTGGATGAACATTGATCCTTGAAATTAGCAAGAATATTTTAATATCACCGGAAGACGTACGATACGTAATATAACTGTGTCGATTTTGCATCTAAAGTACAAAATACGTAATATAAATTTTATTATTTCACCATATGTATGTATAGTCTCTTCTTTTAATTATAAATAACTCGCGCGGTACGTGCAAAGAATTTTTCATTCGTTATAGAATATTCCTACGTAATCTGTTTAAAACGAAAAACAACGAATAATTATTGCTGTGTATATTTAAGTGTACGATACGCATATAATAAGACTGTCAATGGATTTGGATTGTACTTTACACGCAAATCTTGTAAAGTTTTCTTGTTAAATTTGGTTGGAATAACAAATTCATCACCTGCACAGCGTTATTTATAATTAAGAGAAAAACGAATAGTTTAGATTGTAGGGTTAATTATTTGGCGGGGAGGGATGGAGGGGGGGTGGGGGGGGGGGGGGGGGGTTAATGGGGTTTAGGGTGGTGGAGAATAGAAGAGCACGAAGACAGATATAGCAGATGGAAGATTATTCAAGCGTATTTAAATATACGTCGTATTCCACATTATTATACGTAACGACATACGGTACATAAACGGAATTTGTTCGATCTATTTATTTATTTATTTATTTATTTTTCTATATAATTAATAATAAAAATACCGCGATGGCTAATCTTCACGCAATTCTACGTCCAATAGGAAGTTCTTTTTATCTGGGTACTGTCCAACAAATATAGGTATAACATATTTATATATAATATCAGCTCATGCTCCAGGCCGCATATGCAAAAGTATACCTAAACTGCAAGATTATTATACGTATATATATATATAAATAACATATTATACGTATAATAATGCGACTCGAAAATCTGCAGGTTATGCTTGAAAGGTGCAGGGCATCTGGGTTCGAAGATATATGTATAATATGTATATTGTGCGCTTTGATTTATTACATCTATCAAGTCGCGAAAAAATATTTTGGAATAACAAACGGTACTTTGTGGTGTATCGGTTGCAGAATGAAAAAAAAAGAAAACAGAACAAATTTTTTTAAAAATTCTTCTTCCTGTTCTTTTTTATTTTTTGTTTTTTGTTTTTTTTTTTTCATTTATTTTTTTCTCCTTCGTACTTCTAGTTTTTATATTCAAAAACACGCCTCTCCGATACCCAGATCAGAATTATAATTTTCGAACAAAGTCAACATTTTAATCTGTATATCGCGTTGCATATCAAATTTTGATACGAGAACGAGAAAACATTCATTGGTAAACGTATACAATGCGTATAGCTTGTGTAAAACGTATGCATTATATGCATATACTATATACGGTGTATAAATAAGACTCATATGACGAAAGACGTGAAATACATGAGGAAATTATTTTAACAGGTGAGTATATAATGTAATATCATGTATTGTAATGCGAATGTTTCCTAGCGCTATAAATTGTAACAAGAAGAAGAAGAAAAAGAAGAAGAAGAAGAAGAAGAAGAAGAAGAAGAAGAAGAAGAAAAAGAGGAAGAATGGAAACGAAAATGCAACGAAATAATGAAAATAGTAATTTGTTTTATCTATATACGTAGCAATGATATATAATAACATGATATTTGGTAAGTGCATATATATATATATATATATATATATATATATATATATATATATGTATACTACGTTGCATGCTGTTAATTATACTTATTACACCTACAACTACAAACTGTTATGCATTGGAAAATTTATATGTATATAGAAACAGAATAATAACAATAAAAACAAAAACAGTAATCGTAATAATCGAGTTTGAGAAGTACGATATCATCCTATATATATATAATTTTTTTTTTTTTTTTTTTTTTCACATGCAGGGGAATCCTCTATAATAGACTGTTATGAAATACTCTACTTTTGCTAGATGTTTATATAACAGTAATAATCGATTGAAAAGAAAGAAGATAAAAGAAAAAGTATAAATAAAATGGAACTATATTGAAAATAATTTCGAAAGAAGAGAATAATAATAATAATAATAATAATAATAATAATAATAAGAAGAAGAAGAAGAAGAAGAAGAAGAAGAATAAAAGAGAAACGATCGTTTCTTCAACAGCAGTACATGACTAGCTTCGAAAAACATGGGCACTTACCCACCTGGGTCATCAGCAGGCATGGGTCTATCCACAGGTAACCTAGCTTTTTCACAAGGTATCACATATCGTGTGATGTGTGTACGGGTGGGTACATAGTTTTATATATATATACATATCATAGGTGGGGACGTGGGGGATTCCGATCGTGTAATGTTGGGTGTGCATGCGTACTCGCGTCTTTGTAATCGATGGAAATTTGTGAATTCTTTTTTGAAAAGAAATTCTTCGAGGGGTTGTGTTATACATATAGTCAAGATTTATCGTGAGTCGATTCTTTTTTTTTTTTTTTTTTAATCCAATTTTCGTAACGTACGTACATTCGAGTATAGGTACAGAAAATTTCACGTCGATCCGACGAATATTCTCGAAGTTACGCGGACATTTCCATGAAACGCACGCCCCGGAGCGTTTGAAAGTACTTTTGAAACTTTGAACGCGATTATTTTTACAAGTAAAAAGTATCAGTACTAAGTTCAATCTCACCCCAATATGTATCTAAATTTTCGTATTAATAAATTGAAATGTCTCTTCGTAAAAAATCCTTGACAAATCGTTTTTTTTCGACCTCCTGACTAGGTATAACCCCTTCACTCGATAAATAGATTTGTAAGATCACGTTCATATCAATCATACACGTTTGTATACCGTTGAGATATTTATGTTTATCGTGTAACGATACAATTGTAATATTGAAAAATCGACGTATCGTGTAGGTGTGAAAAATATATGCATAATAACGTGTATTATGGGATTTGGAAGGAGATAATATAATCGTAATGCCGTCATTTTAAGAAATATTAAACAGACGAGACAACAAACTGTCTGCAATAAACGAAAACAAAAAACAGAGGGGAAAAAAGCTGCTGAAGCAATGGTCGTCTGAAATCTCGTTTTCTCAAAAATCTTCACACATTTCCTTGCAATGAAATATCTTCAAAACTAATCCCGGTATTTCATCGATTCTTTCGATATTCGTAATAGTCCCCAGAAATTTTAAAAAGCTTTATTTAAAATTTGTTTACCAAACATCTCTATGCGATCTCCGAATGTATTGCAAAATGCATTAAATGCTTGTCGTACGTCGAATCTCCCTTCATGCGATTAACCCCTCGGAAAAAAAGAAGATGAAGAAGAAAAAGAAGAAAAAGAAGAAAAGAAAGGAAAAAAAAAGTATCGCAAAAGAAAAGCTGAAGACAGAGAACGAAAGGTAGTAAAAGAAGGAAAAAAAAAAACACAAGTGCTAAAAGTAGCGGGGAAATTTTAGAAGGGAACACACAGGCAACAACCATTTCCTGGCACATCAGCATCATTATTGCTGCAATATCGTTTCTGGATTTTATATGGGGGTGTATACATATATATATATATATATGTAATATATATATACATATATATTATAAGGTATAATATAATATAAGTATATGTACATTTACAATCACGACCAGTAGTAATCATGACAGTGCGTAGCAAATCGCTCTTTGTATAATCGTACACAATTATCGTATAAAATAATCGCACGCCGACATTTGAATACGCGGCGAGGTGAGCGATGATTTGAAGTAATAATAAAAAAAAAAATAAAAAAAAAAAAAAGGCAAAAGAAGGAAAAACGTATCAACGGCGCGAGATGACGACAAAAAAAAATAAAATGAAAAAAATTTCTTCTCCCGATTCTGAAACGGACGTTTACTACTGACAACTTTTGATGACACGAATTGTGGGATCCCAGTGATGGATTGAGATGAAAGAGAGAAAAAAAAAAAACAAAAACAAAAATACAACCGACAAGAACGAAAAGAAGGAGGAAGAGAAAAATCTGGCAAAAGCACGTCGTGAGAACTACTGCGAAGCGATACAGGGGCTTTCGTTTTTTTTTTTTTTTTGTTTTTTTTTTCGTTCTCGTTTGCCATTTCACTTTTGCGAGGGTGTGAGGCAGGGTGGCCGGGGCGGGGGGTGAGGGGGCGGGGGGGGGGGGGGGGGGCGTGAAAAGTCAGAGGCTGTAAAAAACATTATTGACCGCAGTCGTCGATATATCATATTCATATGTATAATATAATGTATAGGTATAGGTATAGGTATAGGTATAGGTATATATATATATATCGAAAATGTTAGTGTGGGTTTGTTTCTTTCGTTATTTCCGTTTTTTTTTTTTTTTTTCTTTTCTCGCTTTTTTATAGTGTGAACTGGGTGTTGGCTCACCTTGACCCGTTGAAGGTCAATGGGGTTCATGATGGTCCCCTGAAAGAACTCGACGGTGGTGAAGTGTCGTTTGAACAGTCCCTCCAGCTCTAGGTCCGGCGGTTTCCTGCTCGGCCAAGCCCGACAAACCATACGTTTTATATGATAACATTCACCTCTAATAATTCGCACGCCTTTACAAAATATGTATATATATAAAATGTATTATATGCATGTATATTGTATATATGTACCTATAATGCAGTATTATTATATGTATGCGTGATGATCGTACAATAATAATAATAATAATAATAATAATAATAATAATAGTAATCACGACGGTGATGACATAGATATATGTATACATATATATTTTTGTCTGAATTTATATTATACGTCTGTAAAAGCATATATAATAATCTGTACGTAGAATTGAAATTTAACGATGATTGGGAGTAATTTTGTATGTATAATAATAATCGTAATAAAAATTTGATAATACGAATGTGTGTATATATATATATACATGTATATACGCAATATATATGAGTAATTCTCTCTAATTGTATGCCTCAGCTACTGCACGCTTATCCTGCCCCATAGCTCAATACAGCATGCCATGCAGATATTTGCAGGCGGTTGTTTATCTACGTCGCGCGGCCGCCTCTTGAAACAATCAATGCGATTCGTCTTTCACATCGATGACGCGTATTATTTTATTTGTCAGAAATGAGAATTTTTTGTATCTACAATCGTAGGTCCTTGGGAAAATTATCAACAGTTATCAGCAGGCCGACCAACCTTTTGCTAATGAGTAATACCTGTAATCGAACTGCATTGGTTGGCCAGATTATATCGTCTGTAAGCCAGGTGAGCCAACTTACTCGGAAAATAAGAGACACTCGATACTTTAGTGTACGAACCTTATTCGAGACAATCTGTTTCAAAATATCACCACCCGAACCGAGCTACCGGTGACAAAGTAACCAAAGGTTAGTAAAACTTTTGTCTTTTCCCCCACGTGTGTTGGTAGCACAATTTTTTCTCAGCGCACTCTCGGGATGGTAAGAAGTAGACAAATTTACCATTGTTTGTTATTGTCCTTACGATCAATGCTGTCACTCTTACCGGTAAATTTCCTTTTACACATTTCTTTTTTTTTTTTTGTTGTGGTAACGAAACGTCACGAGTTCTCGATAAGAAAGTGAAAGGGGGAAACTCGTGTCACTCAGCAGTGTAAAACTGTCACCGCGCCTCGATTAGCGATTTGAAATGACCAAAATTGAATCACCAAAAAACAAAAAAAAAACAACTATTCGAGACTTGCTCGATCCGTACATAAAGAAATTCGCATCCCTTATCACTCAGCGTAACCTCTGTAAAAGCAGCGTTCGAAATTGGAAGCTTGTGCAGTTGGCCAGCCTGCATTGAAAGACAAGAATGCTCGCGCATGCGCGACAGGAAAATCACTATCAATCTGTTAACGATGAATTTCCACCCTTTCCACTCGGTACGTGATCACAAGACGTATCACAGTCGTGTGCCAAGAGACGATTCCGCGGATCATTTCAATCAACTCTAAAATATTGAGCATATATAATAGTAGTAACAACAATAATGATAATAATAATAATAATTATTGTATAACAATTTCGAAAATAATAATAACGATAGTAACTGTATGTGAAAATTTATGAAAATGATGATAATAATAATAATAATAATAATAATAATAACAACAACGTTAACGATAAAATCAGCGATAGTAATGATAATACAGGTTAATAACGAGTAACGGTAACGATGAACACAATAATACGTAAGGTGTATTAAATGAGTATAACGAAACGAGAAGAGCGTATATTATGTATAATATCAACAGTCGTCGGACCCAGATGAATACTGTGAGAAGTGTTCCTAAAAAAGGAAGTGGACGACATGGGGGTTGGTCGTGGGAATGGGGCTTTTTTTGATGGTGGGGGGTGGGGGGGAAGGAGCGTTAGGCAAGGTTGCGGGGGGTACCTTGACGCGTTCCAGGTCCACCGCGTTCATCATGGTTCCCTGAAAAAACTCCACGGTCGTGTAATGCCTCTTGAGGAGACCCTCGAGTTCCAAATCCGGTTCTTTCCTGCAAGCACATATCGCCACTCCTTACATCTCGGGCAACCCCCTGTACCATACCCGCGTTAACCCCTTTACGATACCACAACTTTTTCACACACACACACACACACACCTGTACATCTTCCTTACTTTCGTCGTTACACCATCAACCTTATTTTCATTATTTATTTTCATCCCTTTCTCTCTACTCGTTTATACATGTTTAAATTTTTATCGGACTGCACGCCTCGCATACTTACCAATTTACACGTACATATATCCCCCCCCCTCTTCCCCTCTATTCTGTTTCCCACCCGTTACGAACCCCGAGAGACTATGAATCGATCACTCGATAACGGATGTAATCTGCCGTTTTGTCCTTTTTTTTTTTTTTCTTTTTTTTCCTCTCATTGAAATCTTGCGTTACTCTTCGAATGACGGCGATAACAATAATCGTTACAATAATAGAGTAACAATGATAACGATAACAATAACAACAACAACAACAACAACAATAATATTAATAATTCACTGTTATCGGGTATATATAATATAATATAATATTATACGTACGAGGTACCTAATTACATAATAAACTGTATTACAACAGTATATTAGTAATGAATCACTGCATTTATATATATATTATATATGTGTGTGTATGTAATGTACAAGGTTAAGAATTCTCTTGGGCAGGTAAAAGCGTCAATTATTTCTACGACGATGTGCGACAACGGTTTAAAAATGGGATTGTTCGAGGGAAAAAGAAAAAAAAAAAAAAAAATCGAAGTAAATTTCTTCGTCCTCGACAAACCGATCAGGATAATAATATTGTACACCGTATCATCGTCATAATCGACCATACGTTTGTAACCCTGGTATGAATATATGCGATACGTACCTGTGTGGGTTCAATATTGTTCATACGTAGTCAGCTGAATGTAAGACACGTTTATTGCGCGTGAAATTCCAATGATAAATGAATAATGGAGAGAAAACGACGAAAAAAAATGGAAATAAAAAATACAAAAAAAATTACGAGAGGGTGGGGGGGGGGGGGGGGGGGGATGGGGGAATAATATCTATGACATATTTTTTGTGCGCAGAATTTTGATCGAACTTTCGATTAAAACTATACGTGACGTGATTCTGTCGAGGGATCGACGAGCGATATTATTATACTCGTTTACGTGAAACAAGTGTTATTATATTGTACCTGTAGGTATGTCAAATTAATCGACAACAGCAAGAATGTGTAAATAATGATAAATAACAGTATCGATGCGTAATGATAAACTTGTATCAATGACGATGATAATGAAGATGAAAGGAGACTCCCTAAATACTGTCATACCTGTGCAAAAAGACAACCTCAACGTCGACGTCCTCGCGATCCTCGTGAAGAAAGTCCTTGAGGAAGTGGGACACTGACTCGTACGTGATGTGACCGCAAACAACAATGTGTCTGCCAACACAGACACACACAAATGTTAGATCGACCGTAATACCAATTCTTTACACATTATTTAAATTTAATAATCCAGTCGTTTCCATCTAATGATTTATCGTTAATTATCAATGCAGAAACAACTGGCCGCAGGTGCTACGTCACCTTAAATATATAATACAAATATAAATATAAATATAAATATAATATTATCGTGTAATTTATAAATACATACGTTATATTTAATCGCAAGGCTCTGTTATTGCACAGTGTTATTTTATACATTGACTCCTAGCTATCGAGCCGTAATAATATATTGCGTGTGTGTATATATATATATGTATATATATATATGTATAATCAATTGTTCTCGTTTTTACACGTTATACACATCGATATTTATAATATCACATCAAACGCCGTTTCTGCGTTTAAACGAACGGTAATTTGAATGGATTGAAAATGGAAACGTGAAAATTTAAAGTAGGAAAAGAAAAATTAATTATTAACAAACGTTATACGATAAACGGTATTTTCAGTTCAAACTAAATATATATATATATACATGTGTGTGTGTGTAAGTAACATACTTATTTTACCATTACGTGTTTTTTAACCATTTTAGTCTGCTGCCACAATAAATTTGTTGTATTACACATACATTCGTTATAGGTTTTATACAGTTCGCACAACTGAAAGAATCGTTTCTTTTCTTCGTTTTTTTTTTCTTCATCGTTTTCATACACGTTCAATATGTGATACCGAATACCTACTCTAAACATTTTTTCTTTTTTTTCCAAAAATTCATTTTTGCCAATTTCAATTGTTCACAAGTTAGGCGACAACGATCACGTATCCGTACAATTCTCACCGCGGTGGCGAATGAATTGAGAAATTCTTTGCATGTATTCGTATTTAAATAAATACATAAATAAACAATTATATTACAATTACCATACTTTCACGAGTGCGGACTTATATTGCATTCATAAAATTTAACGATTTATAATATCTGTATAACATTAGCAACAACAACGAGAACCAACAAGTCAAATAATAACGATGATCGTAAATAACAACAACACTAATAATAATGATAATGATAATGACAATAATAATATCAACAACAATCATACGTGTGAATATATTTGCAATTAAACGAGCAGCAATCAAAGTCTATCTAAATATACGTTTGCGATGGTATGTATACGTACACATATATACACATGCAATACATATATATACATATACATGTACATACCTGTATTACAGAATGCTAAACGAATATTATATTTTTCAACTACCAGCAATGTCGCACATGGTGTACATTGTTTATCATACTCTGTAATAATGTTGACTGGTTTGTAAAATAAACGAACAAAAAACAACGAACAACGGTTAAACAAAAAAAAACAAATCACACACACACGCACACGCGCACACGCGTATGTCGGCACGTATTATACACACCGAGAAAAAGTTTTTCAAACCTCGAGATTCGGGTGAAAAATCCAGCAGACGTAACGAGAAATCGAGCAAAAAAATTTCTCGAATTATATATTCCTTTCTACAAACAAAGGCTTAATTGCTACAGCGATTTGAAGGATTCTGTCGCGACTGGGAAATTATATTTACACAATTGTGAAATCGTTTTGACGATTCGTCAATTATTGTAACTAGTAAAATTTATCGTTTCAATGTAACCAATTTATGCTACGTAATATTTATCAAATGGGTATCAAAATGGGTCTGCAAATTACATTTTTCAGTTGAAAAAACAAAAAAAAAAAAAAACAAAAAAACAATCTTTTCTCCGAATATGTATACGCACGTCAAACATACATGAACATAAAATTAACGATAAGATTCAACGAAAAACAAAGAGAAACGATGATAATTCGGTTGCGTGAGAGAAACAAGGTAAAGACGAAAGAAAAACAGGGGGAAAAAAAAAAAGTTGTAAAAATAATGATAACGATATCTGAGTGTTATACGCAACAAGGATGTAAAATTTGCCATGTACAAGTAATTCCATGCGAAAATTAAACTATACACACAACGAAATTATATTATGTTAGCCATCCGTTGTAATAATACGAATTGCAAAGTCATTTCGGCGTTAATTGTAGAATCTCCCGGCGGCTATGACAGATAATTGTTGTTATATTATTAAATTGCAAACGATGTATATACAACACCTGTTATCACTGTAATTGAACGCGTAATGATTATACATATAATTTTTTCCGAAAACTGGGCAGGTATCTTCGAATCCGTCCTGACCTTCCAAATTCGTATATTTAGTTCGTAATCCGTCGATACGGTGTGCAAATAGTAATAAATAATAAATAATAACAATGATAACGATAACTTGATTTAATAATAAATTCAAGTTATAACGCATCGACTGGATAATCGTGATTAGGTTATTTTCGCGTTTGTTTGTGCGCACGTGTGTGTGTGTGTGGATGTGTGTGTGTAAATTCGTTAAAATATGTGGCAGTTTGAAAATGATCGTTATTGAGAATTACACATTATTATTATAAACTAGCGTATTATTTCAGTCTCGTGTAAGTATACGTCAATGCGGAAGGAATTATACGATGGATTGATTACTGCGGGAATTTACTTTGACTCGATCTATATTATAAACTTTGTCATTAACGTCAGCCGACGCGACGGTGTACCTGGTATGTATAAAATGTTGGTATAACCAAAGAAAAGTTCGCAAATTGACAATTACAAAGAACATTGTAGATGAATAGTATGTCAAATGGTATGTGTATTTTAATATTATCACGGTACAGCTGACGAGTGCGGTATTATTTTGTTGTAGGTCATAAAAAAAATAAATAAATAAATTCACTATTTTACAATGTAAACAAATCTGCAAGCCCTCGATCTGAGAGAAAAGAAAATCATATAATCGATTCAACAAAATACATTTAGGGAGAATCATGACACTACTTTTAAATTACGTGTATTAGAAAATCGTGCAACGGATTATGAGTGAAGGTTTTCGGTCGTATTGCACCCAATTGATAATACATATACATACACTGTACAAATATACAGGTGCTATATATTTCTAGACGATTCCCACGTCAATGAATCGATAACCCGTTACAATAAACCTAATGATCATAGATGAAAAAAGAAAAGATATGTATGTCTTAAGTGATCAATGAGCGAACAATGAAGAAACGCCAATCATAATTTATACTGCGTATATTAAAATGGGACAGAATTACTATTATTGTAATAATAAATATGTCCTTGAAAATTTTAATCAATATTATTATGGTTAAAGAAAAAAACGATTTCCGTTATCCTTCAATCTCGATTGGCGAATTTCTATAAACCGAATTAATCGTGATCGCGAGTTTAACAGGACTTTGATGATTGTGTGGCGAAAGTATTGTCGAGAAAAATAAAAAAAAATTGAACCCGTGGATACCAAACGTATTCCTGGAGTGTGTCTTAGGGGTGCAGATCAGGGATGTTTCAACAACGAGAACAACATATCGTGTCATGCTGGTAACGTATTATAATATTGTTAAGGATAATAATTTTTTCTCGTTCTTTGCACCTTGTATAATACATGGCGTTACGGTGACGTAAAGTAAATTAAACCGAACATGATTGATTCGAAACAACACTGTATACATTGTACGCATTGTGGCTCAATGTGTGTAAATTTGTATAACATATATTATTTATGCATAAGCGGTGTGCCTGTGTTAAAAAAAAAAAAAAATAAAATAAAAAACAAAAAATAAAACTGGGGTTTATAATAATACGAATGCTTGGCAGCAACGTTTCATTGAGTGAGATCGACATTTGAGTATAACGTGTCTATATATATATTTGTATGTATATATATATATATATGTATATTAATCGTGTGCACAGGGTAAATAAATATTATATACGTATAAATATTGTAGGTATAATAAAAATATAATTACTGTGTACACATGTCGACACTAATTCCGAGACGGCTGGTTCTTCGACCGAGTCGGTAACGTCGGTAACGCAGATTCAGCGCGCAGCGGCTGACCGACAGTGGTACTGTAGGCCGAATCTGCGTTACCGACGTTACCGACTCCGTCGAAGAACCAGCCGTCTCGGAATTAATGTCCACATGTGTACATGAGGAGTTAATACATCGACATACATTATACACGTATGCGTAGCGTATTAATTAATTAGTGGTTCTTATCTGCCGGAAGTTTTATTATAAATATAGTGGGTGGATTTTTCGTAAGCCAGACGCGGTGGACGAGGGGCGAATTTTTTTTTTTTTACGGAAGTCAAAACAAGCAATACGGTGATATGTACCCAATGGTCAAGGTAAATTTCAGAGAGCTTTTTGTATTTGATGATTTTTTCTTATTTGTTTTTTTTTACTTTTTTGGGGCCGCACCCTCGCCCGGTCGGACTCGAATATCAAGGTGGACAGATGGACGGACGGACAGAAATAGACACAAGCTAGTTTGTCGTAAACTATATATATATATATATATATATATATATATATATGTGTGTGTATATATGTATATGTATATATATATTTTACAATATTGCTTGAACAATACACACATAATATGTTATACACACACATGAAGGACGAAGAGGGGCTGGAGTTTTTAAATTGGGGTAGAATTGAAGATTGCAGGCCGGGACGGTTTACATAACATACGCATAACATGTTATCGAATAAAGTTTATAGGTGTGTATAATTCTGCAAGGTGCCACTTTAGCTAAATTATGCAGGATAACGTGTTATATACATATATATATATATATATATATATAGGTGGATGATGACAGTAATGGGATGGTGCAGCGGGGGCCGTATCTTTCTTTCTTTCTTATTTTTTCCCCCTTTCTTTTATGGTCGCAACGTAACGCTGGAGAGTAAAGTAGAAAAGTAAAAGAATGCGAGAAAGAAAGGTGAAGAAAAAAGAGAAAAAAAAAAAAAAAACACCAAGCGTAGAATCGTCGTGTATGTACAATTTATTGTTAACTCCGAAGATATTCGCGAGGATTTTGTCTTTCTTTTCTTTTTTTTTCGTTTTTTTCTTTTTTTTTTTTCTTTTCTAATCGTTTCGTCTCTTTCATCAAGACTTACGTTACAAGAAAGGAGCTAAAGGGGTGCTTTTTCTTATCCAAGACTCGATTTTTGCGATCCAGAGCGCCACGAGATAAATAATACATAGTACGACGTGTGTTAAATAATTTCTATTCAAAGCTGGAAGGTAAGAGGAATTATTATATTATTATAAGTGCTAAGGATGGAAGATTGGGTCAAGGTATTCCATTACACCTTCCTTTTTGTCTGTTTTCATTGCAGTTACAGCTTTTTCTATACCAAATTTTTTTCATAAACGATGGTGTTTTTTTTTTCCTCTTTTTTTCTTCCAATTCTTTATCGTTTCTTTCGGTTTGTCTCGTATTTAACTGTGATATATGTATACGTATATATGGGAAATTCCACGTCATCTCGACCATTGATTTTCCCTCACGATTTCTGTTTCGCTTCAATATTCTTTCACACAATTCTCCGATCTCAAAAAAGCACCCTATTTTTTTTTTACATTTTTTCCTCCAACCGTTATTTCATTTGATTTAATTTATTTTTTTTTTTTTTTTTCTTCATATGATCATAAAAGTTACGGGACGGATGTCAAAATGATCTGAATGAAAAATACGAGTTCTAAGAGGTTTTTCTGAGATTGTTAAAAAGAGGTTCGATTTTTACGATGGTTCTGAATAGTCATAAAAAATTACCGTTTGGAGGCAAAATTCCGATAAAAATTCAAGAGAGCTTTTTCGAGATCGGAGAATCGTATGAAAAAAAAATCGTGAAGCGAATCATAAATAGCGAGGCATAGCCATTGGTCGAGTTGACATGGAAACCCCAAATATATATATATACATACAACATTTATTATATGTATTTATACATTGCATATATGTTTGATTAATTGATTTTCGTTGATTGTTAATTTATTATTAATTTTTTTTTTTTTATTTTGATTGTTTTTTTTTTTTTTTTTTACTTTTGTGTTGTATATAATGGCGTATCTCACCTGCGACCTCGCTCGTTCTTCAATGTGCCGCCGTACTTGTTTCGCGTCCCGATCAGGTCAATTATCTCGGGAATACAACTGGCGAATATGGCCTATATACACCACGTACGGATAGAACAGAACACAACACTCGCGTCAGTACAAGCTTGAAAGTTTTTGCCTAGTGTATCTTTACATACTTTTTTTGTCACTGTGTTAGATTTTGTTTTGTTGTATTATTTTTTTATTTTTTTTTTTTTTTTTCGATTTCTCGTTTTCTTTTCTTTCTTCACTCTATCTGTTCGGTTTTTTTTTTTCCCCCAATATTTTGCTCCCTTCTGTATTTTTTCATCTCTCTTGCGATTGTCTTGCTACTATTCACCGGGGGGGTGGGAAAAGTGGACGGGAAATGTCTCGGAGTATGATTGAAACGGAGCGGGGGAAGTGAGACAGACAGACAGAGTGACGAGAGAAAGATGGGGGGGGGGAGGGGTGAGAAAAAGAAAAATGGACGGAGGGGGAGAGAGAGTGAAAGAGAGATAGAGAGAAAGACGAACGGGGGTTTAGTTGGTTCTTTTTTTTTTTTTTTCTTCTTCTTTTTCCTCTTCTTGGGTATACATGTGGGAGTTTTGCTCGACACACGCATATAAACAATATGAAGAAGTATTTTTTTTTTTTTTTTTTTGTTGCTCTTTTCTACTATTCCTTTTTTTTTTTTTTTGTACACAACGGGCATCGCGGCATCGCACAGCGGATTTTCACGCTTTGGACAATTCGATATATTGTACGTAATACGTGGTGTATAAGGTGAGTCTCCCAATTATTGACATTCTTTGATTGCATCTGTTCGATACTTAGTTCTAAAATAACGAAAAACAATAAATTTCTAATCTCCAACAGTCTAACAATTGGTTATAGTCGTCGATAAATTAACAATTTGTGCCGTAAATTTGTAATCTTTGAAAAAAAATAAAATTATCTATAATTGACTACAAATTGTAAAAGTGTCAATAACTGGTACACTTACCTTAAATACAATACAAACCTCTGTGCGAGCAACGGCCCAGATACATTATTATACATATTCTATAATATGTATATAACGTACCAGTTACATGTCGAAGGTAACGTGAAATTTCCTACTTTTTTTGTTTTTTTTTTTTTTTTTATTTTTTCGTTTTCGTTTCCCTCTTCACTTTTTAGAATTTCACGGAAATTATTGTGCTATGGTATAATATGTCAATGTATATGTAATAATGATTTATGTATATTTATACGCTACATGAGGTTGACACAAAGTGAAGAAGAAAAAAAAAAAAAAAAAAAAAAAAAAAAAGGCAGGGTGGGTTTATAGGCTACCTACCTACGCCTATTCCTACACACCTACACCTATGCAGTTGACCTAGGC
Organism: Neodiprion fabricii; assembly: GCF_021155785.1. Classification (NCBI taxonomy): domain Eukaryota; kingdom Metazoa; phylum Arthropoda; class Insecta; order Hymenoptera; family Diprionidae; genus Neodiprion; species Neodiprion fabricii. The sequence continues at coordinate 3,902,653 of NC_060242.1, forward strand.
CCAGGTTCACATAATATATGTATGGTAGACCTAGGCCGTTCTACGCGTGCCTATATTCTGTGTTTTTCATTTTTATTTTTGAATATATGAATATATAAATAATATCTTTTTTTTCGTCTGTTTTGGTTGTTGTTTTTGTTTGTTTCTTTTCTTTCTCGTTGTACGCGCGCACGCGCGTGTGTGTGTGTGTGTATGTGTTCGTCGAACGTTTGACGCGCGACAATGTTTTTCGATAGTAATTGTATTATTGTTATAAAAATTACATACCCTTCGTATATACCGCGTGTGTAAGGAATTACGATTTTTTTTTTTTTTTGTTTTTGTTATCGACCTTTAACGTACAATATACGCGTACGTCTGTGTATGTATGGCGTGCATAATGTAAACGGTATGTATGAAAACGTGCGTAACGATAAAAGATGAGGAAAAAAAAAAGAAATTGTAAAGTTGTATGTGAAATCGAATTGTTGCAGATCAATATTTCGATCCCCGTTTTCGTCGTTCAATATTACATGTATATTCGTACACTGTCCCTTTCGGATTTCCATTTATACGTATCCCCGGTTTGAGTTGAAACAATACAATATTACAGGCGTAAAATACCTATATTATATCGATATAATTGAACGATTCGTTATTAATTTAAAGAAATTGATATCACTATAACATCACATGGTGGAGCTGTGTCAGTGTCTCTGGATAAACTCTTATAAATTTATAATACACATTACAGGTATATAGTAACAGGATGTGTATATATGCATATACACAAATAACAGGCATATGTATCACGTATAATGTCACTCGTTCTTTATAATATCAGCCCTTGACACACCCAAACTGTACGATACCTACTCCCGTATACACAATAATTACAGTGATACGTATAATGTAGAAAAGTAGCAGAGACGGAAAAAATATTTACGTAAACGATCGCCTCCCCCCCCCGCCCCCCTTTCCCACCTCCCGAAAAATGAAAGGAAAGAATTTTCGTTGCTTATGAGAACATGTTAATTTCCGCAAGGACGACGTAAAAACAAGTATCTGATTGAAAAATAGTGAGCGATAAGAAAGGGAAAAAAAAAAATATAAAAAATTCGTCAAACGAATAAGAAATGTTGAGAATAGTTATTTTATATTATTATATTTTACGAACGTTGACGCTATATTTTATAATAACAATAATAATATCAACAAGCATCCTAGGTAACATGCGGTGAAGTTATTCAATCGTTACAACAACTAACGAATTATAATTTTCGAATCGTCATTAGTGTATTCGTGTATGCGTGTGCGGTTGTAATATCGTAATGAAAATTCGCGTGTTGAAGGTATTTTGACAACTTACACATGTGCCGAATGAATGATAATTCCGTGATCGTTATGTAATAAACATACCGCAACCTATCGTGTGTGAAAATATATTCGCGTTGTGAAATCATTGACAATCAGCGGCGTGAAATTAATATTAATTTGTGGCAGTCCGTCTGCGGCAACGGGATATTTTAATGTGAGCGTTTAAGGGTGCATGGGGGGGGGTGGGGGGGGGGGGGGGGGGGGTGGAAGAAAATTTAAGAACTTATTCGCGACGAGTCGAACGTCGACGCGCGTCAAAAAGCGCCTGATGCGATACTTTTGTTTTATCTGTATATGTACATATTTCGAATTTTTATCTACCACCGCTCTCTTTTTTGTAAAATAAAATTCGTGTGCGTAATTTTGCAGGGACTCTCGTGCATCGACTCGCTGCGACGGAGATTTCGACGGAATCGCGAAACGAAATTTGCGATAACTCAAAATCATGCGAAAGGAGTAACAAAATGTTGAACAAGGAACGGAATGAAGAAAAAAATAAATAAATAAATAAAATAAAACGACTGCAATTATTGTTACACATTTTACATGCATCGGCCGATAATTATTTACCGAACATTTTCAATCGGATTCGAATACTTCCGTCGCAGCGTGTAGGTGGTAGGTATATTTCCTTATACAGTCTATAATGTAACATCGTCAGGGTAATTATTAAGGTACTGCGGGTGATGCACGGTGTTCCACAACCGGATCGACGTACCCTCTATTATACATATATGTACACAATAGTCATCTAAATATATATATATATATATATATATACATATGCCTAAGTATACATACGTACGTAGGTATGTATAAAAAGTTACATAAAAAAAATAAAAAAAAAAAAAAACACAGCAGAAGAGAATGATAATATTTTACAAATTACCGAACCTGCAGCTGTACTTTCACCATTAAGTAGGTATGATTAGTAATGGAGCAGTTGTACGTTGAAAAAGTAAAACGTACGTGTAGGTACTGCTGTGTGTCAGATACTGTGTATAACGACTCGAAAGAAGAGAAGAAAAAAAAAAAAAAAATTCGGTGATCATAAATTTTCCATGAATCGTTACAAAGTTACGTATAATAATTACAAATTACGAGGTGCCCCGGTAGTTGGAGGAAAATAAAATTCACGATTCGTATGTATATGGTATACATTATTATTATTATTATTATTATTATTATTATTATTATTATTATTATTATTATTATTATTATTATTTATCATCGTTAAACATGGTCGTTCAATCGAGCAGAAGAGCGTTTCACGTACTATTTGTAATGCGGTCGGAAAATATCATGTTTTTATAAATTAAATCACTATACAATATACATATAGATATGTATATAATGCACCTGCAGAGAAACGAAGTGATTACGAGATGAAGGTAACACAGAAGAAGCGAGTAGATTTTGTTATAATATATTAATTAAGAAACAATAAGAACTCAGAAAATTGATATCCGTAAATGTTACGGTACGTAAATGTTTAATTGAATGAATAATGTTTCAACTTTCTTCTTACTCTTGTAAATTTGTGTTTCGTTGACGATAGTGGGTATACTGTGTATCCAGGTGGGGAAAGCGAACGATTTACTATGAGACTATTTTTTTCAACATCTGTGAAGGAAAGTTTGATTTGAGAAGTGAACGAATAAAATGTTATGTAATAATTTAAACGAAGTAGATCGAGGCCAGTCAAGGTTCACAGTCGCAGACCCGGCTTCGTGAAACCTAACCTAAACGCGCAAACTTCAGGTTCTACTCTTTCAGCCCGATGACGTCACAGGCGGCGCGTGAGATCCGCGCGTAAAATGAGGTTATCGGGGAGTGCGCATGCGCCAACGTCGTCACGTTACCGCACTATTCACAAATTTATCTTTCCAAGCACGCGTTGAAGGTACAAAATTTACAATTGATTGCTTTGTATGAAAGAGTAAAAAGTTGCATCGAATTCAAATTAAAATCTGCACGCTGCAAGGAAATTTAGAGGCGGTCTAAGCCACGCGAGAAGGAAATAAGGCAGATAAACCTTCCGTAGGTTACTGCTACTAATAATTGTCAGTGTTAAATTAATTCGGCCCGCCAACATTCCCTTTCCCGATTCTTGACACCTACATTACCATGCGAGGAAGATACCTCGTAATACCTATCAATGGCAATCATTAAGCACAATTTCCTTGACTCCAGCTATCTATTGTTTCAAATTTGCATCCTCCCTTCGTTATCTATTTATTTATTTATTTTTTGTTAGGAATTTTTTTTTCGATTTCAAACGAACCGTACGTACAACCAATTGTAAACTTATGGCAGTTGGTCCCCCTGACAAAACAACTGCCACACGGATTGTAGCGCATGCGCGTTACGTTCTGTCGTTAGAAATTCACCCTGTACACATAAAATTAATGCGCGGTGAAATCATGCGGCAAGTATTTTTAGATAAATATTATTATTCATTTTTACCGATTTGCTCTTCTACTGGATTTCGTTTGCGTTTATTCATTATCTGATCCGAACTTGAAAGGACATGAGAGAAAATAAAAGTAACCTGAAAAAGAACACGAACCGACCGCATTCGCTATTCTGGTTTTCCGATTGATTGGGGAGAATTTTTTAGGCTATACACCTACGATGATAATACATAATAGAAAATCAATCTGTCGTTATTATACCATCGAGCACGCAAAACATAAGCTGCATTCTCATTCCTGAATGGCCTGTATAAAATACCAATAACAATAATAATAACAGACTTTTATACAATAACAATAATAATAATAATAATAATAATAAACATCGTGCCGCAAGCAGTAATCGATTATTTCAAAAACATTCACATTTACTCTCTCATTTCTGCACGAACGTTCTCTACTATATACATACACTGGCGCATAATACAATATATGATAAAGATCAAATGCTTCTTCATTTTTAATTTTTCTTCGATCTTTTCCGTACGTTGTTACATTTGGGATACGCTGAAATGTGATTCGTATATTGAAAGCATCGGTGAATAACGAAAACAGGTACAAGAAATCAGAAAAAAACAATACAAGAATAAATCTTACGAACGATAAACATTTTTTTATCAAACTGGAAATTTCCTTTCGCACGGTAATTGCGTTTATACGATCATTCGTTCAACTAAATTTGAACGAACAAATAGAATGAAATATTACCCGATGATAAGTTTAATAATAATAATAAAAATAACAATAATACCCTAGGGCGAAAGCTGCACAAGAGCTTTTCGTCCACTTATCGACAAACTCGAGTTAGATTGTGCATTTGTTTATTCATTTCTTTTCAGTTTTCCCCTAAGAAGATTCTTGATTTCCACAAATCAACCGATGAAGCAATAACTGTATACATATATTTTTGGCAAAAACAGAAAATAGAAATTACCCCGCGGACGGGATTTGAAATACCAAATTAAAAACTAAGCAAAAATAATTATAATTATAAATAAAATTAAGCAAATCGCCTCGCGGCTTTTTATTCTAACATATCGTGTAATTTTTTATGAAATTCGGGGCTAAAAGCCTGCGGATATGCAACCACAAACGTAAACACATTTACGAATATATACGTATGGAAATAGAAGTTGTGCAGCTCGCGTTGCCTACGTGCCGGCGTTTGGCGGTGAGTGTCACAAAAAACAACACGATGTATAACCTCAAACCTGCGGTTCTGGACCTGAACTATCGTTTCTTCGTTCATACCTTACATCGCATTTACAAGCGCAGGCAAAATATTATAAACATCGGATCGATGTTTGACTAGGCTAAAGTGTGTTTTTCAGGCGTGCTACAAAATCCAAATTGTACAATAATTCTCTCGGAGAGGCCAAAGGGCTGATTTCTTGGGCATCCCTTAGGCTCTGTACGCATATAAATATACATTGTATATACATTATATATAGAGTGGTCTTTGAAAAAGTCATTTTTGAATTCCGACCAGCTTCAGATAATTGAAAAGCAACTCCCTAATTTTTTCAGATTTTTATCTCAACTCTGACCCTCGTCCGAAAGAGAGGGTGGATTCCATTCAACCCTTTCAGGAGCTCGTCAAATCTACTCAACGGATTTAGATGAAATTTGATATAGATGGGCTTCTTCGGTCGCTGATTACGAATCTGAACTCAAAATTTGAATATGGTGGAGTGAAATCCAAAAAGTCATTTGATTCCAAGAAAACTCGGTACTCGGGAGTCTTCAAAGTCGCTGATTACGAATCTGAACTCGAAATTACAAAATTCGTAACGGTGGATCCGATGTGGCAATGTCGAGTGACTTTTGGCGTTTTGGTTCACCATGTTGGATCCACCGCCTTGAATTTTCAAATTTTGGGTTCAGATTCGTAATCATCGACTCAAAAATCCACCCTCTACCAAATTTCATTTAAATCCGTTCGGTAGATTTGATGTGTCCCTGAAAGAGTTAGATGAGGAAATCCACCCTATTTGAGGCAAGGATTAAAGTTGAAATAAAATTCTGAAAAACTTGAGGAATCATTTTTGAATAACGTGGAGGCGATTTGAGGGGCAAGCCGGTCGAAATTAAAAAAATTACCTTTCTAAGGACCACCCTAAATTGTATACATGTATACACATACATATACAGGCGAGAAAATATAGGCTGCTCCGCAATTGGGAAACCAACCCTTCGGATGATCTACCTCAGCATGCGAAATATCACACACATATCTCAATATAACAAATGATATAATAATGCAGGCAGCTCTAATATTTATATCGACCTAACCAAACCTATAGTACAAAAACAAAAAAATTTCCCCCTTCCGATCATCACGTTTCCCAAATATTATATACATTCAATTTTCGTAATCAAACTTTTCACTCTTCATTTATTTATTTCCTTTCCTTGTTAACCCTAATTTTTACGCAGTTTTCTTGAGTTACATTTATACGTTATTATTATTGTTATCATTATAATTTCACGCGGTACGCAAATTAATATGGAATAAATTTCTGCCAATTATAATCACGTATGTGTATTTGTATGTATAATGCATATATACGTGATCACTAATAAACCGTCTGTTTCTTTATCATTTCCGTTTACTTGATTATTTTTTTTATCGTGCCAACTTCCAATATACATTTTTTTCCGATAGAAATATATTGAAAAACTTCAAGCTGTAGTGTCGCGTGTGCCTGTATGTGTACCTGTATTTGAAGGTACGGGAAGTACTTAAAGGTGGTGGAGTGAGGGGCGGAGGGGGGGGAGGGGGTATCTGTATGTGCGTGTAAATTAGGGATTTGTCGACTGAGAGAGAAAAAAGGGATTGAAAAATTGATGAACGAAAAAAAAGAAAAAAGAAAAATCGACGATAATACTGTATAAATCATTACGTAAAAACTATATATACGTATATACATATATATATATGTATGTATATATATATATATATATATGTATATGCATATATCATATACGTAGGTATATTATAGATAGTATAAAAAGCGGCAACGAATCACAGGCACAAGTCTCAGCGTTAGTTGTATTATTAATGAAAAAGAAAATTATGTAACTATAAAAGTATTGTATTATACAGAGGTGTTTGTAACTTTGTACAATTGTGTCGAGTTAACGTGAGAAGAAAAAAAAAATGTGTGTTATCATTTACACGAATGTTTAAAAAAAAAAAAAATAAAAAAAATTTATTCTGGGATGCGTGTTGTTATAATACCTATACGATATTAATAAAGTGTGTATATTGTACGTTCAAATATATATATATATATATATACAGTATGATCTATATTGATGTATAATAATAATAATAATAATAATAATAATAATGATATGGATTTACGGTGTTAACGGGGATTATTAAATAAATGCAAAAAAAAGTTAGGGGATTGGTCGGTTTTTATTTACTTCTTTTATTTATTTGTTTATTTATTTATTTCTTTCAAATTTCTCATCCTTCGCCGTATACCGAGGTGGATTAAAAAAAAAAAAAAAACCTGCGAGCCGGCAACCCGCATCGCCATTTTACCATCACGGAGTGTAAAATTTCCCAAAAAAAATCATACAATTGCTTTTCCTCAAATTTATCATTCTCACCATCCGTCGTCACTTCGCGACGTAAAAATTATCACTCTCGTCTCAAAAATTGTATCGAAATTATTCGTCGAACAACAGTTGTGCAATAAAAGCGTTCAATTCATTTACCTATTTATTTATATCCTTCTTTATTTACTTACTTCACCCAACACCGTTTCTCTCTTTTATTTTTATGTAAAAAAAAACGCCTCGCGGGTAGCAGGCTCGAGATTTGTAGACCACCCGAAACGACATACTCCAACTTGTCATTATTTACATAACTTTTTCAATCGTTTTCTTTACTTTCAAATCGTGTATGTAATGTTATATTGTACATATATATATATATATATATATATATACATGTTATATATATATATATATATATATATATACGTGTGTAATGCATTCGACTACGAGGGAGGGTTAAAAATTAGGGCTAGGTGTCCACGTATATTTAATGGTACGCCCACCTTCGTCCTCGCTCGCGTTTGTACTGCCCACCGTACTTGCACCGGTTCGCGGCGAGCTCGGTGATCTCTGGGATCCAGCTGGCAAACACCGCCTACACACCCACAATCATCCGTTGCCGTCAGAACAGTACCAATTTTTTCTCTTCTTTCATTCTTTCATTATTTGCCATTTTTTTTATTATTTTTTTTTTTTTTTTTTTCATCACCTAACTTTACGTATAATACGATGTGTACATATATATATATATATATATATATGGCATAGATCTATATCCTATCCAACTCGACGAGATTTAACTTATACGCAATAATCAAATGCACTGATCTGAAACGTGTCGTTACACTTGCATTACAACAACAACAACAACAACAACAACAACCACAACGATAACAACAGTGATAATAGTAATAATAGTAATAATAGTAATATCAATAAATTCTGTTCAAAGGAAAATTACATTTGAGGCAAAAAAAAAAACCCTCAAATTAATTCATTGATATTGATGTGTTATATTGTGTAATATAAGGTATGCATGCAATCTGCGTAATTCGCTCTGTATCATCTCAATTTCATATTCATGTAACTATATATACCTATGTATATATGTGTATACACAGAGTGGATTCCTAACGACTGCATGGTCCGTCGTACGAGACAACGTGATGCGCATGCGCCAAGATTCGAGAGATGTTGTTTCCCAGGGATACCAACCGTCGTGAACGTAGCCTCAAAAATTTTGAATTTATGACGATGCATCGCGTTGCAGCAGACGACGGATCGTGCGGTTATTAGGAATTCACTCCGTATACACATATGATATGGATTTTATAAACAAGTGTACGCGTGTAGGATTATTATTTTAATATGCTTGCGCAGCTGACGTGTAGAAAATTGCGACCAATTTGAGAATAAAAAATGTGCGTAAAGACATTTTTTTAAATCTGTCGGCACGTAAGGCGATCGTTAATATGTTATTACCGCTGAAGCTGTGTAGGGTAGATGGGTGTGTTTTTTGTTTTTGTTTTTGACGCAAATCGCCGAACGATTGACGTTTTTTTTTTTTTTTTTTCTTCTACACGTAATGGAATTTGGGCGGTCATTTTTTTCTCATGGTATCGACTGTAAGTATAAAATTGATATACATGCTGACAGTGTTGATGTATAATAAATTAGAGGTATATAATAACTGTGTAAACGTGTACAGGTACTTGTCCAGATGTTAATTCAAGATTATAAATATCGAAGAAATGTTTGATCACCATTTGGATCAACGTTATATGAAATTGTAAAATCTGTATTGTTTCAACCGAGATGGTATTCACTTGTTCAAATCGCAAATCACTTTGGAAAGCAGTCGCTTCGCAATTGCTTGAAATCAGTTGAAATCGCACGAAATCATTGTAAATATTGCAATCGCTCCTCGCCCGATATGTGAGTAAGTAAATAATGAGTAAATACCTTCTCGGTTTTAACATCTTATTAGAAAGTTTACGCTTCGTTGTCCTTTTTGTTTTTTTCTCCAGATCGACGTAGAAGAAAAATCATACCCAAATATCAGGGCTTAGTGTTAGTTTCAAGTTTTGAACCTGCATAATTATTTTACTCGAATCCTCAGTATCTTTCGGTTACTTTTGCTTCCCTCCCTTCACACGTCACACGTATAGCACAACAACAACGTTTATCCGTCGCAAACTTACGGAGCCAAAAACGGAAGTGGAAAAAAGAAAAAAAAAAAAAGAAAATCAAATAAAACAAGACGCGTACAAAAAACAGAGAGAGAAAAAACAGAAAAATTATGTCGAGAGGAAAAAACGAAAATCCGTCCATAAATCAGCATACGTAATATCGTAACGTAAGCACACACATACAACAGTTCAGCTTACACTCACTCCGCCGTTATATCGATCCATGTGTTTTTTGTTTTTCGTTAGCTTTATTTTTGTTATTCTGTAGCGAATTATCTGACGTTTGTTGCGGAAAACGATGAGTAAACAGAAAAAAAGAAGAACGAACAAACAGCAACACCGGAAAGAATTGCATAATATAGTGAATAATGTATGAGAAAAAAATCAGGGGTAAGAAATGAAATATTTTGTGTGTACAAATTGCGTGCGACGACAAGTATTTATTATACGTATAATAAATATAACTAACGCTGGTGCACTATTGCTGATAAATTTAATGGCTACTGCATGATCTCATATGTATGATAATGAACTATATTATGTATATAATAATATGAGAAGAATAATCAATCACGTCATTCATTTGAAAAATTAAGACAGTTATTTTTTTTTTTTTTTTTAATGACCTGCTCGATATTTACGACTTTTGTCCAGTTGACAAGCGTAGCCAACTTTGCGAATATGTTACTAGCATGATACGCAGAGTAACCGATGCGCAGTGGATCGCAGCGGCGCCGCTCTTAAGATCATGTAGTACTCCTACCATTACCGACCGAGCAAACTCAACCTTTTTCCTCCGATATTGAATAAATAAACGGACGAAAAGGGTTTAAATTTCGATGGGGGAATTGCTCTTTTGTAACGGAATTCCGGAACGTTACTTATGTTCTGAAAATCGTAAAAAGAAAAATGAGTGGTTTGACGGTTACTCGGTCGGTAAGGGTCGGTAAGGGAGTACTACATGACCTAGATAAGCGTCAATTACGGTTGACTGTCACTTGTCAACCGTTCGATTCGAGGGAATGTCTTTTTTTCAGCGAAGGTTTGACTTCAGGCTGCGCGCACGGATGTCAACCAATCAGAATTAAGCAATTTGAATCGCGCGCGTCTCGATCAGATCCTTTTATAAAATACTCTCCGTACGCTGGATGTACAAGTGTGTGTTGCATGTATATAATTTTGTATATCAAGTATACGATACGGATAATAACAATAACAATAACGTGAACTGCAAGTGATAAACGATGGTAGCAGACTAAAGTGGCATGTGCAAATATATGTATACGTATGGTTCAAGAATCTAATTATCGTTGTACCTCAAATCGTGGATAAAATGTAATAACTAGCTGCGACCCTTGATCGCAAGTAAAGGGGGAGGAACGGAAATAAAAAAAAATAAATAAATAAAAAAAAAAAAAAAAAAAAAACACCAACGACGCAGAAAAATAAGTAATTAACGACGATGATTATACATATATTTAATAACACGTGCAGCTTCAAACTGCTGCAGTATATTTGCATTGCGTATTAACTTTACAGCTGTCTATATTATATAATATATATGCGGAAATGTACAATCTATGTAAAATATACTACTCGAGGATGTATCATACCGTATGACCTACAATATTGGGTGGATGCGATACCATTGCAAGCGTGCAACTTTAAAGTTTTAAACTAGACTATGTAATACGACTAATGACTATGTATAGGGCGTTCCACGCCAACTCAACCAACGTCGGACCATCGACCATTATTGATTTTGTTAAAAAAAAAAAAAAAAAAATGAATAAACAAATTGTGGAATTGTTCCAACTCCGAAAGAGTAACCTGAATTTTTCAGATTTCTTTGATTACACCTGGTTTACTTATGATTTTCGAAATAAACACGTCTTTGGCGATTATTTAAAGCTGTAAAAATATTCTGAAAAATCTTTCATCGGATATTAAAATTTTCAAGCCTATACCCGGCGTTTGCTTCGATTTATTTATTTATTGATTTTCTTTTTTTCTCTCTTACTCCGAGCTTTTTAAAGAAAACAAATTGAAAAGAAACTAGAAGCAGCCGTCAGTCTTTGGTGCGGCTTGCTGCTTAGGCATTTCAGTACGTGACCCTGGATATTTTAGAATTTTTTCAGATATTCTAATTTGACGATCAATAAACGAATTATATATATATATATACAACAATGTATACGATATGTCAAGAGCTATCTTATAATACATTATATATTATATTTATGTATATTAGCTAACAAAATAGACATGCAGGAGAAGAACAAAATTGCGTATGCATTTGTGTACCAAAAAGAAAAACTCAGTACGTTTAATATACAGTGGTTTTCGACCGTAATAATTATTGTTAATTTTATATCACATAAAGGATGAGGTAAAAAAAAACAACAAGTAATTTAATCGAAACATCGTCGTATTTCGTTCGCGATATTCTTCAATAACCGTGATTAGGCTATCAATTATTATCGTCATCGCTATCGCACAACCGTATATCGTTTATCTATCTTTGCTTTTACTCGCGTGAAACTAATCAACGAAAACAAGTAATTGATTATTCACAAATACTAAAACGTACATCACATATCGGACAATCCGACGTCAATTACGATTCCCGTTTTACTTCGATATACATTCGCATATATAAATGATTCTTTGAATTGTCAAAGGCTTTTTTCAAACCAACCGATCGAATCCTCCGACCGTATTACACGCACAAAATAGATCTTATTCAATCATTCGTCATGAATTCGCGAAACGATTTACATCATACATACGTAATGCGACGCAATGCAGCGTGATGTAACGTAATACATGGTGGACACATTGCAAGGAATTAGTACGTTTATATGCCTATACATGTATATGTATAACGTAGGTAATATACATATATAGAGACACACACGTGGAGTGATAGAGAGAGAATATAATACACGGGGATAATAAAAGAAAGAAAAGAGTGATGCGTTTATAATACCTCTTTCCATGTTCCCGCTTGTATTCGCCGCTGTACTTGGACCTACTGCCTACGAGCTCTATAATCTCTGGTATGCTACTGGCAAAAATTGCCTGCAAATAGAGAAATTAAACCTGGAAAACACTACGCCAACTATTTTACAAATGCAGAGTATACTATTTCAGGTATAACAATTAATTATATTATACATATACGTATTATTTGTTTCAACATTCTCATTCTTATTTTTTTTTTCTTTTTTTTTTTTAACTTTCTTTCCTCTCTATCTAGCAAGGTATACAAACGTAGGCTAATCGTAAGCTACGTTACATACATACATACGTGTATTTAATGATAATGGCATGTGCATCTAAATGTACAATAACATACACGACGTGTGATTAGTAATGCCCTGGTAGTAATATTATATAATTACAGCGGTCTTTGATTTTATGTATGTGTCTCATGTATAATATAATATGTATATGTATAATAATCGTATATATATATATGTGTGTGTGTGTGTAGCAGTCGCAGTGTATGGAAAAACGAAAACGTGCGGTATGTTATCGGAGATCACGTGTATCTCGAGTAGAGTTGGTCAATATGTTACACAACGTGCCTGAGTTCGAGAATGAAAATTTCAACGATTTTGAAAAACGATCGTAATGATATATTATATATATACATATATATATGCAAGAATATGCTTGGGCAAATTTTATAATCCAAACGGTTCGATAGTTACAGCATTTTTAATGAAAACAAACTTTTTTGCGCGTTATTTAAATGGGAAATTTCAAACGGCCAGCGACACCTTTTAAAATTCAGTTAAAAATTTTCCCAAACGGGAGAATTTTTTTTCTCAGTAAATTAATTGGTCCTTTCAAGACCGTAGATTCGATAGGTTAGTTTTTTTGGCTCACCCTAATACATATATATATATATATATATAGAGAGAGAGAAAGAGAGAGTGGGTGGAAAAAAAAATAACAACAAATTTTTAAACGTGAAATAATATTTCTTTGACCTAACGATGAGAATTAGACGATTTACAGGTATATTAAATACTGTACAGGGAATCACGATCACTTGGTGAAAACTACGTATAATATATAATTACTCGTCGGTGCGATTAATTTCTCTCTTTGTTTTTTCGTTCTTGTCTTGTTTCGTTTTGTTTATTTATTTTATTTTTTTTTTCTATACACCAGAAATCAAACAATAACAGTGACAAAGATAACTACGACCATTATTGTACGTTATAGCGTGTGTTTGTGTGTGTGTGTGTGTAGAAGTGAAAAAGTCGTACAAGGTGGCGAGAGAAAAAGGGCAGAGTGAGAATTAACACTCGGAAGCATCGGTTGCAAGCAAGAAGATGTGTAATTTATTTATTTTTTTTTTTTGTTCTTAAACTGCTGCGGAAAGCTTCATAGACAGGCGGAAAAAAACAAATAAATAATAACCCTGCCCATGGTACGAAATGTTTTGTTGAAAAAAATTTATATAATTGAAATAATATGCGTTGTAACACGTATAGCGTGTCAGATTGTAAGACGCAAGCTGAAACGATGAACGATCAAGTTGCGAAAATTTAAACAATAAATTAACATTTCGAGATTCAGCTTTGTTTCTCTAAGCGTTGTTTTTTGCATTTTTTCTTTTTTTTTTTTTTCGGCGGCATGCACGAAGTATTCAAACAATTATCATATCTATAAATCTATGATACAGCAGCATGCACGATTGTTTACATTATATCCGTTGCGAAAATGTTTACGGGGAAGAAATCGATGTTTAAAGATAATTAATAATTTTTATTGTTATACTTATGCCACGTGTGAAATTTAACTATTATTGACGTAAATATTCGAGTATAGGTGGTTTCGTATATCCGGCAAACTTTACGCCTGTTGTACGCGATAGTTATAACGTTGGAAAAAATTAAATAAACAAATAACGAAACGACAATTTTTGTTAGGAGTAAAAAAAAAAAATTTTTCATTCACGATCATACAAAGATATTATTACAGCTGTTTTCCAATTATGGAAAGTTTCGATCTGTAGATGTACACGTACACATTATACCCTGATATTATTAAATTCAACATTTTTGCCTCGATACTAACGAGACTTGATTGGTCGGTCGATTTACATGATTACAGATTATTTTTTATTTATTTATTTATTTATTTATTTTTTTTTTTTTGAGATATTCGGGTGACCGAAATTGAAAATAGACAAGTCTCGTCACGAGCTGAGGTAACGAGAAGGAAAAAACTAACCGATTTACAGAACCTCTTCTGAAAATGCATTAATTATTATTCTCAGTAAGTGACAGCTACGAACGCGAATAAATCAAAAACATCCCTTACACTGTTGTACGTGAGAAAAAATGATTCGCAGCTTCAAGTTCGAAGAAAATGTAGGAAAACGAGGGTAAAAGTAACAAGCAGGATAAGAAAAAAAAAAGGAAAAAAAAAAGAACAAACATCGTGTCAAAACTACCCGCGTTGTTTAATAAATTTCAAAGTTATCCGGTTGTAAAATGTTTTCCCGAATATTATTTATCAGTAAAAATCTGTTGTTACATAATTTGCGTCGTTGATATTTCCTCCCGACTCATTTCTATTCTGCATAAATAATCGATTGTGGATTTATTTTTTGGTTATTATTGTTTTTTGTTTATTTTTATTTTTTTTTTTCTTCCACTCTAATTTCAATTCATTACACCTATCGTTTATCCCGAATCGATTAACGCGTTATGTTAAATAAAACCACGTACACACACACACATACACACACTTACACGACACATGCCGTACACACAACAGAGGTACATAAATCGCGTTATGTGTGTATATATATATAAGTAAGCAGCCTTTACTGGACGCTTACGTGTTGTTCGCGATTCACGGATGAAACTTTGTTTTAAATATTTTCACCTCATACGAGTATACACGTGCATACATACATGCATACATACATACATACATATATATTATATATTCGTCGAAGTGGTGAATTCGAGAAAAAAAAAAAATTTGAGGTAAAAAAAAGAAGCGATCAAAGTGGAATACGAAAAATATATTTGACTTGACGCGCGATCTGTGATTCAAACTATCGTGTAAACAATCGGTCTGAGATGGACAAAGCGAAAAATAGAGGTAAGAAGGGGGAGGAAATGAAATAGAAAAAATTAGACGAAAGAAGAAAAGTTGGCTTGAAACGGGAAGGTGGTTGAGCTATAATTATGCGTAATTCGTAAAATTAAAGGTGGATCGAAGAATCCGGATGACGTAGAACGAAAGATGAAATAACAAAAGTTTTTTTTTTTTCTTTACTTATATATATTTTTTTTATTTACTCATATATATATATATATATATATACATATGTAAATGTATGTATACATATTAGGATAGCGCTTAATATTGGTGAAAAAAAAATTTTTCTTCTCTCACCCCTTAAATTGACTCGAAATACGAAAAAATGATTTTTAGAAGTGACATCCGCTGTTAATTTTAATGTTATCCTGTGCCCCAAAGGCCTTTTAACCCCCACCCCATAGCATAAATTATTTAAAACAGACGCTTTTTTGACACAGGTTTCAGAATACTTCCAAATTAGCGGTGTGTTTTTTACCTTCTGTTAAATCCATGATTGACGCCGCGTACCTTCCTCTTTACTATTCTCGCCTCTAATCATGTGCCTTGGACGCTTTCTGGTTGGTGCAAACACGTCACTCACTGTCACTGAATTCGTTATCGTTGATTTCATTTAAAACTTTTGTACTTTGCATTTTTGCAGGGGTTTGTTAAATTTTAACAGCTAATCTGCTCCGCAACAGCAATTATGAGAATCGCGACCAACTCTCGTGGCGTACCGATAGAAACTAACATTCAATTACGACCTTTACATTACGATGTTGTGTTCACGAGCCTGGCTCGTGATGTTTATGTTTGGACCGACTCTCCGTTCACGAGCCTGGCACGTCACATTCATGTTTGGGTCAAAATCTTCATCGCGACTCAGACTCGTTAAAGTACGGTAAGGGGTTAAAGAAGTTGAAATCGATTTTTTTTTTTTTAACAATTTGCGTATAAACAGTGAAATAACATTTCGTGGCAACTTAAACCAATCTAAAAGTAATTTTACCGCATTCCCCACATTTATCTGAATTTCTTAAGGTGATACGGGCATTGGAGCAATGTAAAGATAAAAAGCTGAATTTTCGACATGTTATTAATCGCTAATAAACACGTATAAAATAATCCTTTTTAATTAGACAAAATGAGAGATTGTTTGATTTGAATTTGAGAAGCGGAAACGAGGAATGTTTTAAGGAAAATTTTTAATGTGAAAAAAGGTTAAACTGGTAGAAAAATGAGGTGGAAATCAATGTAACATCTCCGAACATAATTATTGCCAATCTAGCGTTGTGTTTTTTCGATCCGATTATTTTTCGATTTTCTCGTATCTGTTTCACGTCAAAAAAGTAACGCTGTCGAAACACGGATAACGGCATTGATTTTCGCAGGAAAAACTACGTAAAACTTATTTTTTTTCAAATTTTTTACCTCGACGATCGCTCCTAATCGATTTTAACTGCTTGAAGGGTCCTTTGGGGCACGGGTTAATATTAAAATTAAGCGCGGATTTCACGTTTAAAAATCATTTTTTACTATTTCGTATCAATTTAAGGGGTGAGAGGGATAAATTTCTTATTACCAATAATAAGGGCCACCCTAACACGTATACGTATTTATTTATAGTATGCGAAAAAAAAAACAACATTTTTCAGCCCGATCGATATTATATCTATGTTCGTTATAACGTGTGATAAGAGACAGACGGACAAGCTGCAGGCAGCAGACAGACAAACGGACAAACATACAGACAAACACAGATTTACAATTGCCACTGACATTTATAACATACGCAGACGTACATACATATGTATATTATTTTTATGCATATATACGAACGTATGTATGTCATGTATGTATACATATACGTATATAATATGAGGCCGACGAAAACGACGACGGCGCAGTCAAAAATCAAGCTCGCACAGACACCAACACGGCCCTTTCAATATATTACGCCATATATGGGGCATTCCGTGTAAACGCGACCAACGATTTTCCCTCGCCATTGTCGATTCGCTTCAGGATTATTCACAGGATTCTCCGATCTCAAAAAAGCATTTCTAATTTCTTTCAGACTTTGCTCCTTGAAGGGATAATTTTTTTTTTTACGGTTATTCAAACCTATCTGAAAATTGGCAAGATTTAAAAGTAACGAAAAATTTTCGAACATCTTATTATTCGTTCCGATCATTGTGACATCGGCCCGTGATGACATAATTTTTTTCCATTTCTCTTAGCTCTTTAAATATCTCGAACAAACAAAACTCCATGTTCGTTCGACGTTCCGAAGATTCGCCAAAAATCTCCCGAAAATTCCGTGTTTAATCGTGAGCCTTATTTCGTAAAAACCCACAAAATGATCGTACTGAAAAATAATGTTTTTGACAATTTTTTCAGATTTTAAGAAAAAAAAATAAAAAATAGACAATTCTCGGATAAACTTGAATA
Source organism: Neodiprion fabricii (assembly GCF_021155785.1). NCBI lineage: Eukaryota > Metazoa > Arthropoda > Insecta > Hymenoptera > Diprionidae > Neodiprion > Neodiprion fabricii. The sequence goes on from NC_060242.1 coordinate 3,920,807, forward strand.
ATCATAGTAGAATTAACGGTCGTAGGGAAAAGTCTGAAAATAATCAGAAGTACTTTTTTTTAATCGTAAAATTGCATGAAAAATCTTGAAGCGAGTCGAAAACGGTAAGGAAAAATCGTTGGTCGAATTGACGTGGAATACTCCATATAACGCACACCTCCTAACGCAAGTATATATACATGTAAGAGTATAATACAGATATTCGAGTATCGTAGTAACAGTGGTAGTAATAGTAGTAGCAGCAGTAGTAGTGGTGGTAGTATAGTATTATGTAGTAGTATTAGTAGTTATACAAGTATTAAAGTATGATAATACATGTATACGCGTGATGCATCGCAGTATATAGCACGAGACTATAATATTCGAGACAATTTGACGAGTATATTATGTAACGGAGGTCCGTGTACCGTACATTAATAATAAACGGGTATAATTTATACAAATTATGCGAGAAATTCCGCGCGTCGATAGAAAAAGGTTCAATTATAATTTTTCAACCCTTATTATTGACGCATATACATTATATATATTTATTATATATATGTTAGGGTGAGCCAAAAAAAATAACCTATCGAATCAATGGTCTCGAAAGGACCTAATTACTGGAAAAAAAATCCTCCCGTTTGGAAAAATTTTTCGCTCAATTTTAAAAGGTCTCGCTGGCCGTTTTAAATTTCTTATTTAAATAACAGACAAAATATTTTTTTTTTCGTTACTAACGATATAACTTTTGAACCGTTTGAGATAAAAAAAATTCTCAAGGCATATTCTTGCAGGGCATTAAATTCTCTAAAAAGGTGACCAGAAATTCGCATACCTGCGGACCGTGAAAGTCGAAGAAAATGAGAAATATACGGTTTTAGGGCTCTACGATTGCAAATATTCATACTAAATGAAAAAACTTGACCAAAATGAAACAAGGTGTGCGAAATATGTTGTTTATTAAACTAGATTCGTCAAAGGAGTAGAGTTTTAACTCATTTGCTTATTTTTTATTACACTTTTAAACGTTAATATTCTTTTCAATCGTTGATAAATCTTTGTTTGTTACAATCACGATATTGCTGGCAATGTAATTGCGCTACTTGCCAAATAAATTGTTTTTCTTCTTCATTTTTCATTAAAGTTCGATTATAATTTTGTATTAACACGAATTTGGAGTCTGAAAAATCAACTCCAGGGTTTTTTCTCAGAGAATTAAATGCCCTGCAAAAATATGCTTGGACAAATTTTTTAATTCAAACGGATCAATAATTACAACATTTTTAATAAAAACAAATTTACTTGCGTGTTATTAAAATGGGAAATTTCGAATAACCAGCGACACCTTTTAAAATTGAACTAAAAATTTTTCCAAACGTTAGAATTTTTTTCTAAGCAACTAGATCCTTTTCAGACCGCAGATTCGTTATGTTGGTTTTTTTGGCTCACCCTAATGTGTATACATATATATATATATAAATATATGTATATATAATGTATATTAAAGACATGAATTCAACCGTATTGATTTATGCGTTTGGAAATTCATTCGCATGCTGTTTTGGTATTTTCTGTATCCCACTTTTTGCGTACAAGTTTACGTAGGGCTTATGTGACCTTAAACAACACGCGTAGACGTTGTCGATAACGTGAACCGTTGTGAAAATTATACGGAGAAGGGTGAAGAAAAAGGAAAAAAAAAAAAAAAAAAAGTCGCGAAATAAGAAAAGAAAAGAAAAGAAAAATTACAAAGACATAATTCGTCATAATTATGTGCACAAGGAAAGCTGCCACGTAATTTGAATAACCCGCGCGATTGAATTGAATTTTCAACTAAGGAGTGTAATATTTTCGTATGAATCAGATTTTGTCGTACAATTGAGTTTAGGTAAAATGTTGTGAGTGAAAAAAAATTCCAAAAAAAATTAACAATAATCTGATTCGCGAGTCAGGCTTCGCGTGTAAAAAATATATTACATTTACGAAATGTTTGCACGTTGCTTTCAACGAATGGGGGGCGGGGTGGGGCGGGGGGGGGGGGGAAGTTTTAGCAAGCATACCGTTTAGGTATAACGTAACAAAGTGTGCGTGTACGATAAAATACGCGACTTGTCGCATTTAAACGGTCAATTATTTATTTACCCATACTTTGTACTTGCCAATTAATTTCAAAACAAGTCTCAAACCGATCCGAAACGCAATTTACGCGTACATTATTAGTCGGAATAAGATAGCACACAGGCGCATGAGTTATATGCACGTAATATAAATACGGATATAGATTTATAGACGGTTATTTGATACGCTTTTTATTAACACTTCGTAACAACACACACTCAATCATATATATATATATATATATATATATGTGTGTGTGTGTGGGTGTGTGCGTATGCATTTATGTATATATATATATATATCCGTATACATGTATGTGTCGATATATTCACATGTACGATAGAGTGAGGCGTGTAGGTTTCGAGTAGGCAAGGTAGATACATCATATAAATATCCGCAGTTTTTAAACTCATTGTCAGGCGGCGATTATAAGTCGGAGTGGAAAAATGGACGGGGGGGGGGGGGGGGGGGGGGCAAAATATGGCGAACGACGAATTACGAATTGAGCGAAAAAGAGCGAGCGGCAGATACGAATATGCATAGAGGTATATTATATTGTAATATAATGTACAGGCATTTAAGGCAGAGTCATTTAGCCAGCCGGTCACAATGACGATAATGATGCGTAGAATCGATGTGATATATATTTTTTTTGCTGTTTAGTAAAAATTAAAAAAAAAAAAAAAAATGCCAAGAATCGATTTTTCGATTGATTCTTTTTTCTTTTATTTCTCTTGTACTTTGTTTTGTCACAAATTTCTTTCGTTTCATTCGATTCGCAAGTGAATATATTATGTGTGTGTGTGTGTGTGTGTGTGTGTATGTATATATACATATATATATATATATATATATGCATATATTTTATACGTAAATATTGTGCAATGCGAATGGAAAATATTTCGTATACATCGCGGAGGGCGGATTGAATTTATTACAGATATATCATATTTCCGTATTACTACGAGACATAATATATTTATATACATGTGTATGTATTGGGATGGTTTTTTTTTTTTTGAACTTTTTTTTTGATTACGTACCTTTCGAAAATTTATTATAGTTTTTAGCCTCAGATAAAGCCTCGTGAAATCGGAACTCGGTAGAAAGATTCTAAAAACTGACTCATCCGGTTTGAATTTCACAAACACTCCGACCGAAATATCTCGGAAACTATACAAGTTGGGAAAGCTGTTTGTGATTTCATTTTTTAGATAATCAAATTTTCTATAAAACAAAAGGTCCGAGATTACCGTACACCTAAATGTTCATCTTGCGTTCGATACGAACGTTTAAAGTCGAGTGCACTGAATAAATGAACGAAGATGATTATTACATTGTAAATTTTTATCCTCACCCGTGTTCCAAGCTGATACAAATAATGTCACGTACTAGTCAGGACATTTTTTAAAGAACATTCGATCGTCTACAAATTGAAACCAACAACAGCTTCCCAGCTTGTACAGTTTTCGATATATTTCGGTTAGAGTGTTTGAAAAATACAAACCGGATGAGGCGTCTTTTAGAATTTTACTGCCAAGTTCCGGTTTCACGAGGCTTCGTTTCAGGCTGAAAACTAACTTTTCGAAGGGTGAGTAAGTAAGAAAAAAAATAGTTTAAAGAAAACCGCCCTGATGTATACATGTATGTATAAATAACCGTATGAAATGCAGGTAATTATAATAACAATAATAATTTCAATCGGATATACATATATATGTATATATATGTAAAATATAATGTAAATGCCGATGAGGGAGTATCAGAAAAGTAAGCTGTTCCTTAAACTGCAGTTATTTCGTTTTTTCACATTGGCATGGGTTTTTAAATACAAGTATATACTTTGTATAAAATCCAGACGCGTAAATGGGTATAAGGTATATATTAACGGTAATATATGAAATATATAATTATATGGAATAGAAATAACGCGAAGCAAGTCTTTGTAGAAGCAAAGATGTAGGTAGGTAGGTAGGCAAAGGTATGCATGTACAATTATCGTTGTACATAAATAGTTATGTAGTAGCTTTCAAGAAATTCATCATTATTATCTGTTGCTTATTATTTTAAATACATGAATAATCCAATGTCTGCCAAAAGAATCATCCAGTAAGATTGCCCGTCAAATGAAACACCGGGCGAAGGGAATTAAATGTTTATTACATTTTTTCTTTTTTCTTTTTTTTTTTTTGTACGTCTTTCTTTCTTTCTTTCTTCTGCTTTCCACTCAGTTGAATCGTACCGGGACGGTAAGAAGAATTAGAGATGAATAAAGAAGAAAAAAAAAAGGAAAAAAAAAAAACAACAACAACAACAAGAAGATCATTTTTCATTTCCTGTTGAATGATTGGATGAAATCACATGAATTAACGACGTCCGTAAAGTTGACCGTCCTGCTTGTTTAAGAAAAAAATTGGAAAAAATTTGAAATAAAAGAACCATTTATTACACACCGCAAACCCGAAAAACAACATTTTTTTATCTAACCTCCGTATCGGGATGATCAAATTTGAAAAGTGGAGAACTAGCTTTCGTGATATGAAAATTTAGAGCCAATTAAAAGCTTCCAATGCAAGTTGAGATTAATTGCCCGGAAAATACCTCTACGAAAATATTCAACCCTCAAAGAAGCAGAAATGAAAAAAAAAATTGTCAGAATCGATTGAATGACATTTCTTAATCGCAGCCTTTAGTCCGTGACGAAAATGAACCTGCTTTTAAAATTCTCGACAGCGGATTCGTGATTGCGGCGAAACGTTGATCGATTCAAGAATTAACAACACACGATCCACTCTTAAAATTCATCGCAGCGAATTTCTATTTATGTAAAAATGTTCAACGATTTAAGAGCGATTTAACAGAATACGAATCTTATGATTTTTGAGCTAAATGTGTCGTTGGAAAATTAGAATTTTAATGGTTTTGCGTCTTCGCGTCGAGAAATTGAAGGGTAGTTTTATCATTGTTACAGACTAAGGATGGCGGATTGAAAAATGTCAAATAGGGGACCATAAAGATCTTCGATCGTTCAACACGACAATCTAAGGTTTCGTATGAAATTAATTTTTTCATATCTGCTTCTTCGAGGGGTGTTTTCTAGGCAATTAATCTCGACGTATATCGGAAGCTCTTAATTAGCTCTAAATTTTTATATAATCACAAGTATTTCCATCAATTTTTTTTCTAATAAATCTCCTCCCCCACTTTACAAATTCAACCATTCCGATACGAAAATGAGATCAATTATCAAATTACCGTTTTCGTGTTTGCAGGTCTCATAAATAGATCTTTGATTCCTAAATTATTCAAATTATTTTTCAACAAGTGTAAGGGGAACGTTAATAACCGAACGATATGTATAATGCACATGTATGGTATAGATTTACGGATAACTATAACACTACAATAATTAGAAAGGAGAATCAGCTTGAGTTTGAAGGGTGATACACGTACCCGTCAATTTATCTACTCGACGTATAAAAATGCCGTTTTTTTTTTTTTTTTTTTTGTTGCAATAATCCTCATTTTTCAATCTGCTGTATAAAATCGTTTACGTTTCATTTTTGGATAACGATTAGCACTATACGTTACAGGTATTATATGTGTATAATAGGGTTTAAAAAAAAAAAAAAAAAACAATTCACGGTGAAATGGTGAAAAAAAAAAAATTCCCCAAGTTTTTCCAAATTTTCATTTCATTCCCCTAGTATCCCTCTTTCAGCGGTAAGTTTCAAATTATTCGTAAATATTCTCGTTCGCTATATTTCGTACCTCATTTTATTTCAAGTTTATTCGCGGGCAAGAAAATTCACATTCTCGAATATTCAGTGAGATTCATCTTCCCTTCGGTGAAAAAGAAAGAAAAATCATAAACAGGCTATTCCGTGAGAAATGTGTGCTACGTTAAATTAATCCGTGTTTTTTTGTTTTTTCAAAGTGACAAATGATCAGATTAAGTGAAAAAAAAAAATCACCTCAACATTTGCATGTCGTCGACTGTGATATCACGTAGTGTTGACGTATGGATTGTTCCATTACAGTGCTGACTAAACGAATGCTAATGTTTCGTTTAAATTTTTTGTTTATGTCTGAATGACGAAACGATTTTTTTTTTTTTTTTTTTGTCGCTAAAAAGAAGATAAATCTCCCTGAATATTCGAAAATATGGATTTTTTAGCCTGCGAATAACCTTGAAAGAAAATTGTGTACGAAATATAGCGAGTGAGTATAATTTTGAATAATTTGCATCTTCCCGCTTAAATATGGAGACCAAGGGAATGAAATGAATATGTAAAAAAATTGGGACATTTTTTTTTTTTTTTCACCATTTGGAACCGACTTCACAGGCTCCGTTGTGAATTTTATTTTTAACCCCATATAAGGACCACCCTGGTACGTCATTGAAAAACCAGGGTAATGTTAAATAACTGTCGTTATTATACAAGTTGTACGGGATACAGTTGATCGTGCATACAGCATGCATCACCATTCAAACTCAATTAATTGAGTATTCGTCGTTCAAAAATTAAGCCTTTCAATGTTATTGAAATACAAAACGTGAATGAAGACACGAGGTATCGATAACATCGTTTGAAAACCGAAAAACAAACAGATAATATCGCCGTCTTACGTGACAGTGAAAAATTCGCGATTTATCCTAATTATGGCCGTGTTTATTTTCGTGTTTAAATAGGTATAAAATGGGGGGGGATTAGGCGTGGCAGTAATTGGTAAGTCACGGGATAAGAAATACACGCGTGTGCCCAAGATGCGTGAATAAAACGTGATCAGAGTATTAGAATTATATTAACGAGGCTTGATTTTTCTTGTAATAATAAAACTTGCAATAATATTGCGCGCACGCGTGTATAATACTGTATATTTTTCATGTCCGTTTTTTTCACTTTTTGTCTTTCTTTCTTTCTTTCTTTCTTTTTTCCCTTTAAGGCACTTGGCTTGAGGAAGAACGTGAAGACGAATGGAAGAAGAAGAAGAAGAAGAAGAAGATGATGATGATGATGATGACGATGATGGCGATGATGATGATAATAATGACGAGGAGAAGGAAGATACAGAGCAATCGCGGTGACTCGCAAAGTATACAAAGAGCAAGGAAATTTCTGAAGAGGTGAGAATAAAACAATTGAGAATTATGTATAAATAGACAATTATCTGCTGCAACGAGTATATATATATTACACATGGATGTATAATAATATATATCATATTCCTTTCAACGATAAAACTTTCACCTTCTCAAATGATTCTCTTTTTTCATTTGTTTTACCCCTAATTTTCGAATCGTTTAAAGCTCTTCTTGCGTTACAAGCGGATCACTGTCTCCTGGCGATGATCGAATCACAAATATGATTTGCAAATTTACTTTTACTCATTATGCAGAAAAAATTAAAATAACAATAACGAAAACAATTTTTATTCGTTGATATACGGACTCTCCAATTTTGTCCAGAAAACTACAAGAGAAAACAAAGGAAAAGCTACCTGAGAGTAGACAGTGATCGCTAATTCCCTATCAAGTGTGACTTTATATTATACACTCTATACGACACGGATAATAGTTAGTCGTATTCGATAAGGGAACATACACATACATGTTATATGTATGTATAATAATAAGTAATAACAATTTTTAGAATTGAGAGTGGTAAAGAGTAGAAAAAAAAACCAAAAAAAAATAAAAATAGTCACGAATATCACGAAGAAAGTACGACACTATGTAGGTATATAATATAAGTATAAAATGTAAAGAATTCGCTTACCAGACCGACGAGTAGAAAAAACACTAGGAATGTACGCCCGAGAACGGTCTGGCAGAAAACGTCGCCGTATCCAACCGTCGACATAGTAACGATCAAGAAGTAGACGCAGGTCCAATAAGACAGGTGCTGTGGATTCGTGAACTCGAACGGATCTCCAGAATTTTCAAGCTTCGATAACATACAATAAGTACATAATATCAGTATTACATAAAATAAACATTTCATATTACGCGCGCCCCGCGCGTCACGGGATCACTGGCGAATAAAACATCGACGCGCGGGATATTTGAATGTAAAAATTTGCCGTAAGGCAGGATGGATATAAAAATTGACTTTAATGACAATTTTTATACACATGTTAAGTGGTTCTCCGTCACGTCTGCAATATACTATAGGTACGTGTATCATGTTTATAAATACCAGGTGAATGATTCCGGCGGCAGTTAGCCATACGGAGATGAAAATCGACACGAGCTGGGCGAGACGAATGGAGCTCGACGTCTTTAATATGTTTAGGTACTGTAGGATGTCGGGAACGGTCATCAGTCGAAGGGCTCGAAGGAACCTCAGTCCTATCCACGTCCGGTCGAGATAAATCGAGACGAAAGACGGTGGTATCGTAAAGTAGTCGACGAACGAGTACATCTCTAGCATGAACCACAGCTTGTCACTGGCGGCGATAAACTAAAAAATTCAGATCGCTCGTTTAATTCGAAGAAAAGGAAAATGGACAAAAATGAAGAAAACTGGCTCGAAAAAAACAAACGAGCAGAGAACAAAAAATCCACATCGCAGATGTAGCAACTTTGCTTCTAATTAAAATAACGTCCCCCCCCCCCCCCCCCACCCCGACCTTGTGCAAATTAATTATACAAGCTAACGTTGATTCCTCTCCCTCTCTCTCTCGCTCTCTCTCCCCCTCTCTCTCTCTGTTCGGGGCTGAATGCATTTCGCTAAACATGTTGCGCTGCACGGGCTTGCCTCGAGAGTCTGCACGCTCGTTACCCTCCTCGTTGAGATCCGAAGGCACCTTGCCTCCACCCTCGTAGTTTACTTTAAAGCTCTCAAAGTACCGCGCACAGGTGACTGCGGCAAGTGCTCGACGACTGTAGTTCGTTACTTTACCGGTAGGTAATCGGTAAATCATGGCCGCATGCGGTTCTTGCGATTTTCTTATTGCTTTCGCGTATAACGTATACGTAGACGTTGGATAGAAGAAACGAAATGTCAAAAAAGTAATGAATGAAAAATGTTATTTACTCATTTTTAGGTAAAATCTACGTAGAATCGCATTGCCTGAGTTGTGGGTAGAATGTATTATTATACGTAAGGTGAAGCTGATGTTGGGTTGTTATACTTACGCGTATAAAAAAGTAGACCATAAAAAATATATTGAAAGCTAAGTCTATCTGCTGAGTAATGTTGTTACTCCACTTCTGGCACCGTTCCACCTTCTCGCTGCAACAGTTCGAATCAAACTTTACGTTAATTCAAACAGTCTTAGGTTTAGTCACCCCGCTGTCGATCGGCGTGAGTTGAGGAAATCAACAATCAACATACGCGTATGTAGACCTTTGATTGGAAAGTTTTTGTACGAGCGGTGATAAGAGGATGACAGGAAGGAAAAAACGATTGAATACAAAATTTTCTTTTCAAATATACTAGTCGAGTGGAAAATACAAAAACTGAAAGGAATCGGGTTGAACAATCTCGGATTTGATACTTACTTGGAAGCGTCGATGAAGTATATTATGAGCGATGCTATACTAAGTATGAAGACAAGGACCACCTGAAAGCAGAGAGAAAAAACTTCACGTTAATTAAAACTGATAACTAGTATATTAGAAAACGATGGTTCTACGCTTAATGCTTCGACGTGATAAAGAAAATCGAGTATACTGTAGATCGGAGTAGTTAATTTTTTAACGTATATTTTTTTTAAGGGGCCCCTCGAAAAATTTGTGACAAATACTGCAAAAAAAAATTGAAAATATTTAGAGGTCCCTACCAATTGTTGTAATATTTTTTATTTATCCTTACGTGCGCGCTTTGCGGACTTACGTATATATTAGTTCATTTTTGTTTTGTATCCTGGACCAATTAATCGTTACCCAATCAACAGCAAATTGTACCTGACAATTCCGCAGTTGGCTGTTATCGTCTTTTATACATATATATATATATATTATATTTACAAGTCCATCATTTTTTATTTTCTCAGTATTTGTCAAAAATTTATTTACTGTCACCTTGAAGAAATCTTATCGTCATCAGGTTCGCGTGAAATGTATATATAATGTGTGTAATACGTATAACGATTATATTATTACGTCGGCTTGGTAACTAAGCGGTTAGTTATAATTGAATAAAACATTAACGGAGATAAGAACTGAGGCCAAACGGTTCGCCAATTAGCACATTTTTAACGCCGGCTTGTTTCCTTCCGTAATTGTGCGTTCGTACTTACAAGCCCGCTCTTTTCACACTTTAATGCAACGAAACACGTGACGCGATATGATACGGTTATAACGCGCGGGATATAAACGTAACAAAATTATACACGTCATCGTCGCCGTATGGCTAGGGTGTCAAGAGTTATGTATATATATATGTGTGTGTGAGTGTGTGTGTGTATTTATTTAAAACGCTAACCGGGATATTTGTCGCGTGAAATTCTATCACAACCCCGTGCACGCCCTGCGAGAATATTTAATAACAACTTTCGTAAAACGCTACATTCGTAATTACATACCACGTTGATTGGTCGAAACGTTATCGCCATTTTCTAACAATTAACTAGAAAAATAACGAAGCGATCGAGGGTTGATTTATTTCACGTGGGCGAATTAACGAGGAACTGACTCTGCATTTGGAAGTCAAATTATAACGATTTCGATTTGTTGATATTGATTTTTCAGTGATTTTTATTTCAATATCTTGTACCTTGTGGTGTGAATTTTTTCAATCATTTTCTATCCTACCATCACCCGTTTATCATTTATTTTCATTGCTCTTCGAAAACAAGAAATACGAAAAAATCACTGCAAATCGTCAAGAATGCTTGAGATATCGTTGGAAATCAACAAAAAAACGATACGGCACAGACCTCGATAAATAAGATCAATGAAGTGAAACGGTAATTTAGCTTTCACCACAATACCGCAAATTTTGCAGGATTACCAACGACTTTTTCATATCGTTCCACAAGTGACTGGCAATAATTTTATTTCGCAGTTGTCTCGATCGATTCACCAGTTAATCCAAAGAATCTTTCGGTCATTTATAAGTCACCCTAACTTACAGTACGATATTCAATTGTTCTAAAAAAAAAACCATGTACAAATTCCTCTTTTGACCGGGCGAACTGCTAACAACAAGAAGAAGATGAAAAATAAATTAAGAATTATGTCAATCTCCGGGCCATGGCAAACAGGGAGGATCGTGGTAGGCCGACGCCGTTGACGACGATACGACGAGACGTCGACGTCGCGACGCCATGAAAGCCGACGGCGACGAAACTGCGTCGTTCTTTATACGCCGGATCGACTTGCCGCCGTGCAGGGGTCGAGGTCAGGTCAGGTCACGGATCCAGGGCTTCTTCGTCTTCCTCGTCGCCTGCTTCATATATATATGTATATATATATATTCTTCATCTTCGTTTCCAGCGGAAATTACCGTCGGCGGAGGATTGAAACCGGATCGCGATCCATTAATCAATCGAGTTAGTTTATTCGCCAATCTTTGTACAAGGTATACAATACACTTATTATCCATAATTCCTCGCCAAATGTTTTTCCCCCAAGTAAAATTTATATCAACCTTTCGCCGATTCGAATCGATTCACCGAAATGGCTGTGCGGGTATAATTTTATCATTCATACGTCCAAAACTTCTAAATATTTTTTTTTTTCTTACTGTCTATAATCGGGGTCGTTTCGCGTCCTCTTGTGATTAATAAAAATAGCCAACCTGATCGACGTCGAATTCGTTATATGTACGGAAAAGAAACGGTGAAACTCTGCAGATCGAGTGCCCGATTGCGCATGCGCGAGTTTTGTCGTATTTTCACGCAGGCTGACCACCTCAAGGTTCATTTATTAAACGTCGCTTTTACGGAGGTTATGTGAGTAATGCGAATTCCATTGTTCCCGGTTAAACAGTTCTCGAACGGTTGCAATTGCCGTGATTGGGAAACTCTCATTGTCGAATAACATTCGGTGGCAACACACGAGTATCAATTCGTCGCTCGAGACGCGAATAATTTGGCATCTCGTGCTCAGTTTCCGATTGAGTTGGCTCCCCTGTCCAGCAGATCGGATGGAGATATATACCGCCGCGGTAGGAACTCGCCGACCAATAGAGTTCGATTGTTTCGCGCATGCGCGTTCGGTAGGTAAGCCTGTCGATAACCCCGACCGTTTTCTATCGGTAAAACAGAAATCTACAAATACAATAATATATTGTTTGACCCGCGGCGGATCGCCCGGTTATTTGCCTTGCGGCAGAATTATAATGAAGGTATCCACGGGTGATATTCTATAATTCGCGGATCGTTTTGGCAATCCGGACGCAGCGTTTCGCAATTACAAAGCCTTTATAACAGCTACACGTATTCGTAGGTGTGACGTCGACTCAGGCTTGCCACCTTCTGTAATACCTTGGAAATATCGGTTCACGCAAATAGACTTTTAACCGCAGATTTGTTGTTCGTACATCAGCTCGCGTTCAATACGTGGCAATATACGACAGGCCTTAAAACCGCTTACACTGCGATTTCCCCAAAGTCCCGATGTGATTCCTCCGCGGTTTTCACCTCGGGCATTATTGCAGACGAGTATGTGTACGTCACACGTCTATAGGTGTACGACAAGTCATACGTGCATGTATATTAGCTTGTACATCTGCACTCGGATACGTGACTCGAAGCTAGAAATACCTTCGGGATTTCTGCGGAGCTGCAGCTGCACTTCAATGCATCAAAGTTATACCGCGGACACGCGACCTGCACAACCAATCAAACTGATCCCTCCTTCCTCTACACCGATATCGGTTCTACCTGTTGAAACCTCACGTCGGCTGACTATTCCGACCTCATCGTCACCCTGCCGCAAAGACCGACAAACATTTTGCAACGATGTTTCGTGAAACGCATTAAACCAGTTGAAAAATTCAGTTTCAACAGCTTGTAAGAAGTTCTGGTAGAACGAAGGGAATCGTTAAGATAACGGTTTGAACATCACCGTGGAAATTGCATATTCTCGACATTGAAACATCAAATCTGTTCGTTTAGTTGACTGCATTTTTTTGCAATTATAGATCGAAATCGGCCTTAACGTCAATGTGTTAATACTATCGTCGTTAAATTACACCAAAAGTAACTGCAAGGAAACATTTTATCGAACAACCATAATCAAAAACTACAGCGACACGTACCACAAAATTTATTTAATTTTCTTTAAAAAAAATTAGTATACTCAAGGACCGTTCGCAATAACCGCAACACAAAAATTTCTCTCAATAATTTCTAACATCGGTGTTCATTCTTTTGCAAATAATCGTAAAGCTTAATCAGATACATATGTACGGTATGTAACCTAAAATTCAATGAATACGTGGCTGTGTAAAAAAAGAGAAAAAAAAAAAAAAAATTAAACAAGAAGAAACAGAAAAAATCAAGTGTCAAGTACACGTGTAATTTTATTTGATTTTTTATGTTTTTCATAATTAACCGGTGTTCGTACCAGTCCCAGGTTTTTTATACGCATCGCGACACGCGCTTCGTTTCCGGCCACACGGTTCGATCGTTAAGTCGATTATGACAGCTATTAATTTTGCGTTTAAACTTCGCTCCCCTTCTCTTCTTTCCGAATTCCTTTCCCCGCGATTTGGTCTCTCGACATCTTCAAACGTATTATTTTACAGGGTGGTTCTCGAAGAGGTTATTTTCGAATTTCTACCGGCTCGCGCCACGAATCGACTCAAGATGATTCGAACATAATTCCCTCATTTTTCCAGATTCTTATCTCAACTCTGACCCGTGCCCCAAAGGGGGTGGATACCATTCAACCCTTTCAGGAGCTCGTCAAATCTACCCAACGGATTTAGATGAAATTTGATATAGATGGGTTTCTTGGGTCACTGATTACGAATCCGAACTCGAGTTTATAGAATTCAAAATGGCGGATCCGATATGGTGGGGCGTAATCCAAGAAGACATTTGATAAAATTCAATACGCGGGGGTTTTCGAGGCTGCCGATTACGAATCTAAACTCGAAATTACAGAATTCAAAATGGCGGTTCCAATACGGCAGTGTCAAATGACTTTTGGGGTTTTGGTCCACCGTATTGGATCAGAAACTTTGAATTTTCAAATTTTGAGTTCACATTTGTCATCGGTTACCCAAAAAACCTCTCTCTACCAAATTTCATTTATATCCGTTGGGTAGATTTGACGTGCCCCCGAAAGGTTTGAGCGAAGAAATCCACCCTCTTTGGTGCACAGGCTACAGTTAAGATAAAAGTCTGAAAAAATTATGGAATTATTTGTTAATTATGCGGATAGCCGATAGTAAAAATTCAAAAAATGCCTCTTCGAGGACCACCCTGACATAAACTCGAATCCGCGGATTCCGAATTATGTACACGGTGTACGTAGAGTACTCGCGGTGTGAACGGAGCTTGATCTTCACCGGCGAGGTGCGTGCGCGCCGTCAGATCAATACGTGTCTCGGTGGCGACCTCACCGTTGTTGCACACATCCGATGTCCCGCGTAGGTATGCGAAATGTGCAAAAAAGTGTGACACGAGCATTCGTCCGATTGCCAATGCGCGAAAGATTCTCACTTTTTGCGTGTCGAAATCCACGGCGATCAAACGCTCGTTCAAATTTTCAAACTTTCTCATTCCCATTGGCAGGTAAGTTACCTGTAAAATATAAATTCTTCGTCGCGTCCCAATTCGCGTTGATTAAAAAATCCGATTTCGTTTTCTGCGCGTTGATCAAATCCGAATTTGAGTCACGGAAGCTGATCGTTAACTGCGGATATATATATAATATATAATACATGTAGGTACACGTATACATGTATAGACACACCGTATATAAATTCGGCAGAAGGATACATTATTTCTGGCCAACGCGTTACGGTCTCACGAAAAATTATATATATACTATAAATACGAAGCGCATGAAAATATAAATAGAATTAAACCTGCAAGACCCCCCCTGCTAAGACTCATTTTCTCGATGCTTGCAGCGCTCTCCGATTAATTCTCTTTCTTTCCCTCCCTCCCTCCCTCCCTCATTCTCTCTATGTCTAGCTCTCTTGCCGAATTTACAATTTGCCAAAAACTTGTGATTCTATTATTGACTAGATAGAAGTACAAGACACGGAGTGCAGAGGTTTGGAAATAAAGGTTGTTCCCAGGATGTGTTTAAAGGTTCACCTGTTGACCGTCAAACTGACGTACGATGACTTGAACAATATTTGATGGTAAATATTGCGAGGGTTGAATTTTGACGTCACAGCCGAGGTAAATTATCGCCAAAGCCGATCAGTCATGCGATTCAGTTTTTTTCATTTTTTTTTTTTTTTTTTTTGTTTTTTTCATTGGCACGGAAGTCCGATTACACGTTTCCTGTGTATCTTTGCGACGCGGAATGGGGATCCGATGTCAAAAATTTTTTAAAACTAAAGACAACCCCTAAAATGGTGCGAAAACGGGACTGATGAATTATCATTTCAATTCAACGAGATTTATATGAATATTTATTTTGAGAGATTAAGATTTTAGGCTGATAAATAGGTGCAACCCCCAATACTATATATGTGCACCCCAAAGGAGGATAAAAACTACCCCTATGCATTGATTATTTGTAAATCTAACGGCAATTCTGAGATCTCTGTTTGTCAACCAATGAATTCCAAGCGTTTTTAGTACCTGTACGTTTACTATCAAATTTCTCCGCCAGCGAATTACATTTACGAAAACACGTTTCCGTTGCATATGATTGCTCATAACGATTATAAACAATTACGAATTCACAAAAAAATCCTAATCATTTCAAAGTTCGAGTATTTTTTTTTTTTTTTTATCTGAAAATACGAAAAAAAATCTCAGAACTCTGCGTGGAATGTAAAAAAAAATTGACAAAAGAAACACGAAAAATCAAAGGGTGCCATTATATTGACTTCTATGACTGAAAGAGTTAACCAAAAAAATGTGCTGGTAAACTGTCTGGATGATTATGATCAAGAGGGGAATAATCATTTTCTTATACTACACTTGCATCATGTATGTAAGAAATAAACAAGATACGTTAATAATCGTAAGCGTTACGAGTTCGGGCATGTTTGTCGTCCTCGAGAGGATAAGGATAGAAACAAAAAGTAGGATTGCTGTTCGATAGAAGAACCAGAATATGGAATTAAAAATGTGGAAGGTTCGAGTGCGGAAAATTGGATAGATGGTAAGTCGAAACACATAAAGAGAAAGTATAGAAAGGAGAAAAAACATGGAACAGAAAAATCGAGAACCTGCACAAGATCCTATATCATCGAGAGGAATTCCGACGACTCTGCATTTTGGCATTCTACGTTCCGACCTTTCTAATCTTTCACCTCTCCATTCGACTTCGACTTTCACCATTTTTAAATTCTATACGTCAAGTTTTGGCTTTTTAAAAAATTCTATATCGTTGCTCTTCGGTTTCTTCTTCTTTCTACGCGTATTTCCACTCCTTCGCAACCTCGAGATTGATCATTGGCTAACGGAGGCGAGAATCGATATCGTTTCGTAAACGCTGCCAGTAGCAGGAAGGCCTTCTCAAAGACTGCAGAGATCGTCGATTCCGCTTCGCCCCAATTCCCTCGTGACGTCGGCTTCGATAAGCCTCCGTCAAAAGCGTTCAGCCACGATTCCCAAATTGCACCGATGATAATGCATGCGGAGGACGACCGAAGACGCTACGACCGGTTGGTTCACCCCTTCGACTCTTGAACCACTACCAAATTATGGTGAAATCGCGATACCTGCATCAATGAAATCCTTGAAATTTTACGCAAATGTAACTATTTAAGCCAAACTATCGTCGTCGATGACACGTTATCCAGTTATTGCAAACATTCGCGTATTATGTTTGTTCGGTTTTCCACATTTACTCATCAGTCGAATGAGACCTTAACGTCAATTTATTTTTCTGCACCATCATCGAATCATCGCAACGAATAAAACTCCCACCGTTTTATTATACGAAGGAACTTTCAATCCTTTCAACCCTTCGCAAAACTATAATAGTTCCAAAACTCCGAAACTCATTTGTAGACAAATCGGTTTTGTTCGTTCGTTCGTTAAAATTTTTTTTTTCTCCTCTCTTTCTTTCTTTTCTTTTCTTTTCTTCTTCACTTTTGGCCAGATACCAAATTTTGTGTAATAGGTACGCGAGAAGTTCGCTTCTGTACCGTTATTATTCATCTCCTATAATCTCGGTTTTTCTAATAATTTCTCTTAGTTTTTTTATTTGTTTTTACTTTCTTTGTAATTCCATTATACCCATAATACATATATATATATATAAGGACACTTGCGTCGATTATTGTTAATTTCCTCGTATACATTGAACCATTTTATGTAATTGATTACGTAAAATTTGTCATGTTCAATACTATGTTCACATTGTAATCTCATTATTAATTTTC
Source organism: Neodiprion fabricii (assembly GCF_021155785.1). Taxonomy (NCBI): domain Eukaryota; kingdom Metazoa; phylum Arthropoda; class Insecta; order Hymenoptera; family Diprionidae; genus Neodiprion; species Neodiprion fabricii. The sequence continues at coordinate 3,938,386 of NC_060242.1, forward strand.
TGTAAGCGTGCAGTATATGAGTATAATACATAGGTGTAATGAGGCATAAAAATATTTTGATTAATCTTCGCATCTCTTCGATGCCGTAGACATATGTATATAATGTAAAACCATATATAATACGAAATACGTTCTATTTTCGTATTGACGTATTTCAACTAGGTGTTTTTACTTCTACGACATGCGATTGGATATAATTCCTTGCGTCATTTTCACACGTCAGGTATATTTCAAGCTCACGGGCAGGATCAGTGAACACCGAAATAAATAATTTTCACGTCATTAATATTATGTACCTATACACGCGTAAGCGAGCACGATCTTTTGAGCGACAACTCTTGAAGTGAAAAAGAATTTAAGAAGAAGAAGAAGAAGAAGAAGAAAAAATAGTACGATGGGGAAAAAATAAAAGAAACAACTAAATAAATAAAAACGACATGTCACAAGCAATGAGAAACGAATAGAAATCTCAGCACTCAGTTTCCTGGATATACGCCAAGTTGAAATCAATCTTTTGCGTTTAGGGGAGGGGGCTGAAAAAACCGTGTACATTATATATACACGTACGCGAAAAGCTGTAGAGTTATCATTAGTACGGGATAAACGACAAAGCCTTTTTATGTCAGCTTCGGTAAGTGACGGGAAGAAATTTTACATATCGAAGCAAAAGTTTTTCAAACGTAGCTCCGATGTGGGTAAATTTAACTAAATTGACTTGCAAAATTTTATCAATTGCAAACAAATTTTCTTGCTTCCAATCCGAGGAGAAATTTTTTTGTCCTTCATTGAACGTAACAAAAATTCATCCGTTAAAGTTGAATTTTAACGTTCTCGTAAAAACTCCAATAACTCCGGGCTTTCAGTTCAAGAAGAAATTTGTATTTAGGTATACAAAGACGTCGTATTACGGTGGTGAAATTCAAATATACGAAATCCCCGCTTCGTGATCGAAATATCTTATGGAAATAAAATTGGGAAAAACTTTGTTCGCTACTTTGAAATTTTTTAAATCATTGACGAGTATACCGAAAATAACGAAGAATACAGTCGTTTAATTCTTAGCTACACTCGACAGAACGATAATTTTATAAAAATTAAATTTTGAACGTTACTTAATATACGAACGTTTTCGTTAACGAATTTTATGCATCGGAGCTTTTAAGCAGAGCGTTAAATTGTCTAAAAAAATGTCCATTTTCCAACGGCTCATAAAATTTCGAGGAGTAACAAAAAGTCTCTTCCCCGTGTTGCGTTCCATAAGATAAAATAGCTCAGCCGCAAAGCGGACTGTCTTACAGTTGACATAGAAGCCTAAAATTTTCCGAAATTTAAAAAAATTTCTTTTACCAATTACAAAGCTTTTAAGCTCCTGGGATAGTAAAAGTTCAAAAACAACTCTATCAAAAACCACCCTAACGCATTACAGTATTCTATTTAGCAATAATTCACGATCCGAAAATATTATCGGAAAATCGTCATCGGTGTTGAGAATTTTTTATTTCGTTACCGCGTCAATTTTCTTCCACCGCATTTGGATTAAACGTGTATCGCGAAAAAGTTAAGGAGGATCAAGCGATTTTCATCATCGCTCAGCTAACAGTGCAGAGAGTTTCGGTGTATTAAACCTTACCACCAGCCGTGGCAAATCACCTCGAGTCGCGAACTGTAAGCTAAACCGAGTCAAGGCCTTGGCTCCTGACCATTTACCATTCCTACGTATAACCGTGCTGCCCCAAATTTTCCGCTCCTATACCTGCAATCTGTGTCAGCTGTTTCACCTGACCCTGCCTCATTTTTTACTTCGTTATTATGAATGTAATATTGATTATTTTTTTTTTTTTTTCCTCTTCCTTACCCCGCAAGCTGATTTCCTCGCCGCAAGTATTTGTTTCACGAATTTGGTAACGATTAATTATTTATAAAAAAAAAAAAAAAAAAACACAACGCACACACACAAACGCAAATGTTCCAAAAATCTGTACTGCTTTATATTTGTTGTTCATTTGTTTCGAAAAGTATTTCTTATTTTTTTTTTTTTTTTTTTTGCCCCCGTTTTCGGTATTTTTCTCACATAGTTGTAATTTTTGTCATTCCTTTTCATCGGTTTCTACTTAATTTTTCTTAATTTTCGTTTTTCTTGTTTTTTTTTTTTTTTGTCTCTTCTTTTCCTTCTCCCTCTTTTCTCACTCCTCTTATTTTCGCGCGGTTTGCGCAAGCACAACAAAATTTAAAAATATACCAAAGTATAAGTTGCGCAACCGTGTAAATATGTGTACAGGGGCGATACTATTTTTATTTTTAATTTTCATTCTTATTTGTTTAAATTAACCATCAGGCGTACGATATTTTCTCACCACCGAAACCTGTATATAGTAAGATTGATTTTTTCTACAAAATTCAAGGCTTATTCATCGGCGTTAAAAAGAGAAACTTAAAGTTTACAAGTAACAATTGAAAATTTACGTTATTATTCGATGTACGGAATGAAAGTTTATTTATTTAATTACAAGCTCAAGAAGAGGAGAAGATGTTTCCGTTCAACTGCGATTAATCGTTAAATTTTAAATAAAAGCGATCCGAGCGCAAAACTGAAGTTTGTTTAATTATCGTATACAATAAATGTTTCATAAAATGGGTAATTTCTCTTAAGATTCGAAACATCGTTCTGATTTCGACAAAAGCAAACTTTGCCCGATAAAATTCTTTTTATTCGTTCCTCTCTTCAAGCTGCGTGGAAGAAATGAAAATTTGACATCGCCGGAAAAACCGAGATCGAAAATTCGCGTCGAACGGTGTAATTGAATCGATGAAGCGGCGAGTACGACAACTGAAATGAAAGAGTCGAAATAATAGAAAAGCGGGGCTAAAAGGAGAAACATAAATAAGAAAAAAGTGAATCCAAATATAAAAATAAAACCTCGAGTGCCAGAAGCTCGCGTGGCGGATAAGTCGAGCTTAAGTCACAGTCACGTGCTGCTCGTGTTGCCGTTCTCTGTTGTCCAGCATTTCACCCGGCGTAGGTATAAGTAGGTGGTTACACGTGTATATATATATACACAAAATACGTATATTCAAAGAGTGAGCCATCCTTGAAAGATCGTGGGCGTGCTAAATGATACGCGCATAAATTTCAACTCACGCCCGGGGTCTACGCCCCCCGTGAACAAAAATATATATCTGATACATTGAATTTTCGACACCGTTATAAGGCACGACCTATAAAGTGAACTAACTATAATAGGCTCTCTTGAAATGAAAAGAAAATTTATATCTCGAGTGGAAAAAGAGAACAAACATTCTGTACAAAGTTGAGCTTTTTGACAGGTTGAGTTCGTTTGATTTTCAATTTTATATATATGTATATATGTAAAAATTGGGGTGAGAAAATAATCCAAAAATTGCTATCATCGTTATTATTGTTATTATTATTTACCACTGTATTACAATATAATTTCTTTAAACAAAGCGCGAGAAGGTGATTTTATGACAGAAACTTATATTAATATCTGCATCGCACGGTAAGTAAAAAGTTAAAAATTACGATCAAGTTACTGCGAAATGTCAAATCTATCTCGGAGTGGGTAATTTTTTTTTTTTTTCCATTCCAACTCAGGTGGTATACACCTCCGTGTATAAATAACGTACGTTACACCGAATAATCGTACCGACAAATCGAACGTAATATTACACCTTGCATTGTGCGTAAAAAAAAAACAAAAAAAAAGATTTAAAATCTGATTGTACGTACAATATAAAATCATAATTACGCAACACGGCATGTGGAATCTCATTATTGTACGACACGTACTGAAATAATTCTTATTGGTATTTGTATTCATTTATTCGTTTGTTAATTTTTTTTTTTTTGTCCGAGCGCGCGACGTTTGTTAAAATAAGAACCACAGAAATCGGCACTTTGTTTCTCGAATCTCGAGAAAAGAAGTCAAACAGTGAAAGAATAATAAACTTTGATGCGAGATGTTGTAGCAGCGAGGATTAATTAATTACTATTAATTATTATTGTTGTTGTCGTTGTTATTGTTGTACCGTCATCTTTGCATTATAATGTAGTACAGAAAATTCCACGTGATCCATTGGCAACCGGACCAACTCGGTCGTGTATATATATATATATATATATATATATATATATATATATATATGCATATACGTCCTAGGAATGGGTAAGTTGGGTATGGTATGTTGTAATATAGCGCGATGACGTACTTTGTGTGTGTTTTTCTACAATACCGATTTACGCATGCATGCACGCGCAATACCCCTACCACCAGCGTAAAATATGAAACAATATGTAACGTGGAAAATTGGCAAAAAAACGACGAGGCGCGCGTGTCAAGTAATACGCCGGGTCGCAATTTGCCATCAGCGGCAACGTGTACGATATATAACGTCGTGCATACGTACGCTGTACGTGTACGTACGTATCATCATTATTGTTGTTATTATTGTTACTATTATTATCGTTATTATTATACCCATGCAGAGGCTGTACCTTTATGTACGCGTCTATAAATAAAACATAGTGCTCTCTATTTAGCGTGTGAATATGTATATCAGTCGAGGGGGTCTCTCTCGCTCTCTCTCTCTCTCTCTCTCTATCTATCTCTTCGCGACAACAGTTAGTAACGACTAACCGCAAAAGCTCTTACCGACTATTTATAATATACGGACACCCTCCCTCCCTCTCTCTCTCTCTCTCTCTCTCTCTCTCTCTTTCTCTTTCTCGCTCGCTCTTTTTCTCTCTGCCAACGTGCGGCAGTTATACAGATCCTAGGCTAAGCCTCCCCGGTACTTTTGGGTCCAGAGTAACGCCAAAGAACCCTGTTTCGTGGATTTCAATATCAGACGCGTCAAGTCGATATGTTGTATTACGTAACGAGGAAAGTATAACCGGGAAAAATTTACCACACCGAATTTCTTGATACCTACAATGAGAGAAATTTTTAGTTCCGGTCCTTAACTATTTTCATTGTTTTAACATAATCGAAAAATATAGTTCTGGGTAGAAAATGAAAATTAGTTTTCTAGCTGTTAACGGAAAGTCTGGTATCCGTTGCTGTTCTTTATCATTACGATCGCTGTTGATAGATTTTCTTGCAACTGTTGCGAAAATTTAACGCTTGTGCAAGAATAAATTGAGGCTAAAGCCTCGTTTAACTAGAAAAGTAGAGTAAACCTAACAAACTGATTTTGCGTTGCGATAACCAAAAAAGGATCGACGATAGCGAAAAATGGTTAGGCGTAGCTCGTTTTTCCTAATTCCAACGATATTCAAACAGTTTTCTAACGATACCAGTTTTACTCAATTTTTCTAGATACCGTGACAAATGAAATTCTTCCCAGCGTGACATGGTGCAAAATCGCAAAATACTCGTCGATTTCTTCCCGAAACACCCTAATGTTATCACATATATATAACAGCGCGGCAGCTTGCGAGTAGATAAAACGCTAGGGAGTCTTCTCATCTCGAGTTGTTTGTTTTCGGTAGTTTTACACACGTATACAGTGGAACTGCTTCGGCACTCTGGCCGCGAACCGTATACACGCGGAGAATGATCTCTCTCTCTTTATCCTCTTGATATCCGACAGGTTTATGATCTCCCAGAAGCCCACATACGTCCAACATACACTTATACCATATACACTAAATATTTTATACATACAGTTAAAGCACATCAGTGACGGATGGAAAGAATAGACGGTCGGACACCTGTTTCCTTCTAAACGCGGCGGGTATGTTTGTTATTTCAGTTTGAACTTCATTAGATGTATAAGTAGGTTACGTACGTAAGTAGGCGAAACTCGGAAATCTTCTCCAATATTTGTTTTAGGCAAAGAAAAAAAAGTGACAAAGTCATTTTGCCGACTACGGTGAATGCGCGACATTTTTCTCATATATGATTAAAAAAGATTTACAGTATCGAATATAAAAATTTTACTGTATATATATATATACGAGTAAGGAAATATGTTACGTGAATAAGAAAAGCAAAAGAAAAAACAGAATCATGTGTAATCATCCTTAATCATCAGTGATTTTGTTTTTGTCTTTAACGATCAACAAATAAGACTATCTTACTGGCAAAATTTTCAAATTTCATTTAATTAACGTCAAGGTTTAAAATTGTTTACGATTGTTATAATCGTAACGACTACTACACGACAGCAAATTATTATATTGATTAATAGAAAGGGAAGTTTTCGTGATGAGAACGCGATTACAAAATCGCTAAAATAAGGGGTGCACGTTTTTTCTTCTAATTGCTTTTCTTCCGCGTGAAAAACCGAAGAAAACGAAGCTACGTAAGAGAATCGATTGAAACGTCAAACGGCTATATATTTGCGATCAATTAAGGCCGCATGATCGATCGCGAGCTGGTCCAGGATATCGGATACCGTGCGAGGGATCGACGGTCGAAAGTACGAAGACGGATCGAGGATACCGGATACCGGATAGAAACTGCGAAGGATTTCCAGAAAAACGGTCTGCGTTAATAAAGAGCGAGGCGAAGATATTACAGCGGATAGTGAGAGAAATAGCGAGAGAGAAGGAAAGAGGAGTTGAAAAATAAAATACGCGTGTGCAAATATCGGCGTGAAAACTTTTGCTCGACGATCCGACGATCCGCTTACTTTCATATATTACGTAAGTTATCCCCACCCCCAGTCAAAAGTCAAAACTGCGACAATGAGAAAAGTTTCATTTGTTACAGTAATTAAAATAGTCAAGGACCGAGCGTTAACCGGAACTAAAAATTTCTCTCGGTGAAAATTGTCTAAACAGCCCGAGAATTTCTTTCAATTATATCAGAAGCACACTCCATGCCTCTTACCTTGTTTCGTTTATTGTTTCATATCCTCTATTTTCAACTTATGATCCCCATTTTGTATTTTGGCAGAGTAGCACGAGTTCGATAGCGCAAAGTTCACAGATGGTGATCATATATTTTTCACACAAATTTGTTGTACATTTTATTTCAAACGTTTCCGTCTGTCGTGTATTTTCTTTTCATATCTCACCGAAGTTCTCCTTAGAAGGCTCTCACAGTTCCAGGACATTCTGTTAAACAAATGCCTCTCTCTCTCTCTCTCTCTCTCTCTCTCTCTCTCTCTCTCACACACGCATGTCCTCTTTGTAAACGTCCGGTAAGCTTGACCAATATTGTCATGGATAAGATAAACCATCAAATCCATCTATCTGTCGGTCTCTGAATTTTATACGACTGTATAAACCTCGAATATCTGCATCTCGAAAACTGACAATGAAATCCATTCTGTTACAACTAACGACGTCGTCACGTGACACCGTGTAATTACAGTGTGCAGGAAGCGTCGAGCACCGACCCGACAATTATAGGGGATCCTAATTGTCCGTGTTACAATACCCGCGGCGGTTTCCATACAGAGAGAGAGAGAGAGAGAGAGAGAGCGGGAGAGAGAAACGAATCTTCGCGTTCCTCCGAGCCGTGAATAAGAGGGCAATGCACATATAAGAGTCCAGACTCCTAGACGCCGGGCGAATCGCGTCAGAGATGCGAATTTTCCCTCTTGAACTCTGACTGCCAGAGCTTTTCGCCGACGTACGATTTTGCACGTGTACGAAGGGGGGAATTCCATGCGGACCCGACCGACCTCTGACCCTCACGATTTCTGATCTTGGTCGAAAATCAAACCCGTCTCCAAAAGTGACATTAATTTTATTTACATTTCTTTGGCAAAATCTCGTATACTTAGGATTTTTCAAACCAATATGTCTTTGGCGGTTATTTAATAACTTGAAATCTTCATTGATTCAACCTGGCAATTTTGCTCAAATTTGTTATTCAACTGCTCGATTATTTGTAGATATATATATAAAGTGATTTTGAACGGGACTTTGTTTTTGAATTCTCAAAACATTCTCAGAGACTGTATTTTCTATTCCAAACGTTTCAAAACCGGGTGCGTGATAGGCCTGGTTTTTCATTTTTTCAACACTATTATTTTTTTTTGTCAAGTCGAACACCGTTTGAACGGTATGAAAATTCCAAAACAATTTCTAAACTTCTATTCTTCACTTATGTTAGAACATATCTAGACCGGTTTCATAAACGTGCGAATTTTGTCCAATTCTTTGGCTCATTCACCTTTTTTTTTTCATCAACTTCGCAATGAATATGATCTAAAAATATTCCACGTGAGGAATAATGTTTTAGTTGATGAAAGAAAAGTAAAAGTACTAAAGTAAAAGTAGAAAAATATCAGCCTATCATGGGCCCGGACTCGGAAATGTTTGGAAAGAATGTCTGGTTTTTGAGAATTTTGCGAAAGGTTCTTTTCAAAATAATTTTAAATACTTGTAAATAATTGAGGAGTTGAATAAAAAATCAGTAAAAATTTACGGTACTGTTTCAGTGCCTGGGAAAACTGTGGAAGAAATTTTTTTGGTTTAACTCGTATTGAATTCCCCATATATATATATATACACAATATGTTTCTTCCATCCCCTCCTTCTTTTTAAGTGTGTAGGTACCTAACTCCTCGCGTATTCTTATCCGTATATCCTTCACCCTATCCAGCAGTTTCGCCGATTCCCCTCGGGACGTTGATCCAGCCGATAGACGGGCTACTCCGGACTTGAACGTCGAGAACGTTCGTCAGGAACGCATCGTAAAAAGTCGAGGATTATTTGGAGAAAAATTCGACGGTCCGCGGTTAGAATTTCCGAATGATAAAAAAACGGTAACGATAAGTCTGACGGTTAAAGTTGAACATTTCGTACTTTGACCCGCGCCCAAGGAGATGACAAGGCAAAAAAGTATCGCTTCCGTATAACCTAGCTGCGGCAAAACTCTTTGAAATCTGCTTCGAATGAGAACCGTTTTTTTTAGCGTCGTATTTACACGTATGTGCAAACCAACTGCGAGACGCGTCTCGCTGGTCAATAAAATGTATCGAAACGACGACCGTTCCCGAGTTCAACAGTCATACGAGTGAGTTTTGTTCGAAAACCGAGGACTGGCCATTAGCCAAATGGGCTAACGACTCCGTCGACCGAGAGAGAGAGAGAGAGAGAGAGAGAGAGAGAGAGAGAGAGAGAGAGAGTCGAAATGTGAGTATAAATTTTAAGTTGTAACGATACTTTCCTAATATCATTCTCGTTGCATGGACACAAGGGTGGTCGTTAATTTCCAACGCATACTTCTCACCCCCCGGTACCGATGGATAATAACGAAAAAACGGTGTGTCATTTGTTTTAGATTTTTAGGCTTGATTGGAAAGGGTGCCGGAATCGATTTGAAATTCAATACACAAAATAAAAAAAAATAAAAAAAAAACCTCATTCTTAGAGTAAAAAAGAAGCGAGCTGTTGTCCGATTCATTGATGTTTGGTCGGAGATAATGGGAAAACAAAGAATTTGAAAAAAAAAAAAAAACGAAACAACTTGGGCAGAAAAATGTATTCCATGGTGTTCTTATCGCGTTGCAACGTTAAAGAGACTATATTTGTTCCTATCTGTGGTACAAAAGTTAAACAATGTTAAACGGTGCTCCCGGAGATCGGTTATAGCAGCTTTGTAAATTATTATTTTTACAAGTAAGAAGTACGAGTGCGAAGCTCAATCTCACCCCAATGTGTGTATAAATTTTCATATCAATAAATTGCAACGTCTAAAATCGCATTTCTCTGCCTCCTGACCTTGGTAATTTTTATAAATTGACCCCGCATCGGCTCCAGAGGTTTCCGTACTTTTTCCTCACCCTGTGCACGAATCTCCTCACGTAACTCGCATTCAAAGGCAAGTCGTACCGCCTCGATATTTCGAGAGACGAGAGTGGATGGCGGAGTGAATTATTGAATGAAGGTGACGCGAACGGGGGGGTGGGGGAGGAAGAAGAGGTGGATATCTAGGTCGACCGACGGCCGTCGGGTCACCTGGTTGGACGCCTGCTAAAGGTTAAATTCCAATTATAGCGGGCAGCTAAATAGGCGCGATTACGGCTATAAGCGAGCTAATCCGTAGACTGTGCACCACCACCACCAAGGATGCTGCATCGTCCCCCGATCGTTCCGATTATATTTCAACCCTCCACCGCCCTCCTCGACCCATTGTGCAGCCTCTCGCGATTCGATGTACAGATATACCGATTTTTTCACGACGAATCGACGCCGCGTAGCCGAAGAGATTTCACGCTGTGCTAGAAATTTTTATTAAAAACGAACACAATCAGATTCGATTTCTCTCCAATCAACGTATTTCTTCGACGTATGATTTCTCCACGTTCCGACAAATTTTTAAATATTCTTCTTTTTCTTCATCGCAGACTTGTCAAATATTTCAATGAACAGTTCAGTTGACAATCATTAGCGACGCTCATTTTTACTTCCATCGGCCGTGGAAATTTATTTTATCTTACAAAGGACGTCGTACGTAAGGACCTGTTACAGGTTCGTCCGTACAAAAAAGAAACTAAAAAAAAAACAAGCGTAAGCTGGTATTTGAATAGATAAATTTTTATTTTTAGCAAAATAACGATTTTACGTAACACGAGTAGAGTGAAATATTTACTATCGATGATGACGATATTTCGTTTTTTTTTTTTTTTTTTATTCTTCGTCCAAAACAACAAAATATTGTCAAGATGTGAAAAAGTTAATTTCTCACTGAAAAATAATAATAATAATGATATAATAATTGAAGTCGTTGCAGGTCTGAAATCCGTTTAGCCTTACAACGTAACCGTGCTGCAGGGATTTAATATTACAGACATGTGACAAAATGGTCAAGGATGCCCGAGTATAGAGGGAAAAGCATTCACTGACCTCTGTTGCATGATCTTGTAACGGTAATATATTGTCCAATTATAAAAGACGATTTTATGCATATTTCTACTTTGCCCTAGCTCGATCGATTCTTTTTTACAACAATAATCAGCAGCTCAATCGCACGGACGGAATAAAAAATGTAACGTAGATTTTGTATCCGTTGCATTGAATATACGTAGCATGTTCGTAACTCTTACTATTAGTTTTGTAACATTTTTTATCGAATTTTTAAATATTGCCACAATTGCTGTAGATTTAACCATTTCGGTCACGCGTTTTTCCACTCAATATTTTGGCCGGAATTTTGTTAACCAGGGATTTTTCGGGTCGCTGATCACGAATCTCAAGTCAGAATTTGACAATTCTCTAAATCCAAGATGTCGGATTCAACGCAGCGGGTGTAAAATCGAAAACACTATCGAAACTTGTAACCCGAGAGTTTTTTGCCTTGCGCAAGGCTGGGACGCGAAAATTTTCGACTGTGACCGAAAGGGTTGAGCCGAAAAAATTTCTGCCCGTGTATTCGGCGCGTGAGATGTAAGATTTACGATATTTGTATTTCCTCTAAATTTTGACCCAGCTTTTCCCCCGAAATCTTAAAATCGCTGGTTCGAGGCTCGGGTAAATCCCGAATAAAATTGAGGAAAACACTACGGATGATTGAATAATACGGTCTTCGTGCAGGGAGCGATAATGCTGAGAAGCCGGAAAGAGCCAAGAGAGTCTCGGCAAAGCGTCGCGGCGCCTCTTCTTGCCAACCTACAAGCCGTTCATATATTGATCTGTCTCTTGGCCTCACGTGCGGAAGAAACCAAACAGCATCTTACACGTTCCCCCGAGATATAGAGACACACGTACGGCCGGCTGATACCGAATTCTACGACCTCCGACCTCTTATTTTTATTCGCTACGCGATGGCCACTGAGATAAAAATAATCGTAGCGTCGATTAATCGAGTCGAAGAACAATAACCGCGAGTAAAAATTAAGTAAGACACCGAGGTTGCGTCGTTCGTGGGAGTGAAAAACAAGAACCGATTGCAAAAAAATAATCGATTTAATGTAAAGATTATTTGATATAAGATCGATTATTTCTGGTCGTTCCGAAAATTCGTCACCGCCAAAAGCGTTCAAATCCGCGATCCTGATCAGAAACCGTCACCGGAGACGCTAGCTGCTCATTGATGGCGTTTCTAGATCCATAAAACCTCCACAGCTTTAGAATCCAGCTTTCCGGAAAGCACCTAATTGTCGACGGAATTGAAAATTTTATACGAAAACATAAATTTTCAACTCTAAGGAGCATTCCAATTTTTTTTCTTCTTCAAACTTTTCCAACCGCCTCGGTGCACCCAGATCGACTTTCATGACGATATCTTGACAATGATTGCGAGATTTTTTGAAAATTATGAAAACAATTGTAACACAAATTGTGTGGCCAAAACCGAAAATATTCTTACAATTTTTTGTCAACTATTCAAATAATTAACAAATGTTTTTTATTAATGTCGGTTTTTTGTTTTCTTTCCAGAGTTTGTTATGTCTTCCCGAATACAACAACGAACTGCGAATTTCAATGAAAGTTCAAAATTGAAAAAACAAAACAACCAAAAAAAAGTGACGTTCATTTTTTAATTTTCTTTTAATTGTTAATTTGAAATGAAATGTACAGATCGTTGTTGCATTAAGGAAGATACATTTTACCCTGCATCTTCGAAATAAAAAAAAAAAAAAATACAGATCGAAATGACTAAACAAAATTTGAAAATTTTCCTGCTGGAACAGCAATGCAAAAAAATCGCGGACCAAATCTAAGAGATCGTAGTAGAATCGAGGTGGAATGCCCCGTATAAAATAGAAGCCAAGGACCGAGTCTGATTGTGTGATCCCGACAGCGCACCGTTCGAAAAAAGAAATGTGAGAAAGAGGAAAAGAAGACTGAAGGATACCAAATTTTCAAGAACTAATTTTCCTCGGGGCTTATGTAATACATATGATAACACGTACAGCGTAATAGCTTAAAACTTTCCCTGTGGGAGTAATACCGAATCCTTCGAGTCGAGTTTTGGTGCTGTTATAAACGCCTATTTATGATTCCCAGCCGCGGTTTGGCCGCAACGAAAAACGCGATAATTTGCGTGTTACTTTTTCTTTCTAATTCTTGTTTTTTTTTTTTTTTTCTTCTCCTACTTCACGCCGAGACCGCAGCTTAAATTTTGTCTCAGCAAGTTTTTGCGCGGTCTGAGGAGAGTTGTTACCATGCATGTATACATGGTGAGCCAAAAAAAAAAGGGACGGTTTTTTTCAGCGTGAATAAAATGCAAACGTGTCGACCGATTTTCGAAAACTTTATTTTGTTTGAAAGTAGAAGAACGAATCTTTGAAAATCTGATATATCTTGATTCGTTATTGAGATACACGCTGGTTGAAAAACATGTTTCGAAAAATTCACTCGGAGATTGAAATAAATTAATGTTACGTAATGTTCGATTCAATTTTCTTCCAAAATTCTGATTCAAAGATTATTTTCCAACATTTTAGAAACTCTTCGAGATTTTCTTGTAAATCTAGAGTCGAAACACGCGTTTCAAGGTTAAAATTTTGTTTTCCTGACATTATCGAAAAAGTTTTTTAGATCAGATTAGAACGTTTTAGATTTTTTAGGGAATTTTTCACTGATCCGTGAAGGTTGAAGTCACATTTTTCAGATTTTCGTCAATCGTATTGAAGTTAGTAACGTTATCGCAACGATTCGTGCCGAGAAGAAATCGTTATTTCGCGATTTTGGAATTGTCTGAAATTCAGTAAACCGTAATAAAACAAAACACACTAATGTTACCGTAAATGGTGAACACGTTGAACCGAGTAAGAGAATTTCACTCCCCTCATTTGCTTTTTTGCGTTGATCATATTAATTGCTAGAAGACTTTAAAGTATTAAAAATCAACGAAATAAATTAAAAGCACGGTGTATGTACAGTTTGTATATATTTTTATTTTTTTTTATTTTTTTACATGAATTGAACCAAAATAAATAAGTCCTTGAATCGTAATTTAAGCTGGAAATTAAGTTGAACATTCTTTGACATTAATTTCTATCAGTCTCCCAACAATTTTTTCGACAGATCCGATTTTCAAGAGCGTGTATCTCAGCAGCTAATAAAGATTTGTCAAATTTTCAAACGCGACACGAAAGATTCATTCTTCTAGTTTCAAGCGAAAATAAAGTTTTTGAAAATCGATCGACGCGTTCGGATTTTATTCACGTTTCAAATCGGTCTCATTTTTATTTATTTTTTTTCTTCTTTCCCATTTTGTCCCACCGTGTATATAAATAATAATGTATTTACAGACCGCAGCTTGTTAAACGTATTAACAACCGCGAGACGTACAATATAAGCGGTTTACACGGGTATTTACGAACCCATGTGTATATATGTACATAAATACGTATTACATGTAAAATAAATAATTCTTATTTACCGATAATTTCTTCCTTTTCTTTTCCCATCTCTTTTTCTAATCCTAGAACATTCGTTTCGCGGCTATTACGGGGTCGCAGGTGTATTACAATCTGTAAGACTCTAATGTCTAGAGCCTAGGACTCTGGAAAAATATCGCCTATGTGTACCTGTGCGTGTCTTACTGGTCGATAGGCTAAAGCGATTTTCCGTTGTTTCCATGTCAACGGTAAGGTTCATAATTATAGTATGTCTACCTATACGTATACGTGATAATATATTCAAAGTGAATAAGTGCACGGAATGTGCGTGATCACAAAAAGAATTCCGTACCACGTTGTTCAAATGGTTCGTATACAATATATATTGAATTTAGAGATAATACAGAGAATTTAATGCCCTGCAAGAATGTGCTTGGAAATTTTTTTTAATTCAAACGGTTCGATAGTTACGGCATTTTTAATGAAAACCTTAATATTGGTATGAAATTTTTTTTTCTCTCACCCCTTGAATTGACTTGGAATACGAAAAAATGATTTTTAGAAGTGACATCCGCTGTTAATTTTAATGTTATCCCGTGCCCCAAAGGCCTTTTAACCCCCCCCCCCCCCCCCCCCATAGCATAAATTATTTAAAACAGACGCTTTTATGACACAGGTTTCAGAATACTTCCAAATTAGCGGTGTGTTTTTTACCTTCTGTTAAATCCATGATTGACGCCGCGTACCTTCCTCTTTACTATTCTCGCCTCTAATCATGTGCCTTGGACGCTTTCTGGTTGGTGCAAACACGTCACTCACTATCACTGAATTCGTTATCGTTGATTTCATTTAAAACTTTTGTACTTTGCATTTTTGCAGGGGTTTGTTAAATTTTAACAGCTAATCTGCTCCGCAACAGCAATTATGAGAATCGCGACCAACTCTCGTGGCGTACCGATAGAAACTAACATTCAATTACGACCTTTACATTACGATGTTGTGTTCACGAGCCTGGCTCGTGATGTTTATGTTTGGACCGACTCTCCGTTCACGAGCCTGGCACGTCACATTCATGTTTGGGTCAAAATCTTCATCGCGACTCAGACTCGTTAAAGTACGGTAAGGGGTTAAAGAAGTTGAAATCGATTTTTTTTTCTTTTAACAATTTGCGTATAAACAATGAAATAACATTGCGTGGCAACTTAAACCAATCTAAAAGTAATTTTACCGCATTCCCCACATTTATCTGAATTTCTTAAGGTGATACGGGCATTGGAGCAATGTAGAGATAAAAAGCTGAATTTTTGACATGTTATTAATCGCTAATAAACACGTATAAAATAATCCTTTTTAATTAGACAAAATGAGAGATTGTTTGATTTGAATTTAAGAAGCGGAAATGAGGAATGTTTTAAGGAAAATTTTTAATGTGAAAAAAGGTGAAACTTGTAGAAAAATGAGGTGGAAATCAATGTAACATCTCCGAACATAATTATTGCCAATCTAGCGTTGTGGTTTTTCGATCCGATTATTTTTCGATTTTCTCGTATCTGTTTCATGTCAAAAAAGTAACGCTGTCGAAACACAGATAACGGCATTGATTTTCGCAGGAAAAACTACGTAAAACTTATTTTTCTTCAAATTTTTTACCTCGACGATCGCTCCTAATCGATTTTAACTGCTTGAAGGGGCCTTTGGGGCACCGGTTAATATTAAAATTAAGCGCGGATTTCAC
This sequence comes from Neodiprion fabricii, assembly GCF_021155785.1. Lineage (NCBI taxonomy): Eukaryota > Metazoa > Arthropoda > Insecta > Hymenoptera > Diprionidae > Neodiprion > Neodiprion fabricii. The sequence goes on from NC_060242.1 coordinate 3,954,389, forward strand.
GTTTAAAAATCATTTTTTACTATTTCGTATCAATTTAAGGGATGAGAGGGATAAATTTCTTATTACCAATGATAAGGCCCACCCTAATATATATATATATATATATATATGTGTGTGTGTGTGTAAACAATAATGGCGACATTTGTATTACTAGAATATTTCGAGAAGCTTTCACGGAAAAAGGCCGAGCGGAAGAGGGGTGGGAAATTAAAAAAAAAAAAAAAAACAGACACGACTTTTCAAAAATGTTTATGCATACGTAAATACTAAGAAAATAATAAAGATACTCATAATTAATAATCAATCGGCTAGGGCGAAGAAAAGTAACGGATGAAAAAGAAAAAAAAGGTATTAAAAAACGAAAACAGATAAGTCGTGTACCTACAGGAAGTAAAAATTGTCGCGATGTCGCACTATGTAAATAAAGAGGATAGAGGTACATATATGTAGAGATATATATATATATATATACACATATATAGATACATGTATATATGTATCCGTCACTGATGATGCACGGCAGGCGCAGATTTTTAATTAGCTGGTACTTCTTCTTCGCCGGCCCGATGGGTTACCGAGAGCTTTATATCACGTACGACACTAATTATTCTGCATCTAAATTATTTTTGCTTCTTTATTTTTTCCTGCCAATGCGAAAATATCGTCGCGTCTCGTGTATTGAACGCCGTTTCATTCTCAGCGGCTGATTGTCGTTTAGATACGAAGTTGAAGAATGCCTCGCGGTGAAGTTTTCAAGAAACATTACGTACTTGGGGTGATCCAAATTAACGCAAACAAGGTTTGACATCGATGTGAATATTATCGGATGGAAAATGGATTGAAGAAAAGTTACGAGAAAATGTTACAATCGGATTACACGCACGGTGATGTGCAAAAAGAAGCGTGGATACCAAACGGCGACCGGGCCCGTTTTGGGTCAGGTGTGAAAAAGTTTTCTTTTTAATCAAAGAATATTCAGAGGAAGTTTCAAATTTTTTGAATACGCGGTATTTGAGAAAAATCGATTTTTTTTTTCATTCTTCGCTGAAAACGATGACTTGCTATTTCAGGAAAATTCTGAAAAAATTATTTTCGAACAACTCAGAGAAGAAGAAACCTAATTTTTTTCGCCCTCTACAAGTTTTGACCCGAATGCACAGTTTTAGAGTTACGAAAGATGAGATCCAACATAATACCTATTGCTAAGCGGCAGGCGGAAAAAATTAGAAAAAATTAGAAAAAAAATTGAAAATGCATATTTGGTGAAATAGAAGTAGGAAATTAATCGGCGACGAATTCAGTGGAGTCGGAGTCGAACCTTGTTTACGTTCATTTGGGCTGCCCCGCCTGCTTATTACAACGATTTGTAAATTTTGCCAAAACTTCGGTATAATAATTGTCGAAATTTTTTTCATTTCCTTTTTAAATTCTGTTTTTATTCCCTTCTTTTTTATATATATACGGAGGGTAGTGCGAGAAAAATCGTCGCGATAAAGACAAGTAAGCGGCTCGTAACAGAACTATTAATAGTAGTGGTAGTAGTCTTATTGTTGGTCAATATGCAAATCAACGTTCAACAGATATAACGAATGCATAACGCGTAATAAAGCGTTCCGAGCAATTACCGGCAGCAATCGATGATAACCTCGTTCAAACACCCAATTTCGGTCTGGGGAATGCTTATCGTCAGCTGTGTCTATTAATTGTAGGCAGGTAACCCTTCGCATTTATACACACCGGGTGTGTGCTTAATCGAATCAGTGCGTAACACCGTGTCGAAACTATACTTAACCAGCAGCTAAACCTCCCATGGAGCGCAAATTAATCGCCGATAAACCGTGACCGATGAATACAGCGGATGTGACGTAAATATAATACATGTTATTACCTAGGCGTATGGACGCAGCAGAGATAGGCGCCAAAAAAAACCACAGACAATTTTGTTGAAGTCAAATTCCCATACAAGAAGAGGTGTGGTTGAAATGACTAAAAATTTGATCGAACGCAACGCGATCAGAATCGTTTTGTTTCAATGATATGAAATTTTTGTGTCAAAGCAAATTGAATTTGTTTTGATTCACGTTTTTTTTTTTTGAGTCAAGATTTCAAACGTTTAAACGGGTAATTTCGTTTGTCGTTGAACAAATTTTTTGCTCCGAATAAACTGAAATGGTATTTAGTCGATTCAATTTCGGAAACACATGAAAAGTTTCACTCGATCGCGACAAGAAAGGCTTTTGTTGAATGAAGGAATTCGCGTGACTAAATCATTCTGGCAAACTAACTGAATCGAAATTGCAGAATCGAAGCCATCGTGTTTGGAACGAATAAGGGATTTTGTTGATTCAAAAATTCCTTTCCCTCCGAGTAAACAATCCGGAGCGGCTTTTATGACAAAAAGCTCCAGAGATTGTGCATCTTCGGTACATAAATTTGGGTTAAAAGACACATAGTATCGTTTTATGTCACACGATTAAATAGAAATTGAACAATACCGGTTCATAAAGTTGGCTTATTTTTAATTGTATTTACGATGGATAGTTCAAGTTTACGAACGATTTATAATAAAAAGTACATTTTCCCTAACGGTCCGTCATATCTCTTGACTTTTCTCGATAGATAAAATTCTCTCGCTTAATTTTTTTTTTTTTTTCCACACAATCGAAAGTACAGGTACACTAGGCTGAAGTTAGTAACATTAACGTATCGAAACGTCATGTGAAAAAATCATTATTGTGCAATATCCGAGTGACTTTCACGGAGTTAACTTTTCGAAATATGCATATATTCGTATGTCTCGTTTATCACGGTTTACTGAATTTCAAATAGTCTTAAGTATGAGCAAAGTAACACAATTTTTCCGAAACAAGCACAGTTACTCTAACGTTACTAACTTCACTCTCATGAGTATACCGATTGTGAGACAGGCGGGTGATCGTCGTTTAATTTTGCCAACACCAATTCTCTGCAACGTTAGTGATAATGATTTGTTATTTATAGGGTATATATTAACGTCACGCATGCGCTGAAGAGTAACCTGTTCGTCTTATAGGTCAAATTCAAGATCGCAGTGCCTAAAAGCTCACTTTTCTCTACCTCCCTGTCTCATTCTCCTATTATTGTAAATTTCTTTGACTTTTGACTATAATTATCAGTGTGTGTATATATATATATATACATATACAGATTGATAATTTTTTATTAAGTTTATTTCTCTCTCTTTCATATATTTTATAACGCGTATAAATACACACGGATAGCTAGTACATATATACATATATACGATAATGTATCGTATTTATATCCAAACCGCGTGATGTAATATTGAGTCGTCGCGTTGGGTGTATAGGGATGACGTGGTAATGGACGAGGACGGAATTATATCACTGGGCAGTGTAGCGTCGTTTCTCTTTCTAAAAACGACACAACCACGGTATACGTACGTAATAATGTATTACAAAATAAAAATGATAAAAAAAAAAAAAAAATGACCGAGGAAGAAAACTGTCCGTTATAATATATAACTCATCGCATACGTATAACAATTGAACCGTTGTTATTAAACCTCACCGTTTTATCGAAACGAAAATTCTCTCCTAATATGAAAATAACGTTACACGTTACGAATCCCAGTTTTCACTGTGAAGATGAACGTGATAAAAAATTTTGAGACTTGGGTTTATAAAGGTTTTATCATTTATTATCGTAGCAGCAGCAAATTCGAAAATATTATAACCATCCTGAACGATCGACATGGACCAAATTGAATAATTGTAATTCCAACGATACTTACGGTATGACATTGGACCGTTATCGCAAATATGTAGCCGGGGTCAAAAATCTTGAACGTAAATTCCATACGAAATATATCGAGAATAATCTTATTTGACGCAAGATAAGTAATGGAATATCGTAAAAATCGTTGATTTATTCTCGTTTTATTTCCCAAGAATTCAATTTCGATCGTTCAAATAAATACCTGTTTTTCATAGCGCAGTATATCCATATGTTATTTCTTAATTATCCGTGTATCCAGATTTGCACGAATCAATTTTCAGGTCAAAATATTAAAAATTCAGTGCGTTACGATTCCTTGATTTTTTTTTTTTTTTGCTTCGAGTATAACGATCCATTTTCTGGTATATCGTTACTTCGCGGATCTTTTCTTTTCTTTCATACACACTAAATTTCATTTTCCTAAGAATGAAAAATTTTCCTCGACATATCATTGTTAAATAAATATCCCGTAATTTTTTCAAACTATTCGAATAAACATCCCCGTTTATACTCAACGATTTTTACGCAGAAAGAAGGTGTGCACACCTTCTAAGGATTAACTAGAACTTTTGCTTTTTCCAGAGATACATAAATTAGCCGTAAGACGTAACGTGTTTTTTCCCTCTCCCTCTCTCTCTCTTCTCCTCATGCAACTACGTGTCGTCGCAAAAGCAGCTTTTCTCGGATCGACCTGCGGTGTATAAGCGGGCATCGGGGGGCTCGAGAGGAGTCGACGTCGGCCTTCGCAGCGGCACCCCCGGCGTCTCGAACGGGGGGGTTAAAAGCTCCTAGTTTCGTAGCGATGCGCGTCGCGTACGCAATGCGTAGAAGAAGATGCCCGCCTGCCTGCCCATCGACAACGTGTCTGCGGACTACGTGGGGTGAAACTGGGTCACCCGCAAGCCCGCGCCGTTTCTCCCCATCCCCCCCCTTGCCACCTCCTCCTCCCCCTGCTCCTCCTACTCCTCATCCTCGTCATCGGCGACCTCCCTTCGCGAAATAAGTCCGAACAACTCAAACACAGCCGACGACGACAATGTGGAAGGACAATTTTGTGCCTCGTTGGAAACCCAAGGACGATCCGTTATCGGATAATGTATACCTATGTATATACCTACCGTGCGCACTAACGGAGCTTTCGCAACCGACCGACGACGACGACTTAAAAACGACCGAGAGAATATCCCGAGATATCGTCTCATCTCACGGATGAATATCTTTTGCTTCTAGCGAAATTTAGATACGTCATTTTTACAACGCGAGCCAAACGTGACGTTTACGCTGCTGACCGTGATTGTTTTCAATCGAATAGATTCTGAACGATATCTCATCGAGTAACGAACGGAGTTTTACGATTCAAATGTAAAAATTACTATCGGATCAAACATTCTCTTCAAGTTATATTTACACATGATTAATAATTACAAGGATGTTCAATAATCGTGAGGTACATGTATTCTGTTTAATCGAAATTCGAGGATTTTGTAACGTTGGTTTTTTTTTTAAGTATCTCTACCGAGCAACGAACAGGTAAGATCGATTATTTGTGTGGAGTTTGCTTGACGATTCTGTAATCGTTACGTTAATTTTTTTCGTTCAATTGTTCAACAGCAACGCATTATTTCATCTCAAATCGAACATTGATAGGCGGGATTTCGCTTCACTTGACGGTGTTCCCTCCGCGGTAATCGGACTCGCAATTTGTGATGAGAAAAGTTGGCTTTGTTCGTTCCGATCCGCAATTAAATTGCACTAATCGATAACCATCGGCGTCACGCAGGTCTGTTTACCGATCGCGATGTGACCGATGATCGAGACGGAGAATGTAACGTATACGAGAGTATATCCAGTACGGTTGATTCCGTTGCGATTACGTACAATGTACGGCATGAAATCGATCGGTCCTCGCGTGTCTGACACATGGGAATGAAAGAAGTGATTATAAAACCACACACACACACACACAGAGAGAGAGATACGCGGGGGTAACAACGATTAAGGCGGAGAAGTTTGACAGTGGAATCGATGGTTGTAGAGAGAGGGTGGGAGGTAGAATCGAAACGCGCACGTGAACGAAGTGAGAACGTTGACATGATTCTGTAATCGCAGCTCTTGGTTACCCAAAGAATTGGAGCAATGGTCGTGGGAATGAAGTTGGTAACGTTAACGCGACTGTGGAAAAATCATTACCGCGTATAAATTTGTAACGAGTTTGAAGGAGTTGGCTTGGGAAAATATACGAGTATACTTCGTTTCTCACGGTTTGCGAAATTTCATAAGTTCCCGAAAGTTGGGTGGTAACGATTTTTCCCCCAAACATCCCGTCGCGTTTACGGCAACGTTACTCTCCAGCTTCATCTCCTCGCCGACCGTTGTTTTTCCAACATCCAACAGCACCCCCGAAAATATGCGTTATACTCACGAGAATGCGTCCCGTCGTCGTCTGCCCGGATATCAGTTCGCCGGCCCAGTCCTTCGCCTCGGTCATGAAGGTGCCCTCGAACTCCTTCCCCTGGCGGGCGGCCTTCTGCTCCTTCTGCTTTGGGTCATTTGGAGCGAATTCGGGCTCCTTTCGACAGCAGAGGAAAGCGAAGGCCCGCCAGAGTAAGACGATGAGGAGCCCCGCCAGGAAGGTGAATATGCTTGATAACAGGAAGCACCACCATTTCCGTACCTTGAGGCAGTCGTCTACCGGAGGCGACTCCGTGGTCACGTCGCACGTCATACCGGCAGAACTCTGCCTCCTGGCGACACATTCACCGGCACTGACAAGCCAACGAATTCAGTACGCAGCATTTGATGCGCTTCATTATACTCGTACCGAATTCTCGTTTGCTTCTCTCTTGTGCACGATTGAAATATGCTTCCGGACCGAGAACGGCGCCTGTCTCCACACGCGATTAATCCCGCCTGTAGGGTTGTTATTATTATTTTTTCTTTTTTATTTTATTTTTTTTTACTTCCCCGTTCCTCCACCTTTCATTAATTTTTATACTTCTTTCTTTCCTTCCCTTCTTAATCTAGGCGAGAAAACACGGCGATCAGAAACCGCTTCCCTTTTCCACCTTTCTTTTATTTCGGCGTAAGTTTACTCTTTCCGTCTTTCTTTCTTTGTTATTGTTGTTGTGTGTTGTTTTTTTTTTTTTTTTCTTCCTTAGCCTAGTCGCCGCTTGTTTTATCCGCACGGTTATCACAACGATCGTCTATATTATCATTCTTCGTCGGCACTAACACACTACGGGGGGAAATAGGGGGGGAGGGTCACAGAATTCCCGCTAACCTTGCAGCCTTCTTAGCACCGCAACGGCCGCCGACGACCAAATGTCTCACGACCGAAAACCATACCGCTCCGCAGCAATCAATACGCAACAATGGACTGGGACCAATAAGCAGGGAGCTTTTCCTGACGCAAATGCTCTCGCCCCTTCCCGCCCCCGCAGTTTTCACGTCGACCGTCGCGGCGCCAGCTCTCGCGGCGTCGTTTCACGTTTCTCGACGTTACACCAAACCGACCTCGGCGCAGGCGTCCGTCACGCGTATGCATGCATATTATACACATGCTTCCCAACCCTGATTTAAGCTGTCGCCGAAGCTTTCGAATCCACCACCACCACCACCCCCATTCTCATCCTTTTGTTGCAACATTTCTTTTCCGATAGACAAAAAATCAAACTGACAAATAACGGCATCGATTTTTACACTCAGTTTTGCTTCTTCTCATCCACGTTTTCCTCCTACGTTTAAGCACGATCTGCGATGCTTGCAGCCGGTCGTTTTACGATTGGACGTAAAAATGTTTCCGATAGTTTCGCCGGGGTAATCGGGACGTGGATGTATAATTGATAAAATTCAAAATCACCGAAGATTTTCCAAGTATGTAACAGCTACGAAGCGAAAATAGAACGTTTTAAATTAACAGCACGTGCAAATCATGATTTCCCCTAAGAATATAACAAACATATTTACGTAATCAGTCTCGGTGTGAGTCGGCGATAAACGAACGTAATGGTCAAATTGCGATCGTCATTCGTTTATCGTTGAAAAAACAACCACTCGCAGACGTACCGCGTGAAAACCAACCACTGAGTGACTGTGAACTGTTTATTTTACGATCGCTTACCAAGGCTAGCCCCACGGATCGATTGTATTGCCAAAGGCAACCATAGTGTTAAGAAATTCGCACAAATTCGGGACGGAGTTTGTGACTCGGGCGCATTCGAATTCGAACTCTTCGACGTCCCAGAATTCTGTGAGTACTCTGAAGCTAGCGCTGCAACAGCGACGCTTGTATGAGAAAATTAGAACCGACGTTGCGCCCTCTGACTAAATTTCTCGGGACTGATTATCGATTAAGCATGTCGGTATCGTATCCGGTGACGTCGTATCGTCTATCAGTGATGTTTTCTTCCGCCGATGAATAGAGTAAATATAGATCGGTTACCTACATTCGTTTTCCATTGAACATTAGTTTGAAAAATTTGTTTCGCGTCAGCGGGCGCTACCGAATCAGGAACACGAGTAACGCGATCGTATACACAAAGTTCGCTTAGCTCCGATTTGCACCGTGTTTTGCTACAAGCCGTATTGTTTACAAATGACCACGTTCGAGCAAAAAATTGAAGGGTAGGCACAGCGGTTGATGAAACCACTGTATCGTATATTACTAGTTTCCAAACGAATTTGGGACCACTCGATTCGAAGGATGAAGAAAAAAAGAAATCGTTCTAAGAACTGGTTAACCTTTTTTTTTTTTTTTTTTTTCTTTTTTGCTTATTATTATTTTTCGACCATGTTACGAAATGTTTAGTATCACTGCTAATTACTTTTCCCGTTCCACGTTTATAACGCAGTGTTACCAAGAAGTTGGAAACCGGGGTCGGCAGTTCGTTGGATAATAAATCAAAAGTGAAAACCGAAGAAAAGCCAAAGTCAACTGCAACGAAGGCTGATGACTCGATCGATAAATTGGGCAACAAGGGGAACAGCACAGACAATGGAAATTGCTACTGGTACTCTTTATTACTCCTCATCTCCCCGATGCTTTCGCAACTTTTTCTTCCCGCTCTAACTTCCCCTCTAATCGTATGTTCGTCGTAGTGGTAAGGAGCGCAATCTCAACATCGTCGAACTACTCTGCGCTAGCTGCTCGAGATGGTATCACGAATCCTGCATCGGCTATCAGCTGGGAAAGCTTGTTCCGTTCATGATGAACTACGTCTTCATGTGCAAGAATTGTTCTCCAACAGGGTTGGAAAGTTTCAAAAAGAATCAAGCTCGTAAGCGGCTTTCTTCCAGTTGGCTTAACAGAATTCCATCGGCCAGGCTCGAACAAACGTAAACCAAGCATCGTTTCGCACTGTTTACAGCATTTCCCCAAATGTGCGCCACTGCCATCGCCAATCTCTTGCAAATGAGCATAAAGGACAGAGAGCACAGGGTCGTATTTCACAAGGACAAGGACATCATCCCTTTCATAGAGTGCCACTGGGAAAGCATGACCACGATGCCTCGGAGAGTGACACAGTCCTGGCACGCCACCGTGAGTTCAAGTCGTGATCGGTAAAGTAGCAAACGGAGGCTGCGACCATCCCTGTTGGTGCAAAATGCGGACTGGTTACTTTCAGATTCAGCGAGCTTTACTGAAGGATGTTGGGAGCCTCTTTACCGTCGACGAAAATAACACCGACGGCCAGATGTTTGGACTACTGGTTCCAGATCTAATGCTAATAAAGCCAAATTACGAAGCAATGATCAAAGGCGGCCACCTCAAAGTGACAGAAATGGGAATACAGCATGTTGGTAAGCGAGTTTCGAGTTACTATGGCGATACAAACGAACGTCTAAGAGGCGCTAAATGACTTCGGCCTTCAGAGATATTTTTGTTTGTACGGACTGCACGCTAGCCATGGCAGCTTGAGTGAATCAACATTCTGCAAATCCAAGTGTTGCTATTTATTTTTGTGTCTCCGAGTCACTGGCATGCTTCAAATTTTTAAGATGAAAGGTAACTACTTCAAAAGCTGCATACGAATTATTGACTCTTCCGTGTGCATAGTCTTACCCTTTCTTCCGAGGTAGAAAGTAGGAACATAAAGAGAGAGACGCGAGAAGAATAAATTCTAAAAACTCACACGATGCTATGATTCCATTAATTAGCCGATTGTTAAAACGATAGCTACAGCACATTCGAAAAATTTTCACTCTCTCTACCTGATAGGAATTGAAACAAATACGGATGTCTATTATATCCGTGGCTGTGTACTTGTGTCTCCTTATCTTATCGCTGAAACAAATATCTCCACATTATCATATCGCGCTTATCTTGATCAATAAAAATGTTAAGGACAGGTGTGTTGGTTTAACCAATTTTCAATTATACTCATGTATTTATGCAGTTTTCATTGAAGTTCGTTTTAGCAAAACGTTCGCAAAACTTGCATAAAATCTCACTAAACTTCTTTGATACGAGTAAAATCTGTTAAATTTCATGAAATCTGAATGAAACCTCATAAAAACTATAAATCAGCAAAGTCTGGTGTTCGCATCGTTTTGAATCAATTATCACCTTGGTAATTACGAGTCACAAATGATCAAAAACATTCCACACACGAGACCCTTATACTGTGTTGTAAAAATTTGATATAAAAATTTTTAACACTATATCGGTGCAGATAATGCAAATATGAAATTGTTCTTAACCGACCATTGGTACCGGTATAATTATTCCTTGAACTATCAACAGTGCCATTGAGCGGAGGATTGCGAGGCCGCAATGCGAAACGTAAATTACCTGGAGAAGGGGCAGGTACTGGGCCAGGAAAAAAGGGGCGGGGATCAGACATGACAACCCCAAAATTACCCGCGCACGGTTACCCCCTTGAACACCCTTTCAACAAAGATGGGTACAGATATATTTTAGCAGAACCAGATCCCCATGCACCATTTAGACAGGTAAATTTGCTCAGTTTCTTTCGCCACCATATGTAACATGCAATGTCAGCAATCATTTCAGTCACTAAGCACCTCTCGCCTCAAACAGGAATTCGACGAAAGCAGCGACTGGGCAGGAAAACCAATTCCTGGGTGGCTATACCGAGCCCTGAGTCCAAGTACTGTTCTGTTTGCACTACACGATAGAGCACCGCAGCTCAGAGTTTCCGAAGATCGTCTTGCCGTGACTGGAGAGAAGGGATATTGCATGGTCCGTGCAACGCATTGTGAGTCGATATGAAAATGTTACAAATTTTAATTGCGTATGGTCACCTTTCACGTTTTTCTTTAATTTCTTGTCGGCGTTGTGGTAATCAGGTGTCAGTAGAGGCACATGGTACTGGGAAGCTACTATCGAAGAAATGCCGGATGGATCTGCAACGAGGATTGGATGGGGACAAGAATATGCTAATCTTCAAGCACCGCTAGGTTATGATAAATTTGGATACTCCTGGAGATCTAGGTACGCTCGAATCGCAAATTTTTGAGGAACTGCTGTTTGAAGTCCGTTTTGGATTTGTGCAGGAAAGGGACGAGATTCCATGAAAGCAGAGGCAAACACTATAGTCCGGCTTATGGCGAAGGTGACACACTAGGATTCCTAATCACTTTACCCGATTCACCACACGTGACGCACATTCCAAACACTTACAAGGACCGGGTAAGAAGACAGTTTCGTATAGATTGGGTTTCACCGTTTAAAAGCGATTCTGCAGTAGGACAACTTTTTCTTTTTTACCCTGTCACAGCCTCTGGTTAAATTCAAAAGCCACTTGTACTACGAGGAGAAAGATCAGGTACCCGAAGCTCTGAAGGCCTTGAAATCTTTGCCAGGTAGTAAGATAGTGTTCTACAAAAACGGAGTATCACAGGGCGAAGCTTTCTTCGATATTAACGCCGGAGCCTACTTTCCTACGGTGTCAATATACAAAAGTGCTACCGTGTCCGTTAACTTTGGGCCAAACTTCAAAAACTCACCTACCGACGTGTCGTTTAAAGGGGTAAGCAGCACGGTTCTACATTCACCGTTTTTTGCGAGCTTAAGTTACTTTCAATTTCGTCGATTGCAGATGAACGACAAGGCGGAGGAAGCCATCGCCGAACAATCAATGGCAGACATGCTTTACCTCGCCGAAAACGAGGGGAAGTTACGACTGGACACATTCTCAATGTGACATTAATGATACCTTATTATTTTTCCTAATCTCGTTGCGTTACCTTATTCAGCATTGATCGCGTCATGTTAAGACGATAATGCTAACGTTATTACGTTACGGATTGCGTTATGGGAATCCAAATACAACGGAGTATTTGACCAGTTTGATGATTACTATAACAAATGTCGAAAGGACATTATTGACCACCGTTATTCCTCAAGATTTGCGATAATATCGACCATTGAAGAAAGCCATAATCGAAGCTCAGGCGATTGTTTTGAATAAAAAAAATGGCATGCATCTCAACAGTGTTTCGTTACTCTAGTCACCAATTAAATCTCGTTACCTGCAATCCATTTTCCCGAACCCTTGATGCTGAGTTTCTCCCATTTTCAACCCCTTCTTCATTGCGTAGAAGTATTCACCTGCGAAAACGGAAAATCACCACCAACGATATCAAAATGTTGCGCTTTTGTTTGTTTATTCGAGATCGTTCGTAGCAACAACGAAGAAGCGATCTGATAGGTCGACGCGACAAACAAAACAACTCGCGACAAATGACGATCGTCGTCTATCAAAGATCGCCCGTTTGTATTACGGAAATGTAAAAAGTAATTTCCAGCTAATCTGGACAGAGATATTGCACCAGTCAACACGAATTTTGAGTCTGTGTTCGAGATGTAAGATTTTGATTTCTTTTACGCAACTAATAATTGAAAAAACAATTTCATTAGATAAAGTTTGTTTTCGTAAAAACGAGAACGATATTTTCGATTTAAAAAAAAAATGATCTACTTTGTCAAACATTTATTGTATATAACAATTGAACAAACTTCAGTTTTGCATTTAAATCACTTTTGTTCGAAAATAATAATTAATAATAAACTAAAAATGCAAAAAACTTGATAAACAAAGTTTAAAAATAAATATTTTTCGTACTTCTTTTATTTTCGTATGGACTTTCTCGTATCAAACCCCAAACATAATCTCTCGGCATGCTCTCATTATACCGCCCCTGATAACGTCAATAGCGGTGAAGTCTCATCACATCTTTGTGAAAACGTTTTCCTTTTTTCTTTCTGAATAGGCACTCGTATTAGCTATCAACCAAAAACTTCCAAGAGGTACGCATCAACGTGAAAAAAACAAAAACAAACTTTATAAGTAATAAATATAAAGGTTTTGGTTATTATTGGATGCATAGAATCGAAATTCATTTATCACAATAGAAACTCAGAAAAATTATTCTTTTCTCGACCAGTGTTATTGGTTCCGTCACCGAAGCTGTTCCGCAGTAAATGGCTGTCCATTCGATGCCGCGCGACAGCGAAAATCGAGCGTCAAAAATTTCGGCGAAAAAGAAGGTGAGTTATCAATTGAATGAAGAAGAATCCTAGTGTTTAATAATCACTCAATATTTACAAATGAGGTTTACAAACTGCGATTTATTTCCCAAAGCCCCCGCGACAGGCAGGACTTGGCTCGACTAATTTCGAGCTCTCTTGCCATTGTTCCGGAGTCTTCGCCTGCGAAAGAAATAATATTTAGTTTAAATTGTAGCGCGTTCACCTGTTTCCCCCTATTTCCATGCGGTTGCCATGCAAAGACAAAGATTGGTCGAAGCTCGAAACAAGAGAGGCCTCGACAAATGACGATCGTTTATCGAGTCGCGTCACCGCGTTTGTATTTCGGCAGTGTGAAAAATGGATTTAAACCGTTTTAAACGACGAAAAAATCCTCACCACGATGGACAATGCGTGAACGGAAGTCTGAAGTTCGTTCCGAAGCAATTCGTTGACCATTCGGTGCCGCTGCAAAGCGAATTACGTGAAAAATAAACAGTTCCGTACGTCTCGCCGAGTAAACGACGTGAATTTGTCACACGGATAGTTCGTTAGTTCAGCGATGGCAAAGTCGGCTCTAACTTTAGTCGAAAAAGAGACGGTTAGTCGATTTTGCAAGCTGAAAACTTCCAAACCCATCAAAAATTCGACTTTCAAGCTTTAGGCCGATTTTTTCATCCCCGTACTTTGGCTAGCTTAAACTTCACTTGTCACGTATATGCATACACACCTTGATCAGAGGCTGGCCTGCGAACTTTTCGGATACAACAACGACTTTGAAATGCGTCTCGGATCCCTTGGGTACGTTGTGCATATAAGATTCATTTACTACTTGAATAAAATTCGGTTCTAATCCTTCCTCGAGTTTCAACCTTATCGACGATTCCACAGGTTTGTTATTATCGCCGTTTGCTTGACCGACTAGACTGTTCATTTTTTTCCTCAGATGTCCGCAGGCGCGTAAATAACCTGAAAATATTACCGTATCGTTCAGTCTGTAGAAAAAAAAAACATTAAGGATTACGATTTCCACATCCACGACTCACTCTCTTTCTCGATCGAAAATATCATCAATTGCTTGAACATCGATTGTTAGCCTGGAATAATATACGATGTATATATATATATATGTATATATATCGGCGCAAGCTCCAAATTATTTACGCGTCTAGCTGCAGTTTTTCCAATTTCACGCAGCAGTGTCAGGCATCGGTCGGTCCTCCACTGTCGTTGAGTAATTACCTTTCACGATATTATCACGTAGAGACAGGGGGTTGATTAACCTCTCCGAGCGATCGTTGACAATCAAAAATGATCCCTCGTCTATGGTTCGAAGTCTCCCCGACCCGACGGCGATGGCGTCACTTACGAAACCAGTAGCTAGCGCCTCTTAGCGACGTGTCGATGAACGATTCGTTACATACACAGAGCGTAATAATCTCCCAGATTTTTAAGGGAGGCTGATTATTGTAGGTATTGAATATATCCGTGGGTACGAAGGTACACGGGTTGCGTACAGTAAGGGGTGCAGCTGCGTTAAAAACGTTAGGCGGTCTTAATACATATGTACAAATAAGAAAATATCTGATTCTCACGACAATTATTGACGAATTTCAGATGTCTTTACGCGCGCGCACAATTATTTTCAGCTTACGATTTAAGACTTGGATAAATGCAATCGGCGGTTAGACTGCCTGCCTTTATGTCGTTGTGTATTTGAACGGAACTTCGCAGTATAAGAGGAAAAAATATCGTCCAGAAAAATCGATACTCTTATAACTTTTGTAACTGAGGGTAGAAAATGCAAAATTACGAAAACAATTTACATTACCGAATCACCAATAGACACGTTAAATCGATGAGCGTAGATCTGGACTGGAATAATTAAAGCTGCGTTTAAGAGAGAAGTGGGAAGAAAGATGTGAGAGAGGGTAAAAATGGGTTGAAAACGTATTAAATAATGTGATTCATTGTTATATATATATACATATATATATATATGTAGAATAATACTCTTTATTGTTTTGATAGTTCTTGTTGTCCATATTGTTTGTTTTGTTTTTTGTTTGTTTGTCACTTATTTGTTCATCTGGATTTTCTGGAAAAATCACGCGTCGTCCATGAAATAATCAACCGTCGGAAAAATTTCACTAATTGTTGCAGATCTTCGTATTTAGACGAAGTAAAAATTTTACGTAAAAAGAAAAGAAAAAAGACAATTCTTTCCCTATCGAATTATATCACATACTGTTCAAGGTACGTAAATTGTAATAGTTATGTGTAAAATAATACATAAACGAAATGAACATTGATCAGAGAGACGGAAAATATTTTCTTTTCAATTT